>NC_135577.1:90522500-91772500 GCF_965152235.1 Eretmochelys imbricata
TTTTCCCTTGAATCTCACATCTACAGGTTAGAGAGAAGGGGATTGGGGAAGCATAGCTCCCTCTCCTGAGCTAAAAGCAGAGGGAAGCCCCTCTCCTTTCTCTTCCTTGAGGAGCAGCATTCCCGCTTAGCTCCCTTCCTCTTTGGCGGGTACAGCAAGTGCTCCCCTTCCTATTTCAATCCACTTCAATCATGGCCCAAATCCCAGGATTTAGCCTAGTCACAGGCGTCAGTGCAATCAGTTAGGCCCTGTCCACGCTACAGGCTATGACCCAACTGGCTTTTTGGTTTGGGCAGGCCTAGGTCACTTGCCCCAGCACCTGCAACAGGTCCACACTGAGACCAAGGTGCCACGCAGGTGCCCGTGTGACGCACGTTACAGCTATGGCTCTCTGCTGGGAGAGTTTGGTGCCCAGTTTCGCTAGGGCACTGCCCCGAATGCCAGGCAGGAAAGGAAGGGAAACAGTTCAGCCACCCCAGGGATGAAGTCTAGCAACTTACAAGCGACAGTTCCCCTGCCGCAGCAGCGTGAGGGACCTGTGCTGGCCCGGCCCTTGCCAATGCCAAACAGGGGCCTCCCAACCCCTCCGCCACCATACCAGCTCAGAGAGGCAGCTGCATTTTGGTGACTAAATTAAAATGTCCCCGCACAGTCCCACAGAACCCGTTGAGGGGGGTGGGGCCTCCTCCACACCAAAAGCCGGGGCGCGAGACAAACCAACCGCCCGCCGCAGCTCTTCGGCTCGCAAGGTAGCCGTCCCAGACCCAGTTTGAGGGAAGAAAGGCGGGGAGAGAAAACCCTTATGGCACATGCGCAGTGAAGATATGTGGAGCCGCGGGAAGAACAATGACAGGCCGGAGGTGACTACAATTCCCAACATACATTGCAACATGATTCAGTGCATGCTGGGAGTTGTAGTCTTTCTTGAGGGTGGCCCCTTCTGTCTTATTTTGTCAATTGATTACCGCCCACTGGCTCCGTCCTCTGTGGTGGGCAAACGCACCATATTGTCAGTTTTGTTCAGTGGGGCATGGCCAAGGTGTGTGCCCAAGGCTGCCCACTTTGATTCCCCTACCATCCCCTGAACAGTCTCATGAATGCAGCAGCAGTGCCTCTGGGAAAGCTGAGCAGACACAGACAAGGGAAGGGGTAGCATGGGAAATTAGGTTGGGGTTAAAATGGGATGGTGACTGATGCCATATAAATATCTAGTAAGCAGACAGGATGTTCCCTTGAGGGTGCAGATGGGTTGGAGGTCACTAGCCATATAGGGCCAGAAGCACATTCCTCCTACATTCCCCATTCACTTCTCCTTCCTCTCCCTATGTTAACACTGACTGGAGGCCCAACTGCCTCTATGCTGGCGTGCCTCACATGGTAGTGTATTAAAATCTCGGTGAGCGGCAGCATACAGGGTCTACCACACAGCAATCTGGGCTCACACAAAGAAGTAGTGGGCAGGCTAAGTTTACTGCAAATGGGACAAAAAAATCTTAGGTTTCAGCGTAACTGAATGAAGTAATAATAATGGCATACCATGATTGCACAGGGATGCATGCCAAATAATAACAATATGGTAACCCAAAAAGCTGGTCCTATTTCAAACCCATTATGGCAGCTCCACCTGTGAAAGGAGTTGGTAGGTCTACCTGCTTATAGCCAAGTACCCACATGACAAAACCACCACTACTACAATTGGTTTTAATCAACCACTTTATTGGCAGTCTCAATATAGAGCCTAAAGACTGAATTGGCTACACAGACTGAATTCTCCTCTCCCTCCTAGGGAATTAGCAGCAAGCCATGCTGTGCTACTACTCTACCAATCTGAGGGGACAGAGAAGACTTCAAGTTCTAGGGCTTTTGGTCTTACACCAGCCCTATTATATTCATTCATAAATTTTGAAAAACATCACAAGCAGCAGCAGCAATATCCCTTGCAGGTGGTGTTGTTGCAGTACCACTAAAAGCTTTCCCCCAGCTTGGCCAACTATCACCCAAAAACATCAATGATGCTGGTGTGAAGTACACACAAGGCACCCAAAAGAACAGAAACTGCCAACTACAAGTCATTGCTGGATGGAAGATAAAACAGATGTTTCTGAGAACTGGAAATTTAAAAAATAAAGAGAGGCAAATGATTCTTTAATAGTATTTAGTATTAGAAGAAGCCAAAATTCCATGGTTCTGCCCTCTAAGGCATCAATTCCAAGGCTGGTTATGTGACTTCTGTGAAGTAGATGGGATACTATACTGACTGTGTGTTCTCTAAAATGCAAAATGAGTTTGAATGGTTACAAATAAATTCAGATATGAGAGGATGGGTTTCCAAACAATCCCTTTATTAAAGGCAGTCTCACCCTCTAGTCTGCCTGTTTTCCTGCCCATGGGATTCAGGAAGGTTCAGGGTTAAATAGTATAACAAACAGACAATAAATTAGAAGAGTAACAAGATAAAACTAAGGGCTCTCTGTATTTGGACACTATCTGACTGAACAAGTAAAGGTTGGTGGGGAAGTTTTTGAGAGCTCAACTCCCTTCTCAGTGCTTTCTGTCTAGTTATTTCACAATACTGAAGTTCCTGTACTCCAGTGCAACAATCTTCTTCTCATTGCGGAATTCTGCTCGGTCGATGTGGGATTTGGGGCTTCCTGTCTTCCTGAGCCATTCCTGCAGCTGCCGTACCTTGACACTGGGACCTTGGATTTGTCCTTGCACAGTGCCGTCTTCGGTGTTTTGGACCCAGCCAACCACCCCCAGCTTCTTACCCTCAGCCTAGAAAGGAAATGGGAGATGAAGATGGGATTAATCTGAATTGAAGGCAGACCACAAACTGACATCTTTTTATAGGAATCAGTCCCCAGGGAGGACCATGGGAAAGCCATTGATAAGAGAGATCTCATGGAATAGCCAGACAGAATGTATTTTGGGATTAATCCAGTTATCCATTGTAACACCTTTACATTGAAAACAGCTCCTGCAATACATCCCTTGAGCTACCCTTAGGGAATACAATCCAGGTGTCACTGGCAACAGGCAGTGTCAAGAGATTCCAAACAAAACACAGCTGTGGCTATAAAAGCCATGATGCTAGTGACTCAGTCTCAGCTGAATTACTTACAAATGACCCAGCAGCCTCACAAAAGCCTCTGGGACCTTTGATGGAAAGAGTCTGTGATGGAGACCATTTGGAGATCACAACAGAATGTTGGCTGACCAGGAAGAGGGTAAGGTGACTCCCCAGGCTGGGAGGTTCCAAAAGGAAAAGACTGGCCTTGAATGTTAATGTTTTTCATTAAAGTACAAAATTTAACTCAGATTTTGTTCTCTAGGAGGGTCAGCAATAGCTAGACCACTCCAGTCCCAAGACAATACTCTTACTCTAGCAGCTGGAATTTAATGGACTGTACTTATTTAGTGTGACAAGTCCTCAGCAAGTCACAACCCAACATCTGGACCACCCCACTCCTCTCCCCCCAAAAATGATGGATCCAGAAGGCAAGACTGGTGACTCCTGCAGCTACCCCAAAAGGAGAAAACATAGAAGAGCAGTAGGGGGAAATATAAGCAGCTACAGGGCAGACAGGGCCAATGCCAACTTGGGAAAGGCAGCTCAGGCCCAGCTTGTGCCGAGATTCAAATGCAGATGCCAGTTCAGTACAGCCTGCGCCCAATGGTGCCTAGATCAAGGTGCCTGAGCAGCCCCATCCTGGCTGAGCTGCCAGCCTCGCCCTCTGCTCCAACATTTGCAGCAGACACACCTGGGTGTGCTTGCGGAAGAACACTCCTTGGACCTTCCCAAAGACTTCATAGTCCACAGAGATGAGGCTGTCGCCCTCAGCCATAGTGACGCAGGCCTGGTACAAAAACAAAGCGGCGACTATTAGCAGAGATCCAGGGGGATGCCGCTGCCGCCCTCCCCACCCACGCGGGCAAGACGGGCTTCCCGCAGGGCCCCACTGCGGCTGCATTACGAGGCTTGGGAGAGAGGGAGTGACCGGAGGGTGGGGGAGAGACAGGCGGGCCGGAACCGCGCCTTATTTGGAGCTTAAAGTCCCAGGACCCATGCCCAAGGAGGAGCCACTGAGCAGCCACTCGGCGCTCCCAGCAGGCAGGTAGAGCTGCCCCCGGCTCCCCGCCGTGCCCTGGGGGCGGGGTCACGCCTCCACCAGCCCCCCCAGCCAGGCGTCCCGGCTCCGCCCACGACCTGTCCCCATCCGCAACTTCACGAATAAAGCAGCAGGGCTGGGAGACGGGTCTGAGCCCTTCGGGCGCGGGTCCCGCTGGACTCACCCGCCGGGGACCCGCCGCCAGAGCGAGAACTAGCACCGCCCAACCGCTGTGGCGCGCGCCAGCTTTTGCCGCCGTCGGGTCATAGAGCCGGGAACAGAGCCGCCCCAGACCATAGAGCGGAGCCGAGTGCCAGAGCGGCCGACTCGGCGGGAGGCTAGAGCGACGCTGGAGATAGCGTTGGCGTGCTGGTTTCCAGGCAACAGTAGTAAACAGTCAGTGCGCAGCGCCCGCAGCCGCCCAGCGCGGCTGGAGGCCCAGGTGAGGATGGCGGTCACGGGGCATTTGTTTCCCTGGGGGTGCGTGAGGGCAGCACCCCGCCCGTGAGGGGACCTTTCCCAGGGCGGGGGTTGGCTGCCGGGGTGTCGGAGCGTATCTGGACAGCCTCGCTCGCCGGGGGCCGGGGAGGGCGTTCCGTGGGGTGCCCGAGCACCTCCCAACACCCTTTCGCTGACCTGGGGATAACAGACCCCGAGAGGGGCCGGGCCGGGCCTTCCCCACGCGAAAAGGAGGAAGGGTTCTTGACTTAAGGGCCTGGTTCAAGTCTCGGCTCAGCAGCCGCCTCTCGCGGAGCAAGGCGTGACTTGTCTCTGCCTGACAACGCTGCCTGCCTCCGCGTCTGGGACACGGAAATACCCCACCAAGGAACGTGACCTCCTCGATTTTCACTGTCTGGGCTGAGAGAAGGGCAATAAAGGAAACAATACTCCGCATCAACTGCACTTTGCAGGTGCTGTCAACATTCATTCAGCTTTAGGGGCTGTTGGTTATTATAAAGAAAAGTGTGTGTGTGTGATAACAATAAATGCTGTTTAATTTGACAGAGTCCCTGCAAACCTTCCCCATTCTCAGCATTGTTTGCAATGTGCCACTTAGAGAGAGTTTGGTGAGTTCTAATGTCACCAGAAGGCTATAGCCTCAATTTCCTGGTCTTGATGGAATAGACATTTGATCACAAAAACAGGACCACAAACAGTGCTGACTGACTTCAGAACCCAGCTGACCCCTTGCAGCTCCAGTGTTTTAATTTAAAACACAACAGAACTTACAGTGCCCCTATCAAAGGCACAATAATTAGAAGGTAAAACTGGGTTCCAAGATAGCTGAAGCTTGCAGGTTACCGCAGACACTTGCCCGCTTAGAACCCAATTAAATACCCAGTTAAGAGCTTCCTCTCTTATTACTTGTTTTATCCCTTAATTGGCGAAATCACTGCTGCTGTCACAGTCCCTTTCCACCAATCAGCTGTTCAACAATTGTTTTGAATTCAAATTAAAAACTTCTGTAACCGCTTGTCCAAATTGGTAAAACTTGATGCCATGAAGCAAATGTTGGATGTTTGTACCCCACCCCAATCATAGTGCTACAAGTACGATTTTTAAGAGCACATGACTTCTTCAGAGCTAAGTTGTAGCAAAGGGTACACTGCCACCAGTACCTACCTGAAAGTTGTTGCAGTCAGTGGGCGTGCCACTGGAATTCTAGCAGCCTTCTCAGCAGCTGGGGATTAGACCGGAAATAAATCCGCATCAAAAACCCACCAAATAGTATGTGACCTTTACATGAGCATATCTCAGCCCAAAGCCTATATGTCCTCATCATCCCCTGCTGTACTCTTAGCTTAGATTACACTCCTAAGGGCAGTGGCTTTGTGCTGGTTTGTAAAGCTCCATATATGCTTGTGATGGTGTATAATTGGCCTTGCCCTATAGGAACCTCAAGTTATTTGTTCAGGCTGTGTGCTGTAGGAGAGCATGCTGCAGGAGCAGGGTAACCTGCTTCTGGAGGTTTCTGTATGTTGACTCTACCTGTAGCATATAAGAATCTGTGTTGCCAGAATCCAAAGAACACTTGCTTCTCTAGCTGGTGTTGCAAATTCTAAAGGGAGGAACCATGGAGAGGACTTAACAGATATTTTTGGGCAATAGACTTCCCCGCTGGCTGAGCACATTCTTGCTGCTTTCGTAGCAAGACATTGCACAGGCAGAGAAAGAAGCAATTTATTTCCAACTGCATTAGAGAATTCCACAGGTAAAACCAGGAGAGGCCTTCAAAGAGGCCCTGCACCTCAGGGAAGGTTCACAGAGGGCAGAGTAATCACACAAGCTCTCCAAAGCTCCATTAATGTCCTTTGGGCTGTTCAGGCCGCTGCCTCTAGAGCATGGGTGGGCAAACTATGGCCCGCAGGCCAGATCCGGCCCGTCAGTCATTTTAAACCAGCCCTCGAGCTCTTGCTGGGTCACAGGGTCAGGGGCTGCTCCATGCGGCTCCTGGAAGCCGTGGTATCCACCCCCCCCCGGGGTCCAATGGCCCCCTCCGGCGCTCCAGTGGGAGCTGCAGGGGCTGTGCCAGCAGATGGGGCAGCATGCAGAGCAGGCTGGCCGTGCCTTCACATAGGAGCCGGAGAAGGGACATGCCGTTGCTTCTGGGAGCCTCTTGCACCCCTGAGCCTCTGCGCAGCCTAGCCCTGATCCCCCTCTGAACCCCTTGATCCCAGCCTGGAGCACCCTCCTCCACCCCAAACCCCTCATCACCAGCCCCATCCCAGAGCTTGCACCCCCAGCTGGAGCCTGCACCCCTGCCCCAGCCATGATACCCCTCCATCCCAGCCCAGAGCACCCTCCTACACCCCAAATTCCTCATCCCCATCCCCACCCCAGAGCTCACCTCCCACTCCCCAGCCTGGAGCCCCCTCCTGCACCCTGAACTCCTCATTTCTGGCCCAACCCTGGAGCCCACAGCCCCAACCAGAGCCCTCACCCCCTCCCACACCCTAACCCCAATTTTGTGAACATTCATGGCCTGCCATACAATTTCTATTGGCCTGAGGGCCACATCTGGGAAAACGTTTGTCCACTCCTACTCTAGAGCGTTGATTTTGGGGAAGCCCCAGCTTGGGAACAAACATGTTTATAATGTGTTTTTGCCCCAATGTTCTACCACAGGCACTGAATGGCTCAGCTGCAACTGGCTGTGTGTCCACCTGTGGATTCTATGGTGGCAGCTCCCAGTCTTCCATTGACAGGGCAGAAGAGATACCATCCCAAGGCCCTTGGGCACCAGTCCCAGCTAGAACACCTGAAGAACAACTTCCAGCAGCAGCTCCTGCGTGACAAGGAGGAAAAACTGAAGGATCTTTGCATCTGCAAAAGCCGGAGTTATTCCTGCTCTCTCTTTTCTGGGAGCAACCAGCAAGACTCTGGACTAGAAGGCTTCTACTCTGCTGGACCCCACAGCAGGTATCTCACCAGCCAGACCAGTACTTTGCCCTCCAAGTGGGCAGCCAGGCGGAGAGAAGGGGTGGACCGGTCCTACCCTCTGAAACCAGTCTTTCATCGCAAGGCTGAGAGTGTTCCAGTGGTCAGCACAGGTCCGCTCAGGAGCTCACCACCCATGGCTGAATCTCCGAGCAATAGATCTAGCTCAAAGAAGAGAGGAAAGTTGCCAGCAGCCAGGGCCCAACCAGCTGTATTCCCATCTCCTTTGGCAGCAGAGCAGCCTAAGCAGTCAGCCACACATCCAAGCAGGGCAGAGTTGGGTTACATCCAAAGGCTGGAGGCAGCTGGGCAGAGCCTGGAGGAGGAGATCCGAAGGAAAGAGGCCCTCCTCAGGGAGAAGCTGAGGAGAACAGAGGAGGAGCTCAGGCGGATCCAGAGAGAGAAGCAGCAGGTGGAGGTGGAAGAGAGAAAGGAGAGAGAGGGTCTGAGGATGCAAGAGAGGAAAGCGGCAGGGCTTTCTGGAGGGAACATTTTCAGGGCTACAGCCAGGCCCAGTGAGGGGGACTGTGATTGGGAGCAGTCTCCAGAGGGTGCCATGCCTGTGCCAAACAATACCCACCTTCCCCATGTGCTGGGCATAGAGAGACTCAAGAAGGGGCGGCTGGTGGCCAGCAACAGCAAAATTCAAGAGCACATGTCTTTGGAGAGCATGGCCTCCTGTTCAAAGTTGGTCATGAAACACAGCCAAGGTACACCTGCAGCAGCCCCCTCAGAACAAGACCCTGCAGCAGAACTGTTGCATTCACAGGCTCCCATTGGCACGGAGCAGGGAGAGCTGGGAGAGTGTGGCTTCTGTGGGCGTAGGTTTCTCCACCTCCGGCTGGAGAAGCACATGTATGTTTGCAGCAAAAGCCAAGGCTCCAAGAGGAAAGTATTTGATTCAAGCATGGCCAGAGCCAGGGGAACTGAGCTGGAGCAATATCAGCACTGGAAGGGCAAAAACACCACCCAGGTAACATGCACTTCCAGGCAACTGGCTGGCCTGGGGGTGGATCAGTCCTTCCCCCTTGGAACCCTCTTTAAGAAGGATGGAATTATATCTGTTTTAATAATACTTACTATGCTCCTGACACTCCATTCAGGCCCACTAGAATATAGACACCTTTAAGGGATAAGCCAGCAACGAGCCCATGGACAGGATCCAGCATTAGAAGGTTTAAGGGGCTTGGTTTAGGACACTGAAACTTCCTGGAGATAGTCACCTGATCTCCAAAATAATGAAGGGGTATGAAAGAACTTTCTCAGAGGTAGGGCCCTACTAATTTCATGACACTGAAAAACATGTCCTGGACTGTGAAATAAGCCTTTCCCCGTGAAATCCAATCTCTGCGTGCTGTTGGGAGTACCCCAGTTGGTAGCTCCTAGTCCAGGCTGGGCTGGGCAGGACAGGACGTGTCCTTCCCTGCACAGATGCTCTTGGTGGGGAGATCAGACCCACCCCCTGAGGCAGCACAGAAATGAGGGTGGTACACCCTCACTTCTGTGCTTCAACAGCCCCAGAACTGGGCTTGGGGCTCCTGCTGGGACAACCGGGCTTCTGCCAGGGGTTTGGGGTGCCCCCAAATTGGCCTGGGCTCCTGGGCACAGTTAATTCACCACTGGCCCAGACTAGCAACTAGGCAATCCTGACTGGGGCACTCTCAGCAGCAAGGGGGAAGATCAGGACCCCCCCCTCCACTTCCCATAGGTGCTGGAACAGGGGGTGCTGCACCTGCTGGTTTGTAGTGGTTTCCATCATTTACAGGGTTTACAGTTTTGCTTAATGGCTCTCAGCACCCTCACTATAAAAATCCTTCCAGGACCTATGCCATTTCTGGGCCTTTTACACCGTGCAAAGGGAAGAATCTCCTCCTACTGAAAGGGGCTCAACCCACTCCAGGATGCTCCCAGCGGGGGCAACCTCTTATTGGTGGTAGTGGTGGGAGGGGGGGGTCTGCTGTGTTTAGGTTGGGGGAGCTGCAGTATAATTGGGGCTGCTATTGGGGGGCAGGCTGGGACCTGATCTAAAAGCCTATTGTTAAAACAAACCAATGGCAAGGGGAACATTAACATCCCTCAGCCAAGCTCCAGCAGCCCCTGCCTGGTGTATCTTGGCCTCACTTCTGCAGGCTCCCTTTAAGTGGCTATTTTCCCCTGCTCCTGGTGACTGATACCTTCCCTTGACAACCACCATCTGTCTTGGCTGCCTTAAAGGAGTGGTACCAATCTGGGGGTTTGCTGCACTGGAGGTGGGTTCAGGGCTGAGTATGGGGTTGGACCCTCTATGAGAAGATGGTGAGTAAAGGCGCAGGACCTGGAGCCAGCCCAGTTATAGCTCCTGCCATCTATACTAATCACTCTTCCCCTTCTGTGCAGAATGAGCCACCCAAGAACAACTGGAGACAAAAGCATGAGTCTTTCATCCGGACCCTCCGCCAGGCCCGTGAGATGCAGCATGTGATCTCCAAAGGGGGGAAGCTCTCAGACCTGCCACCACTGCCCCCTGTAGAGAACCCAGACTATATCTCCTGCCCCCACTGCAACCGCCGCTTTGCACCCAAGGTGGCTGAGAGACATATTCCCAAATGCAAGACCATCAAGAACCGACCCCCACCACCACCACAAAGGAGACGTTAAGGATGACACACTGCAGTGAATCCTAGCTCCCGCTCCCAAACTGGCTTCCATCTAGAGGAAGCTTTGTGTTCTTCCCATCCCCCAAGCAGGCTGCTAACTTTTAAGATATCCCCATGTAACGTCAGTAAGACGCTCAGGCCCCATGAACAGAATACTAAAGTGCTTGTACTTTGAGCTGCAGCCAGTGGTTCCTGAGTGTGTGCAGATAGGTCCATGACAGTTTAGGCCACTACCCTACTGCTGCTGGTTCCCATTTCTTCCCCTTCTACAGCTCTTCACAAGGAGTTCCAGTTCTCTTGATGGAAGAGATTGCTGGGTCTTGCTGTGAGTGGGAGGAGATTACCACGATGTCCGTTGTGTAGGGAATGGGGTTGTCGGTGGGACAGCAGCAAGGGAAGAACCACCATGGATAGGCTGGTCCTCAGAATCATGGTTGGGGCTATGGGCAGGTGGTGGGGGTGGAAGGTTGAGGGCTCTTTCCTCTGACATGAAGTAGTACACAGTGTGGGGCAGAGGTCATCCAGATCTCACAGATGGAAAGAAGCCCTTTAGTTAGGCACAGCCAGTGCTCAGCCTTGAACCAGCCACACAAAAATACCCCTTCCCTGCTGAGATCAAACTGATATTTGTATAAACAATGAGGAGGCCTTGTGGCACCTTAGAGCCTAACAAATTTATTTGGGCAGAAGCTTTCGTGGGCTAAAACCCACTTCATCAGCTGCATGGAGTGAAAAAAACAGTAAGCAGAATTCATAGCACATGAATTCTGCTTACTGGTTTTTTCACTCCATGCATCTGATGAAGTGGGTTTTAGCCCACGAAAGCTTCTGCCCAAATAAATTTGTTAGGCTCTGAGGCAGAGGTGGGCAAACTATGGCCCGTGGGCTGCATCTGGCCCATGGGACCCTCCTGCCCAGCCCCTGAGCTCCTGGCCCAGGAGGCTAGTCTCCCTGCTGCCTCAGCTCACTGTGCCGCCAGCACAATGCTCTGGGCAGTAGGGCTGTGAGCTCCTGGGGGTGCAGCTACAGAGCCTGGCCTGACCCAGTGCTCTGTGCTATGCGGCATGGCTGCCTGTCCTGGTGCAGCCACGCTGCCAGCCACCGGTGCTCCAGGCAGCGAGATAAGGGGGCAAGGAGCTGGGGGGGGGGGGGTTGGATAAAGGGCAGGGGAGTTCAGGGTGGTGGTTAGGAGCCAGGAGTGTGGATAGGGGTCGGGGTGGTCAGAGGGCAGCGAACAGGGGGATTGAATGGGGGCAGGGGTCCTGGGGGGGGCAGTCAGGAAGGAGAGGAGGGGTTGGATGCAGCAGCAGGGGGCAGTCAGGGGACAGGGAGCAGGAGGGGTGGGTGGGGTACAGGTCCCAGGGGGGCAGTCAGGAATGAAAGGAGGGGTTGGATGGGGTGGCAGGGAGCAGTCAGGGGTGGGTGTTCCAGGGGTGGTCAGGGAAAAGGGGTTGTTGCATGGGGCAGGGGTCCTGGATGGGGGGGGCAGTCAGGAAGGAGAGGGGGTGGATGGGGTGGCAAGGGGCAGTTGGGGTGGAGGGTCTGGGGGTGGTCAGGGAGGGGTGGCAGTCAGGAATGAGGAGGGGTTGGATGGGGCAGCTAGGGTGGGGGGTCCAGGGGCAGTCAGGGACAGAGAGCAGGGGGTTGGATGGGGCAGGAGTCCTAGGGGCAAGAAGCAGTGGGGTTTGGATAGGGGGCGGGGGCCAGGTCATGCCTGGCTGTTTGGGGAGGCACAGCCTCCCCTGATTGGCCCTCCATACAATTTTGGAAACCAGATGCAGCCCTCAGACCAAAAAGTTTGCCCGCCCCTGCTCTAAGATGCCACAAGGACTCCTCCTTGCTTTTGCTGATACAGACTAACATGGCTACCACTCCGAAACCTGATATTTATATGTTAACACCCTGACTGTGCTGAAGGAAGCGCCTGCCTTCAAAACAGCTGGGGAGTGGGCTGGAATTCTACTGCTGTTTAGCTGCAGATGCTGGCACATGAAAGCCCCCAAAGATCAACTCTCCAGCTTCATCCACCAAGCCTGTGTGGCTGTCTCTGGGAAGAGCAGGTGGGAGGGAGTTCTCGGTTCCTACAGTAGAGAGGCCTTGTGTGGGATGATACAGTAGTTTGGATAAGTCAGGGAAGGTAGTTTCCTTGCAGAGAGACTGGGAAGATAAATGACATTAGTACATTAGAACAATGTACAAATTACAACTTTCCTTCCCTCTGTTTCTAACAGTCCCTAGAGGCAGAATCCAGAACTGCTTCCCTC
The DNA here is from genome assembly GCF_965152235.1 of Eretmochelys imbricata. Classification (NCBI taxonomy): domain Eukaryota; kingdom Metazoa; phylum Chordata; order Testudines; family Cheloniidae; genus Eretmochelys; species Eretmochelys imbricata. The sequence continues at coordinate 90,534,948 of NC_135577.1, forward strand.
TCTCAGCTGCTTTTTGTGCTCAGTCCTGTTTGTTTTTGAGCTGAACAATGAAAACAGAGCAGGTAGGCTCATTCCGTGCTTCTCCTGCAATAGCCCACAGGAGGATTTATTTAGCTTGTTTCCACTGGAATTCAGGAAAATCCTCGGACTGTTTCTATTGGACTTTGGGTCAGTAACATTTTGCTTTTAAACATGCAAAACCCTTAATTTGGGGCCATGTTTGACATACCATCTCTTTAATCGGAAGAGCAGACTGGGGAGCGGGACCCATAAAATGCAGCTTCAGCACAGGAATTCCTTGGGCAGAAAGCTTACAGATGAGGCCTCATAGTAGCAGGGGAAGCTATGCACCACCAGCCACTTACTTAGTATTTGGAGAGGCATCTTTCAGCCCAAGTGTGCTTGTTCCAGTGTCAACTGTGGAATGGTAAAGACTCCTAGAGCTAGGACAGGGCCTTTAGGCTACAGGGTGACTGTTACAAAGGGATTACTTACCAGGTACACGAACTTGGACTCTGATGCAAGGTTCTTTCCAGCCTCAGTTTTCCATGGAGAGCATCCAGGCTAGCAGATGTCTTTAGGCCCTATGTAAGTAGCAGGTTGTTCAGTACTAACAAAGCCCTAGCAGGTGGGTCCCAAGCAGTGTAGGGATACCAATGGAAGAACAAGTAATTCACGAGAGGAGAAAATGAACAAACAAGCCCAGTAACTTTTTCTTCAAGGCACATGGTGGTCCTGCCCCAACTCAGCACAGCCTGGGGAAGATACACAGGGGCCAGACTGAACTAGGCTTAGTCAGAGGCTGGATATTTGGAAATAGTCCTTGACTGTGAGGTGTGGAATAGTCTCCCAAAGAAATAGGAGACCTCCTGTCCCCAAGATAAGTGGGCAAAGCTCCCTCCCTTGGGACACTATGGTAGTGCTCAAAAGCCCCAATTAGTGTTAAAGCTGGATGGTGCTGGGCACTGTGCAAGCACTGAAGAGCTTACAGCCTAGGAAGAAATATTAAAATCCAGAGACAGGGTCTGAAATGGGTTCAACATACATGCAGAGTGATCATGGGAGGCTGGGCACATGGCTTAGTAACTCCATTTCTGGTTTTATTATTATGGGATAGCAGTGAGGTCACAGGAAGGCTGGAGAGGAGTAAATAGCAAGAAAATGGGGAAGGGGGGAGAGTGGAAATTCATCTGAACTGATAAATTAATTTTTAAAATGAACTAAACACGAAACTAGTTTAAGAAAATCAGTATCGTAACCCCTGTGATGTGTTTATATTAAATCCAACTTTACATGATCCTCACCCTGTTCTCAGTGTGCCAAAGGCTGACGGTGTCAACAATGCTGATCTGCATCACAGAAGTCAGCAGGGGAAGTTGGTAGGGATAATGGGGCTCTTGAGAAGTTGTGGGAGGCAGTTTGGGATTGTGGGATAAACACACTCATGGCAAGTTTCTGTGAAAAAGATGAGCAGTTTAAATAGTTAATGGTGACATTGAAGTTGTAGACCAAATTGTCTGCTGGGGTTACATCACTGAAGTCAATGGAATTATGCCAGGAGATAATTGGCTTGCCATCTTTATGTTTCAGAGTCAACAATGGCCAGTTCACTGCTCTTGTTGAGCTATCGTTTCAGTTTGTCTGCAGACTCAGGCAGGCGTACAGATACCATTGAATACAGGAGACCCTGATTAAAAACTCAGAGAGTTTTTACTATTCTGTTTTTACAGCACCCAGCACAATGGGACCCTGATCCATGACTGATGCTCTTAGGTGCTGTGGTAATGCAAATAAATAATCAGAACTGGCAGCAGTGCCACTTATTACAACTACTGAATAGGTGACTGTGGGAGACTTAACACTCTAGTAAAAGCTCTTCTAAGAGAACCAGGATTTTGTTCCTTTGGACCCATCTCTTCCTGCTGCTCATACCCCACATGGCACCATTGGAGCTGTGGTAAAAATGGCATCATCAGGAAGAGAAGCAGCATCAAGAGACCAGGTGTCTCATGGAACACAGCCTCTTTTCATGTAGATGTCCCTAGTAAAGCAAAACTTGCCACTTTTTCACAGCAATGAACCTTCCCCTCAGCTGACTGCGTTCACACTTTCCCCACACCTCTTGGTGGAATGAAAACACAGGAGACCCTGCTCCAAGCTGAGATTCTGCCTGGAGGGGAGGTGGGAATATGCACAGAGTCAGAACACACCGGAGAATTAGTTTAAACATTTATTTAAACAAACTACAAACCACTCCACTCTTTAATCTTTCAAAGAAAGATAATGACAAACTAGTTATTCTGCCAGTGTCAGAGCAGGCATAAGTCGTGTTCCACTATAACAACTCAAGAGCAAAACTAGCAGGAGACTGACATATGGAGCTAGCAATGCAAAAAGGGGAGAAGTCAAAAGGGTTTTGAAACTGTTCAAAGGCACTTCTTCCCACTTGCCCTTCACTTTCCAGCCCAAAACTGGGTTTAAACTGCTTATCTGGTTGCACAGCTAGCTGGTGTGAAAATCAGTGGTCTGTAATAGGCACAACTTGGATAGCGTGAATCCTCTAAGGCACACATGAGGTTGTGGAGCACAGGACACCCTCTGCCAGGGATCTGAATCCTCTACTAGATCCAAGGGGAATCCAGTCTTTCCAGCTGTAGAGCATTGAGAAAGGAGATAGCAGTGCACTGCAGGAGAGCAACTCCCATCAGCTTGGTGCTCGCTTATTGGACATGGCTTAGGCTTAGCACTTCACTCCTTCTCAAAGCCACTGCTGCAACATGACAGACTCCATCTCCACTGCAGCAACAGAATTCTTATGCTGGGACTCCTAACCTGAGAACTGACTCCAATACATATGGGAGAAGAGAAGGCAGTGTCACCAACAGTAACCAAGCAACGCTTGAACTTCTGGCATTCAAGACCCTACATTGGGGCTGTCTCTCTCCTTCCCGCTCTACAATGATAAGGACAGCCAGACTGAGGTCTAACTCTGCCCAGGTTGCTGCTCAGAACAGACTGCATTTGATTCAGCTCTAGTATACTACAGTGATAGGCACTAGAGAAGAACCTAAGAGAGCACTGATTCCAAGCAGGATGCTTTGGCATCTGTCCCCAGGTAGAGAATTTCATCAAGAAAGACGTTAGCACCCTTAAACAGTCCCCACAAGGGAAGAAAAGTCTAAGGCAGGTGAAATAGCTCTCATTGAAAGATTCAAGGCAAAACTAGAGACACACCGGTGATGGAGACAGTTTTAGGGATAATGAAATCACAACCCCACCCCATTGCATGGGAGGAGAAGACTCAGCTTCCTAGAAGCCCCACCTTGGGGAAGGGTGAGGCCCTTCCCAACCCAAAAATCCACCCCAAGCCAATTTTTTAAACAATTTAGAAAACTCTCTCATTCCCTACTAGGGATATGGGAAAGTCTCAAATGTCAGGCCACTTCAAGTTCCTTGGAAGAGAGAACCTTGTGCAGCTAGAGAAGGGGTGAGCTTTAGACTGAGGCCTAACCATCTACTGCCCTGGAAAAGATGTCTTCTGTGTGCACTGCAGTAGAGACCCATGCTGAGAGGACAGCTGTGCTCCCACTTTGTCAAAACAATGGAGGGGAAAAAAATACTGACGAGGCCCACACCAGCATTGAGACTGTGCCAGCCTACGGCGAGGGATAAGTAGAAACAAAGCCAGGAGCAGCAATGGACTCACTCTGAGAAACCAGACATGACAAGAGGAGCTCTGGCACCCAAAACTAGCTGAACAGATGGAGTAATGAGTGTGCCACAGCCTGAGATCCAGACACACCTTTTCTGGTTAGGAAGCAGCCAGTCTGAACTCAAGAACCCTATCTCAAGCAGTTCCCTCTGCTACAACTGGAAACTAAATCCAATTTTCCTTTTTGTGCAGTGCTTGGAGGGTGGAAAGCATTAGCTGAGTGCTAGGCCCTCAGAATAAAGCATTTAAACTTCATTTGTAGGACGAGGGCACACAGCTGTATGGACAAAGGCTGCATCTCAGGACAGGGGCATGCTTTCTATCACCATCTCCCCACTGCCTCCAGAGTAAAACACATTCAAGGCTCTGTTTGCCCGTGAGCAGCATTGAGCTGTTCCACAGGCAGGGCCCTGTCCGTTGCCATAATGGCTGGGAGCAGCTCAGAGTTCACTGCTCTAAAGTGAAGGTGGGGAGTTAGGGTTCAGCCAGCTTCCGTACCCAATGGTTCTCGCTCTCTCACCTAGAGGTGCAGTGACTAATGCTGGGGTCCCAAGGGCAGCTCTTAGGAAGCAGTGAAACAAAAGGGCCACAAGCTGCTACTGGAGCCATCACCATGATGGGTCCAGGGTCGTCTTGCCTCAAGGGCAGGATTGATGGATGAGGTACAGAGAAGAGCTGCTGCTGCCATAATCACTGAGCTGACCATTGCCCAGAGCTCAGGACCCTACCCCTCTCAAAACTCACTCCTAGATCATATCTAACGGAGGTGTCTCCCACCAAACGTACATGGGTGCTGCTCTGGAGCCTCCGCCCTCGCTCCTTATCAGTGAGTGACCTGAAGCCAGGAAAGCCGCTTTCTGCATTCAGTTAGTGTGTTGTGAAGTTGGATGGATCCCAGTAGGCTCAGGAGACTAGAGACTGGAGCGGCATGAGTCCGTTCCCAAGAGACACCAGGAATCTGAATCCAAGTCAGTTTTTGGATCAGTTTCCATCTCTTCTTTGGCTGTCTGGGTTCCTTTGGAATGAGCCTGCAGCTGTCCAGACAAAACAGTCAGTCACTCCCAGAACTCAGCTGCTGGCTATACACAATTTACTGGCTACTCCAGATGCAAGTTTCTACCATCACGAAGAGAGCTACTATGGCAATCCCAGCCAGGGCACGCTACATCTAACTGCTCCCCTCTTCTTGGGGAGGAGAAATACAAGTTGCTCAAAACCCCTTAGGCACTGAAGTACCTGCCTCATGGCTGTATTGCTATTAAATTATTGCCATAGAGTAAATTAGAGTGTCTTTGCAGCTGACCAAGAGCAACAGGCACAAGGAATTTTTACCCTACACCTCTCTGCTCTGTCCCATCTCCAGCTGCCTGAAGAGATCTGAGTTTGATTAAAAGCTCTTCCTCTTCTCTCTCCCCGCCATCCAACCAGAACCAGGATCAAAGTTCTCTACCCCTGCACACACACCTTCCAAGGGGTGTGAGGGTTCTCAGCCTGAATGCCTCACCCAAGGGATGTCCTCACCTGCTGCATTCCCTCCGTCCCCCTGCAGAACCTCTGGACCTGGGCACTGAGACGACTGGTTTCCTGCTGCAGCTTCTGTTGGTCAGCCAGACACTGTAACACCAACCCCTGCAGCCGCTCCACCTCAGTTTGCAAAGTGCTGCACACACAGGCTGCAGCTGGAGACACTGCCTTTCCTTCCACACAGGGCAGGGCTGGAGCTGAACAAATCTGCTGCAGAGAGAGACGGGGGAATGAGTTTGTATGTGTGCACAACGTATGAAACCTCCCAGGGCAGTGGCTGTCTGTGCCATGGTGAGAGAATGAGGATGGAAGATGGCACCACAGCTGCTGAAGTTGCAGATTTCCAAGCGCTAAGTGCTGGATCCTTGGGCAGCCAGGTCAACATGATATTAACCCTTATGTTATTCACTGCCAATTCCCCGGACCCCAAACTTGGACAGACCTTCCTCCCACTCCCTCTTTATAGCTGTTGTCCCTACCTGCTTGTCACTCTGAGATCCTTGTTGATGCCTCCCCACCCCAGCCTGATTTCCCAGGTGAGTCAGGAATTAGCACCTCATCTAGGGATGGCAGCACTATAAACTCCTGTATAATTTCCTGCCCTATCCATGCTTCCCAGGTTCCTCCCTCCCACTGGAGTCTCCCAGCATGGGGTTAATATTTCCCCAGATGTGTGAGCTGCATTTTTCCTAAGCAGGAACTCATTTTATTTCCTACTCACATGTCTACTCTCTTTTGGATTTCTCTCTCCTCACTGGTATTCACAACTCCTCCCAAGTTAGCATCAACTGTGAACATCATGAACATGCCCTTTTCCACTCTCATCCAGACCATCAGTTAGTCTGACCCAATGGCCCCCACTAGACCTCCCCACAACTCAAACGTTGCCATTTATGTTCCCATCAGCTCTTACTCAACCAACATTCATTGATGTGGTTGAGTAAGATGTGGTCTGAAGATGTGGTCTGAAGGCAGGGGTCTCAAACTCAAATGACCACGAGGGCCATATGAGGACTAGTGCATTGGCCCAAGGGCCGCGTCACTGAAACCCCCACCTTTCTGCCCCTGCCCCCACTCCGCCCCTTTCATGAGGCCCCGCCCCTGCCCTTTCCCTGCCCCCATTCCAACCCCTTCCCCGAAGTCACTGCCTGCCTGCCCTGGCCCCGTGCTGCTCTGCTCTGCTCCAGGAAGCAGCCAGAACCACGTCCCTGGGGGAGGAGGGGCACAGGGCTCCATGTGCTGCTCTTGCCACTCCTCCAGGTACCTCCTCCGAATCTCCCAATGGGAGCTGTGAGGAGCAGTGCCTGGAAGCGAGAGCAATGCACAGAGCCCTCTGCCACTCCCCCCCGGGGCCACAGGGACATGGTTCCAGCTGCTTCAGGGAGCAGCGTGGTGCTTGCGATGCCATGGGGTAGGCAGAAGGGTTGGGGGGTCGTGCAGGAAGGGGGGTGCGGGCAGCTTGGCAGGCCTCCCGAAAGAACCCTGCGGGCCACACGCAGCCCGCGTGTTTGAGACCCCTGTCTTAAGGTATACTTTACCTGGGGCTCTGTCTTGGGCTTGTTGAATTCAGCAGGAGCATCAGAGGCCACTTTCAGTCCTTGAAATTCCTGATAGGGAAGAGTCTCCTTTTCAGGCTCTGAAGAGTCTGTGCTCATAGGAAAGGGGCTGTCAGGCATGGGGATGAATTCAGCATTCTCCAGTTCCTGGACACACACACAAGCAGCATTGTGTCAGAGATTCCTCATGCTCCTAAACACCCTGCATCTCTTCAGCCAGGGCACCAGCACCCTCTTGTGGTGGAAAAGACTACTATGGCTTACAGGCTCCTCACACAGCAGACCCCTTGCTTGAAGTCAGACTAGCAGCGAGACACTCTCCTCCTAACAGTAGCCTGGCACTAGGTCTCTCAGATCATCACTGGGGTGAACTCCACACCATTTCTTGGTGTGGGCTGGTTGGCTGACAGGTCCCGTTTGTGTCACCATTTAGGTGTGCGACAATTCTCCAAAAAGGGCCATACTAATATACCCACCCTACACACACCCACACCATATATAACTTGAAAGCTTATTTTATGTATGTTTAGATGAGGCATAATATGGAGTAGTCAAGTGGTGCTGTAAGCCTGTAGACAAGGTGAAACAGTGGTAACTAAAAACAAAAAAAGTGTCATTTTCTGCACAGTTCCAGAAACACTGCAATAGGACCATGAGTACAGTTTTTACTGTTTAAGTTAATTTAAGCACCTTAGTGTGGTACTTATTGGTCAAAGCTACCAAACAACAATGTATTAAAAGATTTTAGTTTCTCATGGGCAAGTATTTTTTTCAGAAATGAAGCTGTTTAGAATGTGGCAAAAAATGGTGAATATCAATATCAAAGTATCTTACAAGTGATAATAGTTTTCTATACTTTCAATTGAAATTTGCTGACCAGATCGGTCTCAGATTGAAGGTTTTGCACCAGTAGAAGCAGATTACGTGCCTACAGTTTGTGCTGCATAGTGGGTACATATAAATGTACATGAATTCCTCATGTAATGCTTCTCCATCTGTAAGCTATCGTACATATAATGTAGCATCTAGTCTGCCTGGTAGAAGGTTTTAATTTGTAACTGCCCATGCATGCAGTACTTGCATTTGAAATATTCTAGAAACTAGCTTTTTAATTCAGTGACGCTTATGTACAGGTCAGTGTTAGAGATGATAATACATAGCATCATAATATAAATATGCAAAAGCTATGGGAGAAAGAAGTGGCCTAATGAGAAGTAATGAAGACAAAGTTCATAAACAAGTCCTTGCCTCTGCACTGAAGGATGAAGAGCGTATTACAACTCTTATCAACAATGTCATCAACAATATGACAAACCCATTTGACCCTGAATCACATCCAGAGGAGTTTATCAACGTATTTGCTAGACTGCATGTAAAATCAGGTGTACAAGAGTCTACTGAAAACAGCAGACGTTGGTGAAGAACAAATAGAGAGACTTATGAGAGGGGCACTTGATTCTGATAGGACATATCTTCTTCAGCTCAGTCAAGAAATCTGGCATCAAAACATTTGCTGACATGGTCAAGACCACCAAATTTAAGTCAGGCAAAGGAGGGAAACTTGCAGTAGCTATCAGTCCTGAAATTATTTTCTGCAGAGCCCAGTCCTTCGCAAGATGCAGAGATGATGTTTCAATGGCAACTGTTCTTAGTCACCCAATAGGACCTATGCTGTGCCCCTCTTCCAGGCTGATGGAACTATGAGAAGAACAGATAAAACTGAATTAAGGGATCAGCTGGAGGCTCAGTCTGAAAGACCCCATGAGCAAAGAGCATACAACAAAGAAGCCAGAGATGCCATGGCTCTCATACAACTGATGGCTGGAGACAAATTCTACGCATTCTATGAATTGCCTGCTGAGTATTTGAGGCAGGTCCTAAAAGAATTTGACAGTGCTAATTCTGTAATCAAAGTCTTTACAGATACGACAGGAACTTTGTGAAAACTGCAGACAGACAGTGCTGGACAGGATCTAAGGTTGGATGCAAGAAATACTAGGTGATTGGTGGATGCCCTGTGCCTCCATGGAAATGTTTCTAAATGTGATATCCAACAAGCAGTCACTTCTAAAATTTCTCTGTGAATATAGGATTAAAAATGCACCTGAGTGTGTAGGAGCACACCCAACACAAACATTCCTTTTTGCTAGAGGCTTTTCTGATGGTGAAATAAGCAAAGTCCATCACCAGTAGAAGTTTTTGAAGTATTCCAAGACTTATACAGTACTTAAGAAGACGACGACACAAGAATACTTTTGCATGCTGTATGTGCCAATATGGATTTTGGCTCTCTGTGTGTCAAAGTAACCATAATAAGATCACCTGATACACAAGTTTTGATCCTTGCTCTTCATTGCTTTCCAAAACTGGAACATATAGGTAACATGTAGGAACCACTACCATTACCAGCACAACTGACATATCTGTTCATGCAATTCTTCATATCTGTGCATGCAATTTGTGATGCATTCACCCTGACTTCGGCAACACACTTCCTGCTGTACACGTATTAAAAGGATGTGACTCTATATCAGCCCTATTTAGTATTTAAAAAAAACCTGTGTTTTATGTCAAAACAAAGGTACCTTACCACTTCAGACATCTTGCCAAATTGGAAAAGAGTTTCCGGACGAGCTGCAATTTCTGCACCAAAGAAGTTGGTAGTGGTGCTGTCTGACCAGCACAAGAAAGAAAGAGACCTGTAGAGACCCGAATTGCTTACGCCTCAATCTAGCCATCAAAAAGGACAAGTCAGTGGCGAAACTCCCATCGTGTGAGGACAGTTTTGAAAAAGCGATCAAAAGAGCATCTTGGCAAACAAATATTTGAAAGCCTCCACAAATCGGTAAACCAGCTATTGGATCACTATTGCAATGTAGATGATGAACTACTGCCTGTACTCTTCAAGGGCCCAATAGCAGTGAGCTTCTACAAGATCTTATCTGTGCCTGTACCAATAGAGGTTGCTGCACAATCTACTGTGTCTATAGTCAGAACAATCTTCCCTGCACAGAACTGTGTATAAGCCAAGGCAATGAAGACTATGTTATCCCATGCACTCTTGACAGAGATCACAATGATGAACAAGGTGATGACAATGTTGACTAGAGATGTTAACAGCGCTATTACATTTCAATGATACCTATAAAAATGTGTTATTAGATTTTGTTTCACCCTTTAGATTGTTGTTGTGATTCTTTGGATCACAAAGAAATCAAATTTTATGTCTTGCAATTATACCTAGAGTGATTAAACTAACAAATGAATGCAAATATTTCCAAGTGGTCATTTTGGTGTCATTGTTTATCCCGTTTCTATGGTAATGGCACCACTTGACAGCTCCACATTGTACCACATCTTAAAGCAGACAAGATAAACTTTCATATGATGTATGAGGTGTGTGGGGGTAGACAGGGTACATTAAATTGACCAAACCAGTGGTGTTAGCTGTGTGTCTAAATCCAGTACTACCACAGAACAAGGAGTGCAGAGGAATGTCAATCTGGTGAAGAGGGGGGTCTCCTGCGCCCTCTGGTGGGGAAGAATAGAGGCTGCAGACAGTTTAGAGAAGCCTCTTGGAACTCCTCTTGCTGGGCTCTTTGAGGAAGAAGGGACAGCTTATTCTCCCTTAACCGTGATCCCAGATCCTGGAATTTTAGATAAATTCATGAGACAGTTTATTACCTTACGCAGCCAGCCAGGGCAGGAGCTGCTGTCGGCATTGCTGTCCCCCATGGCCTCTGTTGCACTGATCCAGCCCCCCATTCCACGATCTGCTTCCATGGTTCCCCGAAAGCCTCCACTTGGATCAGGGGTTTCAGATTCCCGTTCATTTTCCTCCTCCTCTCCTCCACCAGTTGTGGAGCTCTGAGCCACTGACAGACAAGAAAGAGAAGCAGCAACCTTACACATTTCATTGGCTCTACCAGGTCAGGGAATGCAGCAGGTGCTGGATCCCAGATGAGGCAGAGAAAAGAGAAGGGGAGATTATCCCCCTAAAAGCTACTTTAACTGCAGAAGCCTGAAGGTGAGTGTATTTACCTGGACTATGTCTCCTTCCAGCTATGTAATTCATAAAACACCATGCAACCCTCCCCAAAAGTGACCCTTTGCCACACAATCTTGCTTCCTGGCCTCATCTCTCCCCACCCAAAAGTCCCTGTAGTGACCCCAAGATAGGTAACCACCTCCTCATCCATCAAGCTATCTCCTGTTGCATAAAGGGACACGGATGACGAATGCCTGGACATATCAGACAGAAGTGTTGACTGCTTTTCCCACCCACACAATCTCCTTGTCTTCATATCTGTAGCCACTCATCCAGTTCCCACCACCTCCACAAGCATCCAGTCCAATCCTATCAGCCTGCCCTGCCTTCCTAACCCTCATAACACGCAGTCTGTTTGAAAGTTAATGAGGTCATTGCCACTTTGGTGAGAGTTATTGAACCACTGGCACCCCAGGCTAAGCTAACAGGACACAGACCCCACAATGTCCAGCTCTCCTGCCAACAAGCCTCTGACCTTGCCCTCCTTCCGTCCATCCAAAATGTTTCTGCCAAAGATGTATCCTCCAGCAGCTGCCACCATATCACCTCCCCACTCACCTCCCACATCAAGTTCAAGCATCTCATGTTAAAGGCCGCACACAGCTCAGCTCCTGCCTCCATCTCTTCCTACTCCTCTCCCACGCTGTTCAGATCCTTCCCCTTAGGCTTAGCACTTCCTCATCTTGTGCACCAGCTGGCCTCCCTCTCTTTATTAAAAGCCCCTCGCATTCTTCTTTGAGGCCTTTCAAAGACAGAACTGAAACCCTGTGACAGGACCAACTGCATCCACAGTCAGTGCACTTGTGCAAGGACCATGTCTGAAAAAATGCAGAGGCCTGAGCCAGCTGGACACAGATACCATAATTCACACCTAGATACCTCGGTGACTGGATAAGATAATAGGACCACCTTGCACAGACCCTGATCCTCCTTGTCTGTGCTCAATCTAACAAGCTGCAAGCCCCCTGCGGGGCAGGGACTTCAGCACAGTATACAGATGATGTGTACATTTCTGGTGCTTGGTTCTTACATTTGTTATCTCCAGGGCCTCCTGCAAGGACCTATGGTCTTTGCTCCTCAGAAATTTCAGCTGCTCTAGTTTTCTCAGATCTCACACTTCTAGGGGGTTTGACTGGGCTGAAACCTGGTTTGGTTTATAAGTACTGTTTTTGCTGGCACCTAAGCAGACAACGTGTATCACACTGTGCTAACTGAGGCAAGTAACCTCCTATCATCATGCTCCTCACAGATACTACAATACTGGAGTGGGAGGCAGTCAGCTGGCCCCAGTGGGGAAGGAGACCAGAAAGCCCAGTGCAGGCAGGAAGCAGTGAGGGTGGGATGGGTAATAACCGGCTCTGAAAGCCCTTTGAAATGACCCTGCACATGTCTGAAGCTTTCCAGTGTGCGTCAAAGCTGCTGCTGCCCAGGAACCCCAGCTGTGGAGTGACCCACATGGCTTTTACTCAGGGCTGATTACTCACCTGTACCGATGGACAAGCCACTACTGTTGGATCGGATGGTTTTGGAATTCAGCACCTTTTCTATGGAAAGAAAGAATATTCTTTTGGTAAAGGGGCTCTCACAAAGGTGGTTCAAATCAATACAGGACGAAACCAGTGTTCCAATACCGGGGCTGATGTGGACTCGCCAGCGAGTTCCCTCAGAATGATCTTGACCCTCCCTCCCAGTAAGCCTATGTTAGTGAGTAATGAGTTATCACAACAAATGTCCTTGGAACAGCCCGTCCCTGAATCACACTCACCAACAATGAGAATGGTGTGCCAGCCGCGGCAGGACAGATCTGGAACGTGATGCAGGGACCCAAAAATGGGCCGAGGCCATGAAGTACAAATATCAGAGCCATGAGCTCTCTCTGTCGGTGTCATTGCCAGACGTCCGTTCCCACCATTGCCCCAGGCAAAGATATGGTTATCTAGGAAAAAACTGAACCATCAGCCTGAACAGAGAAACACCTCGTTACCCTTCCAGGGGTCCCACCAGCCTGGACTCATTACAGAGATCTCCCATAGCTACTCAGATTCAAGACAGACAGGGTGTCTAGTCCACCTGCTACTAACCAGCCCTTGGAAGGCTAAAATTGTGTGTAGTGAAGTCTAGCAGCCAGTCTCCAGCCAACCACTTGGTACCCTGTGGACAACATTAGCTAAAGCTTTGTGCTGCCCTGCCCCACTGATATGGCACCCATCTGGGAAAATTTCCCCGTTCCAGTCACGGCCTTTCAGAGCCTGATTGTGCCAGGGCTAACTGCAAAGACTGCAGCCTTTCTGTGCTGCCCTGAATGGCAGAAGATACAGGAAATGCTCCCATTGCTAGATGGGAGCCAAATGTCTGAAACTATTCTGCAGACCCAGCCCACAGGAAGAGTCCACTGCAGCCACACAAATGCCCACTCACCGTCAGTAGCAGCTATGGTGAATTCATCTCCACATGAAACCCTGATCACCTGCTTACCCCCAAGGGGGCCTCCCAGCAGGTTAATTCCCAGATGCTTCTTATAGTCACCAACGCCCAGCTGTCCACACTTGTTGGAGCCGAAGGTCAGCAAGCGGCCCCGCTCTGAGAGGAAGAATGAGGAGAGTCATGGTAGGTACCCAAGACAGGAAGCAGCCATGCAGGCAGAGAGAATTACTAGGAACACCCCATGACCAAAAAGGACTTTGCTAAGAACTTGGTCATTCTGGAAGGGGGCTATTAGCCAGCGAGAATTGCTTCAACCCAAGAAAGTCCCCCAGCCACTCAAATCTCTCTTTGCTTCCTACCTTTGACTCTGGATCCCGTGACTCCTCCCAGTCCCTTAACTGAGATGCTCTGGCAGGGGGAACCAAGGTGCCTGATCAGGTTCTAATGCTGAACGTCAGCCTTCCCAAGGTATTATCCTTTCCATGCACAAGCCTCTCCTCCCTTTAGGAGGGCTGAACTGAGCTCTGATATTGCTGCTGCTGAACAATGTGAAATTCATGCCTGCTCCAGGAACTGACAGCCAGTGGCAAAGGGAGCTGAGACCCTATCTAAAACCTTCATTGACCAGGGGTCAGCACTCGGCTCGCAATCACTGGATGGGGCTTCATGCGCTTCTACTTTGCTCAGTGGAGCTGGAATGAAATGGAATAGAACTGATTTAAAAGGACCAGCACAAATGGTAACCTACTAACTCTGAACACAGCATACAAGCCAGTGACATGTACAATGAAAGCCTATCCCTGGGGACAACAACTAGCTCCTCTAACCGGGAGTGGGGAAGTGGAGCCATTCCCCATCACTACTTGCACTGTGAGTAGGTCTCACCATCTATGGAAGCTGTGTGCGTCTTTCCTGGGGCAATGGTACGGATCTTGTAGAAGGAGAGCTGCTTGGCCAGAGTAAGGGAAGTTGTGTAGGGAACTTCATAGTAGGTCTGAAGGAAGAGACCAGACATAATCAGGTAAAGCCCAGAGCCAGCACCCCAGGAGCACACACATCATGCACATTCACCAGCCAAGATCTATCTATGCAGGTCTTGGGTAGAGGACAGTGCTGGGTCTGCCAGCCCTGCAAGAAGACAGGTAATTCCTGCCAGGCTCAGATTCCACTTACGTTGTATGAGTGCCCCAGATGCAGCTAACATGCTGTTTTACCACCACAGAAGTGAACTGAACCCACTGGCAGATGTGAGGCTGGGGAATGATTTGCCTCTCATCATACTAGCAGGTGCCTTAGGATTTCCCTTCCCCCTGCAGTTCTGAGCTGGGATCCAGTGGATGGACGTATCCCATGTGATGGATTCCTTGCCATTGTTGGGGGACCTCTGCTTCCCCATCTTCTAGGAAACCCTGGGAGCAGGCACAGGAGCACCAGATGCACTCACATCATGGTTGATGATCCCAGACGTGCATTGGTTCAAGCCCAGTTTGTTGAACTCGTTGAGTCCACATGCCAGCACTTTGCCAGTCTGGGTCAGCAGGAAAGTCCCATCACAGCCACACTGGACTGAGACAATGTTCAAGGTCTTTGGAACATCCACCTAGATTGAAACACAAATGCCAGGAATCAAGTCCTGACAGCTACAGAGCAGAAGCCAAGGACCAAAACTAGAACACAGGAAATACCTGACTGGATCAAAGTGGTGGTCCATCTAGTCTAGGTCCTATCCCTGACAATGGCCAGTACAAGATGCTTCACATAAATGTGTAAGAATCTTCATAACAGAATAAACTACCCACTGGGAAGTTATGTCTTCCTGACAATTAGTTTGGTTTTATGACCTGAAGCCCATCCATACCAATGTATGATCCTATAGTGAATCCTACCAAGCTTGTGACCTTAATGGTATTTTGCACTAGTAACGGTTATTATTCCATAAGGGACGTCACTTCTTAAGCACTATCAGAATTTGGCTTTTACCCCCAAAGCATGTGTTTTTCTTCCTTCTGCATCTTCTTTACTATTTAATGTGAACATCTGACCCTTTACTGAATCAGAACAACAGACAGTGAGTGTAGGGGAAGTAAGAACAAGTGTAATGATAAAGATCAGGAGATTGTTTGCTTATCTACACAACATATTTTTGGTAAAGAAAAGATGGTGAGGAGTGATCTTTATAGTGAGTGGGGAAAAACTATCACAGTAAACACTTTAGCCATGCAAACTTGCTGGTTCCATGTGAGGTTCCAGAGTGCCTCACAGGTTTCTCTACTATTGACTAACCTACATAATTTTGTATAATCTGCAAAATTGAACCACCTCTGTTCATCCACCTGTTCTGATCATTAATAAATACATCAAGCAACACTTGGAGCCTCCAAGTAAACTTCTTGCCATGAAGAAAATTGATAAATTATCCTATCCTTGTTTTCCGTCTCTTAGCTGGTTTCTAACCCATGATAGAACTTCACCTCCCACTCCTTTTTGGGAGGGATTTTATATGGATTTCCAAATAATCTTTGACAAATTATATCAACTCATTTTCCTTTTGCCATTAGTTTGTGGAACGCCCAAAGAATTCCAGAAGGTTAGAGAAGAACAATTTTCCTCTGTAGATCTGAGGCATGGAATTTGGTGCTAATAGTTCAGGACGCTCCCCTCCTACAGGGCTTTCTTTGTCACGTTCAGCACTTGCTATTATTTGTCTCTGCAAGGAGGTCTCAGAGCAGTGAAGTTGGAAGTCACAAGGCACGGGGAGCACCCTAGTTTAGCCATTTTGAGAGCTATATTTCCCATCTCAGACCGACTGATAACTGCCATTAGATCTAGGGCCAGTGATTGGTGAAGGGAATATGGAATCCTCAAAGCTTTGCAGTGCCTTAGGAAAAACAAACTTAAGCAGCAAATTTTTGAAAACAGTGACTAATTTGGGCCCAGATTAATGCCCAAGAGGTGTTTCAGGAGGAGGCAGCTAGAGCTTTACCTTCTGAGGGGTGTAGTGATCCTCTTCAGAATCCAAACCCAGGCGCCCTGTGTCAGCAGAGAGACTATGGTGAGAAACAGTGATGTACGATCTTCCCATGGCTGAGAGGCTTGTCCCTGGGACATGCCCTTGACCTTCCCCACTCCTAGCAGAATCCCCCAAAGCCAGGAGCCCTGCTTCTGGGAAAACAGAGCTCCTTTCCATTCATCAGGGTAACCCCTCCAAGGACAAAGTGCACTGCTCCAGTTCACAGGGAACTCTCTGTCCCAAAGGCGGAGTACCTATTCCTGGGGAAACCACCCTGCCTCCCAACTTCCTAGTAAAATCCCAAAGGTTCATTCCTCATCTCTCAATTTAAGTTGGAAAGAAACCCCCATGAACGACTAGGTGATTTTTGGCCTCCAAGGTGCCCTAGGCAGCCCTCATCCATTCTCTGCTTTATATAACTGCATCATAGCCACCATCCTGCCAGCTGTGAGTAAGAGTGGATGTGTTTCCATTCCCTCTCAGGGCCATACTATGTCTGACCTCCCTAGGCCTCCAAAGCTTGGAACAGGTCCCAGAAAAAGGACACGCCATGACTGCACATACCATACTCCCCACAGCCCCACGAGTAGACCTCTCTGTTTCTGGTCAGAACAGCCACATGATTATCTCCGCAGGAGACCTGCTCCACAGGGTTGCTGAGGAAGAAGTCCAGCTGCAGGGGGTCCAAGACTTCAGAGCCAAATGCCTTGTCAACACCCATGCAGCCATAATAGTCCGAGCCAAAAGCATACATCTGGCCTTCATCTGCATTGAAGATGGAGCAAACTCAGTCAGCACATGGACATCAGGCTGCCTACTAACCTTCCATGTAGTGGCCAAAGGATCCTGATCCCTGTGGTCACCCTCATCTTTAATACAGAGGAGTGGCCCCAGGAGACTATAAAGTCTTTGCCTGAAATGTAACCTGGTTGTTCATATTAAGATGGATCACTGCATGCTGGGACCTGCAGGCCTCTTGTTTGAGAAGCTCAGAGAAAGCCAAAGTGTAGCCTTTTCCCTGGTAAAGTTTCTCTGCTGAGCTCGTCTTGGAGGCTGACTGGTCCACTGTGCAGCAGACCAGGGTCTGTCCTCATGCCACCCAATCAGTCTCTCACCTGTGATGCAAACGGTAAAGTCATCCCCACAGGACACCTGGTGGATAGCCTTCCCCTGCAACTTCTCCACACGCTTTGGCTGCCGGTAGGAAGCTTTGTCTCCATGCCCCAGCTGGCCATGCAGCTTTGTCCCCCCCTGCATATTCTGTAATACATAGAAGCCTGGTAAGGATGCATGTACAGAGCTCAGGGGGATACTGTCAGTACCCTTGAAGCCTGAGAATGAGGAGGTAAGTTAAAAACAACAACAGAGCAAGGGAAAGTGTTTTAGTTACCCTGTCCTAGGGAAGGGACTGGTCTCTCAGCGGGGTATGATACCAAACACCACTTAAATGGCACCTTGGGCTTTCAGGTAGCTTTAATTATGCCCTAAGGAGCAGCAATCAGGTTTCAAACCAGCCACAGGAGTCAGGAAGATATACCTCTCCTTTCTCATGCCTACCCAAATGGACAGGTGCATTTATATGACTAAGGCCCTGTGTAATCTGAGATGCTGCAGAATACGCTTGTTGCTGCAGAACTGTGCTCAAGGATCTCAGCTTTCATTATTACATATGCTGCTAATGCTTATGGGTGCAAAGAAATCCTTAAGCATGTGAAACAAGTGTCACTTATGCAGCAATTTCTGCCCAAGTCTGCAGACAGACTGAAACAACAGCTCTGAGAATTTTGAGCTTCCCCTTTCATCTTGACGGGTTGTTGATGCTGAAACCTAATACGACAATTAGAGTGTCAACAATGTTAATGATCTCACTGATGGTTTTAGTAGTGAATGTGTTTGTCCCGTAATCACCAACTGCCTCCCTCCCCAAGAGACCTATCCCCTACTCGATCAAAATTTCCTGTTCCTCCCCTTCCCCTCTGAACAGGTTCTATGCTGCAGTTGTGTGTTGTCAGTACAGAAATCTGCAGAAAATTGAAAATGTAGATGTAGGATACATTTGTTTAGTTTGATACCAAAGCAACAGGGGAAACAAAAGTGAATTATTTTAAAATTCATGATAAAACTCAATTTTTCCATTCACCTTAAGCTGCTGCAGTCTCCAGCTTGGTCCCTGAAAGAAGGGGCCCTTGCTGCAGAATTTGGAACCAGCCTGCTGCAGAGTACTCAGAGTCCTACCTATACCCAGCCAGGCTATGGTTCCTGCACTCAGGACATGATTCCTGCATTCTAATGGGCTCCCCAACCCATTCCATGTGGTCTCTGAAAACCCTTCTCCAAAAATAGATACAGGCCAATGGAATAGTACAAGACCGCCACTGCACTTAGAGATGGGGGCAGGGAAAGAAAGGGTGCTTGGCTCAGGGCATCATGCCACAGTCCCTAACTTACCACCCTTTGGTGTGCTGCAATCCTGGGTAACATCAGCAGCACTTTGACACCTGACTCCATAGAAGAATGCTTCCACCCCCGCATAAAAAATATTATACTTGAGAGGTTTAGGTTAGCACCCAAAGGGGCTGCCTCCAACCATTTCTGCTACTTCATCTAATCCCCAAACTTGCCTACATTTCATCTCTCTCCTTCCTGAGCTCCCATTCTCCTGTTTCTAACAGACTGATAAACTGACCTATGGCTGGATTCTCTAACTTTTAAATCTTCTATCCCTGGCCTCCTTGCCTTCCCAAGTTCCTTCTGCTTGGCTCACTTACCACCCAAGTGTAGAGCTCCTTCTCCACCGTCACCACAGCAAAGTGAGTGTTTCCAGCACACACCTGGCGTGCACTGCAGCCACTTTTGATGACATCCAGCTTCTGGGGGGTGGACTTCCCACCCCCCCAAACATACACCTCACTAGTGCGCGAAGTCACCACTGCAATTGGTGTCTCACTGACGGTGCTGGACCTGTGTAACATCCGCCAGAACACAAATGCTCTTAGTAAGAAGCTATGACCATTGTCAACACTGTTCAACCCAAATCCTTCCTTTTAGTCCCCACGCAGAGGAGAAACTAGACGAGAATTGGACAACTTGGGTCTCAGCTTCAGCTCTTCACAATCATTAGTGGGTTTTTCTTTACAAAAATTTTTCTTTACAAAAATTCTTCTCTCCTCAAAGACTGTGATGTCTGGAGTGTTCTAAATATGCTCAGGAGCACCACTGAGTGAGCACTGCAGAAAAAGGAGCCTCCAACAATCATTCAAATAAAAACCAGAATCCAATCTGATGACATTTAGAACACTGACATGACAGTTGGTATTTGTCAAATGTGAAGGTCTCATGAGTATGAAAAAATGCTCAGAAAGTGAAAGATTCACAAATAATCACACAAACATATACAAAAGAACACATGGCCATCTCAATCTCCAGTTTCCCTCTAAGAGAATTTCAGCCATCCAATCAGGGAACAAAAACACGCTACATAACTTAGGTGCCCAATCACTCCACAAACAGATCAGAAAACAGAAGCCGCAGTCAAAGCAAGTAGTTTGTGAACAACACATGGATTGAAACAGGATCAAACACAGAGCTCAGACAATGCTTTCAAATAATCAATTTGTGAAAATCAAAGTGTTTGATAATTCACCAGCAGAAAAACAGCTACATTTATTGCAGAAATTATTTACTACAAATTAGCTCATTAGCTGGGATTAAAGGAGAATTTATGCACATACCCTGTTTTACAAAAAACTGTCGCAAAATTCAAATGAATAGCCCAATTCCTCACTGGCAGCCTGGTGCCTGTGGGCAGCGATTATTATGTCCTGGAGTGCCCGATGACTGTTATGAATGCCACCACACCTTATCTCATTTTAAAAAAATAAAGGTTACCTTTCTAGTCCTCCTCATTTTCAAAAGCCTCAAAGTGGAAACTAGTCTCTAGGAATGTGAGTCTGTCATAGGATTTAACTTCAAAACTATGAGTTATTTGTTGTAATTTTCACTGTTCTCCTCAATTAATTGTGCTCATCTCCGCACCACAATCATAGCTAACTTGAGTTACCGCTCCAGGACTAGTTTTGAGTTATCTGAGCATAAGACACTCTCCTTCATCCAAAATTCTCTCTCACACTCACACACACACACAAAAGAATTCTCCAATAAAAACTTCATTAGGGCTGAGTTAGGGTTCAGAATTTATCACCCTCAAAAGGCTGCTAACAGAGCTTTTATAGAAAATTGCACACTTTAAAGATCATAAAATACCAACGTTAGCTTTGCCCCCTTATCAACACCCACCCTATTGCATCTACATTTCTAAAATGGGCCACAGACCCACTATCTCCCTTACAACACGAACTGATGAACCACAACCCACCCACCACATATGGGCCAGTGACCTGAGCATTCTGCAGTTCACCCAACCACCCATAGTGCCACAGAGCTCAACATCTCACATCTGACCCTCAACACAGCGTAGACCCAGTATCTCCCCTATTTCACTATTGCCTGAAGAGCCCAGTCTATACTGACTTCCCTCCCTATTTGACCTAGAAACCCACTGTAACTACCTCATTTGCCCTCCCAATACCAGTCAGAGATCACAGGCTCCAGATACAGGCCAGAGCCAACTCTCACACTGTCCATGGACCCCAGACTACCACAAACAGCCAAGCATGTGGGGACATCAACCCACCCACTCTCCACGGACAAGGATGGGTAGCTGACAGATATAGGCTGTGCTTGGCAGCCTCCTCAGAGTCCAAGCAGTGCCTCCCCCACACCCTATCCCTTTCCCCTAGGCCACTCACCAAGCCAAGTGACATAACAATGTACACTGAGGGAACTGAGATTCACACAGAACACCTCCTGCTCTTCTGAACTGGATCCCACATGCTGCGTCAGTGTCAGTTAGCTACATTTTATCTGCCAATAATTATGGAACCCCTTTAAGCAAATGACTTATCTCAGAGACAGAATGATCCACCTAACACTCTCCCCACATGTAGTAGAAATTCCCACCTTTGCACTTGAGACAAGCCTGAAAAGAGGGGGTTGGATTACAGCCTCATACACTGATGAGCATACAATTGCACCTTCCCTGAGTTTCTAGCATTTAAAGTTTTTCTAACTACAACAGTCCATTAAGGATGTCACAGCCTCATCTCTAACACTCTCAGCAAAATTTCTAGGTGGAAAGCTATTCTCTACAAATCTCTCTTTAAATACATGCTCAAATCATTACCTTGGCCGTTTGGTTGGCCCATTAAGCAGCGTGACTTTCTCCTCCATCTCCCTACCACAGGGAAAAAAAAAGAAAAACATTACAGAAAATAGTAACTATGTATTACTATAGCCCAAACACTTTACAGACTCCACAAACTGACAAGCCATACACAGGGATTACTTTCCCTTCAGATGAAATGCTGCTCCTTCTGGGGTGGACCATGGCAGCTATTTACACATCCTACAGCAATACACGTGATTAGGGCAGAAGTAATGCACCAGAGAGCGAACAAACTCTTGTGGGAATTAAGGGAGGCAAAAAGTATATACCAGAGCCAGAATTTGGCTATGATGCTAAAGCTTACACCCCTACTTTTGAGAAAAGTACCACTGGATCTCTAATGACCACAAGTGAACAGGATGTGGGTTTTAAATCTTATCCTAATGATGGCACGTTCAGCAAGACAACACCCTGGAGCATCATTCTGGGGGTTGCCTACTAATGAAAAGCACCTTAAAGCAAGGAAATGTCCACCACCAGGGTGGCCAAAGGGTAACTCAAACAGTCCGACAGCATGGCCCACAGCCACCCTCATCTTACATGAAGGAGTAGGTACGGTACGTCTCAGCCAGGCCACTTAGAACACCATGAAACAGCACATCTTGGGACTTGACTTGCAGTCTCTGTGGGCTGCCCCTCTGCACTGAAGATGAGGGTGGGCAAATAGTCAAGCACAGTCCTCAGGCTCCTGGTAAGTTGCCAACATGGTCTTTAGTGTAGCTAAGTGCGGGCACCCACTGAAATGGGGCATTTTCATCACAACTCTGCAGGGAGGGCTAAGGGGAAAAGTGCTGGACTGGGCTTATTATATGGGATACAGGAGATAAAAGGGCTTTTATAATGACCTTACAAGTGCCTGAGCACTGCTACGTGCTCCTAAAGATCTAACTTGAATGTCAGCAGCCAGGGTCCCTCTAAGGAGTCTCAGAGAAACACACCAGAGTTCTCAGAACATCAGCTGTTAGACCGAAGAGGGCAGATGGGCACTCCACAGCCCCCCATGCTCCCACCGGTATGCAGGTTAATTAAAAGGCACCAGCAAGGCTTTCTCTTGCCTGAATAGCAGCAATCCACTCCCCTCTCTTAAAGGGGCAGAGTATATTTCAAGGTGTGCCTCCTACCAGCCAGAAATGAGTCTAAGGGCTGAATTCAGGAAGCATCAGAATTATTAGTTTGCACAAAGCTCCAAGGTCCCTCCTGAGCCCTACAGCCCATCTATGTCCAAGGTGAGAACATTTGGCTACCTCCTGCGTTTGCTGAGAAGAACATGTTCAAGCAGCTCATCGGCAGTTGGCCTCTTCTCAGGATCCTGAAAGAGGTGAGCAACAGGTCACTCCTAAGGAAACGGTCATTGTCAACAGTGAAATCTCATTCCAGCCCCCACTGGTCTCCTTCTCTCATGCCTCGCTTGCTTCAGAAAGGCATGCGGTCAAACAGAAATGAACCAAAGGGCCATCACGTCTCTGGACGGCACAGGGTTAAAAGCCAGATACTCAAATTGTGAACTCCCACACTCCAAAGATATGGGCAATTTAACTGCCTCCAAGAAGCACGTGCTCTGAGGGCAACAAGAACATTAAGCCAAGAGGCACAGCCCAGAGAGCTGTAGGCAGGACAGATCACACTGGAAAGATGCTTCCATATCAATCATGCTGATAGGCCTGCTGATGAATGTGAAAACCTCAGCCTCTAACCATCCCCCAACATACAGCATCAGAGAAAATCCAGCAGCCCTCCAAATCCCATGAAGCTGGAAAGGCATCCAGACAGGAAGTTTTCAGAGAACAAGAGGAAGCAGAAGTAACTCTCACTGACACACCAGGCTGCACAGGCAGCTGCATGTGGGAGTCTGTCTGCACCTACATACCCCACTCTGAAATACACATCTCAGCAGTCACCCATTGCTCTGGAGCTGCAGGACTTAGGCAATTGGGCAGAAGATCTGAAGAGAAAATTAATCTTCCCAACCTGATCGAGGCAAGAGTGCACCATCTGGATCAGCTCCAGGGAATAGACACTGGAATCAACCTCCATGGCCCGATTACCCTGTACAATCTTCACACACAGGTTTAGGGGATTCTAGGGAGGAAACAAACAATGACCAGTTGTAAAGGAGCTGAGCTGACTTGGACAGTATGTCCAATGGGGAGGGATGCTGCAGGCCTCTGATGTTTATCATCTTTCTCGGACTCTGTACTCAACATTTCCCTCCTCCTCTCAGCTGCTACTAGGTGCTGCAGCAACCTAGTCACCTCCCCTACAGAACCGCTATCTCTTCCAGATAGCCTTTCCAAGCTAGGGCTTGGTGGCAACACCAAGCTTCTCTCCAAATGAAGCAATGAGGGAGAGGAGGGTGGGCTCCTCCCTGTATGTCAGGCTCCATCAGTGTACAGAAGCTCCCCAGCTCTGAAGATACCACACAAGCACTCATGTACTGGAGTCTAGGCACCACTGGCAATGAAAAGTCAGAAAAGGACAGTGATTTGACATGGTCCCATAGCTAGTATAGAACATATTACAGCCATACCATCCCAGCTGGCTGCATTCCCCACATCGTCATGCTACACTAGCTGGCAGCTTTATTCCCCCACCCGTGCCAGCCAGCCAGCCATGCTCCCCACATAGCTGAGTGATAACTCCCAGCTGTGCCAATCAGCCACACGCTTCACATAATCAAGCTGTAGAACAAGACAACATGATTAAATCCTAGGAGGTCCAGAGATTACAAACTCTCACAACAGGATGCTGTATTGTGAAACTTCCAACTACCAGCATAAGACTTCTTTTTTTTTGGGGGGGGGGGGCGGGGGGGGAGATAGGACTTGGTTGCACAGAAAATTAATGAAGTCTTGCTTCGGTCAAAAGGAAACATTTCCCTTCAAACATTGGTACAAATCAGGACCATCTGTACTCCATGTGTGTGTGAGGTCTCAGACTGCGGGGAGGATCAAAGAGAATCAGCAAAGCTGAGCAGGAAAAGTTTGCCCACATTACATCCAGTTCTTGGTTGTGCTCTCAGACCCTCGTGTTCATAAATACTGAAATTACCAATAGCCATGAAGGAATAAAAATAAAAGTTAGAAAAGCTACAGGACAAGCATAGACACTGTGACAATAACAAATAGCATATTCAATTTATCTCACAGTCTATGGACTTACTGTAGCATCAAAGGTTCTCTTCAGGGTGAGAAGCTCAAAGACAACACAGCCCACAGCCCAGATATCAGATTTGAAGTTGTATTTCACCCCCTGGCAGAGCTCTGGGGACATGTAGTATGGAGTTCCCACCAGCTAGATAACAAAAGCAGAAAATCTTCATACACATTCCACCCAGACCCACCATAATTACTATGGGCCCATCAGTATTTCCATTGCAAATCCTAATTTTCTAATGTTTACAGAAAACCCAAAGCACCCAAGCTGCTCAGACTCTGATGTAGCACATAGTGGAAGTCAGGACTTCAGGAGTGGGACCTATAGTCCCTACCTCACCATTCACCACCTTGCAGGTGAGGGCAAACAGGACTACAAAGCAGGTGATGACAACATATCAGGTTCAGCCATCCATTTCTCCTCACCCTCCCTCCCAGTAGTCTTGGGAAGGTGAGGGACAAGGAATCTGACAAAGCATTTGAAAGCAGCTGCCAGCTCACAGCTGGTGAGCAGTTCTGTCTGACTGTGGAATGTCAGCAGACAAAAGCTGCTCTGTTTCAGAATGAAAAAGGAAGTTTTCAGGATCAGGAAGCCAAAAAGCTGGCCTGAATCCCATCTGGAAGACTTCCGCTGCAGGACTGGACTTTCCTCAACAATGGAACCTATATTTTGGTTAAATGCAGATGCCATCATGAACATCACATGAAAGATGAACAGTTCAAAATCACAATGAGAAACTGAGAACGAACATGACAAGTGGTGTAAGTGGGAAGAAGCTTCCAGCTGAATAGGCTCTTCCCCTTAGCAATGAGTCAGACTAACCACTGTGGAATGAAATTGAGAGAGAAATGAGAACAGACCATGTCTTTAGGAAGAGGGGGATATTTATAATCCTTTTTATGCAAACTGTCTCAGCAACAGACCCAGGGACTGCCAGGCTAGGCTGGGAGAATGGGCAGTTATGTCACAAACGAGGTAGGCTTTCATTAGTCTTTGCTAGAATCTTACCAGAGGCCTATGAGCACATTCACAGGGCTAATTCAATCCCTTCTTACTCTATCATCCACTATCTATTTTCCCTTAAGCTGGATGGTAGTTACACAACTCCACGAACTCTAGTCACACAGTCAAATACCAATTTCAGCAAGGTCAGCATGTATTTATTGTCACCCTCAGAGAACTCAAAAGTGTCAGAATGAATTTTGATCAAACTATCCACCAGCCAAAAAGGAGGGGGCAAGAAAGAGACACACACTCCCCTTTGAGCAAAAATCAAGCATGGAAATCCTCAGCAAAAAAGATGAATTTCTAAATGTTATGAATGTGAGGAAAATGGGTTATAACTGAATTGGTTTTGCTATAGCAGGAGCTACCAGGGCACATTACAGTAACCCTAAGTTCCCATTTGTTATGGAGCTGTGTAATAGTGCTGATGTTCCTGAAGGAAGTTTTCAAAGGAAGGAAGCATCCTAGCAAAACACCAACAGCTGCATTAAATTTAACAATCAAGCCTTTGGGGGGAAAAGTGCGTGTTAGCAGGTGTCCTACCCTATAAAATCCTTAACAGGTTGGGAGTTCAGAGCAGTCTCCCATTCCAAGCCTACCAATCACTGCAGGAACAATGGAGCTCGGAGATCAGATACCGGAGGGAGAAGAGGAGAGCTCCTTCAACAGAACTGTATTGGATGTTCCAGGACAATGTGCTCCAAACACCTGTGCTACGTCAAGTCTGAGCAGCTTGGTGCTTTGAGTTTTGTGAGAGAAGACTGATATGTCTCTCTCCGCCCGACCACCCCCACTATTCCCTGCAACACATAGCTCCCATTCCCCCCCACCCATCACCACCACTTCTAGTTCACCCTCCCCTTCCTGTCCCATTAAACCATTAGTATTGCAGAAGCCCGGTGTGCCCCCAAAAATGCTGGAAGAATCTGTGAACTTTAAAGAAAAGCTTTTTTCCTGGGGGAGGGTTATATCTAGGGAACCCCTTGGTCAAATGGCCCCAAATTTGGATCACAAACCCTACCCTACACCCCCATAAGACACAGCAAATTTCAAGAAAATATAGACAGGCATGCAGATTTTGGAACATATAGGAAAATCATCCTTTAAACAGAAAAATCTTCCTAATCCTAACTGTAGCAGAGCTGCTGCTCCACTATAATATTTATGAAATTAACCATCAGCAACTGCTTTTCTATATGCAGATCCCCAACACAGGATAATCCTAAAAGCACAGGAGGCTCAGAGAGGTGTGATGATCTCAGATGAATGAGAACACCCTATGGAGATTAACACAGCCTGAAACAATAACTCTGAGATGTGTTAATTGCTTCATTCATCAGTAGGTGTTTCCATCTCCCTGTCCTAGCACTGGAGAGCCTGTGATATGCATCAGGCATGACTGTTCTCAACTCCTCACCTGTGTCAGCAGAGTGTTTAGTTCTGTTCCCAGCTCCCCCCAGAAGCATAGGGCTTCTCCAGATCCTGGCTCACATAGCAAAAACCTGCAGCTGGCCTGTGCCATCTGACTTGGGCTGTTTCATTGCTGTGCAGAATTCCAGGCTCAGGCTGGAGCCCAGGCTCTAGGACCCTCCAGAGCCAGGAAGTCTATACAGCAATGAAACAGCCTTGCACCCAAATTGGCTGGCATGGGCCAGCCAAGGATGTGTCTTTGCTATGTAGACATACCCATCAAGGTCAGAGAGATGGACTCACATTCGCTCCCCCACTAGAGGAACAGGCAACTCCAGCTCACATGAAAAGGTAGGGAGGGGGGCTCTGGCACTGCCGGAAAGAAAAGCCGCCTCCAGAACCTGACTCACAAGAGGGGGGTCACGGAAGCAGGATCAGACCCGAAAGGTGGGCAGAGTCCTCCCAGGACCCTGGCACACCCCCAGAAGCAAGGCCCTCCATATCCCAGCTCCCATGAAGGGTGCATACCTACAGAAGGGGAGAATGTAGGACTGACCAGAGTTGCTGACCAGCTCCCCTGCCTCTTTTCTCTCCCAGTCCTCCGGCCACTTATCCCCATGTCTCCTTCCCAGAGTCCCTCCTCCTCACCTGAGCACTCCAGTCCCTCTCACCTCCCCTACCACCCAGCTTCATTTATCCCTTCTCCGTAATCTCCTTCCACTGATGCAGCCTCACATCCCTATTCCTCCACCCACTAAAAAGCACTTCCCCTGCCAGCAAGCATTCACATGTCTAATTTTTTTCTTTAAAACAAAAATCCTTTGATTACTTTGCCCCAAAATTGACCTGCTAAAATATACTCACAGTCTCAGCCATGGAGTACTCAGAGTTCAGCTTCTTTGCCAACCCATAGTCTCCCAGCTTAATCAGGTTTGCCTTGGTGAGGAAGATATTTAATGTCTTTATATCTCTGGTGAAAAAAAGAGAGAGAAGTGTCATTATGAAGCTGAGGTACTTGAGTGTCTTTCTGCTCATCAGGACTTGGAGTGAACTTTCTGCCTTCCTTTTTCTGTTAGCCCTGAATGGCATCTCTCACTGTATCAGACTTGATTAGCATTTCTTCAGACATAGAAAGCCCAGTGTTGCAGTCACTGACAGAGCTTCTCATCTCACAGTCCCAGGGAAGTAATCACCTTAGCTGCATTTTATCATATATGCACAAACAGAAATAGTCTGGAATGTTCATCTTTCAGAGCCCAATGTACAGACTATGGTTCTTTCTCCTGTGAATCACAGTGAAGACCATTAAAGACAGTTTTATTTTTCCATTTTCAGAAATGGGCCAATCCCAGGCATATGAGCCCATGGAAAATTCTTAACAAAATAAAACAGTGTAAAAGCAACCCAATTCCAGAACTTAGCTGTTAAACAAAACAGCCCTCTGCCTCACCCTTCAGCAGAGGTGCTGGAACTAGGGGTGCTGCCACATCCCCTGGCTTGAAGTGGTTTCCATTATATACAGGGTTTACAGTTTGGTTCAGTGGCTCTCAGTACCCACAGTACTCTCAGTTCCAGTGCCTCTGGCCTTAGGCAAAGGCCTTTGGGAAGAGATGAGCTTTACACTAAGCTCTTAAGGTTAGGAAACTGTTAAGTATGAAAGAATGTGAATCCAGAGCTTTAAGCCCCTCACTGAAAACATAGTCCCCCAGACACACTATTTTATATTTAGAGTTCTACAGATCAATATCAGCACCTGAAATTATGAAGAAGCCGCCACTGCAGTCCATGGAGCACTGGTGTGATGTGGTTAGCCCACATGAGTAATGATGCAGATTCACATACTGATCTGATGCTGGGATATTATTGCAGATGGGGACAGTGTTCTCCACTAGTGATTACCTCCAACCTGCCTGATTTAGGAAATAAATTTGTTTTGTGCTTCAAGTCAGAGGTTGGTTTATTCCCCTATTGATATTTATCTTTTTACTCAATAAATAGGTTCCAATGGCTACAGCATTGACTATGTAGAGCAATTATTTTTCTAGTTCATTGTGCAAAATCAGCAATGCAGTTTCTAACCTAAACTCATGAGATGAGCTGGCATTTAATGCCAAAGCACTCAGATATGCCATGAGCAGGGAAGCTTCCCAAAGGGGCATCAAACAGGTATGACAAATTTCCCCTCTCCCCCAGCCTCCTGCTAGCCAGAGGTATGCTGCTTCAGAAGTAGGAGCACAGAGATTTTCAAATGGGTTTGGCCCTCAGACACATGAATCCACTTTCACACGAGCTTTGTTACATTAGACACCTACCTGTGAAGGATTCCAGCTCTATGGATACAGCTCACGGCTGATGCAATCTGAAATAGGTACCACACCACCATCTGTAGAGGTAGGAACAAAGGTCACATGAGACCCAAAAATTACATATATCATTGTCCTGGCAAGCTACAGCAAGAGAACCTGGTGACCATCAGCAAGGAACATCCTGGCTGGAGGCTCCTTTAGGGAGAGGTTGTCTTCACTCCCCTGGGAATATCCCAATTTAGGGATCCTTATAAGAGGGAACCTCCATAAGATAATTTTGTGTCAGTGTTCTTCAAAGTGCACTGTGACATGTGCTATAGAAATTGGTAACTTACAGTAAAAATAATTAGGAGTGGCAGCTAATGATCTTCTGAGGGAATTTGGGTTGGGGTGGGTCTTTGCAACCCCAACTTGGACCATTTTATCTTCACAAGACTCACAAATTCTCCAAGTTTATTTTATGAGCGGTACAAATGTGAGAATCTTAATTCAAGATGGGAGAAGGAAGCAGTGAGAATGTAGGAGCTAATGAGAAAAGAACAGTACACATTAACAAGTATGGCCCAGGAAAAAGTCCACTGTCAGACAGGTTCATTAAGTAGTCTGTGAACAAGCCATATTTGGAATAGATCCCATGGAAGGCCAAAACAGAGAAATGAGCAGAGTGATAGTCAAATGGGAATGCAGAAAGGGAGATCTTAGAGCAAAGTCTCAGCTGAGACTGTAAAGCAGCCACAGCCACTGATTCTCCCTCCATTATTCCACGCGTGATATAATTGCCTAAAGATATTCATAGGTTGAAAGGAAAAGGCTTCCTGATGCCTCATAACTGCTTATGATGTCCAAAAGGAGAGGCGGGACTACAGCCCAAAGGATATGAGAAGAGACCCCTGACAAGAATAGAGGTGAGCTAATACTATGGGAAGGAGCATAGTATAAATACCTAGATAACTATATACATTCAAGTAGCGCTGAAACCAGCACCACTGCTATCCTCAAACAGCCCAAATTACCTCTTCCTCAAACAACTTGTCTTTCTGCCGCAGGATCTTATCGTAGAGGTTCCCCCCTGCAATTAAAGTAAGAGAGAGAAGCATATCTTAGTGATGGTAAATGTTTTGCTGATGTATCATCGGGAATCCAGTTAGGAATCTGCTGGACTGTTGCAGCCTCTTCAGAAGTAGCTCTCCCTCTGTGCTCTTCACTTCGACGCTGCAGTGTCTCACACAAACAAGTTTTTCTTCAGAACGCACACCCCTTTCCTCTCACAGAGAAACTGGCACATCTAAGGCTAGAAAGGGATTAATCTCTCTGAGCACCACCTTCAATTTTTTTAAAAAATGTATATGAAAGAACAGCCAGTGCTCCTTACATAACAGTGTTTCCTAGAATGGGCAGACCTTTATACTCTATACAGAAAATCAGACTAGACTGCCTTGCAGAGCACAGCAAAAAATCAACACAAAATAAAAATAATTACAACCATTGCAGAAAAGTCCCCAAGAGCAGCAGTGATTACATCCCCATCTTCTTTGTCCATGCAAGCCCAATTATCTAGGTTCGTGATCATCAAATGCCCTGATGAAAGATATACTATGTAGCACTGACAACCCAACAAGAGCAGAAGCCTTAATCAGTAATCACAGTCTCTCTCTTCAGGCTGCCTATCAATTCCAGGAGGGTGAGCTGAAGATCAAGGAAAGCTAAAAGGAATGATGTACAAATGGACTGCAGCAAGCAGTGAGCAAGAAAAGACTCCCTACCAAGTCAGCATCTTACTGGCAAGTTCCAAGTCTCCTCTGATTACATCCTGCACCATTTTAGTCCTTGACAATCATCTACTCATGTTCCAGTGGTGATTATCATAGATGTAAGGGATGAAGAGACCCATTAGGCCCTCTTTTTCATTCTCATGGGGACAGCACAGCACATCCTGCAGTACATTCTCCAAGGCTTTGTCAAGCCTTAGGTGTTCCAAGTGCTGGTGATGGAATTCCTTTATATTCCTTGAGCGTGTTCAACAGATCTCCCTATAAGGAAGATTTTCCTGATATTCAATTTAAATTTCCCTTTGCTTAATTTCTTCCCATTCTTCATAGTCATAAGAAGGCTGCACACAAATCTTTCTTCACTTTGCATTCACATCTTCTAAAATATTTTAAAACAATGTATCGTCCCCTTTAATAATTTAAAAGCCAAGCTTTTATATTTAGCTCTTTTCTTTCTTCACAAATCAAACTCTCTTTCCCTCCATCCTGTCTGCCCCAAGCCCCTTAATCATTTTTGTTGGTTTTCTCTGAACTCCTTCTAGCATACCTGCATCTTTTTGGCACAGAACTGCCCAGGTATGAATGCTGTATCTCAGGTACAATATCTCCATGGTCATATGTAGGGAGACACTTTACCTCCCTACTTGGTTTTGTGATGCCTCTGTATGTATGCGAGCCAAAAATCACATTAGCTTTTCTCTTTTCATATCAAATCATTGCAAACTCATGCCTAACTTGCTGCCAACTAACACACTGGGGTCTTTCTTGTTCATTCTTAATTCCCAGGTTTTTTCCCCTCCCATCAATTATGGTTCAGGTTATTTTCAACAAATGTATTAACTGGCATTCTTCCATGATGAATCTGGGTCTAGTTCCAGCTTTGCCACTATTGATGTGTGACCTTATGTAAGTCACAACTTTCCTGTGTGTCAGCATCCCCATCTGTAAAATGGGGATAATACTTAACTACATTTGTAAATCCCTTCAGGATCCCTGGAAGAAAGGGGTTATATATATTTTTTTTCTGTCCATATTGTGGTTTTGGATCTCCATAGTATATCTGATAGTGTCTAATGAAGTCTTGATGGAAAAATGAATATAAATTATTTTGGACTGAAACCTGGCTGAAGAACTGCAAACACAGAGCAACAATAAACTTCAAAAGCATCCCATTTTCAGGAGATGTCTAGTAGGGTTGTGAGTAACTGAAGCAGGCATGGTCTTATCTAACATATTCATTAATTACCTGGAAGAAGGCAATGCATAAACATCTAATTACTGAAATTCACAGTTTATACTAAACTGGAACCCACTGCCAACACCAGAAATAAAACACAGGGGCCTAGAGAAATGAGCAACATCTGGTGCATTTCATTTTCCACTATTGCCGTCTTCAGGGCTTATAATATTTCCCCAACACTGACTAGCCCAAACACTAAGCCCATTTGTTAGGCCAAAATACAGCTGTGTCTTAAGCCACATACCCTCCTCCTGGTCACCCCTAGTTGGTTCCTAATACTCCTGTCTACTGCAGGTTCAATTCTGAGCTCTCAACTCATACTGCCCCTTCCTACACCAAATAAATCAATTAATGCTGGTCTGCCCTCAAACAATTTAGAGAATGTGTGTGCGCGCACACGTGCATGTACATGGGGGGATGTAACTATTAATACTAGCCAGCCCTTCTCTGCCCCCTCAAATCAATTTATACTGGCCCCAAACCAGAGCCTCTGTCAGAGTGGCAAGAGGACTCACACACAGTGGTGTCAGAGGGCTGTTTCCCTCCTCCTAGACCAGTGATTCTCAAACGTTTGTACTGGTGACCCCTTTCACACAGCAAGCCTTTGAGTGCGACCCCCCTCCTAAATTAAAAACACTTTTTAAATATATTTAACACCATTATCAATACTGGAGGCAAAGTGGGCTTTGGGGTGGAGGCTGACAGCTTACGACCCCCCACATAATAACCTCACGACCCCCTGAGGGGTCTCAACCCCCAGTTTGAGAACCCCTGTCCTAGACCGACACCTCATCTCACCTAAAAACAACGGCAGTGGACCAGAGGAGCAGCGATGCCCTGGCTAGCATGAAAGCCAGTGATTATAGGCCCTCTACCAAAGGGCTCTTGTACAAGTGCCTCCTCCTGCCAATATCCCCACAAGCAGAGAGCCGTGTGTGTGAGGCACCTCCAAAAAGCTGTGCATATGTGGAGTCCTCACCCTTCCTGTGGTGATGGTGGCAGCACGAGGGACCTTGCTCCCATACAGAATAATCTTCTGCTTGAGTGGCTCGTAGCATTGGTGGAAGGCCCCAAACACACAAAGTCATCTGCTGGGGTGACTGGACTCCCCCACCATAGTGTCCCCTATTCCAGGGGGTAGTAGCTCCATCCAGAGCTCTCTGCTCTTAACAGTAGCAGCTGCACATTCTCTCTTCTCCCAGCTTCCTTAACAGCAGTGATAGCCTGGCCCCTCACCCCTTCCAACAGTGGTATCTGCTGACCACCCCACCCCCAAAAATGGGACCACTCTCTCTTCAGACTTTGGAAGTTATCATTGCATTGGTTTAAACTTGGCTCATGTTTCAAAGGTTCTCTTCACAACCATAATGGCTAGAAAAGTTTTTTTCCAATGGAAGATGCAGATTCTACAAAAGCTGATGGCACTTGTTGAGGTAAGATTCCTGCTTACCTTGGACAGGAGGATTTTCAAGCCCTGGTTGTAACTCTAGCTAAAGACAGGACTCATTTAAAAAGGTGTTGTCTCTTCTGGCCATAACCCTAAAACAGAGACATGCCCTGTACTGGCAGGAAGACCTGATAGGAGGGCAGTGGGGAAAGACCTATGTACATGCTCAAACGTGGGAGATATATTTAGAGCTCTGTATTAACAATACCTCCACTTCTTTCAATGCTCCATCTGCTCACAATTCTCCAGAAACTGGTCCATCTCTGGAACTACCTAGATTGATCACTTAGTTTCTCTCTTTGGCACCCTACAACAGACCCACAATATTCCCTTCTCTAGCTGCACTACAAGATTTGGCTTTATGCCTCTTCTCTCTAGAAGATACTCAAGAAATACAGTTAATGCTCCAGCAGATTCTGCTCCAGAGCTGCACGGCACCTTCCCTTTTGCAGGTGGGACTGGGGATCTCACCATTACAGTATTCCAGCTCAATCAGCAGTGTGGTGTTATCCATGAAATGATTGTAGTAAGCAATGATGTTGTCATGCTGCAACAGAGCAAGGATAACTATTTCATTCAAAGCATCACGACGCTCTTTTTCTGATAGTCGGGTCAGATCCACCTCCTTCCACACCACAAGCGAGTCATCCTGAAACACAAAGACTCTGAATTAAAACATACTGCTGGGAAGGGGAAAGAACAACATGTACCTTTGAGTCAGGAAATTAAACCTCTATGAAAGGTAAACACATTTTCTCCCTCTTACAGATTTCAGTGAAAGTTTTTCCACAGAATTAATTTAAAGTTTCTCTAGTTCTGAGGTTAGAAATCACTATACCTAGCTGTTTTTCTAGCTGGCTAGCACTCTCTTGTTTTAAAATAAATTAGGAACTTATCAAGGAAAGTGTTATAGGGGAATGAGAGGTTTTTGTTGTTTTTTCTTGCACAAACTCAAACACATTGTGCATTCCCCAGTAAAACAACAATTCTGCTATAATCCATTATTTTCCCAACAAGCATTAATGTAGGCTATGGTGAAATAGCATTGGCCCTCAGAAGCTCCTCGCTACTCCAGAGCCAGTTTATCCAAACAGACTTGAGGAGCTACAGCGAATTTTAACAGTCTGCCCTTATAGACCCACCCAATTGTAGAATTATACTGCCCATTCATTGGATCATTCTGTCAGTGCCTTGGTGAAACATCATTGTTTGTCCCCAGCCATCCAGGCTATAATACCTAGTTGTCCCCTTCTTCCAGAAGGGGTAATAAATCCTAAAGACAATTTGGTAACTGGAGTCAAGTGTTTCTCTCTGCCAGCAACAAAAAATAAATGGAATCTGGATGGATTTAATTGAAAGGGGAGAAGAGAGAGCTCTGGCTTCTGAGTTTCTGGTGGCTGAGTTTCCTCTGTTTTTACTGAGATTGTGAACGTACTAAGAGAGCTTCAGTCAGCTCTGAAAGATAGCCTCATATCAGTCATAACTGGTGAAAGCAGCAAAGAAGTTTGAGGTACATTAGTGGCAGGGATTCTTAATGCCTCACTTTGAAAATTTGAGAGGCCAAAATCCTGTAAGCAGCACTAGCCAGACTGCAGCTCAAAAAAATCATCGCTTGACATTAACAGTCACGACTTGGGTCCTAGCCTCCTATTTTTGGGGACAAAATTGAAGGTTATTATAAGGCATGCTGCCAGCACCTCAATTCCTCAGCCTTCCTGTTCCAAACAATCAGCTTTCCAGCCTGGGTATGGCAGATAAATTGTACTGATATCTATGACAGAAGATATCTACCTTACAATGGTACGCATCCATAAGAATTTGATCTATGATACCACTGACCAGGTGATACGGCTGATGTGCATGCAGGCCCCTGCAGAGGCATATGGCACAATTTTGCAGTGATTTAGCTCCTCTCTCTGAGCGATAACTCAGAGGCCATTGTTGAAGAACTACTCTTCTTTCCCAAGGCCTCTCTCTGCAGTACCACAGTGCCCTATCCTGCAGCTTCTCCTGTTCAATGCCTATAGGAGACTTCTGCAGGTGTTGGACGTTTTGGGCAGTAATATCACACATGATGCTGAAAATGCTCAGCTCGATGGCTATTTCAGCATACATCAGGCCACAGTTTCTCTGCCTTCCCAGTGCCCTACAGAGATTGGAAGTGAACTGGCCGAGGCTCACTGCCATGCCAGTCAGCAGAAGCGCTTAGAAGGGGTGTGTCCGGGGCCCATGCTGGTCCCCTGCCTAGGAGGCAGGCCGTGGCTTGGGCAAGACGGTTTGCAGTAGCGGGGCTTTATCAGCGGATGCAGGGCGCGCAGGGTCCCTATTTCCATCCACGGCTGGTGGAGAGGCCGGAACCTCCCCCCCGCAGTAGGAGCCTGTGCCAAGCCAGCCATGCCCGCCTCGGCTCCACAGCCCAATGGGCTGGCGTGGGCGCCGCTTTCTCTACAGCGCGGCCCTGGCGGGCGGAAAAGGCCGCTGCCCGCGGGCTCCGGGCCGCACAGCTGAAAAACCCAGGCGCAGCCGCGGGCCGGTTACGCCCTCAGGCCTGGGATCCTGGTGCCGGGGAGCCCGGTCTGGGCGCAGCCGCGGGCGGTACCTCGGTCCGGCGGTAGAGAGTGGCCTCCCCGAAGGCGCCGCGGCCCAGGATGCGGATGGGGGCGTAGTGCAGCTCCTCCTGCTCGGCGCCCAGGCTGGGGCCCGCGCGGGGCCCGCCCCGGCCCGAAGACTCGCTGCCGAAGTCGGAGTTGATGGAGTCGCAGTGCCGCTCGTACTCGCCCAGGGACATGGTCCCGGCGGCTCTGCCCGCCGCAGGGCCGGGCACTCGCAGGAGAGACCTGGAGCGTCCCGGCTCGAGGCGCCGCGCCCGCTCTGCGTCGGGCCCCTCCCTCACCGGCCTCCCCCAGGCCCCACAGCCCCGGCAGGCTCCATGTTGGCTCCCACAAGTCCCGGAACCGCTTCCG
The DNA here is from genome assembly GCF_965152235.1 of Eretmochelys imbricata. Lineage (NCBI taxonomy): Eukaryota > Metazoa > Chordata > Testudines > Cheloniidae > Eretmochelys > Eretmochelys imbricata. The sequence continues at coordinate 90,571,799 of NC_135577.1, forward strand.
GCCGCCGCCGTGACCTGCGCGCTCCCGCCACTCGGCGGGCACCCGCACGAGGGGGAGCTGGCCGCCCCGGGCAGGGATCTAAGGACGAGGGGCTGGGAAGGGCTCCGAAGGGGGCTGTGTGGGGGAGCGCTCGGGGGGGGGGGCTCTGTGAGGGAGGAGTTGTGGGGGAGCGCTCGGGGGGGGGGCTCTGTGAGGGAGGAGTTGTGGGGGAGCGCTCGGGGGGGGGGCTCTGTGAGGGAGGAGTTGTGGGGGAGCGCTCGGGGGGGGGGCTCTGTGAGGGAGGAGTTGTGGGGGAGCGCTCGGGGGGGGGGGCTCTGTGAGGGAGGAGTTGTGGGGGAGCGCTCGGGGGGGGGGCTCTGTGAGGGAGGAGTTGTGGGGGAGCGCTCGGGGGGGGGGCTCTGTGAGGGAGGAGTTGTGGGGGAGCGCTCGGGGGGGGGGCTCTGTGAGGGAGGAGTTGTGGGGGAGCGCTCGGGGGGGGGGGCTCTGTGAGGGAGGAGTTGTGGGGGAGCGCTCGGGGGGGGGGCTCTGTGAGGGAGGAGTTGTGGGGGAGCGCTCGGGGGGGGGCTCTGTGAGGGAGGAGTTGTGGGGGAGCGCTCGGGGGGGGGGCTCTGTGAGGGAGGAGTTGTGGGGGAGCGCTCGGGGGGGGGGCTCTGTGAGGGAGGAGTTGTGGGGGAGCGCTCGGGGGGGGGGGCTCTGTGAGGGAGGAGTTGTGGGGGAGCGCTCGGGGGGGGGGGGCTCTGTGAGGGAGGAGTTGTGGGGGAGCGCTCGGGGGGGGGGGCTCTGTGAGGGAGGAGTTGTGGGGGAGCGCTCGGGGGGGGGGGCTCTGTGAGGGAGGAGTTGTGGGGGAGCGCTCGGGGGGGGGGGCTCTGTGAGGGAGGAGTTGTGGGGGAGCGCTCGGGGGGGGGGGCTCTGTGAGGGAGGAGTTGTGGGGGAGCGCTCGGGGGGGGGGCTCTGTGAGGGAGGAGTTGTGGGGGAGCGCTCGGGGGGGGGGGCTCTGTGAGGGAGGAGTTGTGGGGGAGCGCTCGGGGGGGGGGCTCTGTGAGGGAGGAGTTGTGGGGGAGCGCTCGGGGGGGGGCTCTGTGAGGGAGGAGTTGTGGGGGAGCGCTCGGGGGGGGGCTCTGTGAGGGAGGAGTTGTGGGGGAGCGCTCGGGGGGGGGCTCTGTGAGGGAGGAGTTGTGGGGGAGCGCTCGGGGGGGGGCTCTGTGAGGGAGGAGTTGTGGGGGAGCGCTCGGGGGGGGGCTCTGTGAGGGAGGAGTTGTGGGGGAGCGCTCGGGGGGGGGCTCTGTGAGGGAGGAGTTGTGGGGGAGCGCTCGGGGGGGGGCTCTGTGAGGGAGGAGTTGTGGGGGAGCGCTCGGGGGGGGGCTCTGTGAGGGAGGAGTTGTGGGGGAGCGCTCGGGGGGGGCTCTGTGAGGGAGGAGTTGGGGGGAGCGCTCGGGGAGCTGGGGAGCGCTCAGAGGGGGACTCTGTGGGGCTGGGCTGGGGGAGCACTGGGGGGGCTCTGTGATTGGGAAGTGAAGACAGCTGCGGTGGGGGAGGGGAGCCCTGTGGCCCTTGAGTAGTTTGGGGGCGGAGGGGTGCTATAGTCTGGCTCCATTAGCCCCGCTAGTTGGGGCTGTTCCTTCTCCCATCATTGCTTGTTCCTAGGCCCCAGGGGTTCTCATTGGCTCTGTTCGCCCATCTCATTGAGTAGGCGACTTCTTCCCAAGGATCCTGGCCAGGCAGTGGTGCTGTGGGGAGGCCTGGCCAGGCATCTGCTTCTCCACAAATCTTCTGCCACGTGGTTAAATAAGCCTCCACCAGGCCTGAATGTCAGTAGTGGCCCTAATGCCAGAAACAACCAGCTTCAAGCTCTTGCTGGAGAGAGGGCCAGTGATCAGACAGGCTGCAGTGAAGCCCAGATGAAGAGGCAGCCTTTAAAGGTAACTCGGATCAAAGGTATTCAGAGCTTTGCAAATAGCCACCAGAAGAGGGAGCCAATGCAGAAGCACAACCCAGTTCAATATGCTTCTGCCAGACCACTCCAATCAGAAATACATGGCTGCATTCTGGGTAAGCTAGAGCAGGGTAGGCAACCTATGGCATGCTTGTCAAAGGTGGCGTGCAAGCTGATTTTCAGTGGCACTCACACTGCCCAGATCCTGGCCGCTGGTCCAGGGGGCTCTGCATTTTAATTTAATTTTAAATGAAGCTTCTTAAACATTTTAAAAACCTTATTTATTTTACATACAACAATACTTTAGTTATATATTATAGACTTATAGAAAAAGACCTTCTAGAAATGTTAAAATGTATTACTGGCACGCAAAACCTTAAATTAGAGTGAATAAATGAAGACTGGGCACACCACTTCCGAAAGGTTGCCAACCCCTGATCTAGAGCTTCTGTGTCACTTTCCTGGTTAGTGAAAATTAAAACTGGTTGCCTTAATCAAGCATAGAATGGAAGAAGGGAGGATCAAGGCATGGTCTGTATCTGAGAGGAGGGGGCATAACATTATTTCTGATTAGGTGATTTGTGATGGGCTTAATGTCATTTAAACAGATCAAACATGATTTAATAATAAACAATGTGTTACACTATTTAGTGCCACTTGATCCAATATCCATGTCAAATTTAACTTCTGTCCATAAAATGATGAACAAATAGAGAAGAAAATCACAAAACATCTACCACCCTTACATTGAGCATTGCCCTACTCCACAAGTAGTCCTACTCAAATCAGTGGGACCACTTTCATAGTAAGATATTACTCAATGCAAGTAAGAATGGCAGAGTCTGGCCTCTGGAGAGAATGGAACTATGATTAATAGGAAGCATTGGCAGTGAATACAGAATAAGTCTTGTCAGACAGATCTGTTAGCTTTAAAAAAAAATAGCAAATAACAAATTATTTACATTAGTATTCCATGCTATGTTCCACGAAATCTTAATTGAAATATTAATTCAAATTGACTTGGATAGGAAGACTCATATGGATGGATCCATATCACTGATGATCTTCAAAAGGGACAAGACACCATGTTAATGAAGTTTGTAAATGTTACTAAATTGAGAGATCTGCAGACAGTACCAATGGCAGAGAAATAAAAAGTATCTAGAAATATAGAAACAGAATGAAATTCAACTTGGGAAAATGTAGCTAATATGATACACCTGGAGGAAAATTATCCTAAAACAAGACACTGAATGGGAAGAAGAAACCTGAGAAGCATGAATGGGTGAAAGAGACCAAGGTGGTGAGGGTTTACAGAAAAGTAGACAGGAGTTGCAATGTGATATGGCTGCAAAGGTTTTGTACTGCACCTATTGAGGCACCACATCCCAAAGCAGGGAGAGATTAGTTCCTCTCTATAAAGCTGTAATGCAACATAGAACCCCGTGATGCTTTTTATACAGAATCACACAGGTTAATTTGTACATGATTCAACAGCTCAAGGGCAAAGATACCTCAAGGTGATGAACTATAGAAAGAAGAGAATACATTTTGTGAGAACTGTTCAGTAGCATCTCTTCCTGTGTAACAATTCCCAGGAGGAAGTTATTCAACATCTAAATCACTAGGATAAGAAAATGAAATAATATAAATCAAATAAGGCCTCAAGAAAACAACAGCTCTCGCGGGCATCAGCTGTGTGTTTGACCCTAGCTGCCATGAGCATTGGGAATGCTACCCATCTACCATCAGTCCCATGACAGAGACTGTTTGGGCAACATTGAAAATACAGGGGTAAGCCAATGAACAGTTTAAGATGAAAGATGACAGACAATGTTGACCACTTGCAACACAGATGAATACAACCATTTTATTGTTGCAACAAAACCTCAGGATCAGCTGTTTCAAAGGTCATGGAACGAGCCAACAGAGAGCATAAGACAAAACATCACTCATTTGTCATTTGAGACCCACACAGCTCATTTGTTATAAACTGAATTAAAAACATTCTGCACAATGTAATAATTCACTCGGATGCAAACTTTCATAATCCTGTAAAACACTTAAGTGTTTCAAATGACAAAATGTAACAGACATCTATCCACCTCAGCTGGTAAAAGGAGATGCACCAAAAGATAAGCAAATAGCTGTGCAAGCCTTAGGTCTGGTCTACACTTAAAAATTAGAACAAACAAGCTATGTCACTGAGTTCTGTGAAAAATGTTGTGCCCTGTCTGTTGTAGTTAAGTTAACCTATTTTCTCCTGTAGATGTGGATAGGTCAATGTGAGAATTCTTCTGTCAACCTAGCTACTGCCTCTCAGAGAGGTGGATTAATTACTTTGACAGAAAAACCCCTTCTGTCAATGTAGGAAGTGTCTACACTACGCAGCACAGCTGCAGCACCATAGCTGTGCTGCTTTAGCAGTTGTATTGTGGACATACCCTCTGTGTGGCTCAAGAGCTTGTCTCTCTCACCGACAGAAGTTGGTCCAATAAAAGATATTACTTCACCCACCTTGTCTCTTTAATATTCTCTAGAGTCAGATAACCCCAGCTACTATGCAGTCCTCAGAGGCTATGTCTTCACTACAAAAAGGTGTGGTTTTGTATTGAGAATAGCTGTTGTGATGTAAAAGCCTAGTGAAGGCAAGTTGAGTTATACCTTGATATAGCTAGTGTACGTTAACCCCATGCCCCTCTCCCTGCTTGGGCTTGATCGCCATTAGTTACATCAAGGAAAAAACTACAGTGCTTTATCTTCACTAGGATGTTACATTGAGAGGGCTATGTCAATGGATGAGCATCATGGTGCCTAACTTTCAGGTGCCTATAAAATCACAGGCACGCTACTGTGATCCACGAAGCCTGAATTAGGCACCTAGGTTTCTGTACAATGAATGGGGAGATACGTGCCTTAGAATGTGATCCACAAAGCCACCACAGTAGGCAGGGAGCTGCCTAAGCTAGCCAATGGGAGATACTGACAAGAGGAGAGTATGTTAAGCCCTGACCCTCTCTCAGAGACAGGTGCTTAAGTACAGGATGTAGGGAAGTGCTCTCTGATCCATGAACCAGGGGAAGATAGGTGTTTGGCTGCCTAAGTTGTGTTCTGAGGCCTGATATAATAGGTGTACTGGGAGGCCATTTACTGGACTAGGCCCTTCAGGCAAGTTCACATACGAGTGGGGAGGGAGACCCCCTCCTTATAACATTTAGTCAAGTGGAGAAGGTATTCATTCTGAATGTGGGAGGCCCCTCATTCAACTGTCTCCCCGCACAGGAGAAAGGATTTGAACAGGGATCTTCCCCCATCAGGTGAATGCCATAACCATTAGGCTATGGAGTCATTCTAACTCTTTGGCCCAGTTAATGTTTCACACTGGCTGGAGTGGCTCATGAACATGAGTGCCAATCTCAGGGAAGACTGTCAAAAGGCAGGGCAGAAACCCCAGACTGGCTGGTTGTTCTGTAATTGTTTCACCAATCCACTAAAAAATGTGAACTCCAAAAGCACTATAGCAGTTTTATCATGGAGTCACAGCCAGTCTCCTTGGGCATTCCAGTTTATCTTGCCACCTGGGTAAGCTGGACTATGTGATAGATCAGGGGTGGCCAACCTGAGCCTGAGAAGGAGCCAGAATTTACCAACGTACATTGCCAAAGAGCTACAGTAATACGTAAGTATCCCCCCCCATCAGCTCCCCCACCCTGCTCCCAGTGCCTCCTGTCCACCAGCAGCCGATCAGCTTCTCCCACTCCCTCCCTCCCTCACAAACAGCTGTTTTGTGGTGTACAGGAGCCTCGGAGAGGGAGGACTGAGGGCTTAGCAGGCTCGGGGAGAGGGCAGGAAGGAGTGGAGTGGGGGCAGGGCCTGTGGTAGAGCCAGGGGTTGAGCAGTGAGCACCCCCGGCACATTGGAAATTAGGCACCTGTAGCTCCAGCCCTGGAGTTGGTGCCTATATATTTCTATCTATCTATCTATCTATAAAAACAAAAATAGGCTACTTTTAATAAGAAAATATTAAAAACAAGTTTATTAGCATCCTTAGTCAGTACAATTTAAAAAAGAGAGAAGTGAACAAGTGAAACTAAAGAATCACCAACAGGCCTTTAATGATCCTTGATATCTATATCTATCTACATACACACTCCAAATTGTAAACTTAAGTAAGTTATGCAACCTGTGTTCCTATCATTGGCAACTTTATCTTCCCCTCACCATGTGGTTTGTTCCACACCCTCCCACTACATCTTGTTCCAATTTAGACAGGAAGTGATTCAGAGCAAGGACAGATATGTTTGTGCAATTACAAGCAAAATGGCACTCCAATCCTACCTGGCGCCTCTGGGCATTACTGTCATATAAACAAACCAGTTTCTCCTCACAAAGGCCAACATAAAATTTTCGACATGGTGGCACTCCATTGTTTAAAAGTGTAGCTGTGGGAAGGGTTTGATGGGAAACACTCTAACATGTCCATAAGGCTCCTCCTGAGTTTTAAGTTTTCTGTGTGAGTCGTTCACGTTTGTGACATCTTGTGATATAGGGTCATTGCTATGTTGTGACAACTTGTGATTTAGGGTCACTTACTAGTTAGAGGCTTGTGTCAAATATTTAGGTCTTAGGTCATAGTTAGTTTAGCTAAGCGGTTGTTTTACAGGCCTCAGGCCTATGTTACAACATTAATTCTTATATTTCACCTCTATGTACTAAATATACTGGTATCTTTTATCCTTAGCTACACAGGGAAAGCTGTTAATCAAATGGACTCTGGCAAACATTGGACATAAAACTGCATGCACTGAGTAAGCCCCCTGCTCCTCATTGCCACTCTTCTCCTGTGACCCATAACTCTGGGTCTCCCAGTCTATGCATTCCTAGTCTATGCGGAGCATTTTTGTTCTGTATCTGTCTATGGTTAGCTTAGCAGCGCTGCTCTCAGCAGAGCTGATGTAAAGAGCAAAGACCTCAGACGTTATTTCAGATAGTAAAGGTGGGAAACCAGGCAGGCTGCATGATGATCAGAATGGCTTAATGTGTAAGTTATGTAATGACATCTTTAATCACATACATTATACAGACAAACCTCTATCCTTATGCAATAAAAATACTTGTGTATGAAGACTCACACACAGACTATTTTGTGCAAAAGACAATCAACTGCAAGATGGTTGGTCTTCCTCCCCATAAGCTGCCACAAACATCCTCAGCCAAAATCGAATTTGAAATGTTGAGTCCTCACTATCTACCAAGATTTGAGTCTGGTGCAGGTTAAAGCTCCATGCCTTTCACTTCAGTACAGAAACTACTGCAGGTACTGAATCCACTAGGAGGATTGCTTTGTACCTGAAGAAAGGAGTGTCCACTTAAAATGAGGGAAAAGCTAAGACCCTCCAACAAAAAGGATTAGGTCCAGCATTTCATAGGGTCATAGAGGTTAAGTCCACAAAGGACTATTACATCATCTAGTCTGACCTCCTGTATAACACAGGCCATTACATTTCACCCAGTTATCCCTGTATTGAGCACCACAACTTATGTTTGGCTAAAGTATATCTAGCATTCACAGGAATCCAAGTAGAAATTGTAAACCCAGCAGGAAAATATATTAGAGGGGTAGCTGTGTTAGTCTGGATCTGTAAAAGCGGCAAAGAGTGAATACCCACATCGTCGGATGCATGTAGTGGAAATTTCCAGAGGCAGGTATAAATATGCAAGCAAGAATCAGGCTAGGGATAACGAGATTAGTTCAATCAGGGAGGATGAGGCCCTCTTCTAGCAGTTGAGGTGTTGGACCCCAAACCAAAATGGAGTCACATGTACTAACTTTTCCTTAACAGTGTGAACACCAAGGGAGGAGAAGTTGCTCCAACCCCTCAGACAGAGACCAACACCTACAAGATCTTCACCTAGCATTCTCAAAACTACAATACCCACACAAGGAAATAAGGAAACAGATCAACAAAGCCAGATGTGCAGAGAAGCCTCCTGCTGCAAGACCAGCCCAAGAAAGAAACCAACAGAACTCCACTGGCCATCACATACCATCCTCAGCTAAAACCTCTCCAACTCATCGTCAGTGATCTACAACCCATCCTGGACAACGATCCCTCACTTTCACAGGCCTTGGGAGGCAGGCCAGTCCTCGCCCACAGACAACCCGCCAACCTGAAGCATATTCTCACCAGCAACTACACGCCACACCATAGTAACTCTAACTCATGAACCAATCTATGCAACAAACCTCGATGCCAACTCTGCCCACATATCTACACCAGCAACCCCATCACAGGACCTAACCAGATCAGCCACACCATCACTGGTTCATTCACCTGCACGTCCACCAATGTAATATACACCATCATGTGCCAGCAATGCCCCTCTGCTATGTACATGTATATGCCAAACTGGACAGTCCCTACGTAAAAGGATAAATGGACACAAATCAGATATTAGGAATGGCAATATACAAAAATCTGTAGGAGAACACTTCAACCTCCCTGGGCACACAATAGCAGATTTAAAAGGTAGCCATCCTGCAGCATAAAAACTTCAGGACCAGACTTCAAAGAGAAACTGCTGAGCTTCAGTTCATTTGCAAATTTGACACCATCAGCTCAGGATTAAACAAAGACTGTGAATGGCTAGCCAACTACGAAAGCAGTTTCTCCTCCCTTGGTGTTCACACCTCAACTGCTAGAAGAGGGCCTCATCCTCCCTGATTGAACTAACCTCGTTATCCCTAGCCTGATTCTTGCTTGTATATTTATACCTACCTCTGGAAATTTCCACTACATGCATCCGACGAAGTGGGTATTCACCCATGAAAGCTCATGCTCCAATACGTCTGTTAGTCTATAGACTGTTAGTCTATAGTCTGTTAGTCTGCCACAGGACTCTCTGCCGCTTTTACAGGAAAATATAGGCACTTTTAACATCTGTGTGGAATTACCAAACAGCACAGAGATCCAAGAAGCCTTTTCAGCATGAGGTTTTATTCACATTTATTCTTTTTATTTATTATTTGTATAGTGGTAGCACCCAACGGCCCCAACTGGAATCACTCTACCATTCTGCAAGCACACAGGAGGACATCATCCATGCCCTGAAGAGTTTATAATTGCATCAACATTTATACACTGTATTCTTTTCCATACATAAAGACTTAGACACATACCCCTTTACGCACTGAAAATAATTAATCTGAAGTCTCTTTCTGACACAGTTTGATCCACATATAACTTTATAACTGAAATCAGCTTAAGCTACTAAAGTATCTTCTGCTTCTTTCTTCCTTCCCCACCGGTCCTCCAAAAGGAAATTTTCAGCTAAAAACTTTAGCTCAATGTTAAGGTTGCCAGATAACCTAAGTATTGCTTAAGCTACATGCCAGGTATGTTAGTTAATAAAACAAAGCATGGAGATAATCGGTCACCTTAGCGCAGATACAGGATGTAATCTTTAGGTATTTCTAATTTGCCTCTCACTATAATGTCCAGTTATAATATGAAAATTCACATTAAACCATCAAATATACATACATTGATCCTTTTTTCTCATTGGTTGTTCTTTCTGTGCTAGGTGACGATTACCAGTTTAATATTTTTGGTATGGCAGGGAACTTGAGTGTCCCATGTATTCTCCAATGCATTTTGCTTTCTGCCCCTCTTCTCCCCTTTCCACCTCCACTCTAAGGAGCGGAGAGAGGTCTCTAAGGAAATGAGCCCAAAAAGATGCCAATGGTTGTTTTTGGGTAGGCAGAAGAGGGAGGGCAGGTGGGTATGATGATACATTTTTACAGAGGGAGGCGGAGGAGAACAGGCAGAGAGCAGAGCGGGCCCTGAACTGCTGTGCTCTTCACAGGCTAATAGGTGCCATTCTCTCCTTTTTACTCCCTGCTCTCCTCCTGTGAAAGGTGCATCCATCCCAAGTTTGCATGCCCTCCTTCCCCAACAGCAACTATCAGCTCCAGGGCAGTTAAGTTCCCACTCTCAGAGGCTTCTCTCTGCTCATTAAGGGTAGAGGGAGAGAAGAGCAGAGCCTAAGGGCCTTGTGGGCCTGAGGAAGGCAAGTGTGGTGGAGGCAGTAACAAAGGAAACCAAAGGTAGGGCCAGCCTAAACCAAGTGAATTGGGAAGGGGGGGATCCACCAACATTAAGTGAATTTGGGGAACCTTGGCAGGGACCATCCCTCTTCCCCCAAACCGTTATCTTTCCATGAGACGCCCAGGTAGGGACCCACTACCCTTGTCTCTAACAGATTGGTTTATTTGATTCACACAGCAAGAAAATGTCTTTAACCTGTTTTAGTTTAAAAACATTATCTACCATCAGTTATGACACAGCACACAACAAAACACAGGTGTTCCACATTGTGGTTATTTGTTACACATTTTGATGCCTTCTGGGAGATGTGTGATATGGTGTAGGAAGTTAATTTCATAACAACAACAAATAGAGCAGATGCAGTAGGTATTCTGTATGGAGCATAGAATTTGTCCTGACATAGGAAGAGAGATGGAATATATGAGGATATATCGGAGTTAAAGCAATTCTAGATAAAATGTTTACGTACTGTCTAAATAATGTAGGAATTGTTAGTCATGTTCAATTAGAATGGGTAGGTGGAAGAGGTCTGGCAGTGTCTGTATGATGCAATTTGCTTCAATAATTACATCTACTGGTGATGTGTTTGTCACAAGTAGAGATGGGCCAAGACCCAATTATCTGAATAGCTCAGCTTCAGCCCATTGCTCAGACTTGGAACAGAACTAACATACCACATCAACACCCTAAAAACTTTGAGGAGATCCAGACCCAATTCCAGACTACCCAGATGAGAGAACAGCTATATCTAGTGATTATATACTTAAATGTATGCAGAGAGACTACACCTTATCTGACAGGGCTGAGAATTTCCCTTCCTGAAATGTTGAATGCAGTGCTGTCTATTGAGAGTTGTTATTCCAATAGCAGCCACAGACCTGAGCTCCATTGTGCCAGGAACTGTATAAACATAACACAAATGTGGTCGCAAGAGTACAGGATGAGAGGGCCTAGACTAGTGCACCTGGAGCCAACTCCTCTGGAAATATCTGGCATGCACACCAGAAAGCAAGCCAGATTTTTTTGGCTGCAACAACACTTCACTGGAGAGAATGGAAGCTCTCCTGAAAACACTAGTCCAAAATCCTTTCCTCTACTGCAAAGCCAGGGGTGTTCTAGAGAATGATGCAGCAGCACTGGTCATGGGGGGAGTTAGTAATTACCCATCTCACCATATGGGGCACCTGGGGAAATGGTGCAGGAAGGGGTGCACACTTCCAGTACTACAGTTCCCGCGTCTCCCAGCAAGAGGTACAGGAGCACAGCAGGGGACACTGCCTGCATACAATAAGAAAATTGCCTAGTAGTCACTCCATTCAGTGCATATTTGTCACTCACACTGGGCAAACTCATGTTTGGGATTTAAAGTTCCCTCTGTAGAATAGACCTGAAGTTAATTCCTATTCATTAAGAGAAATGGGGTTAACTTGGACTGTATGTCACAGAGAACCGACAATGAGATACGGAGCCTTTTACCTCCAGAGCACCAGCCCATGTCAGTTACCAGCTGAGAGTTATTTGGTGAAACCATTTGATGGTCTCAGTCCAGTTGCTTCACAGAAGATGGGCCCCACATGATCAGATGGCATAGTTAGTAGAAAGGGCAAGGATTTAATGAACCAGAGACACTCTCACTGTTAGAGGTGGTCCTTCTAGGTCAGCGTGAGTGCTGTTTATCCTGCTGATGCCTGTGCTGTACCTGTTCTGCAAACTGAAGGCCCGCAATCTCCAGGCCTACCAACCTGATCCCTTTCAGCAGCGCAGAATTCACTTACATTCTTTAGACAAATTTAATTTACAAAGTTACTGAGGTTAAAGGGGAGGAAATTACAAATCTCCTTGAAGCGCTGAGGCTTCCTGGGTTCCCAGGTTAGCATGCCAGCAGACAGGAGTGCAAGGAGAAGCAGTTAGTGAGAATGTGGCATGAAGAGGACAAGAGTCACACAATTCAGGAGGGTTATTTTTCCAGAGGAAACTTTATTTGAGAAAAATGACAAAATCCCCAGACCAGTAATTACAGGCAATTCTGTTCCCCAGTTACCACAAGAGCTAAGAGCAGAGACAGAGGCTGAGCAACATCAATGTGACTACAGAGCAACAGTCACCCGGGTGTAATCCTAGCCTCACAACCTCATTTACGTAAGAGATCTCACTGTGCCAACTTAGCGAACGGGTGAGCAAAAGCAGAGACAGGAGAAGCGCCTCCAAACATTCTTTTCATTCTCACCTTTTTTAAGCCTTAGCAGATCTGCTACAGACTTCAGACTGTGGGAAGCTAAACTACCCATAACTATCTCTTCTAGCTCAGTCCCTTCCTGAGACATCACTGCTGTGGTGTTGTAACAGCTTCCCAGTGCTTAAGGGATAAAGCAGGTGGGCCTTGGGTTCTGAACAGAGCTGTTAAAAAAGCAGTTTGGGCACTTGCAGGTAGAACTAACAAGGTCAGGATCTTGTAGGTGGAGAAGAGGGGCTAGTGAGGAAAGAGCAAAAAGCCTAAAAAAATACAAGATTTCAGGACAAATGATACAAAACTCCGACATGTCTAATGGATTTAGAAGACAATGGAAGGTCTTACTTCCAATTTTCTCCTCTTCCTTCCTGGCTGCCTCTGGGCTTTTTTTTAATAGCAGAAGGATAAATTCAGACTAGAAAAACATTTCACAAAATAACTTCAGAAAACACAGACACTGCTTTTTCTGAATGGCAGAGAGACCTCTGGGCTGGAAGGACAAGGGGTGTGTGACCAGGGGCTAGGCCCTGATGGTCTCTTTGCTCAAAGGGAATGCAGAGAAGATGAAAGAATTTTCATCATTCTGCCCAGAAACCCCTGTGGGGTAAGTCCAGGAAACGGACCTACCTGGTTTTCTCCAGCCTGACCGCTTTAATCCAACACCATGCTGGACGCAGTAAGACTACAAAGGGCCTCTCACTACATGCAGCACAGCTGTTCTCACCAGTTTAGGGGAGTCTCCAAGACATTTCTGCCATTATCACTTGCTCTCGTCAACTCAGAGACCCTCAGAAGGGGCACATCCATGTTCCCATTGTGTACTGTACTCCAGTTCATCTGCACTCCCTCGGCTCCTCTGAATGCCAGCGTCCCACACATCCCCAGAACACAAAGCAGGGCATGTCACATACAGGGAATGAAGGTCCAGCCAGCTACACTCGGCATTAACTCTAGCAGTGTCAGATGAGAAGAGGGCCTCACAAAGTTCCCAACCTACCATGCTCCCATTCCAAAGATGGGTCCAAGCCTGCACTGCAATCTGTATTTGAGCAAGGCCTTCTGCCTCCACGCAAAGGTCCCTCAGTGACCAAGGCGCTTTCAGGAAACTGCTGCATCGTTTCAGAAAGAGAAGCAAATCCAACACAAACACATGGGGACAGGGTGGGGCTGACTCTCAACAGATTGTTTGAGTCAGGCAGGCTTCTCTTCAGGCTCAGCAACATCTTGCTGAGCCTGTTAGCTCCCCTTCCTCCAAACCCATCCCTTATCTGCCTGAATGCATTGACCCATCATTGCAAAGATTCCAGCTCCCACAGGGAGAAACACCAAGGTCTATGACAGAGGCTAAAATTCAGTGCCCGCTCCCTGCTAGCACTGTAACCTGTCACTTTGCACCAAGCTCTGTTTGCATAGGGCTGGGTTCCAGAACATCAGAGTTCGGAGTTTCCCCCCTCCCCAAATTCTAGCTGCATGGTACCTAATGAGCTTAGCCAGTTCAAGTGGCTCAGAGTAACGCGATGGTCACAGACAGATGGGAGACACCAAGCTTCGAATATAAAAGGAGAAAAGACAGCGTGCAAAACCAACTGCAGCTGTCATAGAAACAAGTTTTATTTCATCACTGCCTTAGGAGTCCCCAAACCCACCACAACCTCCCCCGCCCCCACCATCCAACAGGAGGTCAGAAGCCCCTTTGTAGTCTCCAGTGCTTATACTCCCCTCCCCCCTTTGGGGACAGTTCCTGCAGAAAACCTCCAGTCAGCATGTATCATGTGCAAGATGGCTCTGGAGGGCCATGGCTGGGTCCCAGCGGTGTCCAGCTGGGTCTGAGAGGAGGGGAAGGGGAATTGCCCCTTTACTCAATCAGCTTCTTGGCCTTGAAGAAGCGACGCAGATAGAAGACCTGCCAGGTGGCCAGTCCAATGAGACAGAACATGGAGAAGATGCTGAAGTACAGGACCCGGATGTTGGTTGACTCTGAAACAGACAAACCAATACAGAGAAGCTCAGATGCCCAGAGTCAGGATAGAGGATCCTCTTGAGGGGAAGGTCTCCCAGAATTCATCTTCCCTCACTCCTACAGAGCTTCAACGGTGAAATTTCAGGAAATTTGGTGGTGAGGAGGAGGGAACTGGGGGCTGAGCAGATGCAGCACCAACATGAGGCTATTTTCCCATGGCAGAATCGTGAGCATTGTGTGGGAGGAAAGGAATTGACTTCTAGAAAGGACTGGTTGAGCGTTCCCCTCCCAGAAGTTTAAAGGTGACAGCTGTAATTGCCTAATCTCCAAATTCTGTCCCATTAACCCAGACATCGTGAGTGTATAGATCTTACAGCTGCAGTCGTCCCCGGGAGTACATGGACTCTTACCATTGGTGTCCCGCATCTCCTCCTCTCGTTTCTTCATGTAAGCAAAGTCATTGACAATGGACTCAGAGAGGTCCTCCAGGCGCCGCAGTTCCACTTCCAGGGGCTTCAACTTCTCCACCTTAGCAATCTGTTAAGGGGAGAATCAGTGAGTCACTAAGCTAGAAGCAGCAGCTCTTACATGGGCCGAGGCAATCAGCCCGAGCCCATTCTTCATCCCCACATGGCCCAGATCTGGGGCATCTCTCCCTTATGACAGTGTCCTCTGCAGGCCAGAAAACCACAGGTAACCCCAAAACAGCGAGGTTCTGCACACTGTTACTCCATCTACCCCATCCACTCCTAGCAAGACACCTGCTCCTGCTCACAGCAGGAACATAGCATGTGTGCACGTATTTAAACACATTCCCTTCTGACTCTCCCTAGTTCTCGTTCATTCAGAATTGGTTTCCGGGGCTTGGGCTGGTGGAGTCTGCCATGTGGCTGAAAGTTACATGTTCTTGTGTGGGTGGTGTGGTAACTCCATGCCAAAGGCCTGCACTCAGGCCCTCCTCACATGCCACAGGAAGGGTACAGAAAAAAAAAAAAGACACAGGAAATTCAAATACAAAGCCCACTCTGGTATTGCAACAACTTCAGGATTGAAAATTTAAACACAACAAGTCAGAAAGTTCTAAGTTCCCCTACCCAGAAGCACGGTAACTTGACTACATTGCACTTAAATCTAAGGCGTAAACATAAGCACACACAATATGGGAACACGATGTAGATGGGGGCTGCTGGGAACAGAGTGGATAAAAATTGTTTATTTTTTTTTAAATAAAATGTTTTAGATTTTTAAAATTTAAATATGATTTTTTAAAAAATGTAAATACAGGTTTATTTTTAAAAATACACCTATTTAAAATTAAATTTGAAATTAAGTTATTATAATCTATTCAAATAATTTAAATTAAATAAATAAATATGTCTGGTGCCAACTTTTTTAAAAAAATCAAACCACTGAACTTATTGAAGTTACTGGCTAAGCACCTGGAGTCAGCTTTTGACTGCAGTAGCCTCTTCTGCAGGTGCAGAGAGAATATTTTCTTCATTTCAGTTCATTCACCTAGTTCAAGTTAATGACTAACTCATTAAAAGTTAAGAAAGCAATAGGAGTCAAAAGAGCAGAAAAACTAGTTTCCCCTCTTTCATCTATAGGCATGAGAGGATGAGATCTACTAGTTCTAAAATCCTGAAGGATGCGGTGACCAGAAAAAATTACCTCAATTCATTAACTATGGATAATATTTCCTTTGTTTAACAAATTAATTAGATTTAAATGCAAAACATATTTTGATAAACTTTTTTCTTATGTATTCAGCACATTTAAAATAATTTTCGTTAAATAAATAAATAAAATACCGTGTGTACATTTTTCACTGAATTTGAATTTGTGTACAAATAGAGCTAGACAGAAACTAGAAATAAAAAATTAACATCTAGGAAATAAGAAATGCATCATTCATTTTCTGACACAATAAAAATATAAAAATCAAGAATCCAAATAAATAGAAGTTCAGCTACATAATAATTGCTTAAACACATGTATAGATACAATGTATCCTTCCTGGTTAGCAAAAAGAAGTACCAAATTTAGTGTAAAATCTATATTGGAAAACCAACATGTTTTAATGGTTATCAATCAATGAGAATCAACCTTTCTTTAGGAAAATAACTAAAAAGTAAAAAATGAAAAACATGATTAAAATTGATTATTTAAATCAAGGTTTCCTGCTAATTTAAATAATGATTAAAATCAATCAGCTCTGGCTTGAAAGCAGATTACATTTCTTGCCATTGCTACATCTAAATTCTCCACCTTAGTGTAGCAGTAACGCAGGTTCCTGCTCTGAATTCACCATTATTAGTATTGCCATCTGCTCTGTGGAGCCATACAGATGTACTAATATACCTAGTAAGGAATCTATTTGTCAAAAAAATGTTCCTGAATCTTTTTTGTTTTCTGTATTGTAACAGACATACTTGCTGACAGGTATTTTGAAATACATTACCAAAATAATTGAAAATGGCGTGATTATAGTGTGTTATTTTGACAAATAAAATATGCAGAATTTTGCAGAATTTTTGATTTTTGGCACAGAATTCCCTCATGAATACTATTTGTTTCTGCAAGTAATTGAGTCACTGTGTGAGGAACACTGCACAGAGTGAGTATCCCCATTGAAACAAATGCTTTGCCAGACTGGGGCGTTACTGAATGGCATAGCTAATATCTAGTGTAGTACTCAGCATGTCACTGTACAATCACTGGACTAGAATTGAAATTGTTGTAGACAATAGATTAGAAATGCAATGGGAGTGGAGGCTCCAGCATGGCAGCAGGGAGTGCACGCCACTGGCTGCAGAGGTGGGGGATCGCCCTGCCCCCCCGGGACATGGACTTGGCAGTGGGGCTGCACCCAACCCTTACACAGCACAAGGGCCAGGCCTGCCCCACCCCAGGGCCCCATCCCTCTGGGCCACGTGCATGCATTAGAAAGCGAGAGGGACACTCTCTCACACACACCCAACCTGCCCCCCCAATCCAGGTGTGGGACAAGCAGGCTCAGCCTGCCAGGATCCAAGTGTGGAAGGGTTAGTGTGGGGGAGCCAGGTGTGGGGTGAGTGTGTTCTGTGGGGAGCAATCTGAGTGTGGCCGGCTCAAGGGGTGGGGAGGTCCAGGTGCAATCTCGATACACAGAGGCTTGAGGGGGGGGTTCCAGGTGCAGGGAGAATAGGACTCGGGGGGGGGGAGAAGGTGGTTGGGGCTCAGCAAGGAATGTCTGGGGGAGGAAGCATGGGGCTTGGCAAGAGGGGGACTAGGTGCAGGGAGCTCAGCAGGGAGGTCTGAGTGCTGGGGGAGTGGGACTTGGTGGGGTGGGGGTCTGGGTGTAGTTGGTTGGGGCTCAGTAGGGTGGAGGTCCGGATGCAGAGGGCTCGGCAGGGTGGGGGTTCAAGTGTGAGGGGCTCAGCAGGGGATGGTCTGGGTATGGGGGTGGGAGTCTGGACGAAAGGTGGGGCTTGGTGCAAGGGGGGTCTGGATGGGGGGATGGCGGGGTGTGTGTGTGTGGGGGGGGGGGGGTCTGGATGTCTGGAGGTGGGTCTGACCCAACCCTGGCCCCAGGAAGGCTTGTGCAGGGGAAAAGGAAGTCCTTTCTCTCCCCTCCCAGCCCAGCTGGAGCCCAGCACATGGTAGGAGTCACTGGCCGGGGCATCCCCAGCCCTGCTGCTCCCTCGCTCTGGGCACACCATGATAATGAGCAAGAGGGACAGAATCTTGCACTCCCACCCAGCCCCCTGACGTGGTGTTTTGTGTCTCCCCCCGGCTGCTCCCGATGCCCAAACCAGATGGTACCACGCTGCCTGGGACCGGTGCATGAATCAAATACTCTGCAGGCAAAAAGGTAAAATCTGCAGGGAACAATCATTCTGTGCTTGTGCAGAGGTGCAGAATTCCCCCAGGAGTAAAATAGACAGCACGGAGTATTCTGCTCAAGCTGCTTTTTGTGCAGCCAACGGGGGAGCTCAAAGCTGGGGATTCAAAAACAGTGATTTTAAAAAAAGTAGCAGCAAGAGAGAGTGGATTTAAAAAGATATTTAGAATCAGACCGATTAGCAGCGAATTGATCATTTCAGTAAAGGGCTTTTCGCATACCATGCCGCCACCTCAATTAACCCCCCTTCCCATACAGGGGCCCGCAGCACACAACCTTTCCCAGTAGCTTTGGGTACGTTTACACTGCAATAAAAATCCCGCGGCACCAGGTGTCAAGAGCCCTGGTGACTCTGGCATGGGTTACGGGGCTAAAAATTGCAATGGAGAGTTTCAGGCTCGGTTTAGAGCCTGGGGTCTAAAACCCCACAAGGAAGGTGGGTCTCAGAGCCCCAGCTCTAGTCCAAGCATGAACCTCTCCACTGCAATTTTTAGCCCCACAGCCTGAGCCCTGAGACAACTGACCCAGGCTTTGAGACTGGGTGCCACAGGCTTTTTACTGCAGTGTAGACATACCCTCAGTTACTAAATCTCTGGTCAGGCACCTGATGAAACAAGTCTGGAAGTGAGACTCAGATGACTTCCTCTATGATGATGTTCTCCACATCCAGAACTGAAGGATGGTGAATGGAAAGACTCTACTGGGAAAAGCATAAGCTTCTCACTGGACCAAGCCCTCAACACCCCTTTGCATACTTGCAGGACTGAAGGGGGTTAATCCCCTACAAATATACCCAGGGCTTCCAGG
This sequence comes from Eretmochelys imbricata, assembly GCF_965152235.1. Classification (NCBI taxonomy): domain Eukaryota; kingdom Metazoa; phylum Chordata; order Testudines; family Cheloniidae; genus Eretmochelys; species Eretmochelys imbricata. Next base: position 90,590,720 of record NC_135577.1, read on the forward strand.
GTACCCACCTGTCCGCCACGATGCCACTATTCCATGATTAACAAGCCTGGATGTTCTGAGGGCTTGTCTACAGTGGGATTTTTGCAGTGGCACAGTTACACAGGTGCAAACTCCTACCTAGTTGTGCTGCACTAGTATGAAAATGACTTGTACAGGTGCAGCTTACCTAGTTTGAAATTGGGGTAAGCCACACAAGTGCCAATCATTTTTTACACTGGTGCAACCCATCTATAATAGGAACTTGCATCTGTGTGAACGACCTCCACCCCCAACCCTGCCCATCCATACTTCTCTCTCTCCACTAAGACTTAATCAGCCACTTGTCTTTGGGGTAAGAATTTAATTTGATTCACAGTTAGAGGGATACTGAAAGCTGAATTTTGCAGCAGGCCTCGACTGGCACCATATTTCAACATGAGGGGCAATAGCACAGTCCTTTGAATCCAGCTCTATGTAATTCATAGACTGTGCACTAGGGGGCAATCCTTCCTCTGCCAGCTATGACCAAGCTCTTCCTCTCTGTGTTGTGACTACTTGGAGGTAATGTGCAGTACCAAGAAAGGACAGACCTCTTCTGCAGAAGGGGCCCCAAAAATGTGTGTGGGTATTGGACACCCAGCATCTTCATTGGCCCTTTCTCTAGGCCAAGGAAAGTCCTTAGGGCATAGGAGCTGCTGAATCAGGGGGTTTCCCATGTCTGGAGGCCCTGTTTTCACATATTAGAATCATAGGACTGGAAGGGACCTCAAGAGGTCTTCTAGTCCAGTTCCCTGCACTCATGGCAGGACTAAGTGCTACCTAGAACATCTGTGATAGGAGTTTGTCGAACCTATTCTTAAAGGCCACCAATGATGGGGATTCCACAGCATCACTAAGTAATTTGTTTCAATGTTTAGCTACCCTTACAGTTAGAGAGTTTTCCTAATGTCTAACCTAAATCTCCCTTGCTGCAATTTAAACTCATTATTTCTTCTCTTGTTCTCAGTGGATAAGGAGAACAATTTCTCACCCTCCTCTTTATAACAACCTTTGATGTACTTGAAGACTTATGTTCCCCCTCTGTCTTTTCTTCTCCAGACTAAACAAAAACATTTATTTTTCAATCTTTCCTCTTAGGTCATGTTTTTTAGATCTTTAATAATTTTTGTTGCTCTTCTCTGGACTTCTCCAATTTGTCCACATCTTTTCTGAAGTGTGGTGCACAGAACTGCGCCCAATACTCCAGCTGAGGCCACAGCAATGCTAAGTGGAGTGGAAGAATTTTTTCTTATGTCTTGCTTACAACACGCCTACTAATATTATGGGAATGCTGCCTCATGTTCTCTTTCAGCCTCACTGTGTGGGACTGAGCAAGAGCCTTCTCCTCTGCCACTCCTGCTGCTAGCACCTCTCCTTGTCTCTTTTCCTTTGATTACTCTCCTAAAACAAGTAAGGGACACAGAGTGGCACGAGGATTCTGTACACTGAGTAAACACCACACAGTTGCACGGCTCCCTCTCGCCCTAATGCTAAGCTTTGCCAGTAGGGATGATTAGGAATGCCCGCCCACCCACACTCTGCCTGGCATACACCATGGGGTGGAAACACTGGGGCAGACTCTTAGCCTGAGTCTATTTCTCGATGCCTAATCTCTGGGAGCAGAACCTGATGTGTAGGTAGATAAAACGAATGAGCACTGTCCACCTCAGCGTGGATAGAAAGGAGGGGCAGTGACTTCTGCTTGTGGGAGAAGGGGAGCCTGCAGGGTAACTTGACAAAAAGCTTCTTGGAGAACAACTCCCTTGGCTTTCTCTGTGGGTGCGGCCTCGGCCCAGCTGTGCGCATCAGGTTCACGGCCTAACTCAATTCCTAGCAGGGAAAACAATGGTCTTGTGCTTGAGGTACTGGGCTGAGACTTTGGAGATCAAAATTCTTTTCTTAGCTCAGCTACAGGCTTCCTAAATGACCTTTGGAAAGTCCCTTCCCCTCTCTGCGCCTCCACTCTTCATCTGTAAAATGGGAATAGTACTTAATCTTTCAAATACACACAATTATAGTCCTGTTATATTCCCACCTAAACACATTTAGCACCAATCCCCATTTTGCTGTTCTCTGAGCTCAGTATAATTTGTTAATATCCAGATGGTAGAAGCCCAGAACTGGCTGTAGTGTCCCAAATGCAGTCAGCCCAAAGCACAGAGAGGGCCTGTCCCCTCCCCGCTCCAGGAAGTGAGGTCTTTACCTACCTACCTCAGAACGGCACGAACCCTTTTTGCTGCCATCTAACACTGCAAACTCCTGCCTAATTTGCTGCCCACTCTACTCCCTGAACCATTCCTGCTTCCCAGGTATATCCTTTCATGTGGCTTTCAGTTATTATTCTCACTGAACACATACAAGAGCTTTCCCCAGTTTACGACTGATCTTCCCAAGCACCAGCCCTGCAGGGGTCAAAAGCCAGAAAATACAAGCTTAGAAAAAACCTGGGTAACAGTTTACAAGAGAGCTACCATACTTCACTTCCCTCTCCCTCCCCAAACCAGCTCGTGACTGTCCCAGGTAATTGGTATCCCATGTCCAGGCCAAACAACAGGGGCCCCACCTGCGGCACGAACAGCAAGGCACAATCCTCCTCCCCGCGTACTGCTCAGCATGCCTCAGCACTTCAAGCCAACCTGCAGACTTGTATTGGAAGCTCTTCTGACTGTGAGAAACACTGCAATTGTCCCTGGAAAGGCAGCTGCCCCCTCCGGGGAGGCTGCGGATCAGCACCTCTCGTGGCTATGAATGGAAATTATAAAGCTTCACATTTAGGAGGATTTGCCTTTTCCTTGCATTGCCCTCTGCTGTTGGGGCAGTGGAAACTACTGGTGTCAGCCTGTTATTGAGTCCAGTACCTAAACCCAAAAACCAAGTCATGCTGGCTGGCTGAGAAACTTACCTCTTGGGCCTTAGCCCACCCAGAATTAGAGCAGCAGGGTTTTTTTAGATCTCTACCGCATGAGACGCTAATGGAAGCTCCCAGCTGCAGATAGGCTGTCATCACAGCTGGGAAAGCAGTTTCCTATCGCAAGCCCCAGATCCAAACACAGCATCATGTGATTGCTAGGAAGGAGCTCGGAGGTACCGGCAGTAGACAAGGGACATACCTCCTCATAGTTCTTTGCTTCCACTCCATGCTTCATGTCCAGGATCACGAGCTGGTCCAGCATCCGCCCCGTTCCTGGAAGCGCATTGAAAGGATTCATTGTGTGCAGCTCTCAGGCTGCCAGGAACTAACCAACCCCCTCATTGGAGAGAGATTCACAACACTCCTCCCCCGGGGAATCTCCAGCCAGCTGCAGAGGCAGCACAGTCCTGCTTAAAATCACAGGACCTTCTGAATGAACCCGGGCTGATGGCAGGGCTCCCAGAGACAATGAGAACAAGCTGTAGCTAAGAGCACTAAGCGCGCAGGACACAAGCCGCTGCCAGGAACCAAAACTGTTAAAATGTGCCCAGACTTTGAATTGGGCTTCCCAAGGCAGAGGAGACACAGCCACCTCCACTCAGCAGACGGGCTAGAGACACACACGAGTGGAGCAAGACCTACAGACAACAGCCACCCCAGGGTGCAGGGCGTTGCAAATATGAAGGGGGACAGCCAAAAAATAAGCTAGGGGAGCCTAAAGCCAACAGGGGCTACAGCCAACTACCACATCTGGGAGAGGACAGGGGAAAAAGATCACAAGTATATAGGATTTTCCAGAGCATCTCATATTTCAGCCACATCAAGCTGCCTGTTCCACCACATCACCCAACTAGGAAGTGTTCGCAGATGAGAGACCCTCCCTGTCCAAATACCCTGTAGCCTAAATGAAAGTGCCTGGACACTACCAGTTCTAATCTCACCTCTACTGATTGTGCACTTCAGAATCCTTATCATGAAGCACAGTCAAGGGTTCCCTACTCATACATCATTCCCTCAATTTACAAATAAGTTAAATGCAGAGTTACACAAGGTCACTTCAAGCAGAGCTGGGAAAATATCCCTGATTTCTAATATAACAGGCACAAGTTTTATTCCCCTCAGCTACACAAGCTTTCAGAATGAATGTGTCAAAGTGATGTGTTTGGCTATCCTGTCTCTAACCAACCACTTCTCTAACCATTAGATAACACTTCCCTCCGAAAGCCGAGAACAAAATCCAAGATTCCTACTCTCCAACATTCTACTGCTGTCTACCAAAAAGTTGTATAACCCACTGGCAACATGTGTGTCTTGCACCCTCTTCTAGCGGCTGTTCCACACTGAGTATAAGGTATTCCTTTAGCTCAAGCAAGAGATGTCTCTGCTGTGGATCTGAAGGCCCGGGATTCAGACTTGGGGAGGGAGGAAGGTCCTTATGGTTGCACAGGATGGAATTTTTTTTTGTCTAGTTGTTGTTTAAAAAACTGGTCAATATAATTCACAGAGAGAGGAAAAATCCTTAAAACAGAATTAAAAACCATTACAATCTGCCAGTGACACCATGATACGCAGCAAACGCTGGTGGTTTCACATTTCAGCAATTTGCCACACGTTTTGTTTATGTCATGCAGACAAATTAGGAGGCTGAGAGGGAGGGTGGGCAGCTACAGCCAACAGTCACACAAGGGCCTTCAACGCACACAGATCAGCGGGGGATTTTTTACATATTATGTAAATTACAGAAGTTTGGGTGGGGTTTTGGGACCCTCAGGCTGAGGTGAGGAGAACAAGAAGCCTGGTGGACAGGACAACAAACCCTGAAGCATGAGATAAGGGGAGAGCCACCCAAATAGCAGGAAGAGAGTGAGAGCTAGTGAGTGCACTAGGGGTGGAGAGCAGGCACTTTGTGAGCGGTTAATATTTTCAGGGGCTTCCAGATGGTGATCCCCTGGGAGGCTGCTGGGCCTGGGGCACAGGATGGTTTCCTTTGGGTCCCAATGATCTTCAATAAACTCCCTGCTCCCTCTTGTAGCTGAGGAATTGGTGGTGTCAAGACGTGAAGCAAAATCAGTGATCCTGGGGTTTTAGCGACTGGGAGTCCTGATTCACTCTGCCCAGCTCCTGCAAAGCCCTTTGTGAAGATGGGGCCTTTCACGGGCCACTTCAGAAGAGCTGCTGGAGCTACCCCCAAGTGGGGAGAGAGTAGGTGGGCCTGGGGCAACTTCACTGGGGTCCACACGACTACTAATGTGCCAGCTCAGAGGGGAAACATGCAAGTTAACCTGTGTCCTCAGACGAAACTGTTAAAGGTCTGTTCTCCCCAAAAGGAAGGTAGGAAGAGAACAGGCTGCTCCAGACAGACAGGGTCTCTGTGCTCCTAAGGCGGGGTGCCAGGCAGAGAGGGAAGGTGCTGCCCCAGGCTTTGGCAGTAAAGTGATGCTCCAGTCCCCCCGAGAATCCAGCTCCTGCTATTCCATTGCCGGGGGTGGAGAATGTGGCCAGTTCTCCACACTGGCCTTAACAGCAATTCTGACCTGAGCCTTGTAACGCAGCAATTGTCAGACCAGGGCAAATGGATAAAGGAGGAGGGAAACAGCCTGATGTACACCACCCACACTCAGAGGAGATGCTAGGAGAGATCCCCATGTCTGGCAAGCTGCCCTGTTCCAGATCCTGGGGCCCTGTACAAGGAACTGATCAGCCACCTTTCACTTCCTCTTCCCCATTCCTGTGGCTGGGGGTTGAGAAATCCTAGTTGTTCAGAACCCACCTGGCCCAACGGCTCTGCGTTTTCTCCACCAACAGTTCCTGCTGCCCAGCTTGCCCTCCCAGGGAAGCCAGAGCTCTGCTAGTGATGAGTTCCTCCCTGGCTACAGGCCCAGCTGGGGCTGCTCTGCTCACAGACGCCAAAGGGGTCCAGTAGGAAACCCCTTAACAGGGCTGCCAGGCGAATTATCCAACTGAATTAGCTCAGCAAAATTAAATTTCCCCAGAGCTAACATTCCAGAGGAGCCAGGACCTTCCTCTCCAAGAGACTCAACCCCCAAAGCCCTGGATCAGGCCCCCCCCCACCAGTCACCACAGTGCAGCCAACTAGTTTTAACACTCCCTTGTACCCAGGCGTGGGGAAGACGCAGGTGGTTGCCCAACTTGCAACATGCTCTGTTTGTAAGGTCTCAGGCACCAGACTCTGGGGGCACAGAGAACAGGGATTTCCAATTCTCATGCAGAGCCAGGCACCCTCAAGTACAAGCCCCCCAGAGAGGACTCCAGGACAACAAGCTCAGTTGAGTGGCTCCTGGCCACCCAACTCTGGAGTCATTTCACTGATAAGTTTCTGAGTGGAGGCTGCATCTGGCTATACTCTGCACCCATCACTACGGAAATCTCTAAAAGAAACCCACAGTGACATAAGGGAGTCTGGAAGCAGGTATTTAAGACCATCGAAGAAGAGCTGTGAGGGGCTGGGACCATGCTAGGAACCCTTGCTAGCTGCTGCATGAGCAAGAAGCCATGCCACCCCAGACTGTGATTATGAAAGCGAAGAATGGGTATGTGATTCTGCTGGGAGACTTCTCAGGAAAAGCCAATGGTGTGGGTGACTCATTGGGGGCAGTCTCCCAGATGAGTCAGCATTGCCCCCAATACCCCTAGGCAGGACTGTGCTCCTGGAGGAGCCATCTTTCGAATGAGAAATAAAATCAAAGCCCTAATTTGGTCAGGATGTTGGTTATAACACCCTGATTCTTATGCAACGTGGCACAGGATCTTCAGCATTGCACAAGAATCAGAGTATTACAATCTACAGCCTGACCAAATCCCAAGCCAGGTTATTGTCTGCCATTTCAGCTAGTCCTAAATCCGGCGCAGAATAGCTCCGCCATCCCACACCAAAGTGCCTCCATTTAGGTTGGGGGTGGGAGTGAAGCAATCTCTATGGCCAGTCCGCAAAGCGCTCTGGAATCCTGTAGGATAAGGCATAAGAGGAATGGAATCACAAAAGAGGAACCATTGCAGTGACTGTGAGAAGAGGTGAGCACGCCAAGTCAAAGTAAGGCTACAGCAGGGATCAGCCCAGCCCTCCCCAGACGGGGGATGGAACCCACATGCCTGCAGATTTCAGGGTGTTTGTTCTTAACTTGATCGCAGCTACTCAGCAGAGAGAGTAGCAAATGCGTCACCCACAGGAAATGGCAGCCCCAGTGCTCGTTAGGCAACTGTCCCTGCAGCACAACGACAAGGACTGACGTCCGGCTCACTTCCTCTTCCCTCTGTCAAAGTATCACTCAAAGGAAGAGACACCCTATGCAACCAGAGGCAACTACCGCAGGGTGCTGCAACCCCACTGGGAAAGGGCTTCAAGCCCAGCACAGGGCTGCTGCAACATGGTGCACCCAAGAAAGAGACCACACTCTACCACCAAAGAGGAGGAGGAAGAAGTGGACAAATAGGGAGGACAAAAGGGTATCAGCCTACTCTATGCTGCCAGAATTGGGATGCGAGGAGAGGCAGCATGGGAGCAGCACTTCTGGGATGCCCACTTGCTCCTACAGTCACCATCACAATTCCCTGTCGGTGACCCCATTCCTCTTGTGCCCAGGCCTGAAGGATCCCATAGTGATCATGCAGGTGAGCTGCAAGGATCTTTTCACCCCCTAATGCAAGCGACAGCTGTTCTGCACCAGTAACACGAAACTCCTCACCTCAGAGGATCCCATTCCTCTCAGCATGAAGAATCCCAAAGTGCTTTGCAAACTGGACATTGAAATTGCTTCATCCTGACCCCTCACCCCAACATATTGCACCAAGAGCAAGGAAGAGGGAGGGCTGGGAGCAGCTTTCTACACTCACCCACAGGGAGCTTGCTCTCGAAGCAAGCCTCGAACATATCATAGTCTTCAGTGGTGAAGGCGAACTTGCCTTTCGTGGCATCCTCCTTGGAGTAGAGGATGTGTCCAGCTGAGTCAGTTATCTGTAGGAGAGACAGACAGCAAGAGTGGCTCAAGAACAGTCACAGGCAGGAGCACAGTCCCTCAATGACACATGGACAAACTTAACAGGCTCTTTTGGGCCCTCTTTAGGATTTGCTGCATTTTGCTTCCACCTGCCCCATTTCAATTCCTCTTCTCCCCCACGCTGGCAAAAACAGCAGGCTTCTAGGATCTGATGTCACTGGATTTTTAGTTAAAACATCCTGGACACAGACTAATTTAAGTTGTCTAATTCCCTGAATCCTTGTTCATTGCCTCCTTAGCTTCTCCTTAGGATTGTAAATTCCCAAAGCAACGCTCCGCAAAACACAGAGATACTCTGGTTCCTACAGCAAGAGGTATCGAGGGACAAACAGAACAGACTCTCCAGCAGCAGAACTGCAGAAAGGGCATATGTGCAGCATTAGCTCCAAATGCCAATATGCCCTGAGCTGGGCAATGTTTGGGTGCCAAGGTTTGTAGAAGTGACACCTCACAGCACAGCTCAGAGGCAGGACTGCAGATCAGACAGACTATATATGCAGAAGGAGTAACTGCTATTTTGTGCTGATATCACAAAATTATTTAGATTAATCAAATCTAGAGACTGTTCTAACAAAATTACATTAACTGACAGCACCATGGCAGGTGCCACTCAGGAAAGACATCACCGTGTATAGCTTAATTAAAACCTCTTCTCAGCGTGCAGCAGTGTTAAAAAAAACCAGCAAACAAATATGCCAACTGATATAGTGAAGGTTTTAATGCCACTGTATAAATCAATGGTATGCCCTTATGATTCTCCCATCTCAAAAGACATAGCAGAAATAAAGGGGTGCTGAGATGATTAGAGGTCTAGAAAGTATTCCAAATGAAGACATTGAGACCTTCAGGACTACTTACAGAGGAGATAAGAAAACACAGAGACAACAAAACAGTCAGTGAAATGGAAAGGCAACATATTTACAATGGAAAGGAAATACTTTTTCTATTAACACAACACCTAATTAACTTCCTGCCAGAGGATATAATTGAGGCCAAGAACTTAGTAGGATTCAAAAAAGGTTGAGATATTTATATGGATAATGAGAACAACCAGGTTCATTAGACAAGTTAAAAATAATAAGGGACATAAACTCTCATGCTAAAGAGTATAAGCCATAGCTGGCAGGAGGTTCGGAGGAAACTTCCTCTGTGGGCAGGTGATTCCATAATTGTCTATTATGGGGTTTTTCTTGCACCTTCCTTGGAACTATGTGGTACTTTTCAGTGTCAGAGACAGGAGGCTGGACTAAGCGACTCACTGCTTTGGTACTGCAGTTCCTATGCAGAGCTTCATCTTAATCCAAGCAGCAGAGAGACTACAAGGTACACTCGATCAGCTTCTTGGTTAGCCTACCCTGCATATCATTCACAGAGCAACTATGATTAACCATATTCAAATTATTCAGGAAGATACTGTATTGAGTTTGCACATTGGAGTCCCATGAAGGAAACAAAGAAAAGGACCTACTTTAAAGGGTATCTTGTATTTGGAGTACTGCCTTTTAAAGTTGACTGGGATTCTCACTGCTGTGCTCTGGGGGAAGCTCTGAGTGCTATCTTTCCACAAAAACGGTTGTGCGGTATGCAGGCCTGATCCGTTTTTGCCTTGTCTCTAACACTAGCAGCAGAATGCCGGGGATGGGGGATAGATAAGCGTTCAAATTGCACTCCCTGCATCAGTCCCAAGCCAGGGCCAGGGAACCTAATGATCCGACCAGCGGACCAAATTCGGTGATGAATCCTGATCATGTGCCACCTGAGGCACGTTGCGCATACGCTAAGAAGAAGTAGAATCCCCAGAAGTAGCATTTCAGACAGTGGCAGCTCTGCTGTCTGCTTCCATCAGTATTGGATACCCGTTATTCAGACTCAGTCAGACACATTACCCATCAAGCTGGGCGTGTGGGGGGGAAGCAGCTTATAGCCCAGCCAACACTCTTGTGGAAGGACAGGCTAACCTGAAAGGAATTCTTCTTAATGTTCAAACGTTATTTACAGTAATGCCATCCCCTACAGACAAAGCATTGTTCTCTGTCTTGACAAACAGCCCATCAATTCCCCACACTGCCAGCTTAAACAATGAGATAGCTCCATGTGACCAGGCCCAAGCGGGACGTCATCCACCCAAGAGCATCCACTCTGCAGCCAGCTGGCACATTGTGCAGATCCCTCAGGAACAGAGGGTACTTCTGTTAGTGTTGGGATTTCACAAACACACAGGGCCCAGCTCAGTGACAGGAACCATCTTCAATACAACACACAGTAACTACCAACCTCCTATACCCTGGTGACCTAGTGCTGGGAGCCTGCTCTGACAACCTGACCTTCCGGGCTGTGGGGAAGGTGCCACCTGGAGACATCCTGTCCTAAACAAACCCCCCTACCCCCACTGCACAAACACACCCAATAGAAAAGGAGCCCAAACCTAACATCCTGAGAACACAAGTGTTGGCCACAGCACCCCTGCATGACAAGGGAAGGGGGCAAGAAATGGCTGAAGTGCTGCAAGGAGGTGGGGATGACTTTCAACTCAAGCTTGCTTAACATTCTAATAAAATAAATCACATTTCCCTCTGCCAGTGATACTAACCTCAGTGCCCCATAAAGTAGCAAAGCCAGACTGCAACCCTGGCACAAGAGTAATCCTGCATCAGGGACCTGGCTTTCTGTGGCAGACAGAAGTCTCAGAAGAGGAAGTGGAATCAGATGTACAAAGGATGGGCAAGCAAAGAACCAGGAGACACTGGATCACTGAGTGAGAACAGAGGGGAGAGCACAGTTCTGAAAAGACTGCAAAGCACAAACTCTGCTCGTACAGGGCTCTATAATCCACCACACCACCATGAGCTTTATATGTGCCATGTGTTATCAGAAAAACAACTGCAGAAATATTTGAGTTCTTAAACCACTGTGTATCCATCCTTCTTACAATGAATCCAGAATGCAATGAATGTACAGAGCTGAGGCAGAGAGAGCGAGCGAGCTTAGGCCAGATCTACACTAAAAAGTTAGGTTGATCCAGCTACGTCACTCAGGAGTGTGAAAAGTGTGGACCTTACTACCGCCTCCTGGGGAGGTGGATTAATTAAAGCGACTTGAGAACCTCCCATCACTGTAGTGAGGATCTACACTGAAGTGCTGAAGTTTGTAGCAGTTTAAATGTAGCCTAACATTTAATAAATTTAAAAAATATCTAAAAGAGCCTTTCTAGACATAAAAGTAGCATAAGGGCTGATATCCTGGGACCGTCCTGGGTTCGAGGCAGATGTTGTCTCTCTCACTGTGAAGCTGGGAATCTTCCCTTTCCAGTAGGATAATACTTCTTATTCTGGCCCTGAGGATTCATAAGATATTAGACTTAAGATTATCACAAATTCTCAAGCCTTCTGGACCTCAGGCAGGGACAATTAGGGGGGAAAATTCCACATTTAAGAAGAAAGAAAAAGCGTGTCTCTGGCAAACTGATTCAAAAGGTGACACCACTGCTCGTGTGGGTGGGCGGTGATAGTGAAGTTAGAAGTGGCCACCAGAGAGGACATGTTATTGGGTGGGATGCAAGCAAGGCTGTCAAAACTGCATTAGAATGGCAGTTTGTCACATGGATGGTGTATTATTCATGCACACACTGCTTGACCTTAACCTCAGCTCCAACAACCCTTTCACGTCCTCTCATGTCCTTCTTGTGCTCCCACTTCTGTGCTTTCTTCCTTGCATAAAATGCCCTCTAAGCACCAGTGGACCAAACTGCCACCCTCCCCTCAGTAAACCTGCCACTAACAGACCCGGCAACAGCAAGAAAGGAATAGAGTCTCCAGATAATGCTATCTCCATGACCATCTCCTCAATCCCGCCACACTGTGTCACATGTAGAAAGCGAGCCCTGGTGTGGCCCTGTTACTGTAACCCTGTCCCAATCTGTAGTCCTACTGTGCAATGTGAAGAGCAAACCCCAGCATCACTTCTGCTGTCACTCTCCTCCCGGTGCACACAGATCAAGCTGGACGTGGCCTTGTGGCTGTGACCAATCCTCCCAGTGTGCCATATGCACAGAGTGAACCTCGATATGCCCCTATGGCTGTCACCCATCCCCCAGCGTGCCACATGCACAGAGTGAACCCCAATGTGGCTCTATGGCTGTGACACATCCCCCCAGCATGCCATGTGCACAGAGTGAATCTCGACATGGCTCTATGGCTGTGACACATCCACATTGGACTTCACATTGGAGAGCACATGGCAGACTGGGGGCTCTATGGCTGTGACCCCTCCCCCTAAGCATGCGATGAGCACAGAGTGGATCCCAATGTGGCTCTATGGCTGTGACCCACCCCCCGGCCTGCCATGTGCACAGAGTGAACCCCAACGTGGCCCTAAAGCTGTGACCCACCCCCCGGGGTGCCATGTGCACAGAGTGAACCCCAACGCGGCCCTATGGCTGTGACCCACCCCCCGGCGTGCCATGTGCACAGAGTGAACCCCAACGTGGCCCTATGGCTGTGACCCACCCCCCGGCGTGCCATGTGCACAGAGTGAACCCCAACGTGGCCCTATGGCTGTGACCCACCCCCCCCAACATGACATGAGCACAGAGTGAACCCCGATGTGGCCCTATGGCTGTGACCCATCCCGCCAGCGTGCCATGTGCACAGACTGAACCGCAGTGGGCCCTGTGGCCGTGGCAATGGGGTGGGGAGCACTTCCTTCCGTGGGTCCCGCAGAGCCCAGCTCAGGGCCAAGTCACGCCGCTCCCCGACCCGAGCAGGCCCGGCCTGAACCGGGGAACCGCTCCCCCTCCGGGCCTCTACCCATGGGGACCGAGGACCTCGCCCCCCGCCCTCGGTCCGACTGGGCCCCGGCCGCCCCCCGCACCTTGAGATTGGCGGACGGGCCGCTGGCCGCCCCCGGCGGGGCCCCGATTTCGTACTCGCCGGTGACCAGCGTGTCGCGGTGGATCTCCTCGCGCAGGCACTTGCGGGCCTTGCCCGGCAGCTGGAAGGAGATGGGCCGCGCCGGGCCCAGCAGGAGTAGGGCCAGAGCCAGGGCCGGGCCGAGCCGAGGGCAGCCGGGAACAGGTAGCGGCATGGCGGCGGATCCGGCTCCCACAGGCCGCGCTCCCCGCCCCCGCGCACCATGTGACCCTCCGCCGGCCCGCCTGCGTGAGGGGGAGGGGGCCGGGGCCACCATGGCATAGGGGGAATGGAGGGGTGAGGGGATAATGGTTCAGGGGGAGCCGGCGGGAGGACAAAGCCATGAGGCTGAGGGCTTGGCGGAGGAGAGCAGGGGCGGGTATTGGAGAAAGCAGGGGGAAGGAAGCAGGGCATTAGGGAGAGCCTCTGGGGAGGAAGGGACTGGAGACTTCGTGGTGTAGGGCGGCATTAGCTGTGTGGTAATGTTAAAAGTTGAAGCTGACCAGGTGTAAAAGAGAGCAATGAGCCCCCAAACAACAACTGACTGCGCCTAGGGGAGAAAGAGAGAAATGTGGGGCTGGAAGAGCCCTGGAGCGCTCAGCAAGTACCGCCCCTGCACTGTGGCAGGACCAAGTCAAATCTAGACCATCCCTGACAGGTGTCTGGGCAACCTGTTCTTAAAAACCTCCAGTGATGGGGGTTCAGCAACCTCCCTTGGAAACCTGTTTCAGAGCTTTTAAACTGTCCTTGTAGTTAGAAAGTTTTTTCTAATATTTAATCTAAATTTTCCTTGCTGCAGATGAAGCTCATTACTTCTCCCATGTATCATGGCTGTTGAGAACCCAGTTGATCACAGCCCTCTTTATAACAGTCCTTAACATATTTGAAGACTATCAGGTCTTCCCCCTTGTCATCTTTTCTTAAGACTAAACATCCCTATTTTTTTAACCTTTCCTCATAGGTCAGGTTTTTTAAACCTTTTATCTTTTAGAAAAAAGAAAAGGAGTACTTGTGGCACCTTAGAGACTAACCAATTTATTTGAGCATAAGCTTTCGTGAGCTACAGCTCACTTCATCGGTTGCATACTGTGGAAAATACAGAAGATGTTTTTATACACACAAACCATGAAAAAATGGGTGTTTACCTCTACAAAAGGTTTTCTCTCCTCCCACCCCACTCTCCTGCTGGTAATAGCTTATCTAAAGTGATCACTCTCCTTACAATTACCAGCAGGAGAGTGGGGTTGGGGGAGAGAAAACCTTTTGTAGAGGTAAACACCCATTTTTTCATGCTTTGTGTGTATAAAAACATCTTCTATACTTTCCACAGTATGCATCCGATGAAGTGAGCTGTAGCTCACGAAAGCTTATGCTCAAATAAATTGGTTAGTCTCTAAGGTGCCACAAGTACTCCTTTTCTTTTTGCGAATACAGACTAACACGGCTGTTACTCTCAAATTTATCTTTTAGGTTTCTGTCCTATGGACTCTCAACAATTTGTCCGTATCTTTCCTAACGTGTGGCACCCAGAACTGGACAGTACTCCAGCTGAGGCCTCACCAACACAGTGCTTAATTTTAATGAGAGAGGTGCCAGGGCTCAAGCAATTTTTTTACATTCATAACTGATGCAGCAAGCCCAGAGGTACCGGGGCTATGAACTGCCAAGCTCAGAGGTGCCAGTGCTCAGACCTGGCAAGCCCTGACACAAATTAAGCACTGCACCAATGCCAAGTAGAGCAGGACAATTACCTCCTGTGTCTCAGGCTATATGTACATTTAGATCACCTGTAGCACTTCAGTGTAGACCAGGGATGGGCAAACTACAGGCCGGGGACCACATCCGGCCCTTCAGACATTTGAATCTCAAGCTCCAGCTGGGGAGCAGGATCTGGGGCTTTCCCCGCTCCAGCCGGGGAGTGGGTTCGGGGACTTGCCCCGCTCTGAGTGGCTCCCAGAAGCAGCGGCATGCCCCACCTCCAGCTCCTACACATAGGGGCAGCCAAGGGTCTCCACACACTGCCCCCGCCACAGGCACCACCCCCGCAGCTCCTATTGGCCAGGAACCACGGCCAATGGGAGCTGCAGGGGCAGCGCCTGCGGATGGGGCAGCGTGCGGAGCTGCCTGGCTGCATCTCTGCATAGGAGCCTGAGGAGGGACATGCTGCTGTTTCTGGGAGCTGCTTGAGCTAAGCACCACCCAGAGGCTGCATCCCTGACCCCATCCCATGCCCCAACTCCCTGCCCCAGCCCTGATCCCCCCTCCTTCCCTCCAAACCCCTTGGTCCCAGCCCGGAGCACCCTCCTGCACCCCAAACCCTCATCCCCAGCCCCACCCCAGAGCCCACACCCCCTCCCGCACCCACCCCCCAATTTCATGAGCATTCATGGCCCGCCATACAATTTCTGTACCCAGATGTGGCCCTCAGGCCCAAAAGTTTGCCCACCACCGGTGTAGACACTACACCGATGGGAGGGGTTCTTTCATCATTGTAGTAAATTCACCTCACCGAGAGGCAGTAGCTAGGCTGACGGAAGAATTCATCTGTTGACCTAGCACTGTCTACATGGGGACTTAAATCAGCTTAACTATGTCCCTCGGGGGTGTGAATTTTTTACACTCCTGAGTAACATAGCTTGGTCAATCTAATTTTCTAGTGTAGCTCAGACCTTACATATGACACTCCTCTTAACGCTATATCTAACTTATCTAAATATTCTTTAACCTGTCCTTTTCCTGTTGTTAATATTAATTGTGCTGCACAACTGGTCACCATTAACCTTTTCAGTGAAAACTGAAACCAAATAGGCATTAAACCCCTCAGCCTTCTTCAAGTCATCAGTTATTAGCTCTCCTTCCCACCTACATAGAGGGCCTACACTTTCCTTCATCTTTCTATTGCTCCAAATGTATTTAAAGAACCTCTTCTTATTTCCTTTTGTCCCTTGCTAGGTGAAACTCATTTTACTTAGCCTTTCTGATTTTGTCCCTGCATGTTTGTACTATTCTTTTGTATTCCTCCTAAGTAATTCACCCATGTTGTTGAAGGATTCCCTTTTTGTTTTTCAGGTCATTAAAGAGCTGATGCATCCATATTGACCTTTTGCTAGTCTTCCTATTTTTCCTTTGCATCAGGATAATTTGCAGTTTTGCCTTTAATATTGTCTCCTTGAGAAACTGCCAGCTCTTCTGAACTTCTTTATCCCTTAGATTTTCTTCCCATGGGACCTTAACTACCAGCTCTCTCAGTTTGTTAAAATCTGCTATTTTGAATTCCATTGTCCTTATTCTGCTGCTGCTCTCACTTCTTCCTTTCTTTACCATCATGAAATCTATCATTTTATGATCACTTTCACCCAAATTGCCTTCACCTTCAGATTGGCTACCAATTCCTCCTTTTTGGTAAAAAACAAGTCTAGAATGGCTGTCCCTCTGGTTACTTCTTCCACTTTCTGAAACAAAAAATTGTCCCCAATACATTCAAAGAACTTACTGGAAATTTTGTGTTTTGCCATATTACTTTTTCAATGGATATGTGGATAGTTAAAGTTCTCCATTACTATTAGCTCTTGTGTTTTGGATATTTCTGTTATTTGTTCTAGAAATGTCCTCTTCCTGATTTGGTGAGCTGTAGTAGACCTCTACCATGTTGTCATCCCTATTTTTTTCCCCTTTATCATTACCCAGAGACTTTCAACTGGTCTGCCTCTCACATCCTTCTGGACCTCAGAACAAGTGTATACATTCTTGATGTATAGTGTACCACTTCCTTCCTTTTTATCCTGGCAGTCCTTCCTGACCAAGCTGTTCCGCCGCATACCTATATTCCAGTTATGAGACCTATTCCACCAAGATGGCAGAAATGGCATTGTGCTGTGTAGCTGCCTGCTGCTGAATCAGGAACCACCACTGCTGGCAAATGGGCACAGGGCCATGAAATCCTGAACAATGTGTATATCCCAGTTCTGAGCTGATTTTACCTAGCTCTGACAGATTCCTGAGGGTTTGAGGTTTTCTTAAACTTTGGCAATATTTGCCTACTTTGTTCTGCCTCATTGAATGTTAACAGTATGATCACTGTTACATAACCAAACAGATTAAAGATCCAAAAGATTTGAAGTAGGCTATCGAAAGCAGGAGCTATCCCATGAGAACAACTGCAAGAACATTTTCAGATGCAAATTAAGGGTTTTGGCAGGTCTTCAGAAAGTGCAAAATTTTGTACCTCCACCTTCCCTTTTGTTAGCTGCATGTTTAAGTGACTTCCTTTTGGGACTGTGTCAGCATAGGAGGTGTGCCGAAGCATTACATCCCATGTCTTGGAGGAGCTGTATGGAATGGAATTAAGTAATTTTAATCTACTATGGGATGAAAATGATCAACATCACAATGTGAAACTGCATAGTTTTATGCAGTCTGCCAAAGAAAGGCCTGTCAAGGTTCCTCCCCCACTCTGAACTCTAGGGTACAGATGTGGGGACCTGCATGAAAAACCTCCTAAGCTTATCTTTACCAGCTTAGGTCAAAATTTCCCCAAGGTACAAAATATTCCACCCTTTGTCCTCGGATTGGCCGCTACCACCACCAAACTAATACTGGTTACTGGGGAAGAGCTGTTTGGAAACGTCTTTCCCCCCAAATACTTCCCAAAACCTTGCACCCCACTTCCTGGACAAGGTTTGGTAAAAAGCCTCACCAATTTGCCTAGGTGACTACAGACCCAGACCCTTGGATCTTAAGAACAATGAACAATCCTCCCAACACTTGCATCCCCCCTTTCCTGGGAAATGTTGGATAAAAAGCCTCACCAATTTGCATAGGTGACCACAGACCCAAACCCTTGGATCTGAGAACAATGAAAAAGCATTCAGTTTTCTTACAAGAAGACTTTTAATAAAAATAGAAGTAAATAGAAATAAAAAAATCCCCCCTGTAAAATCAGGATGGTAGATGCCTTACAGAGTAATTAGATTCAAAACATAGAGAACCCCTCTAGGCAAAACCTTAAGTTACAAAAAAGATACACAGACAGAAATAGTTATTCTATTCAGCACAGTTCTTTTTTCAGCCATTTAAAGAAATCATAATCTAACATGTACCTAGCTAGATTACTTACTAAAAGTTCTAAGACTCCATTCCTGGTCTATCCCCGGCAAAGACAGAATATAGACAGACCCACAGACCCTTTGTTTCTCTCCCTCCTCCCAGCTTTTGAAAGTATCTTGTCTCCTCATTGGTCATTTTGGTCAGGTGCCAGCGAGGTTACCTTTAGCTTCTTAACCCTTTACAGGTGAGAGGAGCTTTCCCCTGGCCAGGAGGGATTTCAAAGGGGTTTACCCTTCCCTTTATATTTATGACAGGCCCTTAAACAGAAATATGAAAAGAAAATTGAACAAGATGAAGTGCTAGATTGGACTGAATGAGATTTGTTCTGTAGCACATATGGTCAGAGACAAAGAATTCCCCCACAAGGAGACCTTACAGAGGTCACAAATGAGTGGTCCACTCAAAATGCTGCTTGAGGACATTACAGCATGGCACTAGGATGATTGTCAAGAGCTTTTAGGAGTTCAAAAAAGTTGTCACCAAAACACCTGTAGTGAGATATTTTGAGATTAGCAAAGGACCTAAGACTGAAATTGATGCACACACATGTGGGTTGGATGCTGTCCTGCAACACAATTGTTCAGTGACAGATGTTTCTAAAACATTGACTAAAACACAACAGATCTATGTTCAGGCTGACGAATACATTCTAGCAATTATTTCTGGTAGTTAGAAGGGTTTACAGCTGAGACAGAAAGAGAACATAAACCATTGCAGTGTAACCCATTGCCTAGCCTTCAGAAAATGATAATGAAATTGCAACAGTAATCATTAAATGTGGAATTCAGGCTTGCTGAGGGCACAATAGCTGAGCTTGGCAGAATTAGATTTATATTTTTTTATAATTTTGATGAATAATATCAATGTTTCTTTTTAAGCTTTTTTATTATGGATTTAAACATTCACAGTTGCACAAAATTATGGGGTTTTAGCATTTTTTCAATGTCTTTTTAAATTTTCATATGTCCAGGAAATTATGGGGAGGTGCAGACAATAATTATTTAATGACAGTAAATGTTGAGATTCAAAAAGTTGAAGCTTATAACTATTAAAACACAAATTGCCAACATCACATCAAAATATACCAAGTAAATAGCCATAAATCAAACTCTATGTTCTCAAGTAGCTTTTTTCTTACTTTGCCTCTCTGTACATTTCTGTTGTTATTGATGGAAACATTTTTCCATGGTTTTATATGTGTATGCTGAAACTGATGTTTACTGACATTTACCAATAAAAATCTAATTCTTCCAAATCTAATTATAGTGGATCTGCTTTCAAGAGAGTGTATAAATACTGAAAGCAAGGTGCTGTAGGAAGAAGAGTTTGAAGTAACCATGACTCAAGTACTATCCATTTTTTAGACTAAATTTGACAAGCTCAAATAAGAAACACAAAATCATCCAATATTGTAAAAGTCTGAGACAAGTAATTCTAGATGGATGGCCAATAGAAAAAGTCCAGGCACCTCCAATCTCAGAGTCCTTTTGGAACTATAGAGATGTAATTGCTGCATATGATGAGATTCTGTACAAAGGACATTATGTTATAATACCGCACAGCATGGGGGATGAGAACACTAAACATAACCCAAAATGAGAAATGTAAAAACGAAGCCTGAGGTGTTGTATTCTGGCCGCATGAATGCAACAATCTAAGATAAGGTATCTGCAAATGAGATCTACAACAATAAAAACAGATACCGTTGCAAAAGAACTGTATGAGATTCCTCGATTGCCTTTAGTCTGAGGTTGGAGTAGGCCTATTTAAATTAAGCAGGAAAGATTAGTTCTTATTAGTGGGCTATTAATTTTTTTAAAATTATCTGTTGCATACCATATTAAGTAACAATGTAACATCATATTGTAAAACACAGTTTGTTCACTATAGGATTGCAGATAGGTCAATACAACCTTAACTTTGCCTTGTCACAGGCTCTTCCAACTTCCTTTATAGTTAAAAATCACTGAAATCTTGTGGATGGATTACACTGGATAGTCTTTTTAAAAAAAATTTTTTAGGATTAATATTTTTTTCCATTATTATACATAGCTGAAAGTTTCTTCTTCAGCATCAGCGGGTAGCCATGTTAGTCTGTATCCACAAAAACAACAAGGAGTCTGGTGGCACCTTAAAGACTAACAGATTTATTTGGGCATAAGCTTTTGTGGGTAAAACACCACTTGCATCTGAAGAAGTCGTGTTTTACCCATGAAAGCTTATGCCCAAATAAATCTGTTAGTCTTTAAGGTGCCACCAAACTCCTTGTTCTTCTTCAGCGGAAACCTTATGCTATGTAATGATATGATATCATGCAATTCTGATTAAGATATGACAGTGTTTGTGGAGCCAGATTAGACTAAACTGATTTTTAAAAGCACATTAGATTTTTAATTTTTTTTCACAGGAGTTGACCAAGGAGGCAGGAAACCCCTTCAGTTTTGTTTTTTAGGATCACAGCCTGAAAGACTACAGCAAGTGCATTTAATGCCATTGTGTTGGAACAATCCTTGCTTTTGACTAGCCCAGTAACACCCAGACTGTTGGCTTTCATCATTTCTCAGGGCATCTCCTATCCTATTTTTCTGCAGTATTGCCATGCTCCTAGAATGATGCAGAGAAAGGCACTGATTGCAGGAATATGCACAGGAGGTAGAGGAAAAATCCACCAAATCCCAGAATACTAAACAAAATGTCCAGAGTGCCCAATTCTTTAGCTTGGAACAGGTGTGTCACTTTATTGTCCATATTTCTTAAAGGACCTATTTTTAATTAATTTTATTTCCTCTGCTAATTAACAGAGGCACTTTATCAATTCTCAGAAACTTCATTCTGTACCCAAAGAGTGAACACTGTAATTTTGGGGAGGGTACATGCCATTTTTCATATATAATAAAGAAGTTGAATCCCTACTTTAAATACAAAACTTTGTAAATATGAAGTCACTACTTATGCCTTCAAAATAATATCCCCATATCACTCTGGGAACAAGATGTATTAAACTTACTGTATATGGAGTGCAAGGACACTGTGTATTCAAAGGAATCTGCATGCCAGGGACAAACACAGATGCAGTAAATAGTACCAAGCTGAGCTTTACATAGAAGGCCACGCTGAATGGATCTATCCAGATTGCAGCCACATCTGTGCTACCCAAAAAAGCCTTGCTGGTTATTTGCAGACCTATATTAGGAACAGCTCTCTAACAACCTCCTAAGAGTGGGCAGCATCTAACTGGTGGGCTGCAGAAATACCCAGTACATTTAACAGCAGGGCAGTTGCATACTACCCAGCTGTAGGATGCTTGGCGGTAGAGGAGGAAATTAAATGGCATGTTGGATGTCATCTGCAAGCTGCATTCTGTGGTGACTTGAGTGTTAGATTATCAATATTCCCCCTTAGGAAAAGGGGAAGTTGGCCTAGTGTGGACTGAATCAGCAGGACACATTCATACCCTCTGCAGAGATCAATGTGCAAGAAAGCAGGAATGGGAAGCAGTGAATGAGCACTGGGAAGTCCCTTTTCTCCATAGGCACATGAGGGGTGCACTTGTCCCTGGCAGAAAGTCAGCATGGCACGTGGAGAGAGGGAGTATTAATAACCTTTCTAAAGAAAGACTTCTCCTGGGCTTGATGTCTCATCCAGACCACAGCAGATGTTGCGACTGTGCAAATGTGCAACTTCTGCATTCTGGAGTTCCCTAGGCAAGGACAGGCTCAGCAACAGGGCTGGGTTTAGGACCTGGAAGAGAGAAATAGAAGTCTCAGAGACACTGATTTTATTCATGTCAGTAAGTGGCAAAAAGGCATCCCTAATTGTAGCCATCAAAGACAAATGGCCCTGGCAAGGTCTAAAGCAGTGTTGAGAAGAATGCAGTTAACAGTTCACACTCATTAATGTCTGATATGGATGCAGAGACGAAAGCAGCAGTAGCCTTGTAGCTGCAGTAAGGATGGAAACAAGGGTGTAGGCATGGATAAGCAGGTGAAGCAGTGGAGGCACATTTGCCCTGCCGTGGGACTAAGAGGAGCTGATTAAGTATGAAGAAATAGGAGCAGCATGGAAGGTAGTTTTGCCCTGCAGTGGAAATGGAAAGGCTCCAGAGACCCTCCTTAATGTCAGCTGGGCATGGAGAACAGGTGCCTGTTGCCTGCGTACGGGGAGGGTGATGAAGTTCATTTCGGGGCCAGCTTTGTACCTGAGTGAGCTCTGAGTCAGCAAGGCTGCTTTGGGGCTGGGGGAATTCTAGGGAGCTGTTAAGGCTGAAATCCCCTTGGATGTCAGACTAGACTGGGTGCTCTTCCCTCTGACCTCGCTGGAAGCCTCTGCTTCCTCTTTGTGCAGGGAGCTCCAGCTGTCAGTGCAGGTTATTTCTGGGTGTAGGGACAATTGTGAATGAGCAACGTTTGAGGCACTCCTGTTGCCAAAATCCCCATTAGACCACAGGAGTGCCAGGGCTCCTTTCCACTGTTCAAGGGAAGAGTATTCATTCCCAAGATCTTCCTAATGAATTAAATGTCCTGAGGGAGCCTGGCCCCAGTGCAAAGCTCATATGTGTACCCTGCTCCCCAAGGGCATTCTCGGGAGACTCCCAGCCACCAAACTGTAGCAGTGGTTGCAGATTAACTCTGCCCCCTGTCCATCTGACCAGCACAGATACCATTGGCGTGCACAACCCCCTTGGACAATCCCAGAGGAATCCCAGCCTGAAATTTAGTTCCCACTAGGAATAGATAGTAATTATGCTGCTCTCCATAATAAGTGTTCATAATAGTCTCCATTCAGTCATTACTTCTTCCAGCACTAACCGTTGTTGTGCAGTTAATCCCCCAGGAGATGGACCAAGGAGCAGAGGTTCTGGGAGTCCAGGGTGTTTTCTGGTCCTCTCAAGCTTGCTGCTGGAGGCACAAAGGTTACAGGTCTTTGGAGCTGTGCTACCCTCACCTCAGTTGCAGCAGGTAGTTCAAAGCCTCTTACCTGCTTTCAGCTTCCCTTGACTAGGTCCCTTCATATAAAGCAATGATGGCGGTGCATGGTGAGGAAGCAGTATTGCCAGGCAGTGTGGATAGGACACAAGAGGCATGATGGAGATGGTGCACAGCTGGGATGTGAGGAGCCGTTACCCTCCTTCTGAAAGGATTTCCCCCCTGTAATGGAAGTGGGGATTTTAATAAAATGGGGAAATGCAGTATACAAGTCCCTAACAGCATGGTAACCTGAATAACCTGGGTAACTGGATGGTTCAGAACCTTCCCTCCCCAGTCTGCTGGCTCCTGTAACTCAGCCTTATTCAAATGCAGATAGTGCAGGTAGCATTCAGGCAGATGCCCTGCACTGGGCTCATTGTTAATGGAATCACATTATGTTAGGCTGCAGCACGTCTAGTTACTGTAGGTGGCAGCAGTTACGTTGCCTCAGGGCATCACACAGTTTCCTACAACAACAGAAAGATCTGGACCTCAGAGTGAAATTATTTAAAGTCCTTTAATTCTCAGACACAACTTTTGGAGAAAGCTTCCCATGAGTATTGCACCTGGGAACACATAACAACAACATATTTAACTTCAAATACCTACTGATGAACAGCCAACCCGTACACAGGAGAGAACAGAGAGAAGTAACAGCTGATACTCTTTCATGCTTATTATTACTATAACTATTATTTATTATTTGTATTACCATAGAGTAGTGATAGGTAACCTGCAGGCTGCATGCGACCCATCAGAATAATCCACTGGCGGGCCACCAGACAGTTTGTTTACATTTGCACAGCCGCCTGCAGCTCCCAGTGGCCGCGGTTCACCGTTCCTGGCTGATGGGAGCTGTGAGAAGCTATAGTCAGCATGTCCCTGCGGCCCGTGCTGCTTCCTGCAGCTTCCATTGGCCGGGAACAGTGAACCCTGGCCACTGGGAGCTGTGGATAGCCATGCAAATGTAAACAGACTGTCTGGTGGTCCGCCAGCGGATTACCCTGACCGGCTGCATGCTGTCCACAGGTTGCCCACAACTGCCATAGAGCGTAGGAGTCCTAGTCATGAACCAGGACCCCACTGAGCTAGGCACTTTACAAACTCATAACAGAAAGACCGTCCCTGCCCCAGAGAGCTCACAGTTTAAGTATGAGACAAGAGACAACAGATGGATACCAACAGGGGAGTACAAGGAAACAATGAGACAATATTGATCAGCATGGCCGGCAGTGGTGTCAGTACACCAGCGCCCTAACCATTGTCAAATATTTTGTAGATATCACAGCAAAGGGGAGTTATAAGGAGGGATTTGAAAGTGGATAATGAGGTTTCTTTGTGGGTGTTTACAGGGAACTCCTCCGAAGTGTGAGGGGCAGCATGGGGGAAAGCATGAAAGTGCTTATTTGCAAATTGAACTCTTTTGAACTCTCATTATTTGCAAAATGATTAATCTTCATCATGGTTTGACACTTGGATTCCAAGGGGATGGTGCCTTAAAATACCATACATAGGTTAGTTAAGGACATGATAGGGAGAGGTGATGAATGGCCCCCAGAAGAAGTGTGTGACTCCCTCTGCCTTTGCCTCACTAGTGAATGGCCCCCAGAAGAAGTGTGTGACTCCCTCTGCCTTTGGCAAAGTGGAAACATTTTCCTTCTCTCCCATTTCCAGGCAGCCAGGGTGGCTTCAGGACAGGGTTGAGCTCTGATGGATGTGGAGCACTCACCAGTCAAGCCTCACTTGGCTATTTCTTACCTTTCCTTTTCTGGGCCACTAAGCCTCAGGGACTCATGGGGAGATGAACAGAGATTTCTTTCCTTCTCTTTGACTTTTCAAGTCCAGAGTGAGAAGCTGCTGCTGTGATTGTCTGGCTTTATTCTTGCTGTGCTGCTATTTATACCTCTGATTCTTGACTAGAGCAACCAGCTGAGTTCTGAGCCATTTCTCCAAGGCCAGAGGCTTCCAGCACTGTCACAAAGTGAGGGTGGATGGCAGAACCCCCGGGGATGGAGGCATAAATTATTTTCATTAATGGATACACGTGTCTCAGACCAGAAAAGCATTTTTAAACCTTACATCTCTTTTTTGTGTCTCTGTAACTAATAATTAGCACTTAGATTTTCCCTAGGGCTTTTGTCCTTTTCAAAGTGCTTTACAAATATTAACTCCATCAGTCTTCACAAACTCCCATCGCAGCAACAGAACATGGGTGAAGAGCATTATCCTCAGGTAAGGAAAGGAAAACTAAGACACACACAGGGGAAAGGACTTGCCCAGGGTCACAGAGCAAGTAAGCATCAGAGCTGGGGTTATAACTTATTGCCTGGCTTCCTATCCCCTGTGCTCAGACCACTAGACCTGACAACTAAAGCTGAGGCCAAAATGTTCAGACTTGGAGCCTGAGGTTAGACACCTACATCAGGTTTAGGCACCTAAAATAAGATTTGACCTGATTTTTAGATGTATCGAGCGTTTCCAGCTCCCATTGCAAGCAATGAGAGTTGTGTTCAGCACCTCTGAAAACTGAGCCAAAGCTCACCGAGGTGCCTCAATATGGGTGTAGGTGCCTACCGTGGGACTGTAAGTGTGACCATTGGCCTCAGCTCTGTTTGAGGGCGTTCAGCCTCCACATACAGCATTTTCTGATTCTGTTTTTCTGCCACTTTCAAAGAAACATGTAATTTGTGTTCCCACAAAGTTGCACGGATCTGGGGGGTGGAGGTGGGGTGTCACCACCAGCTCTGTGGGGCATCCCTCCAAGACACAACTACTGCAAGAATCACCTCTGCAGCACAACTGCTCTACAGGTCACCCCGCTGAAGCACGCCTGCTCTGAGGCTCATCTGCTCAAGGGATCACCCCTTGAGGCACACCGTCTGAGCTTCACCTGCTCCAAGGCTTACCAGGTGTCTCTGAAGCAGGCTTGCTGGAGTTCAGAGCAGTGGGGGATTAGCTGGGAAATGCCAGCTTGTGTGTGAATATGCAGGCTTCTTTTCCAAAAGGCAGGGGCTTGGTTTGGAACATTCTCTATGAGCATCTAACAACCGTGCTCCCAGCCCCCTCCCCTCACTCTTCTCCACCCCGGCCCCTCAGCTCACACACTATCCCTAGTGACAGATTCTGTTTGAAAGCTCTGGCAGCCTGTGCAGCTGATGGCAGAGCCCTGAGCCTGTCTCCCTCTGTCTCCCTGGAGTCCCTGTGTAGACGTAAGTGAACGTCACTGCCTGCTCTAATTTTATCCATGTTTGATGGAGGAGACTAACTGAGCAGCAGGGAGGCAGCTATTTTGGTTTCCTCTATGGCTTTGGGTTATATAAAGCATTCTGCCATGACCTGCATTGCTTTGGAGATCTCTCCCTCAGACACAGCATGTCATCAGCTCAGATTTTTACACCCTTAGCTCCTGGAGGCTAAGGTGTGTGTGCATTCATGCAGCCTGTGTCATGCAGGTGCGTTGTAACTATGTATGTGTATATGGGGCTTGGATGTCATCAGTGTGTTATGTAGAAAGCACGTGAGCATTTGCAGAGGGACTCTGAGTCCTGTCCGTTTCTTGCATGTGCATTTTGTGTGTGTGTGTGTAGCATGTGTTTGTGGAGCTTTCGATCTTTTAACACCACCATATGGGAGTGTGTGGCCATGTGCCAGGCATAAATGAGTGCATGTATAACAGCACCACCCACAGATTGTCAGCAGGGACTGAATCCAGGACCTGAAGCACCAAAGAACAGACCTCTACACTACCACTTAAGCTAAAGAAGTAACTCCATTAACTGGCAGCAGTAGCAAGCCGTTATCTTCTATGTGGACTAGCTGCTATACGGAAATGAGACATATACTTTACAAGTGCATCTGTATGCATATGCTCATGAAGCTTGGATCCCGTTCATCAACTATATATGAACATGGGTGCTGCTCAGGTTTCACCCCTAGGACAGTCCAATCCTGTCCTAGCAAGGGTTCCAGTAAGTTCTCTGGAAGAACCATCTGTTCCTTCACAAGATATTTAAAGGTGAATGAGGCAACACAATATGGCCTGACTATTCTTAAAGGGACAGCACCCACAGCATCACCTTCCCCTCTCTCCTATAACTCAAAGGGAAATTTTGAAGAGAGAAGACACTTAGATTATCACCCCTTTATGAGAGACAGAGGAAAGAGAAATATTGGAGACCGAAATTATATAAGAAAAAATGGCAGGTGGAGAGAGAAGAGATGAAATGAGGGGAGCAGGAAGGAGAGATGAAGGAAAAAATGATGGCAACAGACCAGGGAATGGGGAAAGGAAGATGGGGATCAGAGTAAAGAGAAGGGAGGAAGAGCAGAGACATGGGAGCAGGGCAGGGTGCTCTCAGGCTGGGTTGGAAGCCCCTAATACATCCCATTAGCATAGGTGTAGTTAAGGTTACCAATATGAGTTGGATGTCTTCCTGGAGATTTCATCACATGACATAATCTTTAATTAGATTAATCTTTAATTCCTGGAGACTCCAGGCCAATCCTGGAGGGTTGGCAACCCTAGATGTAGTTTGACTTCTATATTTGGAGGGGCAGAGGCAATGCATGTGGGGACAGGTGGGGGTCACATGCCCCCCAGAGGTGATGTAGAGGGGTTTGGGGGGTCGTGTGCCCCGAGGAGCAGCGGCAACACAGTGTGGGTCATTCAGGGTCACATTTCCTTCCAGCTTTCTGCCTTCCATTTAGCACAGAGGTTTTCAAACTGTGCAGCATGCCGGGACATGCCATGTTGTTTGAAAACCATCGCCTCTTGCCAGGAGCCAGTGGATTGGAAACTGATGGGAGCCACCTGGCCTGCTCAGGCCCCTGGCTCTCCCCACTGTGGGAGCCGGGGTGCTGGCTGACTGCCCAGCAGCCCTCCCTGCCCTGCTCCCTGAGCCGGACTGCGTCTGCACAGCCAGCTGCTCCCCAGCCAAGAGCTCCAAGGCAGTCGTGAGTGAGTGCCTCGGGAAGCGCCTCATGGCAGCCGGGCTGTACGGTCAGGGGCCAACTCCAGGGTATGGGGCTCCTTTGGGGAAGAGGCAAGACCGTGTTAGGGGCACAGCGCTGTGCCCCCCAGCCTGCCTGGAGAGTGCTCAGCCATGCAGAGGCAGTTCAGCTCAGGGAACAGGGCAAGGAGGGCTGCTGGGCAGCCAGCCAGACATCAAATGTGAATAATCAGGATGAGCGTGGGGGGTAATAGGAGCCTATATAAGAAAAAGATCCAAAAATCGGGACTGTCCCCATAAAATCAGGGCATCTGGTCACCCTACCTGGCTCCCATGACGCGGAGAGCCATGGGCCTGAGTGGGCCAGGTGGCTCCCACCAGCTTCTGATCTGCTGGCTCCTGGCAGGAGGCAACGGTTTTCAAACAGTGGGGCACAACCGACTAGGGAAGAACACCTTAACAGCCCAACACTGTGGCATTTAATTTCAGAAAGGGGAACTATGCAAAAATGAGGAGGTTAGTTAAACAGAAGTTAAAAGGTACAGTGATTAGAGTGAAATCCCTGCAAGCTGCATGGACACTTTTCAAAGACACCATAATAGAGGCCCAACTTAAATGTATACCGCAAATTAAAAAAACACAGTAAAAGAACTAAAAAAGAGCCACCGTGGCTTAACAATCATGTGAAAGAAGCAGTGAGAGATAAAAAGGCATCTTTTAAAAAGTGTAAGTCAAATCCTAGTGAGGTAAATAGAAAGGAGCATAAACACTGCCAAATAAAATGTAAAAATGTAATAAGAAAAGCCAAAAAGGAATCTGAAGAATAGCTAGCCAAAAACTCAAAAGGTAATAACAAAATGTTTTTTAAGTACATCAGAAGCAGGAAGCCTGCTAAACAACCAGTGGGGCCCCTGGACAATCGAGTACAAAAGGAACACTTAAAGACCATAAAGTAATCACAGAGAAACTAAATGAATTCTTTGATTCAGTCTTCACGGCTGAGGATGTTAGGGAGATTCCCAAACCTGAGCTGTTTTTTGTAGGTGACAAATCTGAGGAATTGTCACAGATTGAAATGTCACTAGAGGAGGTTTTGGAATGAATTGAGAAACTTAACAGTAACAAGTCACCGGAACCAGATGGCATTCACCCAAGAGTTCTGAAAGAACTCAAATGTGAAATTGCGGAACTATTAACTATGGTTTCTAACCTGTCCTTTAAATCAGCTACTGTACCCAATGACTGGAAGATAGCTAATGTAATGCCAATATTTAAGAAGGGCTCTAGAGGTGATCCTGGCAATTACAGACCAGCAAGTCTAACATCAGTACTGGGCAAATTAGTTGAAACAATAGTAAAGAATAAAATTGTCAGACACATAGAAGAACATAAATGGATGCGCAAAAGTCAACATGGCTTCTGTAAAGGGAGATTGTCAAGGTTCCTCCCCCATTCTGAACGCTAGGATACAGATGTGGGGACCTGCATGAAAAACCTCCTAAGCTTATCTTTACCAGCTTAGGTCAAAAAGTTCCCCAAGGTACAAAATATTCCACCCTTTGTCCTTGGGTTGGCTGCTACCACCACTAAACAAATACTGGTTACTGGGGAAGAGCTGTTTGGAAACGTCTTTCCGCCCAAATACTTCCCAAAACCTTGCACCCCACTTCCTGGACAAGGTTTGGTAAAAAGCCTCACCAATTTGCCTAGGTGACTACAGACCCAGACCCTTGGATCTTAAGAAGAATGAACAATCCTCCCAACACTTGCACCCCCCCCACCCTTTCCTGGGAAATGTTGGATAAAAAGCCTCACCAATTTGCATAGGTGACCACAGACCCAAACCCTTGGATCTGAGAACAATGAAAAAGCATTCAGTTTTCTTACAAGAAGACTTTTAATAGAAATAGGAGTAAATAGAAGTAAAGAAATCCCCTCTGTAAAATCAGGATAGTAGATACCTTACAGGGTAATTAGATTCAAAACATAGAGAATCCCTCCAGGCATAAACTTAAGTTACAACAAAGATACACAGACAGAAATAGTTATTCTATTCAGCACAATTCTTTTCTCAGCCATTTAAAGAAATCATAATCTAACACGTACCTAGCTAGATTACTTACTAAAAGTTCTAAGACTCCATTCCTGGTCTATCCCTGGCCAAGACAGAATATAGACAGACCCACAGACCCTTTGTTTCTCTCCCTCCTCCCAGCTTTTGAAAGTATCTTGTCTCCTCATTGGTCATTTTGGTCAGGTGCCAGCGAGGTTACCTTTAGTTTCTTAACCCTTTACAGGTGAGAGGAGTTTTTCTCTGGCCAGGAGGGATTTTAAAGGGGTTTACCCTTTCCTTTATATTTATGACACGCCTCCCAAATCTCAGCTAGGGTGAAACACTGGCTGGGATTTCTTCCTGGAGCTCTAGGAAAAACAGAGTTAATAAGACACATGCATCTCTAAATATACTACCAAGTACATAAAGACTAACAATATTTTCCACATCTCAAGGATGATTTTAACCAGTTGATTCTGGGAAACTTTAGGGAGAGTGCATCAGCCACTTTGTTAGAAGCTCCTGAGATGTGTTGGATGTTGAAATCAAAATCTTGGAGAGCTAAACTCCACCGAAGAAGTTTTTTGTTAGTTTCTTTGACAGTGTGAAGCCACTTCAGTGCAGCATGGTCGGTTTGCAGGTGGAAACGCCGTCCCCCAAACATATGGGCGTACCTTTTCCAGAGCGTAGACAATGGCGTAACATTCTTTTTCAGTGACTGACCAGTTGCTTTCCCTCTCAGACAGTTTTTTGCTGAGAAACACTACAGGGTGGAATTCTTGATCAGGTCCTTTCTGCATTAAAACTGCTCCCACACCACGCTCGGACGCATCTGTGGTTACTAGGAACGGTTTGTCAAAGTCTGGGGCCCTTAGTACAGGGTCAGACATGAGTGTCGCTTTAAGCTTGTTAAAAGCCTTCTGACACTTTTCAGTCCACTGAACAGCATTTGGCTGTTTCTGTTTGGTTAGGTCTGTCAGTAGGGCGGCGATTTGGCTGTATTGTGGTACAAATCGTCTGTAATAACCGGCCAAGCCTAAGAAGGATTGAACCTGTTTCTTTGACTTTGGGACAGGCTACTTTTGGATAGCATCCACTTTGGCCTGTAGGGGGCTGATAGTTCCTTGACCCACCTGGTGTCCAAGGTAAGTCACTCTGTTTAGGCCTATTTGACACTTCTTAGCCTTAACAGTTAGTCCTGCCTCCCTTATGCGCTCAAGGACTTTTTGTAGATGTTCCAGGTGGTCTGCCCAGGAATCCGAAAATATGGCCACATCGTCAAGGTAGGCGACTGCATATTCTCCTAATCCCGCTAGGAGACCATCTACAAGTCTTTGGAAGGTGGCGGGTGCATTTCGCAGCCCGAAAGGGAGTACATTAAATTCATACAGCCCGAGATGTGTGGTGAAGGCTCACCTTTCCTTGGCAGATTCATCTAGCGGTACCTGCCAGTACCCCTTGGTTAAGTCCAAGGTAGAGATGAACTGGACCCGTCCCAGTTTCTCTAATAGTTCATCTGTGCGTGGCATTGGATAGTTGTCTGGGTGAGTTACAGCATTTAGCTTACGGTAGTCCACGCAAAAACGTATTTCCCCATCTGGTTTGGGAACTAAAACCACTGGAGATGCCCAAGCACTTCCAGAGGGGCGGATTACACCGATCTGTAACATATCCTGGATCTCCCGTTCTATAGCAGTTTTAGCTTGAGAAGACACCCGGTGAGGTTGGACCCTAATTGGGCGAGCATTACCTGTGTCAATGGAGTGGTATGCCCGTTCAGTCAGTCCTGGGGTGGCTGAGAACATTGGCGCGTACCTAGTGCACAGCTCCTTGATCTGCTGTCGCTGCATACGCCCAAGGGTCATGGAGAGGTTCACCTCTTCCACACCACCAGCACTTTTCCCTTCGTAGTAGACACCTTCAGGGCACTCAGCGTCGTCTCCTCCCTGGGCTGTAAACTGACAAACCTTTAATTTTCTGGAATAAAAGGGCTTTAGAGAATTAATATGGTACACCTTAGGCTTTTGGTTGGAGGTGGGGAATGCTATGAGATAATTAACAGCTCCCAGGCGCTCCTGGACTGTGAATGGCCCTTCCCACGATGCTTCCATTTTATGGGCCTGGAGCGCCTTTAAGACAATGACCTGGTCTCCTACTTTGAAGGAACGTTCTCTGGCATGTTTATCATACCAGGCTTTTTGCTCTTTTTGAGCATCCTGTAAGTTTTCTCTAGCAAGGGCTAAAGAGGTTCAGAGGGTGTTTTCTAGGTTGGTTACAAAGTCCAGAATGTTAGTTCCTGGAGAAGGTGTAAATCCTTCCCATTGCTGCTTCACCAACTGTAATGGCCCCTTAACCTCATGGCCATATACAAGTTCAAATGGGGAAAACCCTAAACTGGGTGTGGTACAGCTCTGTAGGCAAAGAGCAACTGCTGCAACACTAGGTCCCAATCACTGGAGTGCTCATTTACGAATTTACGTATCATGGCCCCCAAAGTTCCATTAAACTTCTCCACAATGCCATTTGTTTGATGGTGGTAAGGAGTGGCAACCAAGTGATTTACCCCATGAGCTTCCCAAAGGTTTTCCATAGTTCCTGCCAGGAAATTAGTCCCTGCATCTGTGAGGATGTCGGAGGGCCAACCTACCCTGGCAAAAATGTCTGCTATTGCCTGGCACACACTTTTAGCCCTGGTGTTGCTTAGAGTTACTGCTTCCGGCCATCGGGTGGCAAAATCCATGAAAGTCAGTGTGTACTGCTTTCCTCTGGGTGTCTTTTTCGGAAAAGGACCCAGAATATCCACAGCTACTTGCTGAAATGGAACCTCAATGATGGGGAGTGGCTGGAGAGGGGCTTTGACCTGGTCTTGGGGTTTCCCCACTCTTTGGCATACCTCACAAGACCGGACGTAGATAGAAACATCCTTGCCCATTCCCTCCCAGTGGAAGGACCCCCCGAAACAGTCTTTGGTCCTGTTCACCCCAGCATGGCCACTAGGGTGATCGTGGGCTAAGTTCAAAAGTTTGGCCCCGTTTTTAGTTGGAACTACCAACTGTCTCTGAGGATGCCAGTCTTCCTGGTGTCCACCAGAAAGAGTTTCCTTGTATAAAAGTCCTCTTTCTACAACAAACCTGGATTGATTAGAAGAGCTGAGAGGCGGTGGGTTGCTCCGTGCCGCCGTCCAAGTTCTCTGGAGGCTTTCATCTGCTTCCTGTTCGGTCTGGAACTGTTCCCTTGATGCTGGAGACATCAGTTCCTCATTGAATTGTGGACCTATGCTTGGTCCCTCTGGAAGCGATGTAGGGGATGGGGCTGTTTCCTTTGACTGTGAACTGCTTTCCGCTGGTGCACTATGTTGGGATTCAGGCTCCAGCTGAGCCTCTTGTGTAGGGTTATCGGCTGCTGCCGGTTCAGGTTCGGTGGGGCCCTCTGGTGTTGAGGTTGCAAGTACTGGATTCAGTGCTGGCAATGGGTCTGGTGTTGGTTGTTCAGCTGGTTCCGGTTCTGGGATTGGTTCCGTCTGGGTCTCTGGGACTGGATCCACTACTGCTGTTGCAGACATTGGCCTGGGGTCCGGGTCCATCACCTCTGACCAGGTCCTGATAGAAATTTCCGGAACAGAGCTAGGCCTTACGACTTGTTTAGCCTGGCTACGGGTGACTATTCCCACCTTCTTGGCCCGCTTCACATGATCGGCCAAGTCTTTCCCCAACAGCGTGGGGATGAGATAATCATCATAGACTGCAAAAGTCCACGTTCCTGACCAGCCCTGGTACTGGACAGGCAACTTGGCTGTAGGCAAATTGAATGAGTTGGACTTGAAGGGTTGAATCGTCACTTGGATCTCTGGGTTGATTAAACTGGGGTCCACTAAGGAAGCATGGATAGCTGACACTTGTGCTCCAGTGTCCCTCCACGCGGTGACCTTCTTCCCGCCCACACTCACAGTTTCCCTCCGCTCCAAGGGTATCTGGGCGGTATCTGGGCCTGTGGACCTCTGGTGTGATCCCGGTGCAATGAACTGTAATCTGTTGGGGTTCTTGGGGCAGTTGGTCTTTACATGCCCCAGCTCGTTACATTTAAAACATCGTCCAGCTGATGGGTCACTGGGGCGAGATGGGTTGCTGGAGAATGGGGTGGTGGGACGATAAGGTGTCTGGAGGGTTCTTTGGGAGGTAGGTGGGGCCTTGGGCGGCCCCCGGTAATAGGGTGTGGTCTGGGGTAGTCCCTTCTGGTCTCCGCTCCAACTGCGACCAGTTTTCTTCTTCTCTGCCACCTCCACCCATCTGGCTCCAATCTCTCCTGCCTCGATTACAGTTTTGGGCTTCCCATCTAGGATGTATCTTTCTATTTCCTCAAGAACCCCCTCTAAGAATTGTTCCCTTTGCATTAGGAAGGGCAAATTTACTGGAGATTCAACACTTGCTCCTGATATCCAGGCATCCCAATGTTTCACAATGTGGTAGGCATGTCGGGTAAATGACATGTCTGGTTTCCACCTTAGGGCTCTGAACCTCCGACGAGAATGCTCGGGTGTTATCCCCATTCTGACTCTCGCCTTGGATTTAAACAGTTCATACTTGTTCATGTGTTCTTTAGGCATTTCAGCTGCCACCTCAGCTAAGGGTCCACTGAGCTGCGGCCTCAGCTCTACCATGTACTGGTCAGTAAAGATGTTGTACCCAAGGCAGGCCCTTTCGAAGTTTTCTAGGAAGGCCTCAGTATCATTGCCTGCCTTGTAGGTGGGGAACTTTCTGGGACGGGAAGTGGTACTTGGAGAAGGATTGCTAGGGTTTGTTGGGATATTCTGCTGAGCCTTTATCTTCTCCATCTCCTCCACATGCTTCCTCTCTTTTTCCCTCTCCTCCAGTTCTTTGGCCCTTGCCTCCATTTCTTTGTCCCTTGCTTCCATAGCTCTCCTGTGAGCAGCTGCTTGGTGTTGTTCTGCCTCTTTCGCTGCCTCTTTCGCTGCCTCCCTTTCTTGTTCCTTCTCCTCCTTCTTCAGCCGCATGAGTTCTATCTGTCTTTCATGTTCCCTTTGTCTTTCCTCAGCCTGAAATCTGGCTAATTCCAGCTTTTGTCAAGCCATGGATTTTGTCATTCTAACCTCTCTGTTTTTAACTAACTTTACACCCGAGGTTTAGAAATAAGCAAACAAAACTTGGCTGTAAAATTTTGCTGTGCTGGAATAGAATACCTATTCTCTGATAGTGATTGTCAGCCTACAGAAAAAGACAATTCCCTTGTCTCTGCTCTGGGCCCAAATCAAAGCAAAAAACCTCCAACTACTTGGAAACCTGCTTACCAGCAGCCTAAAGGAAAAAAAAATTCCTTTTCAAACTTGTGCTCCTTGTAAAGAAATCAAAATCCTAAAAAAAAAACCCCCCAAAAAAAACAAAACCCTGCCACTTTTGTCTCCAGGCAAATGGGTAGAACACCCTCCCCCTGTTTACTTTTAGGGGAAAAAAAAACTCTGGGTTGGAAGACTGTGAATTTCCCTGCAGGAGTTAAGTACCCTGCCTCCAGGCAAAGAAAACCTGCAATTCACAAAGATAATCCCCTTTTGTCTCTGCTTGGCCACAAAGCAGAGAAAAAACAAGCTGCTTTCAGTTTCAGCTGCTTTCTGGACTTCCTTTCCAAAGGAAAAAAAAATTTCCTTTTTAAAATCTGTATTTCTAGTTCAAAAAATCTCAACTGGATCTCAAAATGATTTCAGGTTAATCCCACCACTCTGCCACCATGTCAAGGTTCCTCCCCAACTCTGAACGCTAGGGTACAGACATGGGGACCTGCATGAAAACCTCCTAAGCTTATCTTCAGTCTTCACGGCTGAGGATGTTAGGGAGATTCCCAAACCTGAGCTGTCTTTTGTAGGTGGCAAATCTGAGGAATTGTCACAGATTGAAATGTCACTAGAGGAGGTTTTGGAATGAATTGAGAAACTTAACAGTAACAAGTCACCGGAACCAGATGGCATTCACCCAAGAGTTCTGAAAGAACTCAAATGTGAAATTGCGGAACTATTAACTATGGTTTGTAACCTGTCCTTTAAATCAGCTACTGTACTCAATGACTGGAAGATAGCTAATGTAACGCCAATATTTAAGAAGGGCTCTAGAGGTGATCCTGGCAATTACAGACCAGTAAGTCTAACATCAGTACTGGGCAAATTAGTTGAAACAATAGTAAAGAATAAAATTGTCAGACACATAGAAGAACATAAATGGTTGCGCAAAAGTCAACATGGCTTCTGTAAAGAGAGATCATGTCTTACTAATCTATTAGAGTTCTTTGAGGGGGTCAACAAACATGCGGACAAAGGGCATCCAGTAGACACTGTACTTAGATTTCCAGAAAGCCTTTGACAAGGTCCCTTACCAAAGGCTCTTATGTAAATTAAGTTGTCATGGGATAAGAGGGAAGATCCTTTCATGGATTGAGAACTGGTTAAAAGACAGAGAACAAAGGGTAGGAATAAATGGTAAATTTTCAGAATGGAGAGGGGTAACTAGTGGTGTTCCCCAAGGGTCAGTCCTAGGACCAATGCTATTCAACTTATTCATAAATGATCTGTAGAAACGGGTAAACAGTGAGGTGGCAAAGTTTGCAGATGATACTAAACTGCTCAAGATAGTTAAGACCAAAGCAGACTGTGAAGAGCTTCAAAAAGATCTCACAAAACTGCCATCCACAGCCTCAGAAACAACTCTGACATCATAATCAAAAAGGCTGACAAAGGAGGTGCTGTTGTCATCATGAATAGGTCGGAATATGAACAAGAGGCTGCTCGGCAGCTCTCCAACACCACTTTCTACAAGCCATTACCCTATGATCCCACTGAGAGTTACCAAAAGCAACTACAGCATTTGCTCAAGAAACTTCCTGAAAAAGCACAAGATCAAATCTGCACAGACACACCCCTGGTACCCCGACCTGGGATATTCTATCTACTACCCAAGATCCATAAACCTGGAAATCCTGGGCGCCCCATCATCTCAGGCATTGGCACCCTGACAGCAGGATTGTCTGGCTTTGTAGACTCCCTCCTCAGGCCCTACGCTACCAGCACTCCCAGCTACCTTCGAGACACCACTGACTTCCTGAGGAAACTTCAATCCATCGGTGATCTTCCTGATAACACCATCCTGGCCACTATGGATGTAGAAGCCCTCTACACCAACATTCCACACAAAGATGGACTACAAGCCGTCAAGAACACTATCCCCGATAATGTCACGGCTAACCTGGTGGCTGAACTTTGTGACTTTGTCCTTACCCATAACTATTTTACATTTGGGGACAATGTATACCTTCAGATCAGCGGCACTGCTATGGGTACCCGCATGGCCCCACAGTATGCCAACATTTTTATGGCTGATTTAGAACAACGCTTCCTCAGCTCTCGTCCCCTAAAGCCCCTACTCTACTTGCGCTATATTGATGACATCTTCATCATCTGGACCCATGGAAAAGAAGCCCTTGAGGAATTCCACCATGATTTCAACAGTTTCCATCTCACCATCAACCTCAGCCTGGTCCAGTCCACACAAGAGATCCACTTCCTGGACACTACAGTGCTAATAAACAATGGTCACATAAACACCACCCTATACCGGAAACCTACTGACCGCTATTCCTACCTGCATGCCTCCAGCTTTCACCCTGACCACACCACACGATCCATCGTCTACAGCCAAGCTCTGCGATACAACCGCATTTGCTCCAACCCCTCAGACAGAGACAAACACCTACAAGATCTCTGTCAAGCTTTCTTACAACTACAATACCCACCTGCGGAAGTAAAGAAACAGATTGATAGAGCCAGAAGAGTTCCCAGAAGTTACCTACTACAGGACAGGCCTAACAAAGAAAATAACAGAACGCCACTAGCCGTCACCTTCAGCCCCCAACTAAAACCCCTCCAACGCATTATTAAGGATCTACAACCTATCCTAAAGGATGACCCAACACTCTCACAAATCTTGGGAGACAGGCCAGTCCTTGCCTACAGACAGCCCCGCAACCTGAAGCAAATACTCACCAACAACCACATACCACACAACAGAACCACTAACCCAGGAACTTATCCTTGGAACAAAGCCCGTTGCCAACTGTGCCCACATATCTATTCGGGGGACACCATCACAGGGCCTAATAACATCAGCCACACTATCAGAGGCTCGTTCACCTGCACATCCACCAATGTGATATATGCCATCATGTGCCAGCAATGCCCCTCTGCCATTTACATTAGTCAAACTGGACAGTCTCTACGTAAAAGAATAAATGGACACAAATCAGATGTCAAGAATTATAACATTCATAAACCAGTCGGAGAACACTTCAATCTCTTTGGTCACGCAATCACAGACATGAAGGTCGCTATCTTAAAAGAAAAAAACTTCAAATCCAGACTCCAGCGAGAAACTGCTGAATTGGAATTCATTTGCAAATTGGATACTATTAATTTAGGCTTAAATAGAGACTGGGAGTGGCTAAGTCATTATGCAAGGTAGCCTATTTCCCCTTGTTTTTTCCTCTCCCCCCCCCCCGATGTTGTGGTTTAACTTGGATTTAAACTTGGAGAGTGTCAGTTTGGATGAGCTATTACCAGCAGGAGAGTGAGTTTGTGTGTGTATGGGGGTGGGGG
Organism: Eretmochelys imbricata; assembly: GCF_965152235.1. Classification (NCBI taxonomy): domain Eukaryota; kingdom Metazoa; phylum Chordata; order Testudines; family Cheloniidae; genus Eretmochelys; species Eretmochelys imbricata. The sequence goes on from NC_135577.1 coordinate 90,629,296, forward strand.
GGTGAGAAAACCTGGATTTGTGCTGGAAATGGCCCACCTTGATTATCATGCACATTGTAGGGAGAGTGGTCACTTTGGATGAGCTATTACCAGCAGGATAGTGAGTTTGTGTGTGTGGTTTTTGGGAGGGGGGTGAGGGGGTGAGAGAACCTGGATTTGTGCAGGAAATGGCCCAACTTGATTATCATGCACATTGTGTAGAGAGTTGTCACTTTGGATGGGCTATCACCAGCAGGAGAGTGAATTTGTGTGGGGGGGATGGAGGGTGAGAAAACCTGGATTTGTACTGGAAATGGCCCAACTTGATGATCACTTTAGATAAGCTATTACCAGCAGGACAGTGGGGTGGGAGGAGGTATTGTTTCATATTCTCTGTGTGTATATAAAGTCTGCTGCAGTTTCCACGGTATGCATCCGATGAAGTGAGCTGTAGCTCACGAAAGCTCATGGTCAAATAAATTGGTTAGTCTCTAAGGTGCCACAAGTACTCCTTTTCTTTTTGCGAATACAGACTAACACGGCTGTTACTCTGAAACCTGTCACAAAACTAAGTGATTGGGCAACAAAATGGCAAATGAAATTTAATGTGGATAAATGTAAAGTAATGCACATTAGAAAAAATAACCCCAACTATACATACAATATGATGGGGGCTAATTTAGCTACAACTAATCAGGAGAAAGATCTTGGAGTCATCATGGATAGTTTTCTGAAGACGTCCACGCAGTGTGCAGCGGCAGTCAAAAAAGCAAAAGGGATGTTAGGAATCATTAAAAAGGGATAGAGAATAAGACGGAGAATATCTTATTGCCCTTATATAAATCCACAGTACACTCACATCTTGAATACTGAGTACAGATGTGGTCCCTTCATCTCAAAAAAGATACACTGGCATTAGAAAAGGTTCAGAAAAGGGCAATTAAAACGTTTAGGGGTTTGGAACTGGTCCCATATGAGGAGAAATTAAAGAGTCTAGGACTTTTCAGCTTTTCAGAAAAAAGGAGACTAAGGGGGGATATGATAGAAGTATATAAAATCATGAGTGGTGTGGAGAAAGTGAATAAGGAAAAGTTATTTACTTGTTCCCATAATATAAGAACTAGGGGCCACCAAATGAAATTAATGAGTAGCAGGTTTAAAACAAAAGGAAGTTCTTCTTCACTCAGCGCACAGTCAACCTGTGGAACTCCTTGCCTGAGGAGCTTGTGAAGGCTAGGACTATAACACGGTTTAAAAGAGAACTGGATAAATTCATGGAGGTTAAGTCCATTAATGGCTATTAGCCAGGATGGGTAAGGAATGGTATCCCTAGCATCTGTTTGTCAGAGGGTGGAGATGGATGGCAGGAGAGAGATCACTAGATCATTACCTGTTAGGTTCACTCCCTCTGGGGCACCTGGCATTGGCCACTGTTGGTAGACAGGATACTGGACTGGATGGACCTTTGGTCTGACCCAGTATGGCCATTCTTATGTACTCTCCCCTTTCCCTTCCCCACATTAAATCCAGCCCTGCACCCTACCCTGATGCCATCTCTCATCTTAAATGCTCCAGCACTTTCCTTCATCCCCAGGATGGGTAGCCGCCTCCTTGGCAGGAGCAAAGCTCTGAGTCGTGTGTCTCTCTTCTCTCATTTCTGAGCTCCCTTTCTCCTTGCCAAGTCTTCCTTGAGCCCTACGCCCTGAATCTGCTGCTTCACCACTGTAGCTTCCTACTGCGTAGCTCCCTAGGAGGCGCACATCCCAATCCCAGTCTGCTCAGATCATCTTCTCCCCCCACCACACACAAACACAATCACATTTCCTCTCTCATACACCCATACACCCCAATTCTTGACAGGGCTCCCGCCTCCTGACCTTCAACAGCCACATATAGCACTTGGGTTCCTCGGTGCAGAAGAAGACACACCCCTTCTGAAAGAGCTGGCACACAGTCTGTGGTTCAGCTCCAAGAAAGGCACATGCATTCTCAGAGCCTCCTCTGGGCACATGCCTCCTCTGGGCACATGCATTCTCAGAGCCTCCCTCCCACTTCCTCTGGGCACATGCATTCTCAGATCCTCCCTCCCACTTCCTGCTTCTCCTCATGGTCTGAATGCCCAGTGTACCCTCTGTTCTCTAAACTCCATAACAATAATTCTTCCATCTGGAAACCGCACCTTGCCCCCACTGTCTCTTCTTACACCCCCGACTCACTCATTCTACTTGGCCAACTCCGACTGACCTCAGTTCACCCCTTCCTCCTCTGTCAGAGGCTGCCCCTTTGCACATAAAAAAACAATTAATCTTGGGACTTTTCAAAGGTCCACAACCCTTGTGTGGGTTTGGACAAACAACTTCATTTAGAAAAAAAACCATTAGCATCTTGAGGCCAAGCAGACATCACTCCTGAACCAACCAGTAGCATCTTGTGAGGACTGAGCCCCAGTCAGCTCATTGTGATCATTGTGTCATTGTGAGATGGGGCGACCACATCTGCACACAGTATTCAAGATGTAAGCGTACCATGGATTTGTATAGAGGCAATATGATATTTTCTGTTTTATTATCTATCCCTTTCTTAATGATTCCCACCATTCTGTTAGCTTTTTTGACTGCCGCTGCACATTGAATGAATGTTTTCAGAGAACTATCCACAATGACTCCATGCTCTCTCTCTCAAGTGGTAACAGCTAATTTAGACCCCATCATATTATATGTATAGTTGGGATTATGTTTTCCAGTGTGCATTAGGGGAAATATATTCCACAACCCACTCCTCATCCTCTTCTGACATAGATTTGATGCTGCAGATGCAGCCAAATGATTTTGAATCTGAGTGCAGATTTATCAGCAAAGTAACTGGAAAAGCCAGGACATTGGGGGCACTGTGGGGAGAAGAGGAAAATATCTTTGCCTTCATCACACTCCTGGCAGAGGACTTCAAATGTTCTCTGTAGTTCAACTGGTCAGAGTCAAGAGTGTGATTCCTGCTTCTGGCACTCTAGCCTCCTCTCAGCACCTTCCTCACTTGAAGGTAGTCATATACCATGGTGACTGCACACCTTCCCACGTGTTGCTATCCCTGAGACACACAGGGAGCTGCAGAATGCTTTCTGGCATACATTCATTTATTACCTATGACATGCAGACAGCTTGTGGCTTGTCCATGAAAAGTAAATGGTAATTCCCATCCCGCCCTTTGCCTGCCCAGGGCTCTGGGGTGAGGGTATCCCCAGACGTAAGCTCTGTTCATGGGTGTGGTGCAGAACCAGCTCTTAAAAACCAATGTGAACTGAACCTGCTGCCCTTTGCCTGCCAAGTCAAACACTGCTGACGTAAAACAACTAATGATAATAACAGCCTGTCTGTTGGAGGGGGTGGGAAAGAAGCTGACTTCTAGTTTGCTGGCCTCAGCAGGATGAGGTGCTGGGTATTCTCACCCTGCAGGTGTCTGATGTAACATATATGCCTCTGGACAGAGTTCCTAGGTTTTGTCCTTTCTCATCTATCAGCTGTACTTGCACAGCTTGTCATCCCGATATGCTATTTTCATTTTTAGGAAACCTCCTGGCCTGCGTGACCCACCCACCTGATGGCATCATACGGGGAACTACCTGTAGGTGGGTCTCCCCAGCCTTATCAGATGGGAAAATCTCCCTGCCCTGTATGTCACACACAAGGGATTTATCTATTGCATATTGCACAGTAGGAAGCTGATGTGAGAAGAAAAAATAAACACCCCCAGCACACAAAACCCTGCAAACAGGAAGCATGTTGTGGGTAGGGGTGGCTGATGGACAAAAGCTGTGCAGGAATAGGCTCAGGTACTTGAGGATCCAGCTAGCCAGCTCTGGCCCAACTTCGGTGCTGTCTCCCCGGTTGGGGGATAGAGGGCTATCAGGAGTTATCACAGGGGACAGGCCCTGCCTTAGACATTCTTCAAGGGTCAGGACCTTCTCAAGGGACTTAAAAGCCAAGAGAGAGATGGGCCTTTTGGCTTCTTCTCGGTGAAGAAAAAGCCCAGAAAGGTCTGGAATTTTCCAGTTACTTTTTCCAGTACTTGAGTCTTTTTAGACACCTCAGGATCAGGGGTCCCCTGCTTTGGCATTGGCCTGGAGTGGGTCTCTCCTGGTTTTGTGGGCTTTCAGCCAGGAGCTCTCCCACCCCTGGGGAAGGGAGGCGGGGGGGGGGGGGGGGGAGCAGATTTGACACTGTAGCAAGGGCCGAATTAGGGTGACCAGGTGTCCTGATTTTATAGGGACAGTCCTGATTTTGGGGTCTTTTTCTTATATAGGCTCCTATTACCCCCCCCCCCCATCCCGATTTTTCACACTTGATGTCTGGTCACCCTACAGCCCACACCAGACAGAGTCCAGGGCTGTGGAACAGACACACCCGTGACTCCCCGCCCATCTAATCACAGCTACAAACAAACAACAGCCACTCCCGCTGCCATAGTGACTAGGCCCTACCCTCCTCACGCTGCTATGGTAACTAGGCTCCACCCACTCCTGTTCCTTTAGGGACTGGGCTTTATCTCCTCCCCTCCCCGCCACAGTTGACGCCGTGTCTGCGTCGCCCGCGAGCGCTGAAGGAGGAGGTAAAGGGCGATGACGTCGCCTGGCCAGTTGCCATGAGAACCACGCACCTACGTCAACATCTTTGTATGTTTTCAACGTTTCGTCGTCTCCAGGGCAACGTCAGGCGGCCGGCTGGCCCCAGCAACAGCGCGAGGATTGGCCGGGAGGGGCCGGGCCTGCGCGGGGTCCTCCCTCTGGAAGGTCGGGGTCCTAGCAGACCGGCCGCGTGCGGTGGGGTTTGCTCCGAGAACCACAAGTGTCCGGGCCGTGTGTGCAGAGGGTGACGGACTCCGGGGATGCCCTACCCGGACCTGACTGGGGTCCCGGAGGGAGAGGGCGCTGGGCCCCGCCCCGCATCGGTCTTTCCTCTTCTAGGAGCAAAGAACGAGACAGCCCCCCCTTACTCCGCAGCCCTGGCCTCTGTGAGCCTCCAGGGGTCCCCTGGAGACTCCACCGTCTCCTGTTCATACGCGCCTGTGCCCCAAACCCCCTGGGGGTGTGCATGTATACAGGTGTGTGTGCCTGTGCACTGAGCGTTGCTGGCCATGCACCTGTCTGTGTGTGTATGTGGGCTCATGTGCTTTGATTGTGGTTGGCCATGCACTTGTGTGTGTGTGTGGGGGGGGGGGTGCTCATGCATGCCTGCCTGTGTGTGTGTGTGTGTGTGCTGAGTGGGGTTGGCCATGTACCCGTGTGTGTGCTTGTGCATTGAGTGGGGTTGGCCGTGCACCTGTGTGCTAAGTGGTTGTCAATGTACCTGTATGTGTGTGTGCATCCATGCATGTGAATGTTCATGCTCCTGTACATGTGCCTTGTGTGTGTGCGTGACCAATGGGTTAATGTGTGACCGTGCACATGCTCATTCCCTAGTGAGGAAGCAATACCATTTTCCTCATGAATTGTAGGCACTGGAGCTGTCTAGTACAGCAAAGGCTTTTGTCTTTCTCCTAGTTGTCTACTCCTAACCTCGTTGCCATTCACCGCTCCTTTTTTTTTTCTGACTTAGTGCATACTTCCTCTCAGCAGCAGCCTTTCATTATTTCCTTTGCCCCTTGTGTAATAACAATAATCAGTATTGACTTCAGTGGGAGACATGTGCAGAAATACCCCAGTCTAGAGGGACTAATACCATTTATTGGGGCAGGTCAGTTTTTTTGGGGGGGGTTGTGTTTCCTGTGCCCTGCCCCTGTGTCTCCCACTCTGTAGAAAGGGGGAGCCTAAATATTTCCAGCCAAGCCCAGGGATGGGCACTGACCTGTGTTTGATTCAGCTTGGAAGGCAGCCAGCAAAAGTGGGAAGGAGTAGGGTGGCATCTGCTCCACTGGGTGAGCTCTCAACTAGAGGGTGGAGTGGTAGAGCAGGTTTAATTTGGCACACCATGCATAAGACTTGGCCTTGATTTTTATATGCAAATGTCCTTCACCTGAAATTAAATCACTAGGAACACCCAGCACATGGGAGAGCTAGAAAACAACATGTGTGTGAATCCTAGTAGCTCCCACCTCAGAGTGCAGTCAGCAGGCAGGGGATGTATATTTAGACAATGAACACACACAGGAAGTTGGTTTTGCCACCCCGTTGGGTGAGGACCCCCTTCTTCCCTCTTGGCTTATTTTCCAGTTAACTCCAGTCTTTTGATTCCAATCCCCAGTTCATATCCCTCTGCCTCCACTCTCAACCTGCCTAGGACACTCCACAGCACTGGCTGTAGGATATCTGGTAGAAGCAGGATTTTTCTACTGAAAAGAATTGCAGAATCTTTATTTACAAAAAATCACCACAGCAAACAGTTTAAGAGGGTAGGTGTGACACTTTTGGGGGTTACCTGAGGTGTCTGGGGTGAATCACTACCTTGCTGCAGGAGGGAGCCCTGTCTGAGCTCAGAAGGGGAAACGCTCACTGCCACCGGCTACTGGCAACACAGGCTCTGCTCTGGGCTCTGTAAGCCCCGCTCATTCTTTCATCAGGCTAGCATTTTTCGCCCTACTTTGTTAGACTTGAGTGCCCAGTCCCTTATCTTCTGGATATCTGCAATATACACCATTCTGCTATCTCCATGGAAGTAGTGTGCCCCAGTTCACTTCTTTCACTTCAGTTTAACACTCTCCTGAGCACAAGGCACTTAGATGTGTCTATGGTAAAACCAAAGTGAAGTTTATTTAACAGAGTTTGAGACCAAGATTCAAACAAAAGCAAGTAACAGGATATGGAAACATAAGGTTACAGGTAAAAGAAAAACATAAAACATGATCTATAGTTTATATTTATTAACCAATTACTTTCCCATCTAATAAGGTATTTCTCACAAAATGGCCAATTCTTACTGTGCTTGTCCAGTTCAGAAGGCTGGGATCCACCTTTCATGAGATACCCTTGTTGTCAGAGTCTTGCCGAATAATGGATAACAACTCGTGCCATTTCTTCTGCTTTTATAGGTTCAGACTGTTGTCTCAGCCCAGTGGGCCCCACTCTTTGGAGAGCTCTCCTGGGGTTCATTTATCTTTGCAAATGCTCAAGCCTCCACCTGGCCAGACATTATAAAGTGCCATCTCCACAAATGTCCATTGTTTTCAGCGCTTATTGAGTTAGGCCTATGACCCCATCTCACTTCTGGTGACCAGTCTCCTTTAACAGTTTTGCAACATAATACTGTGTTCTCCATTTTACAGCCCTCTTAAACTAGTTTCTATTCAAACATCTTGCAATAACCATGATGATCTTAGTTTTCAGTAGAAACTACATACGACACCCTTCGGTGAAATAGTAAGAAGATGCTCAGACACAAGGGTAACAAAACTGCCAGGGTATGTCTGCGTAACAGTAGGTAGCTGTGGGGAGCCCTCCAGTTTTCCTAGTTGCTCCTTGCCAGTGCCTGTTTAGTCACAAAACGCAGAAAGTTTAGGCTTTTGTCTCCCCACAGAAGTTAGCAGGATGATGGTGTACTTCATGCCAGTGTATTAGGTACCAGATTCACAACCCTGGAATCTGATGGGCTGCTTATCCCCAAACCAGGCAGCAGTATTGCCAAGCTGAGGAGACCAAACATTTTGACTCGGACCCCAGAAATCCTGATTTTTTTTTTTTTTTAAAGATTATATTGTGGTTTTGGTCTGTCTTTTGGTTTTTGAACTCCCCCTCCCCATCCCCAATGTAGGTTGAAAATTAGTGTCACCTATTCTCCAAATCATATTGGGTAAGGTGATTTTGGCACCTGCTGAAGGAGCTGTCACCCCCCACACCTGTTCCCCCATCTAGTAATTTATTCTGCCCCCCAACCTTCAAATAAATCCTGCCCTCCATGCCCCACATCAGTTCTGCCCCCTCAGCCCCTCCAGCCTGTCATGAGTTCTGACCCCACATTTGTTCTGCCCATCCCTGTTCTCACACTTGCCCAGTCTGCCATCAGTACAGCCCCCCAAACTCTCAGCTGTTCAGTCCCACCACAGTTCTGCTCCCCAGTCTCACCTCTGCTCCTCCTGGGGCTCTTCAGTCCCCTCTTCCAGGCCTAGGGGAAGGCTGCAGTGGGGGTCCCCTCACACCCTTCCAGGCTGGAGAGGAGGCAGCTTCAGGGGCTCTTCAGCTGCCCTCTGCCCCTTCTTAGGCCAGATGCTGCAGGGAGGGGGAGGAGCAGAGGAATTGTCCTGTCCCCATTGCTCACAGAGGAGGAGCAAGCAGAGTCCCCCTGAGCTACTGGGCTCTTCAACTCTCTCCTCCCCTCCCATGAGAATGGCTTGGGGTTGCTGAGGAGAAGACAAAGAACTCTCCCTGCAGCAGTTCAGATTAGTTGTTCAGCCCTCAGGATGCGGGCAGACAACTCAGATTCACTTGGGATCCCATTCACTAGGGAGCTGGATCTTCTGTCATTGCAAGAGTAGGGTCCTGCCCAGCCAAAAACCTGTTACTCGCAAAAGAATCTGGAGCACTCGCAGCCCTGCAGCAGTGAAAAAGCAAGCTTTCCTACACGTTGCCGTACCACTGTGCCTCACCTTGGCTGTGGAGGGGTCACCTCAAAAGTGAGAGAGGAGTTCAGTCTCTAGGGTCCATGCCCATTCAGTCCTTGGCCCTCTACTGAGACTTTCCAAAAAGGGGCCAGTTAGTGTCAGTAATGTGGGGTAAGTTTGTGGGTGAGATGAACAGCTGTCAGGTAGAAACAGGAATCAGACCCCCAATCATTTCACATTCAGATGAGCTACAAAGTAGCCATGAAGCAGTAAAGAATTTAAATCGCTACCACCTAGTCCAGCCATTCTGTATACCCAACAAGAGACTGGCTTGGAAATGATGAAGTAGACGAGAAAGGCTCTGTTGTCCCTGTCCTGGTGTCTGGTGCCATCCAAGCCTCTTACGTTAGGATTTTCTTTCTTTTTTCAATACATTTTTATTCTTTGCTATACTAACTGCAAAGGTGAATGGGTTCATAGAGACACTGCAGGCATGGGGCTGAACACAGGCAGGACTGGATGCAGCTTGGGTATCAGGAACACAGAAGAAATTGGTCCTTTGTGTCAGAAAAGTCCTTAGAGTTGCATCTGTCCTTAGCTCTACAATGGTGGTGGGGTCTAGATCTGATGCAGTCTTGTAGAGGCTTGTACTTTGGGTGATTCCTTGCAGTGGAGAAGGCACACAGATCTGCTTGTTTTTATCATTGTATTGGTAGTTTGGTAGTTTGCGGATTTGAGGCCATGTTTTACACCCCTGTTAATTCCCTCTCCTCCCCATCACGAAGGCTGTGGGATCACTGAAGGCAGATTTTTGTATGGCCCATGATGTCAAATAAGTGTAATCCTTGGTTTACTGTCAGGAGATTAGCCTCTGTGTCTGGGTTGGGGGGCAGGTTGTGCAATATCTTGAGTTTCTAGGTCTGTGCTCTTTGGTTCTTTTATTGTGTGGATGGTCTTCTCTTTTAAGTTAACTGAGTAGGAAAAGACTATTCATCCCTGGGTGATCCTATGGGCCTCCTATCTAATTTGTGAGGCATGTGTTGCCTGCTTTGTTGTCATTGAAGAAGCTAAGGACCAATGGAGATAAGTAACCTTTAGGGCAGTTTGAGACTCTGTTCTATATCTTGTTTACAGTGGGGAAGATGAGATGAACACCTGTCAGGGATGATCTAATACGTAGTCCTGCCTTGAATGGAGGGGACTGGACTATTAGACCTCTCAAAGTCCCTTCCCTTCTTACAATTCTATGAAGTAGTGTACCCAAGGCTGGCTGCTTTGAGCTTCCCCTGGTTTGGGGTTTGCAGTCAGAGATGCTGTATTGGTATTCTGGGGTATTTCCTGTGTGAGCACATGCTTTGCACTGCAGAGTGATGGCAGACCTGGACTGGGAGCAGCTGGTTGGCCATTTGACTATCAAATTCTACATGTTTCATTGGGAGGATAAAAGCCTCAACTCCTCTGGAAAATTTAAGATTGGGGAGGGTCAGTAGCCACAGTCTAGGGTTAGGTCAGTTGGGTTCCAGTTGCCCCTTCATATCAGTAAATGGCTTCTCTAGATTTTGATATCGCTGAAGAGCTAATTTTGGATGAGGCAAAACAAAAGATGCCCCCACCCCCAAACAAAACAAAAGTGCCAGGGTCAGCACCCTGCATTGTCCAGTGAATACCAAAGCCAAGGGGCTGGGATGGCTGCATCACACAGTCTCTTGCGTAAGTATATTTCGTCACAATACAGTTAGCCATAAACTATTTAAAAAGTTTCATCCATATTTATTTCAGTTCATAAATACTTTTTAACAAATTTCTGTTTTCTCATGGTGATTTTCCACTGTTCGTTCCTAGAGGAGGGATATTCACTCTAGCTGCAGCTCTGTCTCATCCTTTATTCTCTCGTTGCTTTGCTGAGGCTGTTATTACTGCAGTGGCAGCATCTTTCCACACAGCTGATGACTGCCTTTGGGTCTGTAATATTCAGTCTTGCTGTCCAGTGTGATCTGCAGTTCATCTGGAACAAGCAGCAAACACCAAATCTCCCCATTTCTTTTTAGCTCCAACAAATTTGTGTAATCCCCACTGAAGGTCCATACTGTAACCTGGAATGAATGAGACTGAATCTCTCCAAGTCCTTATGGCTTGGTCACTACCATGTGAGCTGAGTGATGGCAGAATTCAAAAAAGAGGTTTTTGTCTGGATTAAACACTAAATTCTTCCTCCTGTGAGCCAGTTCAGTAACTTGGTATCTAAATAGAAAGGAGGTGCGAAAAGGGGTTGGGGCTTGTTCAAGTGTAGTAGGGTTGTTTCCCTAGTCAGGGCCAAAACCTTGGAATTATTTTCCCCCAGGAGATCTTCAGCTTTGTGGCCCTTTGTGCCTCCTGAAAGGACTGTGATTCTTCTCTGGAGCAGTTCTCCAGGGCACTTTGTAGTCTCAGCATTCAGGATTTCTTTTTTCATGTTTCATTGGAAGGATAAGAGCCTCAACCCCGCTGGGCAATTTAAGGCTGGGGAGGATCAGTAGCAAAAGTCTAGGGTTAGGTCGATTGAGTTCCAGTTTCCCCTTTGTATCAGTAAATTGCTTTTCTAGATTTTGATATTGCTGAAGAGCTAGTTTTGGATGAGGCAAAACAAAAGTTCCCCCCCCACCCCCCCAAGAAAACCCACAACCCAACAAAATTGCCAAACAAGTGTCAAAAATCTTTGACATCCTGTCCCTTTCTTTGGCTTCTGCCACTTTGTTCCCCTCTTGCAGGAAGTTCCCCTCAACCAAGCTGAGCTGCCTCAGTCTCTTCTTGATTTCAAGATGTCTTACCTTTATAGCTTAAGAACATTTTGCCATATTGTTGCTAGAGAGCCACACCTAATTGGCAACAAATAAACCAGGGTGTTGCTTCCCTCACATCTAATATAAATGGATGGCTTTCTGAGAGTACAGAGTTCAGCATACAATGTAGCATTATTCTAGTAGCCTGGCCCTACTGCATAAGTACCCTACTGCTGCCTAAAGATCACGGCAGCGATGGGACTTCATTATAGAAGTGCATAGGCTGTGCTTTGGCTGGTCTTGTAAGATCTCTTGATTGGGGGTTTAAATAAAAGCTCACGATGTTGAAGATCTTCTGGCAAGCACATGCAGTGGGAACGTCCAGTCCCATCACCTCACAGCCAGTGCCATAAAGTGCTTTGAGACCCTTGAATGAAATAACGGCTAAGTCTTGCTATTTGAGTCCACAAGATTTTGTTCTATGTTCCTCTTGTGGTTCCAGAGAAGAGGGTGCAGCTGTAGTTTCCCACCTTTGGATCACTACCTTGTTTGTTTAGCTGAAAAGAAAGTTATCTATGTATTTTAGGGTTTTATACTGCTGCCTGTCACTGGACTACATGAGCACCTTCTTTCTCTCTCTGTCTAATCTCTTTGGTGCTGATTCTATAAGTTTTGGGAGCATTTTATTTTGGATATTTTAGACCTGTCTCACTGCTGGGTTGATTCTAATTCCTTAGGGCGTGATTATTATCTGCAGCACCATAAGCGTGCATGTCACACTAGAGACAAATAAAAGATATGAGGCCAGATTGTCCATTCTGCTCCAGCTGCCTTGCATCACCACTGGTGGCATAAAAGGGCCAAAGATCTAGCAGAAAGAACCCCTGTGGAAGTCTGCTGCATAAGGAGCTAACCAGATGGCATAGAGCCATCAGAATGTCTCTACACTACCTCCCCTTGCAGCCCCCATGGCAGGCGATGTGTTAGGGGAAGAAGGAGGTATGACTAGAGCACACTGTGTTCCAGCCACCATTGGCTGTAGAACAGCACCCAGGGGTCATGGTAGCTAAGTGTAGGTTAGAGGTCTAAGGCTAGCCCACAGCAGGATAGAGAATACAGGAAACTCCAGGGTAGGTTAAACAGCCTACCCACTTCCCAGCACCCAATAGGACTTGCTTCCTGACATTCTTCTGCCAAGCACAGCTTTACAAGAATGGAGAATTGGGTCCAGGATGCTTGCCTCAGGAGCTTAAATTCTAAGTTAGTTAAGATACAGTATGGCACAGAGGAGGATGACAACAGGCAAAGGGGAGGGTGGGAATGGGAGGTAGGTTTACACAGTGTAATTGTGGGTAATTGACTAGTACCATTTAGATGTTTAATCAAAAGATGCCAAGCTGTGTCCACGTGCAGCATTTTACTCCCTAGAGAATCAATCATATGCAGCTGCTATTATTATTAATTATTATTTAGACAGTGCCATAGGTGTGCCCTGTATTTGAAAGAAAAATAAAAGACATGGTCCCAGCCCTGATAAGCTTTCCATGTAGGTTACCACTGTTACAATCTGTAGCACCATAGGATCTTCCAATCAGATAGGGAGGGAGCTTGGTAATTCAGTAACTGGTTTCTCAGTCTGCATGTTTCAGTCCTGCAGAGTATTTTAAATCTGGCAGTCTTTTTTAGTTCCAGCAAGCAAAGTGTCCTCTTGTCACACAGTGACAGCCTGGAACACCCCCAAAATCAACAGCTCATGTTTAGCTACAGGCGCATTAGTGTCACCATACTGATGTGGAAAGTGAAACATGGTTCCATTCTGTGTGGTTAGTTTTAGTTGACAGAGGAATAGCACCAGGGCTGTTCCCGTCAGGTGCCAGGAGAAACACTATGTACTGGGGTGAACTTTCCCCCAGTGAGCAGCAAAAACTAGGCTTAACTGTCTCCAGCCCCAGAGGCTGACTTACACTGTGCATTACATTGTACTACATTCTTCATGTGCTTTTGTGCTGTGGCCTTTAAGGCCTTAACAAAGTCACATATGAATTAAAAATAGGAAAAGGATTGAAAACAGACCACACAATAAAAGTTCCAGTGCTAAATGCTGCACTGCGTAGTCTGAGGAGATGGGATTCAGCTGCAGCAGTTTAAATTAGGATCTGGTCTTATCCTCCCCTGCAGACCCTTTGAACCACTACTCTCCTCACTCCTTCCGCCCTTCACTTTGGGTGTGCATGGTACAGGCTCCCATTGGGGGCTGCTTCCACCTTTTATAGCCTCTAGGTCTTTATCTTGTATAAATGTAGATGTAAATGATGGCCAAGCTAAAGATGACTGGCCACATGGACAGCCTGGTGCTGTGTTGTCCCATCCACAGAGATGGCAAAAAAGTGTTTGTTGTTCCAGCTGTGTAAAGAGGCAGTTTGGTTCAGAGGACAGGGCACTGGACTGGCCCTCAGGATATCTGTGTTCTACTCCTGGTTGGTTCTACCATCAACTGTCTGTGTGGCCATGTAAGCTCTTTAGGGCAAGGACTGTCTCCTGCTATATGTATGTACAGCACCTAGCACAGTTGTGTCCCCATCTCATTTGGGGAGCCTCTAGACACTGCTATGCTAATGCAGATTGTGTGGTGGTGAGCTGAGGCTGTCATAGCAGAAACAACAATCTTGGCCATGCAGGCAGGGAGCTCAGCCCCAGCCGTGTGGTTTTATGCTATGACTGTATTTTGTCTCCATGGTGGTGCTTGTTGACAGGAGTCGCCTTTCTCCTTTGTCTCTCACATGCTGTGGTATAAATGTACGTGCACCACACTAGGAGGAAACAACAAACCCACGTCATGTGTTTTCGGTTTCCCTGTTTCCTTGTCTTCACAGGCACATGCTAGATATGTGCGGCTTCTGAGTACTTTCCATTTGATACAAACAGAGTACACACGGTAGCTGTTCGAGATGGGAAGAACCAGCTTCCATCTGCAGGTACCAAACACGTCTTGTCAACAAATATTTTGTGATCTCAGCTAAGTGAACCCTCCTCCCCTTCCAGGCCCTTCCTTGATGGTTTGTTTTGTCTAGTGAGCATCTCTTGATACTTTACAGCAAAGATACATCTCAGAAAGTACTAGGGCTGATAGAAAGACTCTTCTAAATACACAGAAGCTGAACTTGGATTTCAAAGTATCTACATTAGAGGCATTCAGATACCATGGGGATTGGTCTGATATAAACATCAGAATAGAATAGACTTCTCTTTGGCAATAGATGGGGAGTCAGGCTGGGAGCCCAATAGAGGAAGGACCCAGCAGCAAATATTTACATTGGCTGCTCAGTTTTGTGCTAATGAGGCCAAGGTTTGGGTTTGATGATCTTTCACTGGCCTGTTGCTGCTACAGCTGTTTTACGGACAAGAATGAAGATCAAGCTCCTTGCACAGCAGAGACCAGTCTGCAACGACGTTCAGCCCACTTTGCTGGGCCCAGTTCTGCCCAGAGCCCCTGTCATACACTAGATGGGAGTGGGGCTAAAACTAAGGGGCTTTTCCAGCTCTTCCCTCTTCCTGAAAGAAGCCAGGTCAGCTGCGAACACTGCCGGGGTAGTAATCCAGAGTTGCCGCAGGTCTCTGGCTACCCTATCGCTGGGGCACGATTGGAGGAGCCCAGCCCCCAGGGACAGAGCAAGATTATCCAGGGCAGGGGTTGCAGAAGAGGTCAGAGCAGCTCCCCTCCACACTCGGGAAGAATCGATGTAATGGGGCCGCCAGTACTGCTGCTCTGACATCGCCGCTGGCCCGGTTCCCCCGCCTCCGTGGCCCAGATCTCTAAGAATGGAGGTGACCGCGCCGCAGCATCAGGCGCTGCTTTTAGCCCATGAGCTCAGGCAGCAGGAGCTGCTGCCAGCAGGATCATCCCAGCCTGGCTCTGTGACGTTCCCTGCTTGGAGACTGCGCCCGAGGCTCTGTTTGTTGCTGTAAACAGACTCAGAGCTTCCCTGTTACTATGTATAGCCGCGATCTCTTGGCTCTTGTGCTCGGCGAGTCTGCGGTCTGGCTCCTGGCTTGGCCTGACCTAAGCCAGGGCTGCCTGATATCCCCGCCGTGGGTGGGTGTCTCTGAACTTCACTGCCACAAAGATTATATCAGACTCAAACTCTGGGAAAGGAGAAACCTCCCCTGCCTAACACTGCCGCTGTTTGGCAGTGCCCCAGGCCAGCAGCCTCCTGTCTGCACACCATGGCACATCTCAGCAACTCCCTCCCACTTCTGTTTGTATGCAGCTTTTCTGGGAAGTTCAATGTACAATAAATAACAATAACCTCCCGGGTAGCACTTTACTCCTTCACACCACTGGACAGACTTTAACTAACTACTCCTCCCGGTGCCTATTATTAACCCTATACTCCGTTTTCATTCTGCATATTTAATAACAACATGAATAATAATTGCAGGAGTGTAACATTTTCCTCACTGCAGGAAGTGGAGGAGGTTATATTTTCCACATGTACATTCTGTAATATTCCAATCCCAAAGTATAGACAGAAATAATTCTGTGCCAAGGATCGGGATTTATTTACAATGAAATGTGGGTGTTCTTTCAGTGAGTAACTGCTCCATAACACCAACTGGGATACAGATCATAGCTTTGATTTTCTTTTTAGTTAAGTTTGTTGGGTTTTGTTGTATAATAAATACTGTTTTTAAGAAAGAATTCGATAGGGATATGATCTAAGTTATTCTATGTTCATACAGCAGGTATAACTTGCACCACTGTCTGCTCGGATACAAACAGATGTATAATTGCTATTCAAATCTTTGCAAGAGATATGATATTTTCGTGGATGGATTGGAAACCTGGACCATGCTATGAGTTGTATCCAAAGCCCATTAAAGTCAATGGGAGTCTTACAGTTGACTTCAATGGGTTTTGGATAAGGCCCACTGCACAGATAATCACTAGATAACACAACTCTTTTTACAGTGCTCATAAAACTAAATGCAGAAAATGAGTGTGATATTTATTAAACATAGTTCCTCTAGTTCCAAGTTTTGTTATATAAAAGCATTAAAGATTAACAAAAAATGTGGTAACTTTTTTCCAAATACTTTAAAATGTCATAAAAGTGAAAGGCACAGTATCAGGCTCCCTGCAATGGCAGTATCACACAACAAAGAAAACTGTTATACAGATGTGAAGAAATGTACTTAGTTTATGACACTTTGTGTACCATTAACAGACTTATTATATGGAATGCACATATTAATTTAGAAAGTCAAACATGGACTCCAAAATGGAAATGTTAGATAAATTGTAACTAAAACAACACCAGCCCTTAACTATGCTGGATAAAAATACAACACAAAATATGGGCTTGTCACCTCAAAAACAAAACAACTCTCTCAACTCAACTATTCTTTTCTTTATGATCAACAACTCTTTAACCTCTAAACTATAATTTAAAAGGTCCCCTAACAAGCAACAAAACACAACAAACCTTCTTCCCCAAATAATAGTAAAGACAATTGTTGTTTTCCATCCACCTTCAAAAAGCATCAAGAAAGCTACCTAGCTTACCTTTCAGAGTAACAGCCGGGTTAGTCTGTATTCGCAAAAAGAAAAGGAGTACTTGTGGCACCTTAGAGACTAACCAATTTGTTTGCGCATAAGCTTTGGTGAGCTACAGCTCACTTCATCGGGTGCAACTAGCTTACCTTGTGATATTAAAATAAAGACAATGGGACTAACAAGACTGGCCTTATATCCCTGCTCACTCACATTGCTTTCATGCCGCATTTCCCCTTTCCCAGCCTTCCTTTGTATTTTGTCTATTAAGACAGCTGAGTCCCCCGGGACAGGGGGATTTAATACCATGTGATCATAGCCACAGCCGAACTTGTTTAGAACTATGTGAATGAGGGGTGGGAGGAAGCAGGTGCATATGGCAGGAGCTGGGCTGAAAAAGTCACCTCTGGAAAGGTGAATGAACTTTGCGGAGACTTCTGTAACTAACCTAACACGATTCTCCTTGTACAGTCTGCCCTCTCTCTCTCTCTCTCTCTCTCTCTCACACACACACACACACACACAGGCGCGCGCGCGCGCCGCACTTGGCTGCAGCCTGGAGCGGTTCCCGTCAGTCACACCCCCTTGCACAGGATGTATCCCATATAAGGATATCTGCGTCAGTGGGTTCCCGAGCTGGGACTGTACCATTGTGGAAGGGGGGACAGCAGCAGCCTTCCTCGCCCCTGAACGACCCAGCCCCCCCGGAGACCCTCAGTGTAACCACCTTGACATGGTGTTGGGGGCAGTGGAGTACGTAAAAGGCGGGGAAGGGAGGCGGAAGTTGTGGGAAAAGGTTAGAGGCGGCGTATCGCCGCCGCCCCCCCCCCCACAGGCTTTGGGTCTGCCAGTGACGACAAAGGATCCATTCAGGCAAGGAGCCGTTAAAAGGCTGGGGCGCCGCACTCTACTCCAGCAGCAGAGCTAGCATCTGAGTGACTGAGCTGGGAAAGAGACGAGCGATACGGCTGGGGACAGAGACAACCCGTCTGCACGGATAGACACACAGACAATCAACCGGGACAGCCTCACCGCTCAGACGGGGTTTGGACAACCCTAGCCTAGCCGATATGATGTACCAGGGCTTCACCACCGACTATGACGCGTCTTCCTCCCGCTGCAGCAGTGCGTCTCCGGCCGGGGACAGCCTCACCTACTACGCTTCCCCGGCGGACTCCTTTTCCAGCATGGGCTCGCCTGTCAACCAGCAGGTGAGGGCCCGGGACACTGGCTGGTGATTGCTTACGGGCCCCTGACGCCTGAGGGGTGGGGGAGTTGCAGAGGGAAGTTGTCTGCGCTTCCAACCATCGCACAGGGGTAGACGGGGCAGCTCAGGTGCAGAGATAATCTTCCCCCACACATACGTCAGGAAGGGTCTGTCCTGCACGGGGTGCACCTTTTCTCCCGGCTGTCTGTGCATGGGGATGGGGGAGGAGACAGCAATCTAGGCCCCTGCCCTGGGGAGTTGGGGGGGGGGGGGAAAGCTACCCCGTGATGTGGGGGAGGCCGCAGTGGGGCGCCGGGCCCTGCCCAGGGAAGGGGATTGTGGCCTAGGCTCAGCTCTGCAGCGGGTGTGTAAAGCAGTTTCATTGATAAAACGAGAGTTCATTGAGGAGACTCCGGAGCGGCGCCTGCGTCAGTGCAGACGTCAGGGATATTTATAACAAACCCCCTTTTCATGTGGAGTCTGATGATGGTAGCGCAGCGCCTGAGCTAGCCTGGCTCCGGGGGCTGCAGGCCTGCCTTAAAATAGCACAGAACTAAGCCTCTGGGGCACTATGTCGGATACAGCCTGCTGAGGGGGTTCAGGGCAGGGGGTTCCCTCTCATCTAGTTCCATACTTCTCTCCCTAATATCAGTTCCCTTGTGTTTTCAGGATTTCTGCACGGACCTAGCTGTCTCTAGTGCCAACTTCGTACCGACAGTGACTGCCATCTCCACAAGTCCAGATCTGCAGTGGCTGGTGCAGCCCACCTTAAGCTCTTCAGTGGCACCATCCCAGAACCGGGCCCATCCCTATGGGGTCCCTACTCCTCCAGCCAGCGCCTATTCGAGGGCTGGAATTGTCAAAAATACAGGAGGCAGAGGGCAAAGCATTGGCAGAAGGGGCAAAATCGAACAGGTGAATACACAGCTCTCTGCGATCACCCCAAAGGCCGGGGGGGCGGGAGAGGGGAGGGGCTAGTTCTGCTTAGTGGCTCTCGGAGAGCTGTCAGGAGACACTGCCCCTGCAGTTGCATTGAATTGAGGGAGGAGAGTGACAGCCAGGGATAACCCGGCTCAGCTCCAGTAGGACTGTCCGAGGGACCGGAGTTCGCTTTGTTCTCCTGCCCAGGACCTAACTTGACATGCAAGTCACACGCAGTCTGTGAGCAAGTTCAATATGGCTCCGGCGGCGGAGACCCGGAGAGGGAGCTCGGTCTGGGGCTGGCGGGGCTGCCAGGGCTCACCGGCGAGGGGTGGCAGTGGATATTAACGGTGCTCGTTCTCTCTCCTCAGCTGTCCCCGGAGGAAGAGGAAAAAAGACGGATCAGAAGGGAAAGGAACAAGATGGCAGCAGCTAAGTGCCGCAACCGGAGGCGAGAACTGACAGACACGCTGCAAGCGGTAAGTTCTCCTCCACCTCTCTTACCCCGCCCCCCTCAGACCCCGACCCCATCCCTATCTCAAGCCGGGCACGAAGTACCTGTCCGCCCCTGGCACGGCTGATGCTCCGTGTCTCACTCCCCTCTCGCTGTGCCCGCAGGAGACCGATCAGCTGGAGGAGGAGAAGTCCACGCTGCAGACCGAGATCGCTAACCTGCTTAAGGAGAAGGAGAAGCTCGAGTTCATCCTGGCTGCGCACCGGCCAGCCTGCAAGATCCCCGAGGAGCTGCAGTTCTCCGAGGAGCTCGCTGTCTCCTCGCTGGACCTCAGCGGCCTGGGCGAGGCACCTGTGCCCAGCCCCCCGGAGTCCGAGGAGGCCGCCTTCGCCCTGCCCATGTTGCAGGAGGCAGCTCAGCCCGAGCCCCTCCCGGAGCCTTCCAAAGCGAGCAGCAGCCTGGAGCTGAAGCCCGAGCCCTTGGATGAATTCCTCTTCCCGCACTCGTCCCGGGAGACTGCCCGCTCCGTGCCCGACATGGACCTGGCCGGCTCCTCATCCTTCTACGCGGCGGACTGGGAGCCCCTGGCGGCCGGGGCTTGCGGGGAGCTCGAGCCGCTCTGCACCCCAGTGGTGACCTGCACCCCCTGCCCCAGCACTTACACCTCTACTTTCGTCTTCACCTACCCTGAGGCCGACTCCTTCCCCAGCTGTGCAGCCGCGCACAGGAAGGGCAGTAGCAGCAACGAGCCCTCCTCCGACTCGCTCAGCTCCCCGACCCTGCTGGCCTTGTGAGGGGCCGCAGCCCCAGGGCACTGACTGCAGGGCGAGGGCGAACACGGCGGATCCTGAGCCTCCCATCTGCTGCTATGTGTGAGGGGCCTTTCACCGCAAAAGATCCACCTTCTTCCTGGGGGGGTTCCCGGAGCCCGACACCCCAGACCTGGGGAGGGCAAAGAGTCCTTCTCCCCCTGGGCGTGCGTAGGCCGGTCCGGCGCTAAAGGACCCTGCGGAGCGATCCGCAGCCAGGCCTGAGACCTCTTCCAGAGATGTAGCAAATCGCATGGAGTTTGTCTTGTCCCCCAGTGACCCATCCATGAGAGCTGGTAGTCTGTAGCATGTCCAACATGGCTGGGTTGGTGACGCCCCTTCCCTATTTAGTATTCACTAGCATTAATTAATCTCTTGGTTTAATGATTGGAATTTAACCTGGTGCTGGGTATCTCCAACTCGTATCTAGTGCAGCTGACTTAACAATAACTACTGTGTTCCTGGCAATATCGTGTTCTGATGACTTTAGCAATGACCCATCTTAATTGGGGAAAAGAGACTATATCTTATTTTCTAGTAGATAGAGATAAATAGCTATATCCATGTACTGTAGTTCTCCTACATCAATGTTCATTGTAACTGTACTGATCATGCGTTGTTGAGGTGGTCTGAATGTTCTGACATAAGTTTTCCATGAAAACGTTTTTATTGTGTCTTTTTATTTATTAAGATGGATTCTCAGATATTTATATTTTTATTTTATTTTTTTCTACCTTGAGGTCTTTTTGACATGTGGAAAGTGAATTTGGATGACACTTAAGCATTGTTTGCTTATTATTGTTCAGAGACATTGTCAATAAAAGCATTTAAGTTGAATGCTATACCTGCTTTAGGATCTTTAATGGAACTTCTATAACAGCCAAGTGCTGTAAAATGTTACACTCCCTACTTAATAGGGAAGATACAAAGTACCCTTGGGCTCAAATGTGCTATTTCCTAACTTCCACATACAAACACTCTAATCTCCCTTTCATATGCTGCCTGTCCCCTCATTTTGCAGACAGGCATAAATTCTGCTGGCCTTCAACTGTGGTCTAGGTCAGTGAAAATCTAAGATGCCTAGTAGACACCTACCAATTTCAGACAGAAGCAAAGTCAAGGCTAGAGTGATTTAGAGGGTAGCTGAACTTAAATTATACAAGATTCAACATTTTGGGGGTGGGGAGGGGAATGTATCCTCACTTTCTAGGACTTTTTTTTGCACTGATTCTTATCTTGTCTGTCTGGAAGGACATTGTTCTTCCCTCTGTAGCATGTTTTATTCTCTACAGTAACTTCTTCTCCTTCCTGTTTTCCTCATCTTTCTCCCCAAGTATGGCCTTTTCCCATTCCCTCTATCAAAAATGATCAGCAATACCAGTATGTATTTAACAGTGGCCTCATCACTGCATCAGAGTAAATATTCCAAACAGATTGAGGAGGGAAGCTGACACTTGAGTCAGTATTTTGAAACAACATGCTGTCAGAAACAACACACCCTGGTTTGTGTTCAGTAAACACTTGCCATATTTCCTTTAACCAGGAGTGCTGGAAACTCTCTCTTACAAGGCAGTCTAGTTTCTGCAGAACCTAAATACTACAGGAAACCATTAACTCCTGTCTGATGCCCCTCTTCTGTAACAACTACTGGTGTAGCAAAATCTGAGCATCTCCCTATCACATGTTTTTAGAATGCATAAACATAAGTGCCTAAAGTGTCTCCTATACCACAGTTCTAATGGCAGTAAATGTTTGTATATTAAAGCAATTTCAACACTTCCCTTTTACTTTCTTCCCTCCCTCACTTTCAATTAGCCTTATTTATATACCTGCTAAGATGGAGATGCTTATATATTTTCTATGAGGTGGAAGAGCCCAACTGCTGTGTGGATTCATTTCCCTCCCCTTGAGCCTGTTTTTAAAATAGACTTCCCCCTCTTAAGGTGTCTTTCTCTCTCTCTTTCTCTCTTCCCCCACCCCCCTCTATTGTTGGGCACAGAAACTCAGCTCTTCTGAGGGGGAATATCCAACCTATTAAAAGTAATTTGGAATTAAGCAGATTTCAGCACTGAGAGGGCTTAGATGCAGGAGGGCTGTTCTACTGTCTCCCTAAAATCCAGGGATGAGATAGTTAAAAACCTGATGGCAGTGATGAATGAGCAAGGGCAAAAAAGAAGGCTCAGAAGCCATGTCAATGTCTTAAGAGGCCCAGATTTAGCTAGAAGGGTCACCTGTTAAAGGTTTTTTTCAAGGAATCAATTCCTCAGGCCAGCAGTTACTTTCACATAAGAAACCATTGCTATTTCTAACTGAGTGTAAAGCCCAATCGGGCCACCCATGTCCCTTAGGTAACTCTAGAAATTCTGCAGAGAAAGAAGCCTGACATGCTTCCCAGCTGCTGCATTTGTCCTGGGCAGTGATGCGTGAAACCAACTAAATCATCTGTAGCTTCCAACCCAAGGTGACTGGTGATTCTTCTAGAGAGCACTAGGAAAGCTCCTGGGGCAGGAATGTCTTGCTGGCCCCAGTAGCATTTGGTTACCTGTACTGAAAATGCTGGAGTTCTTTCAGTATGCACTGAATGCAGCACCTGCAGGAATGCTTTAAATGTTGGAAGCTACTACAGCCATTCTGGGTTTAGTTAATTTAACTCTCATTTTTCTGGCTTCCACAGTATGCTCTGCCTCTTCCCCCAAACAGATATACAAGGGCAGGCATATACAGAGTGCACCATACTTTGTATCCATACTGCAGCTTCACAGCCTCTCAACAGGAAGGCCCCACACTGTGTGAAGATAATATTTATGTAACTTCCTGCTTTACAACATTAAACAGGAATCTACCATTATCAGAATATGACACAGATCTCAAGCACTGATCCTAGGTCCTACTCTCAGACATTAAAAACTTAGAAACTGGTACTTTCATATTGCCAAGCCATTTTACATGAAAAATGCCCCCAACACTACGGTAATGGGCAGCAGTACCAAACCATGAGGTGACACATAGATATAGCTCTAATACTGTGCAAGGTGTTTGACATGCAAGTATCAAGGTGAGGTCCATGGATCCGAGTTTACAATCTAAACTCTCCTCAAAGGTGAGGTGCTGGATTTTGGTGAAGTACCTAACAAAGCATAGATCAAAGGTTCTCAAACTCTGCGGCGGGCCTCCCAAGGGAGGCAGGAGCTGTGTGGGTTGTTTTTTAAAAGAGCTCCAGCTGCTAGCTCTGGGTGGCTGGGGCTCAGGCAGCAGGGCCATGCACACCTGGCAGGAATAAAGGGGACAGCCAGACCCCTACCTGGGTTTGGGCTCTCCTTCCCCCATCCCCCAATCCTTCACTGGAAGGAAGCCCAGGCTCAGGTTCCCCCCCATCCCTCACCTGGAGGCGGCGGGGCGATAGTGCCACATCCTGGGTCTGATTTATTTGCCATGTACTACCTGCAAAATGGGGAGAAGGGTTTGTCATTGACTTCAGTAGAGCCAGGATTTCACCCAGGATGAGTAGCTAATTCAGGTAAGCCAGACAGTGATCCCTAGCAATCTGTTTGTCCTGATTCTCTGGTCTATAATATAGACGTAGGTGCCTGTCTTGCAACTGGATCCGCAAGCAGATCCTTGAACTACAGTGGGGGTCTATGTGGGAACAAGAGTATGCCCACAAAGATCCAACAGCAGGATCACA
The DNA here is from genome assembly GCF_965152235.1 of Eretmochelys imbricata. Taxonomy (NCBI): domain Eukaryota; kingdom Metazoa; phylum Chordata; order Testudines; family Cheloniidae; genus Eretmochelys; species Eretmochelys imbricata. The sequence continues at coordinate 90,653,184 of NC_135577.1, forward strand.
GCCATAGTCTGATCTTATTGACTGTTCCATTCCATGGGACTACATGGGCATATGTGATTAACTGCATGAGGAAGAACTATTTCTATTTGAATATTTCCATGGGAGGTTGTTATGTAGCATGCAAATCTACACTTGGAATATATACATATTCTTCAATTATCAATCATATTTTGGTACGTTACACAGATATTGGTAAAAATAAAACAGAATATTATTGAAAAACTGAGTATTATTGGCCTATTGTGAATCTTTCTTTGCTCTTGAATTATTGATGCTATAGACTGCAGTACTTCTAGTTAATTCTTAGGGGGAAACTGCATAGCAGTATAAGAAAAAGTCTAATCACTATATCTAATTACAAACAGTAAATCACAAAAAAACAGTTCAAAGAGTTTTAAATATATTTAAATCAGAATTAACAGTCAAATATGAATTAGTTATCCTAACAATCTGGCATCTAGATTAGGACTGCACAGATGCAGATTCTATTTGAATTTAGGAGAAATTACAATTTTGAGACTTGCATTTAAATGAGATCCATTCCTTAGCCCTATCCTACATCATCAGACTAGACCTACTGCTAGAGTATGGGTACAATGGCAGAGTCTGATGGTAGAGACATCTGCATCATTCACCATCAAAGAGGAATGATAGATATTTCTAAATACAGTTTTGAAAATTCATTATCCATAAGTCTATTTTTATTTTGTGTAATTACTGAGCAGCTTGAGGTAATCACAGAGGTTTCCAGTATTAGTCAATTCCAAACTTTGGGAAAAGGTAGCAATCGTCTATTCATCAATAAATTAACGTGACTTTTGTGTTTGTGAAAAACAGAAGGATTTGACAGATTTAATCTTCCTCTGCGCCCGGCTTTACCTTACAGAAGAAACCAACAGGAGAAGGCACTTTTCAGTGTCAGCAGCTTTATGGCCATGACAAGAAGTTAGTACTGCCCAAAGGTAAACTCCCAAATAACAGCCTGAGACTGGGAGCTTTCCCAGTGGCAACCGGGTCATTGATCACACTAGATGGTTCATGGACACACAATAACTCTGCCGGAGGAGGGAAGGTTCGAGCCCGCCCCACTCCTTCTCCCAAGGAACCGCTCTTCACAGGGTAATCAGGCAACGCCGCTGTCCCCGCCGGGAGAAGCGCCCCTCTCTTTTCCAAGCAAACGCAGGGGTCGTGCGCTGCTGCAGCCGCCGGGGAGCTGCTCTGCCCGCTCCGGCCTCTGGCTGCTGCGGCCTGCCCTTTATTCCGTGCGTGGCGGCCGGGCACAGGCAGCAGCGGATTAGCGGGGGCCCGCGGGTACAGACCCCAGGCGCAGGGCGCTAGGCCCGGAGGGATCACTCCCTGGCACTGGCCCCGGGTCACAGCGCGGAGGGGCGGCCCGCAAAGGGGTTTAAACCTGGGCGCGCCCCTGGGCGCTGCTCCCTGGGACGGAGAATCGGATTGTTCGCAGAGGCCAGGCCTGCCCCGCGCTGCTGGGGACGTCGCTGACCAGAGACCCGCAGCTCACCCAGCCCTGCCCCGCCTCACGTGCCGCGCCGGGCAGCTGGCTCCTGAACCCCTCCCAACTGGCACCCGACTCCTCACCAGAGGGCTTCGCAGCCCACCCTCGGCGACAAGCTCCCCGTGCGCCTGCGTACTGAGCCGCCCCTCCCCCGCGAGCTGTTTACTGTTTGGTTTCCAGGGCGCTGTGCAGGGCACAACGCTGTCACGTTCCGCTCGCGGCCCGCAGACACGCTACGACGCGACGCCATGACGTAAATGCTTCCGACGCTGCCCATATATGGGAGGTTCTGGCACCTTTCTTGTTCTTCCTCCCCTTCTTTAGCTGGGGGAAGGTTCCAGAACGGAGTGGCGCACGTACTGGGCGCGTGACGCGGCGCCGCCACCAGGCCGCACCCCTGAGAATGGAACACCCGCTGTCCTACCCGGCAAGCCGCTCTGCCCCTCCCTGGCCGGAGGATGCCCTCCGCAACGGGGCTTGCCTGTTCCACTGGGAGAACCCCTGCTCCCCCTCCCGGCGGGGCGCCAGCGGGCTCGCCGCCATGCAGCTCGCGGCCCCGGCGGCTGGCCCCTGCGTGTCGGCAGACGGGAGAGCGCCGAGCGGCGTGTGCTTGGGCTCAGGACGCCCGCGGCGCTGCGCTCCCCTGCGGCGCGAGCTCGGCGCGCGGAGACGTCCTCGAGCCTTTTTCCGCGGTCCCCGGCGTTGCTGCCCCACAGCCCGGCGTGCGCGTTGCGGAGCAGTGGCGGGCTCTGTGGGGGCGCCGCAGGGGGAGTGGGTGCAGTGAACACCCCTCTTCCCTCCCCTCCCCCCCGCGGGTGTGTCTGTGCAGCAGTTAAGCGCCTGGGGCTGGCCTGTGCCAGCAGGCTGGGGGTAAGGGGCTCTTGAATTGTGGTGTAGATGCTCTGGCTGGAGCCAGAGCTCCAGGGTCTACGCCCAAAATTAGACAGCGTTTTAGCTTGGGGCCCACTAGCCCATGTTAGCTGGCACAGGAATTTGTCTGATTAAATCAGAGCTGTGATTTAATCAGACTGGTGTCTTGTTCCTTTTGAAACTTCCGGGCTTGGTTTTCTGTTTGTTTTAGTCATTATTGTGTGAAGGTGAATTGTGTACGGCAGAACCTCCGGGTCACAAACTGTCTGGTCAACCACACACCTCATTTGGAACCTGAAGTATGCAGCCAGGCAGCAGCAGAGCCCCCCCACTGCCACCAAAAAAAGGGGGGGGGCAAATACAGTACAGTCTAGTTAAATATTTGTTGATGTTTTCTATTTTTTCAAATATATTGATTTCAGTTACAACACAATACAAAGTGTACAGTTCTCCCTTTATATTTTTAATTAGAAGTATTTGTACTGTAAAAACAAAGTAAATAGTATTTTTCAATTCACCTACTACAAGTACTGTAGTGCAGTCTCTTTTTCATGAAAGTTGAACTTTCAAATGTAGAATTATGTACAAAAACCCCTGCATTCAAAAATAAAACAATCTAAAGTTTTAGAGCCCGCAAGTCCACTGAGTTCTACTTCTTGTTCAGCTAATCTCTCAGACAAACAAGTTTGTTTACATTTGCAGAAGATAATGCTACCTGCTTCTTGTTCACAATGTCACCTGAAAGTGAGAACAGGCTTTCTCATGGCACTGTTGTAGCTCGCATTGCGAGATATTTACATGCCAGATGCGCTAAAGATTCATATGTCCCTTTATGCTTCGGCCAGCATTGCAGGGGACATGTGTTCATGCTGATGACTGGTTCTGCTTGATAACAATCCACAGCAATGCGAACTGATGCATGTTCATTTTCATTATCTGAGTCAGATGCTATCAGCAGATTTTCTTTTTTTGTGGTTTGGGTTCTGTAGTTTCTGCATCAGAGTGTTGCTCTTTTAAGACTTCTGAAGGCATGACCCACACCTCGTCCCTCTCAGATTTTGGAATGCACTTCAGATTCTTAAATCTTGGGTTTGAGTGCTGTAGCTATCTTTAGAAATCTCATATTGGTACCTTCTTTGCGTTTTGTGAAATCTGCAGTGAAAGTGTTCTTAAAATGAACAACATGCATTAAGTCATTATCTGAGACTGCTATAATATGATATATATGGCAGAATGCAGGTAAAACAGCAGGGGACATACAATTTTCCCCCAAGGAGTTCAGTCACAAATTTAATTCTATTATTTTTTTTAACAAGCATCCTCAGCATGGAAGCATGTCCTCTGGAATGATGGCCGAAGCATGAAGGAGCAAACAAATGTTTAGCATATCTGGCATGTAAATACCTTGCACTGCCATCTACAAAAGTGTTATGCAAATGCCTGTTACTTTCTGGTGATCTTGTAAATAACAAGAGGGCAGCATTATCTCCTGTAAATGTAAACAAACTTGTTTGTCTTAGCAATTGGCTGAACAAGAAGTAGGACTGAGTGGACTTGCAGGCTCTGAAGTTTTTTATATTGTTTTTGTGTGCAGTTATGTTAAAAGAAACAAAACAGCAACAAAAAATCCCATCACATTAGTAAGTTGCACTTTCACCACAGATTGTAGGACAGTACTTGTATGAGATGAATTGAAAAATACTATTTCTTTTGTTCCATTTTTACAGTGAAAGTATTTGATTTCAGTTACAACACAGAATACAATATATATGAAAATGTAGAAGAACATCCAAAATATTTAATAAACTTCAGTTGGTATTCTATTGTTTAACAGTGTGATTTAAAACTACAATTAAACGCGATTCATTTTTGAGTTAATTGCATGAGTTAACTGCAGTTAATCGACAGCCCTACTGCATAGTAAAGTTTCAAAGCTGTATTAAGTCAATGTTCAGTTGCAAACTTTCGAAAGAACAACCATAATGTTTTGTTCAGAGTTACAAACAACCTCTATTTCTAAGGTGCTCATAACTCTGAGATTCTACTGTATTTTACAAGAAAGTAGTTCCTTGTAGCTGAGAATCTCTGGCCAGGTTCTAACTCTCAGGGCACTAAAACCATATACGTTAAACTTTGCAGCATCTATTAAGTGCAGCCTGGGTATTCTGCAGCTGCAGAGTTTATGCCGTATCTATCCATAGAGGGTGTGATATGAACCTAGATTAATAAAGATGAATCCATTCCCCAGTCCAAAAGTACTCAATTATCTTGGGTGTAAAAACCCCAAATCATTTTCTGCTCCTTTGTGGCAGCCTAAAACTCCAAATGTCCTGTCCCAAACCTCCAGGTTCCCCCTAGAAACTTGTACAATGCAATTATTCATTTGAAGAACAAAATTTTGTGGCACAGTGAAAATTTGCACCAAAAATAAGGTGAATTTAATTAAAAGAAAATCAGGGTACTGATTATATTAATTGTCATCTATGAGAATGAAAACCATCAATTTTCTAATTTATCTCTGCAGCTTCAGAGTGTATTAGAAAGCAGGGGTCCTTTTTTGCAGATTTTATTTCTAGCTTGCCACAAGAAACATGATTGTGAATCTAAACCTCTTACTCTGTTGTATGGTTCCACTCATTCCATCTGTGGCTGCCTCATTGGTAACTTGACTTCTTTCCCTTTTTCTGCCACAATGAAGCTTTTGGCTAAAGTGTCTGCCCTGTGCTTACTCTGCAATTCTCTTTTTGGCTCTGACAAAGTATATATACTGATTTAAGATGTGATCTGCTGTTTCTACACTGATCTTCCCTTCAGGCCTCTTGCTTATAAGGCAGAACAATACAACTTCATGTATTATCTGCTTTATATTGATTCTCAGAGAAGTGGAGTCGATAGGAAATGCCAAAGAATTATTGCCTTTGCCATATGGTGGTGGTCAGATTCTTCAGTTGCCCTGTGTGCCTTGTTGGATCTCTGTCAAATAGCATACCAGTCTGATTGACCGATGAGATGTGCAGGGGACATATCGATGCTTATGATGAGCTCCTGTCCTTAAACATGATGTGGTCTAGGGGAGGGTCTCATTCTTAAGAAGCTCCATTGACTTTTCATCTGCTGCCCCCATTTATTACTTGTGGTGTGTCTCAGCTTCCTCCTATGCTCTAAGTTTCTTCTCTCTCCTCTTTCTAGAGTACCTGCCTTCTTTGGAATCTTTTTGTCTTGGTTAGCATGCATCAACTCCATCATACTCACTGCATATGGAGTTTGGGCCAACTTTATTAGTAGGCCACCAAAAGCACTGTATTTGTTCTCCATCACTGCTATGATTGGCACCTTAAGATGGACTGCTAGCTCCTCATCCTTTTGGGCTTTCCCTTAGGTAGTCCTCTTGTTCGTGAGCAATTGTTAAGGGGCAGATTTTCTAGAATTACCAGTTTTCTTCACCACCACTAGTGCTTCCAACGCAAGAGAACAATGAATGAGTCCAAAGGGATCTGGATATTATATTAACAGAATGTCATAGTAAAACAAAAGGATTAAACTAACTAATGTATATGGGACCTTTACTGTTTCCAATTCTGGAGATTTCAAGCTGTTTTTTCCTTTTTCATCCCTGGCCCTCAGAGACGTGGACATTTGGTCCTCTTTTTGTTAAGAGCTCCCTGCTTTCTCGTTGCCTGACCAGCTGAGAACTCTGCTTTTATACAAACCCTTTTGAGTACAGCCTCTGGTAGCTGCCATTTACACTGGGCAGAGAGAAGCAACTGCAGCGCTAAGAGTCATTTTAATTCTCACTACAACTTATTTTCCAGTTATTAAGGACTGTTTTCCCTTTTCCTTATTTCAGGGGAAATGTTACATTCTCACAACATAGTATTTACTTACAAAATATATACTTTATTTGCACTGATTATTTGTTTTAAATTAGCAACATACTCAGCGCTTTACAGGACAAAAATAAAGACAGTGCCTGGGCTGAATAGTATAATCTAAAATATACTGGGCTACAATGTGGGGAATTTTTAAATAAAAGTTTGATCATAATCATTTTCATCGTGCCGCAAAATGTAGTGGGTACTTTGCTGTACAAGCAGCCCTAGTCCTTGCTCCTAAGAATAGTGATACAATCACTGGATGTATCAAATAGTAGGAAGACCTTGGGGTAAGGAAGGAGAAGCAAAAAGATGAGGTAATTACACAGGTGAGGCATGTGCCTTGGTGGGTCAGTTAAGAAATGTAACCTAATGATCTTGTGCTCACGTGTATCACTGCAAAAGAATCTAATGAAGATGAGCTGATGTCAGTCACCACTGACTCACAATGTAAGAGTTGTGCACAAAACCTGAGAAACAGATTGGGAATGGAAGGGAATAGGGATACAACAGCCAATCCTGCATTGCTAGAGACAACACTTTCAACCTAAGACTCTCACAAGGTTGCAGCCCAGCACAACCACTCAGTCAGTCAAACCCAAGAAAATTGTTTCTGATATGCCTTCCTCCCATGTCACCAGATTCCATGTTCTGCTGTCATCCAGTCTACATTCTCACTTGTTGCTATAATGCCAGACATTCCCTGTTGCTAGAGGCCTGAACTGTAACATGCATGTGCAAACAATTAACAGCTAATTTTAGTCCCCTGTGGCGCACGTGGTTGCACAAGGAGAACCTTTGTAGCCTTCAATGTTGTCATAAATATGGCATAATTACTGGTTAGTTTGATTACAAATGGTGCTCTTTAAGCAATCTTACATGTCCTCAGAAATGTGGTAATGATCAGCTCTGACTATTAACAGGTTTGTATTTGCTTTTTAAAACCATATCATAGATTGAAATCACATGAATTTAAAATAAATGCTTTTCCCTCGTCTCATGCTTTCTGTTTGATGCTGAGTACTTCACAGACAGTAATGAATTAAGCTTCTGTTCTATACAGGTTCTTACGCTGTGTTCATCACTATTGCGTCTGAACACCCTGTAACAAGACATCTTGAGGGCATCTGTGCTCCAAGCTCTGGCATCTCATTGTCTACACTGTCATTAGGAGAAGAGACAGACAGGATGTTTGAATGAGAAAGGCCAATGACAAAGGCCATGCTGGACTGATCCAAGGCATATAGTCTCCGAGCATAATATCCAGCTACATCTTAGTAAGCAGCCGCAAGGTAAAAAGACATCCAAAAAGCTTAAAGTCTCCTCCACACTGAATTGGGTAATGTGAAACGGTTTTCTTGAACTGTGCAACTAACTTGTAACAATTGATGCAAACTCTAATAACATCAAGGAAAATTGGGCATCCTTTATATTTCTGTGTACTTGGCTGCATCCGATATCCTCGGTTCCATCACATGTAAACATCAAAATTGGTTTGATGAAAATGATACTGATGTAGAGAGACTGAATGAGAAACATTTGGCTCCATAAGGCCTGTTTAGGAGACGGTACTTCAGCATCTAAGAAGGTAGCCTTCAACAACATCAAGAGGACTGTCCAACGTAAACCTAGATGCAAAACTCACGGCTGAGCAACAAGGTAGATGAGATTCAATCCTGCACAGACAGGAATGATATGAAGTGCTTCTATAATGGTCTGAGGACAATCTACGGGCCACTGTCATCAGGAACATCTCCAATACTGAGTGTTGATGGCACCACACTGGCCACTGATAAAAGATACTACGAAGGTGGGCAGAACACTTTAACCACATTCTCAATCAAGAATCCTCTATTAGTGAGGAGGCAATTGATTGACTGCCCCAGATCAAGATCAACATATCTCTTGCTGATCTCCCAGTGGTGACTGAAACTATGAAAGCAATTGACCTGATGTCAAATGGTAAAGCACCTGGAGCAGATGCTATACCAGCAGAGATCTAAAAGGCCAGAGGCTCACACATGGCTCTGAAACCGACTGAAATTTTCCAATCAGTGTGGACTAAAGGAACTATATCCCAGGAGTACAAGGATGCAGCCATCATCCACCTGTATAAGCGGAGAGGCCACAGACAATCCTACAAAAACTATTGGGGCATCTCCCTGTTGTCAGTAGCCAGCAAAATTCTCATCAGAATTCTGCTGAATTGCTTCATGCAATACATGGAACAAGTGCTCCTGCCTAAGAGTCAGCGTGGCTTCAGGAAAGGATGCAGGACTATAGATATGGTATTTGCAGCTCGTCAACTTCAGGAGAAATGCCAGGAACAGAACTCCAATTTGTACTTTCAGTGACCTGACAAAAGCATTTGATACAGTCAGTCAGGAGGGCCTTTGGAAGATCATGGCAAAATTTGGTTGCCCAGAGAAATTCATCGCAATGGTTTAGCAATTCCATGACGGTATTCTCACTCGCATTGTGGGGGACGGTGAGTCATCTGAACCATTCCCACTCGCCAATGCAGTCAAGTAGGGCTGTGTGTTGGCCTCAACTGTTCTCAGTTTGATATTTTCTGCCATGCTTACAGATGCCTTTCATGAATGTGACACCGGGATTGGAATCAGATACCGGACTGATGGCAAGCAATTCAATTTGAGGAGTCTACAAGCAAAGACGAATGTACAGGAAGTGACTGTTTTGTGATCTGTTGGCTGATGACTGTTCCCTGAATACCAGATCTGAGTCTGACCTGCAGTGGTGTATGACAACTTTTGGTTTCACAATTATCAGGAAGCCAGAAGTGATGTATTAGCCTGTACCAGGAAAGCCTTACGTAGAGCCTACTATCACGGTGAATGGCCAAACCCTCCAGGCAGTGGACAAGTTCACCTACCTCAGCAGTACGCTCACTTGCAGTTCACAACATTGATGAAACCAGTGCCAGAATTGCCAAAGCAAGTGTGGCCTTTGGCAGACTACGTGCAATTGTGTGGGAGCGTAGAGGCAACAGTCAACAAACAAATCTGAAAGTCTACAAAGACATTGCATTGCCAATTCTGATGTAAAACTTGGATTGTGTACCAACACCAGTTTGTGAAGCTGAATCACTTTCACATGGTCTGTTCGAAGAAACTGAGGATAAGATGGCAAGACAAGGCTCTAGATACTGAGGTTCTTATGCGGGCAGACATTCCAAGCATCCATAGTCTGATGAAATCAAAGATGAGATGGGCAGGTCATGTCACCAGAATGTCAGATGAGCGACTGCCAAAGAAGATCTTTTACAGCAAGCTAAAGGAGGGAAACCACTTTCAGGGAGGCTAGAAGAAACATTTCAGGGACTCCTGCAAGTTACCCTTGGGGCATTTCAACACTGATCCAGAGCTTTGGGAAGATCTTGCTCAAGATTGTTCTACCTGGCAAAGCCTCATCTATACTGGAGCTAGTCTGTGAGTGGAGGAGACCTGCTGAGGCAGAGCAGAAGCGCAAGCAGTGTGAATCTCGCAACAGCAGCATGTCACTATTAATCAGGTGACCCTTAGAGACATCTTTTGTTAAGTGTCCCACAGACCATTCAGAACTCAAATTGGCCTGATCAGCCACTCACATGTTCACAGAAACCAAACCAAACCAACCAGTGATGTTATAGTCCTATTCAAACTCTAAGGACAAACAATCTGAGCATCTTTCAGTAGTGCATTAATCAGTAGTTTTACTAAGGTGGTCTACCAACTGCATTTTGTCTTGCAACCCACCTCAGGTCCAAATTCATGGAATTCTGAGAAGGGTGGCTGGGCCAAATTTGAGTGATTTGGCATTGTACCCTGATATATGGGGCTGCAGGGCCACTCAAGTTTGGCCCAGCTGCCCTCTGATGCTGCCAACAAGTGTGCCAGGTCACAACACCCAGTGGCGTATTAGCCAATGGGCCAACGGGGTCCATGCCCAGGGGCTCCAGAAAAATGGGTACCCCAGCAGACCTCCATCGTGGGCAGCAGAAGCCCAAAGCCCTGGCAGAAGAGTTGGGTGGCAGGGGAAGGTCCCAGCATCCGGACCCTAGCTGCAGCCCTGGGACTGGAGGAGTACTCGTTCCTGGCTGGGGGAGCTCTCAGTCCCAGATGCGGCCCTGGGGCATGGTGAGCAGGACAGAGCTTCTCTGGTCTTGGGGCTGCAGGGGTGGGGAGAAAGGAGCAAACAGGTTGCGGGACTGTGGATGGAACGGGGTGAGGCCTTTGTTGGAAGGGGTGGAATGTGGGCAGGATTGCAGGCAGAAGGGCTGGAGAGGGACCCCGCACTTGCTCTGGCCCAGGCCCCCCGAAACCTTAATCCATCTCCGGCAATACTTGAAGCAGGGAACTGGCCTACCCCCATATGGCAGGAGTCACTGCTGCACCATGAGTGCAGGGAGGGCTTGCTCTCCCACCAGCCCCCTCCCTGCACTAGGTCCAGAGCCCACCATTTAGGAAACACTGCGTTAAGCAATCTAACACCAATTATGTGGTTTGTTCTTTCATCCTCTGCCCCGGATGTGCAGTGGAGTGTTTTGTTTTCAGTAGGGTTGTGTTTGTTTTTTAAATAAATGTTGCAACATGTTTGTTAGAGAAGGTAGGTCAAAGACATCTGCTTTGCATGTGAAGTAGAAGGTGATGAGGTCTGTGATGGTCCTTACTTTCTGTGGGAGTTCATTCCACAATCTTGGCCTGGCCCCTGGGAAAGCTCTGTCTCCTGCACAGACAAGCTTCACCCTTATTGTGGAGAGCTCCACTGTGTCAGAGGAGTGGAGTTGTTGGCCATGGTTTTAGCTCTGAATTTTAGGGGCATCTTTTAGATATGCTGGTCCTAGGCCAGTAAGCACCTTAAAGATAAGCATCAACGCCTTGTACTTGAGTTGATAGGCCTCCCTACAGCCCCATGAAGTAGGTGACGATTCTGATCACCTTTCAACAGAGGGGACACTAAGGTACAGAGAGGAGAAATGAGTTTTCTAAGATCCTATTATAAGCATATGGCAGAGCTGGGAATACACCTTTAGAAAGTCTGACTCCAGTGTCGCATTCTAATGTTTAGGCAAGGCCATCCCGAGATATTTATGGTGCCCTGCAGAGCCCCCCTGCTGGGGTGGGAGAGAGCTGCACCCAAGATCTGTGGGGGGCAGGAGCAGGCTTGGGGGGAGGGGAGAAACTGCCCCCCAGCACAAGCCTGCGGAGCGGGTTGGGGCTGGGTCCCTCCACTTCCTGCCACCTGGTGATTGCAGCGCGGGCCCAACCTTGCACTTACGGGGCAGCGGGAAGTGGGGTGACCCGGCCCCAATCTGCTCTGCTCCCCTGGCTCCCAGACTTGGGGGCAGGGGACAACCGCTCACCAGCGGCATGGCTAGGAGCCGCAGAGCGGGCTGGGGCCAGGTCGGTCCACTTTCTGCTGCCCAGTGAGTGCAGGGCGTGCCCGACCCCTGCTGTGGTCCCTTAGGATGTAGCTCGGGAAGGGGTGGGGCTTGGGTTGGGGTGGGGCAAGAGCTATGGGGAAGGGGTGGTGTGGGAGCAGGGGCAGCTTTCCTGGCCAGCTCAGCTGGCCGAAGGATCTAGCTCGCTGCTGGAGCAGCACGCAGCTGTGTAGGACACCAGGAAATTTGGAGCAATTTGGCCTATGCAGCTGCATAGTTTGCATATGGGTAAGGACGGCCCTGTGTTTAGGACATGCTCCCTGAGATCAATGTGTGGTCATGGGTAAAAGTTGCAGAATAACGTGGGGAGGGGGGAGATAAACAACGCATTAGTGAAATATCTAGGTTGTGATAACTAAGGCCTTTCAGATATTTGTGCGCTGTGGTGTATCCTGACTTTGAAAACAAGTGCTGTGGATGGTCCAAACACTAGGCCCTCTAGGCTCAAGTCCTAGTTGCGTTTCCAAAATATACACATCTACTAATTGAGGAATCTTTCTGTTTTAAAGCAGGCACTTATCTCCGTGATGTATAAGTTCTGTATCTTTAGCTACTTCCTAATAATCTTTACTAGAACTGGCAGGGAGAAAAGTGTGGAAATACCCTAGGTACAAGTCTTAGTGGTTAGTTACAAAATAAAAGTACAGAATAAGCCCAAGCCCCTAGGAGAGCAGTCCAGCAAGAGGGCACAAGGGTATCTTTGCTTCCCAGAGTTCATCAGATATAGTACCCAGTATGCCCCTCAAGTCTAAATCTCTTGGGCAAGGAGACAATCTTAGTCTCTCAGACTCTCAGGGCTGGGCTTAGCAACCTCTAGGTGGCACCAACTCTTACGATTTTTATCACAAGTCTTATGATATTTGGTATTTTTCTTAAAACTCCAGTTTCTGGGGTCATGTGACTACATGAGAATCTCAGTTTTATTTTTTTGTAAAGTAAGTTTTTAGCCCTCATGTTTATGGGGAAAAGCAGGGAAATATGACCAGAAGGTAAATAAACTACTTATTGCTTATTTTAATTTTGTGATTTTCTTTTTAAGCTGGTCATGATTTGGGGGAGGGGTTGTCCATGATTTTTGAATACATGGTGTTGGTAATACTGCCTCTGGTGTTCTGGGTGTCACTTGGTGGTCAGTGTAGGAGCCTTTGTGTGTTGTCTCCCTGCCTCCACAGCTGTGTGGGAGACAGGGCCGGCCCACAACATTTTAGCACCTGAGGCGGGGAGCTCAAATGACGCCCCCATGTCCTCTCACTTGGGCCAAAAGTTTGAAAGGTCTCAATTCTTCCTTCCTTCCTGTTCTATTCCTGTCATGGTACTGCTCTGCTGCTTACCCCAATAAAGGAGAACTTTTAAGGAACACTTAACTTTCAAATGCCTGAACAGCAAATGTAACTTTTCTTGTCTGCATAGTAAACACTGGCATTTTTATCTGTTTGAATAATCAAAGTGGTGCTTTCTGTGCCTTGGTTGCAAAGATTTGAACTGCTTCCTGCTGAAGGTCCACAGTCTGGGCCAGCTTTTGCACTATTGAGATGGTTGCAAGGCCAACCAGCCTCTCCTGTGTCATTGTGGAGTATAGATGTGTTTTTATTAACTTCAGCTTGGAGAAGCTGCATTCTCCACTGGCAGCTCTTACAGGAAGTGTTAGAAGTATGTGCAGAGCAACAAAAGCATTTGGAAAGAGGGTGGTCCTCTTATTTGTGCACATATATTCCAGAACAGCCTTTGGAGTTGATCCTGCTGAAATGTATCTTGAAAGGGCTTTCAGTACATCACCTAAATCACTCGCATCAATATTGCGCATGTTGTCATGTGTCAACACTGTCTCTAGTGCCCTGCATTGCTGGTGTAGGTCGTCTTCAGGTATAGTGAGCAGTTTTGGAATATCCTACAACATCCCAAATATACTGCTGTGTTCCCGGAGCTGCATGAAATGTTCAACTGACTGTATTGCACAATCTAGCATCTGGTTAAAGAATTCAACTTTGAATTGTTTGGGGTCTCTTATGGGATTATCCCATGCCTCGTAATCAAAATGTCGTCATCTTCGGTGACTTGTATTCTTGAATGGGTGGGAAAATAGCTTCAGTGTGAAGTTTCTCTGCCAACTTCTGTGCACTCTTCAGAACATTTTGAAATCCCTCATCTGACCACTAAGACTGTAGGTATGACTTTGCTTTGTCCGGTTGTTCCATTGCTCCAGATATATCAAGGTCAGCACCTTGGAGTCTCTTGCTCACAACATTTTATTTCAAACAGTGTCATACCACAACACTAAGCCACACAGACATTTGAAGTTATGTATATTTTTGGTGATTCCATTTCCCTCTGCTACTGTTCTCCCATGAACAGTTCCTGTCATAGCATTATTCTCCATAATGGGAACTGTGGCATCATCTATCTTCCCAATTTGGTGTTTGATAGGCTTTATCGCCCCCACTCGCCTTTCCCATCGTGTGGCACTCGGTGGTTTCAGTGTCAGAGAGGATGTTCCCAGATGTTGCTTCAAAATTTGCCATCGATGAGTTGATGCAGAGAAAAATACATAGATGCTTTGAATTACATTAAGAAATTCAGCCTCACTAGAAGCTGATGCTGCATCACTGACCACCAAGCTCAATGAATGAGAACTGCATGGGACAAAAAAAGCTCGAGGGTTTAACTCTCGGATCCATGTCTGCACTCCTCAACTCCTCTGTTCTTTCCTTTCATGTTGGCACCATTATTGTAGCCCTGACCTCTCATGTCAGCTATTGCAATTGCCGTATCTTCCAGCTTTTTAGGAAGCACATTTGTCATACCAGCTCCTGTAGCATCAATGTCAATAAATTCTAGAAAATGCTCTCTGACCGTCACTATTACAAGGATGTTTTCACTAGGTTCTGTTACAAAACACACCATTCAAGTCATTTGTTCCATATGGCTGATGTCAGGTGTGCAGTCCAGAATAACAGAGTAATATCTTGCTGACTTCAGATCTGCCATAATCTTCTGTTTTGACTTTTGTTGCCAGTAATTGTATGATCTCATTTTGAATTGTTTTTCCAAGGTGGTGGGGTGTGTGTGTATTTCTTGAGGGGTGACTCTTCTTAGATGCTCCTGGAGTACAGCATCAAACTCAGCTATTGGCTCCACAATTTTAAGGATGTTTCCATTGTTTGGCACGTACAGCTGATCTGAAGTGCCATGCAGTGCTAGGTTTTGGGTAGCAAGCATTCTCACAACAGCAGTGACGCTGTTCAGAACATTTTGCCAGTAAAGAGACTCTGATGCAATCTTCTCTTGATGCTGATTATCTATGGTGGCCTTTAACCTTAGTTTCATCTCAAGCTCTTTCCATCTATGGAATGCTCTCTAGTGATTTGCTGCCTTCTCATGGCATGCCAGATTTTCCCAGTCCTTTGTTCCTGTAGAACCCAATGTGGCTGGACCATTAGACTGGATGAGTTTGCAACAAGAACAGTATGCAACGTTCTGTGTTTTTGAGCACATAAGCCATGGCCTCTCCACTTTGTCACCTTTGAGGATTTCACACCAGTAATGTGTTGGATGGAAACTTCTATTTTCATTGTCTTTGGGGAACATGAAGTTTTCCACTTGCTGTGGCCCATGCAGTACACAGAAGTCCCTCAGGTTACTGCTCAAATGGGTCCACAGTCCTGGATCATCTAGACTTAAGGAACTAAACACAACAGCAGCTGTCTCTTGTGTCCTTCAGCACAGCACTCCACCATCTCTGTGTACCTAGAGCAGAGAGAATATATATGCACCAGTAGCAGACACCATTTTCTACACTCTGGGTCTAGGGGCTTGCCCCTCTCTAGTCTGGCACCTGAGTTTGCCTCATGGTAAGACCAGCCCTGGTTGGAAACATGGTCCATCATTGCTACTGTTGGTAGCAGACTCTATTTCTGTCTCCTTCCCCAGTGTGTTTGATTCTCCTCCTATCACTTTATTTCCTACTCACCCTCATTTGCTGATTGGTCAGCTCCCCACTCAACTGTTATAGCCAGTTTTTCCCCAGCACTAGCCCTACTAATCACAGTAAATCCTTCTTGAGTTTCAATCAGTATTATCTGACTGTTTATACTGCCTTTCTGCGAGTGTGCTTCCCTTTTCTCAGTCTTGCTCTGAGACAGCTATTGGCCACTTCCCACAGCTCTTTGGGGTTGCTTCTGACTCCAGTGCTTCTGTGCTCTCCTGTGGCCACACATCAGGCCCTGCTCCCTCAAATATTTTTTGTGTGCCACATCCTGTCTGCTGCTCAGTGCCTTCTGTTAAGTACTGGGACTGATAACGGTGGATACCACAGTGCCCTTCATTGGCCAGCTGCTGATTTAGGGCCTTACCCTGCTCTCTTGGTAGGGCAGCCAAGTATAACTCATGTTTTCACAGCCTCATTGTGTCCCTGCTGCTCCCCAGGAATATCACTCACCAGACAGACAAGGGGGCTGAGGGCGTGTCTTTTACTGGACCAAGGTCAGTTAGTGAGATAAACAAGAGCCTGAGCTTCAAAGCTCTTCTATAGCTCTCACCTGATCAGCAATTCCTCTTGTCCACCAGGGGCTCCATAGCGCCTGCACTGCAGGTTGCCTTGCTGCCTCTGACTGCTCCCTGCTTCCCTCAAGGGCTCCCAGAGTAGGGCACTAGGGCAGTTGGGGGGAGCTTGGAGGAGATAATGGAAGCAACAGGTGGGAAGAGAGCATTGGTACCTGGTCTTGATGGAGCTAAACTTACCTTGACCCTAGCTATCTGTCTTGGGCACCCTGATGCCACTAGCCCAGCTAGCCTACCATACCACCAAACAAGCCCCAGCCACCCTCTTCCTACCACACCACCAAACAATGTTGAGCCAGCTGCCGCAGGCACCTTCCTACCACACCACAAAATAACCCTCAGGCAGCTGCCGCAGACACCTTCCTACCACATCACCAAACAACCTCCAGGCAGTCTCTTCCTACCACTCCACCCTCAGCCAGCTGTTCCAGGTAGCCTCTTCCTATCACCTCACCAAACAACTTTCAGCTGTTTCCCACAGACAGCCTCTTCCTGCCACCCTGCCAGACAATCCCCAGCCAGCTGCCCAAAGTAGCTCCTTTCCCCTGTGACAGTCCAAGCTAGGATGACCAGGCGTCCAGTTTTCAACCAGAACACCCAGTTGAAAAGGGATCCTGGTAGCTATGGTCAGCATTCCTGACCGGGCCGTTGACTGTCCAGTTGGCGCCACGCGGCGGGGCTGGCAGGCTCCCTGCTAACCTCTGTGCTGCGCAGCTCCTGGGAAGCAGCCAGCATGTCCCCCCTCTGGGTCCTATGTGTAGGGACAGCCAGGGGGCTCAGCACACAGCTCAACCCCAAGTGCTGCCCCCCCAGCTCCCATTGGCCAGGAACAGCAGCTAATGGGAGCTGTGGGAGCGGTGCTCAGAACCGCCTGGCCATGCCTCTGCATGGGAGCCGGAGGAGGGACAAGCCGCTGCTTGAGGTAAGCACTGCCTGGAGCCTGCACCCCTGACCCCCTCCCACCCCCGGCCTTGATCCTCCTGCCCTCCAGCCCCATTGATTTCAGCCTGGAGCACCCTCCTGCATCCCCAGCTGGAGCCCTCACTTCCCAGCTCAGAGCCCCCAGCCATCTTCTGCATTCTGAACCCCCCCAACCACAAACCCCCTTCTGCACCCTTCATCTCTAGCGCGACCCTGGAGCCTGCACCCCCAGCTGGAGTCCTCACTCCCTCTTTCACTGGGCTGGCCCAGGGAGCTGGGGTGCAAGTGAGTGAGGGTGATAACAGTCATTGCAAACTCAGTTTGGGCCATGTTTAAGTTGACCACTGGATATCCCTGAGGCAATGTCAGAAAGACAGGCTGAGATGTGGTTTTGAATGCAAGAAGATAAAACCTTAATGAGACTCTGACCTAGACCTGAAGGATTCCAAATGCAACCTGCACATGGGTGAGATTCACACCATTAGGGGTTGGTAAATTTGCAGGAGCTCTGTTTATTTTGGCCTTAGATGGACTGAGGGCCAGTCATGTGCTGTAACTCCCCACTGTAGGGAGTGGACTTTAGGGTCATAAGACATGGAAAATGTGTTTGCCCTTCTTTTATAGTTTCAGCCCCCCTTTGAAAAGCATTTCCAGCTGAGAACCAAGAGACAGAGGATCTGGTGGAGGAAGGAGACCTCATGCTGTTTTTTTGCTAAGATATAGTTCTTTATCCCCTTTTCTTGCCAAAGAATGGCCACGTGATAGGTGATACCCCAGCCAGATGTCAGCAAAGCTGATGGGTCATCAGCTTCCCCCTTGTCTTTGAGAAACTGGTTTAACCACTCCCCAGGTTTATGTGGGAAACACACTTAAGTCATTATTTCAGCTTATGTTCATACGTTTATATATAATGTTGCTATACACCCTCTTCCATGATATGACCGATCAGCAAGTTGAGCTTTCAAATTATACCGCAAGCTAAGCTCCCTGCAAGTTGCGTGGCTGTGCAGCAGCCTATTAAGCACCATGCAGGTGCTCAGGGAACCCAGCCCTAGTAGACGGGTGCCCCTCCCCCGCCTAGCCTAGCCCCTGACCTGCCATGGCCATGGACAGGTGTCCCTCCCCTGTCCCGAGTCCAGGCCTGGCCTGGACCTGTTGTGGCCAGGGGAACAGACGCTCTGGCCCCAACCCAGCCTGGCCCCCAACCTGCCACATCCAGGGAAGAGGTTCCCCACCCCAGAGCTCACACCCCCACCCTAGAGTCCCCAGCTGAAGCCCTCACCTCCCACCCCAACCCTCTGCCCCAGCCCTGAGCCCCTCATCCCTGGCTCCACCTCAGAGCCCACACCCCAACCCTCTGCTCCACCTCTGAGCCCCTCAGCTCCACCCCAGAGCCTGCAACCCCAACCGGAGCTCTCACCCCAGCCTTGAGCTCCTCATCCCCAGCTCCACCCCAGAGCCTGCACTGCCATTTGGAGCCCTCACACCCCTGCACTTCAACCCTCTGCCTCAGCCCAATCCCACACTCCAAACCCCTCGGCCCTACACCCACCGTATGAATTTTGTTATGTACAGCAATATGAAGGTGATGTGTCACACACGACCACCATATTGATGCACATAACAAAATTCATTCCGCACATGTGTGGAAAAAATTAGAGGGAACACTGCTTATAAGGCATACCTTGTACAAAGATTATTACAATAGTGTGTAGGGTGTGAACACAGGTGTATTCTGTCCCACATTTTCTATGTCTTTGCCATGCCCTTCGGGGATTAAAGAACTATATTTCTTTTTACTACAGGTTACAATATTAATGGCGTTAGACATAGTTAAGATGTCATTTTCCAACAGCATTTCTGTTGGAATACAACCAGCACCCCTACTTTTAAGGTACCTCTGAACCTTTCCACTCCAAATGCACTTCACCAAAGGCACAGGAATTTTATATCTTCCCAATGCCAGGAGTTCTACTTCCTGTCCAGGTAACATCTCTGTTTCTTTGGCTATGCTTTCCCTGACCAGAGAAATTTGGGCATCAGTGTCCCTCCTTTCTATGCATTCCTTGCCATTCACTGTGGCAACTTCCACATCCACTTCCTCTGGGTCAGATCTCACAAAATCAGGGACCCTGCAGGCACTTCAAGGTTAATGAAAAGGTGTGTTAAACTGGGTTGGATGGGATGAGGATTTATATTGTTTTAGTTTAAGACAGTGTCTCTCAACCTTTACAGACTACCGCACCCCTTTCAGGAGTACTTTCTATTTTGTCTTGTGCACCGCAAGTGTACCTTCTATACCCCAAGTTTCACCTCACTTAAAAACTACTTCCTTACAAAATCAGACATAAGAATACAGAAGTGTCACAGCACACTATTACTGAAAAATCGCTGACTTTCTCATTTTTACAATATAATTATACAATAAATTGATTGGAATATAAATATTGTAGTGACATTTCAGTGTGTGTGTGTGTGTGTATATATATAGAGAGAGAGAGTGTGTATATAGAGCAGTATAAACGAGTCATTGTCTGTATGAAATTGTAGTTTGTACTGACTTAGCTAGTGCTTTTTATGTAGCCTGTTGGAAAAGTAGGTAAATGTCTAGATGAGTTGATGTACCCCCTGGAAGACCTCTGAGTCCCACAAGGGTACCCGCTCCTGGTTGAGAACCACTGGTTTAGGGCAGTTATTTCTTATGTGCTCAGTGGAGTCACACAGTTGCACTGTTGTCTTTTGGGGAGGGGAGGTCTGTGAATGTGTTCTAGGAAGGGATTGATTCTGGTTAGGTATATGCCTGTGCTGCCAACTACCCTCCTTTTTCCCAGGGATGAAATGGCTTCTCCCTTTACCCTGTGCTTCTGCCCCTCTTTCTGTATCTTGCACTCATTAGATACTGTGGCCTGCACAAAGGAATCAGCTAGATCTGCTACTTCCTGCACAGAACCGAAAGATTTATCCTGGATGGCATCTCTGATCTCCTCAGAGCATGTGCTCAGGAAATGTTCTTGAGCAAAGAGATCAAATAATTCATCATAATTCTCAGCCTTTTCCCCCTTTACCCATTTCCTCTTCATGTTTTATAAACATATTCTCCATGACTCATTAGCAGTTTTCATGAGGTTTCTGAATTTCAACATGTACATGTTAGGGGTAATTTGAAACCTTTGCAATACAATCTTTTCAAAATTCATATTACATTCAATCTTTACCAGACAGCTTTGCAATTAGTGTGGGACTTTATGCAATTCACAAATCTTTTGAAAAGTGGTGAAATACTCTTTGATGAAGTCCAATTCTCTGTACATGGGACACAGATTGTCCCAGCTGGGTGGCCCTTGGGCGAGAGAGTAGCTGTGGGTTGTGAGATCTATGCATGTCCTTCCATTATGTCCAGGTTATACAGCCTCTCCGTCTCTTTTTCTGGGGCTTCTTTGTCTTTCCACTCTGACTCTTTGGTGGGCAGCTGCTTCTGCTTCCAGGGCCTGCCTGTCTGCTGCTTCTTGCTCCTTGGCTCTTCTGGCACTTCCCGTTTTTGGTATTCATGATCTCTCTCGTATTCTGCTTCCCATTTTTACTCCTTTTCCAATTTAGCTAGCTCTAACTTAGCCATTGTTTCACTGTCATTCATTTTAAACTTCCTTTGCTCTATTTCCCTTCCTCAAAATAAACAGAAAACAATAAAACAAGTCTGTCTTTGACTGTTCCCCGCCTTATCACTTAAAACTATTTTACTAGTGTTTGAAATGTAAACCTCAGTCAAAGTAGGAAGCTGTGTATAAATCCTGTCTGACAAGGCCAGTGTGAGGTTTTGGGGTTCAAACCTGACCACTAAAGGATTGTCACCTCCTGCCTTGCCGCTCTATGTGCCTTAAATGCAATGCAGCCATAGCTTGTAGCCCTGACCCCCACAACCAGCTGACAAGTCATGACCAGGCTTTCATTGCCCAGTTACTGTTTGCAGAGTGACTCGAATACCCTCCCAGTCCTGATTTTCTCCAAAACTGTCTCTCTGAAATGTCCAACCCTCTCTTCCATGCAGAAGTGAAGTTCGCTGCTCCTTTAAAGAGACAAAAACAGCAGCTTGTTATCTTGACTGGAGATTATTATAACTTCAGTTCAATCAAAGCACTGGATTGGTATAGATTAAAAATAAAACAAGTTTATTCAGTCAATAAGAGAGAGGTTTTAAGTGAGTTCAAGTATAAGGGCTAAAGATAGAAAGAGTTATCTTTGTTGTAAGAATATGCTTTCTGATAGATGAGGGCATACACAGGAATTTAAATCTGACTACTTTTGGAGGGGCACGTTAAACACACACATTGTACACTTTAAACCATATCAACATGTGCACCTACATCATGTGTATGAAAATCCATACACCATGGAGCCATCTGAATACATGTATCCAAAGCCTGTCTTGTGTTCACCCTGTTGGATAAGTTAGTCTCTACTGCAAGAATTAACAGTTGCTGAAGATGAGCTTCTGTCAGACTGCTGCAACGTCTACTAAGGACACGCTTTTTAGCACTAAAACATCTTTCTCAAGTTGCAACTGTAGCAGGTAATGTTGCTAAAAGTACCAATAGGTCAAATACATCAGGATACAAAAGTTCCAGGTCATGTTCTTTACAGACCTTTATGAGTTCGGGAAAAGATACTGCACTCTCCGGTCCCTGAGCGTTTAAAATAGGTGCAAGGTGGTGCACAAATAAATCGTACTGCATTTCAGGAACTCTGCACTGAAATTCTTCATTTGGTTGCACACATGCTTCATTTCCTTTTGGAATATTAACAGTTTTCAGGGTTTTGTTGTTTTTTTTTGCAGTGAGATAGTACGGGGTTTTGAGTATTACTGTACTTTTCTGATTAAATTGTCTGTCAATTTCACTTACTGCAGGATCAAGTGCAGGGAAAAATAAATCTATTTATATTTCTTTTGTAAAGATTAAAAATGGTAACATTCTGTGTGACTCCCATAGAAATGATCCAGAGTTTTTGCCGGTCGCCTTTTCCTGTAAGTTGGCATTTTCAGATTCAGTTCAGTAGCCCAATTTTCAGCTTTTATGAAGTATTCATGGAACTTTTCATCCATTCTCAGGTTGCACAAGACTTTTAAACAACTCTCTCTTACATTTACTGCACAGGCAAAGTCAACGTTTTTCTACTGCAAGAAAGTGATAGCATAATGCATGCAGTTTGACACATCCAAAAATACCAAAAGGCAGATTGTGAATTTGAAATCTATCTGTATCATAAGCCCCTTTGCTTCTGCTGACACACATGGTTTGGTGGCATTCTGCGGAATATTGACTAAAGTTTCTCTAAAAATAGAAAACTGGGCATTTATGACCTGCAAAGCTTGGCAGTGTGAATAACAGCATGCTTCATGAAGAGCCTGACAAGATCTCCTCTCTCAACCACCACATTCATTGCAATTGACACTTGAAGTCCCTTCTGTCTGTGTCATGGTGTCCTTTTGTATTTTTTTCAAGGTGATGCTGCGATGACTGATATGTGGATGAATGTATACAGCTTCTGAACAAGTCCAGTAAAATTATTTGAAAGGGTATTAGAGCTCACAGCATCAACCATGACTAAATGTAAACAATGTGCTTAGCAATGGATATAAACAGCACTTGGTTGTTTTTTCTGAACAAGAGTTTGTAACCCTGATGCATGACCGCTTATATTTTTTGCCCCATTGTAGCATTGTCTTCTAACTTGTTAAAAGACAGATTCATTTTAATAAGCGTATTCTTTAAAATATGAAAAAGTTCTTCAGCTGTTGTACTTGCTGTACCTTGCAGATTAATAATCCTCAATAATTTCATAGTCATTATCGCTTACATGTTGAAATGCAGCTGCTACTTGTTCTCTATATGCAAAATCAAGAGTTTTGTCTAGTTTCACACTGGAATACCTGGCAGTGGCTAATTCATTTCTGATCTTATTCTGTATAATGTAGTTAAAGGAGATAACGTCATTTTGAGACTGGTTTGATAAGTAAGTGGCATTTTTCTGCACACAAGTCATTCTTGCTTGCATGAAGGGATCTTGGCTATTAAGATAATCAACAATCTCTAAGAAAAGCCCCAATTCTCTGAAGTTGCATGTTCATCATGTAGCTGAAGTGGTAAGACAAGCTTCCCTTTTTTGGTACTGTGCTTGCATTGCTTTGCTTAACATCAAATCCATATGTAACTTTTCATGTTTAAAATGGCCAGTATGTTCGACTGCCCTTCAGTGCTGACTAGTTTTTGCATGCTTTTTAATTTTTTTAGGTCCTTTTTTCCAATTGCAACAGCCAGCTGGTATCCCAGCTGGCTCAGTTTTGCTTGTTAGATTGCATGAAAACAATCTACATGTGAAACAAAATATTCTGTCTTTTTTTTTTCTTTTGAATATTCAAGCCAAGACGTTGCTGCTGGTATTTTATACCATGCTGCATTAAGCGAGTGTAATTTATTTCCAGACACTTGTTGGGGATACCTATTCAGAACAGGTGGATGTGGCCCTTGCTTTACAGTGCATAAGAGTTCTATTCCCTTATATAGGGCAGCCCATGATGAGAATTACTAGAGTACTCACTTTTAGAGAAGCCCTCAGCTCCTGTAATTAATGTCATGGTTCTCTCGCTTACTCTACTAGTTGAAGCACCCATCCATATTCTTGTGTGATGTATGTATGAGAGGGTACGTGTATGACCTAGCTGAGTTTGCATGCACTCATAACTGCATGTTATGAAGAAATACATTTACTTCAGTTTGTGAATGCCAGTGATAGAAAACACAAAAGTCAGTGAATTAATCTGCAGAAATATTAATTTTTTTTAGATGAATTGGGTGGGGGGGGCACTGGGTGCATGCCCCTGATGATAGCTAAGATCTAATTTAACATGCTATGGTCATTGTTCAAGCTAGTTTCCTCACCAATCTTCCTCCAGCAGGAATGGCTAACTAGCTCTTAGTCAGGAACCCTGCAGAATCCAAGATCCCAGTTTTCCTTGTCACCTCAAGTGAAGGATAACTAGGGGTTCTCTGTCCCTTCCTTTATAGTACAGTAAACCTTTGCAAAGTCTCTCTCCCAAAGTTCATGACCCCGCTTTAAGTGGCAGGAAGGCTTTCTGGGGCTGCAGTCTCCATCCACCCTTGAAATGAAGTGACCACTTTTCTCCCCACTTGCTGTGCTGATAGCTTTGTATGCTTGGCATGCAACTGTGTTGTTCTTTGTCTTTGGACACACCTTGCTCAATTTACATGGGAGATGCATTCAAGCAGGTGGAACCGCATCCCAGAAAAAAACCTGTTTGTCAACACCTGCTGAGATGCTTGGTTTAAACACATTTTAGTTATAATTTCAGTACATCTGTGGGATCCTTCGTGGGTTGACCATACATATGTCACACAAGAATATTAATCGAGTTATTAGTTTTCCAATTACATTGGACAACTTAGGTACAGATTATAACAGCAAGTTGGGGCACACGGAGGTGGTCAGGCTTGTTGACGCTCACTGCTAGACGCCAGGGAGCCCTTTGCTTTCTGGCATAAGGTTGCTGTTAAGGTCACAGTGACAGGGAGTCACTTATGAAGTGATGGTAGGCATAGTGATGAGTCATCTTTGGTGACCCTAGCCATGTAAATGGGATCACATCATGGAGGCTCTCCTGTGACCTTGGCTACTGAGTTAGAACTGTGCTAGGGCTGATTTCCAGCAGCACTGGCTGTCCTGTTACACATCAGAAAGAGCAGCGTAGCTCTGTGTAGTGATGATGGGATGCTCATAGGCAGTGATGAGGGGACAGTACAGCAGAGAGAGGAATGTGGCTCAGAGGCAGCGATGAGGGGGCACGTGGCACAGGAGAGATAAAGGGCTAGTTCATTATTGGGCACAATGTGCCCTTCAAGTATTTTCAGTTTTAATAATTAAAAGCTGCTTAATTCCCACTGGGGCAATTTTTGCTGTGAATGGCTTGGGTAATGGGGACAGGAGCAGAGAGAATTAGAGGGGGATGGACGTAGGCGAAAGGGAAGGAGACCTAGCACTTTCGGGGCAGTCTCCTGGGAGCCCTCACTTATCATTCCTCCCAAAGGCCCTCTGTGAGGAGCACTGTGTACAGCTGCCTTTGGAGTCCATCAAAGCTGCTCTGGCAGGTGAGCAGAGGTGGTGATGGGGCCTCTGGGATAGTGAGTCAAGGAGCTTCGAGGGTCTATTTACTATTTCTGCAGCACACACTACCCCTAGCTGCTGGGGGAGCGAGCAACCAAGTCAGCCGGCTGGACTTGGGTCGCTGCCTGTCAGTGTGCTGCTCTGCTACTTGGTGGCTAGCCAAGCACCCGCTAATGCTCTTGGCACCCTGGATTCTCATGCATTCACCCTATTTCCTTCTCCTGTCAGAGCTCCCTGAGGGACAGGGCACTTCCTGATTCTGCATGAGGGGGAGCGAGAAGATATGCATCTGGCTTCTCAGCCAACTACCACAACCTCCCCTGCCCCCCAATAGCCTTTTCTGATCGCTGGGGCGGCTCTGGGAAGCTGCCGAAGCAGAGACTTATCTAGAGATCCAAGGCAAAGGTATTAGTAGCAATGGTATTTCAGTAGCACCTAGAGGCTCCCCCCAAGATGGGGGCCCCACCGAGCTAGGTGCTGTACATACATGTACTAAGAAAGATTCCCTGCCCTGAAGAACTTGTGCTCTAAACAGGCAAGACAGACAAAGGGTGGGAGGCAAAACAAAGGAAGTGATTTGCCTGCGGGTAGGCATCTGGTCAGTAGCAGAGCCAGGGATAGTTTGCTCTCCTGATTCCCAGTCCTATGCCATCTCCAGTGGACCACAATGCCGTTCAGCTCCATGTGTTTCTCAAGTATTAGTGCCATGTAGGCCTTGATATTTACTAGCCACTTCCTAAGTACGTGCATAGGCTGAACTAGTTCCACTCGTTTGGCCACAGCTTAATGAGGAAATGGATTTCCTTTGCTCTCCAGTACATTTAAGCCCCACTGTGGAAAGGGAATTGGTTAAAAATGGTTTAATATCCACCTATCAATTCCACTCCAGGGCATTTTCCATGGAGCAGGGAACACAGTTTCTCACAGTACTGAAGAGATCACTGCCCTAAGCCTCCTACAGCACAGACTCCAGCTAGAATCCTGCAAAGACCAGCTGCAGGATCCCAGGAGGTATTTTCTCCTGGCATCAGACTGAACTGGAGGCTGAAAGTAAAGGACAAGGGACAGAGACATCAGCTTCCCTGGTGTCTCTGGGATTGCAACTCCTGCCTCTCCAGCCTTCAGAAATGTACTCAGCAAAATGCTGCCTGCTTCCAGAAACAAACACAGCCTAAGCCAAAACAAATAGACTTGGGTGTTGGTAGTGAATAGGCCAAGGTTCCATGTGCTGGCGTCATCTCTGCCTGCTGCCAGTGTGTTGTCATAGGAACAGCTGGATTATTTTACAGTCCAGCTGTGCAGCCAGTTCTCCAAAGGAGTAATCTAAAGGGACGGGAGAGGGGTGGGCAGAAAAGTAATGCTGCCTTTTTTCCAGTAAGGGAGGGGAAGAGAGACAACTCCATCTGCCAAAATCCAGAAACCACAGTCCATCATTTCCAGGTACCTAGACTTTCTCCTTTTAGCTGAGATCTGCTGCCTTGTGGGGAGGGGCAAATCAAGACAGCGGTACATTATTATAGCAGTAGTTAAGCATTATTGTTCTATACTGTGCCCCAATGAGTCTGATTCTTCAGTCATTTGGCAGGCACAGCACAGTGGTGTAGCTGTGCTGAGCCTCCATGAAAAGGCCAAGTTGATAAAATACGTAATAGGCTTTATCTCACAAGAATTGAGTTTATATAATTAACTCCCTCCTCCTCTAAGTTCTCCTCGTCTCTGGGCTTCTTGGTGTGTTCTCTCTTCTCCATGATGGAAAACTCTCTGGGGGAAGGGACTGTCTTTATTTTGTGTCTATGCAGCACTGAGCACACTGTTGCACATAAATAGATAAGTAACCTTCTACATTGTGGGAACCCTTGTATCTCAACTATAACACATGGCTGTTGGTCCACTAGCAGATTTTGCCCTCCAAAGGGGCCCTGGTGTGAGTACGGTCTGAATGAGCTCTCCCCTGACATCTAGTGACAGCACTGGGGAAAAAGCCTTCAGGAACAGACAGTATTTGCATAGACACACCTACACTCCCTTAGGTGTTCAGCAGACAGACCTGCTTTGCCAAAGTGACCAATTTTGGTTGTTTTGTTTTACGTTTCCCTTTAATGCAGGGATAATGAAATGTTATCCTTATTGTATGAGTAAAGGGCAGCAGAACTGCATTTAGCATGCCCTGATTGAGGGGGTTACCCACTGAAAACTCACCTGCTAAGCAGAGGCAGGGATGCCAAATCCCACAGAAGATGAGGGGAGGGGCAGGCATGGGTGTTTTTATTTGGTAGTGTGGATTCCTCTTAAAGAGGCATAGACACCATTTGGCCCTGCCCTACCCACTCCAGAGTTTAAAGACAGAGCTGGTTGAACTCAATTCAGATTCCTTGTTTCTGTTCAGTGATTACTGGAGCTGAAATCAGAGACAAGCAGGTATAGATCCTAAACCTTAGTTCCAGTATGGGGACAATGTTGCTGTGAAAGACAATAAAAATACAGGCATCAGAGTGGTAGCCGTGTTAGTCTGTATCAGCAAAAACAACGAGGAGTCCTTGTGGCACCTTAGAGACTAACAAATTTATTTGGGCATAAGCTTTCGTGGGCTAGAACCCACATCTGATGAAGTGGGCTCTAGCCCACGAAATCTTATGCCCAAATTAATTTGTTAGTCTCTAAGGTGCCACAAGGACTCCTTCATTTTTTATATAAAAATACAGTAATACAGAGGTTCCTTGCTACCCAGTGAAATCACTAAGAGCTGGGTTAAATGGGTACGGGGAACCTCAGAATGTGGCATCTCCGACGCGGCTGTGATAACAGTGGCAGAGAGAGCAGCAGCAGTGGTAGCAATAGTGAGCTAATTGCAGAGACAGTAGCGGAGGCATTGCTTGATCCCCCCCCCCCTTTTCAGGAGTGCAAGGGGGACCATGCAAATGCACCTCTGAACTCTGGTATTCACTGACTAAGGACGACCACCTGTGAGTGGTGTGCATCAGAGGGAGTGGGGCGTGATGTGTTAAAGGGACAATTATTTGTCAGACTTTCACAGCACAAGGTGGTAAACTCAGGCAAAGGACACTGCCCAATGCACTGTGGGGTGGGTGTTTGCTTAAGGTTACATGCTTTTGAATGGTGGTTGTGGAGTTCTCCCAGACCAGTGCTGGGTTCCCTTTCCCTTTTAATGAAAGTTTTCTTTTGTTATACAGACTCAGTGCTTGTGAGTGGGGAAATACCGCCTCTTAAGGTATGTCTACACAGCAATTAAAAACCTGCTAAGGGCTCTGGCTAAGGGGACTGATGAATTGTGGTGTGGATAATTGGGCTCAGGCTGCAGCCTGCGATCTGGGACCCTCACAAAGTCCTAGAGACTGGGCTCCAGCCTGAGCATCTACACCACAATTAAACAGCTCCTTAGCCCAAGCCCACACCAGCTGCCAGGGAACAGCTGTGAGTTTTTAATTGCAGTGTGCAGCCATACCCTTAGAGGCAATCAAAGATGGTGCTTAGTTTCCCCAGATTACTGAGTGAGGGCTTGAGCCAGTTCTGTTTTGTATTGTTAAGAGGAACCCCTAGATGTTGACCCTGACCCTTGTTGCTGCCAACTCCACCAGGCAGAAGGGCTACACTGGTTAAATAAGGCAATACATGAGACTGGCAAAATTAGCTGCCTTTGCAGCCTAGTCAAAGGGCCAATTTGTGTTACATCTTGACTGGATAACAGACTTTTTAAAATTAAACAAAAAAACCCCCCAGCTACACAAGGGGCTGGGGTATTATCCTGTGTTTCTTTGGAAATGTTTTTAGTACAGCAGTAGTCCACAGATGGTGCAGTGTCTGGAAATGGCCAGTAGAGGGCGCAATGGGTCGAATCTGAACTCCTGACAGCAGGGTTCAATATTGAGCACAGACACTGTGTTAGACTTTGTTTTTCAAATTTCCCACTGCTGCTCCCACCAATGCAGCTCCTCCTGTGATAATATTGTTGAGAGCCTAGTGTAGGCAGGGCTCAGGTATTTTTAGTCATGATATTGTCTAATCTGATCATGCCAAATTTGGATGACACAGCAATTAAAGTGCCCATCGTTGATCCACACAAGCATTTCCACCATTGCTAGCTGTAGTGGGGCTGCATCGGAGTTACTGGCATCCTTGGAGCATTGCCCACAATTCCCAGTATGGACTAGCCAATGGCTTCAGATCAAATGTGCTCAGTTTACAGGTAACAATGTTTTCTCTGTTAGCTCTACAATTATGCCCTGGGCTGTGAAGCCTGCTCTGCACTTGGAGAATTACCGGTTGTTGACAATGCATGTCAGCAAGAGGGGCATCAGAGCTGGTGCTGATCAGAGTTTAAGTTCAAGTGTAGACAAGCACATTTCAGAAACCAGTATCTTGCTTTCTTCTTCATCAGGTGTTCTAGACTCCAGCCCTATCCATGTTAGAAAACAGGGTCTCCTGTCAGGTGGTACCATGCTGACATCTTGCCCTTTAGGCTTGCTGCTGCCCTGAGCAAGAGTTGGTTTATGTACTTACACTTATCATGGCTGTAAAGTGATCAACAATCTTCTGTAAAAGTCTGGGACGTAAGTTACAAATGGATAGATACTCAGCTTCTGTGATCCCTGGCTATTCAGATTCCATTAGCCCCTGGGGACTCCAGAGACCTCCCTTCAAGACAGCTGTCTTGAATACAACGTTGATAGACAATGTGCCCCAAGGTTCATTCTGTGTAATTGGGAAGACATGGCTGATTTAAACCTTACAGCCCTGATCTATAAAAGTGAGTATGTGACAGCAGAAAACAATAGGCTGTCAGGGTCACTGATTAGCTTGAGAGAGGTTTCAGAGTAGCAGGCGTGTTAGTCTGTATTCACAAAAAGAAAAGGAGTACTTGTGGCACCTTAGAGACTAACCAATTTATTTGAGCATAAGCTTTCGTGAGCTACATCTCACTTCATCGGAGCTGTAGCTCATGAAAGCTTATGCTCAAATAAATTGGTTATTCTCTAAGGTGCCACAAGTACTCCTTTTCTTTTAGCTTGAGAGACACAACCATCATGAGTTTTAACCTTTTGTTGTGTGAGTAGAAAGATCTCTCAGCATCTCACTTTGGTTTTTATTGGTTATCTAACATAATCATTTGTTCTGTGTTTTGGGGTGGGTGGGTGAATAGTGGTGGATGTGACAGGGAGGGTGGTATCTGTTGCATGTAATTTTTGTTCTTGCTTGTGAATAAATCCATATGCCGCCCAATTTTCAAACATGGGTTTCTTAACAGATCATCTTCTAATCTGCATTGGGAGGTGTCGCAGAGTCACCAGGGCAATGCTCTGGAGCTACTCCATACGAAGCCAGCCAGGACTCTGGGGGAGCCTCCTCTCCCTGAACATACTGTCTCCAGGGCAAGAAGCTTACACAGCTTCGACCTGCCTGGGTCTGACCTCAGAGCATTCAGAATCCCCTTCCACACCGTGCACTTCCTGCAGCGAGTCCGCCCAGGCAAGGCTCCTGGGGAAGCCAGAGGGCCCTGAACCCCAACTCCACAGTCAGAGGTGACTCACAGCCAGACGGTATAACAGAAGGTTTATTAGTCGACAGGAACACAGCGTAGGACAGAACTTGTTAGCACAGAAATCAGTGACTTTCAGCCAAGTCCATCTTGGGGGAAGTGGAGCCCAGAGCCAGGGCTCTGGCCCTCCCCCTGTGCCCCAAGCCAGCTGAGAATGACTAGCTTCCAGCTGCCTGGCCCCTGCGCACCCGTTGCTCCTCCTCCGGCCTTTGTCTCGTTTCCAGGGCCAAGAGTAACCTGGTCGTAGCTTCATTCAGGTTACGAAGGGGTGGCCATAGCATCTGTGCAGGCAGCTGCAGCAACCCCTGCAAAAGTCACACACCCTTATTCCCACCACCTAGACATTGGTGCAATACACAGGGAAACTGAGGCACACACAACATTCATGCAAAACAGTAAGACTCACATAACAAAATCCCCACTTGTCGCAGGAGGCTCCAATGCCAAACTGATCTGAGTTCCCAAATGTGTGATTTAGACATCCTATTGAGAAAGCTAGGTCTTAATATAGTTTAGAAACTATTTTAGGACCACCCAACATTTCTGCAGTTGATTGTAGTTGGCTACAGCTGGCAGCGTGCACACACATCAGTGGGTAGAATTTGGCCCTTAGTGAAGAAATGGATTCTCTTTGCCAGATGCTCAAAGTGCTTCTGATGTTAACTTCCATGGCGTTTGCAAGGAGATGCTGAGATTCCTCTTCTTTTGATATTTTCTGTCGCTGGCACATTGGGGACATCTTTGAGGACACTTAGTTGCAGCCCATGACTAATTATGTGTCTGAGGCATCGTTCCCTGATGACACAGCTATCAGGATGGAAAACGCTACTCCTTCTCCAGGGGGATTTTGCCTCTTGCTGTCTGGAGTTAGCCACAGGAAACCCACTTTCCTGTTCCTCTTATTTTAACCCTTAGAATATGGCTGGTTCTATGGATATGCAAACAAGTCAAGCAGGGGACCCTAGTCTGGGACTTTGGGCAGGTTTCCAGCAGTGAGAGAATAAATTGGGTTAGAATTTGCTCCAGGTAAAAGTCCCAACCTACCCTCTTAGTTGCCACAAACTCCCACTGATCCTTTAGCATGTATTCCTTACACAGCCCATCTCCCTGATATGAGTCCTTAGGTCAGTAACTGGCATGGTGGAGGTGGGGCAGCTGGGAAGTCACCCGAGAAAGAACAGCTGGGAGACAGCAGGGCCGCAGGAAGTGAGAGTAAGAGAATGAAAAGCAGGGTATTTGTGGGAGAGTAAGAGAGGTGGGGTGGTGGGATTGGCATTGCTGGAGAACACTGGAGTGCTTTCAAGGGGATAGTGAGGGACAAGATGCTGTGGACTCGTATCTTCTGTTGGAGTTACCGAGGATAAACCTAGTCCTGTTCAGCGCTAAGGATTCAAGATAAACAACAAAAGTCAGTAATCCTGTGTAACAGAACTAGATAATGTCTGCCCTGGTGTGCTCTACTGGCTAGAATCCACACTGCTCAATGGTAACATAGGCACTACACTAACAGATCCTCCTTCAGCTCATTTTGTTGTTGTTGTTGTTATTTGTGTACTGGGATAACGCCTAGCGGGCCCCAGTCAGGGATCAGGGCCCCACTGTGCTAGGTGTTGTACTCACACATAATGACAAGACAGACCCTGTCCCAAAGAGCTTACATCTGTAAGCAGTGTCAGGATGAGCTCCACCCTGACATCTGGAGGTGAGGTGTGGCAAGTTGTGGAAAAGAACTTCAGGGGCCGATGTCATTTGCATAGGCACACCCACCACGCCTAGAATGAGACCATAGCTGCTCAAATGGTCACTTTGGCTGCTGTGGGATCCCCAGCGTCTCTGTTATTGGGGCAGGAAGAATAAATTGTTATTACCCTGATTATGGGAACTGTGCTTGGAACTGTACGTGGCCTTTTGTTATGATGGAGGGATTCACCATCAACTAAATAGCACTCGCTAGCCAAGGGTCATGGGTTCCAAAGCTGTGTGAATAGAGAGAGGCTGGGGACAAGTATTAATACTTGGTGGCATGGGCCCCTTGGTGAGGGCCTTACATGCTAATTGCACTTCCTCCTCTCTCCACTGTAGAATATCAGAGCTAATTTTGATTCCATTAGAAGTCTAGTTATAGGCTGCTGAGCTCACTTTGGGCTGACAGCGCACCAGCACTGGGGCTCCCCTACTACAAGCTGAAATCACCTAAGAGCTGAAATCACTGAGTGTTGTGTTAAGTAGTGGGAGCCTGAAGATATATTGTGGAGCAGTTTGCGGGACGGCTGGTGAAGCAGTTCGACGTGGAGCAGTGTGTGGATGGCAGGAGCTGCTTGTGGGTTGTGGAGCTGAGCGAAGGAGTTCGTGGGGCGGCTGGCAGAGTGGAGCGCAGCTGAGCGAAGGAGTTCGTGGGGCGGCTGGCGGAGCGGAGCGCAGCGGAGCGAAGGAGTTCGTGGGGCGGCTGGCGGAGCGGAGCGCAGCGGAGCGAAGGAGTTCGTGGGGCGGCTGGCGGAGCGGAGCGCTGCTATGGAGCTATGGGGCGGTCAGCTTCAGATCATGTAAGGTGCCTCTTACCCCCGTCCCATTTCCACCCAGGTTGGGAGGTAAAGCTCCGCAGATAAACTTTCGAACTCTGGGGCTGCCCTGATCAGGGACAGAGACTTTTGGGGCATTGGACTTTTGGGACTTTGGGTGATTTGGGGTTGCTGGACTCAAGAACCAAAGGGAAAAGGGCATGCCCCAATTTGCCTGGGGTGGGTTTTTTTTTATTCATGGGTTGTGTTATGAATCCTGTTGGTGGTGTTTCCCCAACATAATGCCACATTGTTTCTCTCTGTTATTAAAAGGCTTTTGCTACACTCAGGCTATGTGCTTGCGAGAGGGGAAGTATTGCCTCTTGGAGGCGCCCAGCGGGGGTGGTATATATTTGTCCCAGGTCACTGGGTGGGGGCTCGAGCCGGTTTGCATTGTGTTATTGGAATGGATCCCCTAGATATTGAACCCGGCCCTTGTTGCTGCCAACTCTGACGGGCAGAAGGGTTACATTTTTGGGGGCTCGTCCGGGATAGCCTGGGTCAGTACCCCTCGCAAGCACCTGTTGAGTGATCCACTACATTGGGAAACAATTTATATTTTTTTTTTGTTTTGTTTGTGCTTATATTTTGAGGAAATTACTGTTTGTATAATGGCTAATATGTCAGGTTTGTTGGGCCCTGGCTCAGCAGCTTCTAGCTCAGGGGCTGCAGCCTCGGCTGATGATTGGACAAAAGCTCTGGGGCAAATATTGGAAAAGGTTGTGCTGCCCCATGCTGAGTCAGACTCTTGTCGTAAGTTAAGATTATTTGCTGGGGAGGAGGAGTTTGAACCCTGGTTAGAGCATACCACTGAAATGCTGCAAGAGTGGGCCGTACCAGATGCAGAAAAGCGAAGATGCCTTATAGAGAGCCTTGGCGGCCCAGCATTAGATGTGATTCGCACCCTGAAGCTCATTGACCCTGGGGTCAGTGTGAAGGACTGCCTAGAGGCCCTTGAACACAACTTTGGGAGCGTAGAGGGCCCTGAAGACAGCTACTGTAAGTTCCTTAATTCCCGACAACAAAAGGGCGAGAAGGCTTCAGCCTACATACAGAGACTGGAGAGACTGCTTCAGAGAGCTGTCATGAGGGGAGCAGTGACTGCTGAGCAGATGGATCAGACCAGACTGGCTCAAATTGTAAGAGGAACTCAGTATCAGAACCCGATTCTACTTCATCTCCACCTAAGAGAACGACGGGAACATCCCCCAAGTTACTCCCAGCTGATAAAAGAGGTCCGAGAGGAGGAAGAAAGGCAGGCTGCCAGTGAGTTTTGGGAAGCCCAAACATCGGAGCCAGGCAGCACAACACCACTGCAAACGGCCAGTGTACTGATGGTGAGCACCAGAGAGGAACTTGCCCAACAAATGCAGGTCCTGACGGAACGGATAGCTGAGCTGCAAAGTACCGTTGACCGAGTTAAGACTTCCAGGAATAAGAAGCCTCAAACTGTGGCGATTGAGAAGCCCGCACTTAGAGCCACCATCCCCCCCAGGCGAAGGGGAAAAGGTCAATTCTTCTGCTACCGATGTGGTCAGGATGGACACAGTGCTGCCAAGTGCCGTAATGAAGAAAACCCCTCCTTAGTGTATGGAAAGCTGAGGATCAGTTGGGAGAGATCCGGTAGCTGCCAGAGGGTCTGGGGACGGGGACCCCCCAGGTCTGCAGGATTTGAAGATTCCCCCAGAAAAGACTGTCCAGCTGGGATCCCTGCAGGACTGATAGGGCCTCGAGCAGAGGTCACGGTGAGGATTGAAGGGGTGGAGTGTAAAGCAGTGCTTGACACTGGATCTCAAGTGACTATTATATTTCAGTCATTCTACCAACAGATGCTTAGGCACCTGCCTATACAGCCACTGACTGGCCTTGGCCTGTGTGGCCTCAGCATGGATGAATACCCCTACCAAGGGTATGTCATAGTGCACCTGGAATTCCCAGAGGAGGTTGCTGGGGTAAGAGAAGAGGTAGACACAGCTGCCTTAATATGCCCTGACCCTAAAGGGACTTCTGATGTGTCTGTGCTGATAGGGACCAACTCCAGTCTCTTCAAGGTACTCGCGGATTACTGCAGAAGGCGGGCTGGGGACCAATACCTGAATACCCTGATGATCCATACGCTTTGTGCTGAAGCCTATAGGAAAATTGAGAGCGCTAAAAGGGACACATCTGAGCTACCGCTTGGGGCACTGAAGTACGCGGGCACAACCCCCTTAGTAGTGCCTGCAAGGACGGAGCAAGAAGTGCTTGTCATGAGTACCTGTCTGAAAGGCAGTAAAGGGACATTAGCAATGATAGAGCAGCCGATGGGAGGAGAGCTCCCTGAAGGAGTGTTGGTCCCCAGTGGAGTCATAACCCTACCTGCTGAAGCCCAGGAAAGGGTGACTATACTGATTGCTAATGAAACGAGTCGTGATGTTGTTGTGAAGCAAGGACAAAAGATAGCAGACCTCTTTGAGCCTGAGTCGATTGTAAAACCCCAGTGTGAAACTCAAGTTCCGACAATAGACCCAGCAAAGTTTGACTTTGGAGATTCACCAGTGTCCGAGGACTGGAAAGATCGCCTGAGGAAGAAACTTTGTGAAAGATCCAAGGTGTTCTCACTGCATGAGTGGGATGTGGGATGTGCAAAAGGAGTAGAGCACAATATCAGACTACATGACTCTCGACCTTTCAGGGAGAGATCTAGGAAGATTGCTCTCTCTGAGATGGAAGATGTGCGACATCATCTTCAGGAGCTGGCTGCGAATGGCATCATTACAGAGTCCCGTAGCCCATACGCCTCACCCATTGTGGTAGTCCGCAAAAAGAATGGGAAAATCCGGATGTGTATTGACTACCGCACCCTAAACAG
Source organism: Eretmochelys imbricata (assembly GCF_965152235.1). NCBI lineage: Eukaryota > Metazoa > Chordata > Testudines > Cheloniidae > Eretmochelys > Eretmochelys imbricata. The sequence goes on from NC_135577.1 coordinate 90,689,498, forward strand.
CCGTACTGTGGTCGACCAGTACACTATGCCTCGAGTGCAAGATGCCTTAGACTGTTTGCTGGGAAGCCAGTGGTTCTCTGTGTTGGATCTTCGAAGTGGATACTACCAGATCCCTCTGGGAGAAGAAGATAAGGAGAAGACAGCCTTCATCTGCCCATTAGGGTTTTATCAGTTCGAACGCATGCCCCAAGGGATTTCTGGAGCACCTGCCACCTTTCAACGTCTCATGGAGAAAGTTGTGGGAGACATGAATTTACTGCAAGTGTTAGTTTATTTGGATGACCTGATTGTGTTTGGAAGAACCTTAGAGGAGCATGAAGAAAGACTTCTTAAAGTGCTTGATAGGTTGGAGGATTATGGTCTGAAGCTTTCAATTGACAAATGCCAGTTCTGCAGAACCTCAGTGAAGTATGTGGGTCACATTGTGTCCCAAGAAGGTGTGAGTACTGATCCTGATAAAATAGAAGCACTCACTACATGGCCACGTCCAAGTAACTACAGAGAACTCAAGACCTTTCTTGGATTTAGTGGCTACTACCGCAGATTTGTGAAAAACTATGCTACGATTGTAAAGCCTCTGAATGATCTTACCAGGGGACATCAGTCCAGCAAGAACAAATCTAAGTCCAAGAATAAGGGGAGGTCCCCAAAGCCTCCTGTGCAGAGACACAATGGCCCCTTTGCACCATTTGGGCCACGGTGGGATGAGAGATGTGAAAGGGCTTTTCGAGAAATCATTACTTGCCTAACTCATGCTCCAGTCCTAGTTTTTGCTGACCCAAGCAAACCATTTATCCTGCATACTGATGCCAGTTTGGAGGGTCTGGGAGCAGTCCTGTACCAGGAAGTGGAAGGCAAATGTAAACCTGTAGCCTTTGCCAGCCGAGGATTGTCTGATAGTGAAACTCGCTATCCCACCCACAAGCTGGAATTTTTGGCCTTGAAATGGGCCATCACTGAGAAATTTCGAGACTACTTGTATGGTGCTCAGTTCCAGGTGTGGACAGACAACAATCCACTGACTTATGTGTTAACAAGTGCTAAGCTGGATGCTACAGGGCAGAGATGGGTGGCCGCCTTGGCTAGCTATGAGTTCAGCATTCAGTACCGATCAGGGAGAAGCAATGTAGATGCAGATGCATTATCCAGGCGTCCGCAGGCTCCAGAAGTTGCTGTGATACCCACAGATGGAGTGAGAGCTATTTGCAGTGTGAGTCGCCGAGAGCCAGAGGCCCGTGAGGGCTTTCAGGGATGTGTTGCAGAAGCTTTGGGCCTGCCCCCTGAATGCATGCCTTCTGCTTCAGTGAACTATATTGCATTAGACCAATCTCCTTTGCCCATGCTCAATGCGGCTGACTGGCAAGAAGCCCAGCGGCAAGATATTGACATTCGTGATACACTACTTGCCAAAAGGGAGGGGCGAAGCCCAGCTGCGGTTGTCCCACCTAACCCGGAGGGTAAACTACTATTGAGAGAATGGACCAAACTAAAACTGATTCAGGGAGTGCTACACCGAATGACCACTGACCCTTTACAAAAACAACGAGCACAACTAGTACTGCCAAAAAAGTACAGAGCCCTGGCCATGAGGGCCCTGCATGATGACTTTGGGCATTTAGGGATGGAGAGGACCCTGGAACTTATTCGTAGTAGGTTCTATTGGCCCCGAATGGCTGAAGATGTTCACAGGAAATGTGAGACTTGCGCTCGATGTGTTCAAAGGAAAACTCTGCCCACGAGGGCTGCATATCTCAAGAACATCACCAGCAACAAACCTTTGGAGTTGGTATGCATTGATTTCTTGTCTGTAGAGGTAGACAAGAGGAATGTTGGAAACATTCTAGTAGTGACTGACCATTTTACACGGTATGCACAAGCATATCCCACACGTGATCAGAGGGCCACCACCGTTGCTCGAGTATTGTGGGACAAATATTTCTCAGTCTATGGATTCCCGGCTCGGATACACTCTGATCAGGGGCGGGATTTTGAGAGTCACCTTCTGAAGGAGGTGCTGAAGATAGCAGGAATTAAAAAGTCTAGGACAACGCCTTATCACCCCCAAGGTGATCCTCAGCCAGAGAGGTTCAATCGAACCCTATTAGATATGTTGGGAACTTTGCGACCAGAGCAGAAGGCAACCTGGAGCCAGCATGTCGCATTTCTGGTGCATGCCTACAATGCCACAAAGAACGATGCTACGGGAGTCACCCCATATCTCTTGATGTTTGGGCGAGAACCAAGATTACCCATAGACTTGTGCTTTGGTGTATCAGAGGATGGAGATAGCTATGAAACTCATCAGCAATATGTATCCCGACTAAGAGAAAAGCTGCGGGATGCTTATCGCTTAGCTACCGCTGCGGCTCGGAAGAACGCAGACCGCAACAAACATCGATATGATGCTAGAGTGCGTTCGCAGGAGCTCCAGCCGGGGGACAGAGTCCTGCTGCGAAATTTGGGTATTGCTGGCAAACACAAGATAGCTGACAGATGGAAGGCAATACCTTACCTGGTGATGGAAAAGCTGGGAGATCTGCCGGTCTACAAGATCAAACCTGAAGACGGTCCAGGGCAAATAAAGACGGTGCATAGAAACCTTTTGCTCCCTGTGGGGGAATTGGTAAGCACCCCTTATGAGATGGGCCACGGCAGGGCCGCCGGGCAGAACAGAGGTGCTAGACCAAAGCCGCCATCCAACACAGACAGTGGGCCCTCTGCAGCTAACTTACCCCTATTCTGCACATCTGAGAGTGAGTCTGAGGAGGAAGACACAACCCTGGTGTATCCTGGGATGGAGACAAGATTTCAGTCTCGATCAGCTGAACCAAACGAGAGTTTTCCCTCTTCCGCCCTAAACCCAATGGCGGAACTATTTAGGCCCCTTTCTGATACCCCGGTGCTGCTGATGAGACCCCCCTGTGATGACACACACAGGTTACTGGACAATGGGGACAGACAGGTAGAGGATGTCCTGGGCACCTTGGACCCTCCAGCGTTAGAACTAGGAGTGCAGGGGCCTACACCAGTAGCCGAGGGACCCTCCAGGGAAGCCTCTCCATCCGTCACTCAAGAGGATGTTCCCCCTACCTCGGCAACAGAGATTCTCAATAGACGAGACAGGGTGATAAGACCAGTGAAACGGTTAACTTATGATGCACCTGGGGTGACTAGTGAGGAGCCAATACATTTAGCACACAGGCTTGTGGAAGCTAAAGTGGGCTTCCTGAGGCCCTTTGGAGGAAACCAATGAGTTGGTATAAAGGGAGTGTGATTTGTCGGGACGACAAAGTCTCGGCTGGGGGGAGGATGTAAGCAGTGTCAGGATGAGCTCCACCCTGACATCTGGAGGTGAGGTGTGGCAAGTTGTGGAAAAGAACTTCAGGGGCCGATGTCATTTGCATAGGCACACCCACCACGCCTAGAATGAGACCATAGCTGCTCAAATGGTCACTTTGGCTGCTGTGGGATCCCCAGCGTCTCTGTTATTGGGGCAGGAAGAATAAATTGTTATTACCCTGATTATGGGAACTGTGCTTGGAACTGTACGTGGCCTTTTGTTATGATGGAGGGATTCACCATCAACTAAATAGCACTCGCTAGCCAAGGGTCATGGGTTCCAAAGCTGTGTGAATAGAGAGAGGCTGGGGACAAGTATTAATACTTGGTGGCATGGGCCCCTTGGTGAGGGCCTTACATGCTAATTGCACTTCCTCCTCTCTCCACTGTAGAATATCAGAGCTAATTTTGATTCCATTAGAAGTCTAGTTATAGGCTGCTGAGCTCACTTTGGGCTGACAGCGCACCAGCACTGGGGCTCCCCTACTACAAGCTGAAATCACCTAAGAGCTGAAATCACTGAGTGTTGTGTTAAGTAGTGGGAGCCTGAAGATATATTGTGGAGCAGTTTGCGGGACGGCTGGTGAAGCAGTTCGACGTGGAGCAGTGTGTGGATGGCAGGAGCTGCTTGTGGGTTGTGGAGCTGAGCGAAGGAGTTCGTGGGGCGGCTGGCGGAGCGGAGCGCAGCTGAGCGAAGGAGTTCGTGGGGCGGCTGGCGGAGCGGAGCGCAGCGGAGCGAAGGAGTTCGTGGGGCGGCTGGCGGAGCGGAGCGCAGCGGAGCGAAGGAGTTCGTGGGGCGGCTGGCGGAGCGGAGCGCTGCTATGGAGCTATGGGGCGGTCAGCTTCAGATCATGTAAGGTGCCTCTTACCCCCGTCCCATTTCCACCCAGGTTGGGAGGTAAAGCTCCGCAGATAAACTTTCGAACTCTGGGGCTGCCCTGATCAGGGACAGAGACTTTTGGGGCATTGGACTTTTGGGACTTTGGGTGATTTGGGGTTGCTGGACTCAAGAACCAAAGGGAAAAGGGCATGCCCCAATTTGCCTGGGGTGGGTTTTTTTTTATTCATGGGTTGTGTTATGAATCCTGTTGGTGGTGTTTCCCCAACATAATGCCACATTGTTTCTCTCTGTTATTAAAAGGCTTTTGCTACACTCAGGCTATGTGCTTGCGAGAGGGGAAGTATTGCCTCTTGGAGGCGCCCAGCGGGGGTGGTATATATTTGTCCCAGGTCACTGGGTGGGGGCTCGAGCCGGTTTGCATTGTGTTATTGGAATGGATCCCCTAGATATTGAACCCGGCCCTTGTTGCTGCCAACTCTGACGGGCAGAAGGGTTACACATCTAAGTAAATGGTAGACCCTGGAGTTTTTAGAGCAGGAGGCTCTGAGTTCTGTCCCTGCTGCCGTGTGGCCAGATCATAGCGCTGGGACAGCTGTGAAGTCCTGGGGGCCATACGTTAGTTATGAGGATGATATTTAGCCTGTTATGGGCGGTTTTGGTCTCAGAGTACTTCACAAATGTTAGCCCTGCTGCCTTAAATAAAGGGGAAAGCCTGGAAGTGTTTCCCACTGGACATAGATGAGGGAATGCATTGAAAAATCCAGGGTCTCTTTTTATTTTAAATATCACCATAGGTGTTTCTGTGTATCTGACATTGATTTTTTTCCCAGTGATATCTATGTTATCTGTGACTCTGACAACCAGAATGTGGAGACTGCGAATCAGTTATGATCTGAGATTAATAGAAATTAGTACTTGAAAAGCCCAGTTAGATCACTGGTCTGTCTCCCTGGGCCAGTACAAACTTGCTCCCTATTGTACTAAAGCTCCTCATTCAAAGTACTCTATCACCTCTAAGCATTAACATTTTCCTTGGGATGTTCAAGGGGTGGTGATTATGTGCAGTAGTGTGGTGACTTCTCTACACACTTTGATATGGGGCTGCTCACTCCGTTCTCATGAGGACCAAATTTTCACATACACACCCCTAAATTGTACCCACAAAGCCTGCACATGAATGCACCAACAGGAGACTGCAAATCCAAATGGGAGTTACATGGACAAGTGTCTCTACCCCTCTTGTGCACAAATGCATTGCTCGCACCTGTACACATGTGGAGCCCAGTCTCCAGTGTTTGAAAACTTGTCCTTCAGTGTCAGAAATGCTTTTACGCTTTCCGCAATAGGGTCGTTAGCAGCAAGAGGTTCAGGGACACCAGTTGTACCAATTAATTAGATTGGGGCAGGGCCCTGGCCTTCAGCACTCTTGGCTATGTAGGAATAATACATATAATAATAGTAATTAAAAATGTTAATTTTGAAACATGTCAGTTTATTCCTGCTGAGAAGAACTTCCCTACTTATGAACTTTCAGTCTTCCAGGCTGAGCACATGGTTGTAGCTTTTCTAATAGAGATACTATCAGGTCGGATTTGAGGTCAAATGCATGTATTTAAAAAAAATCAAATAGACACAGTTTTTTAAAAGTAAGAACACCTTCCCCTGCTGCATATGTAACCCCAACATTCCAGCATTGTGCCAACACATGAGACCAGAAAGGGAAATTGACTAAAGACAAATGTGAAACTAATTAGTGTGCTGTCATTGTCCAAGCTGAATGAAGTGCTGAAAGAAAATAAACATTAAGGGTGAAAAGCAGATTGGATTTAAACAAATTCCTTCAGCTTTAGTAATCTAAAGAGCTCTTAGTAACATAAGGAGGAATGGGGAATAGTTTGTTTTTAATATATATGACTTTGTCCTGACACCATCCCCTTAAGTCTGCACATCTATTCCATGAAAACCTGGTTTTCCAAAGGACAGAAGCCTAAGGCCACACACATGCAGTTATCTTATTGGCCCTTTGTATGCACAAATACCTTTTTTGTGCAAGTAGTCATGATAATTGTGTGTGCTAAATAGGCATGCAGTTGCATGCATGTTTTATCATGCAGCTCTGGACTCCTGCCTTTTGAAAATCAGGCCCTGGATAATTAAGGTTTTTTGATTCACTTTCAAGTTTCCTGTTAGTGTGATCACTGAGACCTACCTTCCTCCATTTTCAGAGGCAGCTGGTCAATGGATTTGTCTGTAGATTATGCATTTTATACTCTTGCTTCTACAAAGCTCTCCGGCTGCAGAGAGAATTCTAGCTGCAGTTATGTCTGTTGTGGAATTCTCAAGATTCTCACCACCACTCTCGTTTAAACATCCACCAACCCTGCTATAAACAACTGAAAGAAGCTCGCCTTGCATCTTGGCTGACAGCCCAGGATAGAAGCAGCTCTGGTGTGAGACAGAAAGTGAGCAAAAAAATAGTGTCAAACCATGAATAATCTCGATGAGGACTGACAGTAACCAAGCCAGACAATCATGGTGCTAGGTTCTTAATATATCATTTCTTTCACTGGGAAGATACAAAATGCACTGCAGTCACAGCCAAACTGAAAATGGGGAAACATGACCATGCCAGGCAACTCCCTTTGCACAGCCCATACGAGTATGTCCCCGCCTTTTGTCCTTCTGGAACAAGGCGCATACAACTCTTGAAGTGCTGTACAAATGTGGAATCTGCCCATCAGACGTTTCTCTGGTCTAGGATTCTCGTGGATACCAGAGTTAAAACAGGAAGCAATTTGACTGTATCTTGTTCGTGCTGGAAAGAAAGCTGGACAGTTTCTGCTTGTGAACTGGGACCTAGGCCCCAGACTAAAGGACTGGATCAAACTAACCCGACAATTAGCACTAATGCAGCAAGTGACATACTGTCTGAGACAGGATCCTGGTGGCTTTGAGGAGCAGTGGGCTCCATTCTTGGCTACGTGGACAAACACTGCTTACATCGCTACCCAGCCCCATGATCAGATCTGACCCCAACACATCCTAGGAAAGTGATAGACGTGATGATGCTCCCCTATGTCCCACTGCCCTGTCTCCACTGGCTGGTGTTATCAAACTCCATCTTTGTTATTCTGGTCAATAGTAAAATAGAGCTTTTAAAAAACACCAACATCCCCAGCCTAATACATTCTTCCAGCACCCAACTGGATTAAGGGCTGTCACCTTGCAGAGCCCTCCTCACACTGCAACATACAGTAGCTGTTAGCACCAGGCATATCTGATCAATCACAGGGATGTTATCCCAGCTAACGGGCCCTACAGTGCAGGGAAGACCAATTGCAGCTGCAGGGCCCTCCTGGCTGCAACAGCCGCACAGCCGCCAAACTGAGGGCCACATTGGCAACAGGTGAGGAGCCCAAGGGCTGCACCTAATGTCATTAAGGTCAAACAGAATGAAGCCGTCTTTTGTAGTTCTCCAGAGCTGGCGCATGCAGAGCTGTGGCACACGCAGCTGAAGTATGCAGTCTGCACCCACGGAGCCTGCGGGGGCAGCCTGTTCTCAGGGCAATTCACCTGTGGGGGAGTGCAGTAGGTGATACCATTTTGCTCTCTGCCAGGTAGCTTTAAGTTCTAACCAGGGCTAACAGTGACTGCTTGGGAGATGCACTGAGTCAATGCATCTTCACATACCCTGGCAGTGTCCTCTCTGATGATCCTGGTGCACTTGGGAAGCTGAACTGCTCAGCTTTGGGACCCTGGCAGAACAGGGATTTGCAAGTGGTTTGCACCTCTGTGCTGCTCTGAAAGCAGACTGTCTGCTGCTGGTTGAGCTCAAGCAGTGAATTTGACCTTCACAGTCCCAACGTGCAATGTGTCAGCTTGATCTGAGTGGCCTGGAGGCTCTGTAGGGGCCACGTTTCTGTATTAAAGGTAAGGATGGATGTGGGCGTCAATGTTTAAATACCTGGGTCACGTGCTGGGCCATCCCTAAGTCTCTCATGGGAATAATACAGAAATGATGGAGATGCTGTGGGATCAAAGGACCATGTGGGGCTGTGCAATGGGTGAGCAGAAATGTGCTGGCCCAGTGCCAGACCTTTCCCATCCCCCCCATCCCGTGGAATGAAAGATTTCCTTAGAATTTGTCGACACAGAGACATGGCTTGTGAGCACCTTTAGGTTTTTCAGGATAAACAGCTTCCAGTCACACACACGTTCTTTTTTCTGTATGTTGCATCTTTATCTCACTGTAATGAATCCACCTAGGAAGTGCCATAGCTCTATTTCGGACTGACTCACTCTGCTACAATGTTTGTGTGGACACATCCCCACGATGAAATAACTATACCTCTTCAGCTAGTCCTGTGACTTCTATTCCACTCCATTGTTTCACATCTGAATTGGCCTGTCGGGTTACCTGCACACTCTCTGCTGCTCCAGGGTCATCTTCACAGCATGTCCCACTCTCTTTTTAAAATACGTCAAGTGCATCTATTTGTGGCTCCAGCTGATGTCAAGTTCATAGACCTCTAGTCCATTACAGCCACCGTGCCCCAGGTTTCCCTGTGATTGTGACAGGAGATCCTAGGTTTCCTTGCCAGGGGGAGGCAAGTTCAGTCTTACCTTTCTACTAGACCCTGGAATGCAAAGTCCTACAAGCAGCTAGCAGAGCAGAAGCAGAAGAAGAGGTTCTCCTGGGACATGTGTCAGGCCAAAGCCAAGGAGCTGTGGCAGAAGTATGAAAATGCCAAAGACAAAAACAAGAGTTCCAGGAATGCTCCCAGTATCTTGAGTAAGGCTCCCAGTCCACATGTACGCTATGAGGACCCCAACCAGATTTTTGCCTGATGTTATACACTGATTTTGGAAAAGTCCAGTGCTGTGTGGATGCTGTGATTCCCAAGGGAAATAGCTTGAGACATTATAGATAAAGACGTATGAACGCATGATTTAGGAAAATTATAGAAAACCAACTGCCTCCCCTCCAAAACCCCCAAACAAACAAACCCCTCCAATGCCAAAACAACTTTCCCTTTTAGATCAGGCCTTTAAAGAAAGGAGTCAACAAGGAGTCAGTCCCCGCAGGAGAACAGGGTCTGTGGCCAAGACAGAGAGAGAGAGAGGCCCTAGAAGTATCCCTTGGTGAGTGTCTCTCTAAGCACACCTCTGAGTCACTCATGAAAAAGAAGGAATCAGGAGCAGCAAAAAGCTGTCAGAACAATGGCAAAGCAGAGCCATCTAGGAAGAAGGCTCCGCAGGACAAAGGGCTGCCAGCCATGGAGTTTTGTGGTTAATCTGCTTTGGTGGAATCAGCAACCACTGGCATGTACTTTGTCTTTCTCATTAATGTTCTGTCCACTGAATGGGACCATCAGCCCCAGGGAGCAGGCAGAGAGGTGGTGCTTAGACCAATATTCTAGCAGGAACGTGACTGAGCTGTTCATTGAAATGCTGGACTCAAACCAAAGCCAGTCCTGTTTTGGAACAGCTACAATATCCTCTGGATGGAAAACAACACTGGGGGCACCTTGACCAAGGTTTCTAGAGAGCAAATACCAGGGAGTTTCCATCCAAGAAAGATCCAGGCAACATCTCCTTACGGTAAAAAGAACAAAAGTGTTACAGTTCTCTGATTCTTAAGCACTGGAGGGTGTTGAAAAGACTGTTGGGCGGGAGTGCAGAGAACCTTGTGGGGTTTTATGCTGACTGAGGGTGTTCTGAGTGCATCTGTAGCCTGAGCTGCCAGTCTGTGTCATAATCCCCAGCTCTGAGCCCCCCTCTGCTCCTGCGCTCTAACGATCTCCAGAGGTTCGTAGCATCTTCCTGGACACCCCTGCAGGTAGGGAAGCAGACCAAAACATCAGCAGTATTAGCAACAAATCTGCCGTCTGGCCCTAGGCAGCAGAGCAACTCAGGAGTTTGGCTTTATTTTTCTTCTGCTTTTGGAGCCTTCACTCTTCATAGAAGAGTGGCTGAGTCTGTCACTAACACACATTGTAGGCTAAGAGACACATAAAACCCTGACTATTCTAAGGAACCCAGCTCAGGCATGTTTAAAAATAATTGTCTCTCATCATTCTTTGACAAACTGAAGCTAAAATCTCATTCTCCATGACCTTGTTTTGTCCGTTGTGCTAGGGTGCTGCTTTGTGGTTGCAGACCTTTGCTATATCTAAGCACCCTGAGTCTGGTCTTGCTCACCCTGGCTTTATACCCATATGAAACCTGATTGATACCAGTGGAGCTGTTCCTTGTTTACCCTGGTATAAAATAGGGGCCCGATTCTGATCCTACAGTACATATATAGCATAGCTTTTTCTTTCCTCCTGCGCCAAATAACAAGATCCAGGCAATAGAGATGAGCTTGGTGGAGCGCAGAAACTGAGCATGTAGCAGGCAGATAGTTGTGCAAACAGTGGTCCTTGCTCAGGCCTGTAAGCAGCTTCACTGAAAGGCAGGTTTCCATAGGGGCATGTGACTCCCCAAGCGACTGCTCTGCAGTCCCAGGAAAATGGTCTTTGGTTTGAGCATTATCCTTCAGGAGAATTTCTTCAGAGCCATGTAACCTTCCTCCCCCCCATATGTTCCGGTGCCTGGGTCCTGAGTCTCTGCTCCCTTGAGCTGAAAGACAATGGAACGCTCAGAGCTTTAAAACCTTCGGAACAGCTCGTCTCTATTTTTAGCAGAGCTGCTTTTGAAGGCGGTTGAGCTGGGGCAGGTACTGCGTCCAGGGATTAAGTCACTGTGGGTTCATGGCTTCCTAGATATTAAGCAGCACTTTGGTGAGTTCAGCAGTGGGAGGTTCACTAATCCCGGGGGGTGTTTCTGGGAGAGGGAGGAGGGAGGAGAGGGTGTAACTGGTAAAATCTGCAGGCAGCCAAAACCCGGTGTTGTAATGTCTGAGTCCGTCTGAGTTTGGAAAGAGCCCCGCTGATATCACCCTGTGGAACTGTTAAGAGGCAAAATGCAAGAAAGGAAATGAAGTCCTCTCCAAACACTGCAAATGAGGGAAATTAACACCCACTCCTCCCACCCCACAACTGAGCTTGAAAACTTTTCACAGCAAGCCATCCATCCAATAGAGCAATCCTTCATCTTTCCCCCTATCCCTACCACTTCTCTCTATCTATCCTTACTTGTACTTGTGACAGAGGCCATGCCACAGTATCTGAGCTCTTCCCAAGTAATTAAAAATAGACTTTTTAATTGCAAGTCCTTTCACACGCATGGTGCATCAAACCAGGACAACACATGGTTCTGTTGCTTAATGAAGAGCCTTTATGGAAATGAAGTCAGGCCAAACACTGATTGTTAATCTTCAGTGTGCATTTGCTGACATGGTCCATCTTCTGTCACAGGATCCTAGGGAAGAGATGAACATGTTCAAAATAGGAACCAGTTAATCTGGAATAAATGTTCAATACTTCATGGCAGTAGCAGTGTAAACAGTGACATCACCAGTGAACATTTGAACCAAGTGATTATTGCCTTGATTTTTCTCAGCTAGAATGTGGAGAACATGAGCATAAAATATTTTTCCCTTAGCTCTTTCTGCTGCTGTAACCGAGGGCTGGTGTGCCTTGCTGAGAACAAGTAAAAACAATGCACCTTAGTTTGCTTTGGAGAGGTGCGCATTCTCTTTTAACAGGTTGCCGGCTGTGCCTAGAATTCCTATTCGCTCCCCAGACTGTGCTTGGAAATGCTGGCTGATCCTCTTCCCCCCCTGCCAACATCTGTGATGGGGTGGGATATTATTCTGAGTATGGCATGGTTCCTGTAACAGCGCGGCCTGCCCCTTTAAAGGCCAAGAGGCCTTGGGCCAGTCAGTCCTGTTCAATCAGCTGTGCCCTGCTACACATGTGCAGGGTTGGATTTAAGAGGAAGGAACTTGGAAGGCCAGTAGTGGAGGGCTGGCTGGAGAGCAAAGTAGAAGGCTATGAAGAGCTAGAGGAGAGCACAAGGGACACAGAGGCCAGTGGAAGACTCCAGGCAGGAAGGCCTGGGAATGAGGCTGAGGGGAGATGTGGAAAGGAGCCCAGGAAGGGCAAAAGATGAGTGCGCAGGGTAAGAAGAGAAGTGCTTGAGTTAGAGGAGTGAAGACCGATCCCTGAGGAAGGAATAGTGTTACCACCTGGCTGGTATTTGACCAGCCTGGCTGGTTTTTTTGTGGATTTGCCAGTTGCCAGAAAAATAATTAAATTTGCCATTTTTTTATGTGGATCTAAAGATTTGCATTATTATCACAACACACTGGGATATCTAATGTTAAATGTTTCTGTGTCCAGCTAAAGATGCTACTATGTGGCTGTTAAAAATAAGAAATTGCTGGAATTGGCAAAATCAAATGGCAAATACAAATTCAAGAAATAGACTCAATGGATTTCCTTTATGTATAAAGTTCCAAAACATTCACATTCAATTATGTAGTTTAAATTATAGAATCAATGCTGTTTGGGAAAAACTAATCTCAGTGAAGATGGACACAAACAAAGCAGTTTGGAGAAACATGACCACAATAAGAAAATGATGTTATCAATCTTATCAGTATGTGTTCTCTCTCGCGATCCGATAAGTGGCTGTTGAAGGGGGAGTGGGCTGCCTTGTGGTTGAGTGTTGGAGTTGCCTTGTGTGTGGGGCGTGCTAATTTTTTTGCATTTCAAAGGTGGTAACTCTAGGAAGAAGGAGCTGGGCCCACTTTAAGGCTTGGTCAAAGACTCTGTTTTGTGTTTGGTTTTGGATTTGTATAACTTGGAAGGGGTGGTTTTTTTGCTAACAAGTTAGCCAGGAGGGCCAAGTTGCTGAGGGAAAACTGCAGGCCCACCCCATGCCACCAGAGGGGGCTCTGGAGGCAGCAACCCTGTTAGCCCCCACCTGTTAGCCCCTCCCATTCTCATGCCTGTTAGATGGGGAATGTCCCATAGCCTCACTAAGGCAATCTGGGAACCAATGGATATAATGACTACCACGGAACAATTTGTATAGTGGGGGTGCTGAGAGCCATTGAACCAAACTGTAAACATGGTCTATGATGGAAACCACTTCAAGCCAGGGGGTGCAGCAGCACCCCTAGTTCCAGCACCTATGATGACTACAAGCCACTTTCCTGGATGTTCCATGGCATGCTGTCCTCCAGGCCTCACAGACGTCAGCAAGACAGACCACAGAGCTTCACATACAGTCTTCAGCCCTCCATAGATCCTGGGCTCAGCTTGTCTGATGTAGACACATAGATGTAGATACCAGCTGGAGGTGGGAGAGGAGAGCAGATGTGATGTTTATACTCCAGCCTATTAGCAGCACTGTGCTAGTTAGTATAACACTGTCTCTGAGGAGATCAAAAAGTAGCCAATTGAAATTAACCTTCCAAAATCCCTCACTACTTTCTTTAAACATCTCAGTATGGTGGACAGCAAACTAGACAGGAGTCTGCACTGTGTTGCGGCTTCAGAAAAGGCCACTAGGATTTTGAAGAGTAGTCCAGAGAAGGGAAGTGATAATCCCTGTCTATACAGCTCTGGTGCAGTCTCACATAGAATATTGTGTTCTGTAATGGAGAGAGATTAGATCTCAGGCTTGGCTAAATGATAACCAAGGTGGAAACCTGCAAATAACTGCAAGGGGGGCTTAGGGGTTATTTAGGGTGGAGCATGAGGTGTGAGTATGAGTAATGAAATGACATAAATAAAAGAGAGAATTTAAAGTGAAGAAGAACAAGCTTTCTGCAAATAAAAGGTATGGGACTGTGGGATTATCTCGTAGGGGATGGGAGCCCAATATCAGTCAAGATGTTAATAGCAATAATTAATAATTATAATTAATAATAACCAACCATGTAAAACTAGACTTGACAAAGTGCCAGGGCTATATAATAGAGAGAACAAGTACCAACGAGAGCAATGGACCAGATGGGAGCTAATGGTTTTTTCTGACTCTAACTGAGGATTGGACCTCAGGGGGTTGGACTGGAGAAGTTGCAACATGCAAGTGAGGTCTCATTACCTCCCTGCTGTAATGAAATCTAGGCTGAGTCAGTGAAGCCCTTTGGGCCGGGAGATTAATTTGCCTCCCAGGCCTCTTGGCCGAGGCTGCTCAGTTGCAGGAGGTGAGTGTCTTATGGTGTCAGTTTTGACTGTATTTGATGGGAGCGGATCTCCAAGATCCTTGAGCTGATTTATTTCACAATCATACCATAGTTGCCATCCTCTCTCTTCCTGTTGTAGCAACCAAGCAAGGTACTAACAAACTTCAACCTGACTTTATTTTCCTCAGCCCTTTGGTACCACTGTGATAGGGGCTGTATAAAAATGCATGAGAGAGCATTAAGAATAAATAGATTTCCCACTAATGCAGAGCATGTGAGCGGCAGCTCCTCCAGGTGCCCAGAAGAGGCCTCCCTCCGGGGCAGGGCTCAAATCCACTGAAGCCCAGGACTGAATTAGCACTTCTTGTGGAATGGTCCCTGACTAATCTGGACTGGAGAGTGAGCTCTCTGAGCAGGAGTGTGTCAGTGATATGCCAGACTGTGGGAAGTAAAACCTGGCTCTCCTTGCTTCCTGTCCCCACAGGCTCCAGCCCCATGGTGGCATCACACCAGCCGGCGGGGATTGCTCAGAGTAAAACAGGAACTGTCTGCTTTATGTTTGAGTCCCAAGCCCATCTGAGATCTCAGCCTGCAGCGGGTTAGACTTCTAGGCCATGAGGCAGGCAGGGGAGGATATAAAGGACACAAACAATTGGAGTCTGTGACCCAGGGGAACAGCTTGACACCAGCCTTCTCCAACCAACCTTCACATCTCATAGTGTTGATGTGAATCATCACTGTCTCTTAGAATCATAGAAGATTAGGGTTGGAAGAGACCTCAGGAGGCCATCCAGTCCAACCCCCTGCTCAAAGCAGGACCAATCCCAACTAAATCATCCCAGCAAGGGCTTTGTCAAGCCGGGCCTTAAAAACCTCTAAGGATGGAGATTCCACCACCTCCCTAGGTAACCCATTCCAGTGCTTCACCACCCTCCTAGTGAAATAGTGTTTCCTAATATCCAACCTAGACATCCCCCACTGCAACTTCAGACTGTTGCTCCTTGTTCTGTCATCTGCTACCACTGAGAACAGTCTAGATCCATCCTCTTTGGAACCCCCCTTCAGGTAGTTGAAGGCTGCTAACAAATCCCCCCTCACTCTTCTCTTCTGCAGACTAAACAAGCCCAGTTCCCTCAGCCTTGCCTCATAAGACATGTACCACAGCCCTGTGATCATTTTCATTGCCCTCTGCTAGACTTTCTCCAATTTGTCCAATTCTGTAGTGGGGGGCCCAAAACTGGACACAGTACTCCTGATGTGGCCTCACCAGTGCTGAATAGAGGGGAATAATCACGTCCCCCGATCTGCTCCTACTAATGCTGCCCAATATTCTGTTAGCCTTCTTGGCAACAAGGGCACAGTGCTGGCTCATATCCAGCTTCTCATCCACTGTAATCCCCAGGTCCTTTTCTGGAGAACTGCTGCTAAGCCAATCAGTCCCCAG
This sequence comes from Eretmochelys imbricata, assembly GCF_965152235.1. Taxonomy (NCBI): domain Eukaryota; kingdom Metazoa; phylum Chordata; order Testudines; family Cheloniidae; genus Eretmochelys; species Eretmochelys imbricata. The sequence goes on from NC_135577.1 coordinate 90,705,203, forward strand.
CCTGTAGCAGTGCATAGGATTCTTCCATCCTAAGTGCAGTGATCATGTATGTTTAATTCCTGTCCTGTCTCTGTGAGGTTCTTAAAAAGAAGCCAGAGAGCTTCACAAAAGTTCCCATCCCCAGCACCAGAGTTAGGTTCTGAGTGAGAATCTCTACCTGAGCACTGATCGACAGCTATCCCAGCATGACACATCCTGGGAATGTCCTGGCCTGGCCCACTAGTTCAGCTGATGATGATCTCATTCTAATGGGAAGTCATAAGATCAGAGGGAAAATGTGAATGAGAGGGTGACGGAGGACTGAGTGTGCCCTGAATGCAACTTGTCTGATCAGAGAAAGAGGGAACTGATGATTTAGGATCTGGGGAGAGCAGCACAGAGAGAACAACTGCAGCTGTTTTGCAGGTTCCCGACCCAGAGCCACTGAGCTCCACTCATGGGCAATTGGCCACGGCACAAGGGAAACCCAAGGGAGATTGTAAGGATGAGGGTAGGATTTTCAGCAGCATATGTGGAATCCCCTTCTGTTGTTTGGTCTCTGCCCCACAGAACCTTCATTCTAAATTCTATTTGACACAGAGCGGGACAAAGATCGGGAAACATAGGGGGAAGGGAGAGGAAGGACTGGAGGGAATGAGAGAGGTCCCCTTGTGACCCAGCTCAAGGCAGCATGTGCACATCTTGGTGGATCCGCTAACTATTTTTGGCTTTTTGTTACCTTTTTCTCCCTCTTCATGTTTCTTTGGTTTCGTAGCAGGAGGGAGCTTGAGGAAGGGGTTTTAATAAGGTGAAGGAAGTATCTTGGTGAACATGTCTGAAGAATGTTGCAAGTATAAGGGGTAGCATAGAAGGAGGCATGGAGAAACCTGTGAGATAAGTATGGAGGCTGGCATCATTGGTGGAGCAGAGAGAGCACGGGGAACACAAAAGGAGCCTCAGTCTAAGATTTAGGGGTTGCATGATATTGGGCCTTGAAATCAATGGGGAAGTGATAATACAGCAAGATGAGATCTGTGATGTCAGCCAGAGCAAGTTAATGGAGGACCTAATCCGCTCCTACAGGTGTCTGCTGCTCCACTTCGCCGCTTGCGTTCTCCTGACTTTGGCTGCTTCTGGTTACAAGCCCTCCTTGGCCTTTTTCACCAGGGGGCAGTAGCAGCCTGTGCCCATCAGCTTTCTCTAGATATGTGCAGCTTCTACCGTGCTGTGATGGGATCAGTTCCTGGGACGTTTTTGTCAAGAATCTCTGGAACTTGAATGAACCGATGACACTTCAAATGCAATTTGACACAGTGCGCACCTTTTTAGGTTACCGAAATCCTGCTCTGCAACATTCAGAGGCTCATTGGGCACTTGAGAGCCAGTCTGAGTAACCCACTGCAGGATATGGACCTCCTTTTAATATGCCCACACTGGAAAATGGCGTCATCCTTTATGTTCCTCCCCCATTTCTTTACCGTCATTGCAGTTTAGTAAAGCAGCTTCCCCTCCTGGTGTCTTTATATAATAATGACTGTTGAATGAATGGGGAGTCCGATGAGGCCAGGGCTGGAGTGCAGATTTTCCCGAGAGAAGACTGGCCCTGGGAAGAACGCTGGCGAAAGAGAATCTCACACCGCAACTGTGGAGATATCTGTGATTTGGTGGGTTTAGGTTCTTTCTACAGAGGCTGCTATTTCTGCACTCTCTGCTCTGGGTGCAATGATTCCTTGCGCTGTGAATCACCAGGCATTGCATCCCTTGTTTTCTGTGGGCAGTCCATTGTGCTTTGTGATGACATTTTGCTCAGCAGAGAGTGACCGATTTTCATGACTTTGTGGTGGTTAATACATTTCCACTTACTCTTAATAAAGAGCCTGTAAAATATGTGATCTGTGAAATGGTACTTGTCATGGTAAAACATTCTCAGGGTTGGTAGCAGTGACTGTAATCCAGGGCGCCCACATGTTGCCCAGCCAAAAGCCACACAGGCAGTATGCCAGGTTGACTAATTCCCCTAAAGCAGAGCCAGTTGCCACCACCTTCATCTCTAATCTGGCAGTGAAGGCTGCATGATGCAGCAGCCACTGGGGTGTGATTGATCACCTCAACATTAAACACTGCTGGCTGGGAAATAAAGACTGTACAGGCTTCATGTCTGTATTAACGATGAAGACAGATGCAGAATGCCTCTCAGAAAACTATATTTTGTTGTCTTCTAAAAGGCTCTTGGAGGTCCGCAAGGCGCATAGGAAGCCCCTCTTCTGCCAGCCAGAGGGAAAAATCTTTGTCTAAAAATAAATCAAAGGCTGGTCACCCATGACCATGCAGTTGCTGCCTTCCTTGTGAGTGTGGGCAGCACCCCAGGCAAAAATCATGTTGTGATCGTTTTGTCTCGCCCCTGGCTCTGGGGCTGTTCTTAACCCCGCAGCATCTCATCTGACGGCTAAAACCTGAGAAGCTGCAGATTCCTGAGTTGAAGGCACTGGGCCCTGGTACCAGATTAGCATTTTTTTATTTCCTTTCATTTAGCTGGATCCTGCAGAGCTGGGCAACTGCCAGTCCGTCTGTCAAGAAGGGAACTATTTGGGGAATTTTTATGATGGAACAATATTTTTTCGGTAAACAAACGGAAAGCTGGTAAACAGGGACCTTCACCTCTCAGCTCCCAGTTCACCTCCCTCACTGCTGAGATGCCACAGTGACTGCACTGTCCAGCGCGAAGAGCTCCCTTCACGGCTCTGGCAGGGGCAATACAAATAGCAGGGTTCCTCCCCGCCCCCCCTTTCATTAACTGCTCAACAATAAATGTGGGGAAGAAGAAGAGGTGTTTTGGTTCATGTGATAGAAGCATTTCCTTGAGGGTGTTAACTCCTCAGGTGCCTGAGGGCACACTGGGTATATATCCAAAGATCGGGGGCTCTGTGGACTTGCCCACACTGTGCATCAGTGAGAACATCTGACCGCGTAATTGAAAGCACGAGAGTTAATGCAGTTTGGGACATATTACAGCTGCTTTGTGTATCAGTCTTGGAATTAGTAGAGTTCTGCTTCTCTGCTACACTGTTTAATAAGCTCATCCTCCCAGCACATCCCTGCCCCATTTATCTGTTTCGCCCACCTGTCTGACACGTTCTCTGAGCCTTTAACAGACTCTGAGAACTAGTAGGTAAGGTCAGAAAATCTAAGGAGAAAAGAGGTTCTGGAGAGCTGGCAGTTTCTCAACGAGACCGTATTAAAGGCACAACTGCAAACTATCTGATGCAAAGGAAAGATGGAAAGAATAGTAAAGATGGCTGCATCAGGAGCTCTTTAACTCTGTGAAAATCAAAAAGGAATCCTACAAAAAGTGAAAACATGCATGAATTGCTTAGGAGTTTAAAAGAAGAACACAAGCATGTAGAGACAAAATCAGAAAGGCTAAGGGATAAAATAAGTTACATCTAGCAAGAGACATAAAAGAAAATAAGAGATTCTATAAATACAGTAGGAGCAAAGAGAAAGACAAAGGAACGTGTTGATCCCCTGTTTAGTGGGGAAGAAGAACTAATAACTGATGACATCAAGATGGCTGAGGTATTTAATGCCTATTTTGCTTCAGTCTTCACTAAAAAGGTTAATGGTGACCAGGTACTTAACACAATTAATATCAACAACAAGGGGAAAGTAACAGAAGCCAAAATAGGGAAAGAACAGGTTAAAGAATATTTAGATAAATTAGAAGTATTCGAGTTGGCAGGGCTTTATGAATTTCATCCTACGGTACTTAAGGAACTAGCTGAAGAAATCTCAGAACGGTTAGACTCTTTGAGAAGTCATGGAGGATGGGGGCGGCCTTAGACGACTGGCGAAAGGCAAACATAGTACATGTCTTTAAAAAGGGGAACAAAGAGGACCCAGATAATTATAGACCTATCAGCCTCACTTTGATACCTGGAAAGATATTGGAACAAATTATTAAACAATCAGTGTATAAGCACCTGGAGGTTAATAGGGTTATAAGGACTAACCAGCAGGAATTTAAAAAGTCAAATTATGCCACACCAATCCAATTTCCTTCTTCGATAGGGTTACTGCCTAGAGGATAGGGGAGAAGCAGTAGATGTGATATATCTTGATTATAGTAAGACTTTTGGTACAGTCCCACATGACAGTCTCTTAATCAAATTAGGGAAATGTGGTCTAGATTAATTTACTATAAGGTGGGTGCACAACTAGTTGAGAGACCGTACTCAAAGACTAGTTTTCAATGGTTTGTCAAACTGGGAGGAGGTATCTATTGGGGGTCCCACAGGGATCAGTCCTGAGTCCAGTACTAGTCAATATTTTCATTAATGACTTGGATGATGGAATGGAGAGTATGCTTAAAAAATTTGCAGATGACACCAAGTTGGGAGGGGTTGCAAGCACTTTGGAGGACAGAATTAAAATTCAAAATGACTGACAAATTGGAGAATTGGTCCAAAATCAAAAGATGAAATTCAACATAAGTGCAAAGTAAGTGTAATTCAATTCAATGTAAGTGCAAAATACTTCACTTAAGTACTCCACAACTACAAAATGGGCAATAACTGGCTAGCTGGTAGTACTGCTGAAAAGGATCTGGGGGCTATGGTGTATCACAAATTGAATATGAGACAACAATGTGAGGCAGTTTCAAAAAAGGCTAATAGCATTCTGGAGTGTCATGTAAGACATGGAAGGTAATTGTCCCACTCTATTCGGCACTGGTGAGGCCTCAGCTGGAGTACTGTGTCCAGTTCTGGGTGCCACACTTTAAGAAAGATGTGGACAAATTGGAGGAGTCCAGAGGAGAGCAACAGAAATGATAAAAGCTTTAGAAAACCTGACCTACGAGGAAAGGTTTAAAAAAACTGGGCAAGTTTAGTCTTGAGAAAAGAAGACTGATGGGGGAGCTGATGACAGTCTCTGCAAATATGTTAAGGGGTGTTATAAAAAAGACAGTGATCAATTGTTCTCCATTTCCACAGAATGTAGGACAAGAAGTAATGGTCTTAATCTGCAGCAAGGGAGAGTTAGGCTAAACATTAGGAAAAACGTTCTAACTACAAGGGTAGTTATACTCTGGAACAGGCTTCCAAACGAGGTTGTAGAATCCCCATCACTGGAGGTTTTTAAGAACAGGTTGGACCAACACCTGTCAGGGATGGTCTAGGTTGACTTGCTCGTCTAGGTTGACTCAGAACAGAGGACTGGACTTGGGTGATATCTGGAGGTCCCTTCCAGCCCTACATTTCTATGATTCAATGATCCTATGTAGACTGTGAGCTGTCTGCGGCAGGGACTGTCATCTTTGTTACTTGTCTGTACAGCATTTAGCACAATAAGCCCCTGATCCTTGATTGGGTTTATTAGTCACTATTGTAATACAAATAAAAAATGAGACAGCTGACTTGCCACCCAAAAGAAAGCCTTCCATCTTTGAAGTGTTCATTAGTAGGAAGTTTTGGAGTAGTCAGGAGCTGGCAAGGTCAGGACAGGCAGCATACGTGGACAATTGAGGAGTTAGAGGGTGTGTTGAGGGAGATATAGGATTGGGTGTTGTTTGCCTAAAAGACTGAAGCTAGCAATGAGAAGGGCAGAATCTTGCAGCATTTCATGGTGGTGGGACCATAAAATTTGTCTTTGAAGGAACCTTTAGTGGGTCAACTAGTCCATCTCCCTGTACTGAGCTAGCTTTGACTTAATGGAGCATCCAGTCTCACTTTGGATATGTGTGCACTTGAGTCTTTTAACTGGAATTTGTTGCCAATTAAATAGAGTGAGCCAACACATTTGTACATGCTAGTCTGGATACTCCACAAACATCTGTTCCAGGGCACAAATATTTGGACTGTCCAGACTAGCTTGTGCAGACGTGTTGGCTAACTCAGTTTAACTGGCAGTCAGTTAACTGGCGTTAATACGCTCTAGACAGACCTTTCAATTCTCTTTAGTGATGGTGATTCTCTTCCTTACCTACCACCTTGTTTCATTGTCAAACTGTTCTGACAGTGATAAAGTCTTCCCTACCGTTTAACTTAGGCTCGCTTTGCTACAGGCTCATCCTGTGCTCTCCTCATTGACTAGCAAGAATTGCTGGTGTGAACACACATTATGGGATCTTTCACCTCTCCCGTCTTGCTTCTGCCTTGGGATCTCTCCCTGACCTCATTAACTATTCTTGCATTGAAACGTTTGTTACTAAAGTTTTTTTTTTTTTTTTTTTTTTAATGAAGCATGAAGCAAAATAGCCAATGAGCAATTCCACTTTCCCTCTGTCCTACTGCCTTCTCCCCTCCCTGGGCAGTAGCAGCCCCTCACTTTCCTTTGTCATCCTGTGGCTTCTTCTCCTGTTTCTTTTGTTCCCTTCTGCAGCAGGCTCAGCAGGATGGTTGGAGCCTTTGCCTGTTAGTTTACACCATCCTCCTGTATGTGGCTCCTGGTGTGTCTCCTTTGCCTATTTTTTAATTTGATTCCCATTTCACTTTCAGGTCTTTAAAAATCTCCTGGTGCCACCTCTTTATCCCTTTGTTACTTCTACTTACCCTTTGCATTGGGATGGTTTTCTGCCCTCTGTGCTATTCTGCCCCTTGGCATGCAGGGTAGTATCTAGGCACCTCACATATATTAATGTAGTGAGGTAAGATGAAGAGGAAGGATGGCCCAATGGTTAGGACACTAACTTAGGATGTGGGAGACCTGGGTACAAGTCATATCTCTGCCACAGATTTCATGTGTGATGCTGGGCAAGCCACTTAGCCTCCCTGTGCCTGAGGAATAATTATGCGGCTAATAATACTATCATACTTCACTGCGGGGTTGGGAGGATAAACACATTAAAGATTGTGAGGTGCTCAGCTGCTATAATAACAGTGACCATATAAGACAGGTTTCAGAGTGGTATCCGTGTTAGTTTGTATCAGCAAAAACAACGAGGAGTCCTTTACCTTAGAGACTAACGCATTTATTTGGGCATAAGCTTTCGTGGACTTATGAAAAGCTTACGCCCAAATAAATGTGTTAGTCTCTAAGGTGCCAAAGGACTCCTCATTGTCTTACATGAAAAAACAGATCTATCCTCACACTGCTCCTGGGAGGATGACAGTATGATTACCCTATTTTACACATGGGGAACTGAGGCACAGAGAGAGACTTGCCCAAGATCACACAGCAAATCTTGTGATCCTAGATCTTCTGAGGCCCAGTGCTACACCCTTAAACAGATACCTGGGTAGTAACAGTCCATGTGACTCCCATTTCCTGTGGTTGCAACACTTACCAACGGTTTAGGAACCTCTCTTCTATCTCCTCTTCCTGCTTTGGGTCTATAGTATCCACTGTCCCCTGCTGCTGACTTCCCCTCTCTTCTTTTCTCCTTTGGTTTTAACCCAGAGGTATTCCGCGTGCGTATCTCTCATGCCCATCTGCCCCTCTGAGCATGTGTTATAGCCCTGATAACTAACCCAGCTCCATTGCCCTTTATCTCTCACTCCTGACCTGCTCATGGCCCTTCTGTAGTTTATCATCTCACTAGGTCTCTGTGATGCACCCAAATCAGTGTTGTTCATGCATGAAACCCTCAGTTCCTCTTGTCAACTCCTATTCATGCCATAAAGATGGCTACAGTTTTGTTTTACATTACGTGCTTCTGCAATTTTGTTCTTTCTCCTTTGTCCACCTCCATATCCCCCATTTCAATCTGGAATTTGACCCTTATGTGTCAGTTTGGAGCCTTATATTCCAGATGTGCAACCACATTAAAAAAAAAACAACAACAATGGGTGGGAGCTGGAGTCCCACAGCTATACCGAAAAGGACATGGCTAAGATGCTAAATAGTTGTAGAGGACATGAACACCCCCACCCCACCGTTCTCCCCTGCAGTAGTTGTGCCTATGCTGCATCAATCCTCCCATTAATAACGACTTCCCTGATACTCCGCTCATATCTTTCTGGTTTCTGTCCTTCAACTGTGTCCCAGCTCGGTTTCCCTAGTTTAAAGCCCTCCTAGCCTGGTACCTACAAAATTGGTTCTAATCTGCACAGGCCTTTCTCCCCCATGCACCCCCAAATGAATGTGAAGGCTCTGTTAACCCAAACCCACGGTCTCCTCTAGCAGAACACTTCCTGAAGGATCTTTCTCTAGTAAGTCACCTTTAAACTGCAAGGCCTCTGAATAGATCACCAACAAAGGAAGGCTAAGACCAGGAAAATAGATGGTGCCTTGATAAGAAGTGTCTGAGTGGAGTTCTCTGGCTGGCTGCAGGGGTTTGCTATGCTGTGTTAGGTTTCTGGTAAGGCCAAGTCTTGCTGATCTTTATGTACAAAATGGCAGAGTCCTGTGGCACCTTATAGACTAACAGACGTATTGGAGCATGAGCTTTCATGGGTGAATGCCCACTTCGTCGGATGCAGATCCAGACGAACAGGGCTACCCCTCTGAAGTTATGTTTGTTTACTGGATAATGGCCTCATCTGGTTTTTATCTCCCACTTATCTCATGTGGGATGGATCTGTGTGGATGAAACCTCAGCTCCCTGGCTGGTCTCTCCTATCATTTCACCTAGTGGTTCAAGGTGCTCAGTGCTTCAGGGAACATAATTCTTCACGTGGCTCACACACAGGGGTCTTCATACAATGGATTATGTGCGGTAAGTTACATTTGCCTTTGTCTTTTTAAAAATACAGTCAAAGCAGTAGTTATCCCTGAATCTCGAGTGGAATCTCTGGAAGGTCTGGGTGGAAGGATAGTGAATGGCTGGCAATTGTTATCTTTGATATTCAAGATGATTAAATAGGGAGGTTTATAAACTGAAACATGCTCATTTTCTAGCTCAAGACCTAGCCCTAGTGGCCCCCGTGCTGCCATCGTGAAACCCTTCCGGCTGAGCCTTCTCAGCCCCATAGGTCCTCAGACTCCATATAGATCCCGCAACAGGAAGTGAGCTGGCCCTTTTGTTGCTGAGGCATGAGGCAGAGTGGAATCCAGGATGGGTTTTCTGCAGTTAGAAGGGCTCTGCAGGGTAGAAAAGCCTTGCTGGGTCTGAGTTGAGGGAGTTGTAGGGAGCACGTGAAGGTGGTAGCAAGGGCCCATTTTTACAGTGTCCCTTTCCTTATCTTAAAACCCCTGTTGCTATGGCTGGTGTAACCTGACCCCTTCACCTTGAGCCTGAATAAATACATCCATTAGGTTGGAAGAGAGTGTGGTACCTACTGCTGCCTCCCTTCCCACTGTTACCATGGCTACCCACACAACTGGGAATGACATCACTCTGGCCAGCAGCACATCCAATGGCTGCAGCATCCTCAGGAAGCAGCTTTCAAGCGGGCTCTCCCATGGAGGGAGGTGTGAGGGAAAGCCTTAGGATGGTGGCATAGGAAACCAGTCCTCTCCACCAGGTGTCTTTGGGATCCTCTTTGTTGTTACTGTAGCTGATTGTGTGCTTGACTTTCTCCTTCCCAGCCTCCAGCCCACGGCATCTCCTTGTCCTGTGTTGTTTATGACATTGTGATCTGTTGTCTTGGAAATAGTGGATGTTATATCCCAAGTGTAGCCTATGACTTCACTGCAGGATGAGGCAGGAGGAGCAGATGGTTCTATCCATCTATTATATTGCATTTCCCTTATCCTACTATCTCGTTGGAGAACAGGGATCCATGATTCAGCACAAATATCTCTGGCCTGTATCTTTCTATGATTTAAAATACATGTCTGTTGGGTTAGGATATGGCTGGTGTCACGACTTTGGTGGCTTATACACTGAAATCAATCAAAACTAGAAGAATCACAGGTTACCAAATTACATGGCCCTACTCCCTCTCCCCCCTACCAGTACCATTTTTTGCTGTCCTCATTGGTGTATTTGAGTGCTGAGGGGATGGGGAGGCTTTACTCCTCAATCCCTGTTGCCTGTGTCTCCCCCGCCTTATAGCGTCTCTTCAAAACCCCCCAGGCTTCTGCTGGGTTATTTTATTGTTTCACACGTTGAACCTGTGGCAATATGTTTCCCCTGCTCCATGCAGCCACCATGTGGTCCCTGGCCTACAAATCTCATAGACTGGAACCCTGCTAGTCGGGGCCAGTTTGGCTGCAGTTATGCCATGTACACGCTAGGCCGTTAGGGAACCAGATGGAATCTGCCCCTTCCTTCAGATGATCTTTCCCTAGAATTTGTGTTCAGAAGGACTGGTGGTGGAGAGGGCTTGGTAAGCACACAGGGACTAGTAGGCTCTTGGGAGAATAAAGATCTGATTTGCCTACAGATTTCAGTTTTGGTTTCTACAGGCTGCTCTGCTCTATGCTAGTCTATTCTGTTCCATTCAGGTTTGTATACTGTACCCATCACTGGGACATCTGAGTGCCTTAACTAGCCGGAAAACTACATTTAAAAATGAGTTTTGAAATTTGCTTTTCCCTGGGGATTGCCACTTTGTAGCTTGTTTAGGCTGAGCTCTCTGCATACAGCAAGGACCCCTCACCTCATATCCCTCCATTCCCCACACAAGCTCCCTGTGGGCTACCCTCCTATCCCCTGCCAGGGTTTCTGTGTGCCTTCTATTCTCCCCTTGTCCCCCAGTAGGTTCCCCCAACCAGCCTCCCACCAGGGCTCCCCCCATGGTAGGGACTCTGTCTGACCCACATTCCCACCTTCACCCCCATGCTAGAGGCTGTATGTGCCTCCCTTTTCCCCTCCCCCCCCACCAGGGTCCCACATTCTCCCTCCATGTCAGGGCCTGTGTGGACACCCACTCCCTACCACTATTCTTTCTGAGTGATAAGTCATTCACGGTGTCAACATGCTAATGTATTGGGAGGATGAAAAGAGATGAAATGGGGTTGGTTATGCTGGAAGGCATTAAGTCTATAGACAATGGCAGAGGTGCTTGTGGCTGTGGTTTTGCTTAAGAGCTGGCAGAGGCTGCATGTGTCCCCTGTTTCCCACCATTCGGTTTTCCCATTTTCCCCCAAATCAATAGAGTTCTACTCACTGAAATTTCCTGAAATTTTGGAATTGATTGTATGAAGCATTCAAAGGTTTTTGCGTTACATGCAGCCAGACAAACCGAGAAATGCCGTTGAACAGAGTGTGAGAGGCCTTCACAAGCACGGCCAGTAAACTGGTCAATTCTTCTTTATGATTAACACTCGGAAATGGAAAAATGGATTAAAAGTGGGTTCCCTTTAGTTCATCTATGGCAATAGTTTGCTGTGAGTTCATAGGAAAATGGTAACATTGGATTATGGAAAGGGGTAAAACTCCTGTAAATTGGGATTGAGGTGAAAGAATGGAGCTGGGTGAGGGGAGGTTGGGATTGAGGTGCATGGGTGGATCTGTAGTTGGGGACAGAGGTGGGCTTGAGGTGCCTGAGCTGAACTGTGGCAGGGAGGATGCACTATGCTGCTCACACTACGGCCTAGTTTCAGGGCTTCTCAGCCTTTGTCTTTCTGAGGCCCCCCCCAACATGATATAAAAAATTCCACGTTCTACCTGGGTCACAACAACGGTTTTTCTGCATATCCAGTAGATTAAAAGCCAGGGCTGGCGTTAGGGGGTAGCCAGCAGGGCAATTGCCCTAGGGCCCCATGCCACAGGGGGCCCTGCGAAGCTGAGTTGTTCAGGCTTCGGCTTCAGCCCCGGGTGATGGGGCTCAGGGTTCGGCTTTCTGCCCTGGGCCCCAGTGAGTCTAATGCTAGCCCTGTTCTCTGGTTTATTTTGGCAGATCCCCTGAATCCTGCTCATGGCCCACACAGGGACCTCGGGACTCATGGTTGAGAACCGCTGTTTACATCTAAAACTTGAGTTGATCTACCTACATTGTTCAAGACTGTGAAAAATGTCATGCCTTGTGCAATGTAGTTAGGTTGATCTAATCAGGGCTGTGGAGCAGAGCCCACGGAGCAGCTCCGGAGCGGTGGAGCTGCAGCTTTTTGCCTGGAGCTGGAGAGGAGCCGGAGCACAGCTCCAAAGCCCTGGATCTAACTCCCGCCATAAATGCAGCTAGGTCAACTGAGGAAATTCTTCCATCAACCTAGCTACCACCTCTTGGAGAGGTGGATTAACTGCCCTGATAGAAAAACCCCTTCTGCTGATGTAGGAACCATCTACACTACAGCAGCACGGCTACAGTCCCAGTGCTGTAACTGTGTGGCTGTACTGCAGACATCTATATCTAGCTCTGGTGTTGTACTCCCTCATTTTCAAGCATACTGAAGTTACCCATTTTGTAATGGGTAACTTGCTAAGTTGTTTTCTGCTGCCCCGTTAACCTGTGGCTTTACATTAACAGGGACCTATACACTGGCATGCCAGGAACCCCCATGCTGAGCAGGAGGGATTCCTGACACCAGGCACTATGAAGTTAAGTGATCGGGGCTGGAGAGTTCACATACAAAACCTGTACTAACAACCCCCCTTTGTGTCAATGGGAAGTGCAGGCTCCAGCTTCTTTCGATTTCTCACCTATCCAGACTGGTTCAGAGAGAAAATATCTTTACTTACAAGAGTTGAAAAGAAAACCACATCTATTTACAGTGGGATTCCCCAGTGCCCTCCCCTGGGATATTAACCCTTCACCCTCAGGCAGGGAGATTCCTTTGTGTGCTCCCCTGGGCTATTGACCCTTCCTCCCCGCTCTAATATAGCAATTGCCCCATGTATTTCCCTGAGAGCTCAGCTTTTTCTCACTATCTATACAGAGATCCCCTCTCTTTACATCGTCATGTATTAGGGTGACCATATTTCCCAAAGGGAAAATGGGGCACAGTGTGGGGCTGACCCAAGCCCTCACCCTCCCCTGCCCCCACAGAGCTGGCCCGAGCCACTCACCAGGTCCCCCTCCTTGCATGGGGGGCAGGCAGGGCTTGGGCGGGTAGGGACTCCTATACTAGATAGGGTGACCATATTTCCCAAAGGCTGGGACTGGCATCGCTGCTCACTCAAGCCCTGCCTGCCCCCTACCCAAGCCCTGTCTCCCTCCCTGAGCAGGGCTGGTATCACTGCTCCCCCTCCCCCCGTACCCCACTTTTTTGACGAAAGTGGGCTTTTGTTCCATTTGCTCTTGCCAACTGATAGAGTTGGTAAGAGCAAACTGGACAAATGTCCACTTTTGCCAAAAAAGTCAGGATGGCCGGGACAGGGCTTAAAAAAGTGACTGTCCCTGCCAAAATGGGACATATGGTCACCCTATCATGTATAAAAGTTTTGGGTGCTGTTAGGCTTACTTGTTGGAAAAGTATTTTTCTAAGGGAGCAGAACAGTCACTGATATGTTTGGGTGGGAGCCTCCATCAATTCTTTGTTTTGTCTCTGACCCTAGCAGGTTTCCTCGAGATATTAACTCATTTCCCCCCTTGAAACATCCTTGCTTTCTTCCCGCCTCCCTTTTTGCTTTGTCCCTTTCCCCTGACTTTTGAGTTTTCTCAGAAGGAATCTCAAGCTCTGGCCTCCTTCAGGCTGGAGTGTTGTGTTCCTGTTTTTTCCTTTCGTGCTATGGGCAGGGATTTCAAATACCAAGCCAGGGAGGAGGGGGAGTAAAGGGGAGGGACAAAGTTTTCTCACTTTTTTTACTCTAAGAGTAGTGGGCGCAAGGGTGTGACAGTGAGGTGTTGGGGGTGGGAAGAGCTTTATGTGGGAAGAGGTTTTGAACAAGAAATGAAAACTTTTTTTCTTACTCTTTCATTAATAGCATTCTACTAAAGAGCACAAAGGAAGGCAAAAAACCCAGTCTGGATAAATGCAAGTGCAAGAGGTTATTCAAACCAAAGAGGTATCATTAGAAAATGAAAATCCAACCCTAGCGAAGCTACTAAGAGAATAAACTACAATGGGTAAAACATAAGAGGGGATGCAGGAAGCCTGAGAGGGAATTTTAAGAGCAAACAGACACAAATAACAAGACGTTCTTTAGAGAGACAAGGTGGTGAGGTAATATATTTTATTGGACCATCTTGTGTTGGTGAGAGAGAAGAGCTTACCCCAAGAAGAGCTCTGTGTAAGATCGAAAGCTTGTCTTTCTCACCAACAGAAGCTGGTCCAATAAAAGACATTACCTCACCCACCTTCTATCTCTAATATGCTGGGACCAACCCAGCTCCAACAACACTGCATACAAGACATTCTTTAAGTATAGTGGAAGCAGGAACCCTGCAAGAGATTTAGTGGATCTGCCAGGCTACCAGGCTAAAGGGGAACATTAAGGAGGATAAGGACAGTGCAGAGACGCTAAATGATTTTGTTAGCAGAGGATGTTGGGGAGATACATGCCCCAGAATTACTCTTTTCAGGTAACAGAGATGAAGCACTGTCGGACAGTGAGGTGTCACAAGAGGAGGCGCTGAATGAACTGATTTATTATAGAACAAGAAATCCCCAGGACCAGACAATATTCATGCTAGCATACTGCAAGAGATTAAGAAAGAAGTGTTTGAGCTACTAATGAAAATACACAATCTCATTAAAATCAGTTACTATACTAGCGAAAGGCAGGTAGCAAACGTTATATTTCTTTGGGAAAAAAAAGTGCTAGGGGTGATCCAAGAAATCACAGGCCAGTGAGTCTTACTTCAGTCCCAGTTAGATTGATTGAAAGTATAATTAAACCCAGGATTATAAAACAGCTGCATGACCATACTATCCTAGAAACATAGGGATGAAAGGGACCTTGAGAGGTCATCTAATCCAGCCCCTTGCGCTAAGGCAGAACCAAATATACTTTGACCATCCCTGACAGATGTAAAGGAAAATTGCACCTTTCTAATCCGTTAGAATTATTTGAGTGTGTCAGTAGAACAGTGAATGAAGAGAGATATGGAAACCAAATTGATTTGGGGTTTCAAAAAGCCTTGGACAGAATCCATCACAAGTGTCTATTAAGGAAACTAAGTAGCCATGAGGTGAGCAGTAAAGTACTGTCATTGATTAAATACTGGCTAAGAGACAGAAAACATAGGTCTCAAACATTCAGAGCAATTCACTTGTGTGTTTGTGCATATGGAGGTTCAAGCAAAGTTAGTTTTGTGCTTCCTCAATCCAGCCACTCTATGCTGGATCACTGTCTCAATGCAGGACAGTGGGGTGGGAGGAGGTATTGTTTCATATTCTCTGTGTATATATAAAGTCTGCTGCAGTTTCCACGGTATGCATCTGATGAAGTGAGCTGTAGCTCACGAAAGCTCATGCTCAAATAAATTGGTTAGTCTCTAAGGTGCCACAAGTACTCCTTTTCTTTTTGTCTCAATGCAAGGTGGAGCAGCCCAGAATGTGTTCTGTATGCAGAAGCAGCCAAAGAGCAAACACAAGGTTAGGATGCATAAGAAGTAGGATGGAAAATAATACAAAAAATATAATGCCACTGTATAAATCAGTGGTTTGCCCTCACCCGGAACACTGTGTTCAGTGCAGGTCACCCTATCCGAAAAAAATAGGAGATACAGACACAATGAAAATGATTAAAAGTATGAATGCAGTGGTGTTGTAGCCATGTCAGTCCCAGTATATTAGAGAGACAAGATGGGTGAGGACCCATTATTGGAGCAAGTTCCGTTGGTGAGGGCGAGCTCGCTCTGTGTTCCATAACTGACTGTCAATTATACAGTTTCTTGCACTTTCCTCTAAAGCATCTCATTCTGTGTGCTCTCAGAGACAGGATACCAGACTAGGTGAACTAGTGGTCTGGTCTATCATCTTATTATTCCTATGTTCATAAATAAGTGGTCTGGGCTTCAGTCACTCCCTCTCTTGTGTGTAAGTCATTGAAAGCTATGGGTGTTCAGTAACTTGCAAAATCAATTTGAAATTTTTGACCTAAATGACTTGACCAAGGTCACATAGCAAGTCAGTGGCAGAGGAGGGAATAGACTTTGGAAGTCCTGAGTCCCATTCCTGTGCCTTAGCTCATGGAATAGGCTTAATGTTAAGAGGCTAGGATACTGAATAGAAAATTGGCTTAAGTGAGAAGCAAAGGGAAGTGACAGAAACATTTCTGTTGGAAAGGGGTAACTATTGGCAAACCTTAGGGGTCAGTGTTAGTGACAGTGTTGCTCATAATAAACATCAGTTATTTGGATGAGGGTTTTGGAAATAAGATCTCCAGGTTTTCAAATGCTGGAGGCAAAGCAAATGAGGAGGAGCATTTGAACTGGATTCCAGAGGATTTGGGTGGTTTAGTGATTGGGCAACAGATGGCAAATACCATTTAATGTAGAAAGATATTAGATAATTAGTCTGGAAGCTAGGAGACAATCTGGGGAATCTGAGCTAAATGGAGCAATCACACTGCCTGCTGATCCCAAGTGGGCAGAGAGAAAATCATTAACCCCATCAGCTCTGTGCAGAGCAGCAATGAAAAGCCACATACAGGATGTGTGTGCATGCATGTCTGTCTAGGCATTTCTACATACATATCACTGTGCTACCCAGCTGTAATAAAGAAGAGGGGTGACATAGTGCACAAGACCCTTGTTGTACTAATAATAATTAACTACTCAGAATTGTGCTGGATGTTGCAAATAGACCTATGTCTAGTCTACTCTCGACTTTTGCCAAATGTTTTCCACTGGTGCCCACACCCCCAGTTCACCTCCATCAGTTCATCTCCCTACGGTATGGAGAGTGCTGGCATAGGCAGCATTTTAAGCACTGTGGATCTGCTCTGAGCAGGATTAGATGAGATGGTGCTTAAAATGCTAGTGGCCATTAGGAGCACGGTCTATTTTGTCCCACCATTGCTACCATTTGTGGAGCTGGAACAGCAGGAGCAATGTTGAGAATTTTTTGGCAAAAAAGGCTAGTGTAAACACCCCCACTAGAAGAGCACAGGCCCTGCCCTAGGGAGCTTACAATCTAAATATGAGATGTGACACAAGTAAAGGTGACAGTCAAAAGGAACCGGGTGAGAAAGGATAAAGCTTACAGCAATTCAATCGTACCATCACTTATTCTTGTCACATGCTCAGCTTTGTGGTTCTGTAAATGTACTTATAAGGAAGATGAAAAAAGTGAAAATAATTGATTCCCTTATTGAAGGCCTTGCAGACAAGGTGAATTAACTCCTTCTTAGCTGCTTTATCTTTCTACAGTACTGGGATCAAATCAACTTTAGTTAAAACTGCTTTGTTGATTGTAGGTTCTCTCTGTTTATAGAGCTTTCCATATGTACTTCATATCTTTTTCCCACCTGTGTCTATTGTATTGCCTCATTTTCATACCCACTTCCTTTATCCTTCCATATACTCTGCATTGCACAAAAGTACATGAACTTATGTTTATACAAATAACGTACAGTGTTGAGGTATCATCTGTTTATTATATTGTGTGTTACAGTATTTTTGGTTGTTCCCATGCAGCTATCACACACTTTGGCAAATGTTCAGTTTTCTTTGTCCATGTAAGTGTTCCCCTTGCAATTGCATAGAAAAATGTGGCTGTATGCATAGGAAGAAGTTACAGTTTATTTTTTAGGCTCTCTGCTTCGGAGACTAGTAGACTAAAGGACTGAGATGAGGAGGAAGGTAGGGATGAAGGTAAGAGTGACGCGGCTGGAAATGGTTACAAAAGTCCAATGATATAATCAAACCAAGATATCCCCAAACAAATACTGCTTCTGCTCTTGGGTTAATCTGACCATTCCTACAGTTTCTTCACAGGGTGCCCTTACTGCATTCTCTGCACAGGGACCCCAGAAACTGCTCCTAGCCATCCCCTTGTTTTCCCTAAGCCCCATCCCAGGATATCCTCTGACAAGAATCTGCTTTACGTCCTCTCTAAAGGAGAGACCTGCCTTCATCATAGATTACCCCTCTAGTGAGTGTCCTGAGCCTACTTATAAGGCTCAGGTGACTAATGGATTCATCATTCTCCACTAACTCCATCACCTCTGTCCAGAAGACAGACATTCAGTTACCCCACAGGTGTGGAACTTGTCTCTAATTGGGTTTCCCTCCCCTGTCTTCTCTAATAGGTGATGGGAGAAAACCTTATCACAGAGTCAGATTCTGCCATCAGTTTCAATAGGATGATTTGCAGAGACTGGAAGAATGAAGCCCATAATGAATACAAGAGTTCCTGAGGATTGAATTGTGTTAAATGTCCCAGCCACTGTTGTCTCTCATGGAGCTCTAGATGAAGAAGAGGAGGATGGGAATGAAGATGCTTGTGAAGAAGAAGAGTTTAGACTTTTGCTTCCCATTTATGGATGATGAAAAGAAGAAGTGAATGATACGGAATCAAAAGGAAAAGAAGAATGAGGATGAAAGTAACTATCTAGCTATCTAATTAGTATTTATTACTGTAGTATCTGGTCTCTGGACATGGATTATTAGTTACAGTGAGCTCTGTCCATATGGGGCTACTAATTCTCCATCCTACTCTTTGAGTTAGCCATTAGGTTCCTGAGCAGATATCAGGGTTTTCTTCTGCTCTGAGTATCTGGCAAATAATTTGGTGAAGAAGTGAGTTTAGCAGCACACTATGAGTGGGGCAAGAGTTGGACATATGTCAATCTTCTTTGGGAAGGAGTCTAGCGACTTGTACCTGCTGTTAGAAGGCTTTGCCTCTAGTTCCCTCCCCAGACTCAGTGAGTTACAGTGTGCCAAAGGATTGCAGCTGCTATGACAGATTTAAGGAGTGTTGATTCTTGAGATAGCGTAGGCCTTCCTCAGCAGTTCTGAAAATGTGATCCATGGACCACATGCTGGAAGTCTAAGGAGAACCTGTATAGTGCTGGCTCCTTATTACAGTTTCCTGCTGTTAAAACACATTAAAGAGAACTAAACATACTTAATGTGACTTTTCCAAGAGAGCAATTGCTGTAGTTGTCCCAAGGCTGTTATGTGATCAAGGACAGGAAATCATCTGTGTGATTGTGAATGAGAGGGGATGTGGGCTGGAGGATAGTTAATGTGGGAGTGTGTGCATGAGACAATCTTTCACCTGAGACAGTGTACCCACTTACGAAAAATTCTGAGAATCCTAATGTGTCTCAATAAAAGCTTTGAGATCGGTACCAGAAAGTGGAAGTGAATGCTCATCCAGTCCAGTTTGTGGAGCACTGGTGTAATATGATCTCTGCAGTTTGTCCTGCTTAGAGGACAGGTGTGATGTATTACCTGCACCTTCCTGATGATCTCTATCTTTAGTCTCAGGTGCGGGGGAATTACATACTGCAGTCTGAAGGGATGAACTCATTAACCACTGGAGCCAGGAGATCCTCATCAGAGAAAAAGGTGCAGAGTATTCTTACCACTCTAAGGTGGAAAATGGTACTTTTGGCAAGTAGAACTGTTTGAGTATCTAGAATCAATGACAAGTCCACCATGCTCCCGGAGGCTGGGCATTGTGGTCTTGAAAACCCTGTATGATCTGGCAAATGTGGGTGAGATAGGTGACAAATGTCTTAGGGAAAGAAGAAAGTGAGTCAAATCATTGTGTATAAATTGTCTGGAAGGCCTCGGTCTTCTTTTCTGCCTGGTCCCGATATTGTAGTGTAAGAGGAGTAGGAGAAGTGTAGATATGTACATAGGGAGGATTTGAAGACAGCCTAGTCTCCCATTAGATCCAGATGATAGAAAAGGGGAGGTGACCTACTGATGTCCCTTCCTGTCCTACATTTCTGTGATTCTATGATAACTGCAGTTGTATGGAGGTTGCCTTAAAACTCCTGCTTTCTGTTTGCCTCTCTGCACCCTTCGCAGAGTTCTGGGTGAAGGAGAGAAGGACACATAACTGAGAGCACAAGAAGGTTGATGACCCTTTGTATGTGTTTGGCGAAGGAGCCAGCCCCGGCCGCACCTCCTAGATGTGCGTGACGGTGAAGATAAAGAGCAAGATGAAGCTCAGTGGGTGCCTAGATGTGTGTGAGGACTCATTGCAGCCTCTTTTCTCTGCTCATTGTCTGGCTCTCACACGTAGGTGCGATATAGTCTCTTCAGCAGTTCCATGCGTTTCTCAACTCTTCCCTGCCCCTCCTTCCCCGTTTTCAACCAGTAGGAATGAGAAGTGGGAGATCTGGAACAGCCACCCTTAAGGTCTCGCCTCCAAGTCCCGCCGCCCCCCAAAGCGGAGCGCTGATGTGGTGGAGAGGCTGGAACACGATGCAACTCCTTCCTGCCCTGGCGGAGATGTGGATAATGCAGAAGAGGGGGTGAGGCAGGCACTAAAGGCCAGGGAGCCTGGCAATTCCACCCTCTTCGCCTTCCGTTCTCTCTGGGCGGAGAAGAGGGCGATGCACGGGGAGAGCCGTGTGCGCGTGTCTCACGCTGTGTAGCTGACTCCCCAGACCCCCTCTGACCTACAGCGCGCGGCGGCGTGTATGCAGGATGCAGCCGGCTCCTCCATTCCCCCCAGCTGCCTCGCTGGGATGCACAGAGTGAGGAGGAGGAGGAGGTATGTGTCATACCATGTAGCCACTGCCCCCCACCTCCCGGATGTAGGGAGCGGAGAAGAGGCGTTCATGTGTAGCTGATCCGCCCTTCCCGGGTGTGCAGGGCGAAGGAGGGCCGCAGGGGGGGGTGCAGCACGCGCTCGCTCCCGGGGGCGCGGGGGGAAGGTCACTGTCTCTGTAGAGCTGCTCCCACCCCCGGCCTGCGCTCTCCTCTTCTCCACCCTCCCTGACGTCTGGAGCTGGCAGCCCGGCCGGTTCCGCATTCCCGACCCCTCCCCGCAGCCCAGGGGCCGCTATATAACCGGGGCTGATGCAACCCACCCAGCCGCCCGCCACAGCTTGTGGGAGGGACGCACCGGGGCAGCGACGGGGGGCGGCGGCTGTGGTGGCGGTGGCTGCTGGCCAGGCGCCCCGGGGGCGGCAGCTGCTCCGGCTCCTCCCGGGACCAGACTCGGCAGGACGGGCCTGGGGACAGGGGCAGAGCACCGGAGCCAGGCGGCAGCGGAGGGGCTGAGCGTGCAGCCTGTCTCCGGCTCCTGCAGCCAGGCCCCGGGGGCACCTCGGCCGCCTTCTCCCTCTGCACGGTGGGTCTGGGTGGAGCGGGGAGAGGGGGGGAAAGCTCGGTGCGGGGGGGGGGCAGCTCGGTGCGGGGCCGGGAGCGGGATCTGGGGAGTTTTAGCACTGGGCAGAACAGGGATCGAGACGTGGGGGGTCGGGAAGCCCTGGGCTCCCTCCCGGGGGTAGCCGCTAGGACTGGCCCGGCCGGGACCCGGGAGAGGAACAAGCTAGCTGCAGAGCCCGGCCCGGAACCTGCACCGGCCGGGGTCATGGGGAAGCGTCGTGGGCTCTGGGCCCCCCCCATCCTTGGAGAGGGGGGCCATGCTGCCTGTTGCCCCCGGGCTGCGCTGTGCTCTGGGGTCTGCCGTGCTGCCCCGGTCCCGCACACGCACGAGGACGCTCAGGAGTCCAGGGTCCGCGTCCCTCCCCGTGGCCAGAGCAGAGCGGCTGCGTGTCCCCCTATTGACCCCAGGGACCGCCTGCCCCCTGCCCGCCATGCCCCCGGAATGTGCGCTGGCCCTGGGAGCTGCTGAGCCGGGTCCGGCCTCTTCTCACCCCCCTGCTCCCGCCCACGAACGCGCCTAGGGGGCTGCTGGGCAAGGAGCGCAGACTTTCTCTTTTGGAAGGGAAGCTCAGCCTACAGTTTAGGCAAAGCCTGGCCCCCATCCCTGTCCTGCGCTGGTTGGTGTGAAGAGACCCTGGAGTGCATAGGGCCTTGTGCCAGGTACCAAACGCTTTTATTTCTGTGAAGCCAGCAGTGTGTTCGGGGCTTTACAAGGCCTTGCCCTCAGCAGTTTGCAGTCCAGCTAGACAAGGGAAGGGAAACAACAAAAGAGAGATGAAGCGTGGGTCACCCAGGGGTGCTGGAACGATTTGTATATGGGGCTGCTGAGAGCCATTGAACCACACTTTAAACTCTGTATATAATGGAAACCTGCTGCAGCCCCTGGCTTGAAGTGAACCCGTAGTGCCAGCACCTATCACCTGGGGCTTTGGGTGCTAGGACTTTATGCATGTCTGGGTGTCCTCACTGCTTCTGGTAGGTTAAGGAGGATGGGCTGATAGGGTAGGGCTAAGGCTAACAGACCTTCTTAAAATGCAAAGACAGAAGCCTCCTGTAGGGCTAGCTCCAGAGCCTGTTGTCTACTGTGTCTACGAGCAAAATTTTCCTCTTAGGTGCACCTGGACATTCTGTTCACCTTCTGTGCAAGGAACGCTCACTGATGTCCTGGCATCTAGTTACTGCACAGATGGGCACATCAAAAGGCAAAAGGGTATGCCTACACTAGACCCATGACATTGCTGTAGCTTGGGCTCATGGGGCTACAAATTGCAGTGGAGATGTTCAGGCTTGGGCTGGAGCTCAGGCTCTGAAACCCTGCACCGGGGGTGGGTTTTAGGGCCCAGGCCACAGGCTGAACCTAAATAGCTCTATGCTGCAATTTTTAGGCCTGTAGCCAGAGTCAGTTGACCCAAGCTCTGAGACTCAGTTCTGTAGCGTTCTTTAATGCAGTGTAGACGGACCCAAATGAGACCTGCACACGCATGGAGAGCAGAGTGAAGGTTCACAAATGCAGTATTTTGCCCTAACTCTAGCCATCTGTTTTGGTTAATGCCTGGTTTTGATGGGTTCTGGTAATGCAACTCATTTCAGTTTGGTGCCACAGTGGGGAGTGGGTTTTAGCATCTCTGCAGATTTTTGTTTTCTAATTCACCTGTCCACACAGTGAATGTGTGGGTTAAGAATAAGAGAATCTGAATTCCAGGAGGCCCAGTTTAGTTTTGTTACAAGAAAAGTTTCAATGTGTTCTGCTACCCCATGAGTGTACTTCCTCCTACTTGCTCTCTATGCCCTGGAAAGGCAGGGAGCCCCTAGAGATTTCCTCTGCTCGCTCAGTCCCAAGTCCACTTTAATAGCCAGGCATAGAATTGAATGGAAGTCACATTCTTTTGTGCTTTCTGCTCCAGAAGGCATTCTTCTATTTCAGTGGTAGCGAAATAGCTTTGAGAGCAAATTGGGGGAAAGGGAGAAATATTGAGACAAGAGACACACACACACACACACATAATGTTTCCATTTTCCTTTAATGAAGGCCCTGTGGAGGTGTATTTGAAAACACAGGGTCTCCTATGCCTTCAAGGAGGGTGAGAACACTCTCTTGGCTGATTCCAGGGCCATATGCAGTGTTTGGTGGGCCAATGAAATGGGGCCTGGCTCATTCTTTTGCTTGTCTTGGCAGCCTGCTTCATGGCTTGTATTACCAGCTCTGGAACGCAACCACTGCCAAACTCTGTGTGTGTGTTTGTGTGCGCGCGCATGTGCACGATCGCTGAGAGCACAGAAGAGACAAATGCTTCAGCAACTCAGACTTGGAATTTTTAGCATGTTTCTTGAAACTTGCATGAAAATTTCTATCTGGAGGCCTTTGCCAGAAGCCTGCCTCGGGAATTTGCTAGTTATTCTTACATGGGGCTTTCTGGGAATGCCACTTGTTTGAGAGCAAATTCGTAGTCTAACTCCCACTAACTAAAAGAGAAATCCCCATTTATAGGGTGGGGAGGTGTGGTGCAGGGGCTGCAGTCCAAATCAGCCCTGTTCAGAGCAGCAATTGGCTGTCCCAGGTTTACTTGCAGTGTAAATAGCCATGTCAGTCCCAGGATGTTAGACAAGGTGGGTGAGGTAATATCTTTTGAAAGTTGGTCCAATAAAATATATCACCTTACTCACCTCGTTTATTTGGGGATTTAACAGAATCCCAAGAAATGAAGTGCAAACTGCTGTCTCTTTCTGTGGCTTGTCAGCCTTGTGCCCTTAAAGCCCCTATGGATGTGTCTGCACCTTTCTCACAATCTAGTATTCCCCTTCTCACAGTGCGTTTGAGGTCCTGTGTTATGGTGCCTGCTAAAGAGGAGTAAATAGGACCTCCCCATCCCTCAGTTTTGCTAATTAGCCAATGTCAGAATGGGCAGCTTTTGAGCACTGTACAATTGTTCCTCTCACCTCCTTACTCCCCCATACTCTGGGCTGAGTTCGCTGCTCTTGCTGCACTCCAGTGGCTGGATATCCAGAAGAGTTCAGTTTGGTGCTAAGTTCTTTTGAGATTCTGGCCATTAGTGTAACCATGGGAGGTGTGCAGGGTGTTGAGTACTTTTGGAAAATCTGGCCTCAGATCTGCTGTCCTGGAAAGTGAGAACTGCAGTGCACCGCACTGGCCACTGTGTTCGGCTACATGATTCCTCCTTTGGCACTAGAGCAGCTCGCAGAGGAAGAAGGGGGTGTGGAGTTCTGTCTATCACTGACTGGTCTAATGGATTTCCCAGTTGCCTTTAGTGTTCAGAATATTGATCCAAACATCAAAGGACAGTTAACCTGTGGCCAGACAACCAAAGGGTATGAATGGGCTTGTCTGCTGAGCAGGGTTAGTATAAACTGACTAGTCCTGGTCATTATTTGGATGGGAGACTTTTAAGGAACACTCCAGGGTTGCAGGAAGTGTTTTGAAGAATATGTACAGGGCATTCTCCCCTCCGAGTCAGTGCTGACCCTAGGTCCCCAGTGCAGTGCTAGATGGTGCTGTGCTGCTGGAAGTGCCAGCCTTTCTGATGAAATGTCTTTTTAAAAATAAACTCCAGTTCTAACCACTTGTGGTCGTTGAATGTTCCAGGGGATTTTTCACAAGAGTCAGGTTGTTAGCCTCAGTGTCCAGACCTAATTCCAGCTGAGATCATTACACTTTCCCTCCCTAAATTCCTGCAGCTGTTTCAGTTGGAAATAAGATCGTTCTTATCTTCATGTCCTAAACTACTTGTAGCTCTGCATTGTGGTGTTAAACATATGTCCTGTTCCACTCCAGAGATGATGATGATTTGTATGTGGTAGAGCCTAGGAGCCCTAGTCACTGACCAGAACCCTGTAGTGCTAGACACTGTACAAACAAAACAGAAAGACAGCTCCTGCCCCAAAGAGCTCACAAGCTAACTAGATGGCTGGGTAACAATGGGGGAAGGGTGTGATCTTGATGTATAGTTTGTTTAGTAGTTTAAAGCTTGGGAATCATTGGGATGGAAGGTGCTAGAGAAATAGGAGGAACAAGAGCAGATTGTTTGTCTAATGGCAATTAAGGTTTTACTACAAGTGATGGACATGGTAGGGAAAGATCCTTGGGGTGGGGGGAGGGAGGCAGGCAAAGAGGAGCCCTATGATATGATCTGTATCCAGAGCAAGGGATGCCACATGAAGGGGACTGATAACTACCAAGTTAGAAAGCAGTAGGGATGGTTACTCTGGGAGGGATTGTGCATTTGGAGGGCTCTAATGCAGCTATCCTGAGCTGTAGTTGGGGGGTTTAGTGTTGGACTGGGAATGTCTGACAGGTGGAAGGCTGAGGGGTCACTCCCAAAGGATGGCTGCTCCAGTGCGCTCTGATGATGGCTGAGCTTTACTTCTGTGGATTTGTAACAAATGTTCTCTTTTAAAAGGTCCTGTTTGCAGCAGCATTAGAGATAATATTCCCAAGTGCAGCTCAGGGGTGCTGGAACAATTTGTATAGTGTGGGTGCTGAGAGCCATTGAACCAAACTGTAAACCCTGTTTATAATGGAAACCACTTCAAGTCAGAGGGTGCTGCAGCACCCCCACACCCCTAGTTCCAGCACCTACTGCACCCCAAGAGGCTGAGCTGGGCAGCATGGCCAAGTGGTGCCGCTTTCTGCTGAGGGGTGGAACTGGGAAATAGCACTCTCTCTGCTGGGGAGTCTGTCTCTGATAGGGAAGAGGGCAGCTGGGCTGTCTCTCTCATATGGTTTGAGGGCAGCCAGTGGATCTCTCTCTCACACATTTGGGATGGGAGGTAGACAGCAAGGCTGTTTGGGCTTTTTATGAAGGCTTTACTAGAGCACAAATCCAACCAAAGGCGGAGCTGTCTCTCTGTGAGACTCTTGTGGTATTTCTGCCATCTGTGTGAAAATAAACAGAAGTTCAAGGCAGAGCCAGACCCTTCCCACACCGGAAACGGGCTCTGGCTTCTATCTCCTGGGGAGCATTCCCTGCCACAGTCATCAGGGCCTTAGGGGTCTATTCCTTGGGGCCCAAGGATTTTGGAACAAGGCATTGCAGGGATGGGTGTTTATAAAGTCTGCTGCATATGACTATTCACATCATATCCTCTTGCAAAGGCATCTGGGTGGGTGTCTCTGGGAAGGGCATTGATGTTGCTTCTTAAGTCAGCACAGATCCAGTGTCTGACTCAAGGAGTTGCTTTCCTGACTCCAGCTGGAAAGTCTATTGCGCTTATAGGTAACTCGTGCAATATTAGGCATACAGAGGCTGCCATATTGCAGCAGGGTCCTGGTAATATGCCTTCTTGTGCTTGTCTTGCAGGAATGGGTAAATAATAGCAGGCCTTCTATAAACCATTTATTTGAAACATAGAATATACTGCATTCATGACGAATAAAGTGAGGAACAGTTGCATGGGAATATCAGATAACCGAAGGAAAACTCTATTGCGTGCTAAGGCATTCGGCATATTGAAAGCCTAGTTTTTGCTTAATTTCTACAAATTAATAACATTTAACATAGCAATTCCCTGCGGCCTGTCCTTGATGGGGTGGGAAGGCTTGTGTGCTCCTGTGACCCTAAAAGCTATGCCATTGGGAGTTTTCACTCCCTGGCAGGGTCACCCAAGCAGATTGGTCAAAGAGTAGGGATCAGATGAAAAGGAATCCACTGGTCCTCCAGATTGGGGATTGAGTGATAAGCCAACAATTTATCGTTGTAAAAAAAGAAAGGGGGGGGGGGGAGGAGTTGAGTTATGGAAACACAACAAGGTAGCCATTCAGACAAACAATGTGCCAAAATAATGGACTCTGTATCGGCAGAAATGATAAGGGAAGCCTTCAGGAACCCAAAGATTCTGACAGGTTCTTTACTGAAGGTAAAACAAACTAGAAAAGTAGGTTTCTGCAACATTTGAACAATGGGTTCAACAACAACCAAAGTAACGCAAACAACCAAACAGACAGCCAAATATAATCTCAAAATCTGTGGTTTAAGCAATGGTCTGGAGCTGACAAAACACTTAAAAGTTAAAATATAGCCCGTATATGTTCAGGGAGGCAAGATTGGTGCCACTCAGAGGGTACAACGTTAATTATGACTTCCAAAGCAGAAAAATTGCTTATAGACAGGGTGCCCATTAGCAGCTGATTGCTCTGAGTAAGGCTTCAAACATGATACGTGAAAATGTCAGTTACTCAGTGTTACCAACAGACAACTATGATGACAAGATCAAAGATCAGTTCTCTAATTGCCTACAAACTCCAGTTGACAACATTCCCAAGCATGACATGTGCTTGTTAATGAGGACTTTAAGGCCAGGGTTGGAGATGACAGCAACAGAGTTGTGAGAGTGATGGGCAGACATGGGTTGCCAGAATCCAAACGGTGAAAGATTGGTAAAACCGTGCCTGGTAGCAGGGATCATAATTGGTGGAACACTGTTCCTCCACAAATATATCCACAAGGTAATATGGAATTCCCCAGCTGGAGTTACCAGGAACAAGGTTGACTATCTGTGTATTGGAAGGTAATTTAGATCTACTCATTAGGATGTATGAGCATACAGAGGAGCTAGTATCTGAAGTCACTACAATTTGTGTGGCAACACTGAAGATCTAATTTTTCTATACTTTCATCTTTCTCTTGCTCTTAATATATTTATAGAACCTCTTCTTACTGTCTTTTATGTCCCTTGCTAGGTATAACTCATTTTGTGCCTTAGCTTTTTTATTTTGTTCCTAGACAATATTTTTTTGTATTCATCCATAGCAATTTGTCCATGTTTCCACTTTTTGTAGAATTCCTTTTTGATATTCACATTAATGATCTCCTGATAGAACTATTTTGACCTCTTACTACCTGTCTATCTTTCTTTTGCATCGGGATAGCTTGCTGTTGTGTCTTTAATATTGTCTCTTAAACTGCCCTGCACTCTCCTGAACTCCTTTTTCCCTTAGATTTTCTTCCCAGGAGAGGTTGCCTACTAGTTTTCTTTAGAAACCGTGTCTAGGAAATGTCTAACTTGTAGGTACATATAGAAATCCCCAAAAGGGTCGTGTGCCCTGGAAAAAGTCTCCAAAGGTCAACTGTCCTTTGGCAGCCCACATTTTTGAAATTAGTGTCTTTCTAACGTGGAGGGACAGTATTCAGGAAGTCATTGAGAATTTTGGGATGGTACCAGGGTACCTGACTGCACTTTTCAAAGTGGTGCCTAGGACAGGACATTGTCTGATCTCTTGAGGGAACAAAGTGTTGCAGCCGTAAATCAGGCTAGAAAGAATAAAAGGAGAGTGATACGCTGCTTCACTGGTCTGCTGTGTGTGGGGTATTGTTTTGAATTTCTGTACAATGTAGCCAGTTCCAAACATGTGGAATTTAGAGCTGTCCAGTGATAAAATTTCCCGGTGTGGAGGTTACTATCTTATTTTGTTTTCTGTCTTTGGAGCCTCAACCAAGCCAGCTGATAATCTGTCTCTTCTCAGGCCATGTAAAATTACTACATATTTTCTCTCTAGTTCTCTCTCTTTTTTTTTTTTTATCAAGTAGGTAAGAGTACTGGAAAAACATCCATTTTTATCAAGTAGCATCAGCCCAACAAGACTATTCATTAGTTGAGATTCTGCATCTTTTATTTCTTCATTTTCTCCTTTCCAAACTAAAATGTTCTAGTCTCTGAGGTCATTTTGTATTGAACACTCCCTTCCCCAGTGCCTTACCTTTTTCTTTCTGCTCTCTGTTCCTGTGGAGTTGATGGCCAAAGCTGAGTGCTGGATTCGTGGTGAGGACACACCCTGATTTACAATAATGCCCTTATCAGGTTTCCCATACTACTTTCTGTTCCTAGACATTGTCGCTTTTGTTACTGTTGCTGTGTGGTGAGCAGATGCCCTTCTGTGAACTGCTCACTGTGACCTCTCTCATTAGAGGTTGCCACTAGTTCAGAGCCCATTAGAGAGCAGAAAGATTTAAAATTGTTCTTTCCAATGTGAGCTACGTTATCACCTGCCACCATGCTGCCCATTTCCCTAGTGGTATTGGTATTGCACTCCGCCAACTGCCTAGGCTGGCTTCATATAACTAGCTTTAAAACTATTGCTAGGCTGTGCAGAATGGGACCCTCTAACTCTCCTTGTTTAGCTGGTCCTCCTTTCTCCCAGCTCTCTGGATAACAGGACAACTCAAAGTGCATTGCCCCACATTCTCCTGCACTGTGTACATGGTTCTGGGCACACTCTCCCTTGCTGAGGCAATGTGGGATAAAAGCCCAGACTTTCCCAGAGTACATTGATGCAAACCCAGGTAGGCAGAGTCATGAGTGCATGGACTAACTTGGTGACATGGTTGTGTTGTGAAAAAAGCTGCTGCATGGACACAACTGAACCATGTATGTTGTAACTGGGTCATTTGCGAGTGTCAGCCTTGTTACACCAACACAGATGTAGTTACGGTGAGGGCACTCAGCTGTTCTCTGTGCACTCAGTTGGTCTCACAGCCCCATTCACTCTTCCATGGGCTTCCTGCTTCTCATCTAATTAAATAACTTTTTATTCTTTTTCATAGCTTGGCTACTTCTTATTCTCCAGCTTGTAACTGACCTGCCAGAGTTTGCCCCAGTCTATTTGCCTCACTTGGCCTGGATTTCTTCCTTCCCCTCTCTTTTTGTATTTGTTTTTGGCCAAAATAAACTCTTGAACCTGTGGATTTTTCCTTCCCTTTTCCCTTCCTTTTATTTGTTCTGGAGGATGGATCCCATCTGTGATTCTAAGTTAGTCTTATGCAGCCTCCATGCTGATTCTGTGGTCTCTAAGTTCCTATCATTTTCCTTTATCTTCACTCATGCAAAGTTCCCCTGCTTGAATTTCAGTTTCAGACCTGGCTGTAAGTCTGATCGTCTGGAGAGGATGTTGGAGCCAATGCACATTATGGTAATTGTTGATGGCTCCACCGTACTTCCTGCACCAACGCCTGAAAATTATTCAGAACTATGTTTAGAGTAGTCTCTGATCTTGTCAGATCCAGAACAAGATGTTTCAAGAAGCAGTCACTCATAGTATCAAGAAATTGTTTCTCCAGACAACATCCTGAAGGGACCATTGATCAGTTGGCATCTAAGTAGCTGAAGTTGCCCCTTATCACTCTTGTAGTACTTTGTTGCCCCTGTCTGATTTCTCTCCCCATCCTGAACTGCAGGTATGTCCCTCCTACTAGAGGTAATTTCTTTTGACCTAGGGATTTTATCCACCTGGGTTCTGCCTGATGCTCCCCCTCTTGTAGGCATTCTCTCTCAAGGAGACTGTGGAATCCTGTGTGGGCAACACTGTGGTGGCTCCCCAGCCTCTCTGACCAAACCTAACTTTCCTCTGTCATTTATAGTCAGGATTTGCAATATCCCACCGCGTCTTACTTGTGAGCTTCATGCACTGGTACGTATAGTTGTTCTTGTGCCTCTTTTCGTTCACTGCCTTCCTCCCCTGCAGCCTTCCCTGGGAGCAACTGTAGTTACCAACTGATACTGGTGTCTCCAGAGCTCTTTATCTGAAGCTCTTTCCTTTCTACTCTAGTCTCCCTGGAATATGCACGATTACTGTTCGGTCAGTGTGTTTAATCCGCTCAATGCGGCCACAGAGCTGGGGAGTGGGAGGTCCCATGGCATTGCTGGGCCTGCTCCCCTACTTGGCAGTGTAACCCTCTGCAGACATCTGTCAGATGTGGTCATGACTGAGCTCTTATGGGAGGACTCTCAAACATTGGGAGATTTCGTGTCCTTGCTGCTCTCCTGCTGGGACTTGTGTCTATCACCAATTACAATGTGCAAGGAGTGTTAAAGCTGGGGAATGGTTCCTCTTCCTCAAATAACTTTGCCTGTTGTAGAGAACAGGGGAGTACGATGGCCCCGTTGGAGTTTGTGTGCTGGGAGGGTGGGATGAGATGCAGTGCTTCTGCCACAGGCTCAAATTGCAGTGTCGGAGCAGAGGCCTGGGGGAATTGGCTCCTCATTGCTCTGAGACTGTACGTGTCTCTTCACCCCCTCAGTGGCACCAGAAAGATGTGGGTAGGGATCCCTCATAGCAGATTAGGTGAGGTTGCCCTGGCACATGGTATTCCAGAGGTTTGGGAGAGAGCAGCTGCTTCCCTTGGTTCATACCCTGTTGGGTTTTGGAGTAAGCTGTGCTTGCTCCCACTTGTGGGACTCTCTGGCTAAATCCCTATAATGGCTTGTGTCTCGATCTCTCCCTAGAGCAAGAAGCTGCTTGCCCTGCTATGATGCCAGGGCAGATTCCGGATCCATCCCTGACAGCTGGCGCTCTGCCTGGGCTTGGCCCCTTGTCAGGACTCCCGGGCACCACCCTGACGGTGGAAGAGCTGAAGTACGCTGACATCCGCAACATTGGGGCTATGATCTCTCCACTGCATTTCTTGGAGGTGAAACTTGGGAAGAGGCCCCAGCCTGTGAAAAGTGAGGTGAGTTCTGGGGGAATTCCCCAAGCCCTGCCTCCCTCTGGGGGGCTGCTCTGAAGGCACTATAGACTGATGTCTTCTCTATCCATGGATGGTAGCAGGACAAGCTTTCCCCTCTCATGCTACCTCCGCCTCTCCTCTCCTTCCTACCCCCTGGACAATTCCATTCTGATAGGCTGTTCAGTCACTGGTCTGTCTGCCAGGATGGCCCCAAAAGTTTTTAATGAGTTAAGCATGCTGAAAACTGGACTGAGACAACCCCCTTCACCTCCTGTCACTCTGGCCTGGGGTGGGTGCGAACCACTGACCCAGCAGTGAAAGGCTCCGTATCCCAGTCCAGCTCTCCAGATCTCATGATACTCTGGCTCAGAGGAGAGAGGCCTTGGTCACTCACCCACTTTACAACTTGAGGAGCCAGTCAGGAACTGAAGCCATGTGGCCCTTTGTCCATCGAGCTGTTATGGAAATCTCTTCATTTGCTGAGAGAATGAGCCTTTGATCACATGGGGGTTGGCACTCGGGCTCCTTGCTCCCTGGATGGCAAGAGCATAGAGTGGTGGTTAGAGAGAGGCGACACATAACTTTTCTCTACAGTTCCCCCCCCCCCCCACTCCCTCCTGGCTTGTGGTTGGAGCTGCACCTCTAGCTTGCTGGCTAGGGAGGGGGCATGCCGCAACATAGAGCTATTGGGAAGAGAAGGCTATTTGAACAATACATATTCATAGATTCCAAGGAAAGAAGATACCACTGTGATTATCTTGTCAGACCTCCTGTAATACTCAGGCCATAGAGCTTCCCAAAGTAATTACTAGAGCAGGCCTTTTAGAAAAGCATCCAATCTTGACTCAAAAATGGCCAGTGGAGAATCCACCATGACCCTTGGTAAGTTGTTCCAATGGTTAATTAGTCTGTTAAAAATTTACTCTTGATATGAAAATTTGTCTGGCTTCAGTTTCCAGTTAGTGGATCATGTTATACCTTTTCTCTACTAGACTGAAGAGCCCATTATTAGATATTTGTTCCTCGTGTAGATACTTATGGACTGTAACCAAGTCACCCCCTTAACCTTCTCTTTATTAAGCTAAATAGAGTAAGCACCTTGAGACCATCACTAAAAGGCATGTTTTCTAATTCTTTAATCATTCTCATGATGCTTCTCTGAACTCTCTCCAATTTATCAACGTCTTTCTTGAATTGTGAACAGCACAACTGGACACAATATTCTAGTTGCACCAGTGCCAAATACAGCAATAAAATAACCTCTCCTACTCCTACTCGATATTCCCCCTGTTTATACATCCAAGGATTGTATTCGCCATTTGGGCCACAGCATCACACTGAGAGCTGATAGTCAGCTGAGTATCCACCATGACCCCCAAGTCTTTTTCAGAGTCATGGCTTCCCAGGATAGTCTCCCACTTAGTAAGTATGGCCTACGTTCTTTGTTCCTAGATGTACACATTTCCATTTAGCTATATTAAAATGGATATTATTTGCTTGAGCCCAGCTTACCAAGCAATTCAGATAGCTCTGTATCAGTGACCTGTTCTATTCATTATTTACCACTCCCCCAATTTTTGTTTCATCTGCACACTTTATCAGTGACTATTTTATGTTTAACATTTTCATCAATGACCTGGAAGTAATTTCATGTAGGGCCAAAACCAAATCTCCGCCGTACCCTACCGGAAACACTCCCATTCTATGATAATTTAATTGCGTTTTATGATTACATTTTGAGACCTATCTGTTAGCGAGATGTTCATCCATGTAAGGAATGCTATTTTAATTTTATGCCTCTCATTTTTAATTAAAATGTCATGTGGTACCAAGTGAAATGCCTTACATATGCTTAAAGGTAGTAGTATTGACGTAACATACTTATCAGCCAAACTTGTAATCTCATTTAAAAAAAATCAAGTTAGTTTGACAGGAACTATCTTCCATTAACCTATGTTGATTGGAATTAATTATGTTACTGTCCTTTAATTCTTTATTAATTGAGTCCTGTATCTACCACTCTGTTGTTTTGTCCAGAATTGATATCAGACTGATAGGCCTGTAATTACCTGGGTCATCTTGTTTATGCTTTTTAAATATTGGCACAACATGAGCTTTCTTCCAGTCTTCTGGAACATCTCCAGTGTTCCAAGACTTATCGATAGTTAACATTAATGGTCCAGAAAGTTCTTCATCCAGCTCTTTTTAAAACTCTTGGATGCAAGTTTAATTGAACCTACTGGTTTTAAAATATCTAACTTTAGTAGCAGCTGTTTAACAGCCTTCTGAGATAACACTTTTTCTACTCCACTGCTATCATATGATATGACTACATACTCTGTTTCTTTTTCAAATACAGAACAAAAATATTTATTGAGCACCACTGCCTCTTCTGCATTATTATTAATGCTACCATTTCCATCTAGTAATGGACCAATACCATTGTTAAATTTCTTTTTGTTCCTAATGTACTTTAAAAACTCCTTCTTATTGCCCTTAACTCTGCTACCCATAGATGTCTCCTTGGGTCCCTTTGTTTCCCTTATCAATGTTCTTTAATTCTTAGCTTCTGATTTACATTCATTACTGTCAACTTCCCCTTTCCTCCATTTGTTATATATTATGCTTTTTTATACCTTGTACCGTGGTGTACAACGTTGAAATTACACTGTGAGCAGTTGAAGTCACTTGCACCAAGATTTCCATATATGGCTACTGATTGTGTTAACCTACTTGACATACCTTAGAGATGATTTTTTTTTCACAGGTTCTGAGCAATTGCAGCTCCCAGTGACTTCAAATTGGAGCTCCAAGTGCTCAGGGACTGTGAATATCAGGCCCAAGATACAACAAGCTGTGAAATCAGTGAAAGTGTCGGTCTCTTTCAGAAGCACCAAAAGATCAAATAACAACCCCCCTTGCCATGTTCAGTTGATACTGTATGGAAAGGTTCCAGGTTCACCCAAGGTTTGTGCATTTATTCAAAATTCCATAGGCTGCAAGCCAGGGGTAGGAGGCGGGGGACAGAGAGAGCTTGGACCAACCGCTTTCAAGCAGTGGTCCTGTACTAAATCAGTATGGGTGCTGCCAAAGCATCACTCCAGCTGCATGTTTGCAATGCCACTGAAATTTGATCCAGCTGTACAGAGGGGCGACTGGGCCAATTCTGAGTAAATAGGGTTGTGGTCCGGTGCACTGGGTTGCAACCACATTGAAATTTGGTCGAGACGTCCCTTGGTCCAGACACAGAGGGCGATCAGGCCAAATGATGTTAGAGCCTGGTGCACAGAGATTCTGTTGCTGTACATCAGACTGCAGGGGAATCTGCTGTGATATTTGTCTCCTGGTAGCACCAGCTCATGCACTATGTGGGTAAGAGGGGGAAACTCCCTGGCTGAGGGAGTCCTGGGCTCCCTGTTGAAGGAGGGAGGATGAGCGAGAACAGAGCCCCTGTTTTGGGGCAGGAGGGGGGCGATAACCAGAATTTGCCCCCCCTCAAGGAATATGTGAATTTGTACCACTGGTTTCAAGCACTCCTGCACTGTGATTGGCTGGTGAAAGTTCTGTGCTGCGTGGAGGTGTCAGTATGTAGGGAAGGAGGAGCAGCAACACTGTAGGGTAGGGAGCCTATGTCTTCAGGCCAGTGGGATTAAACATCTCCCCTATTATATGACGTCAGGGTTCAGAACCCCTAACTTGTCACCTACAAATGTCTCTGAGATGGTTAGCAGGTGAAGCTCACTGGACATGGAATTCTCCCTGGAGTGGTGTTGGTGTTTGGGATGTGATCTCTAATCCCTCTGGCATGAGTATCACACAAGCAGTACTTAAGTATGCACAGCGGAGAGGCTTTTTCTCTTCTTTGCCCTCCCAAATATAGATTACTGTTCATGGCTGGACTCCTGATTTTTTCAATTGCTCTGAGGGCTTTTCCTGCTAAAGGATTCCAAATTAATTGTATACACTACATAGAAGGACCAATTCACTCACCATTGCAACATTGTCCCCCTGTGCAGTGTAATACAGCAGCTGATTAACAGCTACACAACAATATTGTGCGCCAGGCCAGGAAGTCAGGAAACTTGCAGATCTCCCTGAAATTGCAGGAGGCTTTTAGAGATGCAGGTTGCAGTTAGTTGAAGTTTGTCCAGTGTGCCATGGCTAACTCTTGAGAGGTGCCATGGATGTGTTCTGAAGACTTTTTATTTCCTCTATCAGCTGAGCAGCAGTGAGCTCCAGCATAAACCTAACACATGCACAAAATGTAACTTGTCCCATGGTTAGCTGCATCAAGCTGCAGCACTCCTTAGAGGCCGGGCAGACCACAATGAACTGCCCTTGCCCCCCAGCACTCTACACATTCTGCCAGTGAAATTCAAGGTCCTGGCCCTTCTCTTTCATGCCTTGCCATCAGCTGTCCTGTCTTTCTGTGTGCCCTGATATATCAGCTGTATCTGACAGTCCCTAGGGGAGATCTTACCAGGTGCTCTCAGTGGAGGACCCTGGCCTTGGAATCTGCTGTTGCTGGAGATCAGAGTAAGTCCTTGCCAGGGTCTCCTGGCTGGCAGGCACTGAACACAAATGATACCTGCTGTGGAAAGGAACTAGCTGCCCCTGGGCTTCTGCTCCCCTTTCCCCCAGCTACTTCCAGTGCCATCGTCCAGTTGGAAAAGCAGGTCCATAGCTTTCCCCATCCCTGGTCATCTGGCTGTTCCTGCTACCGCTGGCTCCCTCAATGGCCTTAGGCACCTCTCTTAACCTCTTTGTGGCTCTGCTTTCTCATCTGTACAGTGGGGGTCATGCTGTACTCCTCTCCCTGGGCCAGTGGGGTTCTGTGAGACTACTCCATTAATGTGACTCACTCAACAGCAGGGAGTCCTCTAGCCAGCTTTTGGATGCTCTTTGCATGTCTTGTTCACCGTGTCTGTGGTGGGAGGGGGCAGAGGAGATGCATTCTGTCCTGCTCTGCTCTAACATAGAGCAAGTACTGAAAGAGTTTCCTTAGAGCTGTAAGTCAGCAAACACCATGCAACAAACAAGGGGCAATCCAAATGGCACATGCCAGAACCCAGGTGCACTGCTGTAACATGTTCATCAGCCACACTAGTCCTAAAGGCAGCAAGCTGAGGATAGGAAATGAAGCTGTTCAAAGCGGAGGTTTTGCAGCTGCAGCCTGGCAAAGCCAAAACTGCATATCCCAGGAGTGGCCAAAGAGCAGCCTACGCACTTGTTACAATGCAGCCCACAGCTGCCTCCAGCTCTATGGGAGGTGCAGCTCAGACACTACAGATATCTGCATACCTGGCTGGAAGGGCAGGGTCTCCCCTGGCACTGGGATGAATAGACTGCTTCCTAAACCTTACTCAAAGGAGCAGCCCTACCTGAGGTGTGTCAGTACTTCCTAGGAGTCTGGAAAGCTCAACATGGAGGTGGGAAGGCACTTGGATTGGCTGCACGGGGGTGTTAGAAACAGTCACTGCTGGGCTCTGGAAATTTTCCTCTCCAAACCAGAGCAGGGATCTCCCTAGACCAAAGCCCTTCTCCTGAGGCCACTGTCCATGGGGAAATTCATGTTGGTCGTAATCTGCACTGTGAAGAAGGCAACTCCAGCCTCTTCCTGAATTAGAGAGAATGGGAGGACCTTTAAATATGAAATAAAACCCTTCAGCCCCTCTCCCCACAGGGAGTCTCTTCTCCTCTTACCCCCCCCCCCTGTGTTTGGTTTAACCCTTGAGCTACTTTAAATTCTTTCTGTATGATAACCCAGTGCCCCCTCTAGAGCCTCCTATGTATAGATTTCACTGAGCTTTAGAAACATGAATGAAGTCTTGACCCCTGGCCGAGGAGGACAGTGTAGGTGTCCCCATTTTATGAATGGGAAAACACGGGGCATCCTCCTGTGTCAAGCTGTGGCACAAGAAGTGGACCTGCTTCAGTGTCCCCTTGGAATCCACCTGTGCAAAGGAATAGTGTGTCTGCAGCACACTGAAATCCTTTTCGTTATGTAAAATGCCACTGTCTGCAGATCCCTCATAGTAAAAACAGCTCCTCTCAAACCCCTCAAGGGTTACTCACAGCACCTCTTCAGTCCCATTCCCACATCACTCACCATGACCTGAGTCATTAACTGCTCTGTCCCAGCTCCTGTGGCCCCTGTTGGAGGCCTGGAGAGTGGGGGCCTCATACCTTAGCATCCCAAGACCCACATTTATCCCACAAGCCTTCTCCTGGAGTCCCAAGTCAGGCGACAGAACTGCTGGTGGCATTCCACATAGCTACCCCTGCTCTGGGATCAAACTCTCCCTTGTTTTGGGCTCGGCTTCTCCTAACCAGGGTAGTTCTTCCTCCTCCTTCACAGAGGCCTCTGCAAGTGCTCTTCTCTAACTCAGCTGGGGTTCCCCAGCTTTGGCCAGTCCTCCCAATCAACCTCTTGCTCTTGCCAGGGGCTCTCTGTACTAACTTTGCTTTGCTCTCCTCTCCTGTTGCTGTTCTCTGGATCTCCCTTTCCTCTTCAGGAGTCCCACCTGCCCTTCTCTGTCAGTGCACTCAGACCTCTCCCCCTTCTAGGGCCCTGGTGCCACCTTTTAAGTCCAATTTGAGTCAGCTGACTAGACATAGGTGCACTTTTTCCCCTCTTAAAAGGGCTAGTGTCACCCTATTAACAGGCAGAAAGAGGGCAAGTGACTAGCCTGAGGCCACAGTATCTCTGAAGAAATCACAATGAGACCCCAGGAGTCCCAGTTCCCACTCTTGCTGTCCCTGCTAAGCCACATGCCCAGAGCTTCTGTAACCTTTCTAAGAGACATGACCCTTCTCTGTACTATGTTATCTGAATTGTTAGGATAGATGGGATAGTTTGACTGATCAGTGAGATGAGGACAGGGGAGGGATCATTCACTCCCTTTTCTGTGCCTGAACTGGCCAAAGCAGACCACAAAAATGTGTCAATCAGCTGAGAATCATGGACAGCAAGTGTTGTCCCACCAGTGGTATTGCTCCCTATTGCTGCCACAACTAACCATCTGTTTTGCAGCAAACATGGGGGAATGTTTTTGCATGTTAAAAAGCAAGTGGGCTGAGATGAGTGGGGAGTTGAGAGCACATGTCTCCTCTTCTCTGTGCTCTTTCTTGCACTCAGCAGGCTGCTTTTAATAGCTCCTCTTGGCTCAAAGACTAACTCGGAGACAAATCAGTAGCTGGTGGAAGCTATGCTAATGAGAGTGGAATGGTGATTACACTGACCTCCAAAACGCTGCTTAATTTTTGCAGAGATTTGTTAAGAGTTGCTTTTGCCCTTAACTCTGAAATTCTTACTCTTTCAAGAATCCAAAAGGAAGAATCTGTGGGCTACTGGAACTATTGGCAAAGTGAGAGGTCAAAAGCCTCTTTCCATTCACCACCTTGCAAAGTTAGAAACACAAGATTTTAATTGTGTATAGAAAGACTTGGCAACCTTAATTACATTAAAGTGTACTGTGAGATTTAAATCTATTTCTGGGCTGTTCTCCCCTGGCCTGACACCTTACACTGTCACTTGCACTTCTGCAAAGCGAGTGTAAAACATTTCTCAGTCTGATTTGATGCCCTCTTTGCACAGGGGTAAATGACATGCAGAACAGGGGAGAGTTGGCTCCTCTGTGGATATTTTAATGGAAAGTGCTATTATTGAAACTGGCCTTGTTTAATATTTTTATTCTCAAGCAAAATACTTTCCTAAACTGGAAGTAGGAATGTAAGTGTATTAGCTATTTTGGGGGTGGAGGACCTTGAAGAGAACTCTGTAACTGTCTCAAATGTTGGGAAGTCAATGTCTTGGTTACCCTTAAAACCCAAACATAAGAGATGCCCAATGAATGTCATCCAGTCACCTTAACTCTGACCCATCCCTGTGTCCATCCCGTCTCACTTGTGTGTTACATGGAGATATTTTGGTTAAAGGGGTGTGGAGTTTATAAAGTTGGCAACTTGTACGGTTTCCCTAGGTAGGAGACCAGGAGCCTTGGAGCATGTGGGTTTGGTTTCATAGATATGTCTGTGGTACTCAGTTGGTTAACCCAACATTGCACTGCTGGTGGATAAACTACCAAACGTTCCCTCTAGCTCATAAGAGGTTCCTAACCTTAGGCACAGTAGCTACATGTCACTGCTGAGCTTCATAGAACAACAACGTTTAAAACACCCTGTACTTGGCGGGAATTGTCCTTAGTGTGGTCCATTTTGGCTTAGAGATGTACAAATCTGTCTTGTCAATGACTGCAGTTGGCCATAGAGAAGGCAGGAGTAGTTTGCTGAAGTGATGACAAGATGTGCCATTGCAGCATTTAAACAGAAGTGCGTGGTCAAGTCATGCAGTAAATGAGAGGCAGTTTAGTTTGATAACTTCTCAGAGTCCCTGATGTGATGGAGATGGGGAGTATATGTGGCTAAGGGCACGTCTACTCTGCAGTCATGGGGATAATTGCAGCATGTGTAGACATACTTGAGCTAGGTTTGATCTACCTAGCTCAGGTACCAACAGCAGTAAAGCCATGGCAGCATGGGCTTCAGCTTGGGCTGTACAAGCCTGCCAAGGAACATGGGTACTTCCTTGGGCAGCTAGTCCCTGGTGCTGCGTCTTCACTGCTATTGGTACCCAAGCTAGGTAGATTAAAGCATAGCTTGCATATTTTTACATGTGCTGCATTCACCCCTCCAGCTGGAGTGTAGACAGATCGTAAGACTGGTTCCTGGTTTTCGTTGTTGTCATAAATATAAAGGGAAGGGTAAACCCCTTTTAAAATCCCTCCTGGCCCGAGGAAAAATCCTCTTACCTGTAAAGGGTTAAGAAGCTAAAGGTAACCTCGGTGGCACCTGACCAAAATGACCAATGAGGAGACAAGATACTTTCAAAAGCTGGGAGAAGGGAGAAAAACAAAGGGTCTGTGTCTGTCTGTATAATGCTTTGGCCGGGGACAGAACAGGAATGGAGTCTTAGAACGTAGTAAGTAATCTAGCTAGGTACATGTTAGATTATGATTTCTTTAAATGGCTGAGAAAATAGCTGTGCTGAATAGAATGAATATTCCTGTCTGTGTGTCTTTTTTTGTAACTTAAGGTTTTGCCTAGAGGGATTCTCTGTGTTTTGAATCTAATTACCCTGTAAGGTATCTACCATCCTGATTTTACAGAGGTGATTCCTTTACTTCTATTAAAAGTCTTCTTGTAAGAAAACTGAATGCTTTTTCATTGTTCTCAGATCCAAGGGTTTGGGTCTGTGGTCACCTGTGCAAATTGGTGAGGATTTTTACCAAACCTTCCCCAGGAAGTGGGGTGCAAGGGTTGGGAGGATTTTGGGGGGGAAAGACGTGTCCAAACTACGTTTCCCAGTAAACCCAGATAAAGTTTGGTGGTGGCAGTCGAAATCCAAGGGTAAAATAATTTTGTACCTTGGGGAAGTTTTAACCTAAACTGGTAAAAGTAAGCTTAGGAGGTTTTCATGCAGGTCCCCACATCTGTACCCTAGAGTTCAGAGTGGGGGAGGAACCTTGAAAGTTGTGCTGCAGGCATTGACACAGAGGCAGAGTTAAGGCTGTTTGGGTGACTTTCTCTTGCAGTTCCAGATTCCCTGATATATATTTTTTTAAGTGTAACCTGACTGTTGAATTTCCAGGCGTTATAACTCTTGTATCTTTTGAGAAAATTACAATGTTTGCTAAAGGGTAAAAGGCCCACTTCCTCAAAAGGTATTTAGGCACCTGCTTCCATTGATTTCAATGGGAGGTAGCCAGCTAAATACCTTTGAGGATTTGGGTCAGCATCCTTAAGTAATAGATGAATATTTATGAACTGAACTGTACCATAATAAAGGGTTTAGGGTGGGTTTTTTGATGGGTTACTGCCCTAGGTTTTTGAAGTAATGCCCCTGATACTTTGATAGTGGCTTTCTGACTGTGTGATGTAGGGTTAACACAGCAAGTTTGAGTCCATTAGCATAGAACAATGGAGTCATGAAGTAAAATACAGAAACCT
The DNA here is from genome assembly GCF_965152235.1 of Eretmochelys imbricata. Lineage (NCBI taxonomy): Eukaryota > Metazoa > Chordata > Testudines > Cheloniidae > Eretmochelys > Eretmochelys imbricata. The sequence continues at coordinate 90,746,646 of NC_135577.1, forward strand.
CTGTCTTTGCTCAATGCTACAATGGGATCTAGGTATCTTGCTGCACCCTCCCTATACACCATGCTCTGCACTAGGGCCTTTCATTACTCACTACAATTCAAGGAAACAGGCCTGAGGACTCTGAGCTGAGAATGCTGAACATGCTGCATGAGCAGGAAATGAATGGAACCAGTCAGGGAATGGCTCATTCAGGTCTTCATGGCTCTTGGGCCTGGCTAGTTTGATGCTCGTGGAATGACACCACTCCCTTCAGCTGCCCCCAGCCCTTACCAGCTGTCAATGTAGACTTCACACATCTACAGCTGTAGACTGAACTGTCTCTTGCATTGAGATCCCTGCTCAGAAGCAGTCTGATCTGATCAAGCCACCCATGTGCTTTGAATAGCCATTAAAGAAAATACTTTCCTTGCAATCCTGTATCTGCCTGTTACAGTATCAGCCCAGGGTTAGGCTAATATAGGGAAGAGAGTAGAAGTCTCTCCTATTGCCCCCCCAACACACACACACTGGGCCACAACATTGCACCAGGGCTGCACTGGACTAATGCACAGACCTCAGCTCTGCAATATGGCTGGCTTAGTGTAGCAGGGGAACTTTGTAGCATGAGGAGAGGCCCCTCTCTGTGGGGCTGTTCTTGCTTTCAGCCCTGGGAGGGTCAGTGTTGCTCTTGACACATGAGACCACAATGAGTATCTTTACAGGCTCTCTGCTTATACTCCCACACATCTGTGTTGGGGCAGGGGAGTCTCTGCTGTTGCACAAGACCCTTCACAGCGGTTTCTTACATGGATTACACAGTTCTCTGGTGAAATTAGTTTGCCTCATTCTAGAGTCCACATCACAGAAACGGAGTAATTGGTCACAAATGGGAGTGATCGGCAGTCTCTGCTCCAAAGAGCCCAAAACAAGACTAGCAGGTAGAGTTGCAGGGCAGGACTGAGGTGCACTGGTAGCAGTGGGCCAGGAGCGGGAGGGGAGGACAGACCAAAATAGCCAGGGATGCTGCAGGTCAGGACTGAGGAGCATCAGCTGAGCTGTGGGGGGAGGCTTGCACAGCCACTCTTGCCAGTGAGACCTGGTGAGGGGGCTATTGCCAGCTGCATCACTCCCCAGTTACTTGTCTGGCTGTTCTAACATGGGGCCTGTGTCCTGTTCCAGCTGGACGAGGAAGAGGAGAGGAGGAAAAGGCGCCGTGAGAAAAACAAAGTAGCAGCAGCTCGATGTCGCAACAAGAAGAAGGAAAGGACGGAGTTCCTGCAGCGGGTGAGAACCCCATTCCCTTTCCCCAGCAGGCTTGGTAAAGCCTCCCTCTCCAGCTATGCTTCACTGCAGTATGCACCCCTCAGTCATCCCCACCTGGAGAGGAAAAGGTGGAATGTACGCCCACTCCCAAGGCTATTAAAGGCTCTTCAGCAATCAACCAGCAGGGGCTATTCATTCTGCTGAATCTCATTTCTCGCCCAACTGCAAGGTTCAAAGAGTTCCCTCCTCCAGTCACCACCTCTCCCTGCATCTGGGAGCCCAGCAGCTGCCCTGAGGCCTGGTGCCTGGCAGATATAGTCTCTCATTTGGTAGTTGCATGGGAGAACATAGGGCCACTCTCCCATTTTTCCCCAGCTGGTCCTGCAGGGTAAATGGACCACGGCCTCGTGTGTCTGTTACCAGCTAGAGCAGGTAGCTAGCTAAACCCACTCCTGTAGTATGGAGTTTGCTGGGACAGGAAGGCATCTGACACACTTAGTTCTGGTGTGTGTAATTCTGTGTCCTAGCACTGTGTGCAGCCCTGCACATACTACACATCTCACCCAAATAACCACAAGGGCCCACAAGCCCGAACAGTGCAACACAAACAGGTGCCAAGAAGATACATGGTGAGCACCAGGATAGACTCTAGAGACTTGTCAGCTCCTGACATGTGGTAGTGGAATGCCCACGGTCTGGCCACTTCTCCCAAAGCGTGGAGATTCCTAGTCTGTACACTAAAGGCACATGAAACTCTCTCCCAGAGTGATTCCCATACAGTACACACGTGTACTCTTCCTCCTACAGTGCCTGGTGCCACCCCAAAGATCTCACACACAGGTTATTGCACTCCTGCCCCCTCAGCAGGGATGCACCCCACATTCCCACACAGTCATGTGCAGTGAGGAGCACCTCTTGGACGTGGGGCTCCTTGCACGAAACACTAGGATCTTTTTAAAGCAAATTCTCTCAGTAAGACAAGCCATAAAGTCTGAACCATAAAAAGATCAGAAATCCTTGTTGCTTCTCTTCTCCCTGAGAAGCTGGGTCTCCCTTAGGTACTGGTTCCTCTTTTCTTCAGGGCAGAAAAATACTTCTAGTGCAAAACATCTTTTCTGTAGTATTCAGTTCAGTTTTATTAGATTGCATATGACGTGTCTTTTGTGAACACGAGAAAAACATACACAATCTAAAACAGCAACATCCATATAATACTTTCAGGTGTTATTCAGAACTCTCTTCTTTGGCATAGTGATAAAAGGGCAAAAATTGACACTGATTTAATTACCACTGGGGATTGAGAAAATACTAAAAACCATTGTCCCTTTGAGTTCGTGATAAAGAATTATTTTTTAATACAAAAAAGGTATAATCCAGCGTGTTCTCAGAAGCTGGGATATTCTATAGGCCAAAAGAAAATGAGGTAGATCTTCCAACACTCTAGATTTACAAGGGCAAATCTGAAGATGTGAAGGAACTTTTCTATATCTGCCTTTCAAAACAGCAGTTTCTATGGTTTGGAATCTTCGCTGAGTATATGCCTTACGTAAATGCAGATTTCATAACTCTTTCAAATATGGTTCAAAACCATGGGCCGTCTTCAGAGTAGAAAAATCAAAGGGCCAATATAGAATCATGAATCATAGCCAGATCTTCTTGTTGAGGAATATCTATCACGCTGTTTGAGTAGTTGACTGAAAGGTACTGACGATAAGCAAGTAGTAGAAAAACTCAATTTAGCTATACTCAGTTGGAGGGTATCACACCAGGGAAATGAGGAGTACACAGGTTGTTCCTCCATCTCCTGAAGGCAAAGACAGAGCAATCTATAATCTGGAAGAGTACAATTCTTAGACCAAAACTTAAGAAAGCAGTACAAGCTCTGCTGCTTACAGAAAACACCCACCTCAGCATGTAAAAATGAGACAGGGAGGATTAAGTCTCCTCAAAAAAATTATTTTTAACTATCTCTAAGGCCAGAGTTTTCTGTAGTGACTGATGGGGACACGACTTCTGAGTAACTCTGCTGCACAAACTAAGACCTGATATGATTTACACCTGTTAACAATCTCAAAAGCATTGTTGTAGATTTAAGCCATTCCCCCAAGACAGGTGTGTATACCCAATAAAGGTGTGTGCACCTTGCACATGTGAACAGTGCCGATTAATCTTCATCCTACTGGAAACACCAGTCCACTTCGCTTGGCTCATTGGACATTAACCAGGACAAAACATTTAGTAAATGTGTGGTAGGGAACAGTCTTGCTCTGGGTCTCAGGGGATGGCCAGGAGGGAAAGTCCCATTTGATCCCAGCACTAGATTCTACTCACCAATAGGAATAAAATCTGATCAGACACTTTCATGTGGCTCCCTGTGCTGCATGGCCATCAGTTTCACACTGGGCTGCTGAGCAATATCAAGCAGGGGTAGCTTGCAAACAGACCTTCGATTGGTCGAGGGCAGTTTCTCTCTGTGTATTGTGCATGCAGGAGAGGGAGATTCAATGCTGGGCACTGGGTACCGTAGAGCAAGTTGTTCTTTCCCCACACCTATGAGCAGACAGATTAAAGCCATGTCTGTGTTTTTGGCCCTGCCAGGAGTCAGAGCGTCTGGAGCTCATGAATGCTGAACTGAAAGCCCAGATAGAGGAGCTGAAGCAGGAGAGGCAGCAGCTGATTCTAATGCTAAACAGACACCGTCCCACTTGCATTGTGCGGACAGACAGCATCAAGACACCGGAGAGTGAAGCCAACCCACTGCTTGAACAACTAGAGAAAAAGTGAAGATAGCACTGGCCAGGACAAGGAGGAGACAACAAACTGGGGTCTCCAAAAATGTCGCCTACGTAGTGTATGAAGAACTGTGCACCAAGGCCTTGTCCAGCCAGAACCCAGTGGGATTTCTTGGGGATTACAGGCCAACCAAATAAGGGGAAGGAGAAGATCAAGAACCTGCCATTCATCCCACTCTGAGGCTGAACCTGGAATGGGTCTAGCAGCTGTGGTGAGGGCAACCACTTGCAATACCTCTTTGTGGCCCTTCAGCCAGCTCACCAGCCCCAGGGATCAAGCAAGCAGCCTGCTGCAGGGCATCCTGAAGCTGGATCACATTGAGATATGGGGAGGGGAAGTTGCAACTTCCTCTCTTCCCACACCTACTGGTATGCACCTGGCTGGGAGTGAAGGCTTGATCCAGGAGAAATGAACATGTGTGGGAGATGGATGGCAGGCAGAGACATGCTGGCTGTATCTCCCAGGTCTGTCCTATCTCCGTCCCTCTGGATCCTGCCACTGCTCCTTGCACACACTCCGGAATGGAATCCGACACAAAGAATTGCAAACACTTGACACAAGCCCTGCCTCGCGGCTGGGCCTGTCCATGGCACTGTGGCGCAGGCGCCCCACAAGCACACTCAGTATAATGTTTACAGCCCAGCTGTCCCTGTCGGCCGTGCTTTTGAATGCACATTTTTACACTTTTTTATATTTTTTACAAAGTTTTTATACAGCTGTCTCTATATGGATTTATATAATCACTAGATGTGATCCCATAGAAATGTATGTTATAATGGTCCGTTTGTTACAAACGCATATGCCACAGTTATCTCATTGTGTTACTTGTTAGGTAGCGTCTGGCTCCTTTTCCCTCGGCATGTTGGGAAAGGGGCCCATTCAGCCCTCCACAATGGCTCCACTACCATCTCCATCCATGTACGTTCTTCGGAATACGCAGTCCTGTATCTCGCAGTAAATGTTACTTTGACTTATTCCCCTGCCTCCTTTGCTTTGTCTGGATTGTGTCCTGGTGTCACTGGGCTGGGGACTGACTCTGGTCAGCCCTTTGCACCAGCTTTCCCCCATACAGTTCTGGCTGGCGGACACTGGCTGAGGGGGGCTAGTTCCTGCACCACGATAATGGGTGTATGCATTAGTAATGGTGGCATAGGCCCAAAGGTGGCTCACTCCTTGGATGAGCAGGAGGCAAATGCCTAGATGTAAGGTGGTGTAACTCACGCTCACATACACGTGGGGTGTAACTTACCCCAAGGCAAGCAGGTGTGAGTTACAGAGGCCATCTCATTCTGAGCCCTCCTCTGCGTTTCTCCACTCCTTTCCCCAGGCTGTGAGGTGCACAGAAGCATAGGTGACCACCTTTGGGGAGGTGAAGTGGGCAGGCATCATGTGCACACGGAAGAAGGTGATGTAAGACTTCTCTGAGCCTGTTCCCGGGTCGCTAGCATGCCTCTCCCTGCCAGCCATAGGATGAGCTCAAGCCCCTCTCCAGCCTCTGTACGTGCTGCTGTGAAGGGTGAAGGGATAAAGGTCAAACCATGACTCCCCTATTTCCAGTGGGCAGGTGGGTCCCCCAGCTCAGGTCTTACTGGTATAAAAATCACTCTAACAAGGCTAGTAACACTGTCCACATGTGTTTGGGTCAGAGACTCCAATACAAGTGTCCTTCACAGCGCACCATTGAGAAATGGGGCCCAAACCCAACACATTGGCTGCTTGGAGCAGGGACATAGATAACAGTGGGGAAAATATCTGCCCTTAGCTTATGCCAGATCCATGAGGAGAGAATTGCTAGGAGTTCAATGCAGATGCACTATTAGGGCTACCCTGGTTCCTAGCATCCATTCACGCTCCATTCTGGAAAGCTGAAGTGGGCAGAGGGGAAACAAGGCTGACTTAAACTCAATCGTTAAAGGGGGAAAGCTTTGAATGAATGTGGCTGTGCAAGAAGTCAGTCCTGCCAGGGAGCACCCTCCAGCAGCAGGCCGCCGCATGATAGGCACATCTGCCTCAGTTTCCCCTCTTAAGTAACCCTAGGGCTCTGGGCCAGCCTCTCTTGCTTCAACAACACCCCTCCTAGGAGCGTTTGTTACAAAATATAGTGCAAGTGAACCCATAACAAAAATCCCACACCAGCCTCTCTGCTGGGAGTGCATCCTTACCATTATCTGGTGTTTCCTGCTACATCTAGACTCCTTACTGGTCCTCTTCCATCCTTCTGCCAGGACAGTCACCCCAGCCCTTGCAGCTGGAGTGCAACACTTCTTCCCAGCAGGAACCTGCACAGACTTTCTGCTAGGAGGTCATCTTTACCAGGGAGCATCCTTCACCCCCTGTGGTCCTCTCATATTCCCTTGGGTCTAGCTCTCCTGTATGGAGACATCAGTGGGTAAACCCATCCGCTGCTCCCCTGCCTTCAGCCTTCACCAGGGCCTTTGGCTCCAGCTCTGTGGCTTAGACCCAGCTAGTATCTCCCCCTACTGCTACTCCTGCCATCAGCTCCCTGACCCTGGCTTGGGGAAGTCAGACAGTAAAGCCCTCTGGCTGCTCTCCTGCCACCAGTCTCCCCACAGAGAACCAGCTTCTGTTTCCTTGCAGGATTTCTCCAGTCCCTGGTAGCTCTCCTCAGCTGCCCTTCTCCTGACTGAACCAGTCTGCTGTGACTCACTGGAACTCTCCCACTCACTGGGTCTTTCTTCCATTGGGTCTCTCCCAGCAGGTTCCTTCTGGCAGCTCCTGTTGGCATTGCTGACCATCCTGTTAAAAGTCTGGTCAGCAACACAGCAGGGGCCTGGGGCTAAGGCAGGCTCCCTATCTGCCCTGGCTCCGTGCTGCTCCTGGAAGCAGCTGCCAGGTCCCTGCGGCCCCTAGGCATTGGGTTGGCCAGGGACTGGGAGGCTCTGTGCACTGCCCCCCCCTCCGAGTACCAGTTCTGCAGCTTCCATTGGCCGGGAACCATGACCAATGGGAACTGTGGGGGACGGTGCCTGCAGGCAGGAAAGTCATGCAGAGCCACCTGGCCACACCTCTGCCTAGAGGCCACAGGGACCTGATGGCCGCTTCCTTGGACCTGTGGTAAGCGCCACCGGGACACCGCATGCCCCTGGCGCCCCAAATCCCTGGCCCAGCCTGGAGTCCCCATCCGCACTCTAAACCTCTCATCCCTAGCCCCACCCCCAGCCAGAGCCTTCAGCCCCCTGCACCCCAACCCCCTGCCACAGCCTCCTCCTGCACCCAAACCCCAGAGCCTGCACCCCTAGCCAGAGTCCTCACCCCCTCCCATACCCCTGCCCCAGCCTGGTGAATGTTAGTGAGGGTGGGGAAGAGTGAGCAATGGAGGGAGTGGGGATGGAGCGAGCGGCAGGTGGGGCCTCAGAGAAGAGGCAGGACAGGGGTGTTCGGTTTTGTGTGATTAGAAAGTTGGCAACCCTATTCCTGCTTCTGGCTTGTCTCCCCATATCTGCACTCTCTGCCCCTTAGGCCCAATTCACCCAGGCTTCCTCTCCCTGGGTCTCTTTCCTCCCTGCTCTAGGCCCAGCTGCCCTCTTTAAAGCCCTTTTAGTTGGTCAAATCAGAGTGTGTTCATAAGGCACAGATACACTGGCCCTGATCCCTCTGAACGAGCCACTGTTACCCTGTGACTAGCTGCTTCTCTAGTTCATGCATGTAATTTCTCTATATCACCCTGCATCCTCCTTGGTATTTGCCCCCTACCTCCTCACCCAGACTTTCTCCCTGGCTTGCCCTTCCCTCTCCTCAATCTTTCTGTTAGGGACCTCCTGGAAATATTGCTCCTAGATCAATCACTTATCTAGCACCAAAGTGTGCCTCATATTTTACAGACAAGCTCCTTTCCCTGAGAGGCTCACAAAGTGAAAAGCTACAAATGCATGTGGGAGAGGATGCAATATAAAATTAAAGTGACCGAGCAGAGTCATTCTCTCCACTATCCCCTTTCCAGCTCCCTCCCACTCCCAACACACAACCCCCAGTGCATTGCCTTCTGCGCAGGATCTGCGATAGCAGAGCAGACATGCTCCATCTTATCCATTAACTTGCCTCTGGCCATAGCCAACACTTGATGCTTCAGAGGAATGCGACCCCTTCTCTTCCCATAAGACACTTGCCCATTGCGCTGCATCAAGGGGGTTGAGAACACTTTTTCCTGACTCCTAGAGGATCATGTTCTGGCCTATGGAACTAAGTCCCTCAGCTGAGCTTACATGCCTGCCTAGGTTATTGTAGTGAATCTGCAGGGTCCTTACTGGCTTCCCATCCCCTCTTGAAGGGCCTGAAGTTTACATGTTATTGGACAGGGAATGGAGAGGCTGGCAGGTCTACTCTAACAACCATAGCTTTGCCATCAGCGGAGTTCCCTGCAGGCGTTAAGGTGGTTCAGTCTCAGGTTCCTCCTAGCTTCCTCATGGTGCTTTGACATCCTGGCCTCAGTAACCAGAAGTGCCTTCGACTTGTACCACCTTCACCTGGCAGGAAGCTGCCCCTCTTCCAGTCTGATGCAGATCTAGGCCCAGTGATCTATCTGACTCTCACTTCCAGGTTTAGCTATTGCAACACACAATACTGTGGACTGAAGGGGCAGACTACCAAGAAGTTCCAGATGTTACAATGTGCAGCAGCCTGTGTTCCATCCAGCAAGGGACACTGACAACACATCGCTCCCGTGCTCTACAAGCTACACTGAATCCCTGGCCAGTACAAGACCCCAGTTATCTGAGAGGTCACCTCCCTTGCTGTGACCCTCTCCTATTCTGCCCATTGCATTCTTCAAGGTTTCTAGCGTTAACTGTGCTAAAGGTGACACAGCTGCAGGGACTGGGCCTTCTTTGGCAAATTGCCATTGTGATAGGGCATCCACCCCACACAAGGCCTGAAGGGGTTAAAATGGCAAGGTGGGCCAATTAACTGCCTAGGCTGCACCTGGAGGCATCAGGGAACAAGGACTAATTAGAGAGGAGGCTCAGCAGGGCAGGAACAGGAGGGGCCTGTATAAAGCCCAGTAGCTAAGAGTAGAAGAGGGCTGCAGTTATTCTCAGGGTGAGAAAAGGGAAGGTAGGAAGAAGCCCAGGGATACCGCAATAAGGTTTAGGACTGTGTGGACCTTGATTTCTTGTTGTAGGCTCCCTGGGCTGGAACCAGTGCAGAGGGCAGGCCTGGGTCCCCCTACCAGTCACTGGGGAAGTGGCACTGTTAAGGGGCAGTGAAAGAGAAGACTGCCTGGGACAGCAGGCCTGGAGAGACTGGGATGTAACGTGCTTCCCTGGAAGGGGAAACCCACAGTGACCAAGCCACAAAGCAGGAGCAGCTGAGTCCTGGAAAAGAGAGAGAGGCTGAGAGTGACAGAGTGTGACTGCAAGAAGGGTTGTTGGCCTTGCAGAGCTAATCCTCAGATGTGGCCAGGAGATGGTGCTCTAGCAGTGAGCAGAGCACCCTGTGACAGCCATGACGCTCCCTGTCACACAAGGCTATAAGGGAAACAGCGCTTACCACCTTTAGGTAGAAATATAAGACCCAGTCATTCCCATCTTAAAAAACCAACCACGCCACATGCAGCTGCCACTAGGCGAGGACACAAACTTTGGACTGTTTATATGTTGCAATGCTCAGCCACCGTGGCTTGCGGTGCCAATAAATGCCTACATAGACAGAGTGGCTATTCAGGACTGATCCATCAGCTCCTCCCTGAGTGGGGTGGCTGTGCAGGGGATTCTGGGTAAAGCCCATTCCTTCTAATTCACCTCAGAACATGGTCCCTTTGCTGCTCTTCAGTCAATACCCAGTTGGCTGCAATTCAGCTTAGGTCATTTTGTCAGTCATACTTGGCTAGGCCTCAGCTATGAGCAAATGAGACTAATGAAGAGAGTTTGAGCAGTGTAGAAAAGTGGGAACAGGCAGATCTGATCTGCAGAAAACAAAACACACAGCCAATCAGATCACACAAGGAAGGCAGGTGCAGCCCCAGAACAGGCCCCAGGCTCCCAACCTCCAGAAAAGGCCAAAGGTGACCACAAAGTGAGAGGCTCATGTGGCCAGCCTGGATACCCAGGTAGTATGTTGCATTTATTTTTGTAGCAGCTGAGTATGTGGTGTGGCTGGAAGATGGAGACTCATTAGCCATCCATGGAGACTTGGTGTATGTAACAAGTGGAAAATATAATGAATAGATGTAATCTAGGTAGAGGGGAGGTAAATCAATCTACTTAGCAATTCTGTGCTACGGTGTTCCTCTCTCTGATTTAAGTTGTTTGCACAGACCATGCAAGAGACTACAGATGGATTTCTGTGGGAACCTTTTCAATACTAAAAATGGAAATTATAATAGAATTCACTTTCTTTCTCAGGAACCACAGACCAGTCTTTGCCACAAGACAGTTACATGCACACACAATAATTTCAAATTCTTTTTCATGAATAACACTCCAAAGATGCACCATTACAGTGCAGCAGTTACACTGCACCCACATCACTAACTAGATATTTGTTACTTTCCTTTACATGAAGATTATAACACAGGATCTAAACCCCAATAAATATATATAATACCTTACAAAATAAATACAGGGATTGGGACTTCTGACAATGGAAGATCTGCTGCTTTCATGTAGGCTCACCCTGGGTATTATATTGACAAGTAGATAAAACATTTAATTGTACCATAACCAGTCGTTTCAGCATCCACACTATTGAGCATGTACACAACTTCAAATAAGAAAGAAAGAAAACTTGATAATTAATGCAGCTGTTAGGCTCACACGTTGTCTCTGGTTCAGTGATGTAGTAGGTTTACCTCTTGAAGACATTTGACCTCCAGTCTGCGATTCCTCCTTCAGGGTGTTTCCCAGTCTAAACCTCTCTGACTTCTGTAAAATTACAGATAACTGCATTGACATCCAACCTCCCAGATTTCAATCTGAGTTATCTTGGACAGCTCTATCTTTTCCCAGCTGGGCAGGGCAGGTGCTGTACCAGTCAAGGCAGGACCATGTCTTGTGTCTCAACAATATATATATATTCACACAAATACAACTGCCCTACTTACTTAATTCTAAATTTGTGTCATAGAATCATAGAATCATAGAATATCAGGGTTGGAAGGGACCCCTGAAGGTCATCTAGTCCAACCCCCTGCTCGAAGCAGGACCAATTCCCAGTTAAATCCCATTGTCTTAGAATAACAAGAGGAAGGCACCAGCCTTTTAGGCAAGTAGCAAACTTCCCTAGCCCTTTAACTATAACCCACTGTTTTGTAAAAAAATACTTATTTCCCCCCTTGGGACTAAGGACTGTACTGTTATCTTAACATATAACTGCTGCAGACCAATTATATCCAATTAACCTGTACAATTACAGGAAACTGCATTGAGATCCAACCAATCCACAGATCAGTCTGGGTTACCCCTGGCAGCTCAATCTTCCCCTGCAGGGCTGAGCTTGATCTGACTGATGCTCAAAAGGGCTGACAGTTTTGTACCCCTGACGGAACTCAGTACGGATTGGCAAGGAGCTTCCAGCTTCTAACTAAGGGGGTATGTGTGCACATGCAGGAATGTCTGCTCCCAATGAAGTTTTCCACAGGCGCTTCAGAACAGCTACTGAGTGTGGTTAACAACTTCCAGCACTCCCTCTAGTGTGCTGAAATAGCAACTACTACTTTGCAGTTACTCAGGGCTCTGCCACCTTGTCTGGGAATGTTTCCGTATCAACTCAGAGCAACTAGAAACAGCAGCTGTAATTATAGTACTAAGTGTCTTTGGCTGAACACCCTGAAATAAGAAATAGAAATAGGGGTTACATAGTGAACTAGACACTATAAGATGGTGAATTTAAGAACATAAGAACAGCCATACTGGGTCAGACCAAAGGTCCATCTAGCCCAGTATCCTGTCCTCTGACAGTGGCCAGTGCCAGGTGCCCCCGAGGGAATGAATAGAACAGGTAATCATCCAGTGATCCATCCAGTCCCAGGTTCTGGCAAACAGAGGCTAGGGACATCATCCCTGCCCATCCTGGCTAATAACCATTGATGGACCTTTCCTCCAGAAATTTATCTAGTTGTTTTTTGCACCCTGTTATAGTCTTGGCCTTCACAACATCCTCTGGCAAAGAGTTCCACAGGTTGATTGTGCATTGTGTGAAGAAATACTTCCTTTTGTTTGTTTTAAACCTGCTATTAATTTGATTTGGTGACCCCCCTAGTTCTTGTGGTATGAGAAGGAGTAAATAACACTTCCTTATTTACTTTCTCCACACCAGCCATGATTTTATAGACCGCTATCATATCCCCCCTTTAGTCATCTCTTTTCCAAGCTGAAAAGTCCCAGTCTTATTAATTTCTCCTCATACAGAAGCTGTTCCATATCTTTAATCATTTTTGTTTCCCTTTTCTGAATCTTTTCCAAGTCTCATATATCTTTTTTGAGATGGGGTGACCACATCTGCACGCAGTATTCAAGATGTGGGCATACCATTGATTTATATAGAGACAATATGATATTTTCTGTCTTATTATCTATCCCTTCCCTAATGATTCCTAACATTCTGTTTGCTTTTTTGACTGCCGCTGCACATTGGTAGGGAGGAGCTAGTCCTAGGGGGGACAGCAGCTCAGCCTGGCCTGACTCTGGCAGGGGGGCTGGTGGCTCAGCCCAGCACTGGGGGAGGCCAGTGGCTTGGCCCAACTCTGGTGGTGGAGGGGCCGTCAGGGATAGGGGTCCAGGGGCTTGGCCTGGCTCTCAGGGAGGAGAGGGGGGCTGGAACCAGCGGCTCGGCTGGTGTGGTTGGAGCGTGTGGAATGGGACTCCTCCAGTCACGGGGGCCCCTAAGCTTCTCCTTTTATAGGGTGGGAGGGGGGTTTGGGGGCTCCAGCGTGGCGGGGGTCTTGGGCGGAAGGCCAACAGGCTAGCCTCCCCAAAGTGAGGGTTTACCTGCCACCCATGGATATAGTGTACTTAGATTTTCAGAAAGCCATTGACAAGGTCCCTCACCAAAGGCTTTTAAGCAAAGTAAGATGTCATGGGATAAGAGGGAAGATCCTCTCATGAATTGGTACCTAGTTAAAAGATTGGAAAAAAGGGGTAGGAATAAATGGTCAGTTTTCAGAATGGAGAGAGGTAAATAGTGGTGTCCCCCAGGGGTCTGTACTGGGACCAGTACTATTCAACCAGTACTATTCAACATAAATGATCTGGAAAAAAGGCGTAAACATCTATAGAGAGAACAAAGCCATCTGAGCTGGTGAGACAGCAAAATCTAGAGCAACTTAACAAATTTGAAACACTTGAAACTAGCTTAGAAACTGTAAACAGACACTTGAGTGTTTAAAGTTATTATAATAAAAACCCTGAGTCAAGGAGAGAGAACTTCCAGGCTAAGAGGGACAAATTCCAGCCTACCTGCACAAGGTGTGGAAAAAGTCTGTCTCAAGAGAGGATGCATGGCCAGCTAGAGGCACATGGTGTAATAAATGCATGAAATATGAACATTTTGTAGCTGTTTGCTACACCAAAGAAGGCAGGGAGTTTACTCATATTACAGACAATCAAAAGCCATTGTTTCTGGGATCTATCACATGTGATGACATAGAGCCTGGATGGAGAGTGAAAATGAATATTTGCGGCAAGACTAGGGACTTTAAAACTGACCCAGAAGTTGACGTGACAGTCATCTCAAAAGGGACTTCCAATGACCTACAACCCCTCCCAAAGCTGAAGTCACCTGCCACAGCTCTGACTAGCCCTGGAGGTATTCTGGACTGCACAAGCCAGTTCACCACAGAAACAACTTACAAAGACAAAAGCTATGTGTTCAGAGTGTATGTTATCAAAGGACCACAGACCAACACCTTTCTCAGCTGCAGCCACAATGGGCCTAGTGAGAAAGGTGGAAGAACTCAATGGAATATTTGGTAATATTGGACTTTTGAAAGGAGATCCAGTGCAAATGACCTTAAGAGGCAATGCTGAATCATATAGTGTACATGCACCTCACGGGATTCCTATTCCATTACTTCATAAAGTGGAAACTGAGTTAGAGAATGGAATGGATTGGCCTAATCGAGGAAAATCTCTGAGCCAACAGTATGGTGTGCCCCTCGGTACCTGTTATAATGAAAAATAGAAAAATACAAATCTGTCTGGATCTTAAAATACTTAATGAAGCAGTTGTGAGAGAATGTAAGAACAGCCATACTGGATCAAACCAATGATCCATCTAGCCCAGTGGTGGGCAAACTGTGGCCCGTGGGCCACACGCAGATCATCAGGGTAATCCGCTGGCAGGCAATGAGACAGTGTTTACATTGACCATCCACAGACATGGCCCCCGCAGCTCTCATTGGCTGGGAACAGCGAACCTTGGCCACTGGGAGCTGCGGGCGGCCAGGCCTGTGGATGGTCAAGGTAAACACGGTCTCACGGCCCACCAGCGGATTATCCTGATGGGCTGCAGTTTGCCCACCACTGATCTAGCCCACTATCCTATCTTCCAACAATAGCCAATGCCAGATGCTTCAGAGGGAATGAACAGACCAGGCAATCATCAAGTGATCCATCCCTGTCATCTGCTCCAGCTTCTGGCAATCAGAGGATAAGGGCATTCAGAGCATGGGGTTGCATCCCTGACTGTCTTGGTTAATAGCTGTTGATGGACCTATTCTCCAGGAACTTATTTAGTTCTTTTTGGAACCCTGTTATAATTTTGGCCTTCACAATGTCCTCTGGCAACGAGTTTTACAGGCTGACTGTTGTGTAAAGGAGTACTTCCTTATGTTTATTTTAAACCTGCTGACTATTAATTTCATTAGGTGACCCCTGGTTCTTGGGTTATGTGACAGACTAACTAACACTTTCTTATTCACTTTCTCCACACCAGTCAAGATTTGTACAGACCTCTATAATATCCCCTCTTAGTTGTCTTTTTTCCAAGCTGAAAAATCCCAGTCTTTTTAATCTCTCCTCATACAGAAGCTGTTCCATACTCCTAATCATTTTTGTTACTCTTCTCTGAACCTTTTCCAATTCTAATATATCTCTTTTGATATGGGGTGACCAGAACTGCATGCAATATTCAAGGTGTGGGCGTACCATGGATTTATATAGAGGCAATATGCTATTTTCTGCCTTATCTATCGCTTTCCTAAGGGTTCCTAACATTCTGTTAGCTTTTTGACTGCTGCTGCACATAGAATGGATGGTTTCAGAGAACGATCCACAATAGCTCCAAGATCTCTTTTTTGAGTTGTAAAAGCTAATTTAGACCCCATCATTTTATATGTATAATTGGGATTAAGTTTTCCAATGTGCATTACTTTGCATTTATCAATATTGAATTTCATCTGCTATTTTGTTGCTCAGTCACCCAGTTTTGTGAGACCCCTTTGTAGCTCTTTGCAGTCTGCTTTGGACTTAACTATCTTGAGTAGTTGTTTATCATCTGCAGATTTTGCCACCTCATTGTTTACACCTTTTTTCCAGATCATTTATGAATATGTTGAACAGTATGGGTCCCAGTACAGATCCCTGGGGGACATCACTATTTACTTCTCTCTGTTCTGAAAACTGACCATTTATTCCTACCTTTTGTTTCCTGTCTTTTAACCAGTTACTGATCCATGAGAGGACCTTCCCTCTTATCCCATGACTGCTTACTTTGCTTAAGAGCCTTTGCTGAGGGACCTTGTCAAAGACTTTCTGAAAGTCTAAGTACTCTATATTCACTGGATCACCATTGTCCATATGTTTGTTGACCTCCTCAAAGAATTCTAAGAGATCAATGAGTCATGATTTCCCTTTACAAAAGCCATGATGACTCTTCCCCAACAAATTGTTTTCATCTATGTGTCTGACAGTTCTGTTCTTTACTATAGTTTCAACCAATTTGCCTGATACTGAAGTTAGGCTTACTGGCCTAAAAAACAAAATACTCCCAACACTGGATGATTTCCTCCCCAAAGTGAAAGGAGATATAGGATTCTTCAAGCTGGATGCCTCAACCGGCTTCTGGCAAATTCCTTTAGCCAAAGAATGGTGCTAAGATGACTACATTTATCACACCCTTTTGAAGATTATCTTTTGAGATTACCAGTCCCCATGAAATTTTCCAAAGAAAGATGGCAGAACTGTTAAGGAACACAAACAGAGTTATAGTTTTCATGGACAATGTTCTGATTTATGGATCTTTGGTGGAAGATCACAACAAAACCGTCAGTGAAGTCCTAAGACTAATCAGTTAGCCTGGCCTGAAGCTAAACAAGGAAAAATGATTTTTCTGGCTATCCCAAATCAAGTGTTTGGGACAGACAATAAACAAAGGTGGAATCAGCCCTAGCCTTGAGAAGGGTAAAAACGGTTCAAGAATTGAATGCACCAATGAATGTACCAGAATCGAGATATACTTGGGATGGTAAATTCCCTTTGTCGATATCTACAAGACCTTTTTACAATGACAAAACCACTGAATGAACTGTTAAAATTCAACACATCTTGGCTATGGGGACCAAATCAAGAAATTGCCTTTAAAAAGGTAAAGGAAATGACCTCAACAGCTCCAGTTTTCAAGTACTCCAATGTGCACAAGCCCACAAGGGTCAGTGCAGATGAAAGCAGCTGTGGCCTAGGTGGTGTATTGTTGCAACAGCATGGCTCTGAGTGGAAGTCAGCTGCATTTCACTCTCGCACACTTACAGTATCAGAAAAATGACATACACAGATTGAAAAGGAGTGCCTGGCAAGTGTATGGGCCTGTGAGAACTTTTCCAGCTACCTCTGGGAACTGGATTTGTTCACACTGATAACAGACCATAAAATGCTTGTAACCCTCATCAACAGAAAAGACCTGGATCAAACACTGCTGAGATGCCAACATCTATTGATAAGGTTAATGCGATTTAACCCAGTTATGTTCCTGGGAAAAATCTGGTAATAGCAGAAACCCTGTCATGGAGCCCAGCATTGCACTAAATTAACCGTGAGCTTGAAGATGATAAAAAGGCATATGTGGATGCTGTGGACACATACAGACCAGTGTCTGTACATACAGCCCACGCAGGCGCTCAGGAATCTGCCTGGGGACCTGCCATGGCTGGGAGAGGAGCGCCCCTCCCCTGGCCCCAACCTAGCCCAGCCCCCAACCTGCAATGGCCAGGGTGGCCCCCAGCCCCAACTATGCCACATCCCAGACTTGCTGGGGCAGCCCTCCCAACCCCAACTATGCCACGTCCCGGATTTGCCCTGGCTGGGGTGCACCTACCTCAGCCTGAACCAGGCCGGGGCGGCATGGCCCAGATCCAGCTGCAGCTGGGGCAGCATGGCATGAACTGGGCGGCCTGGCCCGGAGCCAGCCGCAGCTGGGGCAGCATAGCACGAACCCAGCTGCTGCTGGAGTGGCCCAGTCTGACCCTGGGCAGCACGGCCCAGATCTTTTGCACTGCACCCCTCCCCGAACGCAGCCCCAGCTGGACCTGCAGAGTCCGGGGAAGGAGTGCAGCCCGTATCCTGCAACCCCAGCCCCGGAGCTGTCGCGGCAGGGAGAGGTGCCTCTCCCCCCCAGCCCAGGTGCTGCTGTGGAGAGAGAGAGCTGGGGCGGGGGAGTCCTCTCTTCCTGCCGTAGCCCCAGGGCACCCTCCTGTACTCCAAACCCCGCATCTCCAGCCCCAACCCAGAGCCTGTACCCCCAGCTCGAAACATCACACCCCAGCACCCCAATCCTCTGCCCAACCCTCAGCCCCCTCCCACACTCTGAAGCCCTTGGCTCCACCCCCCACCGCATGAATTTTGTTATGTGCACCAATATGAAAATGATGTGTTTCACCTCCATACTGGTGCACATAATAAAATTCATTCCGCACCTGGGTGGGAAAAATTAGAGGGAACACTGCTCATGATTAAAGGCAATTGCATTGTAATTCCAAATGAAATGAGAGGAGAAATCCTAAATCTTATCCATGAAGGACATCACAGATTAACTAAATGCCACGAACGGACTAATGAGTCAGTTAGGACATCAAGAATAAAGTATCTGCATGTGAACACTGCAGAACTAACAGACTAATAACACAAAGGGCCTTTAATAATAACACCTCGATCAGACAGACCTTGAAAGAGACTAGCTGTAGATTTATGCAAATTCAGAGGACGTCATTACCGGGTGTAGCAGGTCGAGCACTCACCACCGCAGCGCCTCCTGCTGGTCAGTCCGGGAATTAGCTCTTTCCAGCCTCAAAGCGCCTCCTGCTAGCCGGTGTCTCCATACCGGTACCTGCTTCCTCGTCAGTCTCCACCACTGTACTTCAGGCACTTCAGGCCCCACGTCCCTCCCAGACCGTGGTGTCCCTTATCTTGGGGTGCTGCCCCACAGGAGCACCTCCATACTCTGAGTCTCCCCTCCCAGGGGAACTCCCCTCCCCCTATGCCCACCTTGCCTCTGTGGCTACTGCCAGTCATCATCTAGCCCCCTTTCTCTGGGGCAAACTGCAGTCTGTAATGACCACTTATCATTTGCAAGGGGGTTAGACCTGCTGCCCTTCTAGCCCCAGCTGTCTCCCTGCAGCCCCAATACCTCCTTAGGCCTTCCTGCCAGGCCTCAGCCTGGGAGGTAGCCAGGCCTGAGCGCCCCAGCTCAGATCCTGCTGCTTTCCCAGCACTGCTCTGTCGAAGATTCCCTGTCTCTCCTAGGCAGCTAGGTCCTTCTCATTCCAGGACTGGAGTGGCCAACTCCCCAGCCAGCCTCCCTCAGCTCTCACTCCTTTTATCCCAGGAATCATAGAATCATAGAATATCAGGGTTGGAAGGGACCTCAGGAGGTCATCTAGTCCAACCCCCTGCTCAAAGCAGGACCAATCCCCAATTAAATCATCCCAGCCAGGGCTTTGTCAAGCCTGACCTTAAAAACTTCTAAGGAAGGAGATTCTACCACCTCCCTAGGTAACGCATTCCAGTGTTTCACCACCCTCCTAGTGAAAAAGTTTTTCCTAATATCCAACCTAGGAGCAGGGTAACCACCCCGCTACACTGGTCATCGTGGTCTATTTTTCCAGGTATAGAGAAATAATATACTTAAAAGGCATAACTTGCAGTATTATAAAGAAACTGAAGTGTACTTTTGCTCACTTCAGTATTCCAGAACAATTAATGATGGACACTAGGCCACAGTTCACTACAGCAGAATTCAAGTCATTCCGAACAAAATATGTTTTTGATAATATTACTAGCAGCCCACATTACCCACAAGCGAATGGAGAAGCTGAGAGCTATACAGACAGGCAAGAAAATCCTACAGCAGTAAGATCCATTCCTCACTTGTCTGAGTTAGAACAATACCATTACCAGCTACTGGATATAGTCCAGCACAATTCCTAATGGGACTACAACTCAGAAATACTGCTCCAACTTAGAGATTCTTTTCCATTCTCCAAAGTGGCCAGACATGAAGAGAGTAGCCAAATAGGATAAAAAGGCTAAAATAGCTTGTGAACACTTTTACAACAGACATCACTCAGTTGGAGAACTGCTGGGTCTAGAACCTGGTGATTGTGTTCATGTCAAATTGGATGGAGAAAAGGGATGGACAGCTCCAGCTGCCAGATAAAAAAAGAAGAATTCAGCACCCAGATCCTATGTGATCAAGACTGAGAGTGGAGAGTTCAATAGAAACCGTTGGCATCTAGTTTGTTCCTCAGAAAGAACAATCAACAAAGCACACTCTACAGATGGCGGATGCAGAACAAGAAGACGACGACTCAAGAGTTTCAGACTGACCGCAGCCAGTTGTTGCAACTAATGGATAGCTGGACGACCTAGCTGTTATGCATTCAGGTCATGTAATTAGAAAAACAGTGTGATTCAGAGACACATCTCAGACTGATCTGTACTGAACTTCAAAGATAGCATGATAATGTGTATTTTGTAAAATGGTAGGAATGTAGAACTTATACCATTCTGTATTATATAGTTCGGCCACTAGGTGGTGCTGTATGTAAAACACCATATTTAAAAAAAACGAGGACCTCTTGTGGCACCTTAGAGACTAACAAATTTATTTGAGCATAAGCTTTCGTGGGCTAGAACCCACTTCATCAGATGTATGAAGTAAAAGATACAGGATCAGGTATAAATACATGAATGGATGTGCGTTGCTTTAGCAGCATGTATTTATACCTGCTCCTGTATCTTTTACTTCATACATCTGATGAAGTGGGTTCTAGCCCACAAAAGCTTATGCCCAAATAAATTTGTTAGTCTCTAAGGTGCCACAAGGACTCCTCGTTTTTTTTGCTGATACAGAGTAACACGGCTACCACTGAAACTTGTCACCATATTTAAAGCTAACCTTAGCCATACCTGGCAGAGCACTAAAGGATCTGATGAAGAACACATCTGGTGTATATAAGCAAGCTCTGTAGCCAGTCCACATCTGGTACAGAGGAACATGATAATAGCTTTATCATTCCTGTTCTTGGCCATCACCCTGCTTTCCCTTTCCCTTCCCCTTCATACATCTACTCAGAAAGGTGTTGCTCTTGGATTTTACATACATGGCTACCACAAGGTCCCCCAACTCTCCCAAATAACTGGGGCTCCATTCTCCCCTGCCCTCACCTGCTGGCAGCATTTCACTTATGTAAATAGGTCAAATGCTTCCCACCCAAGAACTTCAGCCCTCACTTTGCTCAGCTGTAAATGATGACACAAAACGAGAGGCAGGTGGATGAGAGCCAGGCCCATAGACAGACCCCCTCCAAAAATGCAATATTTGAGTAATTGCATCGCCATCTGCTGGCGACCTGAACTACTGGATGATATCCCCTTGCAAATCACTTCGCTGGTAAGGAAAGTATGGGTTTGGGATTTCTTTTTTCAGTTCTTTGTGAGGAAGAGGGTATTCTCCAGCCTCTGGTGCTAGGGCAGCTCAGGGCTTATCGGTTTATGGAGATTATTTCTCACTGTCATTAGGAGGAGTTTCTGGGCTGACTAGCAGGGTTGGCACCCAGAGGTTGTGGTGAGTGGGATTTTTTTGCTATTAGTTCTCTGCAGTACTCCTGCCTCTGGCTGTTCTAATGTCTCTGGTTTGGGGTGGGCGGAGAGAGCTTTGCCCTGGGGGCCCTATAGGGGCTGTGTTTTACAACTGGCAGAGTGGAAGGTGTCTGCAGCTGATCCCATCTCTCAGTGATATGGTCAGGACACTCTGATTTTCTTTGGTGCATTTTTCTCCCTTTGGCTTTTTGTGCTTCTAATTTTGGGGCTATTTTGATCAAGTTTGTTTGCCTCCCAGCTCTAGAGTTTGTGTTCTCTTTAGACCATGTCCATACTAGATAATTTGGGCACTGCCAGCATGGTTGCAACTAGGTAAAATGTCTGCAACATACTATATATCTGCACACAGAACTACTCAACTATCTGTCCAGGTTCTAACACTGGCAGTAACAGAGCTGTGTCTGCACTTGCTCTGAGCATGGCAGAGCACCATGTCAGCCACTGTCCCGACACTCCGCAGCAGTGCCATGCTAGCAGAGCAGCAGCAATGCTGTCCTTCCAGCTCAGTCCCACAGCGCTCCTACCCACAAAGAGTTAAGCACTGTCCACCCAGTTCAGGGTCAGTGCTGGCAGCCCAGAATACAGGCACAGGGTTTCACCTGGAAAACACAAAGGACAAAACACAAACATTAGCCATTGACATACATATCCAGCGCTTCCACCCATGCACTTTACTGGGGAACCCTCTGACTGCCAGGAGAGCAGAATAGTGGAGCAGAGAAGATCATTCTGCTCAAAAAGCAGCTGCCAAGGTTAAGCCAGAGATAGCATTAGAGTTCCAGGAGCTCTGAGCTCTTGTGACAGGCCTCAGTCCCTCTGCCTTTCCCATTCTCTCCTCTTCATCTCAGATGGGAACATTGACTATTGATGGCCCCTAACTATCTTCACTCTTCCATGTGGTCCCAAGGAAGAAGCACAGAGGAAGCACTGACATGGGCTGCTAGCCCCACAATGTCTCACAGGCCCCCCTGACCTTCTCGCCGCAATTGTTTGGATGGAAACAGGGTGGTTAGAGCGTGGGAGAGATTTTATTTTCTATGGTGGCAGCAGCATAATGGAAATTGTGAGCACAGGGGCCAACTGCCCACCCACCTCCATCTCCAAATGCAGGTCCTGAGCAGGGACCGCTGCCTTGCCTCTAATCAGACAGCCCTTATCCACATCCGGACCACATTCACGTCCCTCTCAGCATGGCAAAGCCAACTTCCCTCCTCCATCCCTCTCTACTACAGGGGCATCATTTCAGAAAAAATCAGGGGGAAGAGTTGTGTCAGCATCTCCACTTCCTCCACCCCACTGAGGGGTTAGTGGCCCATGGAGGGTTAGTAGGCCAATCCCATCCCAGAGGGAGGTGGTGAACTGGTCCTGTCTTGGGGAGTGTGGTGCGTGGGGAACGTGAGCCAGCGGGGAGATATTTCACCTATCGCCAGAGCAAGAGCAGGGCAGGGATCGGGGCCCAGCTTGCTCCTCAGCTCTGACCCAGACTGCTACAGATGCTGCTGCCTATCCTATTGGTGCGGGTGTTGGGGTGGCATCAGAGGCTGCTCAAGACAATCTGCTGCCCCCTTCCCCATAAGCCTATGGGGCAGATTTGGCCCAGATGCCCCCCCATAATGGAGGGGCTAAGTTTGAGTGAGTGCCATTGTGATCTGGTGCATGGGGTCATAACTCCATTCAAATTTGGCTCCCCCTCCCCAGTCATAACAGAGAGGGCAGCTGGGTCAAATATGCCACCCTAGGCAGCTGCCTAAAACTCATACGGGGCAAACCAAGGTGTGGGGAGCAACTTCCCCCTTGCCCCATAGAAAATGACACCTTTGATCTACTAGTTGTGGTACAAGTATCAGGGGGTAGCCGTGTTAGTCTGCACCCACAAAAACAACAAGGAGTCTGGTGGCAGCTGTCTGCATGTGTAGTTTATGTATTTATGTCTGCATCTGTAATTTTCACTCCATGCATCTGAAGAAGTGAGGGTTTTACCCACGAAAGCTTATGCTCAAATAAATTTGTTAGTCTTTAAGGTGCCACCAGACTCCTTGTTGTTAGTTGTGGTATAGGGACCCATCCTAGGTCAAGCCTGCAGCGGGAAAAACACCTTTCTTCCCAATTCTTGGTAATATCGCCTGCAGCCCTAGCCTTTCCCAGCTGGGGGACCTGTAAGGATACTGTGGAAAGCTCTGCTTCTGGAGGTGTCCCAGTGGGGGTGATGTGCAGGACCAGTGTCTCTTGTTCCTTGCCTGGAGACCAGAGAATTGTGGTGGGGCCAGGGACTGTACTGGGCAGGTACTCAGTGATTTCCCCATTAAATAAACAAGCTGATTGCAGTCTCTCTGCTCACTCTAGAAACAGTGAGCCAAGTTCAGCCAGGTCCAGCTCTCGTTGTCCACCTCTCCAAACAGACCTACTCTGTCACTTGTGTACTGGCTCCCTAGGGGCCTTCAGCCACCTTCAGCCACCTATTCTCCCCAAGGAGACACTCTCACCTCCTCCTCTCACGGCAGCCCTGTGAGTAAAGACCAGTGCAGCTGTGGCCTGAGACCCAGGGACAGGGGAGGAGGGACAGTCTTCTAAAAAAACAGTGACTACTTAGCCTCCCGGTGCCCTGCCTTCCTTCCAGACTCCAGGGTCCCCACCAGCAACTGAGCTCAAGTTACTGGTAGTCTCTTGCATCTTCCTTGACTTCCTGCAGATGCCCTCCCATCTCCCTACTGTCAGACTCCTAACCCTCTCCCTTAGTAAGCAATTAACTCCCACGACCTCCCTGTGAGTTGTCATTCTTGCTCAAGCTTGGCCATCACACATCCTTCCCCTTGGCCACTTGCTCCCTAGAGGGCCTGTTGTATGCTGCACAGTCTCCTTGTCCTTCCTGGTGCAGGTCTGTGGTACTGTGGAAAATGGCATTAATTAACTTTTGAGAGGTAACCTGCCCTTTGCCTCCCTGTTTCACTTTGTGTCAGGGCCCAAGGCCAACTGGTGTGAATTTCTCTTGCTTCTTTCTGCTTATCTCACTGGAAAAAAAATAGCCCCAAAAATCCCCAGTCTGATATTTACCAAGAGACTCAGAAACTGCTCTGAGAAAAGCTGGCCCCAGGGCTGCCACCTTTGTGGTCTGGGGCCAGGCAGAAACGCGAGCAGGGCCACAGTCCAGACGGAGCGGGGACTCTGGTGAGAGGAAACGGGGTGTGGGGGGGCGGGGAAAGAGAAACATCAGTAACTGCAACACCATAATGATGAGCACAGCAGGATATAAGAGTAACACGGAGACACGACCCCCCAGGCATAAGGGCTGGTCTCTGGAATAAGGGGGCATAGTTGGGTTTCATCTTTGATTAATTCTTTTCTGGTTTTAGAAAGAGGAGCCACTGCTAGCTCAGGTTTTTTTCTTGTGTTGTGTCTGTTTTAATTTACAGCAAAGGCATCTAGAGCCTACGCTAGGCTCTATTTCTCTGAGCCTCTCCTCTCCTGGCAGCTCAATGGCTTCTTCCCTGCTCCCAGCAAAAGTAGCAGCCACAGCTCAGCTGGTCACAGCACAGAGAGAGAGGCCGTGGGCTCTGCATTTGAAGTAGGTTGGTCTTGTAGCTAAAGCACTAGCCTCAGCAACAGAATAACTGAGTTCAGTTCCTAGCTCTGCTGCAAATTTACTGTGTGACTGTGGGGGAGAGACTTAATCTCTCTGAGCCTCACATTCCCTCCTGTAAAATCAGAACGGTCATCCTTGGTCTATCTTTGCCCATTTAGACTGTAACCCTAGTGCAATGGGGTTCATTGCAAGGGGTCACGCTGCCCTGGGGGGAGTGAAGGAAGCAGGCTTTATGGGAGGCAGAAGGAGGAAAGTCACCACGGAGGCTGGTAGCCTCCAGGTTAGTTGGAAAACTGCCACTAGCAAAAATGTTCAGATGCTGTAAACTCTGCTAGTGCTGGCTTTTTTCCACCCCTGACTCCTGTGACTGGGAGTGATAGGGCTCTGGAGTCAGTGGTGTGAGATGAAGAGAGGTTGTGGCCAAGACATAGAGCGGGATCAGTCAAAACTAGGAAAGGCTGCTGACCAGAGAGGTTGCATGGGTGTGACTGAGAGCAGAGCTTGGTCTTTTGTGACAGAGAGGTTTTTCTGCAAAGTTTCGCATCTCAGATTGAAGCTTCTAGAGCAGGATCCTTTGCCAGTAACCTCCACTTTACTTTGATGATATCTGATTTCTGCAGAATGAACTTGCTGAGCTGTGTTATTTGTGGTGCTGTCAGGGGAAGTCCTGAGTCCTGACGCTGCAGTCCCTGCTTGTTCTTGTTCCAGAGACACGATTCCAGCAAAGTCAGAGCAGACTCGCTCTAAGATTTGTTGGAAATTGGCTTATTCTGAAAGGTCTGGATGCGGTCAAAGGAAATTTGGCAATAATGGTTTTCTGGCAAATGTAGGGATTCCCAGTCCAATGGAACATGTATCCAAGATACATTTGGTTTTGGTTTTGAGGGATAAGCTGAGAACTGATCAATTCCTTACTGTGGGATATGGACTTATCATTGTCCTCTAAGCTAGAAAATGAAGGTTGTTGCCAGACCTAGTTAGTGGATTTCTGGTAAGTATCTTTCATTCTGGGTTTGGGCCCCAGGGTTCTCACCACTGATCAGCAGCTGCAGGAGAACCTGTGGGTCCACCATGCAGTCAGTGCTCCTGTTGTGGAGACACTTGCTGAGAAGAAGGAATCGTCTTTCTGCTGTGGAGACCATCTTTGGAAACAGTGACCTGTAAGGTGCAGGGATCGGCAACCTTTGGCACACGGCCCGCCAGGGTAACGGGCAGGCCGGTTTGTTTACCTGCCGCGTCCGCAGGTTTGGCCGATCGCAGCTCTCACTGGCCGTGGTTCGTCGCTCCAGGCCAACGGGGGCTGCGGGAAGTGGTGAAGGCCGAGGGATGTGCTGGCCACTACTTCCCACAGCTCCCATTGGCCTGGAACGGTGAACCGCAGCCAGTGGGAGCTGTGGTCGGCCAAACCTGCGGACGCGGCAGCTAAACAAACCGGCTTGGCCCACCAGGGGCCTTACCCTGGTGGGCTGCATGCCAAAGGTTCCCAATCCCTGTGTCAGAGGTTCATTCCTTAACTCTTATTTGCAGATGACACAAAATGATTTAGGTTAGTCAAGAGTGGAGGAGACCGTGAAGAACTTGAGAGGGACCTAGCAAAGCTGGGTGAAGAGGCAGCATGATGGCAGATGGGTTCAATATTGGCAAACGCAAAGTAATGCACGTTGGAAGGAGCATTTATTCTACTGACTCCCATTGTTGAATTCTTCATACCTGCTGTAACCACTTAGGAAAATGACGCAGGCACCACTATGGACAGCTCAATGAAAACCATTGCTCAATATGTAGTCAAGAAAAACAAAGAAAATAGTAGGATGCATAAGGAATGAGAGGGAAAATAATATGGAAAATATCATAATGCCATTGTATAAATCAATGGGATGCCTCCCCTGGAGTATTGTATTGAGCTCTGGTCACCCTACCTCAAAAGGCTATTGCAGAAATAGAAGGGATTCAGTGATAGGTGAGGACCATGATTACAGATATGGAAGATGTCCCCAAAAAGAGACTAAAAAGATTGGGACTGCTTAGCTTAGAGATGAGACTGATAAAATGGGACATAATAGATGTGCAAAATAGTGCATGGTCTAGAAGAGATAGGAGACTAGGTACTTCTGTTCACCCTCTCTCCTAATACAAGAACAAGGGGTTGTTCAATTAAATTGAAAAGCAGTTCATTTACACTGATACAAGGAAATACTTTTCACCTCTTGGACAATTAGCTTTGGAATGCACAGCCACAAGGTATCTTGTGGGGCAAGGACATAGCAGGGTTATAAAAAATAAAACAAAACAGAGGTTTATATGGATAATAGGAACATCCAGAATGGCAATCACAAGAATTAAAAAAATATAGATGGCTTATAAATCCTCCTGCTTCAGGATATAAACCATCCATTAGGTGATGGGAGTTTGGAAGGAATTTTCCCTATGGACATGTTAGCCCAGAACTGCCTACAGCACCTTCTCCTAAGTTTGAGTTCACAGCAGTTTCTAGCTACACCAATAGCATGGAAGCTCCATCTCCGATCCATGTACTGCCCACGAAACTCTAAATATGAATGACATTGTGGTTGCAATGTAAATGGAAATAACTCTCTTTTAGTTGTCAGCACTAACGACAGAGCTGTCCATTATTCCCATGTTAATGGATGAATGTTGGGTCACAAATTACGCAACAATGAAGTGTTCACACTGGTAGGGAAAAGATGTTTGTAACCTTTTCCCTACTATTTTCTTTTAGCTGTCTGCCCTCATGCCATTCTTCCATCCTGTTACATCATAATGATATAATCCCAGCCATGCCTCGGTGGTCATCTATTGACTGGTGGATTTCTTGTGCCTCGCAGCACATCTGTACTGTGCACCAATCATGACAGCCCCATGACAGACACTGCTGCTGCTCCTGGCACAGCAGATTCTTTCCATAGTACAGCTGATGCAGCTGAAATTTCATCTTTTGGTTATTCCCTGGAAAGGGATTCTGGCTTATGAAGGCTGCCACCATTTCAGACCAATTCATGCCGCTGGTGTGTATTGTTTTGTGTGTGGAGAAGGGTTACATACCAACCAACGTCTGCAAGCATAAACCCAGTAGATTTTTACACAAAATTGCATAAGTGGGCAGATATATGGCCTGTTTGTCCTGCGTGTGCCACTCGATGCATTCATTCTATATATACCTATCTCATAGAACTGGAAGGGACCTTGAAAGGTCATTGAGTCCAGTCCCCTGCCTTCACAGCAGGACCAAGTACCATCCCTTATTGTTGCCCCGGATCCCTAAATGGCCCCCTCAAGGATTGAGTTCACAAGCCTGGATTTAGCAGGCCAATGCTCAAACCACTGAGCTATCCCTCCCCCCAATACAGCTCAACAGGCATTCCTTCCGCACCCACTTTCACACCATCCTGTCTTCCCACCCACCCGCTCCTTATGTATGTACTTCCCAGACACAACTTACTCCACCACCTACCCCCCCTTCATCCCACACTCCCCCAAGCATTCATTCAGCATACACACACTAAACCTATTCCCATGCTACACACCCACCCATGGATTGGGGCAGGGCCATAGGTTCTGGAACTAGGGGGGCTGCTGCACCCCTTGGCTTGAAGTGGATTCCATTATATACAGGGTTTACAGTTTGGTTCAGTGACTCTCAGCATCCCCACTATACAAATTGTTCCAGCACCCCTGGGCAGGGCACTGCTCTGATGGCCCCTCACAGACTGGTATGAGGAGGCAGTCATGCATCTCCTGAGCCAGGAGGGGAGTGGAGCCCAACGCAAGCAGGTATAGCACTATTATTCAGACGGCTCACAATAATCTCCTGGCGGTAGAGTGTCTTGAAGCCCAGCTGGACATCCACAAGCATGTACTCCGCATAAAGGATGCTGAGCCCATTCCCAGCCACTAATGGTATCCAGTCCTTGGGGAATGGTGACAGGTACATGGAGTGGGGTACAGGTCACATGGATAGCTGCAGAGCTGACAGGATGCAGCTGTTCCTCAGGGGGCTCTGAGATCAAAGGGCTGAGCACTTCACCACGGTTCAGACTTCTGCTTCACCTTCAGGGAAATGAAAGGCAGAGGTCTGACCATTAGCCTGTGTCGCAGCTCTGATTGGCTCTCCTCCCCTAAGGGGCAGGTGAATGGGAAATAACAGCCAAGCAGAGGGTATTTCCCCACTGATGTGTAGAAGGCTCTGAATATATGTAGTCTACAGGGAACACACAGAGCTGGCAGTTCTGAGCAGAGCTTAGGTGACAGAGTGGGGTGGAAAAGTGTTGCCGGGTCTGTACTCCTGCCATTGCTAATACTGGTGGAGCTGCACTGGTGCTAGACCCAGAGTGGAAGAACTGATGAATATTCTTGGTGCAAATGCAGCCTTTGAGGTCTCAGGCTTTTCTCTTTGCTACAGCCTGAAGCTCATCCCAGTTTAAGACCCAGTCCCAAGTAAAAATGAATGAGGACAAATATTAGACAACACTTGTCTAATAGAGGCTGTGCATTATAGGAAGGGCTGGCAGCACTGCCTACTCTGAAGGTTGCTCAACACTTCCCATTATACAACCCTGTTTTCAGTTGCTTAAACTTTGCCAAACTTTAACTTCTTGGAATTGTAAGCCAGAACGGTCCAGCCATTTCGGAGAATGAGGCATGGGGAAAATACCTTGTTCTGTCCATGTTAAAATATCCTGTCAGCCTTTTCTTTGAGAAGCTCTCTTTCCCCCCAGGCTTTGGAGCAGCAACTTCAAATTTGGCAGGGGGGTAGCCTTTGTGTCAGGGATGTTCCTTTTGTCATTCTGGTGAATATCTGCCCAAATCTGGCCAATTTACACGCCTTAGAAAAATTGCAGTTCGCACATGCTCAGTAGAGACTTCTCAGAGTTTAGCCCCTAAATTTCCTGATGATCACATGTGCACTGGGTACGCTCTAGACTGGGCTGAGCAGGACTTTCCCTGCAATTGCAGCTCTGGGCTGCTGCATGTGATGCCAGGCCTAGGCATGTGAACTGAGAATAGGGAGCTTGTGCTCTCAGTGACCACCAGCTGGGCCCAGGCAGCAAGGAGGAGGAAGCTGCTTGATTAATGCAGAAGGACAATAGCCGGATCTGCAGCAGGGAGTGGGGGAGGTAGATTGGGACAAGGAGGCGGAAACTGGGACTGGGGGCTGGCAAGGGGGCATAGGTACCAACTCCGTGGGTGCTCCGGGGCTGGAGCACCCACAGGGAAAAATGAGCTGGTTCTCCACACCCACTGGCAGCCAAGCTCCCCTCTCCTCGCCTCCTTCTCCCCTCCCAGTGCTCCCCCGCCAAACAGCTGTTTGACGGCACTTAGGACTTTCCGGGAGGGAGGGGGAGGAGTGGGGACCCAGCGTGCTCAGGGGAGGAGATGGAGAAGAGACAGGGCAGGGGAAGGGACTCGGGAGAAGGGGGCAGAATGGGGGCAGGAAAAGGTGGGGTGGGAACTTTGGGGAAGGGGTGGAATAGGGGTGGGGCAAGGGCGGTGCAGGGGCAGGAAGAGGCGGGGCCAGGGGCGATGGGGGTCGAGTACCCACCAGGCAGAGGGGAAATAGGCACCTATCCAGGGGGAAGAAACTGGGACTAGAAGTTGGGGTGGGGAGAGGAACTGGGAGCTAGGAGGGA
This sequence comes from Eretmochelys imbricata, assembly GCF_965152235.1. Taxonomy (NCBI): domain Eukaryota; kingdom Metazoa; phylum Chordata; order Testudines; family Cheloniidae; genus Eretmochelys; species Eretmochelys imbricata. Next base: position 90,776,954 of record NC_135577.1, read on the forward strand.
AATAGAGGGGTAGCCAGTAGGTGGGGAGGGAAACGGAGGTCAGACGAGGAGGATTGAGCTGGGAGGGGAGGAGGGGCAGGGACTGGCTGGGCAAGGAGACCAGGACAAGGAATGGGGAATGGCTGGGCAAAGAGACTAACGCTTGGGAGTGGGGAGACATTGGGACATGGGAGCTCCATGTTTAGCTCCCATGTCCCAAACTCACCACCGACCTTTGTACTAATTGGCAAACACAACAGAGAAATCAAAAGTTATGTGCTGTGGAGACTGAGCTACCGTTGTTACCCCTATAGATAGTTGCCCCTACTCCAGTCAGGTTTGAGGCCTGCGGGCAGGAAAGTGCATGATGGGAGGCGGAGTGCTAAGAAAACAGTCCCTTATTTTTGAAATACAATGTTGGCATCCTAGTGTGATAGAGAAGATTTCACCCATCACAGCTTTTAATCTAACGAGGGGTCCTTGTGGCACTGTAGAGCAGGGGTAAGCAAACTTTTTGGCCCGAGGACCACATCAGGGTGGGGAAATTGCTTGCAGGGACATGAATGGAGGGCTGGAGCAGGGGGTTGGGGCGCAGGAGGGGTGCAGGGTGTGCGAGGGGGCTCAGGGAAGGGGGTTGGGGTGCAGGAGGGGGTGCACAGTGCAGGAAGGGGCTCAGGGCAGTGGTGCAGGGAGGGGTGCACAGTGCGGGAGGGGGTTGGGGTGCACGAGAGGTGCAGGGTGTGGCAGGGAGTTAGGGTGCAGGAGGGGTGCAAGGTGCAGCAGGGGGCTCAGGGTAGGGGGTTGGGGTGCAGGAGGGGTGTGGGTGTGGCGGAGGCTCAGGACAGGGGGTTGGGGTGCAGGAGGAGTCCAGAATGCGGCAGGGAGCTCAGGACAGGGGGTTGGGGTGCAGGAGGGGTGCGGGGTGTGGCAGCGGGCTCATGGCAGGGGGTTGGGGTACAGTAGGGGTCTGGGGTGCAGCAGGGGGCTCAGGGCAGGGAGTTGGGGTGTGAGGTGCAGGAGGGATTTGGAGTGCAGGGTGCAGGAGGGGTTCGGGGAGTGGGCTCCAGCCCGGCGCTGCTTACCTGGAGCGGCTCTGGGGTGGCAGTGGTGCGCACCAGGACCAGGGCAGGCTCCCTGCCTGCCTGCCCTGGTCCCGGCCCGGCCCGGCCCCAGCCCCGGCCCTGCGCAGCCGGCACCACATCCTTGTGGCCCCTGGGGGAGGGGGGCAGAGGGCTCCACGCGCCTGTGGGTACCTCCCCCAAAGCTCCCACTGACCACGGTTACCTGTTCCCAGCCAATGGGAACTTCGGGGCAGCTATCCACAGGCAAGAGCAGCATGCGGAGCCCTCTGCCCCCTCCCCAAGGGGCTGCAGGGATGTGCTGCCAGCCGCTTCCCGGAGTGGTATGGGGTCCGCAACACCATGGGGGTGGCAATCCCGCGGGCTGGATCCAAAGCCCTGAGGGGCCGGATCTGGCCCGCAGGCCGTAGTTTGCCCACCCCTGCCTTAGAGACTAACAAATTTATTTGGGCATAAGCTTTCGTGAGCTAGAAGCCACTTCACCAGATGCATGGAGTGAAAAATACAGTAAGCAGGTATAAATATACAGCACATGAAAAGATGGAAGTTGCCTTACCAAGTGGGGGGTCAGTGATAATGAGGCCAATTCAATTAAGGTGGATGTGGCCCATTCCCAACGGTTGACAAGAAGTATCAACAGAGGGATCACCAACAACCAATCACATCCAGTTTTTGTTAAACTGATGTAGTACATTATTTGCAAATATGTAAACTTGGTTCTGAAATAATTTCCATGAAGTTTCACACATGAAGCTGAAAAATGTTGGCAGCTACAGAATGGTGATGCAAGTAACTTCTTTGGCTCTGTGATTTGTTGTTAAATAGTAATTCTCGTGAAATGTTGACTTTTGCGGGGGAGGGAGATGTACTGAAGTGTGTACTGTTCCTTTAAATCTGCAGCAGGCTAGAGAGGGTTGGATCAGGCTCTAGGCAGAAGCTTTAATGTTTTCCTGTCCCAGTAAAGTTCCTTGTCCAGTTAGGAAACAGTGAATCTTTCTGGGCTTTATGTAGCATTATCACATGGCAGAGGACACTGCAGTGGAGGTGCTGCAGGCCTGCAGCCTCCTGGATTGTCCCTTGTTGCTGCTGGTGAAGACATTCCTGGGGTTCCCCCTCTGGCTCGCTGCTCTGAAGTGGTCATTGTTACTGAGAAGAGAGAAGGAACCAGAACAGTGCTGCCTGCCTCCCCACCTCTTGAACACCAATCTCCACTGAGAAGTATCTTCACTCCTGAGCAGGTACAATAGTGGCAGAAACCTGACTTTTGGTTTTAGTCCCTTCAACACCACAGATAACTGCCTCCCTGCTGCTGTGATTAAGCTCAAGAAACTCAAAAGGTCCCATGGGAGAGTTTGTGGCCCCAGCTGGGTCCCTGAACTGCTCTCAGCCAAGTACAAGCAGCTGTTAAGGGAGCCACTGCCAGATGGTTTCTTCTGCTCTTGGTCTCCTGGGTATGAAGAAAGTGACTGGGCTGCTGAGAACCAAACAACCTTGCAACTGTGTCAGGTAGCCACCAAACCATCCAGTCCCAGATCCCAGTGCCGAAGGCCGTGCTGTCCACATAGCCAGGAGACTGGAGTCAGCATCTCACGTATCCTGTGTTCAGTCACAGCTGACATAGTTTTGCTAACATCCATTGTCCATTTACTTGCCCATTCTTAAGCAGAGATGGGTGGTCAACTGGCCATAGAGAGAACTGGGACTGTCACCTCGTCCTGAAGTGCAGGCTTCTGCTAAGGGCAGGCAGGCTACCCAAGGTAGCAAACTTCCTCACTGCCTGCATCCATCACACCCTCTTCACAGCAGGGGTGCTGCCTGTCTTGAGGTCCCACACAATACAGGATGTGCTGCCTCCGAACTACACACAGTCTGGGCAATGCACATTTCCAGGCCCCCCTCCCCCAATCCATCTGGGTCAACCCATGATTTAATATCTGATACTCCAAAGTGTTTGTGATTTTCTCCCAACTTGGTATCACGGCCCAGCAGAGTCTACACTCCATCCCCTAAGCTGTTAATGAAAATATTGACCAGGGCTGGACAGAGAGTTTGTCCCTTCTGGACGGATCACGCTCGATACCTCTTCCCATGGAATAATGGATACTTATTCTCTCAAGTCAATGTTTAACTAGTTTGGTATTGCTCACTCCAGGGAACCCCCCTCCCTCTAGTTACCTTCAGAGAACATCAGATAAAAGGGTCAGATGCTTTCCTGAGGCCAGACTGCACCATGACCCCTGCATTTCCTGTAGCCACTGGGCTAATTATCCTGTTGAAGAAAAAAATTCAGCACATTTGCCTTATAGCATGGCATGATTAAAGATGTTTTTACCTAAGGAAGGAGTGCTCTTAGTACTGCTATGATCGGAAGGGCTTGTAGATCCTGTGTCTGTCTTTGTGTAAGAGTTTGTGCAGCTTACAGGTGCGGAATATTTAGAGAAGAACAAAGAGCTTGATCTGTTAGTTACCAGCTGTAGTCAAGTAGAATCTTATAATTTAATCTTTGTATTACAGTAACACCCTGGGCTCAACACAGGATCGGGGTGCAATTGTGCTGGGCACTGTGCAAACACATGACAACTTGGTCCCTGCCCCAAAGAGTTTACCATCTAAGCGGACCAATGACATATGGGATGAGAGAGACAATTGAACTCTGATACCATTTGTACATACATTGGCAATATTCATATTATTATAAATATATAAAGTGACAACTCTCCCCAGCTGGCCCTTGAGCCCTCATCAATGGGCTGAGGTCCCATGGCGTCACAGTAGAGGAGGGATTCGACAGAGGGGAGGGGAGTAGCTTTGAGGATAAGATCAGGGAGGGTGGATGGTGATGAACTTTTTAGAGCTGAAGTGAGCAGGAGAATTAGTTACCTCTGGCTCACTTCAGAATTTGTGGGGGTTAGACTAGATGACCCTTGTGGTCCCTTCTAACCCTGTGGTTCTATGAAGGCATGGTGGGAATGGGGATGAAGTTGGTGAAGAGAGAGCAGGGAAAGGAATCAATTAAATAGGCTTTTGAGCACACCACTGTGCAGCCTCAGGGTTCTCATTTGTGTGCAGAAGGCAGAGAAGAACCTCCACTTCCATTCTCCACTCCTCAGTGCTGCCCGGCCAGGTGGAGAGCTCAGAAAATCATTGGGGCCAAGTGTGCTGTCAGTTAGGCTAGTGTATGTTCAGCAAGAAGGCACAGAGATGGCTCTGGACTCACACCGTGGTGTAACCGACAGCAGAATCTGCCTGTCAGCTATGCAAAGGACAGAGCTCACTCAAGCTTTTCATGCTTTGTCTCAGTTTTACTCTTGCTCATTGAATCTTTCAGGCTAGTTTATATACTTCCCCCTTCCCGCCCCCCCCTTCTGTCTCCTGGGTGGCTGGCTTGACTGTGAGATACACTTACCAGCTGTGGAAGTGGGGGGCCCCTTTGGCACATTAGCAATCCGGGGCTCCACTCTGGGGAAAATAGTGGCCCATGGAGACAGAAGCATCACAGGGAGGGAGAGGGGCAGGCACTGGAAAAGATGGGTGCTTCAGTTGTTTGGACACTAGCCTGGGACTTAGAAGACTTGGGTTCTGTTCCCTGCGTTGCCACAGGTTGCCTCTGTGATGCTGGGTAAATCACATAGGCCTACCTCTTCAAAAGTGATTGGGTGGGTGGGCCCGTTTGTAGGAGCCCAACATAAGATGCTTTTTAAGGTCCCGATTTTGAAAGGGGCGGTGTGCACTCAGAGCTTTCTGAAAATCAGGCCACTTCCAAGTGCTTCTGGTTGAGCAAACGAAAAACAAGGCTTCCCACCAGCCATTTGGGAAGCTGTAGGCCTTCATCTTTCAGGGTACATCTTCACTGCAAAAAACTCTTGTGGCAGTGAGTCTCAGAGCCTGGGTCAACTGACTCAGGCTCTTAGGGATCACGTGATGGGGCTAAAAACATCAATGTAGACGTTACCTTTCAGGCTGGAGCCTGGGCTCCGAAACCCAGCCGGCGGGGAAGGTGGTCACAGAGACCTGAGCTCCAGCCCGAGCAAGAGCGTCCGCACTGCTGATTGTAGCCCCGTGAGCTGGAGTCAGTGGAACTGGGTTTTGAAACTTGCTCCCATGGGGTTTTTTTCCACTGTTGACATACTCTCAGCGCCTCCACTTCCTGTCTGTAAGGTGTATTGGTACTTCTCTACCACACCCGGGTGCTGGGAGGGTAAATCCATTAAAGGTTGCAAAGTGCTCAGACGCTATGACGGTTGGGGCCACGCAAATTAGCAAGGGCTTGTCTACGCAAGGAAATTGACTAACCCAGCCATAGGGAATAATTATTCAGCTGGAGCCATGCCGGCCAATTTCCTTTGTGTGGACAAGCCCATAAAGAGCCACACTCATTTGTTTTCTTTCTCCAGTACCTGTCCATGAGAGGATGCGTGTTGTGTCTATGAATGACCAAAGCAGGGAGTAACCACCCTGAATTGTGTAGCCTTCTGTGCCAGCCACCAGTATGTGCTCTCTGCTGCCCTGTTGGTTTGCTTTGCTGCTGAAAATAAAAATCTGCAAACCCACAGCTCACATCATCGCTGCATTACTGACTCGTTTCCACCCAGGCGCTCATGTTGGAACCCCACAGCTGTGACCTGCCTCGTTAGGGGGATTCTCAGCCTGTCCGTAACTAAAGAAAGCAAAGGGAATTCAATGCTCCGAAGTTTGGCCCGGTGCTGTTCTAGCATCCCCAGGGCTCTGCTAATGCATCTAATTCCTGAGCTGCATCACCGCCTGCTAGTCCACTCCTGACCCCCCCAATCAGCTCTGCCCATGCCCCTTAGGCTGGAGTTGCAGGATCCCCACTATTCATATTCACCCCTCCCATCCCAGCTCCCTCATTAATCTCAATGCTTCCCTGATGCCTCTTCTATTCTAACCCTGGCCTTCCTGCTTTCTTCCCACTTGCTCTGCTTCCCATTCAGGTAGCTAGACATTGCCCTGGGCCGACTGAGGGGGGAGAGAATGGTGGGGAGACATTTGGACAGACTGGGGAGTGGAGAAGAATTGGGTGGGGCGGAGAGGGCGGGGGGCAGATGGACACTAAGGGGAAGGAGGAAAAGAAGGGGAGGGGAGAGAGGGCAAATCAGAAAAGATAAATGGGCCCAGCTCATCCCAGTGTTTTGTCCCTCTGGATCTGAAGACATGAAAGATTCGGAGGGCATTCCAGGGGGGCACTGCTGCACTCCAGTTATTCCAAGCTGTCACAATAGCCCCTCGGGGGCCCTCAGGCTACACCAAATGGCACCAGGGACTGAAGTATCCCCTGGCCAGCCTGGGGTAGAGGAGATACAAAGGTGACACAAACACCCTGAGCCCCTGCCGCAGCTCAGGGCTGGTGAAGGGATGGATGGGGGCCAATGGTGAATTTATGCTTTAATGGTGTTTTTAGTGCAAAACAAAACCAAGACACAATCAACCATCGCAACCCAAAACGTTCCCATCTTAGGCTGGTAAAAGGGCCCACATGTGAGCAAACGAGTGCAAGGACTGTGTCCTTCCAGGGCATACATCCCTACATGAGATGCTGGTCAGGTATCCTTCATTGGCTCTGGCCCCTGCTACTACACCAGCAGCTATAGCAGTGGTTTAGGAGTCAGGACTCCTGTGTTCTAGTCCTAGCTCTGGCAGGGAGTATGGTCTAATGGTTAGGGGATACTGGGCATCAGGACTCCTGGGATCTAATCAAAGCTCTGCAAGGGACTATAGGCTAGTGGTTGGGGGCGGGACAGAGGGTCAGGACTCCTGGGTTTTATTTCTGGCTCTGCTATTGACTCTCTGTGAAACCATGGCACCTTCCCATCAATGTGCTGCAGTTTCCCTGCATAGGTAACAGGGATAATATGATGTTCCTCCCAGGCTGGTGGTGGGGAGTTGAAGCTTAATTAACTAATGTTTTAAAGTGCTTGGAGAGCTTTGGCTAACAGAAACTACTAATATTGTCAAAGGCAGTCCCCACCCTGCTCCCAATGTCCCTCCTTCTGGGGGGTTTGGCATCCTCAGAGGCCTGTGTACCAAAGATGTAGAACCATCTGCACAAAAAGATCTCCTGTGCATGCACTTGCCAATGGCCCTGATCTCCTCTCCAGGACCCCTGCAAACCACGTCACTACTGGGGAACCTCAGCTGTTTGGTGGGTGGATGGCAGGGAAGGTGGGAGGTCTGCAATTCAGTCTGTCTGGGAACTTCCCAAGCTGGGCTTGGCAGATGGGGTGGGGAGCCCAGGGTACCTGGCACGTGATCAAACTCCCTGCTTGCTACATTTACAAATGAGCGGCTTTGGCATTTTCTGTGTCTCCATGCGCCGCCTCCTCCTCTCTGAGGGGCTGAGTTTTGCAGCTTGTGCTAGGTTTTTTTCTCTCCGGTTGTTTGTCTCATTTGAAACTTTGTCGCTGTTTCTCAAACCGCCTGAAGGTGTCGGGGGTTTTTCAAGCTATTTTGAAGCTCGTTTTTCCCAGATGTGTGTGTGTTTTTTTTTCTCAATGTAACTTTTTTTCTTCTTCGTAAAGTTTCCGCCCATGTGACTTTCAGCTTACGTCCCTCGCAGCTTCCGAGAAACCACAGGAGTCTAAGACCTAGACATCACTGCAAGGTGCAGTGACTGAGAGGAGAGTGGTTCAGGGAGGGACTGGGGCAGAGGGGCAGAGAAAGTGACACAGGGAGAGCAACAACGTGACAGAGAGAGGGACCAGGAAAGAGGCAAAGAAAGTAACCAAGGGAGAGAGGGAAAGACGGCAGGGGAAGGGAGGGGTGAGTAATAACCAAAGGAAACCAAGATCACCAAGGACACAGAGGAAGCAGAAGAGGCCCTGGGCAGAGGGACGCAAGCCATGCCCCATAGCTCTGACAGCAGCGACTCCAGCAGCTTCAGCCAGTCACCCCCACCTAGCAAACAGGTAACATTTTGCATTCTTTGCACCCATGCTCCCATCCTGGGATGTTTCCACAGCGCAGAATGGCAGGGCTTTCTAGGAACCAGTGTGGGGAGAGGCACGCTAATTCAGTCCACCGTGCACTTACTCCACTTTGAAAGTGGAGTACACAATTTGCAGCAAACAGGGAGTTACTGCGCTTTAAAGATTTGTGTTGTGTCCATGCAGGCGTTTTCAATGCATCCTGGCTTGAGTTAGTGCAAACTAAACCCCTCATGTAAACCAGGCCACAGAGAACTAAACAGGAAGCCCCCGTGCAGGAACAAGCTTAAAACCAAAGGACAGAGTGAGGAGTGTTTTTGCAGAGGAACCACGTTAGCACAGGTCACATGAGGGACGGCACCTGAAACGCCTGGTTCTGACTGCAGGGGCCACCCCACAGACTCCAGGCATCCAGCAGGCTGGGAGCTTGATAAAGTGAGAATACCAGTATTTCTGCAGAGACCCTGTTGTGGGCCCTGAGCCCTCCTCCCCCATGTGGTCAGGATTTCATTCTGAATCCAAATCCTTCCCATGCCATCAGACATCACTTAGGGCATGAACAAGGCTTCTCTATCCTGAGCTGCTCTCTGCACCTTCTTTATTTAAGTCCCATAAATTCTCCCTGTCTAAGTGCTGTTGTATGGAGGGATTCTTTGAGTGGGCCACTTCTGTGTGTTCCTCCGGCTGTCCAGTGGCATGCCTGCTATTCTTAAGACATGTCCCGGATGATTTTATTTTCTTTTCTGGATACCTGTATTGGTAATTTTATTCTTTGCTAGCTTTTAACCACATGGTGCTGCGCAGGACACCAGATATGAGGCACCTTGCCCCTGAGGAGCTTACGGACAAACACTGAGTAGATGGTGCTGGCTGGCAAACTGGGATTGGGAGAACACCCTGTCTCAAGAAGAAGGGAATGAGGCACAACAGCAGTCAAGGGGGAAGTAGAAAAGTGGGGTACCCAGACTGGGATCTTCACTGTGCAGGGCTGGGGGCAATAAGGTAAGAGGCTAGGCTGGATATGTTGGCTGGGGTGGGTTGGCGGAAGGAAATTGAAGGTAAGGATGTGACGTTTAAATTTGAGGAAATGGAGAAATCACAAAGTGGGGGGAGGGAGAAAAGGGACAGACTGATGGTTCAGGAAGATAACTATAGAGGTTGCATTTTGCAAGGAGAGGAGGGAGGTGGTGTACGTGTCAGAGAGTCCAGAGAGGCAGCAGTTACAGCGGGAAGACAGAAGATGATAAGAGCTGATGAGGGTTTTAGTTGCCAGAGAGAGTGGGAGGATCAGTTCTCAGCAGAGAACCTTCCATAATAATAATAAATAATAAAAATAAAAATATAATAACAATTAAGAGTGCCGGAATGGCTGTTGAATGATGCTGGGGAGTGAGATTTTCAAGCAAAGAGACCTCACATCCCAGAGCTGGGAGGGCATCGCCCCTCTCTACATAACTCCAGTGAAAATGTGATCTGGAATATTGCCGCCAATTCTAGATACCACATTAGCAGCAAGACATTAAAACGCAGTGAGTTTGGAGAAGAGCAAACAAAGCCATCAGGGGTCAGGAGGGACTGAGTCAGGGGAAAGATAAAAAAAGCCGAGCTTGTGTAGCTGAGCTAAGCAGGGACATAACTCTGCAAATGTCTGAAACAGATAAACTCCTGAGTAGAAGGACAATTGTTTAGGGTGACATATGGGAACTAGGAGTAATGGGATGAAATAAAGAAAGGCAAAAATTAAGCTGAATGCCAGGATTGACTCCTTGGCAGTGAAATAAGTCAGGCGGTGGAATCATCTCCCAGGAGAAGGGCGGGAGCCCCATTGGCATGGGACACTACAAACTCTACTGCACAAAGCATAAAAAAGTACTGTAGAGGAGACAGTCCTACCCTGGCCCTTGGGGAGGTTGGACTGGGTGATCCAACAGGTTTCTTTTTTTCATCTCTGACTCCTGTGGTTCTGTGGGTTACAACCCAAGCCTGTGCCATGGAGACAGAGTTCATTTCCCAGTTCTACCAGCATGTCCAGATTATAAAATTACATCTCAGGGGGTGGCTGTTGAGTGCCTCATACCTCCTTGTAGTAGGAAAGCACCTCTACCTTGGTTTTGCACGGATGCTGTGTCAGTCAGGGATACATGTCCTATGTGGCCAGAAGAGTGGATGTGGTGATCTTTGCTGAGAGGAATATTTGCTTGGGCCTGTTCTGCCCCGTACCCCTGACCTCATGCCTCTCTGTGGTAGTGGAGGTGACATCTCTGTCATTCCCAGGCCCTGTATTTTTCAGGATTCTTCTGATGACATGAGGAAGGTTCAGAGGAGGGAGAAGAATCGCATCGCAGCTCAGAAGAGCAGGCAGAGGCAGACCCAGAAGGCAGACACACTGCACTTGGTAAGAGCTTCTGTTCTCTGCCCATCTGGATCACTGGGGCCTTGCACACATAAGGGGACATGTTCTAGCACAGATGAACACACAGCACAGCCATTAAGTTCAGGCAGGGGCAGGAAGAGCATGGGCCAGCATAGCATGTGACGGCAGCTCTAGGAGCAGCTGGATAGTGAAGGTGAAGTGTGCTTCTTCCAGAAGCAGCCAGATGTTCCCTTCCAAATGGAGCAGGTGTACTCTGTTGAAAGTCATCTCTGCTGAAGCCTCTCCTCTTGGTTCCTCCTCATATTCTCTGGACCTTTTGTTTCTGCTCTTTCTGTCTTTTTGGGATGAGGTGGCTGAAGCTGAGTGCAGGATCCTGGGTTGGGTGGGAGGAATGAGGAGTGTACCTCCCTTCATTAGAGGTATATTCTTTCCCATATTATTCTCCATTCTGCAATAACACATTGGGTCTGATCCTGATCCATGCATGCCAATGGAAATTTTGCCACTTGTTGCAATGGGAGCAGGGTGAGGCCCCCTTTATTTGCAGTTTTGATTGCTGTTGTGCACACAGCAGATGCCTTCCCTGACAGGTGACGTCCGCCTGTATTTCGGAACCAGCAGTGTGCACCTTCCCCTTGCACTTGTCCACAATGAATTTCCTCTTCCCAGTCACCTAGTGTTATGGGGTCCCTCAGGAATTCCTCCCTACTCTTGATCAGCCTTATTAATTCTGTGTCATCAGCAAATGTTACCACCCTTCCAACCATGCCGCTAGGACTAATTTCAGAGTGACCCCCTTCTCAACCTCTCTCTGAGCTGTAAATTGCCCACATAGTCCTACTTTCTGCACCCAGTTTTTAATCTGTGGCAAGGCTTTACCTCTTGCCCTGAAATGATCAAGTTACCTTTTTAGTCTCTTCTGACTGTCTCAAAAATCCTTTAAAAGCCTAAATACGTGAGGTCTGGCACTCCCTCGCCTCGAACTTCTTGTCACCTCTCATATCCATGCAAAGAGCATGTAAAACACTGCCATTCTGACTTGGTAGCATTTTATGTTTGCTGTGCATAGGTTTAAATGATGATACAATCTGCAAAGCCATGGAGAATCAAGCCCTAGAGCTAGAAAATCCCCATTAGGTTTCCACCAGTCCATTGCCTGCCATCTATGCAGGATAATTCCCCATTGTATGCTTACTAGTGTTTTGTCCAGTTTAAATTTAAATGTCCCCAGAGATGAGGCTCCTAACCCTTCCCTCGGGAGAGAGCTCCACAGCTGAATACTTTGCACCGTCCTGATATCCAGCATACATCTTGCCTCTCTTAGTTTCACCCTGTTTCTTTACCATATTGCCACACTGGGACTGTGTAATGGGGGTGGGGGACAAGGGGAGTCAGGCTGTTGACTTCCACGTACTGCCCAAAGCCACTTTTCTCAGTGTAAGGAATTTGGCATCTACTTTTCCAGGGAACCTGAGTATTTGGCTGCAGGTATCAGGTGTGGGAGTGGTGTCAGAGCTGGAGGGTATGACTTCTGAGTTCGTGTAATTAAATCTTAGACTGCCCTTTAAACAGAGAGTGTTGGAGAAGCTGTCCCTTGACCTTAGCAGCCTTCACACCCCTGTCTATCCCCACTCTGGGGAGGATTCTTGAGCAAGTGGTGTTGGAGCAGCTTCTGCCACAGCCTGATTGCACAGGTGTCCTCAATGCTTCTTTAGTAGTGGGTTCATTACAGGGAAGGTGTCACTCGCTATCCATGGCTGATGATCCTTTTAGAGAGGACACTGGTCCATGCTGACTTGGTTAGCTCTGTCAGTGTCCTGTGATACCACAATCACAGGGTTAGTCATTAATCTGCTGCATCTCACAGCAGTAGATTGGAAAGCCTTTCAGTGGGTTTGTTATTTTCTCTCCCAGAGACTCCAGAGGGCAGGAATGAGTACTGACTTTGCCTTTCCTCGGGCTCTGCTGTGTCCCAACGTGTTCCCCTTGCTGGAGGAGACAGTGAGGCATGTGGCTTGCAGTTTTACCATGGTGCAGATGACACTGATACCACAATCTCTTTGTTTTCCTGGTACCTGGCAAAGGTGGGGACATGGATGGGAGCAAAGTAGCTTAAGATCAACCTGGATGAGACAGAACTGATGCTAATGGGTAGGGGAGACAGCTGGAGGAATGGGACAGAGACGTGGTTGCACCTTTTTGCTGGAGATGCCTGTCAAACCGTGGTCAATATAGTTTCCGGTCTCTGGATTATAATGGATTCCAAATGCTTTTCATGTCTGATAGGCATAGTGGTCATGAAAGTGCCTCTTGGAAGCAGCCCTTTCCAATGGTCAGTTGAGGCCACTGTAATGACTTAAAAAGGATCCAGAAGTTTTAACTGGTGCAGAACAGAGTGGCTTGTTGCTGGAGTGGAGTGAGTTACTAAGAGCCTATAACACACAAACTCCCCACACTGGCTTCTTGTCAGCTTCTGAGTGCAGAGTTGGTTAAGATCTGTGAAGCATTAGGCTGTGTGGGGCGCAGTGATCTGAGAGATCCCTTCTCCCTTCTGCAAGATCCAGTTAATATCTGGTGGTGAGTTTGTTTTAACGTGCAAGGTGCCCCAATACTGAGGCAATAGGGACCTTTATAAATCAGATTCCTGCCTCTAGCAATCCCAGCGGGGTGAGCAGGCTGCTTTGTTTTGGATGAGTGGCTAGATGGGTAGCTATTTAGGCCTTGGGGGCCATAGGGCATGGTAAACAGTCATTCAAGATCTCATAGCACTGTTCATAGCACCTCAGTGCCCTAGTAGCCTGGCTAAATTTCAGCCTTGGTTCCAACATTCTGTCTCTCCAAAGCCCCACTGTGGTTTCAACTGGACATAGGATTCTTCAGGTCCTGTCTCAAACTGTTGAGTAGCATTGCGAGGTGCTGTTCAGTGGCCGAGGTGTTCCACGCTAGTGACGGCTGCATTTCAGGAGGGGTGCATACAGTCTGTGACGCGTTTTGGGTACCATTAAGCAGGACTGTACATCATCACCACCATTATTATTCATTTTTTTCTTCTGAGGCCTCAGTTTCCCTCTTTCCTTCTGTCACATCAATGTCCCTCCACCCCCCCGCTGCCATACGTCTGGTTTCCCCAGGCGCTGGCAGGAAGCAGTGAGTCTTGTCTTACCATGGCAATGACAGGTTTCCTGTGACAGGTGGTTTTCTGGTTATTTCTGATTATAACGGCGGTTATTTATCATCCCCTCCCCCCAGGCCAATCTGCCTCAGGTCGGGATGTGGCCTGGGAGGTGTGTGCGTGAGAGGGAGCTGTGAGCGCCTGGGCGGGGAACGTGCTGGTGCTGCTGTCACTTCTCGTAAGCAGCTGCTGGGGAGAGAGTGCGGCTGAGGGCTGAGAATGTCACTGGCTCCGTGGCAGGACCCCTGGCTGGCTGGGGGTGGGGTGGGAGTTGCCCAGACACAGCGCTGCTTTGAATTTACAGGAAATGTGTCACTGTGGAAAGTCTCCGGGGTAGCGAGATGAAGGGCTCTGACCTCTCTCCCCCCACCCAGATACTCCCAGCTCCTTCCCTGAGGCAGCTCCAACCACTCCTAGCAGCACTGAGATACTGCAGTGACAGCCAGACACTTGAGAGATGCCGATAGACAGATAGATCAGAAAAGCCAGCCCCTTATCTTCTTTCAAGTCCCTCCTCAAACTTGCCTCTTCTGTAAAGCACACAGGAAACTGCAACCTGTGAATTGTTAGGCAGGGGGCAAATTGTGATCACTGCTCCTGACTGGCTGAGAACTGTGTACATCCTACCCTGTCCCCCTAATCTGCACCCCTGCTTATTTGTCTTATCCACTGTTATGTTGGTCTCCTGGACTGTAAGTTTTTTGGGGCAAGGGACTGTCATTTTCCTATACGTGTGTACAGTGCCTGGCATAATGCGGTCTTCAGCTGGTTGCTTTTGGCACCACAGCAATATCAATGTATAACAACAACATGAATGGGAGCCAGCTCCCCTTGCAATTTGAGCACTAACCCAGCTGTCCTCTGGCTGCTGCTCTGCAGACATGCCATCTCCCTCTACCTCCCACCCCCTCTGGACACACTGTTCAGCCAGTTTTCCACCCAGAATTGCCCCCACCCCTGTGATGGCTCTGCAGGCGGAACACTAATCTAGCCCCTGCTGCTTTTGTGCCCTCAGGAGAGCGAGGACCTGGAGAGGCAGAACGCTGCCCTGCGCAGGGAAATCAAGCAGCTGACAGAAGAAATGAAGCATTTCACCTCAATGCTGAGCTCCCATGAGCCTCTCTGCTCCATTCTGACCACGGTGCCCCAACCGCCCCCGGAGGTGCTATATGCCACGCACTCCTTCCATCAGCCCCACATCAGCTCCCCACGCTTCCAGCACTGAGCCCGGCCACAAGGACACGCAGCCTGCAGGCTCCACAAATGGAAATCAGAGACCCCTCGGGGCTCACGCTTTGGTTCGCAGGAGGGACATGGACGGATACAGCTATTCTTGCCCCTCCTTCAAGCGTCTACTGGGCCAGGCCCAGGGTCACATGTCTAGGACTTGGCCCCGGTGCAGATATGGCAGAACACCAGGAGGCATCTTCAGGGAGGTTAAATCTCAGATCAATGGAGAAGGGAAACGTTTGCAAATTGGCACCAATCCCTGTTCTGTTGTTTGCACTGGGACCCTCGTATGGGTCTATGTGACACAGGAACCCTGTCTCCATGTGAGCAGTCAGCTGGATGCTTCACCAGTGAGTGCTCCCAGGAGAGGAGCGCTGGGAATTAGGGGCCATGGGGTAGCAGGGGAGACTGGTTTATTGTTTTTAAAATAAAGAGTAAAATGTTTAATGCTTTCTTTAAAAACCTGGCCTTCCCTCCCCTGAGATTCCACATTACACTCTGAGCGTGGCGGAAAATGGGGAAGACAACACTAGAAATTCTGGGGAACAGCCCTATACTGAACAGCAGGGACCTGGGGCTGGAGAAGCTGTGCTAATGTCTAATCCAGACAACAGCAGCCTGTCTTCAATGTGTAACAGAAGGGCTGGCATGTCCCTGCCCTCTCTCTGGGCCAGGTGGGATGGGGAAGGGCCATTTATGTGTCTGTTGTGTCTTTTGGCCTTTCCTGTGGGAGATCTATTCCCCAGCACTGCAGGGATGAGGCTGGCTGCTAACTCTGGAACCTGTACATACACAGTCACAGCTCACTTCTCTGCTGGCTCCCCCAGCTCTCAGCTGCCTGCAGACCAAATTCTTTCACTAGAGATCCCTGCTGGCTCTGCCCTGACAGAAACACAAAGGTACAGATAACAATATGGACTGTATCTGCAGCAGACACACACACCAGTCAGGGAGCTGGCCACCCATGTTCCCCAGACCTATGCACAGGTCTGTGTGCGGCCTGCCTCCACAGACCCTGTTGCTACCGTAGATTAATGTTAGGTCATTCTCAGAATTACTGCCTGCTTTAAGGAATAACAGCCGGAGCTTTCTCCCAGCCGGGGGCGCTGTCAGCAGCTTTGCTAGCGGGGTAAGACATGGGCATTGTACTGAAGCTCTGGAATTAATTGATCTGAGCTATGGGTGCCCTCCTCGCTCACAGGAGCTTGTTTCCAGTCTCTCTGCCAGAAAATAAACCCAAAAGTGACAGGCAGAAGAGCAGGAAACTCCCTGAAGTCCACTAGTAACCTCACTGTGCACCTGGGAAGCATCAGTGATGGGTGCTATCCTCCCCTTCCTCCATGTGAAGTTGCCGCAGGAGGGGCCCAGGAAACACTGCGAGGTTTCTCACTAACCCTCCTTCCAAGGACCTGGCCTCCCAACCTTGCTGTTCCTGCTGATCTGCTGGGAAGGGAAGCCCTGCTCCCCTGGATGCAGGGGTGTCTATGTGGAAGTCTGGGCTCCTCTGCCAAGGGGCGGGGCATGCACAGGGGTAAGATGATGGTGATTCTAGCAGAACTGATTTAGAATCTGGAGAGAAGTAGGCAATGGAGGGCAGCCTCCTGCTTCCAGATCCCCTCTCATCTCTGCAGGGGCAGCGTGCCAGGGCTTCCACTGGCAAGCACGGTTGGCCCAGTGCACATCCCAGGCAGGCAGCAGAGGAATCTGGATTTTGTTTGTATGTAATATGCCAAAGCAGAATACACTAAAAAGCAGTTGAAAATATACCAGCCATATAAAATCCAGCAGGCTTTGACTGGGGCAGTCTCAGGGCATCTTACAAATCCCTGGATCTCACACAGGTAGGAATTTCTTATATCCAGTCACACAGCAACCAGAACTGTTCACCCCCACCCAATTAGTGCCCTGCTTTGAGATCCCCATTTAATAGGGTCTTTCCCAGAATGTGCTCATCTGGTAGCTGGCCCTTTAAATCTGGGAAAGACAATGATCTGCAGCCCGAAAGTGATCATTTAGTGTGAGTGCTGCAGACTGCACTTCCTGTCCTTCCAGCTGGTAAGTGCTTTGGGTCCTGTTGAGTATTCTGCTGGCTTTTTCATTCTGTCATCTCTAGAGCTGTCCTTGATCTAGAAGAGATTGGGGAGTATACACTGGGTCTATTGCTCCCATATTTGTTCTTTCCCAGGCAGGGATCCATCAGGTTCGGTCTCCTTACTGGGGGAGAGCACAGGCCCCATAGCAGTCTCCACTAATTTAAAATATCTCCTTGCTTCTGGGGAATCTCTGTCCATCCTCAGAACTTTAGTGCTTTTTCGCTGCTTTGAAATTCCAAGCCTGTTTTACCTCTAGGCTAGTGGTTCTTAAACTGTGGGTTGGGAGCCCAAGTTGGGTTGTGACCCTTTTTAATGGGGTCACCAGGGCTGTCGTTAGACTTGTTGGGGCCTAGAGTTGAAGCCCAAGCCCCCCTGCCCGGGACCAAAGCTGAAGCCTGAGCCCCACTGCCTGGGGCTGAGGGCAGCTGCCCTGGGTGGCAAGGCTCAGGTTACAGGTCCCCCACCTGGGGCTAAAACCCTTGGGCTTCGGCTTTGGCCCCCCTGCTTGGGTGGTGGGACTTGGGCTTGCCCCCCGCCCAGGATGGCGGGGCTCAGGCTTTGGTCCCCCTTCCTGGGGATGTGTAGTAATTTTGGTTGTCAGAAGGGGGTCACAGTGAAATGAAGTTTGAGAACCCCTGCTCTAGGGTTGAAGATCTGCCCTCCCTGCATCCCGAGGCCAGGATTTCTCTCACTGGGCTGTGTCCATCTAAGACCTTGCAGATGGAGTGAGATTCTATTTCATAGCCTGCAGAATTGCTAGACTCACTAATCGTAACATTTCAGGCTATTTCTGCAACTCAGATTGGAAACAAGTGAAAGGGAGCAATCTCCTCTACAGGGACATGGCAAAGGATATCAGAGCTCACTCTCTTCCTAAACAAACATGAGTCCCTTTATGATGGGACCTTCAGCCCTAGTGCCTACCTCTAGTGTGGCTGTCTGCAAGTAGGAAGAATTCCTTCAAGCAGCTCTGTATGCAGCAAGATCTACCAAATAAATACCAACCGGGTTCTTTATGTGTGTGCCAGAGGAAATGTCTTCCAATCTGAACTGATCTCACCATGACGCTAGCAGCCAGTCACTGGTCCCAGTGGATATTTTTCTGTATTTCTTTTCCCCTTATTTGTATTCATAAGGATTTTTGCATAAGAGCAGCATCTTGCTTTTCCTAAAGCACCTTAGGTATTGTCTCCTCACATCCAGCCCTGGGACACATGGTTTGTTGTCAGAGATCACAGTGGATTGGGGTGGAGATGATTTTGATGTCACAATTGGAGAATTTTGATGTCATCTGGGGACATTCCAGTTTGCCCCTGTTTTAATCAAAATTGCTAATGGTTATTCCTCTCTGTCCCTCTGAAAGATTCTCCTAGTCCCATCTGTTCAGTATGTTCTGATTTTTCTTCTTTATAACAGATCTAGAGGTTCTCCCCTTTTAATAGATTTCTCTGAGCAGCAATGGATGGAAGGAGGCTTAATACACACAGATAAATCCTGTTTTCATTCAGAGGTCAGTGATGAAGAACAGAGGGGCAGAAATATAGAGAATAGCTGCTATTTAAGGAATTAAGGGTCCGGGGCCTTAAGCACTGGCATTGTGCTGACATCTACTGGATGTAAGAAGAACTGTTCAGACATTCATGGCTTCTTCGAGATGTTCATGTAAAACGTTTTGGGGAAGCTTTTTTGCCTTCTGATCAATCAGAGCTGATTTAAAGCTCAGCCATTGACTAGACACCATGGAAGGAATCTGAATGATTAAAGCTACCTCCTGTTAAAAGGAAGCTTGGGCAGCAGCCTTTCCCCAGTTGATTTAATCTCACCTGGAATGACGCTGTGGTGATGGGGGCTCATCTAAATGCCAAGACAGAAACAAGTTTCAGAGAAGCAGCCATGTTAGTCTGTATCTGCAAAAAGAAAAGGAGTACTTGTGGCACCTTAGAGACTAACAAATGTATTTGAGCATAAGCTTTCGATGCATCCGATGAAGTGAGCTGTAGCCCACGAAAGCTTATGCTCAAATACATTTGTTAGTCTCTAAGGTGCCACAAGTACTCCTTTTCTTTAGACAGAAACAAGAAGCTTTGTTTGCTTATTTCAGAACCAAGGGTTCAGTGGGTGAATGGGGGTTCTCCTGAATTATCCCAGCAAGTTTTATTGCATCTGAAAAGTTTGGTGAGCTCTCCTCAGCTTTCTGTCCCCACAGCAACTTCCCTTCATTCCTGTATGGCACCGGCACAGTGGTCTGCAGCAGATGCACATACCAGATGTGGAAGGGACTAGGGTATGTCTACACTATGAAATTAGGTCTAATTTATAGAAGTCGGTTTTGTAGAAAGTGTTTTTATACAGTTGATTGTGTGTGTCCCCACACAAATCTCTAAGTCCATGTAGTCGGCGGAGTGTGCGCACAGTACCGAGGCAACCGTTGACTTCCGGAGCGTTGCACTGTGGGTGGCTATCCCACAGTTCCCGCAGTCTCCGCCGCCCATTTGAATTCTGGGTAGAAATCCCAGTGCCTGATGGGGCTAAAACATTGTCGCGGGTAGTTCTGGGTACATATCGTCAGGCCCCCGTTCCCTCCCTCCCTCCGTGAAAGCAAGGGCAGACAATCGTTTTGCCCCTTTTTTCTTGAGTTACCTGTGCAGATGCCATACCACGGCAAGCATGGAGCCCTCTCAGCTCACCATCACAGTATGTCTGCTGGGTGCTGGCAGACATGGTACTGCATTTCTACACAGCAGCAGTTTATTGCCTTTTAGCAGCAGACAGTGCAGTATGACTGGTAGCCGTCATCGACGTAGTCCTGTGTGCTCTTTTAATTGGGCGCCTGGGCAAACATGGGAGTGACTCAGCCAGGTCATTTCCCTTGTTTCGTCTCGTGGCGATTAAGTCCTACCGGCAGTGCACTGTCTTTTAACCTCCAGCTAGCAGAAGATGATGGCTAGTCGTCATACTGCACCGTCTTCTGCCAAACACCCAGGTGTTGACGATGGCTAGTGATCGTACTGCACAGTCTGCTGCCAGCAAGATGTATAAAGACAGATGAAGTGGCTCAAAACAAGAAATAGACCAGATTTGTTTTGTATTCATTTTCTCCTCCCTCCTCCCTCTGTGAAATCAACGGCCTGCTAAACCCAGTTTTGAGTTCTATCCTTGAGGGGGCCATTCAGTTTCTCACAAAGCCACCCCCTTTGTTGATTTTAATTCCCTGTAAGCCAACCCTGTAAGCCATGTCGTCAGTCGCCCCTCCCTCCATCAGGGCAACGGCAGACAATCGTTCCGCACCTTTTTTCTGTGCAGACGCCATACAACGGCAAGCATGGAGCCCGCTCAGATCACTTTGGCAATTAGGAGCACATTAAACACCACGCGCATTATCCAGCAGTATATGCAGCACCAGAACCTGGCAAAGCGATACCGGGTGAGTAAGCGACGTCAGTGCGGTGACGTGAGTGATGAGGACATGGACACAGACTTCTCTCAAAGCACGGGCCCTGGCAATGTGGGCATCATGGTGCTAATGGAGCAGGTTCATGCGGTGGAACGCCGATTCTGGGCTCGGGAAACAAGCACAGACTGGTGGGACTGCATAGTGTTGCAGGTCTGGGATGATTCCCAGTGGTTGCGAAACTTTTGCATGCGTAAGGGCACTTTCATGGAACTTTGTGACTTGGTTTCCCCTGCCCTGAGGCGCAAGAATACCAAGATGAGAGCAGCCCTCATAGTTGAGAAGCGAGTGGCAATAGCCCTGTGGAAGCTTGCAATGCCAGACAGCTACCAGTCAGTCGGGAATCAATTTGGAGTGGGCAAACCTACTGTGGGGGCTGCTGTGATGGAAGTAGCCAACGCAATCAAAGATCTGCTGATATCAAGGGTAGTGACCCTGGGAAATGTGCAGGTCATAGTGGATGGCTTTGCTGCAATGGGATTCCCTAACTGTGGTGGGGCCATAGCCGGAACCCATACCCCTATCTTGACACCAGAGTACCAAGCCGGCGAGTACATAAACCGCAAGGGGTACTTTTCAATAGTGCTGCAAGCACTGGTGGATCACAAGGGACGTTTCACCATCATCAACGTGGGATGGCCGGGAAAGGTACATGATGCTCGCACCTTTAGGAACTCTGGTCTGTTTCAAAAGCTGCAGGAAGGGACTTTATTCCCAGACCAGAAAATAACTGTTGGGGATGTTGAAATGCCTATAGATATCCTTGGGGACCCAGCCTACCCCTTAATGCCATGGCTCATGAAGCCATACACAGGCAGCTTGGACAGTAGTCAGGAGCTGTTCAACTACAGGCTGAGCAAGTGCAGAATGGTGGTAGAATGTGCATTTGGACGTCTAAAAGCGCACTGGCGTAGTTTACTGACTCGGTTAGACCTCGGTGAAACCAATATTCCCACTGTTATTACTGCTTGCTGTGCGCTCCACAATATCTGTGAGAGTAAGGGGGAGATGTTTATGGTGGGGTGGGAGGTTGAGGCAAATCGCCTGGCTGCTGGTTTTGCACAGCCAGATACCAGGGCAGTTAGAAGAGCACAGGAGGGCGCGGTGTGCATCAGAGAAGCTTTGAAAACCAGTTTCATGACTGGACAGGCTACAGTGTGAAAGTTCTGTTTGTTTCTCCTTGATGAAACCCCCCCGCCCTTTGGTTCACTCTACGTCCCTGTAAATTAACCACCCTCCACTCCTCCCTTTGATCACCACTTGCAGAGGCAATAAAGTCATTGTTGCTTCACATTCATGCATTCTTTATTCATTCATCACACAAATGGGGGGATAACTACCAAGGTAGCCCAGGAGGGGTGGTGGAGGAGGGAAGGACAAGGCCACACAGCACTTTAAAAGTTTAAAACTTTAAAACTTATTGAATGCCAGCCTTCTGTTGCTTGGGCAATCCTCTGGGGTGGAGTGGCCGGGTGGCCGGAGGCCTCCCCACCGCGTTCTTGGGCGTCTGGGTGAGGAGGCTATGGAACTTGGGGAGGAGGGTGGTTGGTTACACAGGGGCTGTAGCAGCGGTCTGTGCTCCTGCTGCTTTTCCTGCAGCTCAACCATACGCTGGAGCATATTGGTTTGATCCTTCAGCAGCCTCAGCATTGAATCCTGCCTCCTCTCATCACGCTGCCGCCACCTTTCAGCTTCAGCCCTCTCTTCAGGCCGCCAGCTCTCCTCCCGGTCATTTTGTGCTTTCCTGCACTCTGACATTGTCTGCCTCCACGCATTCGTCTGTGCTCTGTCAGTGTGGGAGGACAGCATGAGCTTAGAGAACATTTCATCACGAGTGCGATTTTTTCACCTTCTAATCTTCACTAGCCTCTAGGAAGGAGAAGATCCTGTGATCCTTGAAACACATGCAGCTGGTGGAGGAAAAAAAAAAGACAGTGGTATTTAAAAAGACACATTTTATAGAACAATGGGTACACTCTTTCACGGTAAACCTTGCTGTTAACAATACCTACACAGCACATGTGCTTTCGTTCCAAGGTCGCATTTTGCCTCCCCCCACCACGTGGCTAGCCCCTCACCCCTCCCTGTGGCTAACAGCAGGGAACATTTCTGTTCAGCCATAGGCAAACAGCCCAGCAGGAACCGGTACCTCTGAATGTCCCCTTAAGAAAAGCACCCTATTTCAACCAGGTGACCATGAATGATATCACTCTCCTGAGGATAACACAGAGAGATAAAGAATGGATGTTGTTTGAATGCCAGCAAACATACATTGCAATGCTTTGTTCTACAATGATTCCCGAGTATGTGCTACTGGCGTGGTGTGGTAAAGTGTCCTACCATGGTGGATGGAATAAGGCTGCCCTCCCCAGAAACCTTCTGCAAAGGCTTTGGGAATACATCCAGGAGAGCTGCAAATGCCAGGGAAATTAATCATTAAACATGCTTGCTTTTAAACCATGTATAGTATTTTAAAAGGTACACTCACCAGAGGTCCCTCCTCCGCCTGGCGGGTCCGGAAGGCAGCCTTGGGTGGGTTCGGGGGGTACTGGCTCCAGGTCCAGGGTGAGAAACAGTTCCTGGCTGTCAGGAAAACCAGTTTCTCTGCTTGCTTGCTGTGAGCTATCTACAACTTCATCATCATCATCATCATCTTCCTCATCCCCAAAACCTGCTTCCGTGTTGCCTCCATCTCCATTGAAGGAGTCAAACAACACGGCTGGGGTAGTGGTGGCTGAACCCCCTAAAATGGCATGCAGCTCATCATAGAAGCGGCATGTTTGGGGCTCTGACTTGGAGTGGCCGTTTGCCTCTCTGGTTTTCTGGTAGGCTTGCCTCAACTCCTTAAGTTTCTCACGGCATTGCTTCGGGTCCCTGTTATGGCCTCTGTCCTTCATGCCCTGGGAGATTTTGACAAATGTTTTGGCATTTCGAAAACTGGAACGTAGTTCTGATAGCACGGATTCCTCTCCCCATACAGTGATCAGATTCCGTACCTCCAGTTCGGTCCATGCTGGAGCTCTTTTGTGATTCTGGGACTCCATCATGGTCACCTCTGCTGATGAGCTCTGCATGGTCACCTCTGCTGATGAGCTCTGGCCAGCATGGCAAGCTGCAGGTGACCATGCAAACAGGAAATTGAAATTCAAAAGTTTGCGGGCCTTTTCCTGTCTACCTGGCCAGTGCATCTGAGTTGAGAGTGCTGTCCAGAGCGGTCACAATAGAGCACTCTGGGATAGCTCTCGGAGGCCAATGCCGTCTAATTGCGTCCACAGTACCCCAAATTAGACCCGGCAAGGCCGATTTAAGCGCTAATCCCCTTGTTGGGGGTGGAGTAAGGAAATCAATTTTAAGAGCCCTTTAAGTCGAAAAAACGGGCTTCGTCATGTGGACGGGTGCAGGGTTAAATCGATTTAACGCTACTAAATTCGACCTCAACTCCTAGTGTAGACCAGGGCTAAGTGTCTAAGTGAATTGCCATTGGAGGGATAAAGGAAAAGAGTACTTGTGGCACCTTAGAGACTAACAAATTTATTTAGCATAAGCTTTTGTGAGCTACAGCTCACTTCATTGGATGCATTCATCGGAGGGATAGTAGCTCTATGCTTAGAATTTTTTTTTGAAAGGTCTTATTAATCTGATTAGGCCTGATCCTGTCTAAATATAAAACCTGGCATCCTAGCTTCCTTGTTTCTCTGTAATATCTGAGTAATGGCTGATCTTAACAACTGGTTACCCAGCCAGATAAGTTGTGTTTTGTGTGGTTTTTGGTTTTGTTATAATATTTGAGTGTGCAGGAGAATCTGGGTTTGATTCCTGTAATTGCTATCTTGGCTTGTGGGATGTGAGTGATACCATAGTAAAAGTTACTGCCATGGGCTGTGCTCTGGGCAGATCTCTGACTAGGCAGATTGAAGCCTGGTCAGCCCTTGAGTGGGAGACCTCCAAGTTCAGAGAATTGGTGGAACACAGGTATCTGTTGTGCACTGGGCTGCAGCTGTGCTTGCTATTCCTGCAGTCCTGGTCATTGCTGTCCTCACGATGATTTATTCATTTATTTGTTGTTATAGATTTTCCTCCACTAAAACAAAGTGAAGGAAATTGCTGTGTTTGCCAAATGTCCATCAATGCAGTGATCAGGTGAAGTTGTGAAATTGGGGGTGCTATGAGTTATGCTTTTCTCAGCAACCTTCCCCATGCCCATTCCCATATACAACCCATGCTAGGCTTTTTCACGGAATGCTCATGCAGTAGTGAAGAGCACGATGCACTGTATGGCATTATGCCCCTGGAATATCGAGGATGGAGCTGCCCCCACCACACCCATGCACAAACTCACTGTTTTGCAGCATGGCAGATGCTTGCTATTTGCATTTCAATGCTGCTTCTCCGGTCAGGTGTGTACGGATAATGAAACTCAGCTGTTGAGTTATGTTTAAAGCATCTCCTTGCAGCCTTGACTTTGCTCAGTGCCGCCCTCACTTCCTCTGTATGGTGTCTTATCACATTCCTTCTTGTCTCCTTCATTATATACATTAGATAACTTCCCACATTGTATCCTTCCTTTCCTCTGCTCTTAATGAGCCCTTTCCATGCTGTCCCCTGTGCTTGGAATGCCTTCCTTGGCCCAGTGTGCCTTGGATGACCAGATAGCAAGAGTGAAAAATTGGGGGTGGGGTGGGGAAATATGTTGCCCATATAAGACCAAACCCCTCATATTGGGACAGTCTCAATAATATCGGTCACCCTAAGTGTACCAGATACACACACTCTTCTTTCAAATCCCTCTTCAGAACTCACTTCTGTCAAACCTACTTTTTCTGCCATGCAGTGGCAGCATTGCTATCACCCCACCCCACCCCCCGCAAATTTCATTAAAGCAACATGCTTTAAGAGAGACTCAGCGTCTGGGTCTCACAGTGGTGTGCACTGTTAAACCTGGGGCTTGTCCATACAAGAAAGTTGCATTGATGGTAGACTCTTGTGATGCTACTAAAAATATGTCTACACTACGAAATTAGGTCGAATTTATAGAAGTCGGTTTTGTAGAAAGCATTTTTATACAGTCGATTGTGTGTGTCCCCACACAAATGCTCTAAGTGCATTTAGTTGGTGGAGTGCGTCCACAGTACTGAGGCAGCCATCGACTTCCGGAGCATTGCACTGTGGGTAGCTATGCCACAGTTCCCGCAGTCTCCGCCACCCATTTGAATTCTGGGTAGAAATCCCAGTGCTTGATGGGGTTAAAACATTATCATGAGTGGTTCTGGTTACATATCGTCAGGCCCCCCCTTCTCTCCCTCCCTCCGTGAAAGCAACAGCAGACAATTGTTTCACGCCTTTTTTCCTGGGTTACCCGTGCAGACGCCATACCACAGCAAGCATGGAGCCCGCTCAGCTCACCGTCGCTGTATGTCTCCTGGGTGCTGGCAGACGTGGTACTGCATTGCTACACAGCAGCAGCTCATTGCCTTTTGGCAGCAGACAGTGCAGTATGACTGGTAGCCATCGTCGCCGTACTCCATGGTGCTCTTTTAGCCGACCTTGGTGAGGTTGGTCAGGGGTGCCTGGGCAGACATGGGAGTGACTCAGCCAGGTCATTTCCCTTTTTAAGTTTCATCTCATAGAAATTCAGTCCTGCCTGCAGCCATACTGCACTGTCTTCTGCCGAGCATCCAGGAGATGACGATGGCCAGCAGTCGTACTGCACCATCTGCTGCCAGCAAGATGTATAAAGATAGATGAAGTGGATCAAAACAAGAAATAGACCGGATTTGTTTTGTATTAATTTGTATTCATTTTCTCCCCCCTCCCTTCCTCCATGAAATCAATGGCCTGCTAAACCCGAGGTTTTGAGTTCTATCCTTGAGGGGGCCATTCTGTTTCTCCTTGATGCAAAGTCACCCCCTTTGTTGATTTTAATTCCATGTAAGCCAACCCTATAAGCTATGTTGTCAGTCACCCCTCCCTCCGTCAGAGCAATGGCAGACAATCGTTTTGTGCCTTTTTTCAGTGCAGACACCATAGCACTGGGAACATGAAGCCCGTTCAGATCATTGCGGCAATTATGAGCACTATAAACACTGTGCACATTGTCCAGCAGTATATGCAGAAACATAACCTGCAAGAAAAGAGAAACCAGACGAGGAGGAGGCGACTGCAGTGTGGTGACGAGAGTGATGAGGACATGGACATAGACTTCTCACAAAGTACGGGTCCCTGAAATATGCACATCATGGTGTCAATTGGGCAGGTTCATGGCGTGGAATGCCAATTCTGGGCCCGAGGAACAAGCACAGACTGATGGGACCGCATAGTGTTGCAGGTCTGGGATGATTCCCAGTGGCTGCAAAACTTTCACAGGCATAAGGGCACTTTCATGGAACTTTGTGACTTGGTTTCCCCTGCCCTGAAGTGCAAGAATACCAAGATGAGAGCAGCCCTCACAGTTGAGAAGTGAGTGGCGATAGCCCTGTGGAAGCTTGCAACGCCAGACAGCTACCAGTCAGTCAGGAATCAATTTGGAGTGGGCAAATCTACTGTGGGGGCTGCTGTGATGCAAGTAGCCAACGCAATCACGGAGCTGTTGTTATCAAGGGTAGTGACTCTGGGAAATGTGCAGGTCATAGTGGATGGTTTTGCTGCAATGGGATTCCCTAACTGTGATGGGGCCATAGACAGAACCCATATCCTTAACTTGGCACGGGAGCACCAAGGCAGTGAGTACATAAACCAAAAGGGGTACTTTTCAATAGTGCTGCAAGCACTGGTGGATCACAAGGGACGTTTCACCAACATCAACGTGGGATGGCTGGGAAAGGTTCATGACGTTCGCATCTTCAGGAACTCTGGTCTGTTTCAACAGCTGCAGCAAGGGACTTACTTTCCAAACCAGAATATAACCATTTGGGATGTTGAAATGCCTATAGTTATCCTTGGGGACCCAGCCTATCCCTTAATGCCATGGCTTATGAAGCCATACACAGGCAGCTTGGACAGTAGTCAGGAGCTGTTCAACTACAGGCTGAGCAAGTGCAGAATGGTGGTAGAATGTGCATTTGGGTGTTTAAAAGTGCGCTGGCGCAGTTTACTGAGTCGTTTAGACCTCAGCGAAACCAATATTCCCATTGTTATTAATGCTTGCTGTGCGCTCCACAATATCTGTGAGAGTAAGGGGGAGACATTTATGGCGGGGTGGGAGGTTGAGGCAAATTGCCTGGCCACTGATTACGCGCAGCCAGACACCAGGGCAGTTAGAAGAGTACAGGATGGAGCGGTGCACATCAGAGATGTGTTGAAAACCAGTTTCAGGAATGGCCAGGCTATGGTGTGAAAGTTCTGTTTGTTTCTCCTTGATGGAACGCCCCCCACCCCCAGGTTCACTCTACTTTCCTGTAAGCTAAGCACCCTCCCCTCCCCCCTTCAATCACCACTTGCAGAGGCTATAAAGTCATTGTTGCTTTTGTGACAGGGTCGGGTCAGATGGCTACAGGAGAGTAATAGAAGGCAGATATATTAGCCCCAGGCTCAGTAGGTCCCTTTTCCCTGGGTAAGGTAACAGGGAAGGTTTTTTTTTTTTTTTTTTTTTTTTTTTTTTTTTGAAACAGAAAGAAAGTTTATTGGTAACGCTTACAAAATTACCAAAGAAAACAAAACAACTATGCAACAAAACAACGCAATCAGAAGGTATAACACAGCAGCTTTCAGGAGGGAGAAGTGTTCAGGCTAGCCTGGGCCCAGAGCGGGGGGGCTTCCTCGACACTCGTGGTCTTCCACCCTCCTGAGTTACCTGGTGGCCTAGAGCGGGGGGGCTTCCTCGACACTCGTGGTCTTCCACCCCCTCGAGTTACCCAGTGCCGCGCCCAGTGTCACCGATCCTCCCTCTCCTGAGAGTGCCCGGTAAGATGGGCACAGCTGCGGGGTGGGCGGTTTAGGGGTGGGGGGGGTAGACACCCACGTATTATAGGACCCCTCCTAGATGACAGAAAGGATGGTATCCACAGCAGCAACGGCTGGGGCTGGCGTCTCTCGCTCTTCCCCTCAATCAAAGGGTCAGACGGAGGGAACCGGACGGGGTCACCGAGCAGAGAACCCCAGACAGCGCCCACCGCTCCTCGAAGGCGTCAAGGGAGTCGGTGGACGCTGCCCAGAGGAACTCCGCCCGGATACGTGAATGTACTGAGGATCGGAAAACGGCCCCACAATCGCAGGACGTTTCATGGGCCAACCTCCTCTCTCTGGTTTTATAAATGGCTGTTTTAGCCAAAGCTAGGAGGAGGTTGACCAGAAGATCCCGCGACTTTGTGGGGCCACGGATGGGAAGTGTATAGATAAAAAGGTGAGGGGAGAAATGAAGCCAAAAGCGTAACAGAAGATTTGTGAGGAGCCGGAAAAGGGGCTGCAATCTGGCACACTCTAAATACACGTGCGCCAGGGTTTCCCTCACATTACAAAAAGGACAAGTATCCGGAATTGGGGTAAACCGTGTCAGAAACACGCCCGTGCTCACAGCTCCGTGAAGGAGCCGCCAACTGATGTCCCCGACGGGCCTTGGGACCAAGGTGGAATACAGGCTGGCCCACCGAGGTTGCTCACCCTCCAAAGGTGGCAGGAGATCCCGCCACTTTGTATCGGGGCGGGACACCAGGGTGTGGGCGTGAAGGGTGTGAAGTGTAAGTGTATATAAGTATTTCCGTGGTGCAATGTGAAAGCTAACCGGCTGCAGTTCGTGCAGCCGGCTTGCAGTGAAAGGGTGAGGGGTTTGCTGGGATCTACGGGGTAGGGGCCCGATGGAAAGGTCCGGCGGGCCTGGGGTAAGGGAT
Organism: Eretmochelys imbricata; assembly: GCF_965152235.1. Taxonomy (NCBI): domain Eukaryota; kingdom Metazoa; phylum Chordata; order Testudines; family Cheloniidae; genus Eretmochelys; species Eretmochelys imbricata. Next base: position 90,806,095 of record NC_135577.1, read on the forward strand.
GGGCGGGGTGCGCCCTCGCACAAGGCTCGGCTAACGTAAGCCCGAGCAGCGGGGGTCAAGGCGGCCTTCACCTCCTGAAGTACGCGCCGGGGGGTACGGAGGCTGGAGAGCCCCATGCGCCGAGCGAGCGTCAGGGGATCCAACCAGTCTCTCCGGTCATAGTCCAGGAGGTCTCCGACCCTCGTGACTTCCGCCAGGACCAACCTCTGGCGCACCGAGCGGGACTCCGCCACCTGCACACAGAGCTGGGGGTTGTGTAGCAGGGGCTCCGTGAGGAGATCTGCTCCCACGGTGGCCGCCATGGACCTGGTCGTTAGAAACAGTTTCCAGGTCCGGAGGAGGTCCTGGTAGAAGACCGGCAGCCCGGAGAGGTCTCGCGGAAAACCCCTCGGAGAAAGGTAAAAGAGCTGCCGGTCGTAGCGAAGCCCTTGAAAACGGCGCAGGAAGGCATGCGCCAGTATGCTCCACGCCGAACTACTTGCACTATAAAAGAGCCTCTGCAGGGCCTGGAGGCGGAAAACGCGGACCTGAGTGTACAGACACTTCAGGCCCTGCCCTCCTTCCTTCAGGGGTAGATGAAGAACTCCAACAGGGGCCCAGTGCATTCCTGACCAGAAGAACTCTAGAATTAATCTCCGGAGGTGGGTCAGGAAACCCGGGGCCGGGGCCAGGGTGTTGAGCCGGTACCAGAGCGTGGACAGGACTAGTTGGTTAAGCACCAGTGCTCTCCCTCGGAGGGAGAGACATCGGAGGAGCCTCGTCCATCTCCGGATCCGCTCTATCACCCCGCCCTCTAAATTTTGCCAGTTCTCCGGCGGGGAAGGATGCGTGGCGGAAAGGTAAACGCCGAGATAGAGCAGTGGACCCGCACTCCACCGGATGGTCTGAAGTGCGGATGGGAGGGAGCTTACCTGCCGCCAGTTCCCCACCGCCAAGCCAGAGCTCTTGACCCAGTTGACTCGGGCGGAGGAGGCTGCCGAATAGATGGCTTGGCATGCCTCCACTCGCGCCAAGTCGCCCGGGTCCTGGACCACGAGGAGTACGTCATCGGCGTACGCCGACAGGACCAGCCGCAGCTCCGGTTCCCGCAGCACCAACCCTGTCATCCTCCTGCGGAGGAGACAGAGGAAAGGCTCGATCGCCAGAGCGTACAACTGGCCCGAGAGGGGGCACCCCTGCCGCACTCCTCGCCCGAAGCTGACCGGTTCAGTCAGGGTCCAGTTGAGCCTAACCAAACACTCCGCGGAGGCATACAGCACCTGGAGAAAACTCACAAACTGAGGTCCAAATCCAAACGCCTGCAGAGTGCCCAGGAGGTACCCATGGTCTACTCTATCGAACGCCTTCTCCTGATCAAGAGACAGGAGGGCGAACGATAGACCATTTCTCCGCCCGAGTTCCAAAAGGTCTCGGACTAGAAAGAGGTTGTCGAAAATGCTGCGACCCGGGACAGTATAGGTCTGGTCTGGGTGGACCACGTCCGCCATCACGGACCCTAGCCGCAGCGAGATTGCTTTCGCTACGATTTTGTAATCCGTGCTAAGGAGTGAGACGGGACGCCAGTTTCGTAGATCGCGGAGGTCCCCCTTCTTCGGCAGCAAAGCGAGCACCGCTCGCCTGCATGACAGAGGGAGGACCCCGCTCTGCAAGGACTCAGCCCAGACGGTGACTAGGTCTGGGCCGAGAATGTCCCAGAACGCGCGGTAAAACTCCACGGTCAGCCCGTCCATGCCCGGAGATTTATTGGTGGGCATGCGGCGGAGGGCTTCCGAGAACTCGGCCAGGGTGAGAGGCAACTCTAGTCGGTCTCGGTCGCTCATGCTGACCGTGGGGAGTTCCTCCCAGAGCACCTCGCAAGCGTCAGGATCGGTCGGGTCCGGGGAGAAAAGGCTTGTGTAGAAGTCACGGGCCCTCCCACACATCTCCTCCGGATCCGTGAGGGGGGTGCTGTCTTCCGCAAGAAGGCAGGTGACGTGTTTCTTGGCCCCCCTCGTTTTCTCCAGGGCATAGAAGAAGCGGGAGCCACGGTCCATCTCCCGAAGGAGGCGGATGCGGGACCGAACGAAGGCACCTCGGGCCCGGTGGTCCTCAAGGGCCCGGAGCTCCTCCCGCTTCTCCCGGCACGCTCCGCAGAGGGACGGGTCCTCGGGATCGGCGGCCAGGCGCCTCTCCATCTCTAAGACCTCCCGTTCCAACTGCTCGATCGCCGCATTTCGCCGTCGGCTGGTGCCCCGAGTGTAGTCACGGCAGAAGAGCTTGGCGCGCACCTTCCCGAGATCCCACCATCGCCGCACCGAGGGAAAGGCACGCCACTGCTCTCGCCAGGCCAGCCAAAACTCCCGGAAGGACATCACAAAGCTCTCGTCCTCCAACAGGCTGTTATTAAAGTGCCAATAGGCCGGCCCCGGTCTCTCTGCGCGAAGGGAGACCGTTACGGTGACTAAATGATGATCGGAGAATGGGGCCAGCCGAATGGTGGAGGAGTGGGCCTGTGAAAGATGGAAACGGGATAAATAAATACGGTCCAAACGAGAGTGGTGTGACCGATGGGCCTCCACCCGGACAAAGGTGAACGTGGAGGTGTCATCTGGGTGATGGTCACGCCAGACGTCCACTAGGGAGTGATGGTCAACTATCCCTTGGAGAATATTCGCAGCGGCCGGACTCGGTTCGGCCCCTGAGCGGTCCCGTTCCTCGAGGGTGGTGTTAAAGTCCCCTCCCAGGACCAGGCACTCGTGCGAATCCAGGGTGCCGAGAAAGTCGGACACCTGCTGATAAAATTGTGGCCTCCTGGAGCTCATTTGCGGGGCATAAATATTAACAAAATTAACAACAAGCCCTTCCATACGGACTCGAAGGTGCAACAGGTGGCCCGGCACGGCCTCGTTGACCCCTAGCACCTCAGGCCGTAGGTCGGGGGAGAAAAGGGTCGCCACTCCAGCTTGCCAGGTCGCGAAGTGGCTAAAGTATACCCCGTCCCCCCACTCCAGCCGCCACCTGTCCTCGGCGGCCGGGTCCGTATGGGTCTCCTGCAGGAAAACTACAGAGTACCTCCCCTCCCGAAGGTAAGAGAGCACCTGGGACCTGCGGAGAGCCATCCTACAGCCCCTGGTATTCAGGGTCGCAATAATAAGAGGCGTCATGCGGAGGGCTGGGGGGGTGGGGGCCTCGTATCGGCGGGGGTGTTCAGGGCCCCCGGCGGGTTGCCCAGCAACCCATGACCCATCCCGTGGGTGAGTAGATCGCGTCGGAAGCTGCGGGCTCGCTCGTAGGCCGCAGCACCGCGCCTTCCTTGCCCCCTGCCCTCCTTTATAAGGGCCCTTGTGGCCTGGAGGAGTTGATCAAAGTCCCCCCACAGCTGAAGAGCCAGCTGTGCCCTATCGCGGGCGCCACGGGTGTGCTCTAGGAACTTCCGTAGCGCATGCCGCAGCTCATGGGGGGGTGGGGTTACAATTCCCGAGGTGTTCCCTGATGGGCTTCTTAATACAGCCTCGTGGTCCGCTAAGGCGGGTAGACAGGGTGCGGACCACCGACGGGGCGTCTGACAGGCTGGAGTTATTAAATTCATTTCACGCCTTGGGGTGGAGGGGGATGGCAGGGGAAAAATTGCCACTCCTAATGGGTCGCGGCTAGAAAGTGCAAAGACTGCTCCCTGGGGGGAATCTGCAAAAGGCGGAAAAGAAATAACCCCAGGGGCGGCATTAACATTGCAGGAGGAGGGAACTTGGGCAGGGGTGGGGGCAGGGGCAGGGGTAAGGCTCTGGGGTGCAGGAGGCAGGCAGCTAAAGGAAAATGCTTCCTGAGCAGAGTCAAGGGTTAAGGGGTAAGGGAGGGGGCTCCCAATAATGCTAGGCGCTGGCTCCATGGTGGTCTTAGCGGCCATGGCATCAGGTGGTGGACCGCCCTCTGCAGGGTGCTCACCCGGGAAGGCAATTAGGGGGAGGGAGCATGGGGAAAGGGAGGCTGGGGTAAGGCTGCCCAGCTCAAGGCCAGCCGGCAGCAGATCATCCCCTCCCTGGGTGACCGGGGTCAAATCTAGGGCCTCAATCTCCGCGTACACGGGGGAGAGGCCAACTCCTGCCACCCCGGGGGCCTCTCCTCTAGGGCCCGCCTCGACGGTCGCCCCGGGGTCCGCGAGGGGTTCGGGTAATGTCCAGGCAGCAGGGGGGTCCTCAGAAGTCTCGGAGGGGAGGGTCTCCCGTAGAGGGGGGATTCCACCCTCTGATGCCAGTCCGTCTTCCTCTCCCGACACCAGCGGATGGATCTCGCTCGTGGCCGTGGCGGGAGGCTCGATAGCAGTGCCTCCTTTCCTGGTCTTCCGGGGGGCTTCCGCGTCGGGTGGATGCAGCGGAGCTCGAGCCTTCCGCTTGCCTCGCTTCCCCTGGACTAAGGTCCAGCCCTCCATAGCGTCATCTGGGGGCTGGTTAGCAGGGGTCGTGTCGGGGGGCGGAGGCGATGGTTTAGGGGTTCGGGGAGGCAGCGGTGAGGCAACATGAGGGGCGGGGGTTTCTCCTTGGGGAGGGCCCTCTCCTATACCCGATGATATCCTTGCTACACCCTCCTCCATGGGCTCTGTTGGAGTGGTACTAGCAAGGGTGGAACTCCCTTGCTCGCCCGGGCGTTGTAGGGAAGGTATCTCTTGGGCCCGGACGGGAGCAGCGATGGGTCGAGTAGGAGGAGGGTTGGTTTCAGGTGCTGGGCAGCCAGGGGCGTCGGCAGCGATGGGGCCGATGTCCTGCCGGGTCCCGGGGGTTTCGGGTGCCCCTCCCCCCCGGGCCAGAGGGCAGTCTCTGCGGACATGCCCCGCTGAACGGCAGAGGTAACACCGGGCCTCTCCGGTAGAATAAAAGACCCGATAGCGGGCTCCCTGGTAGGGGACTAGAAAGGACCCCTCAAGCGCCTCTTCGTCACGCGCCCCTGCCGGTGGTAGAAGCTGCACTTGCCGGCGGAACGAAAAAATGTGACGGAGGGTGGGGTCCTTGCAGCCCAACGGGAGAGGGCTGATGACAGAAACAAGTTTCCCCAGGGTGGAAAGAGCGGGTAACAGGGCAGCATTGGGTAGGAAGGGAGGAACGGAGGTAAGGACGAGGCGAACGCCCAAATCTTCTAACGGTTCTAGGGGGACAAACACCCCTCCCACCGTCAGGCCCCTCTCTACCGCCTCCTGGGCGGCATCCTCCGAGGCTAAGAAGAAGACGACCTTCCCATACATCTTGGAGGCCGCCACAATAGCCGTGGGTCCTACCACCTTCGCCAACGCCTGCACGTAGGTCTCCACGTGGGGCGAGGCGGGCACCAGGAGGCAACGGACGCCGTGCCTCCTGGTCAAGGCGGGGAAAGGGCCTCGGCCGCTGGTGATGGTGGCGGAGGCGGGGGGGGGGCGAGATGACGAGGCGGCAGGCAGGGGGGAGTCCGCTGCCGCCCGGGCATACGTCCTGGGGGCCGGGGGAGGGACAATCGCAGAGCTGGTGGAGGGAAATGCAGGGAGGGGCGCCACGGTTGATGACGAGGCCACAGCATTGGGGGCAGCCCCTGCCATGGAGGGCTCAGTGGTTTTAGCGGGGCCCTTTCCTTTCCACCCGCCCTGGCCCTTCCGGCGAACCGGGGGGAGTTTCCTAGAATCTGGGGGGGCAGTGGGTGCAGCAGCAGCAGCGATCACCCTGGTGCTTCCTGCTACCGGTGCCCCAGCAGGGGGGGTGGCAAATATCTTAACAATAGTGGTAGGGGGGGGACCTTGGGGATCGGGCAGGGGTGGTGGTGGGGGAGGGACAACTAGGTTTGTTGAAGCAGTCTCGCCCCTCTCGTTCCCCGCCATTGTAAGCAGGGAGAGACAGGAAGACACCGGAAGGAGGAGGGGGGAGGGGAGAAGACGAGGTAGCCCCTCCTTCCGCTAGGCTGCGGGCAGGGAGGGGAGAAATACTGAGGGGGTTAAACTGGGGGAGGGGAGGGAAACAAAATCAGGGTCCAGTAATAGGGGCAAGCTATGGGATAAGCAATCCGGGGGGGGGGGGGGGCGGGTGCAGACCCACACACGTTTGTTCAAAGAGTCTCGGTTGGTCGGCTGTTCTGTCCGGTCCGGAAGGCAAAGTCCAAAGCGAACAGCTGGATCCGAAGGGAGATGGCAGGTTGCCAGCAGGGACAGACGGCGGGGGGCCGTGACAGTTGTAATAACGATGGGGGGGGTGGGGGCACCGATGGATCGGGGGTGGGGGTCTCCACGCCACACCCCCTGTGCCGCCACAAACGCGAGTAATCACAGTCAAACTCCCCCCCACGAGAGTGTAATTCAGAAAATTACTCAGTCTTACGGCCCTCTCACGATGATTTATATTATTTCGTCTGTCTGCTGAATCTTCTTCTCCGGCTGTGTTGGCTGTGTTCCAAGGCTTCCGGCATGTTAAGAATGTTGTAAGGTCCGAGCTGCTGGCAAAACGGCTGGGTCTGGGGGTTTTCACTCCCCCCTCCGGACAGCAAAATCAGCAATCTTCCCCCCCCTCCTCCGGGGGCTCAGCTGAGGCAAGTAGCTGCGCCCGAAAGCAGGCGTGGGGGGCGGCGGGTGCTGGCGAAGGACGTAGACGGGGAAAAAAAAACAAAGAATCAAGAAAAAACAAAAAAAGCGTCTGGCCCGGTCGGGGGGGGACTAAGGCAGGTGCAAAAAGTAAGAAAAATCCGGGCCAGGGGGTTTTAGAAAAAAACAGAAAGCAGATAGCTGAGGAGCAAGCAAAAGACGTTCCGTTTCCCAACAGGGAAGGTTCCAGAACAATCAGGAACCTTCTGGAGACAATTAAGACAGGCTGATTAGAACACCTGCAGCCAATCAAGAAGCTGCTAGAATCAATTAAGGCAGGCTAATCAGGGCACCTGGGTTTAAAAAGGAGCTCACTTCAGTTTGTGTTGCGTGTGTGAGGAGCTGGGAGCATGAGGCACTAGGAGCTGAGAATGAGAACGCAGACTGTTGGAGGACTGAGGTGTACAAGCATTATCAGACACCAGGAGGAAGGTCCTATGGTGAAGATAAAGAAGGTGTTGGGAGGAGGCCATGGGGAAGTAGCCCAGGGAGTTGTAGCTGTCGCACAGCTGTTCCAGGAGGCACTCTGGAAGACCAATGGCATTTTGGGATGTATAAGTAGGGGCATTGCCAGCAGATCGAGGGACGTGATCGTTCCCCTCTATTCGACACTGGTGAGGCCTCATCTGGAGTATTGTGTCCAGTTTTGGGCCCCACGCTACAAGAAGGATGGGGAAAAATTGGAAAGAGTCCAGCGGAGGGCAACAAAAATGATTAGGGGACTGGAACACATGACTTATGAGGAGAGGCTGAAGGAACTGGGATTGTTTAGTCTGCAGAAGAGAAGAATGAGGGGGGATTTGATAGCTGCTTTCAACTACCTGAAAGGGGGTTCCAAAGAGGATGGCTCTAGACTGTTCTCAGTGGTAGCAGATGACAGAACAAGGAGTAATGGTCTCAAGTTGCAGTGGTGGAGATTTAGGTTGGATATTAGGAAAAACTTTTTCACTAGGAGGGTGGTTAAACACTGGAATGCGTTGCCTAGGGAGGTGGTGGAATCTCCTTCCTTAAAAGTTTTTAAGGTCAGGCTTGACAAAGCCCTGGCTGGGATCATTTAATTGGGGATCAGTCCTGCTTTGAGCAGGGGGTTGGACTAGATGACCTCCTGAGGTCCCTTCTAACCCTGATATTCTATGATTCTATGACTCTAGACAGCTGCATTCCACAGGGCCCTGGGCTGGAACCCGGAGTAGAGGGTGGGCCCGGGTTCCCCCCAAATCCTCCCAACTCTTGGTCAGACACAGGAGGAGTCGACCTGGACCATGGGTTCAGAAAAACGGCCAAGCTGAGGGCTGCCGTGAAGCTCCAAGGCGAGCAAATCCGCCAATAAGCGCAAGACCCACCAAGGTAGAGCAGGAACTTTGTCACACTTCACGTTCATGCATTCTTTATTTATTCATCACACAAATAGGGGGATAACTGCCAAGGTAGGCCGGGAGGGGTGGTGAAGGAGGGAAGGACAAGGCCACACAGCACTTTAAAAGTTTAAAACTTTAAAACTTATTGAATGCCAACCTTCTGTTGCTTGGGCAATCCTCTAGGGTGGAGTGGCTGGGTGTCCAGAGGCCCCCCCACCGCGTTCTTGGGCGTCTGGGTGAGGAGGCTATGGAACTTGGGGAGGAGGGCGGTTGGTTACACAGGGGCTGTAGCGGTGGTCTGTGTTCCTGCTGCCTTTGCTGCAGCTCAACCATACACTGGAGCATATGAGTTTGATCCTCCAGCAGCCTGAGCATTGACTCCTGCCTTCTTTCAGCAAGCTGACGCCACCTACCATCTTCAGCCCGCCACCTCTCCTCGTGGTCATATTGTGTTTTCCTTCACTCTGAGATTGTCTGCCTCCATGTATTTTGCTGTGCTCTGTCCTCTGTCAGGGAGGACAGCATGAGGTCAGAGAACATTTCATTATGAGTGCATTTTTTTCGCCTTCTAATCTTCACTAGCCTCTGGGAAGGAGAAACATATGCAGCTGGTGGAGGAAAAAAATAGGGAGAGTGGTAGTTAAAAAGACGCATTTTATAGAACAATGGGTACACTCTTTCATGGTAAACCTTGCTGTTAACATTACATAGCACATGTACTTTCATTACAAGGTCGCATTTTGCCTCTTATTGAGGGTATGCTGGTTTGGTGTCAGAGATCACTCACGCAGAGCCGGTCAACAGAATTCAGCTTGCAGGAAGCCACAGTCTTTTGGCTTCTTTAACCTTCATAACGTGTGGGAATGGTTTCAAACAGCAGCGCCCTCATTTCCCATACAAAGTAGCCGTTGGGTTGTCCATTTAAAATGGGTTGGCAATTTAAAAGGAGGGGCTGCAGTTTCTGGGTTAACGTGCAGCAGAAACCCAACTAACCTCCCCCCCCCACCCACACACACAATTCTCTGGGATGATGGTTTCACCCACTCCCCCCACCGCATGGCTAACAGTGGGGAAGATTTCTGTTCAGCTACAGGCAAACAGCCCAGCAGGAATGGGCACCTCTGAATGTCTGCTTACTAAAACCACCCTATTTCAACCAGGTGACCATGAATGATATCACTCTCCTGAGGGTAACACAGAGAGATAAAGAATGGATGTTGTTTGAATGCCAGCAAACACTGGGACCATACGCTGCAATGCTTTGTTCTGCAATGATTCCCGACTACGTGCTACTGGCCTGGTGTGATAAAGTGTCCTACCATGGAGGACGGAATAAGGCTGCCCTCCCCAGAAACCTTTTGCAAAGGCTTTGGGGTTACATCCAGGAGAGCTTTATGGAGATGTCCCTAGAGGATTTCTGCTCCATTCCCAGACATGTTAACAGACTTTTCCAGTAGCTGTACTGGCCGCAAATGCCAGGGCAAATTAATCATTAAACACACTTGCTTTTAAACCATGTATAATATTTACAAAGGTACACTCACTAGAGGTCCCTTCTCTGCCTTCAGGGTCCGGGAGCCTGCCTTGGGTGGCTTCAGGGGGTAGTGGCTCCAGATCCGGGGTGATAAACAGATCTTGGCTCTTGGGGAAACTGGTTTCTCCGCTTCCTTGCTGTGAGCTATCTACAACCTCCTCCTCATCTTCCTCGCCCCCAAAACCTGCTTCTGTGTTGCCTCCCACTCCTTGGATGGAGTCAAAGCACAGGGTTGGGGTAGTGGTGGCTGCATCCCCTAGAATAGCATGCAGCTCATCATAGAAGTGGCATGTTTGGGGCTCTGAACTAAGCGGCCATTTGCCTCCCTGGTTTTTTGGTAGGTTTGCCTGAGCTCCTTAATTTTCACGCGGCACTGCTGCAGGTCTCTGTTATAGCCTTTGTCCTTCATGCCATTGGATATTTTTTCAAATATTTTGGCATTTCCTCTTTACGAACCGAGTTCTGCCAGCACGGATTTGTCTCCCCATACAGCGATCAGATCCCGTACCTCCTGTTCAGTCCATGCTGGAGCTCTTCGGCGATTCTAGAACTGCATGGTTTCCTGTGCTGATGGGCTCTGCATGGTGACCTGTGCAGGTGAGCTCGCCACGCTGGCCAAACAGGAAATAAGATTCAAAAGTTCGCAGGCCTTTTCCTGTCTACCTGGCTAGTGCATCTGAGTTGAGAGTGCGTCCAGAGCGGACACAACTAAGCACTCTGGGATAGCTCCCGGAGGCCAATACCGTCGAATTTCATCCACAGTACCCCAAATTCGACCCGGCAAGGCCGATTTCAGCGCTAATCCCCTCATTGGGGGTGGAGTAAAGAAATAGATTTTAAGAGCCCTTTAAGTCAAAAAAAAGGGCTTCGTCGTGTGGACGGGTGCAGGGTTAAATTGAGGTAACGCTGCTAAATTCGACCTAAACTCGTAGTGTAGACCAGGCTGAAGCTAAGTAGTCATGGAGTGAGGGGCAGAGTATTGTCATGGATCAAACACTGGCAAGGCTGGTATAGCTGAAGGGGTACGGCTTCTCTTGTGTGGGTGCCGTTACAGAGGTATAAACATGCTTATACCAGAAAAGTTTATTCCCATAAGGAAAGGGAAATAAGCAATAGTGGGGTAAGGCATCTTAATATCCATGTATCTGTGTCCACACTGGAGGGGTTGTACCACTATAACTGTACAACTTTGGGGCTGGGGTTTGTCCCCATGAGAAAGTTGCACTGGTTTAACTTACAGTATTAATCTAAACCAATAAAGGTATAGATGTAATTGTTTTGTAAAAAATCACACCCCTGATTGACCTAGTTTTACTGGTGCATAACCTGTTTAGAGACCAGGCCTCAGTCCTGGTCTACCCAGGAAAGTTGTTTTTCAGTATGAATTAAGGTGTGATTTAAACAGATAAAGTTCTCCCAGTATCACACAAACACACACCCCTCCCTTGTGGACATTCTTATTCTAGTATAAGGGTGTTTACACGGTGGTGGGATATGCTGATAAAACTTTCCTATGTAGCAAAGGTATGAGTGCCTCAGAGTAGAGACCATACCTTCTCTGCATTTACAGAACTGAGCCTATGGTCAGTGCTTAACAAGTAATAACTAATAAGATGTATCTCTCACTCTGGCCATAGATGCATGTACAGACTGTGGAATGTTGTACAACTGTTGTACAACTGGGTCAGTTGTTGTATGATCATGTAATGAAATAACTTGTAATGTAAATAGGAGAAGGCCTGTCAAGTCCCCTCTGGTCCATCTACCAGGGCTAGTGCAGGTTTGGCCCCCACAGGATATTTTCTAGGGGTTTGTAGTGACCCTTCCGCTTAACAGTTCACAACCTTTATAGTCTTTCTCCTCCCTTGTGTTGGTCTCTTAGTTCTTACTGTAAACTTAAATTATCCCACGGTGTAAGTTGTTATTATTTCTGGTCATTTCATTGCTGGGTAGGGAAAGAGGAAAAATTAACCCAAACAATTTGATACATTGATACTTTTTGTCAGGTGTGTTTTCCTTGGGTGGGACTGACTTTGGATTGATTTGTATACTTCCTCTGTTGATTTGCATATGTGAACGTTAGGGCATTTGTTTTGGGTGGGGAGAGTTTGCTGGGGGTTGGGGAGAGGAAAGCAGTTGCATATTTATTCCTTCTGGATCCAGTGTACTCAAGTTACACGTCCAGAAGACAGTTTCTCTCTCTGCTGATTCTGCAAACTCCAACTGAGAGCTGAGACTCCAGCTGGGCTTTTACTGCCTCTTAGATAAGAATATAGCTGTTGATTCTGTGAATGCTGTGTGAGACAAAATCGAAGGCACCTTCTTCCCACCACCTGTCACCAATCCTCCTCACTCTGCTTAGAGCCCACTTCTTCCATGAATCCTTCCTTCACCCATCTCAATAACGATGGTTCCATATGCTCTTGTGTCCAACTTTTGGTCCACGATTGTTTTTGTGCTTCAATTCAGGCTCTCCAGGGAGGGATCTTGTCTTAGTATTTGTTTAGTTAAGTGTTGGGCACATTTTTGGCACTCTGTTTTTATTAACAGCTTCAAGCCTGATGGGAACAAAAATTTGTTTGTGTCATTGTAGTCAGCCAATATGACTCAGTGACATATAGGGAGTGGAGATAGTGAGTAAGAAGGGCTTGTTTTTACATAGTCACTTTTCTGACCACAGTTTAAAGGTGACTGTAAGAATCTGAAATCTGTGTTAACTGACTTTGGGTTTTTTAAGCTTCTCAACTTTGTGTTACTTTAATAACGATTGCCTGCCAGAGAGACGGGGGACTGACAACAAGTGCTAGTCCACACAACTGACGTTCCTGCCAGTGCAATTGTGTGTAAGCAAACTGTATGTTTAAAATCAATGGATTTGCACACTTAGACATCAGGGTGTTTGGAATTAATCTAGGATCCTGATCTAGATTTTGACATGGATCAAGACTGTGGATGAGATTTGGATCTAGCTGGCTCTTTCTTCAGTCTTTGTTGTTGTTTTCCCCCACTCCCCACCCAGACCCTTTGGTTGTGGGCCAGTTTTGAAGGCAGGCATATTCTTCAGCCTTTATTCTAAGAACTGTTAATTACAGGCAGTTAATGATCACTACTCTCTCTGGTCTGAGACATCACCCTGGTTAGAGCATATCCCAGGAGGGTCAGAAGCTGGTATTTCCTGAGGCCTTTAGGGAAATTCAAGAAACTGATTATTTGATCCTTTATTGATAGGTCAGTCTCAGTAGCTAGGGCCCTGGCTTACGACCCAAATCATTTGATGGCACTGTTGCCTACAGAATTTTACAGCCATTTAGTAGCTGGGTCAGGCTACGTATAAGAGAGAACACCCCGTTTCCCTCTGGCTTTCATGCTGGGTTAACGGCACAACTTGGCTGTGTAAGCAGTCAGTGTTTTTTCTGTTACTGAACCTGAGAGAAATTCTTCGGCTGGTTAGATATGCTGTGATTGTGACTTGAAGGGAAATCCAAGAACAGCCTCACTGGTGATGCAGGAAGTAAGAAGGGCCGTGAGAGCAGCTAGTCTGAGGAGGCAGTGGCAACAGGCATGGAGAGAGCCCTGACCCAACAGGGGGAAATGAAAAAGGCAGAGTTTTATCTTTAGAAGTGATTCAGAGTGATGGATGATGAAAGTGGATGTCACACATTGTACACAGAGTCTGAAACAAATCTAACGGGAGACTGGGAAGGTTAGAGAAGGGAAATGCTAGGAAGTAGGGACCTGTGCACATGAAAAACACAGCACCATTTCAGTGTCCATTAGAGTGGATGGAAATGTTTCCATTTATTTCAGATCAGATCAGGCCCACTTTGAGAACATTCTCACTGGGACTTGTGGATCCAGAGTTGTTTTTCCTGTCTTCCGAATGTTTGTTTGACTGACAAGTCAATGGGTTTCCATTGGCCACTCATATCTACCTATATTTGCAATATTTTAAGCATATCCATGGGCATGTACTTGATTTGGGGGTCACTTTGTGAGGGTGCTTGTCGTTTGTGTTTCCATGGAGAGGTTGGTGCTCTCGGTGCTTTATTGGATTAATGTGAGCAAGGAGCTCATTAACTGAAGATATACTGGTTTGATTATTGGATCTTGGTTGGTTATGGGTAGGATAGAGGGGCTTTAGCAGAGTGATTGAGGACCCAGGACCAGAGGCCACTCAAGACAATGTGCCACCCTAGGCAAAACTTCAGCGTGCCACCCTGCATCCTACACCCTAGAACAGAGGTTCTCAGCCAAGGGGACACGGACTTTCTATGGGGGTGCAGTGAGCCTTCTGATGGTTCAGTGGTTATGGTCAAAGTGCAGGGGCCAAGCACCAGGTCGCAGTGCCACTCACTCAGGTTTGGCCTGGCCACCCCATGTCACAATGGGAGGACGGCTGGGCGAAATTTGAGTGGGTGGCATTGCAACTTGGTGCATGTGGTCATAGGGCCACTCAGGTTTGGCCCTGCTGCCCTAAGCAAAATCTGCTGCCTTGTTACCTGCACATATTAGAGCACTCCACCTTTTCTCAGTCTGTCGGGCTCCAGGCATAACCCGGTTAATTTATGCACCCCCATCTTTTCCCAATTCGTAGGGCTCCAGGCGAAAAGCACTTACCCTTGCCCAATTCGTAGGGTTCAGGGCCACTCATACCCAATTCATAGGGCTTAGGGTATAACTAACTTGGTCAATTTAAGTACCCACACCCTTTCCCAATACATAGGGCTCTGGGTGTATACTACTTCTGCAGGTGTGCAGGACTTTCTACCAGTGAAAGAGCCTTACACAGTAATATCCTTAACTTCTATTAACAATCACTAAAAACAGAATGCACATGCTACACATACAGGGCTCACCACTTCCAATAAGACAGATGAACTTTTCCTTCTGGTCAGTCAGGATCAGGTCCATCTGGGGGACTCCAGTTTCTGCACAGTGTCATTGGCAGAGTGTTGAGGTCTGGCAGCTCTGATCTTTGGGGCTGTGTCCTGGAATTGGTTCCCAAAGAACTTCCTTTTGGACCCCAGTTTATATAGTGAAATTTGAGTCTTTTTTAGCTATACTTTAACCAATCATTATACTAAAATTTTACCAACCAATCCTAACATAGCATAACAAAATTCTTTAACCAATCCTACCCCACCACCTTAATTTACACCTAGCAAAATTAATTATGTAACTGAGAGAAACAATTAAAGAACCAGAGACCATACAGAGAAACAATAGGGAAGTGGGGACCATAATGACGAAACGATAAAGAAATGAGGATTTCACAATCACAGCTATGGAGAAGTGATTTCTTGACAGACAGAATGCTATCAAACTAAGTTTTCTTCAACCATCTTAAGATCTGTTTCTTTATCTGGTGATAGTGGGTGCCATTAGGACATGGTCTCCTTCTTAACAGCCTGGTATTACATTGTTTTAATGTAAGTTAGATGGAATGTGAGGATGTGACTTCTTGCTTCTTAGCTAATGGCTGCTGCTTGGCTGCTCTTTTAATCTGGCTGTAAACAAAGGCCTTAGGCTTTATAATATGGCTGCAGACAAAGGCCTTATCCTTACAGCCTAGGCAGCTGCTTATCCCTGGTCTACACTAGGACTTTAGGTCGAATTTAGCATCGTTAAATCGATGTAAACCTGCACCCGTCCACACGATGAAGCCCTTTATTTTGACTTAAAGGGCTCTTAAAATTGATTTCCTTTCTCCACCCCTGACAAGGGGATTAGCACTTAAATCGGCCTTGCCGGGTCGAATTTGGGGCACTGTGGACACAATTCGACGGTATTGGCCTCCGGGAGCTATCCCAGAGTGCTCCATTATGACTGCTCTGGATAGCACTCTCAACTCAGATGCACGATTGTCTGACGCAGGGAGGGGCAACTGACGACATGGCTTACAGGGTTGGCTTACAGGGAGTTTAAATCAACAAAGGGGGTGGCTTTACATCAAGGAGTATTTCAGGCAGGACTTCACGGAGGGTTCCAATAAGAAATGGTGCACCTAAATTATTGTTCTTATTGGAATAAGCAGGTTGGTCTGGCCTCTGATTGATACATGGCTAGATTTACCTCGCTGCACCTTCTCTGTGAGTGACTGCAGTGTGACCTAGAGGAATGAGTCCCCTAGATGGGGGCCAGAGGGAGGGGGGTGCAAATGAGTACAAACCAAATCTGGTCTATTTCTTATTTTGATACACTCCATCTATCTTTTACATCTTTGGCTGGCAGCAGACGGTGCAGAAGGACTGCAAGCCATCCGCATCTCATGGCTGCTCGGCAGAAGATGGTACAAGAGGACTGCTAGCAATCCGTATTGCCTGCCTGCTCACCATAAGATGGTTCAATAGGACTGACTGCAGGACTAAAGAGAATGACCTGATCAAGTCACTCCAAATTTAGTCCCTGCGCCCATGTCTGCCCAGGCGCTCCTGATCGACCTCACAGAGGCGACCAGGAGCACCTCAGACATGACGATGATGGCTACCAGTCCTACTGTACCGTCTGTTGCCACAAGGCAAGGGGTTGCTGCTGCTGTGTAGCAATGCAGTACCACGTCTGCCAGCACGACATGTACCCAGAACCACCCAGGACAATGTTTTAGCCCCATCAGGCATTGGGATCTCAACCCAGAATTCCAATGGGCAGTAGAGACTGCGGGAACTGTGGGATAGCTACCCACAGTGCAACACTCCGGAGGTCGACGCTTGCCTCGGTACTGTGGAAGCACTCCGCCGAGTTAATGCACTTAATGCACTTAGAGCATTTTCTGTGGGGACACACACGCTCGAATATATAAAACCGATTTCTAAAAAACCGACTTCTATAAATTCGACCTAATTTCATAGTGTAGACATACCCTTAGTTTGCCTATAGAGTGGCCCCTGCCCAGGACTGGAATAGATGGAAGTGTTTCAGGGGAGGACTGAAGGGCATTGACAGAGCGGTGTGTGACCCAACTGTAACAACAGAGGATTCTTTCTGAAGTGTACTTCCTACTCCTCCCACATTTCCAAAGATGCTGGTAACTTCCACTCTCATTTCTACCTACCCTGCTCAGAGGGATGCCTCCCTCTCTTTTTATTTCTAATTTCTCTTGTCACCCCTGGGCATTTCTGACATCCACCCCTTAAGAAAACAATTTCTCTTGACTCCCTTTCCTATGGCTTGACCCTATCTTCCCTGCCCTTTGCTCCCTGTTCTCACCACCCACTGCATGAGATGGACATGCACCTTTGCCTCCAGTAACTTGTCTAACTCTCTCAAATCTGCCACTGTCTAGTCCTTCCCTGACATTTTTCCTTTCTGCCCATCTCCCATGTTTAGCCTTCTAGTTGACTCTTGTTGCTGGCACAGAGTGCCCGAGGCAAGCAACAGCAAGGTTCGTTGCCCGGTGTGCGTCACCCAATAATCACAACGGGGTGGAGAAGCGGAAAAGTTTATTTGAAGCTTCAATATGGCACAGGGAGATATTCACCTCAAATCCTGTACACAGAGCAGGAAGTTAAACAGACTTTTATACATCCTTTCTTCAGCATACTTATCCAATAGCAAGCTGCCCTAAATATCCATATAGCCAGCCAATCCAGATACCAGCTAGTTCCCTTTTGCTTTGTACCATCTGTTAAACCATACATAAAGCTGCTTTGTTCAGCATTATTCTGCCATATCTGCCCTGTCTGGCCTTGTTTAGTTTCAGACAGTCTGACTTTGTAACATATTGTTGCGAAATCCCCAGCATGACTGTTGCGAGTGCCTCCGGGCGGGGGGGCCAAGGACACTTGGGCCTAGTGCAAGGGGGCTTCATCGACACTCGTGGACTTCCATCCCCTTGAGTTACCTAGTGGCCATGCCCAGTGTCCCCAACACTCTTACCAAAGTGCTTGAGATATTCTTGCCTCATCTCTCCAGTCACAGCTCAACCAGCAATATCCTTGAATGTTTTCCATCTGGATTTTGCTCCGTCCAGAGCATGGGAGCAACTCTGATTCATGTAGTCATTGACTTCCTCCTTTTTAGTGCTGATGGCTCCTTGTCTTCAGTGCAGCCTTTAACACTGTAGACAACTCCATCATCCTGGAGCTGTTGTAGTTTATGGATTAATTAGATGTTTCTTTGTCCATGGAATGCACTGTGCTAAAACTTTCAATCGAGGATGCCTAAGTTAGGCTCTTAAATTCATATTTAGGTACCTAAATAAAAAATTTAGGTCAGCTTTCTTTAGATACCTAAATATAGATTTAGGAGCTTAACAGTAGACTCTCCATTATGAAAACTTTGGGTTTAGGATCCTTGTTAATGCGTTTAAGCCAGAACTTATTTGAGCCGGTCAGAATGATGCCCTGGGTTTTTTTTGTTTTTTGTTTTAGTTGTTACAGTTAATTCAGAACTCAATGTCTATTAATTTAGAACTCAATGTCTATGAATACATCAAATTATTTCTCATTGTACAGTACCTTGTATATGTGAACACTGATAAAATAAGTGAAGTATTTAATGCCATTTTTGCTTCATTCGTCACTAAAAAGGTTAACTGTGGCCACATGCTTCACACAATTAATATTAACAACGGGGAAGGAACAGAGGGCAGAATCAGGAAAGTACAAGTTTAAATAATATTTAGACGTACCCAGTTGAAAAGGCCTGATAAAATTTTCCCTGCAGTACTTAAAAAAAATCCAAAGTAATCTCTGAACCATCAGCAATTATCTTCGAGAATTCACGTAGGATGGGGTAGGTTCCACCGAACTGGAGAAGGGCAAACATAGTACCTATCTTTAAAAAGGGGAACAAAGAGGACCCTGGGAATTATAGACCTGTCAGCCTTATTTTGATACCTGGAAAGATACTGGAACAAATTATTAAACTATCAGTTTGTGAGCACTAGGAGGATAACAAGATGATAAGTAATAGCCAACATGGATTTATCAAGAACAAATCATACCAAACCAAACTAATTTCTTCTTTGACAAGGTAACAAGACTAGAAGATGGTGGGGAAGCAGTAGACATGATATATCTTGACTTTAATAAGGCTTTTGTCACAGTCTCACATGACATTCTCATAAGCAAACTTAGGAAATATGGTCCAGATGAAATTATTATTAGGTGGGTACACAACTGATTGTAAAACAATACTCAAAGAGTCGTTATCAATGGTTTGCTGTCAAACTGGGAAGACATATCAAGTTGGATCCTGCAGAGGTCTGTCCTGGATTACGGAGTGGAAGTACACTTATAAATTTTGTGGATGACACCACACTAGGAAGGGTTGCAGGCACTTTGGAGGACAGAATTGGAATTCAAAATTACCTTGATAAACTGAAGAATTGGTCTAAAATTAGTAAGATAAAATTCAATAAAGGCAAGTGCAAAATACTACACTTAGATAGGAAAATCAAATGCACAAAACCAGATTGGGAATAACTGTCTGGGCAGCAACACTGCAGAAAAGGATCTGGGGATGATAGTGAATCACAAATTGAATATGAGTCAACAATGAAATGCTGTTGTGAAAAAGGGAAATGTAATTCTGGGATGTATTATCAGGACAGTCCTATGTAAGACATGGGAGGTAATTGTCCCACTCTACTGTGCACTGATAAGGCCTCTTGGAGTACTGTGTTCAATTCTGGGCACCACACTTTAAGAAAGATGTGGACAAATTTCAGAGAGTCCAGAATAGAGCAACAAAAGTAGGAGGTTGGAAAACATGACTTATGAGGAAAGATTGAAAAAACTGGGCATGTTTAGTCTAAAGGAGAGAAGGCTGAGGGGTGAGATAAGTCTTCACATATGTAAAAGATTGTTGTAAAGAGGACAGTGAACAATTGTTCTCCCTGTCCACCAATGATAGGACAAGAATTGGCTTTATTTGCAGCAAGGGAGATTTAGGCTATATATTAGGAAAAACTTTCTAAGTATAAGGACAGTTAAGCACTGGAACAGGCTACTTAGGGAGGTTGTGGAATCCCCATCATTAGAAGTTTTAGAGAAGAGATTAAACAAGCATCTGTCAGGGATGGTCTAGGTATACTTGATCCTGCCTCAGTGCAGGGGGGTGGACTAGATGACCTCTTGAGGTTCCTCCCAGTCCTACATTGCTGTGATTATATGATTGAATTTTATCTGCCACCATGTGCCACCATTTTTCTAGCTTTCTGAGGTCCCTCTGATGTTGCTCATGTCTTTTCTGACCTTGACTAACCTAAATAATTTTATGTCATTTGCAAATTTTGCTACTTGTGTGCACACCTCCTCTTCAGGATCATTAATAATAAAACCTTATGTTGCCCCACTGTTTATCTTTTGCCATGCTACAAATTGGCCATTTATTTCTATTCGTTGTCTTCTCTTTCTTAACTCATCTTTAATCCATCACAGTGCTTTACCTTTCACTCCACAACTTAGTTTCCTTAATAGTCATGTGGGGGACTTTGCAAAAGGCTTTTTGAAAGTCCAAATAAACTATATTGACTTGTTCTCCATTTAATTATTATTTTGCTGACATGTTGGAAGAATTTGAATAGAACTGCAATAGAGTAGATAGATCACCTTGTAATTACATTACTATTATCCTTGCCGTACTCCACCACACTCCAAACCCTCCTTGCTGTTTATTCCCATTGCATCACTGCTAAATGCAGATTGTAAATGTGTTGGGGCAGGTTCCCTTGTCCTTTTTGTCTCTGTTCAGTTTAACATAGCTTTAGTCACTTTAAAAATAACAGAATAATCTGAATTTCAATCTCATCTACAAACCACTGTTTTCTCCCTTACTGTTGCCTCCACATTCTTCTCTGCCTTGGCTGTTATTTAACTTTGACAAAGCATTCTGAAATACTTTTGTATCGAAGATGCTAACATTATGTTGTATCATCATTATAGGAACTGCAGACCAGCCTTTTGAGGTGCATTGGCAAAGTTGTGTGGGGCTGAGGACTGGGGCAACAGGGGGAGCTGCAGATCAGGAATAAGGTGCTTTTACAGAGCTGTGTTGTAGAAGGTCTGCACCATTTTTGCCTGGCTTTAGGGAGCATTGTTTGTCCTTCCCTTAGATGAGAATTGAACTTCGGCCCAATCATTGAAGAGAAAGCTAAATTTAGAGAAAAAAGACAAACATATGCGGTAGGAATTGAGCTGTGCCAGAGCCATACTTTTAAGGTGGATTTTCTTCTCTCTTGAGGAGTGTTTGTCAATGAGGATATAATGGAGCCAAAGAACCAATGCGGAGTACTCTGCTGTGCTTGTGAGTGACAGGGCTGGATTCCAGAGAGAAGTTGGACTCTCAGGTAGAGCACTACAGTATTAACCTCTAAGAGCATGTTCCACAGGGCAAATTCAAGTCCAAGAAATCTTACCCTCTGATACCGCTGCTTGACTCCTTTGCTTAGGAATGTGCTCCCTGAAACATAGGCCATTACTCCATTATACGTCAGGTGAACTTTGAGCTGCTCGTTCAATGTTGGAAGGGAATTAAACCAACGTATAGCCAAGTCCACGTTGGACGGTTTATGATGTTTAATGTTTATACAATACAGATAACACAATATCACTAAAATGAGCTGTTGATCATAAGCCAGCTATAGACAATAAACTATCAACAACTTGTTCCTAGTGCCGGTGGTTATTAGTCCCCAGTGATGGTAGCTGACAATATTGACTGGAAATCCTTTTTAAAAGAAGCCAACCCAAGAAATCCACTTGCCTCCAAATCACCAGGGGTGAGCACTATGGCAGAACAATGTTTGTAAATACCATAGGAGTAGAGCTGTACGGAGGACAGAAATCCTGTTTCATGGAGGATTTCAAGATTTTGAAATATGGCTTTATTCTCCGTCAGAATGAAAACACCAAACTTAGAAATTCTCCCTGAAGAAAAACTCAGAAAGAAATCAATTTAGGTTGATCAAAATGTTTTATTTGGACAAGATTGAAAAGTTTTTTGATTTTGACTTTTAAAATGTTTTCTTGTAATGTAATAATAATATATAAAGTAAACAAAAAATCAAAATCAAAAAGTTGTTTCAAAACAACAAATATCAAAATGTTTCATTCAGAAAATGTCAAAACGGGACATTTTGACATTGCTGGAACTCAGTTTCCTTCCAAAAATAAATTCTAGTGAAATTGGGTAAACTGGACAAAGCATTTAGATTCAAGGAACTGCGCATTCTGACAAAATATGGTTCCGTCAATGTTTCTCCAACACCTCTACATTGGAACTTAGCCGCAGGAGGGCAGAAGCTTCACTCCAAAACTCTGCATGCACTGGTATTGAATGGGATAAAGCTTTTGGCTAGTGAATTGCTGCATGATGTCTTGAGGATTAGAAGAGCTATCCTGCATCTAATACCTCAGCAGCATCAAGGCAGTGGGTCAGCCATCACACAAGGGATTCCAGCTCTGTTGTCTGGTGTCCCAGATTGCACAGCATTAGGATGTCACAATTTGGAGTAAGGAAAGTGGAAGCTCAAATGCCACAGATTTGCTGTTGCAGAGCAGAGCCAAGACAGAGTTATTGTTATGACGGGGCAGCCCTTCCTACACTGATGTTCTTCCACCAACATAAATAAAGGAATCCATCCAACCATACATTAAGCAAAAAGAAAAGGAGTACTTGTGGCACCTTAGAGACTAACCAATTTATTTGAGCATGAGCTTTCGTGCTCAAATAAATTGGTTAGTCTCTAAGGTGCCACAAGTACTCCTTTTCTTTTTGCAAATACAGACTAACACGGCTGTTACTCTGAAACCATACATTAAGCCACATTCATGCTTTGTTTTCTTTCCTTTCTTCTTTCACACATGAGACAGACAGAAGATGTTTTCCTGGCACTTGCGCAGAATTTGGTCTGATATTCATGGATTTGCCTCAAGAGAAGTTCTGTCTCCTGCAGCAATAGGAAGCCAGAGTCTGCTCTAAATAGGCCTTCCCTCCCCAATCTATTATTCAGAGTGGGGTGGGAGAGGTTCTCTTGGCCTGATCTTCCTATCCCTATTTGCCTTTTTGTTTTAGGGGTAGGGCCCAGACTAGGAGAAGCTGCCCTCCTAATTCCCTCACTTTGTGCTCCCCTTCTGCACAGTCGGGAGATAGCTTTGTCCAGGAGAGGTTGCAACCTCTAGCTTATCTCCTTCAGTAAATTCCAATTCAATAATGTTTTGGCATGATACCTATGATGAATGCGACAAATATGTAAGAGAGCCCACCCCAAGACCTCTGTTATAGGTGGATACAGTATCTCAAGCGTCTGCCAAGATGAGGCTTCAGTGTATTTGGATTTCTGTGAGACTTCTTGCCCATACCTGATTCAGTTTGCTACATAGTGTAATGCTGTCTCTCTCTGTTTCTTAATTTTTTCCTCATTGCTTTTAATTTAAGAGCCTTTTAAATTTCCTGACAGTTTGAAACATCTTTCTTGCACTGGGTGTTAGAGTAGAAGATGTGTGTGTGCCGCAGTTTGTCTTATCTCACTTTGTTTGCAGTCATTATTTTCTTGAGTTATGCCTTGTATCTTCCACTTTCTACTCCAAGTTTATGGTCTCTGATATTGTATTTGGTGAGAGTCTGTCTTATATCACCACAGCATAATATGTAGAAGTATCTACTAGTGTGATTGTTCTGCATAAGGCTCTCCTGTACAGGGATAGTCAAATTTTTTTTTTGTCAAGGTCCACATTTCTTGGTCAAGGTATAGTCAAGGGCCAGACTCCAGAGAAAACAAACAATAATGATGATAATAAGTAAATAAATATATTTTGGGGTCCGTTCAAAAGCATCTGGTGGTCAAGATTTGGCCTGTGGTCTGCCTATTGACTATTGCTGGGCTACTGTGTTTGAAGTGTTAGTATGGTATCTTGAGCACCAGTTGGCTTTGGATGAGGTTATTTGCGCCTACTGATCAGGAACTTAGAAGTGCCCAGAACTAAGAATAATGTATGTTTGCCTTTGGGTTTAGTTTGAAAACAACCTGTCCTGAAGGACGATCCCTCACTCTCACAGACCTTGGGGGCCAGTCCTCGCTTACAGACAGCCCCCCAACTGAAGCAAATACTCATCAGCAACTACACACCACACAACAAAAATACTAACCCAGGAACCAAACTCTGTAACAAACCCCGGTGCCAACTCTGTCCACATATCTATTCAAGGGACACCATCACAGGACCTACCCACATCAGCCACACCATCAAGGGCTCGTTCACCTGTGCATCTACCAATGTGATATATGCCATCATGTGCCAACAATGCCCCTCTACCATGTACATTGGCCAAACCGGACAGTCTCTACTCAAAAGAATAAATGGACACACATCTGACATCAGGAATTATAACATTCAAAAACCAATAGGAGAACACTTCAGGCTCCCTGGTCACTCAATAACAGACTTAAAAGTGGCAATTCTTCAACAAAAAAACTTTAGAAACAGATTCCAACATGAAACTGCAGAACTGGAATTAATTTTCAAACTGGACACCATCAAATTAGGCCTGAATAAAGACTGGGAGTGGATGGGTCTTTATAAAAACTAATTTCCCCCTACTGTTACTCACACCTTCTTGTCAACTGTTTGAAATGGGCCACCCTCATTACCACTACAAAAGTGATTTTTCCTCCCTTGGGACTCTACTGTTAATTGAATTGTCTCCTTAGACTGACCCCCAACTTGGTAAGGCAACTCCCATCTTTTCATGTACTATGTATATGTACCTGCTACTGTATTTTCCACTCCATGCATCTGATGAAGCGGGTTCTAGACCATGGAAACTTATGCCCAAACAAATTTGTTAGTCTCTAAGCTGCCACAAGGACTCCTCGTTGTTTTTGGTACTCTGCAGTGGCTTTAGTTGAGATGGCACCAGATGGATGGGGAGGTGACCCAGTTCTGCTATGTAGTCATTGTTGCTGGTGTTCCTCTGTAGGCAGAGTGATTATTTTCTTAACTGCAGAAGGGAAGGTTTCATAGGATTTTTTTTTTTTTAATCACAATCCGTGTAAGCAGCTGTTAAAGCTGAGCCCCAGGCTTCACTGCCCTGCATCGCAATGGGTCGGGTTGCACTGCCCATTGCTGTAGAAGTCGTTTTACTGGTGGGCTGTGTATCTCTAGCAGTGTCTTGCCAGAGCCTTCCTTTGAACTGCCCCCTTAGCCAGCCTGCAGCACGCGATGGACCCCAGGGTGTGACCCCTGGGGCGTGCGCAATTCCCCCGCGTCTCCGGGATCAAAGGCCAGGTCCTGTAGGTTGTTTGGACTCTTCCCGGGAGTGTCCGGTGGGGCCCAGCCGGGGGCGGGTGAGGGGACCCTGCAGAGCCTGGCGTTGTAGGGGCAGCCTCAGCTGCACGAGCCCCAGCGGGCAGGCTCGGCATGGTTGCCATGGTAGCTGAGGGACAGCGCGCCTTAGGGATCATCTCAGCCAGTCAGCGCGGAGGGGGCGAGGCCCCGTTGGCCAGGTGGCCAATCACAGCATCGCTGTGAGAGCAAACTAGCGCGACGTGGCCTGGCGGAATGGCGTTGTGCTGACAGCGACAGTTTCGGAGGAGTGAGGGAGCGGGACCAGCCGGGCGCGCTGGGCGGGGCGGGGCGAGGCGTGG
The DNA here is from genome assembly GCF_965152235.1 of Eretmochelys imbricata. Taxonomy (NCBI): domain Eukaryota; kingdom Metazoa; phylum Chordata; order Testudines; family Cheloniidae; genus Eretmochelys; species Eretmochelys imbricata. The sequence goes on from NC_135577.1 coordinate 90,831,144, forward strand.
CGCGGCGCAGAGACCGGCGACCCCATAAGGAGCGGGGTGGGGGCCGGCAGGAGCCGGGCACACGATGCGGGACAGCGCTGCCCTGGGGAAGGGGAGCCCGTGTTGCCCGGCGTTTTCCGGGGGGGCCGTGGTGAGCGGGGGGCCGGAGCCCGGCGAGAAGGGGCTGATGTATCCAGAGACGCCTAAGCTCTTGCAGGGGGTGAAGCCGGTGCCTGGGTCAGTGGAAGCCGAGACCCCCAGTGGGTCTGCCCCCGAGGTGCGCCTGTCCCTACGCCGCTGGCCCGTGGTGCTGCTGTTCAGCTGCTACTCGCTCTGCAATGCCTTCCAGTGGATCCAGTACGGGAGCATCAACAACATCTTCGTGCACTTCTACGGCGTGAGCACCTTCGCCATCGACTGGCTCTCCATGTGCTACATGCTCACCTACATCCCCCTTCTTTTCCCTGTGGCCTGGCTGCTGGACAAGAGGGGCCTCCGCTTCATCGCCCTCGCCGGTTCAGCCTTCAACTGTCTAGGCGCCTGGGTGAAGCTGGGCAGCATGAAGCCGCATCTCTTCCCTGTTACCGTCCTGGGGCAGGTCATCTGCTCGGTGGCGCAGGTCTTCATCCTGGGCATGCCCTCGCGCATCGCCTCCATCTGGTTCGGGTCCCATGAGGTCTCTACTGCCTGCTCCATCGCTGTCTTTGGGAACCAGGTAACCTGGGAACCAGGCCCCTCATCCCTAAATGCTTGGAACCTATGGTGCGCCCATTAAAGTTGGAGGGTGGAGAAGTAATGAAACTCACCGGTGACACTAAATTGGGGAGAGCTGCAATCTCCAGGGAGGAAAAGAAATACAGAGAGACCTAGCGACATTAGAAATAACAGGCAGAGATTCATCTGGGAAAATATGATTTGTATATTTGGCAGGAAATATACTTAGCTTGGCTATGATATTGCTTCGAGAGAAACATAACTCTACTAATCCAACCGAGGGAGAAGGATTATTTAGCATGGTACAAGGGGGTATAATTGGGAAGAACAGGATGATATTGAGAAGGACAGTTTAGGTTGAAATATCAGGAAACTCTCAGATTCTGGGGTGTATTGGGCTGTGATATTTTTCCCAGAGAAAGAAATGGGAGCCTTATTGCTTGGGATATTTAAAATTAGACTAGAAAAAAAGCTAGAAAATGTGTCAAAGGGAGCAGTCGTGTTGGGCCTTATCTCATAGCTCTTCCTCTGATTTTTCTGTCTCTGGTTTTGTTGATCCATAGTAAGGCAATGAGCTTCCCCAATAAAATATGCTAGGCAGAGACTTTGCTTCTTTGCACAAGAATGGAGCAAACTCTTCTAAGCACTTTAATGGCAAGGCAGGTCAGTGAGGTGGTTGTGATTGACATTCCTGCAAGATGTAACATTCTTCACCTGCAGCCAGTTCACACTTGAAAGGAAAAGAAATTTTTTCTAACTTCTGAAACCAGAACAGGGAAATCACTTCTTGACCCTTGCACCTGAATGCCTCGATGCACATTGCATGAAATAAATGCACTAGCAACATTACAACATGGCTTTGGAAAGCAATTCATGCTGTATGAATATTAAAAGTAGAGGATCACTAAAACCAAACACTAACTATTGGACTGGCACATGTCTTCAGTGTGTAGGCAGTGTTTCAGATTTTATCTAATTCAGACCATGGGTGGGGTGCAATAGGAATGGTTTGGCATTCAGTCTGCTTTGAATATATAGTTCTGTGTATGAAGCAGTGGCACAGTACATAATGTCCTCCCTGCCCAGTAGGAGTGTCTCATGGATTTGAGAAGGAAGCTGGGTGTGTGGGTGGCTCACACCACGTAGTGCCCCGGAAGCATGTAGAGCATTAAATGATGAGTCCAACAACACCCCCCCCCACACACACACACTGATTTACTACCTCTGCTGGAATTGCATCCAGTCTGGATACTACTAAGTCATCCCTGCTCAATATGCCTTATTCCTGGAGCTCAAAGTTACTTCTGAAAAGCAAATCAGTAAATGAATCTGATTACACCACATTTCAGGTGTAATTTAAAAAAAAAATTCCAGTAGAGAGAATCGAATTCTCCGCCCTTGGTCCCATTCACAGGGTCTCACCTGACTTTTTACTTCAAATGCCATGATCTGATCACTGTTAAATCAAACACTGTCAATAGACTTGGGAGTTTCTAGAAATAAAGTGAAACCACTTCCAGCAAAGGCCCATCAGATTCATTTGTTTGCCCAGTGCTGCTTTCTCCCACTTTACTTTTCAAAAAGCATTTTGTCCAAATGGGGAAATGAATAGATTTCCCCATTCTTTCCCCTGCAAATACTCACACTCCTGGGACATGGTACAGGGCTTATTTCAGAAGGATCTTTATGGGAGCCTCTTATTGAAATGTTGGTAGCACTTCATTGGCCATAAGCCCAAAAGATCAGCATGTAATGATTTTTCATGAGGCTCTGTGTCCCAGAGGAAGAAAATAGGGAGAGCAGCCTATTCTTAATAGCCTTCTACTGAATTCTTCAAGCAGTGTAAAAACAATAAACATGCTTCAGAATTGCCATGCTGTGTGGAGGGATCTCTGCTGAGATCCTGACAATGTCACCTGTAATCTGTAGCTTACTTGATAGTGGAGTTCCACAGTGACCGTGTGCGCGCGCACGCAGGGGCACCCAACCAGGATTTGTCATTTCCCCTGCAGTATATTTATTTATAGCTGGTCAGTGACCAGGCTGGTTGTTCTGACCCAGCATGTGTGGCAGGTGCTCCAAGTCGGCTTTGGTCTTTTTACGCCAGGAGGAAAATCTCAGTCTCACTCCTCATTCCAGCTGAGAACACATGCTCTAGCAAAAAAAGGATAACAGTGGGAGCATTGTTCTAAGAGTTTAGAGACTGCAGGAATAAGGGGCTGCTGGGACAGGGACCCATGTCCCATATATTTGAAAAATCTGTTTTGCACACTTTAAGGGCTGAACAAACTTATTCCTTGAGACCCAGGGGACTGAGCCTTTGGACTGAATCTTTCTCTAAACACCATTATTGCCCAGTGGTGAGCGCAGGAGAAATATTTAGCTTGCTAATGAGATTGTTTCCTTGTAAGTTCTGAAAGTCCTCTGGGGTTACATTGATCGTTGGTAAGGAGCCATAGGAAGAAATCTGGTAATCAGCTGTTCTTCCTGACAGACTGGGCTGCTCAGTTTCACCCTTGTTTAAACCTCTGAACTACTGAGCTGTGACCACGTTTATTTGCTCCCATTGGGCTTGCTGGCAGCTGCTTGTTATGTGGAGTGCAAGGGGCACAAGATTAGCTGTTGCCAAGAGGGAGAGGTATAATCAGAGCTTTGTGTTTTTTGCTAATGTGAAATAAAATGAAAAACCCCACAGTGACAGCTCCTGTCTCCACGGGCTGGGCCTGTCTCCCTGCTCTGGCTGTTGCGTTGTGGTCCATGGTCATAGCGTTTCTCTGGTTTGTCTGGCTCCCTGATGAGGTAGCTCACTGGGCCAAATATGAGTGAGTGGCATTGTGACCTGGTGCATGGGTCACAGCCCCACTCACTCAAATTTGTCCTGTCCAGTGCCCCCATCATCACCACAGAGGAGCAACCGGGCCAAACCTGAGCAGCAGTGTGACCCTAAGGTGGGAAGCTGGGCCCAGCACCCAGGACAGGAGACACTGCTGTTGGGTGACGGTGGGATGGGCTCGCTCTGCAACCCACCCCCAGGGTCTCCCCGTTCCCTGGGGCAGGACCCAACACCCTCTACCGTTCCCCCTGCCCTTGGTCTTCCACCTTCCCAGGGGCTGGACTCAACCTGTGGGGCGGGGAGAATAGATAAGATGAAATAACAAGAAATTTCTGAAAACAAAACAAACAACTGTAGAAAATCAAAAGAATTTCAGGGGGTTCTATGTACGATCCTCTCTCTTTCTGTTAGCATAAGGTGAGAGCATCTGTTTGCATTTCTATGATTCCTCTTTCCTGCTTCCACCTCTGGAGTCTGCTTCTGTATCAGACTGGGGCTGGACCCTGCTTCTGGTTCTTGCCCTGCTACTCAGGTCATGCATGTTCTGACACCAGGGAAAGACACAACTGATAGGTCTGGAGTAAGGACACTGCAGGAGAAGAGTGCGTGTCTATCTGTGGGAAGCTTTTTCCTCTGCCCTTATTCTGTCTCTTACAAGTAGTTGAAGACATTGATGTGGATAGGTCAGTGTGAGGCTCTGTACCTTGGGGGAACACCCAGCACTCCCTTGTTCATCCTTGTAAAATGATTGTGTGATATCCAATGCAAAGTTTGTCATGTCGGGTGTCTTCAGAGGGCTTATGGTGCACTGAGCATTGTTTTTATAGTGATGTTATAGTAATTGTTAAAAGAAAAGGAGTACTAGTGGCACCTTAGAGACTAACCAATTTATTTGAGGATAAGCTTTCGTGAGCTACAGCTCACTTCATCGGATGCATCGAATGCATCCGATGAAGTGAGCTGTAGCTCACGAAAGCTTATCCTCAAATAAATTGGTTAGTCTCTAAGGTGCCACTAGTACTCCTTTTCTTTTTGCGAATACAGACTAACACGTCTGCTACTCTGAAACCGATAGTAATTGTTGTTACAGTCATGTTATAGGTTGTAATTTCATGTATATAGTTATGAGGCTGAAAGTGTGCCTTCATGGCTTAAAATAAACCCAGGCAAAAACTTTCGAGAAGCAGAGGGGCAGTTCACACCTCATCAGGGCATGTGCGGGACAAACCCAACCCAGCCATACAGGAGCAAAGGACACTGGCCTAGGCAACAACAAAGGATCTGTTGACTCTCGAGTGAGTCACCCCCGTTCCTTTGGTCAGTTTGGGGCTGCGATGAGGTAATGCTTACCTGACTCTGAAGTGGGGGGCAAAGCCAAGAGGGAAGAAAGGACATCATAAAAGGATGAGACGTTTGCCATGCTCTTCCTCTCTCTTCCACCTCCATCTACAGACATCACCACCAAGCGACTGAAGCCCTGATCAAAGGGGAGAGCCTGGCTGAAGGGCAACCAGCCAGCCCGTGGTGAGAAGCATCTAAGTTTGTAAGGGCATTGAAAGTGTTAAGATCAGCTTAGAATGCGTTTTGCTTTTATTTCATTTGACCAAATCCAACTTATTGTGCTTTGATTTATAATCACTTAAAATCTATCTGTTTATTCTACCTGAAGCAGTGCATTTGGTTTGAAGCGTGTCAGAGACTCCCTTTGGGATAACAAGCCTGGTGCATATCAATTTCTTTGTTAAATTGACAAACTCATATAAGGTTGCAGCGTCCAGCGGGCATAACCAGACACTGCAAGATGGAGGTTCCTAGGATTGTGTCTGGGACCGGAGATATTGGCTAGTGTCATTCGGTTGCACAATCCAAGGAGCTGCTTACATGCCAGAGTCTGTGTGTGAACAGCCCAGGAGTGGTGGGTTCTCATAGCAGATCAGGGGAAGGCTGGCTCCCAGAGTCAAGGACTGGAGTAACCTAGCAGATCACCAGCCTGGATAACACCAGGGGAATGTCATAGTAAGAAGGAGAGTTTTATTGACTTAGGTTGATTTGATTTTTGGCTCTGGGGAGAATGCAGCCACTTGATGTGTTCTTAGGTGGAGTCACTGTGCTGACTCTGAGGAGGCTGGACTGCACTGCAGCTGGTGTTCTAGGGCTTCCGAGGTGGAAGCTGCCTGGGGAAAAGCAGGATTTTTGTGTATCAGGGACGAATCCCAGCCCCACTCTGATTAGCTGGTCTGTAACACCCCAATCACGGATCAGTTGCTTCTGTACAGGGGGACTTTGCAGCACTGTTTGTACCATGCCTATGACTCTGCTTAACATCTCATTGCACGGGTGCACCTTGCCTGAAGAGTTTTCACTGCAGAATAATGCTTTCCCCTAAAAGCCTGATAAATGGTCAGGATCCCATGCTGAGGGTTTCTGCTCCTTCAAGCAACCTACTAATCATTATTATTTTTCTCTACTAGCTCAGCATCTCCCGCCTTCTAAATGAGGTCTGATTTGGGTGTGGGCAGAACAGGGGGATAGTTAATTGGGAAGTGAGGCAGACTTCCCTTCCCTCCAGAGCACAGGTGCTAACTTTTATTTTTCCTGGTGGGTGCTCCGCTCCACTCTGAGGCCCCGTCCCCACTCTGTCCCTTTCCCCACGGCCCTGCCCTCACTCCACCTCTTCCTGCCCCCACTCTACCCCCGAAGCCCCGCACCCACCTGCTGCTTGCTCTTCTCTGCCCTTCCCCAAGTGCCTCCTGCCAGCTGCCAAACAGTTGTTTCTGGTGGATGCTGAGCACCCCCTATTTTTTTTTTCGGTGGGTGCTTGAGCCCCAGAGCACCCCTGGAGTCAGTGCCTATGCACCAGAGTCTGTGTCAGATTTCACCATGGATTATATCCATTAGAGCAGGTATGGCTTTAATGTGGGACCACAAAGGGGCAGGAGGTAGCCTACCCAGCCTCCTCTGGCAGCCACGCTTCCAGTTTCTGCAGGAGGGTGTGGGGGTCAGAGCACTCCGATTAGAGAACACTCTAATGAGCACTTGTACATTCTGGTCTCTAATTTGCAGGGAGTGTCTGGGCCCACATTGGAGGGTGTGTCAGGGCCAGGCAAAGATGTGGCTTCTCCGGGAATGCTTAGATTTCTATAAACAGTCTAGGCATTGGAGCCTGAGATAAACCTTCCTTTGTGATTCATCTGAGTTCCTACTCCCAGCCACACACACCAACCTCAGACAGAGCCACAGCATAGGCTCAGAGCAGCTGACTTTCTGGTCTGCAGAGGAGCTCTCTGAATGGCTGCAGTATTTCTTTTGGGGAGTGGAGGGGCTGCCCCAAGCCTCTCAGACATTAGTACTGTTTGCTTTCTGTGTAGTTGTAGAGAGTCCTTGAAAGTGATGCATTCCTCACCCCTTCTCCAAAGAGTGAGCATCTCCACTGACCCTCTCAGCATCCACTGCCTAGCCAAAAACTGCTCTCAGATCTAGGTTTCAGAGTAACAGCCGTGTTAGTCTGTATCCGCAAAAAGAAAAGGAGGAATTGTGGCACCTTAGAGACTAACAAATTTATTTGAGCATAAGCTTTCTTAAGCTACAGCTCACTTCCTCCCCTCACATCCCTGCTCGCTGGCTCTGCTCTCATGCTGGGATGTTGCTACATCATGCTGTTGCTGTTATAAACTGGGAGATTTCCCTGACTCTGAGCTGGGTCAAAGGCAAATACAGCAGGAGTGGAACTGGGAGGCTCAGAGTGACTGGTGCAGAGCAAGGGACTTCTATGATGTCAACAAGGTCACAAGAAGCAGAAGTGTGATGGAGTGGGAGCCAGGGAGTTTATTCTGTTCCCAGGACAGCTCTGGCTATTGAGATAAAAGTCTTGATGTTTCTTTTCCAGTGATGGTGGAGATACACAAGAGCCCCAAGTCCGAGCTTTTCATCTCATGGGGCCTGAGTTCAAGTGCAGTCTTGGTTCATAAAAATGAAGGGAAATTAGTTCAATTTCGTTTCCATTTTTCCTCCTCCTAAACCACCACACAAAAACGTAGCATGATTATTGGTCACTGTGTGAGAAGTCTAGCAGGGGAGTGCCATGGGACAGAGCTGAGGTGTGTTGGCAGAGGGGTATAAGGGCCCAGATCTAGAATAACAGGCATGGACTGAGTTGTATCAGCAGAACTTTTGGATGCATCTTGCACCCGACCTGCATGTACTTACTATGCTTGGATCTGGCAAGTGCTTCGCACTCATACTCAAATCCCAAGCCTATTGTCAAACTCTGGGATCCCAGCAGGCAGCTGGACTCTTTTCTCTACTTGAAATAATTCAGCTACTGGAACTGAAGTTTGTGATGCAGGTGAATCTATCTATGGAGTGAGCCAATGAAACTCAGCAAAGCCAGAGATGCAGCATTCAGTAGGCCTGTAAACTCTGAAACCCTAGAGAGGCCACCAGACCTTTTCCATCTGTGCTTACTGAGTGTTTTGGATGATTAACTATAGGAGAGCAATAGGGACCATTTGTTGCACCATCTTACAGCTTCCTGTTAATTCAGAGGGATTTAACTGGAATTTGTCTGGCTCATTTGTGATAAATCTGCCAAGCTTGAGAGTCCATGGCCTCTTGCTGCTGTGGCGATAAATGCACTAGAAACACACAGAGAGATTTGGGAGGTGCAGAGCTGGATTAACCTTTTGTGGGCCTGGCGCCAAACATATTTGTGGCCCCCATGGGGGCAAAGGAGCATGATGTGGGGAGGTTGGTCCCCAGAGCAAGGGGCCAGCCAGGGGCAACGGGGCATAACATGGTGGGACCGGCTCTACTCCACCCAGCCCAGAGCAAGGGCACTGTCTGTATACAAACCGGCAGTTGCCAGATGCACACTGGCCTGCCCAGCCCTGTGCTGCCAGCATGCTCCTTCCCCTCGGGGGTGGGCCCATGCCATGCCACACAGCCCCCGACTACCTATGCCCAGCGTCCCCCAGAACTGCTATGCCCAGTAGCCCCCCACAAAGACCACCACCACAAATGCACAGTGGCCTGCACACCACTACCCTTGTCCAGCACCCATCCACACAGCCACACCACTACTGTCCAATGTACTTCTCCACAGCCAACCACAACAACTACACAGCATGCCACTCAGACCCCCCCCACTGCTCAGCATCCCAACACACAGACCTCTCTCACTGCCCCCCAAGAGATTCCCCCACTGGCCAGCAGCCCCCCGCCCCAAGACCTCCTCCAAAGACACACTCCCTCACACCCTGCCCCCTGACCACACTCACCAGCCCTTGTAGAATGTGACCGTGTCTGCCAGGCTGAGCTGGCAGCGTGGCCGGGGCCGGTCCAGTGCCAGGGCGGGGAATCTCTCCGGCCTTTCAGGAGTGGCATGATAAGCCAGGCCAGGGTTTGCACCCTGCCCTGGCCAGACTCCCTCAGGACCCATTTGCCTGTAGATAGGGTGACCATACGTCCCCATTTGGCCGGGACAGTTCCCTTTTTAAAGCTCTGTCCCAGCCATCTTGACTTTTTTGACAAAAACGGGCATTTATCCTGTTTGCTTTTGCCAACTCATTAGTTGGCAAGAGCAATTGAACAAAAGCCCAGTTTGTCCGATGCGCCCCCCTAGAGGGGTGTGGAGGAGTGTGTGTGTGTGGGGTGGTGATGCGAGGTGTCAGGCAGCAGGGCTTGGGGGGTCAGCCCCAGCCAGAATGGAGCTTGAGGGGGTTAGGAGCCAGCCCCAGCCACTGGTAGCAGTGAGCGGAGGGTGTTAGCCCCAGCTCCTGGTAATGGTGCGGGGAACTGGGGCAAGGGCGGGGTCAGCCCCTGTCTTGGCAGCGGCATGCGCAGCTCGAGGAGTGGGAGGTCAGCCCCTGGCTGCAGCATGGGGAGCTGTGGGGGAGGAGTCAGTCCCAGTGGCGGATTTAGAGTTAGTGGGGCCCTGAGCTCAGCTTCATTTTTGGGGCCCCTTCTTGGGACCCAGCCAAGAAAAAGAACATTCTCTCTTATCACCCCCCAGCCCCTGTTTTTCATTTTTTCTTCATATTCCTCCTGTAAGTAATAGCAAGTAAATGAAAATAAAGTGAGGTACCTTGATTGTTCTTGTAGACTTGAAAATCGCTGGGGGTCTTGGCAGACCATTTAATGATCTTTACAAATATTGTTTGTACTGTTAGCTAACTATTGTAAAGTGCTTTGGATAAGAGCGCTTTATAAAAAGAATGTAAAAAAAGAGTTGGGGTGTGGGGTCTGGCTGGGTCTTAGGGTGCAGGAGGGGTCTGGGGGTGCAGGGTCTGGCCAGGCATAAGGGTGAGGGAGGGCGCTCAGGGTTGGGGTAGGAGGTTGGGGTGTGGAGTGCTTACCTGTGGCAGCTCCCATTTGGTGCAAGGGGTGTATGTGGGGGGGTGCAGGAGTCAGGGAGGCCAGGGGGTTGTGGGGGACATGGGGTGTGGTGGGTTGCAGGAGTAAGGGAGGGCAGGGGGCTGGGTGTGTGTGAGGGGGGTGCAGGAGTCAGGGCTGGAAGTGTGTGAGGGGTGCAGGAGTCGGAGGTCAGGTGGCTGGGGTGTGTGTGAGGGGATGCAGGAGTCAGGGCTGGGAGTGCAGGATCTGGGAGGAAGTTAGGGTGCAGGAGCAGGCTGGAGGTTGGGGTGCAGGGTCTGGCCAGGAGTTAGGATGCAGGAGGGGGCTCAGGGTTGGGGTAGGAGGCTGGGGTGTGGAGTGCTTATCTAGAGCAGCTCCTGTTTGCTGTGAGGGGTGCAGGTGGGAATGTGGGGGTGGTGGTGGTGGTGCAGGAGCTCCTGTTTGGTGCTCAGGGTGGGGGTGGGGATGGGGATGTGTGTGCGGTGTGTGCAGGAGTCAGGGCATTGGGTGTGGGGAAGGCTGGGTATGTGAGGTGGGTGCAGGAGTCTGGGCAGGGGGCTGTGGATATGGGCTGGGGTTGTGGGGGTGTTCCCAGCCCCCTGTTCTGAGCGACTCATGGCATAGGGCTGGAAGGGGTATGTGTAGGGGAGTGCGGGGACCCTGTCTTTGCTCCGCCCTGCCCCGATTCCACCCCCTTCCCCAAGGCCCCGCCCATGCCTCTTCTCCGCCTCCTCTTCCAAGTGTGTTAAGGCCCTGCTCCTCCCCCTCTCTTGTGCTGGCAAACAGCTGTTCAGTGACAGGGGAAGTGCTGGGAGGGGGAGGGGCAGGAATGCAGCACGCTCGGGGGAAGAGGCAGGGGAGCGGGGAGCTTGGCTGCTGGTGGGTGCGGGCAGAGCCTACCCTGCAGCAGGAGTCTCAGGAGCTGGCAGGACCAAGCTTTTGCCCCCGCAGGAGAGAGCAGTGGGCGGGGGGCGGAGAAGAGCTGGTGGGGCCTTACTGCAGTGCCATGGTAAACCTGGCACTTGGGAGTTGGTGGGGCCTTACTGCAGTGCCATGGTAAACCTGGCACTTGGGAGGTGACTATCTGGATATGTGCCTTAATGAAGGTGCAGAAGAGTAGAGCAGCACTATGCCTGCTTGGAATGAGTACCCAGACAAGGCATGAAGGAGGCTGCCGAGCATTCTGGGGTGCCAATTTCTCTGCTCTGGACTAATCTCCCTACTATAGGGAAGCAATCATCTGGGAGCAGCTCTCAACCAACCTCACTCAGGAAACTTTCTTTGACAGGAGGTGTTTGCAAGCTAACAGCCCATCTTGGAAACATGATTATCTTTGGTGTCTTTTAGGGAAGGGGGCTTGGTGCCTCTTTTTAACCAGGTGATGCCTATCTAATCTATATCTATTTCTGTGGGCCCCCCCCTCCCCCATCCCTCCAAAATATCAGAATCTTTCAAACATGAATGCATGTATATTACCAACACCCTGGAGTGGTAGTTAAATACCATTGTCCCCATTTTACAGATGGAGGGACTGAGACACAGAGACATGCCCAAGATCATGAAGTAAATCTAGGGTAGATCTGGGAACAGAACCCAGCTCTGAGTCACAGTCCAGTACCTAACCATGACAACCCCTTTCTCCCCTCCTGCTCCCCAGATACAGTCAAGTGCTGCATTTTTAATCCTGCTTTTCTCCCCAGAAATGTGCAGGCCAGGATCTGGATTTGCATTTGTGAAGAAGCTGTAGCTATTGTGTGTTGTGTTTGAGCTGGGTATCCTGAGAGCTGAGGGTAGCTGTGATTTCTATAGAACACAGTGCCGACTCCCAGCCTGTGGAACTGTCCGTGTATGGTTTGGCAACATTCCTCAACTGCTTCTGCTTTCACCTTCAGGACTGAACTGTTTCTCAGGAGACCGTTAGCTGCTCACTGCTTTTGTCACAATGGCTGAGAAATGTCTCTCTTTCCTCCCCTCTGTGGTGGTTGTAATTTGGGAGATGGTGGTGGTGAAAGGGTCAGTTGCCCAAATACGTTCTATTTTCCTCTCTACAAGGCAACACGTTCGCCTGAGCAAAGGTTGGGTAGTACCCTTACTTCAGGCAGTCCAAGCACAGCCTGTTTATGCAGTCAAAACAATAGTGCTTAGCAGTGGTGGTGGAACTTGCATGTGGCTGAAACAGGTCACAGCCAAGCTAAGAAACCGTTTAGCTTAGATCTCTACCAGCGCTAAAGCAAAGTGTCTTAGCAGGGTACTGGGCTGAACTGTGGTACAACCTGGTTGGCCCACCACAGAATTTAGCAACAATTGTAACCACCTGTTATTTCTGTAGTTCATATAGCGGGGGCTTTGTGGGGGTTGGGAGGCTTCTGGGCTGTCTTGCTTGTGAACATGTTTCCTCTAATCATGCAGTTCCTATAATGTATTTGCATTATATCCAGCTTCACATAGCTCAACTTACATGTGGTGCTACAGGAGCCCTGCCCTTTTCCATCTGTTACTTTAGGGAGCTGCAGAATGCTGTTTGTAAGAGTTTGGCTGGTGTTTACTCCAGCAAGTGTCTGGGTATTGAAATGTAGTCCTGAGCCACATACTCCACATGCAGGGGCTCCCCTCTTCACTGAATCAGCCTTTTGCGGTCCTAGATCAATGCTTCCCAGAATGGGTCCCATGTGTCCCCGGGGGGGGCAGGAGGGAATTGGATTCCCAGATCAATTAAACTACTTTATTTTCCCTGTTGTAAAATGTAACTTGTAATGATGGAACAGTTTATTTTGCACTGGTTTATATGGGCTGGTATAGAGCTACATTTCATTCTGATTGTAAAAGGGTTCTACCCTCAGCCCATAACTGAACAGACCAGATGCTCCTGGATGAGGTACTCCTTTGTGCCTTTAGACTGCAAGCTCTTTGGAGCAGGACTCCATTATTTGGCCAGCTTGTTCGCCACAGGTCAGTAAAATTATCTGTCTCCTGATAACTAACAGTTACTGTATTCAGACTTGAAACTTGGTGTATTCTTTAATGTCTTGCCAGTTCTCCGTATTTTATTGAGAATCTTGTGCCAGGTGGCACCAATCCCCAGCTTCTGGAGCCAAGGGAGTATGAGAATCTCACCTTTTCCCCCTCTAAGATTAAAACTAAATTTCTAAACTGGTTGGCTGTGGAGAAAAGCTTGAAAATGTGACTACTTAAGAGCTGGTAATCCAAAAGGCAAATAAAGACCCAAAATATGTTCATTTTAAAAAACCATGATTTTTAAGTTGATCTCATTTTTATGGGATCTGTTTGATGATTTTTAAATGCATTTGAACATACCCCTGGTCCCCCTCCAAGGGATAATCTGGTTTGTTTGTTTGTTTGTTTTTTTTCCTAGCAGTTGCTACTCTTATCTATAAGTTCCTTGGGGGAAATGTTGGCATTCTGGGTTAAGTGTGAGGCCTTCAAATACTCTTACTGCTCAGATCTGGTGTTGTCTGCAACCTGTTCCTAGCAGTTGCATATGTTCTCTCTGTTGTGCTGCTCTGTCTGCTCCAATGCAGAGGCTCTGCCTGAAATTTCATGGTACCTGCTGGAAGTTACTAGTCTGCCTGTAGGATAGTGACTGGTAACAACCCGCCAAGAGAAGCCCCCTGTAGTTGTAAGACAATAGGCAGCCCATCTGCTGGTGAGTGGGATGGGGGCAATGGGAGGGCCTAGCAAGTCTCTTTGTCAGTGGCCAGCCCAAAGGCAGGGGATGAGTGCAAGGCACAATTTGTATAGTAGGGGTGCTGAAAGCCATTGAACCAAACTGTAAACACTGTATATGAGGGAAGCGATGCATTTGGTTGCTATTACTACTTCAAGCTGCAGGGGATGCTGTACCCCCAGCAACCATCATTCCAGCACCCCTGGAAGAAAATGTGTGTGTTAGTGGCTGATATATTCCCAGCCCCTGTGGGAAGCTGGGTGGGAATCAGGCCATGTCTTTAAAAGAAAAGGAGTACTTGTGGCACCTTAGAGACTAACCGATTTATTTGAGCATAAGCTTGTGAATACAGACTAACACGGCTGCTACTCTGAAACCTGTCATGTCTTTAATCACTCACCTGGGAGCAGAGAGGTGGCAGGATTGTTGCCTGTCTGGTGTTATGGACACCAGAGCTTGTATCTGTAGCTGGCTCAGAAATTCCCATTCAGAGCAACAAGTTTTTTTTTAAAAATTATTATTATTATTTATTTTTATTATTAGCCCCGGCCTCAAACCTTTGCTCTGTTGTTTTACTGTTTTAAAGCGATGTTTGCTGAACAGTGGCAACTGTGGTATAAGGAGAGGATTTAGGAAGGGCACTGACGGAGTGGCAATGCTCAGCTCTTTTTGTGAGGGCAACAGCTGGAGAAATAACCCATATCTGACACCTGTGTAATTAGGGCTCTGGTACCTGCTTTATGGCTGAACAAACTGAGGCATAGTGCTACTTCTAGGGATGCTGGAGCTCCTGATGCAGAGAGCAGTCTTGGGGAAACCAGCATTAATGGTGGGGTTGGAGTTCTATATTCCTTGCTTGGGGTGGCTGGAGCAGGCCATGTGTGCTGGGGTATCAGTCACCTGGCACCTTACCCTGTCTCTCAGGCCAGAGGCTACTTCCCATTGTGCAGGACATATCTGGCTCTGAGCTCTCACTGCCTATGTAAAATTCAAAGCATTCATATGAATTTTGTGCTGGTCAAAGGGGCAGCACTGTGAACCCTACACTCTAAAGTTCTCTGTCCCCATAATGGGGACAGCACTTGTTGCTATGCCAGCTTTCCCCTCCCCTGCCTTGCCAATGTGCCCCTTAACCCTGATGAGGAGGGAGGGATGGGGTGAGGAGGAGCGGGACATTCATTCTTCACAATCCATTCAGACCTTGATCTTTCCAGTGAGACTGCCAATAAGGTTGGCCAATTGGTGTCTACTGGACTGGTAAGTTCTATGACTTGGGCACCTGTCCACTGGGACCTAGACTGAGAACCCATTAACTGACTGCACGCTAGGCTTGAGAGAAGGTTAGGCACACAACATAACACTCTTCTCACCACATCATCTCACTATTTCAGAGGGGGATTGCATGGATTTTATTTTCTCTTCCCTCCTAGCTCTCTCCCCAGGCTTATAGTGCCCTTAAGTGAGCATGTTTGAGTATCTGGGGTGTTGGGGGAAACATCTTTTTTGTGTTTGGAAAGAACGTAATGGTGTTCCGAGAAGACACCAGTGGGAAGTATGGTGAGGAGCTGAGTATTCATGTGCATCTCCTTGTGGAGAGAGGTGAGGATCCCAATGCCTTCCAGAAAAGCTTCTCCCAATGCTTTACAAACAATCTCAGCACACCCTGTCAGGTAGATCAGTCACATCATCCTTATTTTTACAGGAAGGGAAACTGAGGCACAGAGTCTTGTCCAAGATCTTGCAGGAAGCCTGTGGCAGAGCCAGGAATAACCTAGAGATTTCCTGACTCCTGTTCTGTACTTTGGTCACAGAACCATCCTTCCCAGTGAGACACTGCAAATGGAACATGCTTGCTAACTTGTAAAATATATTTGGCCTAACTCATAAACTGGGCCCTTTGCTAATATGGGGGTTAAATCTGTAAAATGAGAATAATAATGCTTCCCTACCTCACACAGGTGTTGTGAGGACAAATACATTAAAATTGTGAAGTACTTTGAGATCTACTGATGAAAGTGCTAGATAAGAAATAGGCATCATTGCTGTTCATTAATCTCCCTCTGAACTAGGTGTCAGTTCTGGAAAAGTGTGGTTCCTTTCAGTAAAGAAGTGCACACACAAATTCCCCCACCCCCTGCAGAAAATACATTCTGCTGGAGAGGTGCTGTAGTCATGCCTTTTGCCCACCAGGGACTGCTGTGGTGCCAGAACAGAAGGCATCCGTCTCCCAGGCCGTAGCAGTTAGCAACCAATAGAGAGGAGGAGAGGCTGCATTCCTCACAGCGCCCTGCTTGTGGGGCCAGGTGAGGAGGCACGGGATGCGGGGGTGGGGAGAGAAGGGGCAGACAGAGTGGAACACATGGGGCTGCTGGGGGATCACAGACTGGAATTCAGACTGGGCTTGGGGGGGGGGGGGCTAAATTGGCATGCAGGGCCACACTGGGATGGGGGTGGCTGAGTAGGGGCTGGGGGACACATGAGGACGGGGGTAGAGGCTAGGGGTCAGCCAGGGTCTGTATGGGGGAGGCTCTCCAACTTCTTAACAATCCCCTCCCAAAAAACTGTTCCATACTTCTCCCACCCACACCCAACAGCCCTCCAGGTTCACTCCCAGGTGCCTTCCCAGCAATTACTTCCCTCTCCCTCATCAACTCCATTACCCCTGACTCCCCCAAGCCTTTGCACTGCTTCTGAGGGGTGCAGGAAATACAGTTCTGTAGTTTAAATGAATTGTTACTCAAAGTTCTGTATTAATATGTCTCGTAAGGGATCTATTTATCAAAAAACATTTCCTGAACCTGTTTTGTTGTCTGTGTTACAGACATACTTGTTGACAGGTATTTTGAAATAAATTACCAAAATAATTGAAATTGGTATGATTATGTGGTGGTATTTTGACAAATAAAATATGCAGAAATTTGCAGAATTTTAAAATATTGTGCGCAGAATTTTTAAATTTTTGCTGCAGAATTCCACCTGGAGTAATTTATTAAGCCAACAAGCGGTCCATGGAATCCAATCCATCCCCAGAGAAGAATGGGAGAGCTAGCGACCCCTCCAGCAGTTGCAGTGACAAGAGATAAGAGAAGTGATAAGAGAAGAGGGGAAGGACAGAACCTGGTCTGGAAAGATGGGCAGCTCCCATGCCTGTGTTTTTAAGTGTGTCAGCTCCTGGTTCTCTTGGGAGCCATGTAGTCACCTGTTGATATGTCTATGCTGGCAGTCCCTCCTGTCTGGCTGGAAATGTTTTAGCTTTAAAAAGTATCTTCTCACATGAGTTTATTTGAAACAAAGGAAAACATGGAGCTTCTGGAAGCAGCCAGTAATTGGTGTTTAACCACCAGCTGAGGCATGAAAACTTTTGGTTCTGTGTGTGGCTCTACAGACAATCACAGGGGCTGGGCTATAACTAAGTTTAGGAGCATTGCTTTCCCCCCTCTTCTGTGAATGGACAGAGCTGGGTTGGCTGTAGCTTATATTCCCCTACCAGAAATAGAATAAAATGGTGATGAGAGAAAGAAGCAGCTTTAGCCCCTTATCTTTTTTTTTCTTCCCTCGAATCTGAGATAAAGCGAGGGGACACACATATCCTATCTGGGAAGGGGTGGGGGCCCAAAGAGAACTTGCCTGCCCATGTGAAGGGGTTTGTAGGACTAGTCGCTACGTCGGTTTGGGTGTATATCTTGAGGAGGGGCAGGAGCGTGGCTGAGAGACAGTGTCATTACACTAGAATTTTTCTGAATCTCATGAAAATACTGTAGCTATGTGGCATGTTATTGTGCTGAGGGGGCAGATTGGAGTGTGCGAAGCTAAAGCCGTTAGCCATAAAAAGCACAAAATAAACTGATTGCAGGGATTGATAGGTCTCTCCACAATGGCTTGTTCTCTGTGAAATTGGTGGGATTTGGTATAACTGCCTTGCTTGCTCAGCCAGGGAAGCCCTACGGTGATTTCAATTAATGAAGAGAAAGCTGAGATTGTAATTTGGTAAAGAACATATTCAAATACCTAAACATCAGGCACTTAACTTCAGGTAAGTGTTTCTTCTGCTAACCTTGTATCTGAAACATAGGATGTGGATGTCACCGTATGAGGGTTCAAATCCAGACCAGCAAGGGGTTGTGTCACCACTTGCCCTGTAACTGTGGGTGTCTTGGTTTGCTTCTGGAGCTCCCAGCCTGGGCCATTCACAACTAGCCTCCAAGCATGCTGGTCACAACCTGAGTTTCTGTATGCTAGACAGCTCTGGTTCAGCAGGTCTGATCCCAGCAGCTTGTGTATAGCCCCACAGCAGCTTACACCAGCCTTGTTTACTACTTCCAGGGCGACCCCAATACACTCCCAATCCTGAATTTTCCCCAAATCGTATCCCCTGAAGTGCCCAGCCCTCTTGTGAAGAGCTCAGAGAAATAGTAAGGTTTGTTGCTCCTGTAAAGAGACAAAAACACATCACAGATTATAAACTTACCGGGGAGTAAATACACCGTTCCTTCAAACCCAGCACTGAATTGGTTATGGTAAAAATGAAATAAATTTAACAGAATATACATAGGATTAAGTGAGTTCAGGTATAAGAAATGAAGAGAGAAAGAGTTACAAGTAAAACAAAACAAAATATGTTGCTAAAAGTCTAAAACATAATCTAGCCAGATACAGGCTTTGTTCAAGATGCTTTCTCTCACCAGTCGTCATTCTTAGTCAACCATGGCTGACTTTTTCTCTGTCCTGACATTCCACAAAAGTAAAGGTGCTGGCTTCCCTTGTCTTCTTAGCTGAAAGATCTTTGCGTAAGCAGGCTTCTCACCTGTGTTCAGTTCCAGACACTTCAACCCCCACTTGGTTGAAGGACCCATCTTTTTTGGCTTGCAAGAACTCTGGCCTCTTGTGTCTGTCTAGTGATGGATGCCTAAAATGGCTTTGTATCCTTGCCTATATCTCCCAAAGTTGAATGACTTTGCTTCAAGAGACAAGGTGGATGAGGTAATATCTTTTATTGAACCAATCAGTTAATTCAGTTGCTTATCACTTAAGGTGCTGCACTCTGTATTTCTAGACCTGTAAACCTTTGAATGGTTTCTTCTGACAAGTAAAACCCAGACCATGCTTCTCTCTCCTGTTTGGTGTAGACACCATGCTGTCCTCTCCCCAGCTTGTTAGTGTGAAGTTTGCCTCCCATACCTTGTTAGCTTGATGGGTCTGTTTACTGCTTATATGTGAACTGAGGTAAATACACATTTGTTTAGGATAGACCTGTTTAACAACTCCCTGACATACCTGGTTTCGTTATAATTCCATCATATATTCATAACTCTTAATAGCCATTGCATACATATATCACACGAGAATATTAATGATCAGTGAGTTATTAGTTTTCACATGATACCTCACAAAGCATATTTTGTACAATGATTATTACAGTACCATGTAGGGTGTGAATACAAGGGTGCTTAGTGTCAGTGATTTGTATTTGACTAAATGTGGGAACGTAGGAATTGCCACACCAGATAGGACCAGGGGTCCTCTCTGACAGTGGCAGTACCAGATGTTTCAGGTTCAAGAAACCCCACTGATGGACACAACTTACTGTTAGGATATAGATATTCAGGCCTGTCTGCAAAGGCCTGTACTCTAAGAATTTAGGTGTATTCTTATCACTTGGCTAGTGATAGAGGTATAAAAGAAAGAATCAAAATCACTGTCTGCTGGTGTAAGGGTCTTCTCTTACTGTGACAGTCTGAGGCCCTGTTCTTAGGCTAAGGCCTTTGGCTAAGCAGCAGAGGCAGCCATAAGCTGGGAAGCGAACAGTCACATCCTCACATTCCAAACTAGTCACACTGAAATAAGGTGCTATTCGGCTGTTAGGAACTATCAGGACAGGATTGTATTCCTATCACCTCCAGAGAAAGGGAAGTGCCTAGAAAATGTAAAAGGAAACTTAGTTTGATAGCATCCTGTCTGGCAAGAACTCGCTTATCAATAGCTGGGATGTGAAATCCTCGCTTCTGTGTTGTCTTGTCATTGTAGTTCCCACTTTGCTATTGTTTGTCTGTATAATCTCTGTCTGGTTCTGTGATTGTTCCTGTCTGCTGTATAATTAATTTTGCTGGGTGTAAACTAATTAAGGTGGTGGGATATAATTGGTTACATAATCATGTTACAATATGTTAGGATTGGTTAGTTAAATTTCAGGAAAATGATTGGTTAAGGTATAGCTAAGCAGAACTCAAGTTTTACTATATAATCTGTAGTCAATGAGGAAGTGACTGGGTGTGGGTGGGGGTGGGCATGGGCATGGGCATGTGGGTGAGGGAGATGGGAACAGGGAATGGGGGTAAGAAAATTGGAATCATGTTTTGCTAAAGGGGGAAATGGGAACAGGGAATGGGAGTAAGGAAGTTGGAATCATGTTTGGCTAAGGGTAGTAATGGGAACAGGGACACAGGTGTAAGGCTCTGTGGTGTCAGAGCTGGGAAGGAGGATACTAAGGAAGGAAACTGGAATCATGCTTGCTGGAAGTTCATCCCAATAAACATCGAATTGTTTGCACCTTTGGACTTCGGGTATTGTTGCTCTCTGTTCATGTGAGAAGGACCAGGGAAGTAAGTGGGTGAAGGAATAAGCCCCCTAACACTTACTCATGGAAGTTTCCTCCTAACTCCCTCTTTAGTGGTTGAGTTGTGCTCTAAAACATGACATTTGTGTTCCTTGTGTGTGTATTGTTTTAATCCTGCCCAATGCAACAGAATGGCAGGGTTGGTCCCTTTTTATTAGTCATTCCCACTGGTTTACCTTGGTTGGCATCTCTGAGGTAAAGGTGAACCCCAAAGTGACACCTGTTGGGAGTCCTGACCCTGGTTTACCGCAGAGCCCCATAATAAGGATAAATTCCAGGGCAGTGCCTGACACATGAGGAGCTTGGTCCGACATTGTGAAGGTTAATAATTTGTACGTTAAATGTGTTTCTGGTTCCAGCACTGAAGTGAGATAATGTCTGAAGGACAGAGCATTCTTCCCTGACCCAGGTCTCTTCGCTCTTGCATGGAGGAGGGAGAGTGCAGATAAATGGTTTGGTGTATAAAGGGCAGAGACCTTTCCTTTCCCAACTACAAGTGTTGGCAGATCACACATTTATTTGGAAACCTTGATGCTGCCGACGCTGTTTAAAGAAAACATATCCCACAACACACTGATAATCATTAAAGGAGTGTGAAACCTTGATAGTGACGATGAACCTTCAAAGTCTGATTAGCATGAATTACTGGGGTGTTTTGTTTGTTGGGAGGCAGAGTGGACAGTTGTGTGATCCTGGATAAGTCCGTTTCCTCCCTGTGCTTCTCCTTCATTGTCTGTAAAATGGGGGTAGTGATACTAGGTGACCCTCTCAACGGAGGACTGTGAAGATACTGAGGTCTATAGAAATGCTCACTGTTGTTACAGTGGAAGCTAAAAGTTTACAGCAAAACTAATAGGTTTGTTGTGATGATCCTTCTGTGACTGGGGTGGGGAAGGTCAACACTTCATAAGGTTCCTTGCACTGGGAGAAGACACTATCTGATGATGATGATAAATGCATCTCTCTATAACAAGGAAGTTGCCCTAGCTTGAATGCCCCCTCGTTTCCATATTTTTCATAGCTCCTGCTTCTTCTTCCACTGTGAGGATGGGTTTGTGGATGCTCCGTTGGTGATGGTAAAGCATGAATAACTGGGGTTGGGTAGGAAGGAGGTGCATTTTTCATTGCTTCTACCATTCTGGTTAATTTGATGCTGCTAAGTCACATTCAAATGCTTCAGGCTTCAGAAGAGATTTGGAAATGTCAGGCAAGTGTGAGAATTGCTTCACGTGCTGCTCTGCAGCTCTCTTTCTGCAGCTCCTAGAAAGCCTTGTGTGTGCTTGGTCGAGTCTGTCACTACCTGGAAAATTTTTTATAGCTTGAAAACAAGATAATGCAGAAATTTAGTGCAACACTGAAGTGCGTAACCACTTCTGCCCCATACAGGGGAGTGTGCGTAAATAACCTCTCTCTGGGAACTGGCAAGAGTTGGGCTGTCCCCAAGCACTCTTTTATGATGTCATGGGGGGGTGAAGAGCACTGGCACACAAAGCTGAAGGAGCGGGAGTTGAGCCTTGGTTGCAACACCGCTGCACGCAATGAAATGTGGATAAAAGAGCAGCTTTCGTAGGCAGCCACAAACATGCTGAGTGCACTTTGATTCCCCCTTTATTAGACAAGGGCTCAGGCGTTTGGATCAAAACAGCTGATTTCTCTCTGTTCCTTGAGGAGGGCATTTTAGGCTGGTATCACTATTAGTCCCAGATACTTGTGAGTACTTGGTCTACTGCTGTAAGCCTGATCTGCTATAAGGGTAAGAGCATCTCAGCCCTTTCCAGAAGGGGTTGCTATGGAATGTGTTATAGCCATAGTCAAGCTCCCCTTTCTGGGACCTACCAGGCTGCTGCATTTGGATCCCAACACACTGGGCCCATGCGCGTTTAAGCCTCCCTTGGTCTAGGTAGGCTCCAGCACTGTGTCTTTCCTCATCTTAATTAATTAGCCTCTTACTCTCCCTTTTCATGTTCTCAGTATGTATGTATATATATATCATCTTACTATATGTTCTATTCTATGCATCCGATGAAGTGGGCTGTAGCCCACGAAAGCTTATGCTCAAATAAATTTGTTAGTCTCTAAGCCCTGGTCTACACTAGGTCTTTAGATCGAATTTAGCAGTGTTAAATCGATTTAACCCTGCACCTGTCCACACGACGAAGCCCTTTTTTTCGACTTAAAGAGCTCTTAAAATCGATTTCCTTACTCCACCCCCGACAAGGGGATTAGCGCTCAAATTGGCCTTGCCAGGTCGAATTTGGGGTACTGTGGACACAATTAGACGGTATTGGCCTCCGGGAGCTATCCCAGAGTGCTCTATTGTGACTGTTCTGGACAGCACTCTCAACTCAGATGCACTGGCCAGGTAGACAGGAAAAGGCCCGCAAACTTTTGAATTTCAATTTCCTGTTTGCATGGTCACCTGCAGCTTGCCACGCTGGCCAGAGTTCATCAGCAGAGGTGACCATGATGGAGTCCCAGAATCGCAAAAGAGCTCCAGCATGGACTGAACGGGAGGTACGGGATCTGATCGCTGTATGGGGAGAGGAATCCGTGCTATCAGAACTCGGTTCCAGTTTTCAAAATGCCAAAACATTTGTCAAAATCTCCCAGGGCATGAAGGACAGAGGCCCTAACAGGGACCCGAAGCAATGCCGTGTGAAACTTAAGGAGCTGAGGCAAGCCTACCAGAAAACCAGAGAGGCAAATGGCCGCTCCGGGTCAGAGCCCCAAACATGCCGCTTCTATGATGAGCTGCATGCCATTTTAGGTGTTTCAGCCACCACTATCCCAGCCGTGTTGTTTGACTCCCTCAATGGAGATGGAGGCAACACAGAAGCAGGTTTTGGGGAGGAGGAAGATGATAGCTCACAGCAAGCAAGCAGAGAAACTGATTTTCCCGACAGCCAGGAACTGTTTCTCACCCTGGACCTGGAGCCAGTACCCCCCGAACCCACCCAAGGCTGCCCTCCGGACCCGCCAGGCGGAGAAGGGACCTCTGGTGAGTGTACCTTTTTAAAATACTATACATGGTTTAAAAGCAAGCATGTTTAATGATTAATTTCCCCTGGCATTTGCGGCTCTCCTGGATGTATTCCCAAAGCCTTTGCAGAAGGTTTCTGGGGAGGGCAGCCTTATTCCATCCACCATGGTAGGACACTTTACCACACCACACCAGTAGCACGTACTCAGGAATCATTGTAGAACAAAGCATTGCAGTGTATGTTTGCTGGCGTTCAAACAACATCCGTTCTTTATCTCTCTGTGTTATCCTCAGGAGAGTGATATCATTCATGGTCACCTGATTGAAATAGGGTGCTTTTCTTAAGGGGACATTCAGAGGTGCCCACTCCTGCCGGGCTGTTTGCCTATGGCTGAACAGAAATGTTCCCTGCTGTTAGCCACAGGGAGGGGTGAGGGGCTAGCGACGTGGTGGGGGGAGGCAAAATGCAACCTTGGAACAAAAGCACATGTGCTGTGTATGTAATGTTAACAGCAAGGTTTACCGTGAAAGAGTGTAGCCATTGTACTAGAAAATGAGTCTTTTTAAATACCACTTTTTTTTTTTCTTCTCCACCAGCTGCATGTGTTTCAAGGATCACAGGATCTTCTCCTTCCCCGAGGCTAGTGAAGATTAGAAAGCGAAAAAAACACACTCGTGATGAAATGTTCTCTGAGCTCATGCTGTCCTCCCACACTGACAGAGCACAGACGAATGCGTGGAGGCAGACAATGTCAGAGTGCAGGAAAGCACAAAATGACTGGGAGGAGAGGTGGTGGGCTGAAGAGAGGGTGAAGCTGAAAGGTGGCGGCAGCGTGATGAGAGGAGGCAGGATTCAATGCTGAGGCTGCTGGAGGATCAAACCAATATGCTCCAGCGTATGGCTGAGCTGCAGGAAAGGCAGCAGGAGCACAGACCGCCGCTACAGCCCCTGTGTAACCAACCGCCCTCCTCCCCACGTTCCATAGTCTCCTCACCCAGACGTCCAAGAACGCGGTGGGGGGCCTCTGGCCACTCCACCCCAGAGGATTGCCCAAGCAATAGAAGGCTGGCATTCAATAAGTTTTAAAGTGCTGTGTGGCCTTGTCCTTTCCTCCTCCACCCCCCATCCTGGGCAACCTTGGTCATTATCCCCCTATTTGTGTGATGAATGAATAAAGAATGCATGAATGTGAAGCAACAATGACTTTATTGCCTCTGCAAGTGGTGATAGAAGGGAGGAGGGGAGGGTAGTTAGCTTAAAGGGAAGTAGAGTGAACCAAGAGGCGGGGTGTTTCATCAAGGAAAAACAAACAGAACTTTCACACTGTAACCTGTCCAGTCATGAAACTGGTTTTCAAAGCTTCTCTGATGCACACCGCATCCTCCTGTGCTCTTCTAACCGCCCTGGTGTCTGGCTGTGCGAAACCAGCAGCCAGGCAATTTGCCTTAACCTCCCACCCCGCCATAAACTTCTCCCCCTTACTCTCACAGATATTGTGGAGCGCATAGCAAGCAGTAATAACAGTGGGAATATTGGTTTCACCGAGGTCTAACCGAGTCAGTAAACTACACCAGTGTGCTTTTAAACGTCCAAATGCACATTCTACCACCATTCTGCACTTGCTAAGCCTGTAGTTGAACAGCTCCTGACTACTGTCCAGGCTGCCTGTGTATGGCTTCATGAGCTATGGCATTAAGGGGTAGGCTGGGTCCCCAAGGATAACTATAGGCATTTCAACATCCCCAACAGTTATTTTCTGGTCTGGGAATAAAGTCCCTTCCTGCAGCTTTTGAAACCGACCAGAGTTCCTGAAGATGCGAGCGTCATGTACCTTTCCTGGCCATCCCACGTTGATGTCGGTGAAACGTCCCTTGTGATCCACCAGTGCTTGCAGCACTATTGAAAAGTACCCCTTGCGGTTTATGTACTCGCTGGCTTGGTGCTCTGGTGTCAAGATAGGGGTATGGGTTCCGTCTATGGCCCCACCACCGTTAGGGAATCCCATTGCAGCAAAGCCATCCACTATGACCTGCACGTTTCCCAGGGTCACTACCCTTGATATCAGCAGATCTTTGATTGCGTTGGCTACTTCCCTCACAGCAGCTCCCACAGTAGATTTGCCCACTCCAAATTGATTCCCAACTGACTGGTAGCTGTCTGGCATTGCAAGCTTCCACAGGGCTATTGCCACTCGCTTCTCAACTGTGAGGGCTGCTCTCATCTTGGTATTCTTGCACCTCAGGGTAGGGGAAAGCAAGTCAAAGTTCCGTGAAAGTGCCCTTACGCATGCAAAAGTTTTGCAACCACTGGGAATTGTCCCAGACCTGCAATGCTATGTGGTCCCACCAGTCTGTGCTTGTTTCCCAAGCCCAGAATCGGCATTCCACCGCATGAACCTGCCCCATTAGCACCATGATGCCCACATTGCCAGGGCCTGTGCTTTGAGAGAAGTCTGTGTCCATGTCCTCATCACTCACGTCACCGCGCTGATGTCACCTACTCACCCAGTATCGCTTTGCCAGGTTCTGGTGCTGCATATACTGTTGGATAATGTGCGTGGTGTTTAATGTACTCCTAATTGCCAAAGTGATCTGAGCGGGCTCCATGCTTGCCGTGGTATGGCATCTGCACAGAAAAAAGGCATGGAACGATTCTCTGCCATTGCCCTGACAGAGGGAGGGGCAACTGACAACATGGCTTACAGGGAATTAAAATCAACAAAGGGGGTGGCTTTGTGAGAAACTGAATGGCCCCCTCAAGGATAGAACTCAAAACTGGGATTAGCAGGCCGTTGATTTCACGGAGGGAGGGAGGAGAAAATGAATACAAAACAAATCTGGTCTATTTCTTGTTTTGAGCCACTTCATCTATCTTTATACATCTTGCTGGCAGCAGACTGTGCAGTACGACCGCTAGCCATCATCATCTCCTGGGTGCTCAGCAGAAGACGACTAGCCATCATCTTCGGCTAGCTGGAGGTTAAAAGACAGTGCACTGCCAGTCGGACTCAATCGCCACAAGGTGAAACAAGGGAAATGACCTGGCTGAGTCACTCCCATGTTTGCCCAGGTGCCCGGTTAAAAGAGCACCCAGGACTACGTCGATGACCACTACCAGTCATACTGCACTGTCTGCTGCTAAAAGGCAATAAACTGCTGCTGTGTAGCAATGCAGTACCACGTCTGCCAGCACCCAGGAGACATACGGTGACGGTTAGCTGAGCGGGCTCCATGCTTGCCGTGGTATGGCGTCTGCACAGGTAACTCAAGGAAAAAGGCGCAAAACGATTGTCTGCCCTTGCTTTCACGGAGGGAGGGAGGGAACGGGGGCCTGACGATACGTACCCAGAACCACCCGCGACAATGTTTTAGCCCCATCAGGCACTGGGATTTCTACCCAGAATTCAAATGGACAGCGGAGACTGCGGGAACTGTGGGATAGCCACCCACAGTGCAATGCTCCGGAAGTTTATCCAATCATAGAATATTGGAGGTGGAAGGGACCTCAGGAGATCATCTAGTCCAACCCCCTGCTCAAAGCAGGACCAATCCCCGATTTTTTTTGCTCCAAATCCCTAAATGGCCCCCTCAAGGATTGAACTCACAACCCTGGGTTTAGCAGACCAATGCTCAAACCACTAAGCTAAAGTTGACGGTTGCCTCGGTACTGTGGACACACTCCGCCGACTACATGCACTTAGAGCATTTGTGTGGGGACACACACAATCAACTGTATAAAAACGCTTTCTACAAAACCAACTTCTATAAATTTGACCTAATTTCATAGTGTAGACATACCCTAAGGTGCCACAAGTACTCCTGTTCTTTTTGTCTTGGCCTCTCTGGCACACTTCCTGGGCACAGCCTTTCTGTTCCCATTTCTGTGAAAGGGTCTCTCACCTAGAGTGACCATCTTTTCAAAAAGCAAAAGCGAGACACATGCAGAAGCGCTGCACGCCTTTCTCCTCCTCTGCCCCCTGGCCAGGCCAGAAACTGGAGCTTGACAGTGGTAAGAGCTGCCCAGGGACCCCCCACCTACCTAGACAGGGTGCCCAAGAGCAGCCCTCAGTCTGTGTCCCTGATCTCTCCCCCCCCGCCCCAGAGATCAGTCTCATACCAGGTGATCTGTTGCTTAGTTACCAGCCTGGCTGGGCAGAATCAGTTTTTTTGGTTTGGCCATATTTATTGTACTGCCTATATAGACCTGTTCAAATGTCAGATTCTTAATATTCAGCACATCTGGCCGTGCAGGTGCCACTCCTGTCTCCTTTGTACATGGAGTATGAAGCAAGAACACAGTACAGGTAACCTGAAAGGTTTAAGCACACAGAGAATTCATTTGCTGAAACAGAATTTGTAAATTGTGCGTCGTCAGTTTCCCCAAATTGTCACAAGGTGAAAAAGGAAATGCCACCCTCTCCCTCTGAGCCTGGCAAATTGGCAACTTATGAGACCGTGTATGCCATGGGGCTGCATACCATTTTCATGGTGATGTCAATGCCACCAATAAAGTGACTCCAAGGTCACAGGTGCTGTGCTTGTTGGACAATGACTATAGCCAGGCTCAGATGCCTCTACTCACAGCCTTTCAAAGTAGGACATCTCAGAATAGGGGCAGGTGCTCAGCAAACACATCTTTGGATTTAGGATGTTATTGGTCTTAAGGATTTCAAACCCTTTGTTTGGCTTTTGATGCTCTCTTTCCTCTTGGGCTTAAACTTCTTAGACTGACTTGAGCCAGTGGAGAAGTTGACAGAGTTAGCAAGGCAGCTGGGGTTGGTTAGTGTCACTCCTACAAGTGTGGGGGCCAGTAGGGTACACTTTCACACTGGTTATTTGTTGTGGATTCTGCTAAAATAGTAGTTAGTTTCTATTTTATTTTGATTGTTGGATGATTGAGTAGGGGATTTTTGGTTCGAAGACCAAGTTGGACGGGCCCTGGCCAGCCTCTGACTATGCAAAGGCAGGCCACATCTTGGAGCTGAGTCCCTTGATGGTGGTCCTAGCCTGAGGATTGAGGGGGAGGTTCCCCTCACTCTCCATCTAATTCTATCTCTCTCCTGATCTCTCTGCTCAGCTTGGAATTGCAGTGGGCTTTGTTCTCCCTCCCGTTCTGGTTCCCAACTTGGAGGACACAGAACAGCTGGCCTACCACATCAGCATCATGTTTTTCATCATTGCAGCTGTGGCAACGGTGCTCTTCATCCTCGTCATCATTGGTAAGGAGGCGAATGTAAATGTGTGGGAGGGATGAAGCTGAGAGGACCAGACTGTGTTTATGGGTCTCTGTATCAGGGAGAGCATGTGGCAGCCCACTAGGGGCGATCTGGGGCAGTGCCCCAGCATAGCACCTGCTTCTGTTCACATACAGGGTCACTTCTTCAGCTGGTTAAAGCTGAACCTAAGAAGGGCAGAGGTGATGCCAGTGGGCGGAGCAAAGCACTTTGAAGAGTTTGCAGCCATGGTGCAGTCTCCTTTGAAGGCACACCCCCCCAATTGGTCAGTTTGTTCAAAAGTTAGGAATTTTCTTAGATTCCTCACTGAAACACTTAGCTCTTACATAGCATCTGCAAGCTTTCTAATCTCTCAGTTGGCGAGGAGACTATGTCCCATCCTGGTAGATGATGCCCTGGCCTCAGTTATTCACACCTTCACTTCTCAGGTGGACTACAGCAATGCGATATACCTGGGTATGAAGTCTTCAGTACCTAGGAAACTCCAACTAATACAGAACACTGCAGAATGTCTCCTCAGCAGCACAAGCCAACATGAGCAAACCTGTCCTCTACTCTCCCATGGAATTTCAGATCAAATTCAAGATCCTGGTCCTTATCTTGGAGGCACTGCATTGCCTGGGTCTAGCATATCTAAAAGATCACAAAGTTCTGAGATGAAGACTGTGGTTGACAGCTCTGCTCCTCTGGTACAATGTAATTCTCTACATTAAGGGTCTTATCTGACCAGGAGACAGAGCTTTATTGGGGGGCTAGTCTGAGACTGTGGAGTGAACTCCCCCAAGAATTAAGGACCATAGAATCATAGAAATATAGGGCTGGAAGGAACCTTGAGAGGTCATTTCATCCATCCTGCCGCGTTGAGGGAGGATTAAGTATACTTAGGCCACGCCTAATGGGTGTTTGTCTAATCTGTTCTTAAAAATCTCCAATGGGGGGGATTCCACCACCTCCCTTGGAAGCCTGTACCAGAACTTAACTACCCTTATAGTTGAAAAGTTTTTTTTTCCTAATATCTAACCTAAATCTCTCTTGCTTCCGATTGGCTTGTTGTCCTGCTGTTCTCAGTGGATGAGGAAGAACAACTGGCCACCCTCATCTTTATAACAGCCCTTAACATATTTGAAGACTGTTAGCAGTCCACCAGACCATCTCAAACCTCCCCAGCCTTCCACTCTAAGTACAAAGCATACTTCTTCAACCAGTCTTCTCTAATATATATACACAGAGCAACATGTATATTTTATAAAACAACAACAAGCAAGCCCTAAAGTCCTACCAAAACAAAACACTCCATTGCACATGCTTCTTCTCATGGGGAGAGGATAAGAGAAAGTGAAAGTGAGTGAGGGTTGGGGAGAGCGAGTGACGGAGGGATGGGGGATGGAGTGAGTGGAGGCAGGGCCTCAGAGAAGGGACAGGGCAGGGGCAGGGCCTTGGGGCAGGGCAAGGGTGTTTGGGTTTGTGCGATTAGACTGTTGGCAACCCAATGCTGAGCACTGAACAGCTATAAAATTTCAACTGACAGGCAATGACTTTCCCAGCTGCTTCCTCTGAGGGTAGGGGCTAGTAGTGCTGGAGTTTCCTTTATCTTAGATTTCAGAGCACCAGGGAGGTGTGTGTTTTTATAAACTTTGGTTTCCCTGCCTCACCCCACAACATCTCCCCGACTCTCTGGGCCCAGATTCCCTGAGGCCCTATTGTTGACAGGTCCATTCTGTTTGTTTCCAGTGTTCCGAGAGAAGCCCCCGTTTCCCCCAAGCCGGGCCCAGGCCTTGATCCAGTTGAAGCCACCTGAGGAATATTCCTACGTGCAGTCCATCCTCAGGCTGCTCCGCAATACCAATTTTGTCCTGCTGATAGTCGCTTATGGTAAGGTCCAGTCTCGGCTCTGCTAAGTGACAGGTGAAGGCGGAGATCTTCCTGCTACTGTGTGTGCCAGAATGGGTGCTCCCTTGACAATGCTGACCAGTATCTGGCCTGCTAGCAGGAGAAAAATCTTCCTTGCTCACAGTCCCTCCCCCAGGCAGATCTGGAGCAAGTCATTATCTGGAATAACCTGCTCAGTTATAATATGGGTGAAGAGCTGCTAAACGCTTGGCAAGTGCGTGGCCTCCAAGAGACCCCATGGAATCAGCAGGGGGGAAGGGGTTGTGGAGGGACTAGAGTGAGTATGGACATAGCTTGTGGTCTTCAGGAAACCCCCACCCCCAAGAAGCCAGAGGGAGGGAGTTTGTTAAGGTCCCCTCTACTTGTGTTTATCCTGCTAAGTCTGCTGCTCACTTCTCCCTCTGCAGCACTCTCAGAAATGGGCCCCTTGATTTGTTTGCATGGGTATGGTGGGGGCCTGAGGTGCAGGTTCTGCTTTTGACACTATAATTTTGTCATCTGATGAAGCAGTTCCCCTAGTAAGAAGGGGAGGATGACTTTGCTATGGTCTATTGGCTGTGCTCAGTGCCTCTAGTGACCCACCCAAGCGGTGAACAGCAGCCTCTGTACCCCAGTAGGATGTATTCTAGCCAGCTGCAGGGAACTCTAGGAAGTTGTTGTGTGTGTGAATGTGTCACACTTGGTTCTAGGTGTGACATGGTTTCTGGCATAGGCTGGCTCTGTTCTCAGTGCCTGGCAACAGAAAGCTCCTTGTTGGAAAAGCCCCTCAGGAGAAGGGAATAATGGTATACACAGTACATAGGGAAAGCTTCTGGTTGCGGTGTGGAGCACAGTCAGGGATCTCCAGCCCCCTCACAGGTTTTTCTGCCAACACAAGTAGCTAATGGAACATCTGAGTTATTAACAAGGGCTGGGGACAGTGTGATGTTCGCTTTGGAGCTGCAAAAGGCCTACTAGGTCATTTAGTCCTTTCTCCCTGGGGAGTGCAGTAGAGCTTTCTAGAAGTGACCCTCGGATGTCCCAGGTTACTCCTGCCATTTCCCAGATCACTTAGTCCTGTACTGCAACTTCTCTTCCCCTCTCCCATCCGGCTGCCCCCGAGCTTCGTATCGAGGAGCTGGAGACAGTCCCAGGATTGTTCTGTGTCTGATGCCCTCTGAGAAAATCAGATACAGACGTTGGCTGAAAGTCTGTCCTTGATGTGCCCATCAAACTGTGTGGGTGTAAGCGTGAAGAAGGGGAAGGGATCAGTTACTAGTTAGAGCGACCCAGTACTGGTGATGAGAAGGGCCTCTCAGTGTGAAGAGTTTCTTTAGAATCTGTTCTTCCTTGGATAATTTCTCCTTTTAGAGCAGGGGTTGGCAAACTTTTTGGCCTGAGGGCCATATCTGGGTATGGAAACTGTATGGGAGGCCATGAACGCTCACAAAATTGGGGGTTGGGGTGCAGGAGGGGATGAGGGCTCTGGCTGGGGGTGCAGGCTCTGTGGTGGGTCCAGAAATGAGGAGTTCAGTGTGCGGGAAGGGCCTCTGGGCTGGGGCAGGGTGTTGGAGGGTGTGTGTGTGTGTGGGGCGGGGGTTAGGGGTGCAGGTTCTGGGGTGGGGGCTGAGGATGAGGGTTTGGGGTGCAGGAGGGTGCTCCTGGCTGGGACCAAGGGGTTCAGAGGGCAGGAGGGGGATCAGGGCTGGGGCAGGGGCTTGGGAGGGAGTCAGGGATGCAAGCTCTGGGTGGCGCTTACCTCAAGCAGCTCCCAGAAGTAGCGGCATGTCCCTCACTCTGGCACGGCTAGGCAGCTCTGTACGCTGCCCTGTCTGCAGGTGCCACCCCTGCAGCTCCTATTGGCTGTAGTTCTTGGCCAATGGGAGCCATGGGGGCAACGCTTGGGGTGGGGGCAGCATGCGGAGCCCCTTGACTGCCCCTCCGTGTAGGAGCCAGAGCAGGGCATACTACTGCTTCCAGGAGCTGCGCAGAGCCACGGTACACACAGAACAGGCAAGCCCGACCCCCGCTCCCTGACTGGAGTGGAGCAAACCTTGGATCCTGCTCCCTAGCAGGAGCTCGAGGGCCAGATTAAAATGTTTGCAGGCTGTAGTTTGCCCACCCCTGCTCTAGAGTCACTGGGGGATTTGAAAAGGCTGTTTAGTGACTTTGACACTTCAAAGTCTCTTTCTCCTCTGCTCACTTGGTTCTGCCCGACTCACCCTTGACTTTCAGTTCCCTAACAATAAAGATAAAGCGACTGAGACTTAGAGGGCCCAAAGCAATGAAGTGCTTTGTGCGTGTCTGAGGGCTTGTCTGCACTTACAGCACTGCAGCAGTGCATGGGTGCAGCTGCGCCACTGTAGCGCTTAACGAAGACGCTACCTACGCTGATCAGAGAGTACTCCACCTCCCTGGGAGGCGGTAGCTATGTTGATGGGTGAAGCCCTCCTCTTAAGATAGTGCTGTCTACCCCGGGGTTAGGTTGGTATAAATGCATCACTCATGTGTGTAGTGTGACAAAGCTCTGTCCTTGCCTCCGTGGGTCCTGCGTTTCCTGGCAGATTTCACTAGCCTCAGAGGCTCACTGTGACCCTGCATGTAACCCTTCTTTCTCTAGGGCCAAGGGTCAGAGTCTGCTGAGACATTTTCATCATAAGCCAGCAAAGGAAGTGAGGAGAAGTTATCCTTCCTTGCATAGTCTCTGTTGTCTCCCAGTCTCAGTGATTAATCAGGGGGCAAAGTTGCAGGGGGGATGGGGGGGGGGGGAAGGGAGCCTAGGCCCACCCTCTACTCTGGGCTCCAGCCCAGGGACCCTAATAGCATCAGCTATGGTAGCTGACCTTTTAGAAACATGACGTACAATTCCCTGGGCTACTTCCACGACAGCAGCCCTCACTTCCTCAAGCTCCACTTCACCCTTACCTCAGGGCCTCCTTCCTTGTGCCTGATATGGTGTGTACTACTCAGCCTCTCCAACAGCATAACTTACTTACTTATTTCCTTGCTCCTGACATGCACACCCACCTGACTAACTGGGAGGCTTTTAACTAGTTTCAGCCAGCCCCTGATTGGCTTCTGGTGTCCCAATCAACCTAGCCTTCTCCCTGCCTTCTGGAAAGTTCTTAATTGGCTCCAGGTGTCTTAATTGACCTGGAGCAGCTGCCATTTCACTTATCCTGGTACCAGGGATTTGTTTAGCCTGGAGCTAATATATCTATCTCCCACTACTTTTCTATAGCCATCTGGCCTTGCCCCGTTACAGTAGATATTTCATAGGTTAACATGCATTGTTTGACATGCAGCTTTGAGCTGAAACAACGGTAGGTAGAAGACATGTGCTGACCTTTCATGCTCCTTCTTCCTATCCCTGAAGCTACAGCCAGTGAAGTGTCCCTTAGTAAACTCTGTGTTCCAGAGTGGGGGGTGAAGTGGGCCAACAGCCTCGTCAGATTCCTCTGTGCATTCCTTCCAGGGCCAAATCTTGTGAAGAGCAAGGTTCAGCACTCTGGGGTATGTTCCTGCTGCCGGCTCCCATTGCAGAGTTTTCCCTGGTGTCCCTCCTATCTTATCTCTCTGGAGGTTACTGACCCACCTGGAACTCACTCTTGCACTAGGTGTCTTTTGGAGTGAATGGGATGGGTGTTTCCTGTCCAGAGAGCATGTCAGAAACTGATAACATACTGATCCCCTCCTTTGCTGCTGCGCCTCTCAGGAGTTCATGCCGTTCAATCTGGCTCAGTCTCCCTTGCGGCTATGTGTGTCTGTCTGCTGGATATATTCTACTCTAGTTAGATCCCTGTACCACACTCAGCACCATGACCTAGTTCAATGTGTTGGCAGAGGCTGGACATGGGGGAGATGTGAACTTCCCTCCAGCTGCTGCTGCTGCTGCACCACTCAAGGCTTTTTGAGGTCAAAGCGCTTCATAAACGCTGGTGTGTGTGGGTGAGGGTGTCGCCACTCTACTGTTGGGGGAAACTGAAGCATGGGGAGGGGAAGTAACTTGCTGCAGGTTGCAGAGGAGGAGTCAGTGTCAGAGCTGGGATTAGAGCTCAGGAGTTCCTGTCTCCCCATCCTGTGCTCAGGCTACTATACTTCTCCTTTCTTCTGTACCCTGGGGTGCTTCCTGCTGTTCACTCAGGCTTTGAGAGAGAGAGAGAGGATGGGGGTGTGGGAATTTTGCACTTGACTGGGTTTTAAGGATTGCAGATGTCTCGACACAGGGAGTTTAAACCTTGTTTATCCCGAGCACAGGGATGTGTGGTCTGTGACTGGTGGAACCTATGATCCCCACCCACTGTCACAGTGATCACTGAAGCCTTAAAGAGAAACCAGTTGCAAATGTGCATGACTTTCTGAGAAGAGGATTGAATTGACCATTATGGGTTTTGCCCACATGGGAAAGCTTTTTCAGCTTAATTTATGGTGAGAAATTAAATCAGTAGAGTAATACTGGTATGACCCCCTGTGTGGACACTTTTATTCTGGTGTAAGGGTGGCTTTTTTGGTGTAGCTTGTATCCCTTGGGAAGGGGTTTAAACTAAAGCAAAGCGACTCTTATAGTGGAATAAAGTGTCCACACAGGGGTAGGGTTATACTGGCATTACCATCTCTTTAAGACATCAGTGATCTTTATGTGTGACTGATCATATTTTCTCAAGTACACGAGCCCATAGTGGCTTGGGAAGGT
This sequence comes from Eretmochelys imbricata, assembly GCF_965152235.1. NCBI lineage: Eukaryota > Metazoa > Chordata > Testudines > Cheloniidae > Eretmochelys > Eretmochelys imbricata. The sequence continues at coordinate 90,866,095 of NC_135577.1, forward strand.
GCTGTTACTGCTCAGCAAACTGCTTAGCTCCTACTCAGTTACTAGGACTTCTTGGCTGGAAGAGCCTACTTCTTCTGGCTATTGCTGTGGGGAGTGAGCGAGTTCCGCTTTGTGAGGAAGCCTCCAGCTGGGACATCTCTTCCAGCTCACACTAGGTCACTGGCCTTGGCACTGCAATGTTAATTGGATCTGAGCTCCTCAAGGGAGGCTCTGCCAGCCCAGCACTAATCTGGGTGCGAGGTTGGAATTCTCTCTTGGCTGGTTGGAGTAGGTGGTAAATGAGTTCAGTCAAGAATGAGTCTGGCTGTGAGCAGCTTACTGACCCCAACATAGCCCAGGCCAGTCATTCTGCGGCTGTCATGCTAGGGCAGGACATGGAGGTCAGGAGAGCTCATTTGTGAGCTGTGCCACCCAGTGGTTAGAGAAGAGTGATTGTACTAGAGGGAGGAGGTGCTGGGGCCTGGATCCACTGAACCCCCTATCAGCTCTAAAAAGTGTGCGACCTCCCTCCTCTCAGATAAAAAGCAACTCTGAGACTGCAGGGTTTGGCCCGCTCACTGAGCTGAGATATAACTCGCCTTGGCTGGCCCAGCAGCCCCTCACCTTCCCTCCAAATGTAGCCCCTCTGCTAGCTGACATGGCGAAGGCAGCCAGTTGTTCTGCAGGCTCCCCAGCCCCGTTGTAAAACACTGTGCTCACACTCTCAGTACCTGATGCCTGGGTCTCTTCTGCATCTCTGGATTAGAACATCCACACTCAGTGGAGCCCTCTCTAGGTCCCCAACCTTTCTTCACCCAGCAGGAGAATGGCAGGCTGTGAATATGCTGTGTTTTTATCCACCTCTCAGGTTTGAACACTGGTTGCTTCTATGCCCTGTCCACTCTGCTGAACCGCATGGTGATCCAGAACTATCCAGTAAGTAGCTGTGACATGCTCTCCTACAGCATTGCTGTCAAAAGAAAGTTTGTATAGGGCACAGTGCAACAGCACCTCCTGCTGAGAGAGACTGGTACTGGAGCTACGGTGCATTTCCTCTGCATCAACCAGCGCTCCTATCCCTGTTCCTTGCACCATCTTCTGCTGGAAGAGAATTGGGCTGGTGAGCTCCACCAAGGGCTATGCCCCTATACCATAATCAGTTGGGCTTTCTTCTGTTAACTCACCCAATCACTGCTTGTGCCCTATTCCCTACAGCAGCAGTTCTCAATCTTTTTCTTTCTGAGCACCCCCTCCAATATGCTACAGAAATTTCAGGGCATGAGGGGTGGGGGGGTGTCTGGGCTTCAGCCACTGGGCCAAGCGGGAGGAGTTCGGAGTTCTTCCCTGAGGGGCACCAGGGCTCGGACTCTGGCCCCCGGGCAGGCCTCAGGCATAGGCATAGTTTGACTTCTGTTTTGGGGAGGGCGGAACCTGGAGGAGCTTGGGCCAGCTCCGCACAGTGGGGTCTGGGGAGGGAGCACCAACTCTACCCCCTGACTCACCTCAGCAGGCCACCCAGGATTGCAGGGGGGTGCACCCAAAAATTATAACTCAAAGGGGGTGGGGTTTCAGCTCAAAAAGTTTGAAACCGCTCAGGGTGCGGGTTGGGGATAGCTAGGAGCTGTGTGCAGAGAGGGGTGTAGCTGAAGGTGCAGGCAGAGGGGCAGCTAGGGGCTGTGTGGTTGCTGCTCCCTGAAGGCTGTGCTGGTCCTGGAGCTGGGTCCCCCCGACAGGGCCGCTCTTACCAGCTGCAGGAGTAATCAAAGGGTGCTGGGAGCTGAGGAGCAGCCGCAGCCCCGGGCACTATCAGCAGCAGGAGATGGGGGAGTGCCAGGGCCAACTGTTTCATGGCACCAGCCAGAGCAGCAGCAGCTGCCCTACACTGCCCGTCTCCAGCTTCCCGCCTCCGACCTGGCCAGGAGCAGGGGGGAGAGGAGAAGGTGGGAGTGTGGAGCCACTCCCAGGGCTGCCCCAGTCTGGTTATGGTACTGCAGTTTGGCGGGGCAAAGCCCCTCATGCCCCCCCCCAAATTGCACCCATGGGTTATGGGCTTTGCCTTGTGGGGCACCAGGGCTCAGGCTCGCAAACCCCCTGAAATCGGCTCGTGGACCCCCAGAAGGCCATGGACCACTGATTTGAGAACCGCTGCCCTACAGCACTACCAGCTGGGAGCCTCCTGACAGTCATTGCTCCTGCACCTTTCACTACTTTGCCTTCCCATGGAGGAGAGGGGAGTGCTCCATAGCTAGGGCTTCTGTAACTTTCCCTAAAGCACCTACTGCTGGGAAAGGCTAGGACTGGGATACCTGGGAGCATCTTTTCTCTGGGGTTACCCTACATTCCTGGTAAATCCTGAACAAGCTGACCCAAAAACCAGTACTGGACAGCAAGCTTTGAAAGGCCTTTAGTATCTCCTCCTCTGAGGCCCTTTCAGCCATCCATCCCTGCTTGCTGTTGGCCATTAACTAGTTCCTGTATTGATGTGTGTCTTCCCACAGGGGGAGGAGGTGAATGCTGGAAGAATTGGACTCACCATTGTAGTGTCTGGCATGGCTGGAGCTCTGCTTTCTGGCATCTGGTTGGATAAAACCAAAACCTACAAGTAAGTCCCTTGCACTCGTTTCTCCACAACTCCATCCTACTCTCTGCCACATGGAAGGCAAACCCCAGGGGAGGCAGCTCTGCCTTTCAGTGGCTTGACAAGGTGGGTGAAGTAATATCTTTTATTGGACCGACTTCTGTTGGTAAGAGAGACAAACTGTCAAGCTTGTTACAGAGCTCTTCCTCAGGTCTGGGGCAGCGGGGTGGGGGAGAACAACTGAACAATCACCCTGCAGTAAAAGCAAGAATTTGGAGCAGCATATTAGCTCATTTGGGGAGTTTCCTGAGCCCAGGAGATACCAGCCACACTTTTTTGGTTCTGGAGCTACTCATTCCTTCTTTGATGCACAAGGTACTGGAGCTACTTCTCCAGGATTCCTATGTGCCTCTGGTTTATTTCTGGTGTTCGTGTTTAGGGATTAATGGGTTTGGGTCTGGCCTATCATAAGGGTAGAGATTATTTGTGTGTGGACAGACAAACATCCGCTTCCACCAGATAAGAACTTACACAGAGTTGTCTTGTCAAGGGCTGTACAGAGGGAGCTGAAAGGAGGAGAGCTGCTTTTTGGGAGCTGGGGCAGGGCCAGAGCAACCTGCATAGGCACGAAAGGCTAGGGTTCGGGTATGAATTGTCAGTGTGTGGGAGATTTCTTTGGGGAAGGGTAGGTGGGAGAGCAGGGGTCTGGGGAGCCCCTCCTCCTTGGGAGAAAGGGGGTAAGTTGAGGGTGCATTTCTCTCAGGGAAACAGAGTGAGGCAGACTTCCATGTCTGACTTCTTTCTTGCTGTCTTGTCTTGTGTCTGGAAGCTGAGAGAGAGCAGTGTGGTGTTCTGCCCCTGCATGGCTCTGGTCAGGTTCCCAGTACCCTGGGAAGAAAGGGGTAGAAGTGGCCCAGAGCTGCTTTGTCAAGGCTGAGATAGTTCCCAGCGTGGCAGGAACCATACAGTACCAGACCTGTTCTCTGCCTCACAGACCAGCATCTGAGAGTCTCTGTTCTAATTAGTGAAAGGTCCATTGAGTCCTGTGCCCAGAGGCACTTTGTGTGTGTGTGTGAGACACCTTATTGAAGGCAGAGTCTTATGGAGCGATGCATGTGGGGGTGGGAACTGGGGTCAGATTAGGGTTTGGTATTTATGGGGACACTTGGCAGAACGTGCTGCCATCTGCAAATGTACAGCTAAAGGTCCCTGTGTTGCCTGCAGCTTTAGACTGGGGGCTTTCCCAGGGGCCAGATCTTTCTTGGTGGGAGTCTCTGCTACCCTAGTTCACTCAGTCTTTATGCAATGAGCCTTGACTGGCCTGATTACAGTGAGCCCCCGTATGCTAGCTAGGGATCTGGGTGATCAACTTCCCCGCACCAACTGGCTTTGTTAAGGTGGTGGTAACCTGCTTCCCTTGCAGGCCAGAGTAGACAGGGCTTTATTCTAATAGCAGGAGATGAGAAGAAGGCTGCTTCCATGATCTTTCCCTTCCAGGACCCACCACAGCATTTATTCTGGCTCTGGTAGCATGGCCTATCCACAGTAAGGGAAAACTTCCCAGGACCTTCTACCCCTGGGTGGGTATGTTTAGGGCCCACAGCTTGTTTGGGTATCCCCAGCTGTAGTTCCAGCCATCAGTACTGGCAGGTCCAGGGACCAAGTCTAGAGCAGAAACTGATCTTTTGGGCCAACCCTGAGATGGCAGATGAGGACTCATGGGGGTACTGGGGAGCAGGGAGAAAAGCTGGAGCAAATGATCACTAGATAGGCTGGCCAGTCACTTACTTCTGTTTCTGGTGGCTGTGTGCAGCTGGGCTGGGTTAATGTGAATTTCTTTTGGCAGCTGTGGCTACTGTAACCCTATGGGGTGGGAACACACGCCGTCACTAACTGCATTTTTGCTGCTCTGTAATTTGCAGCCCCTAACAACTCTGTCATGCTGGCAACATGGCCCAGACTGGCACAGCTATGGCATGTGACATTCCCGACTCTCCCAAATGGAGCTATATTGCTGCACAGAGATCACAGTGTAAGGGATTTGTGGTTGCACAGTAGGAGCTGGGAGTCCACTCTCAGCAGTGTGAAAATAATCCCCAGTTTGTTCGGAGGGCTGTCATGGGCAGAATGAGCGTGTTTTGTTAGTGCTGGGATTGCCAGCATGGGGTGGGCTAAATTAGTCTTCGGTGCAACCCTGCTGACTAACTTTAGGGAGATGGTAGGATAAACAGCCTAGTGTGAGGAGGGCACTGCCAGGAAATTGGGCTGGTTCAGGCTGTTCATAGGGGTTTCTGTAAAACAGCAAATATTAACAGAACCTTTCCACTGAGAATAAATTTAAAATTCTGAAAAAGCCTGTTGTTTAAATTACCAGTTCCAAGAGGTCAGATGCTATGGTGATGGGGGGTTGGGGGTGACACAGTGTCACGGACCCAAAGGCTGGGCTATGAGAATCAGGAAACAAAACTACCAAATCCTGTGTCACTTGCCAAGCTGAGAGAAAAGAGTGAACATCCCCCTCCCCTTATCAAAGTAGGGAAGGGCAGTACTCAAAGTTTATTTACCTTGAATTTGCATGAAAGACTAATGCCACTAGGTTGGCTTCCCTGTCTCCCTTAGCCAGGAATGGAATGGCCACGCATTCTCTCCTCCTGCCTGTCAGGAGGGTTTGTGAGTTAGCCCCAGGGTTTCAGAGCTGCTGTCTTTTTGTTTTTTGTTTTTGTTTTTTTTTTAAATCTGGGGTGCATATTTCATTCTGGAAAGCTCATGTTGTGCTCTCACTGAATGTGGTCTGTCAGCAATTAAAAGCTTTGGCAGCTTCTCTGAGTGCAGAGAGACCAGGCCAGCTCTCAAAATAACACATTTTGGCCTCTAGCTTGGTTCCAAGGGTGGGTCAGTGGGGTATATGTTCACTGTGTTGTGTGTAATTTCATCTCCAGTCAGATACAGTCTGTGGTGGAAACCAGAAACCTCCCTGCACCCTCAAGTTTCTGGTTGGGGAGACTTAGATAGTGGGAGGCCACTGGTTTACTCCTTGGGGAATTCTGCCCCCCTGTGTGTGCGCAAAATTCACAGATTTCTTTGCTACCCTGCAGAAAAATGACTTTCTAACAGGGAAGCAGAGGGAAGCTGCAAGAGTGGTCATGTGCCCCTCCCCAACAGTGGGATCGTGTGTTTCAGGTGCCTGGAGCAGCAGGGAGAGAGGTAGATCGCTGCAGAGGTTGGGGGGCATTCAAATGCCCTGGGCCAGTGCTGGGTCAGACTCCCCCCATGCCCAGCCAGAACCCGACACTCCTCCCCGCTGAGCCTTACCCCCTGCACCCAGCCCTCCTCAGCCCCACCTGGTGGCTCCTACCCTGTAGCAGGCTCAGCTACTAATCCCAGTGTGGCGGGGGGTGGAGAAGAGTGCACTTCCCCCCCTGCACAGATTGACAAGGGCAGGGTCAGACCCACCCCCAGAAACCTTCCCGGGCTCCGCACCACCCCCTTCTCACTTCCTGACCCTATCGCTCTTCAGCTGCGGCGGGAGGGGTCACTATATTGGGAGCTGCATCCCTGTCTGTCCAACCCCAATGCATCCAGACTCCCCCATTCCCAGACCCCCCCTGCACCCAGCCCTACCTGCTGAGCCTCATCCCGCCTGCATCCGGACCCTGCCAAGCCCCTGCCCCCTCATCCCTGCATCCGGACCTCCACCCCTGCACCCAGACCACCCCCTCACTCAGCCCCCTGCATTCAAACCCCCACCCCAATGAGCCTCACCCCCATGCACCTGCTCCACCCTGATGAGGCCTCTGCACCTGGGTCCCCACTCCACTGAGCCCCAACCAGCTGCACCTGGACTCCCATCTCACCAAGCCCCACTGTCCCTGCACCCAGACCCCCCCCCCCCCACTAATCCCCCCCCACACCCAGACTCCACCTGCCGAGCCCCATTCCCCCACACTTTTAATTTTTAATCTAAAGTTAGGATTAACTGAATTATAAATGCTGTTTTGTTTTTAAATGCTCCTACTGACAGGGGTATTACTTGAATTTTATAAAACTAGTATAGCAAAATCCCAAATACTGAAAATGAAGGCCCTGATCCTGCAGATACTTAAGCAGGTGCGTAACTTGACTCACGTGAATAGTCCCATTGATTTTAATAATGGTTAGTGCTTACAGTTAAACATGCACATAAGTGTTTGTAGCACCAGGAGCTAAAATTATAATTTCAATTAAAAAAAATCTCTTACATAGGGACATAAAAAAAATCTCTTACATAGGGACATAAAATCTTTGTCTCGTCAAAACTAAATTGCTTCGGTGTTAGACTAAATAACTTTTCATTGTTTTCTGCATATTAAACCAAGGTATTGTGAACTTTTTTATACATACCAGCCAAAACGTTCAAAACTAGGAGCCTAAAGTTCCAGAGCCTGTATTTAGGCACTTAAGTGACGCAGGAGCATAAGTCCCACTGACTTCAAAGTGTGCGAACCACGACGGTGTATAGCCTAGTCAAAGAATTTCACCTTTCTTGACTTGTGGCAGTTCAGTATATCAGGATGGGGTGTTGGTTGCAAATATAGTAAAGGCGATTTGCTTATCAGTTTTGTGTTTGAGCATGAGGTGTTCTTACAGTAAGGGTTTTGGTGAGGCCCTGGCTTGTTTTTTCAGCAAAGATTAGCATTTTAAATGTGAAGCTTTTTATTAGAAAAAATCTCTATGCAAAATGTGAAATTCTGCTAACAATGAGGATACTAGAGAAACCAGTACAGAGCATCTACTGTAGCAATTTTAAGCTGTAAAACGGGAAGAAGGTAAAGAACTAGCAACATGTGAATAAAAAATCTGATTTAAATTAAAAATAGAGTTTTTTAAATGTTTGTTTTGTAAATCCAAGTTTTTTATTAACACTGATAGTTGTTTTACTTCCATCAGTTTTAGTTTGGATACAGAGTTTCAGTTCGATACAGAATTCACCTTCACTTCCTGTCCTAACTATTGTACTATGCTGCTCTGGGCTGCTAAACAGTTGCTAGGTGGGGGAAGTGGTCTCTGTGTATAGGCTGGAATCAGTTTCTAAAGCTCTTGCTGGAAAACATTAGTTAATAGCCTGTCCCTTGGCAATGGGGAATTCTCTGGTAGAGCCTAGGCTTATCCCTCGTCTTCCAGGTTGCCTCAATTTCTTTCTCTACAGAAGAGATGTTCTTCCCAAACAAGGGAATCTTCCATTTGGTCTTGCACCATTGGGATACAGGGGAGTCAGGACTCCTGGGTTCCATTCTTGGTTCTGCCACTGACCTACTGAGTGACCTTGGGCTGAGTCCCTTTCCTCTCTGTTGCCTCAGTTTTCCCTGTTGGTGCGAGAGAGATGTTTTTCCTCCTTTTCCTCCCAGGGAGGTGGAGGGTTGTGAAGCTTCCCTTGCTAGCATGTGTAAAGTGCATTAAGATCCTTGGATGGGAAGGGCTAGAGAAGAGTATTGAATGAAAGCTAAAAAGGCCTGTTCCTGACTGTGCTTGTCTTGCAGGCAGACGACGCTGGCGGTTTACATCATGTCTCTGGGGGGCTTGGTGGCCTATACCTTCACCCTGAGCCTAGGCCACCTCTGGGTGGTCTTTGTGACCGCAGGCATGCTGGGGTAAGTTCACATGCAGTCTGCTTTCCCGAGAATTTATTCTCCCTCCCGTGTGGGAGCTGACCCTAGGAAGGAATAGAGACTGCCTAATTTAGCCCAGGCTTTTTGCTGCCTCCCACATTAATCTGGAAACACCCCTTCCCTCTGGCCCCTGCAGTGGCATAGAAGGGAAGGCAGAGGTGTCACAGTCCAGAAGCTGCAGAGGCCAGGGTGGGGCAGGCTCTATATGGAAGAAGGATAAGGTGTTGTATTCTCCCCAAGTCTCTCCTGGATCCTCTGACTGGGAGAGCTGAAGGACGTGCGCAGCAGCCCCTACTACTTCTCCCTGTCCCAGCTGGCTCTGAACACTCTGCCAGGCTGGATACCTCTGAGCATGGTGAAATGTTTCTCAGGAAGCAGGTGGGACTGTGGCCTTCCAGACCTTGGAGAGAAGGAATGAGAACCATGGTCATAGCTAGGTTTCTAAAATAGTCTTCGGCTGGGCGGCATCCCATCTAAGTCACTTCCAGGCTTTTACTTTCCAAGCTAGCATTAACATTCTGACTCCGATGCCACTGGCTGACCCCACTTCCTGGCAGCAATAGGTGGCTCCCTGCCCCCCGATTGCCTCTCTTCTCCCTGCCCCTTCAGGCCTGGCCTTCTGTACTGCGGCTGCAGGCACAAATATTTGTGGGTTGGGACTAGAGTTCCGACCATGGCCGTGTGGTCAGTGAATCCGGTGGCTGGAGGGACAGCATGATGATAGGGGATCAGTCCTGTGCAGTCACTGATTTAGGAGGAAATAGGGATCAGAGCCACATAGTCCTTTCCCTTCTTCTCCCTCCACCAGCTGCTGACTGTTGTTTTTCTGTGTACCGCTGTGCAGGTTCTTCATGACAGGGTACCTACCGCTGGGTTTTGAGTTTGCGGCAGAGTTAACATACCCAGAGTCAGAAGGAACGTCTTCAGGCCTCCTTAATGTATCGGCACAGGTATGTTCTCCCCTGCACCTCGCCCGGCACTGCTAGAATGCCCTGCTAGGCCCAAGAGGATTCCTGTTCCACAGGGGTACAGTTCGGACCATTGGTCAATCCACTGCACTATCCTTCTCTATCACAGAGAGCATCTGATGCTCCAGAGAGAGGCCATGCTTCAGCCCCAGGCCTTTGCTTTCTTGTTTTATTGCTGTCAAAACTGGAATCTAATCTTCAGCTTCAGTGGCTTCTCACCCCCTCCCTTGCCCCAGAAAGTTCTTCAGGATGCTGGAGCTCCTTGCCCCTCTGCACTGTCACTGCCAGCAGTTTAGGATCCCCCTCTCCTTGGGTGACAGGGGATTCCAGCCAGCAGGCTCTGTTGTCCTCCCCCTAGCCAGAAGGAGGCACGTCATCCAAATTCAGCCCTTGTTTGTAACCCAGCTTCAGCTGAATGGACAAACGGCTGCAAGTCTGGGGTTCTAAGTCCTTATTAGACCTGGCAAGCTCTTCAGTAAGCTGCCTTTCCCTGGTGAATCAGGGGCAAAGGGTGGGGGGAGGAGAGGCTGAGGGATGGTGGCCAGGCAAGGACAGTACAGTAGCTCCATTCCATTCCTTACTTTTGTGTTAAAGGTTTTCGGGATCATTTTCACCGTTGCCCAAGGGAAGATCATCGATCACTTTGGGACGCAGGCGGGAAACCTCTTTCTTTGCTCCTTCCTACTCCTGGGGACTTTCATAACTGGTAAACCAGCTCCCGCAGAGATTCCTCACCTGACTGTGACCCGTGGGACTCGACACATGGAGTGAAGGCAGCTCCCGCACTGCAGCGCCTGCAGGGCTGCTCCAGCTGAGCAAGCTCCAGAACAGCAGCACCCTGCTGATGCTTCCTTGTTGTGGCAGCTGGTCTGCGTCACTGGCTGAAGGTTCCAGTGGTGTGAGCTTCCCCAGTGCTGTCCCCATCCATGTCCCCATCCATGCTCCTGGCTCGGGACTCAGCCAGATGAGGCTCCCTCATGGCTGGGCCAGGGCCTCCATCTGCTGCCTGGCTGCTGTAGAAGTCCTATCTTCCTCATTCAGAACAGTGGATCCCCTGCTGGCCCCCCAGTGTCTCCTTGAACCCTATGCTGCCCCTGTGTAACCCCGAGTTCTGTGAGACTTGCTTGTGTCCTCTGTTGTGTCCTTATGGGTCTCCTCTTCCCTCTACCTCTCAGTGTTCATTAAGGCCGATCTCCGGAGACAGCAGGCCAATCTGGATGGTGAACAGACAGTGAGTAAATCCCCTTTGACCTCTGGCTCTGTCCCTACTATTAGCTTAGGGTGACCCCTGCTCTGTCCCCTACCCACCTGTTGGAATCTCTGTTTCTGGGTCATTACCATAATAATCATGACTCTCTTCTGTTGTCCCCATGATTGGCTGTCGACCTCGCTAGGGGAAGTTCCTTGCTGGCATTTGCAGCCCTGTGGCTGTGATCTCAGCCCTGTCAGGTAGGGGGTTTGTGGATACTCTGAGCTGCTCTCATTGGGTGTCACTGAACATTGGCCCCCAAGGAGGCTGCAGAACTAGGCATGTGTCCTGTTTTTTACATTAATGGCTAGGGATAGATGAGGGAGGTCGGGGAAGAGAGATGCACAACCCCCGCTGCTTCTGCTGAGAGGGAGTTAACACTTAACATGGAACTCTCTATGGCAATGCTTAGACCATTGTGCAAATATCCGCACAGCCCCCTGAAAAGGTGAGTAATTGCTTGTAGCTCCATTTTGCAGTTGAGGAAAGTGAGTCACAGAAAGATGGTGTCTTGTCCCAGGCTGCATCAGGGATCCGTGGCATAGCTAGAATCAGAACTATGGCCATCCTGGCTCCCAGCCCTTTGCTTAGCCTACTAGATGTGGCTGCAAAACTCTTGTCTATGCTCCTAAATGCTGGGCAGAGTGTTCCCATGCTCCGTGCAGTTAATGCAGCTCCATGTGTAAGAGAAGAGGCGTTTGGTGAATTAACCACTGTTCGATAATCTCAGTGTTTTCCCCTTAGAGGGGTTGGTTGTTGTCCTTACTGGCTCTGGGCTCCTCTTCCAGAGACGAGACGTCCACCCAGCGCTCCTGAAGCAGTCAGTGTCCAAGGCTGGCAAAATGCATAAAATAAGCTCCCTGCTGGCTCGAATTTTACCTTTTTGGAAGACAGTGCCGCCTTCCACCAGATAATCTCTAACGGCGCCGATCTGGAGAGACCAGTGGCTCCAGGATACCTCGTGGCCACCCTGCTCCGACCGTCAGCCCAGGAAGGTGTATTTTAAATAAAATATCTTTTATAGAAATAGCTTGGCACAAGCATAAAACATACTGGACAAAATATATAAGGGGAGTTGACCCCCATGCAGCCCTCCAAATGTAATCCCGGAGCAGGGATAAAAAACAGCCACCAAATCCATCCCACGTGGGGCCCTCCAGTATATTCACCTGGGGGCCCCTTGTTTAACCTGTACCATAGCAGGTAACCTCCCCTGTTCGTTGAATCCAATAAGCTTCCTGGGGAGATGAGCCCCAATGTGGCAAACAGCATGGATTAGGGACTGTGAAGTGTTGAGCTCCCCAGCATAGTAATGCACACAGGAAAGCCTGGAAAATCACATGCACTGTTTAGCTTGGTTGTGGAATACAGCTGGTTGCTACAGATACAAAATTGTCTGAATCACTCCTGCGCCATGGCTTTCTGAAGCTCCCTTTGGCTACTGAAGGAGGAAATGCTGGATTAGCAGAGACCAGGCCTCTGGGGAGATGGATCTTCCAGCTCTAGTGCCAAAGATGTATTAATCTTGTGCCAAATTTCATCTGTAAGCCCACAATGCAACTGGGCTGCAGTGAAGGGTGCTAGTGCTGTTGCCTCTTGATCAAAAAGAAGCTGTGGCAAGAGCCTGAAATATCCAGTCCTTTAGGCAGCAGATGTGAAGACTACTGATAAGGCCCCTTTCCTTTATTAGCCACAAGGTCTCTTTCCAAATGAATTGCGGGCCTGTGCTCAGGCCAGATAAACTAATGGAACATTTTGTGAAAATCTAAAATAAAATTAGTACTTGTGGCACCTTAGAGACTCTCAAATCCGATGAAGTGAGCTGTAGCCCACGAAAACTTATGCTCAAATAAATTGGTTAGTCTCTAAGGTGCCACAAGTCCTCCTGTTCTTTTTGCGAATACAGACTCACACGGCTGCTATTCTGACACCTAAAATAAAATTGTGGGCCTTCATCTGGGAGGTGTTAAAACAAAGAGAAGGAGGCATAGTTGCTATTTTAATAGGACTCACCCTCCCCTCCTGTGGAACTGTCAGGCAGACCCAGGAACTAATCCCATTAAGAACTGGAGGGATATGCCGGTGGTGAAGGGTCTTCAAACCCAGAGTAATTCAGGGTAAATATCAAAACCATCCAGGAGCTGCTCTTACTGGAGGCGTCCGAGAGACTCCCCGACAGCTCTGACCTCTGTCTGGCTTCTTTGCATGAACTTTATGACCCAGGTATTTCCTAAGCAAGCAAGTGAAGCAGGTCAGGAATAAGAGGCTGGGTCTATAACAAACAACAGTGTCATAACGAAGTAAAGTTTTATGTACAGATTTATTAACTCCCAGTCCATAAACTACCTCCTGTTGGTTGTATAGCCTGGGCTAGCTGGTCTCTCAGTAAAATAAATGGGCTAAATGAGAGTCCAGTCAAATATGCAAATACTTTAAGTCCCCACTTGAGCAGATTTTGATCTGTCTGACTCACACTCTATGGGTTAAAATGGAAGCATCCATCAGAAGAGGGGAGGCTGAAGTGTTGCTCACTTCTATTGCCTCCTGGGGAGCTATGAGCTAAATATTTTCCAACAGAAGATTCTGTAGTATTTGTCAAGTACCCCACTTACTCTCCATGCAGCTGGGTGTTTCATTGGTTTCCTCCTTCTCCAGGAATGGATTACTTTTCTCTCTCTCTTCCTTGCTCGTGTCCCCTTTTCTGGGATCATGACCTGTGGCTGTTGTTACAGAGACTCCAGGACAGCAGTCCCATCACGGATTATGGAATGTAGCTTGTAGCCTTAACCCCATCACTTCCCATCCCCGCTCAGTAGCTCTCACACAAAGGTAGGAGAATCACACTAATCTGCTTATCTAATCGCTCACAGGAATGGCACTGGCACCAAACCAATGGCACTAGCTGATGCTGCTCCCCAAGGCAATGCAACAGCTGGAGTGATTGGGGTGTTCGGGGTACAGAAGCTGCTCTTGGCCTCTCCAGGAGACAGGGTGGGAAGGAGAAGAGAAGAGATGGGTCTTGAGCTTGTGGGGTCCTGAGAAGAATGAGGACTGAAGCTGAGGCTGCTTGGGTAACTGGAGCTTAGGGACAGGTGGGGAGAGTGTTCCAAGGCAAAACTCTTGTCTTGTCACAGCAGGTAGCAAATTCTACTGTGAGTAAATGTGCTGGGGAGAGGAATATTGTACAGCCTCTTGGCTGAGTAGTTATTTAAAGTCACCATCCAGCCTCCTCAGCAGGAGGTTCTGTCTGGGATTGTGTCGGAGAGCTGGTCCTGAAAACATAGAGATATGATGCCAATCAAATGAAGTATTAAAGACTTTGGCAATAATAGTTGGTGCCTTTTGTTAGAAGAGTAACTGTAAATCGTAAAGCTCTCTGCTTTTTGCTCTGTAATTCCAGCCCTTTGCTAGAAGTGGCTTCTCAGCTGCTGCCTAGGGATGTTTAATGCTTTGCTGTTCTCTTGCTGTTTGAACCCTCTGCTGTGCCTGGCTGCCCTCCCCAAAACATTATCTGTCCTGCTCATGATGTTTTAAGGTGTTTTGTGCATGTATTTGCTCAGTGGTGTGCAGCAAACAAGCCGAGCTGGCAAGGACCATGTTCAGGCCTGAGATAGTATAGAATCATAGACTATCAGGGTTGGAAGGGATCTCAGGAGGTCATCTAATCCAACCCCCTGCTCAAAGCAGGACCAATCCCCAACTAAATCATCCCAGCCAGGGCTTTGTCAAGCCTGACCTTAAAAATATCTAAGGAAGGAGATTCCACCACCTCCCTAGATAACGCATTCCAGTGTTTCACCACCCTCCTAGTGAAAAAGTTTTTCCTAATATCCAACCTAAACCTCCCCCACTGCAACTTGAGACCATTACTCCTTGTTCTGTCATCAGCTACCACTGAGAATATTGTATAGAATATACAATATAGTACTGAGAATATAATATATTGGCAACATTGAGTTGTTGCATGGTGTGCAGCTGGGAGCATTAGGTTGGTGTGCTCCAGTGCAAGTGTAGGCAGAGACCGCAGGTGGGTGCAGGTGAGTGTAAGCCGTGAGCTGCAGGTGACCAGATGTCCCAATTTTACAGGGAAAGTCCCAATATTTGGGGCTTTGTCTTATATAGGTGCCTATTACCCCCCCCCCCCTTTCTCCCGATTTTTCACCCTTGCTATCTGGTCACCCTATTTCAGCCTGAGTGTTTGTGAGACTCAAGTCCCCTGCATGCCTCGTCCCTTTCCTGCAAGAGCATAGGATAGAAAAGGAGTGAGGCAAAACATTGGTGCGTCTCAGGAGATCTGGGTTAAGTACGGTCCTCTTCGTGCTAATGAAGTGCTGAGCTGCGCACTCCCATCATAGGCCTCATTCCTGACACTAGGTAGAAGTAACCTTGCAGCTGTGCAGCAGTATCTCACCTTATCTATGCACTCCCTATCCGTGGCCCCACGAAGTCACGGGACCTCCTTGTCACCTTCTTCTAGCCCTGGCCAAAATGGCCATCTACAAGACCAGGGAGAGGAGGTTGGCCGACGGGGTCTCCTGTGACGGTGGGGCCTATTTCTGATCCTCTGTCCGCTCATGCATTCAGGCGGAGTTCCTTTGGACGGTGTCCGCTGGCTCCCTTGACACCTTCAAGGAGCAGTGGGTGCTGTCCGAGGTTTTCTGCTCGGTGTCCCTGTCAGGTTCTCTTTGTTTAGCCCTCTGACCTCACTCCTGTCCCTGTTTTATCTTTAGTTGTCCCCTGTCCTCACTTGGAATCCTGGACCGGTGGAGACTCCCCATAGGCTGGGGGGAGGTTCTTTAGTAGTTGGCAGGCTCTGCCCGCCCACTTCCTGGATCCCAATAGGATCAATGCAGGATAGGGATTCCCCACATATTCCCTGTCCTATGCAGCACTGGGCACTCTGCACTTACACATTGCTCTGCACCTCTGCTGCACAGGGACAAGTCCAAGAAAATCTTGTTGCAAGGTGGGAAGCGCCAGTGTTCCTAAAGCTCTGATGCCCAGAGCAGTACAAAGCGTGGTTCTCCTGCCTGGTGGTGGGGTCTGTCTTCTGGGACAGTTCCAAAAAAGAGGCTGGAGGTGGGTGTACAAACCCCTCATAGGGCTATTTTCATTTGAAGCCTTGATCTCATGTATTTGGGAAATTTGCAGTAGGGTCTGTGACTGGGATTTTAAATTGAATTTGGGCGTAGAGGGCTTGCAGCCTTGTATCTGCAGCTTGGCAGCCTAGACTAGAAGAGAGTGAAGGAATGGCATGGGGGAGGGAGGTTGGGGGCATGATGCTTAAGAACCTGGTTACTTCAAATGGGCTACAGAATTGGAGCAAGCAACAATTACTAATGGTTAAATTGTGAACTTCTGTATTGGCCTCACATTACAACCATACTTACGAATGTGCGTGTCAGGAAATGCATAAGTTAAACTGTGGCTCCACTCTGCCAGGTGGCCTGGTGGAGGGTTCATGGTTGTCATGTCTTTGTCAGGCCCGTACCGAATGTGCTCACTTTGCAACTAAAATGTTTTTTTCTAACTGCCAGTTCAGCAAACTGCATTTGGGCTCTTCCTTTCTCACATGACATCCCTAAAGAAAGGTGCTGCAGGCCCAATGCTGCGATCCCTGTGTAACCCCACTGTGACCTATGGGTTTGCACAGGGGTAGCAGATTGGCCTCCTCTGTGAGAGAGTGGGAAGCTGGCAGAGTGATTTTGGTGAGGGTCCCTCACCTTTGGGGCTCACGCTTCCACGTTTAGGATAGACCTTATTATTGACCCAGCAGAGCTCTTTTTGTTTTTCCTCTTTGGGAGGCACTGGGAGTACTCTGATGGGAAATGGAGTGGTTGTATGTTAATTGTGGGGCAAAGAGGGGCCTATTTTTAAAATGTGCCAGTGAGTACCGAAAGCAAAGGCCAGATGGCTCCTTTTCATGGAAGGAAATTGATTGATTAATTTCAATGGAGTAAAGGGTTCAATTGGTGAAAGGACTAGAAGCCAGCTCCTCTGGGATAGCTGTCTTGGCTCTGCAGGGGTCATAGGAACATAAAGCTGAACATGCATGTGCATGTGTGCGTGTGTGGTGTTTTTTGCAGTTGAAATAATCAGCTCTGACTCTGCTACCCACTCTGTGGGGTGAGAAGGGGCTATCTGTACTTAGTTGCTTTTCAGAGCTGAAACACACTCCTAACAGTGGTCTATCCAAGAGCTGTACAGTGTGTCTTTACTTATTCCAGCGAGAACTGCCTTGTGACCACACACAAATCATCTTCTATTAATGCACCTCGCCACTTACATGGAATGGCTTTGCAGCTGGAAGCTCTTTTTCAGTGGGAGTTAAATTGACTTAATGGCAGTGTGAATGCTTCACCCTCCAGTATAACTATGCCAGTACTGTTAGTCCTTTCACTGCTATCCCATCCAGCATCAATTCACATCTGAAGTTAGCAGTGTGTTTAGTTTTCTGTGTTCCACTGCTCTTGAGACATTTGGACCAAATGTCCCCTTCTCTTTAAATGCTATGTGCAGATGTCCAGGGATCTCTATTTGTGACTTGCTTTCATTACAAGTACATGGAATCTGAAGCCATCACAATCATCTTGTGTTAGCGTCCCATAGCAGTGTCAACTAGCTCATATTACCATGCTGTATTATAGTGGGTGCAGGTAGCACCACAGTGTATAACTGAGGCTGGCTTACAGCATCCATTCTAACCTTTCTTTTATAGTTTGCTTGCACTTTGATGTGTTGCTTTCTGAAACAAATGCCTTTTATGGGTAAAATTTTCCATGCTGGGTCTCGGCTCAGCAATGAAATTTTCAACAAAGATTTTAAGCAACATCTGTTCAGAAGTATGTTAAGAATTTTTTTCATCAAACAAAAATGCCTGCCTAGAATTTTGAACATGCATGATTCCAAAATAGTAGAACTGATTTTGTTCAAACTTGGCTTGTTTTGTAGATCTCCTTGAAACTTACAACTCATGCCAAATCTAAAGACTATGTGGAGTGCATTAAAATGTACTCTACAGTAGGTTTTGTAAAAAATTCCAACTTTTTCTATTGGATGACAAATAGCTGATATCAATAGACCATATTTTTAAATATGAGCACAAGGATGCTTCAGCTTTCAGCCACAATTCTTTCTCAACCGTAATGCTAGTTTTTTCCCCCCCATAGAACATGGTCCTGTTGTACTTGAAAATGCTACACGTGTAATACAGGGTGAGTCAGCGTTGCTGTGAGGAAACAACTGTATTTCCTGAGTTAGGGTGTTTAAAGGTCCTGCTTTCCTGATGTAGCCATGTTGGCAGGCTTGGTTGAAGCATGGTTCTATCTTGCAGTGAGATGACACCTTCACTGTGTCCTCAATGGCACTGGAACCCTGTTAAGGTGCCATTTACACTGCATGATAGAACTTTGTTTTGGCTGCTTGTCGGTGACAACTTTGTGTTTTATTGTGCGTGCATGTGTCTGGGTGTGGCGGTATTTCTGACAGTGTGCTGAGGTCTAGCCAAAATCCTCTTAGCTCTGGTGAGGGCCCTGACTCAGGGTTGAGATACTTGCTTAGTGGAAAGCTTGCATTCCATCATCTCCCTGGCTCACCAGGGCCTCACAACTTCAGCTAACTATCTGGTTCTAGTGAAATATTGCAGCTAGCAAAACTCCTTGAATGTTACTGAATTTTACTGGGCAAGGACAGGGCATGGGAAGAATATTCCCAAGCACGTTCTCTCCCTCTTGCCACTCCCTGGAGATCACATGCCTCTTTGCTCTGCTGACCTTTCATGTTAGCATTGTGGCAAGTAGTCAGCATCCCCTGCCCCAAATCTCTGCGCAGGCCATTTCCACACCTCATTCCCAGTGGCGGTATCTCCATCTATCCCCACTGCATGTGCCTGCTTGTGTGCGTTGCCTTTTCCCTTTCCCAAGATTGTGTAGCCGTGTGTGTTTGCAGGTTTACTAACCCTTTGTTCCTATAGCTCAAGAAGAGGTGAAAGGTAAGTGGGGATGAAGCTGTGATGGGTTTGGTTTCAGACTCTACTGGCTCCCTGTTCATTTAAAGCCCCAGTTCAAAATCACCAATGGCCTCCCTGACCAAGCTCCCAGAGCTCGACTCTGCTGCCCTCCCAGCATATCTGACTTTGGCCTCTTCTCTCCCTGCCAACACTCTTCCCACTGCTGGTGAGAGAGCCTTCCTCTCTGCAGTTTCTGCTGTCTGGAAAAGCATCCTTCCATCCCGCTGACTTGCTGACGCTCTCCTGATCTGTCTCCTCCCCTTGAGCTATTATTATTTAACTCTGTAAAAGCTTCTGGGCTGCAGTTTGTATGAAAGATACTACACAAAATAAAGCTATGTTTGTATCTCTTGCTTCTAAGCTGCCTGGTTTTCTCTTGAACTGTGGGGAGATGCGAACCTCTTTCCTGTGTGTTTCTGACCATGGCTCCTGGCTTGGACTTGTCTCACGCCACAGGAAGATAACTGCTTAGCGCTACCACACTCTGCCTGTACCTGCTGTGTCCTGAGGCCACCAAGGTCTCTTTGGTTTGTTTCTGCTTCAGGGAGCCCTGTAGAGCCTGCCTTAAATGGTGCAGAGGGGGGTGCCTAGAAGGAAATCCTGGGGTAACTCTCAGTGGAACATCCTGGGATCTCTTACTGGCAGGGCTGTGGTAAAGGGCTTATGGGGCAGCTGCCTTTCTGACTCCTGAATGGGGAGGAGCTGGGTTCCACTTTTGCCTCTAGGTCTAATATGCTGGCCTAGCAAACACACCTATTTGGGGAGGGCCCAGACCCATATGCCTCTCTAAAGGGCAGCAGCCTACAATACCTGCCTGTCTCTCTTCCCCTGAGCACTCCAGACAAACAATGAAAGAAGAGACCAGGAGGGTTCTCCAGGCTGAAGTCCTGTCCAGCGCTTGTGGGATGTTGAAGTGTCTGGTGTACTTGGATAAGACGACGCAGCAGTGGCTCCATGCAGCACTTTACCCTGCAAGCCAGGCCTAGGTTAGGAGTAGCTCCTCTGAAGCAGGATAAGCTCTATGGCAGGAAGCTTTGTTCCAGGGACTGTGCATAGCGCTGAATGCCAGTCTGTTGAACAGTGCCCCTTCTCTTGGGTTCTGTTCTCTGTCCAGAGCACAGGCCCATTGAAGGCTCCACTCCCAGCCAGTAAAATTCAGTGAGTTGCCTTATGTGACAATGGCAGTTAAGTTATCTCGTTGTTACTGAAGGGCTGACACCAGAAGCACAGGCAGCAGCAAGGGCCACAGCAGTAAGGAGAAGTGCCTACCCTTCTGTTACAACAACCCTGAAAAGTCAGGGTGGCATAGGAAGACACTGCTGCTGGGGGGGCAGGATTTTCCTTTAGGCCTGTGTGGGGTTGTCTTACAAGGGTTGAGTTCTGGCTCTCCCAGTCGTTCCCTAGGGAAATAGGAACATAAGACTGGAAAGGACCTCCTGGGTCAAATCCAGTCGCCTGCTATTGCAACCCTGTCATACAATCCTGTTCATAAATTTATAAAGCTCTATTTATTGGGTGGTTTGTCCCCAGCACCCCTTCCATCTCATGGCCAGGGAGCTTTTCTAATTAATCAGCCTAAATTTTTCTTCTAAAAGGCTTAATATAGTTGTTTTCTTTCTTCTGATGAATCAACATAGTATTTAAGCGCTGAGATGGGCTGGAGGTGCTAGCCCTGAGGCCTGAAGCGGGTAGGGTGGGGAGAGGGCAAGCAGTGTGAGCACTCAGCTTTGAGTTGGGCAGGGGGAGACCAGCGCACCAGGGCTGAAGTTCCTGTCCTGTTTAAATACACCAGGATGCACCGTATGCCGCTTCTCCCCCACCACAGGGTGCATTTTGCCTCCCTTCCCCCAAGTGCTGCTCTGCACTTCCCCACTTGGAAGCTCCATTTGCAGTGGAGGTGGAGTCTTTTCTCTAGCTGAGCTGGCTTTGTGGGGCAAGACCCAGGTCCACAGAGCTGCCATGACTATGTATTTACAATAGCCCAGGGGGCTGCTCAAGAGGAAAGGGGCCCCTGCTCTGCCTGTTCCAACACCCCCCACCTGAGCAGTGGAGCTGTCTGGGGTGAGGGAGCTGGTGCAATCTTAGCTGAGCTCTAAAGAGGATGGTCTTAGCTATTGTTCCTTGGGGCCTCTCCTTGCCTCTGCAGATGTCTGACCCTCATGCATATTTTGTTGAGGATCTCAGGAATATCCCAGCCTTTGGGCTCCAAGGCCTGTACTGAAGCCCAGCCCTAGCCACCTGGTGCTCTAACCATACCCCTTTTCTCTGATTTTGCAGAAAGCGCTGGAAGAGGTGCCTGGGGACAACATTGCTCCTGTGGTCCTTGATGAATCAAAGTTGTGAAGGGGTGGCAGAGCTGGGAGACACTGCCTACCAACCCCCCCTTCCCATCTTTGTCACTTGCAGTATCCTTCTGGTTCCCGCACAGCATGGCATTGGGGGCAGCATCAGGGCCGGAGTCCAGAAAGCTGCTCATGGAGCCATCGGAAGGAACAGATCAGCCTGGGTTTCTCTCATCAGTCTGCTTTCCCCTCTGTGTCCTGCTGTGGGAGAACCTATTGCTCAGCAGCAAAGCTTCAGTGGAGCCCCGAATCTGTTTGCTTGGAGCTCAGAGGAGCAGGGGCTGTGAGTCCAACACAGTACTCAGTATTTGGAGCCCATGGTGGCATTCCTCAAGTGGCCTTCCTCTCCCCTTCCAGAGAAGCTGTACGGTGGGTAGCCAAGTGCATCCTCTGAAGGAACCTCTTGGTGGAGAGAGAACTAGACCGCACTGGCTTTGTGTCCAGCCCTGCTCTGAGTTGTGACCCTTGCTCTGGAAGTGATGGGTCTGCCCTGTATTCATAGTGACTGGAGCAGGTGGTTCACCTGGCCATAGTGTGGGGGGATGGCTCAGGCCCTCACGCTTCCCCAGGCTCTGCAAATCATGTGACAACTGTGGCGTTCCCATTTTTGTACAGGGACCTCCTAGCCCAGCAGATTTTTAGTCTGTGGACTAATGTGATTTTGTATTTTAATCAAACTTCCCTGATGTTTTTTGAAATTTTGTAGAGTAAAAATTTGTAAGAGGACTGGGGAAGCACCAATATGTGCCCTGGCCAGAGCCCAACTGTCAGTCACATCGTTTGAGGCCAGGGCCTGGCGCTGGGGCATGTGTGCAAAGTGCACCGGGGTCTAGCCCACCTTATAGTTGACACCAGCCTTCAGGGCTACTGTGACAACACTACTGAGTTAGATTGTGAGCTCCTTTGGGAAGGAACCCTATCCTCTTCCTTGGCTGGAAAGCACTTTACACAAGCGCAAGGTTGGTGCTATAAAAATAATACACATTTTGTGGGAGCCCTCTGCTGGTACAGAGAGGAGGAGCTGTGCTCCTGCTTCCCCTCCTCTTACTCAACTAGCTTTGGGAGGCAGGCTCAGGTTGCTTTAGCACAGGGCATCCCAAACTTCTTTTCATAATTCGGAATCACATCATCTGAGTATCTTGTGGATACTTTCCTTCCCACTCACCATGAGCCCCACCAGTTGCTGTTGCCTGCTCTTCCACTCATGAGCACTGACCTCATCTCTCTTCCGAGCTGCAATCGTGTAGTTTGCCTCCCTTTTATTATCCGTGCCGCCCCCCTCCTCCCATTGGGTGAGAGCCACCTAGCAATTTCCAGTCAGTCACATGACAAAGATTAGGAAAACAGTGATAGGTATTTTGAAGTGTCCTGAAAAAGTTAATCATGCTCACTGCCTTTGCTCTCCATTTTATCTCCCCTCCCATCTGTTTTGTTCCTCTTTCTTCCCCTTTCCCTAGCTGCACGTTTCCCAGCCACCTAGTCTTTTGGTTCCCCTGCTCCCCTCAATATATTTCTTTGGGCATCCTATCTTGCTGGTGGCTGGCAACTCCAGGCCCCCGGCTCGGTGGAAGCAGTTCCTGTTTCCTCTCCTTCGCAGTAGCTGTAGCCTCTAGAAGCAGCAGTTAGGCTGGCACCTCCTCATGTCCATCTGCTTCTGCAGGCCTCCAGGTGCCTCTGTTCAGTAAAGAGCCTAGACACTTGCTGAAGTCACTGGAAACAAGGAGAGCTGTCACCACAAGACCTGCCATCTTTCTGGACCACCAGAAAGTGCTGTGCAGGCTGTAGTTTTGGAGCCATTAGACTGATACTCGATAATGCGGAGTCTGCCCCTGGACCAGTGTTGTCTTCCCTCTATCTCTAAGTGGCCTTCCTCCACCAGTTACCTTGATTTATTATAATACAATTTTGGGGATTGTTGAAGTGGCTCAACCCTGTGTGATCTCAAAAGGCCTTGGGAAAATGTTCACTGGATTCCTTGTATTTTTAAATATAATTTGTATTTAATAGTTATATTGGTGCAGCTGTGTGACAGTTGTCCGTAAGTAATCTATCCCCAGGGAGCCTACCATTGGCAATGCTGTAAAGATGGAGCATACCATGCAGCTGTGTGAGCCCCCTAATAAAAACGCAGAGGGACAGGCCCACATGGTACACAATGGGCATTATTTGGTTAACACACCTTCCTACACAATCCCCTCTCACTGGAACTGCTGTGGTGGTTACACTGAATAGGGCAGGGGCTCCTGGGCCAGAGAGCAGAAGCAACTATCCGTCTACTAGTGCCTATTCTCCCCCACATCCTCTAATATCCTCACTCCCTCTTCTGCACAGCCCCCCTGCCCTGATAACTCCCACCCCCTGCTTTCCCCATCTTGGGCCTGGCCCAGACCCTCTCTGCTTTCACAAGGAGCACATTATGCACAAAGCCTCTGCTGGGAGCTGGATGGCAGCCACATTAGAGGAAGGAAAGGAACAGCTGGGTTCATTTCATTCTCCCTCATAAGCTAGGGAAAGGGGAGGAAGCAGCAATAGATTTCCACCGCACTTCATATCCGTACAGTGCGAGCAGTCAGGCTGCGGAGCAGGAGATTGGAGGGAGGCCTTGGCCAGGTAGGAGGGCTGACTTACCCTCCAGGGTGAGGTGGGCTAAAGGTGGCTGCTCCTTGTCACTCAGGCTAGGTCTTCCTCTCTCTAGTAGAAGGCAAGACTCTGCACCTTCCACAGTTTTCTATTGTTTATTACAAACTGCCCCGTGAACATAGACACATACAAAACACAGCAGCACCAGGGGCTGGACTTGGTGTCTCCTCCCACACAGATCTCCAGCAGATCATGGATGGCTCTACTCCTCCTCCCTGCAGGTGCCCTGGGGGGAGAACTATGCTGGGCATGGCTGGGAACTGGTCCCCTTGCCAGCCTGGGAGCTGAGAATGTCTCAGGCAATGCCTACAGTGGGACAGCCCCCACAGGCTTGGGGCTAGGTTTTTATCACTGGTCATCATTAAAACACTACCTGTACAGGTGAAATCAATTGCTAATGAAGAGTGATTAACGAGAAGTCAAACAATCATGTGACTGCAGGAGGGCAGGAGCTAGAGAACCAGAGGGGGGGCCAGGGAGGTAAGCTGGCAGGAGTTTGGCAGGGGAGATGCAGATGCAGCGGGCAGGTGATTCTAACATATGTGGGACCCTTGGCTTCAGTTTTTCTTCTTGTTTCGTGACACTGCTTCCACGTCCAGGTACTGCAGCCCAATCAACATGCCCAGGATGGAGAAACCTGAGACACAGATGGAAAGCAAGTGGGTGCCAGAAACACTGCCCATAGGAAGGGAACTTTACCTCTCCCCACTCCCCTCATCTGAGCTCTACCCCAGCTTCCTAGCTCTCAGGGGAATCATGGAGTGAGCTGTACTTACTTGCCACCATCAGGGGTGCCAGGACACCAATCGTTGGGGCTGCTGTGCCGTACACAAACACTTCAGAGAGGAAGTGGCCCAGGGCTATGAGGAAGGTCAAGAGTGTGATGTGATAGAGGCTGCCAGGAGCAGAGAGAAACAGAGAGCAGTTAGTGGGTAGCATGGAGTGGGGGGGGCACAAGCCTAGCAGGGAAAGGGAAAGAGCAGGTTGGAGAGAGCCAGCCCAGTCCATCCTCACACTGTGGAGTGAGATCCAATTCCAGCCTAGCAGTGGCAGGATGGGGAAACCTCAGACAAGTCCCTTCCCAGTCTCTTTGGTGCCTGAGGCATTTTCTCTCACAATCTTCCTTGTGCCCACAAAAGTGTTAGAGCCTTTTTTACATGGTGAAAGTTACCTGTTGTTGACAATACGTTGTCCTAACCCCTGCCAATCAAGGCTAAAATGGCAGCTGCAAGTGCAAACATTACTGTCAAGGAAGGGGCCTAGAGATGAGTGTAGGATGCTTTCAGTAATGAGAGCGTAAAGGCTCGGTCCTGCCTACACTAAACCCAAACAGTTACCAACTCCCACTGAAGAGCTCTGGGAAGATCTGATAATTTCCTAATGTTGACCCTTCCTTATTCTGTAAAGTGACTATGTACCGATGGCCTCTTCTCGTTTTGCTGGGCCCTTCCTATCTTGGTAGCAGTGTCAGAACTGCCAACTTCTGTGACCAGTGGTGCTGGAACTAGGGGTGGAACACCCCCGGCTTGAAGTAATAATAACAAACACCAAATACATGGTTTCCATCATCAGCCCCCCCACTATAAAAATTGTTCCAGCACCCCTGTCTGTGACTAAAATAAGCCTTGGCAGCTTTTTACTCCTGTTAAGCCAGCTGAGAGAGAATGAGTTGGATTCTCTTCCAGCCAATACATCACAGTAAAGGATTCTGCTGAAGTTCCAATCCGTTACATCAAAACGGCTAGAATGGGGCAGCACAGGTGGCACCGAGGACAGAATCTGTCCTGATGAACCTTCCCTACTGATGATGTGCAAAAAGGAAAGCATCCCGCGTGACTCTCACAGCCCAGGGTGAGTTTTGAGAAGAAATGAGAAGAAAAAACATTTTTATTTGTAAACAGCAAATATGATATGGACCTCACTGCGACACAAACATGGGGCCAATAAGGCATTTTACAGCTTTTTGCAGGAGAATGGCACTTTAAAAAAGGAAATCTGAGTTGATCTGGGAGTACTAAGCAGGTTAGGCAGGCAGGATAAGAGATACTGTGGAGTCAGTGGGGAGGGCAGGATCACCCAGTGCACTGGGAAGAGAAAGTGGTCAGTCTGAGGCACAGAGCTGTATTGGGCTGAGAAGGAGGTAGGGGAAGCAGAGCCTTTATTCCTGGGAGTATGAGGCAGCTCCAGAAGACCAGTGCCCAGGGTGGTGTCCAGCCCCCTGGGACTTTTGGGAGGACAGCACAGCCCATCTGTCCAGAGGAAGAAATGATGAGAGAATGTCTCAAAGGAGAGCAGGGGCAATGGGAACTTAGCCTTTAAGGACAAGCATCACCTCCTTGTCCCAAAGCTGTTCAGTGAGGGGGCACCACAGGACCATCTTCTGATGTTGCAGGAAGGGGTCCAGCTGTAGGCAGGTTTCATGGAAGCAGAGGAGATCAAGCTCATCATCAAACAGAAGTGCACGGACATGCATGGATTGCCATTGTAGGGGCAGATGGGGGATGAGGCGTATGTGTGCGCACAAGGGGGCTGGTATGAACTTGAGGGGACAAGGGATTGGGAAATGGTGGAGGCACCCCATAATACAAGAAGAGAAGCTGATTTGGGCTGCTTCTGGCCTGGAGCAGTCCGCAAATCCAGCACCTAAGCTGATGTTATACCTGAGCTCTGCTGCCCTCTAGGGGCCACAACTGCAATTTGCTGCAGATTCCATTAGAATCATAGAATATCAGGGTTGGAAGGGACCCCTGAAGGTCATCTAGTCCAACCCCCTGCTCGAAGCAGGACCAATTCCCAGTTAAATCATCCCAGCCAGGGCTTTGTCAAGCCTGACCTTAAAAACCTCTAAGGAAGGAGATTCCACCACCTCCCTAGGTAACGCATTCCAGTGTTTCACCACCCTCTTAGTGAAAAAGTTTTTCCTAATATCCAACCTAAACCTCCCCCACTGCAACTTGAGACCATTACTCCTCGTTCTGTCATCTGCTACCATTGAGAACAGTCTAGAGCCATCCTCTTTGGAACCCCCTTTCAGGTAGTTGAAAGCAGCTATCAAATCCCCCCTCATTCTTCTCTTCTGCAGGCTAAACAATCCCAGCTCCCTCAGCCTCTCCTCATAAGTCATGTGTTCTAGACCCCTAATAATTTTTGTTGCCCTTCGCTGGACTCTCTCCAATTTATCCACATCCTTCTTGTAGTGCGGGGCCCAAAACTGGACACAGTACTCCAGATGAGGCCTCACCAATGTCGGATAGAGGGGAACGATCACGTCCCTCGATCTGCTCGCTATGCCCCTACTTATACATCCTAAAATGCCATTGGCCTTCTTGGCAACAAGGGCACACTGCTGACTCATATCCAGCTTCTCGTCCACTGTCACCCCTAGGTCCTTTTCCGCAGAACTGCTGCCTAGCCATTCGGTCCCTAGTCTGTAGCGGTGCATTGGATTCTTCCATCCTAAGTGCAGGACCCTGCACTTATCCTTATTGAACCTCATCAGATTTCTTCTGGCCCAATCCTCCAATTTGTCTAGGTCCTTCTGTATCCTATCCCTCCCCTCCAGCGTATCTACCACTCCTCCCAGTTTAGTATCATCCGCAAATTTGCTGAGAGTGCAATCCACACCATCCTCCAGATCATTTATGAAGATATTGAACAAAACCGGCCCCAGGACCGACCCTTGGGGCACTCCACTTGATACCGGCTGCCAACTAGACATGGAGCCATTGATCACTACCCGTTGAGCCCGACAATCTAGCCACAAAACCCTTCCAAGAAACAACCAGCTGCTCAGGCTGTGCCCCCTCCATGGCAACTCCCAGCATCCCCCTAACCCACAGACCAACTGGCCTGAGTTCACCCCCTCTACAAATATACCCAGCAGAGAGAACCACCAGCCTGCCACCTCCACCGCACACAGTCATTCATCCAGTGTGTACTAGAGATACAAATGGAAGTCACCCTGCTCTGACACTACTGCCAGACCGAAGTTCCCCTATTACTAGAGGAATGAACAGCCAGCCTCACTGCCCATCCAACATAGGCTATCCCCTCTAGTTACAAAGACAACCACCAGCTGACGCTGGCCCCAATCAAGACAGCCCATGTGTATGTGCTCCCTTCAGACCCACAGCTGGGTACATGGCACATGACTTGCGATGAGTTGCCATACAATCCTTAACAAACAGGTGCCATGCACCAGTATGATGGCAGTGTTGCTAAGCACCCAGTATCACCAGGGTAATGAGGCGACTGGGCTGAGGGTTCCAGAATGAGGATCAGAAACACTGTAACAGCGGTTCTCAACTGGGGATCTGTGAGCCCTCTCAAGGGGGCTGCAGGGCCCCGCAGCGGAAGCCCTGATCCCCAGCGCCCCCCGGCGGGGATGAAGCCCTGATCCCCAGCGCCCCCTACAGGGCTGAAGCAGTGAGGCGCAGGGCTGAATCCTGGAGCCCCAAGCCCTTGTGCTCCTGGTGGGATAGAAGCCCTGAGTACATGGACAGAGTTAGGGACATGGAGGGCTCCCCCACGCCAACTGCAGCACAAGATCACGGCAGTTCCCGGGGGCAGCTCCACACCTCCCCTGCCCCTCCTCTCCCTGCCCAGGTCGGAGGTGGGAACCCGAAGCTGGAGCCAGGCAGTGAGAGACAGCTGCCACTCTGGCTGGTGCATGGTGCAGGCAGCAGCAGCATTTCTTCCACTCCTGCTGGTGCCCCAGCTTGAAGCTGCTTCTCGGCTCCCAGACACCTTTGCTCCTGTAGAGGCAGCCGCTAAGAGACCCCAGGTTGGAGAGACCCGGCTCTGTGGCTGGCAGATCCCTCTGGAACAGGGACTGCAGGGGAATCCTCCCAGCACACAGCCCCTAATACCGCTCTCCCTACACCAGGGGTGGGCAAACTACGGCCCGCAGGCCGGATCTGTCCTGCGGGATTGCCACCCCTGTGGCGCCATGGGCCCTGCGCCACTCCCAGAAGCAGCCAGCACCACGTCTCTGCGGCCCCTAGGGGGTGGGGGGGGGTGGTAGACGGCTCCGCATGCTGCCCTCGCCTGCAGGCATTGCCCCCCAGAGCTCCCATTGGCCAGGAACGGGGAACTGGGGCAGCAAGGACATGGTGCTGGCTGCTTCTGGGAGTGGCGCGGGGCCAGAGCAGGCAGGGAGCCCGCCTTAGCCCCACTGCCACTGCAGAGACACTCTAGGTAAGCAGCACCGGGCCAGAGCCCACACCCCAAACCCCAACTCCCTACCCTAAGCCCCCTGCCGCACCCCTCCTGCACCCCAACCCCCTGCGCTGGGCCCCTCTCGTACACCCGCACCCCTCCTGCGCCCCAACCCCTTGCCCTGAGCCCCTTTCTGCACAGTGCATCCCCTCCCGCACCCTGCACTCCCTCCCTCACCCCAACCCTCTGCCCCAGCCCTACATTCATGGCCCT
The DNA here is from genome assembly GCF_965152235.1 of Eretmochelys imbricata. Taxonomy (NCBI): domain Eukaryota; kingdom Metazoa; phylum Chordata; order Testudines; family Cheloniidae; genus Eretmochelys; species Eretmochelys imbricata. Next base: position 90,894,934 of record NC_135577.1, read on the forward strand.
GCATGCCATTTCCCCATGCAGATGTGGCCCTCGGGCCAAAAAGTTTGCTTGCCCCTGCCCTACACCCTGAGCTACTCCTGCCCTGCACCCTGAGCTACCTCCCTGCCAGCACACAGTCCAGTTACCCCCTCCAAGTTGAGCTACCCCATCTGCGCACAGCCCCTAGTTATGCCCTACCTCCATCCTGAGCTGCCCTCACACAGCCCCTAGCATCCCCCTCCCTCCACCCTAAGCTGTTTTCAAACTTTTTGAGCTAAGCCCCCCACCTTTGAGTTATAATATTTGGTTGCGTGCCCCACCCCTCCCCCCCTTGAACCCAGACAGGCTGGGTGGCCTGCTGAGGTGAGTCAGGGGGTAGAGGTGGTGCTACCTTGCTGGACCCCACCATGCGGAGGTGGCTCAAGCCCCACTGGCCCCTGCCCCCCCAAATAGAAGTCACACTACACCTATGCCTGAAGCCTCCCCACCCCGGCTGAGCCCTCGGAGGAAAAAGAGGCTGAGAACCCCTGCATTATAGGGCTTAAAAGGCCATGTCACACCTGGTAATTATTAGCTTGATCTGAGAGTTGGGTTCAAGTGAGCAGCCCTTCCTCCTGTGATTCAGGGAGCAGTAGTTAAACCTCTTACTCCAAGAGCTGCCCCATAAAGGATACTGAGAGAGCAGAGATTAAGATGTTAAGATGATTCAAGGGAAGACTGCCTACCCCTACCCAAAGAGGGGCCCAATAAGGGGATTTCAGGAAGCAGTTATTGACAACCCCCAGAGCTGCCCCATAAGAGGACAGAAGAAAGCTGTTATAGCAGTGACAAGTGAACACTGTAGGGAAAATGGGACACCCCTTCTCTGGTGTTTCCCTTACATACGTCTTGTTGCGGATGTCAATGGCACAGCAGCAGCGAATCACTGATGAGAGCAGAGTCCAGATGCCAAAGGTCCGAGCTTGGAGACCATTCACTGTGCAGAGAAGAAGAAACAGATGAGGAAAATGAATGCTCTCTCCCATGAGCTACCATCTCTGCAGGCTGAGCAAAGTGGTGGAGGGAAGGAAGAACATGAGATCTCCTCCCAGCTAGTGCAATTACTCTCTCCTACTTGCTGTGGGTGTAACAAGATTTCCCAGATGATTAAAGGGCAGCTGAGTGGGTGTTTCTGTAGCTGCTGGGAACCATGCATCCTTTCTAGTAACCACAGACCTTAAGGGAAAAAGGAACCAAGGCTGGTTCCAGCCCTAAAGAAGTTGTACTAAGATCACTGAGTTAAAAGTGCATTGCTGTGGGTGCTGAACAATGCTGTCTGCTGCCTGGAACTGCTGAATAGCAGCATTTGCAGGCTTGGTGAGAGGGTTGTATCTAGTGCCAACCCTTCTGGAGAAAGGGTTCCAGATCTTGGCCAGCAGGTGACCTAAGGCTGTAGAAGATGGTGTACTGGAGACAGGTTGGCACTCTCCAGAGAGGATCAGGGCTCACTGCTGAAGAAGGGATGGTGCTGGTTGCCCTTGTAAGTTTGGGCTAGCATATGGCTTACAGGAGGTTAAGACCCGAAATGTGGCTCACTTCTGAGATGTAGACAAAAGTCCTCCAGGACTTGGGGCAGGATGTTGATACATGAGGTATAGCTGATATGGTAATGCCTCCTGATGGGCAGGAAGGGCAACGTGGGCTCCTTACCAAGGCTGGGTGTGCCCGTGTACAGCTTCTCGGAGAGGAAGCTGTGATCACGAAAGCTCTGCAGTGTATTCCCCATCGCAATAATGGATACCATGACCAGCCAGCTGCGCAACACATTCAGAAAACGGCTCATGATGCTCTGGTACCTGCTCCTGGGGACAAAGGCAGGAGATCAGCATCACAAAAGAAAACCACATGGATTCCACCCCCTAGAACACTTCCACTTAAACCAGGGTCCAGGCTTTTCCACAGAAAGTCCCCGTCTCTTCCCAGAGATTCCCATAAAGAGACCAGCCCCTACCAGATATGAGCTGCACTACACCCCTCGTAATGCAAAGGTAGAAATCTGTATGTCCATCAAAAGGGGATGGAAAAGCATGATGCTGTCTCACTGTGGGAGGTCACTCATCCTCTGGGTCCTGGGCCAAACTTGACCAAGTAGGTCCTGTTCACAAACTTTTGGTGCATCCTCTCCACCTTCCTCTCTCCCCGATTGGCAGCATCAGCTTGCCACATAGCCCCAAAGAGAGACGTCTGCAAAACTGATAGTGTATTGAGCTCCCTGTATGGCAAAGCTGGGCACTGACCCACACAACACCAAGGCTTGGACTCCCCCGTTAATGCATCCTACTCGCCAATGCCAGTGTAGAGATTTGCACTCCCCGCTCCACTGTCCCAAGGCTGCACCCCACTTCACTTCCTCCTGCCCCATCCCCTCCCTGCCCCAAATCTCTCACACAAGTCCCCCAGCCCCTTTCTGCCCTGACTCCCATCACCTCCCTGTTGCCCTTCCCCAACAGATCCCCGGAGCCCATCCATGCTCCAGCCCTCCCACGATCTCCCCTGCACCGCATCCTCCGACCAGCCCTCATGCCATTCCACACCTGCTCACAGCCCCACCGACTCCCCACTGTTATGCAGCAGCAGCCCCACCCCTAGGAGCTCGGCGTATTGATTGGTTCCCTGTTAGCCCTGCCCTTACTCTGATTGGCTGTTAGACCCATCTCTACTTACACGCCATGTGGATTGATAGGTCAGTGTCCGAATCAAAGACACTAAGGGAGCTCCGCCCCTGAGGCGCGGTGACGTAAAATATGAACCTAGCCCATGCTTCGGCTCTCTCGGTCGCCATGTTGGAGGAGGCGGAAGCTACAAGTGGCGCGGGCATGGCTTGCGCTTGCGTCTGCGCCTGCGCGGCGGGAAGAGCGAAGGGAGGGTGCCGCTGGCGCCTGCGCAGCAGGAAATTAGGGCGGTTGCCTGCCTGTTGGTTGTTGTAGTAACCGGGGAAGCGTCAAGAGGCGGGCGCTGCGGCCGCCGGGGCTGAGTTGCCCGGAGCTCAGCCCCCGTCCCCGGAAGATGAGGCTGTAGGTACGGGGGGAAGGCGGGAGGGGCCCGGCGCGATCCCAGGGGCTCCTGGAACTCCCGAGGGTTCCCCGCGGCGGGGGAAGCGGCGGGTGCCGCCCGGCAGCGCGGCGGGCAGCCTGGTATGATCCCGGGCTCGCTAGCCCCAAGGCAGTTGCGTCTGGCGGGGCTGTGTGGCGCGCTGCGGGGCCAGGTGCCTCCCCGGGTGGCAGGTGGGGTCGCGCGGCGTGGGGCGGGGCCGCTGCCTTGGGAAGCCCCTTATCTCAGGCAGCCTGTGGTGTTTCCTGGCCCCTAGGCGTCACCGGCGTGCGGGCCTCTCGGCGCATCCCGGACAGACCCTTCTGGCCGGGCTAACGGGGAGAGTCGGAGGCTCCCGCACGGCCAGTGACCAGAGGGAGGTGGGTCGGCACCGGGCCGCGTGGCGGTCCAGTCCTTCCTTCGTAGGCGGTAAAGCCCGAAGAGACCATCAGAGCGTCTCGTCTGAGCTGTATAACCCAGGCCAGAGAACTTCCGCCAGTTACCCGTGTGTGGAGCCCCAGGGCTTGTGTCTGAGGAAAGCATGTCCCTATAAGGAAAGCCTTTGAGGAAGAAAGTGCTGAAGCAGCCAGACTTTTCCAGGCTGGTCTCTGAGTCAGGCGCAGAGGAAAGTCACTTTCTCCTCTGGGGTGCTGAATCAGCCCAAAGACACTTGGGCAAACTAGCCTAGGACTCCCTGCACTGGAGCTGTTCTTCCCAGGGAAGGTCTCTCAGGGGGATTCTTTGTGATGGTAGAAAGCCCGAAAGGAGCATCACTGTGACTAAAAGATAGCAGTGCTATATCTCAGGTCATTGCAGTGCCCCATCTAGTCAAGTGTCCTGGACTAGTGGCTAGAACCTGATGGTTCAGAGGAAAGTGCAAGAACTTAGTTATGGAAGTTTCTTCTTGCCTCCTGGCAGCAAGTAGGTTGGTTTATGCCCTGTAGCAGTAGGGTTTATGTCTCATGTAGATCTGTGTAGCTGTAGTGCTGAGCTGACTTATGTCTCTAGGCTATTCTGCTCAGTCATATACTCATACTCCTGATGATTATTGCAGGTAGCTGCACTGGCTAGATCTACTGATTCTATATGAAAGGGTCTAGGAGACCACTGTGACTGGGCTGCATGAAAACTCCCATAGGAGATGCCAGTTGGGGTGGCTCGGGACCTGGAGGAAACCGGCTCGTCCTCGGAGGAGGAAGAGGTGGAAGAAGGGCCAGAGTAAGTGAAAACATACATAGTGCCTGAACCTTAGTTATGCTTCACCTGGAATGTACTGGGGTCTTTGGAGATATTTACTAATCTAGTGTGACAGCTGCATTCTCTCTTCTCCCATCCGTCAAGTCTGTGTGTTGAGGAGGATGGGGTGAGACTTGGGCTTTTAATCATAAAGAAGGATCAGGGTCACATGGTGTGTTTGGTAGGTGCATAACTCCTTGCTTTGGGAAACCTAAAAGGCCCCTCTTTCCTGTAGAGAGGGAGCCTCTGGAAGGGGAGGAGGCCTTAGCTGTGATTTCTCTCACTCCACTCATTTTCTGGCTTCCTATCTATTGCTACATTCTTTCATGACTCACTGGCATCCCCTTCTCACTTGGGGTGGATTCTCTTTGGTGCAATTCAGGGAAATATGGGTAACCCCTGTTCTGCTGGCTGCATTTGCTTTTGTTTTCACCTGTGGGAGCACAAGGAATTGCAGAGCAGCCTGCTGTATTATGTAGGGCATTTGAGTGCTCTTGCCCCCCATGTTGTATTTAAGCTTAATAGGAGCTGTGTTTCTTCTTCTCATCTTTGCGTTCTTCTCAGCACTAACCCCAGCTTTGTCTAGCACCTCTTTCCATCTCTGCTGCTCCAGAGTTGTCCATTTCCAGAATGGTGTCCTGCTCCCACATTAGCTGAGTTTGCTTTAACAAGCTAGGTTCCCTTGTTTCTCAAAGACCACTCTCAGCATAGCAGGACTCTGAGGCAAAGGCTTCCCCAAGCTGACCATGCAAAGGGCCTCTACCTATTGCTCCAGACAAAATCGAGCTGGCCGGTTGTCCTCAACATCCCAGGGAAGGGGTAGCAGGGCCCAGGTTTGTGTCCTTCAGTCAGACCACAGTTTGTCAATGTCTGCACCAAGTGACCAAGGTCATGGTAGGGATGAATGTGAACAGTTGCTTGGAGAATAGACTGAGCCCTAGTGGCCTCACTGCAAATCCTCAGGGCAGAGCTTAACCTAAAGCCTCTTCCTGCTGTCTTGGCTCTATTTCCACTTATGTAAGGTGCTAGCCTGTGCTCAGACTTGGTGCTGCTGTACACTGGCCCTGGGTGAGCAATTGAATTCACCTAAGGGTGGGTGGGAGGATTCTGGGGCCAGATAGGAGGGCTCAGCTGTGAATGGTCTGGTTGGATGGGGGAAGGGAGCATAGATGGGGCTTGCCTTTATTTAGGGAAAATAAATGTTTGTTTAAATGTTCACATTTGGTCTGATACATTGGATGGTCTATGGGGAAAAATGATCTTTCCTATCCCATGTGGGGAGGGAGCCCATGCAGATTACTTCTTTACCTCAGCTTTGAGAAGGTGCCTATACAGGAAGCTTCTTGTGCACCTCTGTCTAGAAATGCAGAAGTGGGGTGGAGGTAGACAGGTACCTCTCTATTCATTTGTACCCAAAGGTATAGGCAAGCATATTGAATGACTTTTTTTTAAGAGTTTATCACTGGTGAAAAGTCTCAGCCTGTTTTAATATTGGGTTGGTGGGCAGGTGAGGGAGGGACCACTAAGCCCAGAACTCAACAGATTCAAAGAATGATAAAACCAGGGATCTAGCTGGGGCACAAGCAGAGAATCCTGTGTAATGCCCACTGCTCTAAAAAGGAGCCCTTGGAGACTGAATCCTTTGTGCCTCACCCACAGTGTGCCTTCCCCTGTCCTGGAGAGAATTCTGAAAGAATCATAAAATCTGTTATTGGCCTTTCTCCTGAGATTGTAAAGGTGAAGGGGGGACATTTGTGCTGGTGGTTTTTTGATGTAGACACCTGTTTGGCAGGAATTGCATTGAAGCCAGGGATTTATTTCATATTGGCTGAACCATTTTCTATCGGTGAGAGACAAGCTTTTGAGCTTACACAGAGCTCTTCCTCAGGTCTGATCTGAAGAAGATATGTAAGTTCAAAAGCTTGTCTTTCATCAACAGAAGTCTCTCCAATAAAGGATATTACATCACCCATCTTGTCCCTCTAATTCAGGGGTCGGCAACCTTTCAGAAGTGGTGTGCTGAGTCTTCATTTATTCACTCCAATTTAAGGTTTCGTGTTCCAGTAATACATTTTAACGTTTTTAGAAGGTATCTTTCTATAAGTCTATAATATATAACTAAACTATTGTTGTATGTAAAGTAAATAAGGTTTTTAAAATGTTTAAGAAGCTTCATTTAAAATTAAATTAAAATGCAGATCTTACCAGTTTAGTGTGATCCTTGCCCTTGCTTTTCCTTGCTGAGTTTTCCAATGTCTGGCACGTATTTGGATATTTTAAGCTGCACACAGGCTTCTGAGTGAACGGTTGTTAACTTGCTCCAAGAGTGACAGAGGACTGATTTCATGTATGAAAATACCTGTTCACAAAGGTATGTGGATCCAAATGCTGAAAGCAATGCAAATGCAATTTTCTTCAAACAGTTAAATTTCACTGGCAGGGACGTCCAGCAGGTGAGAATAGAGGCCCCATGATCTCTCTCAGTAGCTTCAAGTGCACTCCACAGATCTCCAAACTTTGATGCCCACAATTCTGAGCTTTTTAACTGAATGAGCTGCATTTTGAAATCTTCAGCACCCATCCACTGAAATACAGACGAATCCAAGTTGCTTTCACTGAACTTTTCAGGTTTAATTAGAAAAGAGAGCATTGGGCCAAATCACTGGAAATCTTGAAATCAGTCAGAAAATTCGGAGTCCAGTTTTTGCATGTACGTTCTAATCTCAATGTCAAACGCCGTGTGCTGTTCCACTTGGCATGATAGTGATGTAAGTAGCAAATCAGGACTTAAAAATATCCTGGAACAGTTTTTAAGGTGGGGGTGCTGAGCTGTGTTCCCCCTTGCCCCTGTCTGCACCCCTCACGCCAGCTGCTGGCTGAGTGCCCGAGGGCTGGCAGCGGGCTGAGCAGGGCTAGCGGACAGAACCCCAGCTGGCAGGGGACCGGCGGCCAGTACTCCAGGCCAGCAGTGGAGCCTCCGGGACCAGTGGCCAGGACCCAGGCAGTGTGAGTGCCACTGAAAATCAGCTTGCGTGCCGCAGGTTGCCTACCCCTGCTCTAATTTCATGGGACAAACGCAGCTACAATGACACTGCATATTGGCTGAATAGATCTTTGGGGTCCACTATCCACCTGGGTGGGATTTGAAGCAAGGATTGGAGGTGGGAGGCTCTATATCCTACCCAATACACTAAGTCATCATGTACCCTGGAATGAGTTCTACGGTGACCAAGGGTAAGCACTTCCAGGGGCAAGGCTACATTAGGAACTTTCAATATCTCTGAGCACGCAGTCTGATGATGCAGGCCTAGCAAACTAGCTGGTATCTGCTGCAGCCTTGTCAGCTCAGACCGTGGACTGTAGCCTCACCTAATAGAAATGTTGCTTGTTTTGCCTGACCAACATCCCTCTGGCATGTGTCTGAAGAAGCTACCGATAATGCCAAAAATTTTACATATCTGCATATCTGCCCTTCCGTATGTGTCTTTTTCTCTTCTGAATAATCCATGTAGATCTAAAACATGTCCTACCCCCTCCCAGGGTGTTTTTCTGTAACTATTCATGTTTGATTTTCCTTGGTAGTGAGTTATAAGGACTCTGAGCTTTATCCACTTAGACAGGATGATAAATTTTGCCTTCTGTGCTTTTATATTTACACAGTAGCTTTCAATAGTTTGTGCTGCATTTCTCTTCAGCTGCTTAAAGTCTTGTCACAGCTCCAGAGGCGTGCCCCCTCTTGGCCACCCACCAGACTGCTGAATCCCTAAATATTTTAATTACTCTCTCTGAACGGAGACCAGCCATTGCCACTGTCTTAGGATCTCTGGACACACTCTTGGGGTGCAGATCTTCTTTCTAGCACTCCTGCCTGAGAGGTGCAGTCAGGTGGTTCCTTGCCCAGCCCCTAGGCTCAGTGCGGACCCCTCAGACTTACCGCCTTCCAGAATTCCAGTTGGGTGGGTGTTCTGAGCCCACAGCTTACCTCTTCAAGGCACAGGTAGTACATATAACATGTTAAATGCAGACACTGTGTACAGGATTCTAAAACACAAGTTTTCCTCTCTACTTTCCCACTCGTTGCAGACAAGCTGGGGAATTATGTTCTTCCAGCTAACCTGCTGAGCATATCTGTCTGGTCAGAGTACACTTGTTTAAAGTTAAGTACTCTCCATTGTCCTTAGTCTGGTGTGGACATTCTATAGGTTGTCAGTCCATGCTGGATATGCATAGAGGCGCATTCTGTGATAAAGTAGTTTTACAACTTCAGTATTGTATCAACCAGGATTCATAAGTTGTACAGACACATTCACCAGACTGTCAACTTTAGCTGCAGGCTTTTCTCTTCCGTGTTATGGAACTGGCTACCTCAGTGCAGGTAAAATAGGCCACTGATCTGCTGATAGAGAAGGTGCTCCATCCTGGTGCTGAGCCTTTGAACACATACTAACTTCAGTGTGTTTGCACTGATAGTCTGGGGCTTTAAGGCAATGTCATGTTGACACTGCATAGTGACATGTGGCCAGTGCTAGGCAACAACAGGGCACTGTCAGTTTAGCCAATCTTAAAGTTTCTGTTTGGTACAATACAGTTTCTATTTCCATTCCTGTTTCATAGAATATCAGGGTTGGAATGGACATCAGGAGGTCATCTAGTCCAACCCTCTGCTCAAAGCAGGACCGATCCCCACCTCAAGGACCAGGCCCACCTCAAGGACTGAACTCGCAACCCTGGGTTTAGTAGGCCAATGCTCAAACCACTGAGCTGTTGCCAGTCTTATCTTGTAGTGTTCTGTGTAGCTAAGTCATTATGCAAGGTAGCCTATTTCCTCTTGTTTTTTCCTACCCCCCCGCCCCCCAGATGTTCTGGTTTAACTTGGATTTAAACTTGGAGAGTGGTCAGTTTTGGATGAGCTATTACCAGCAGGAGAGTGAGTTTGTGTGTGTATGGGGGTGGGTTTTTGGAGGGGGGTGAGGGAGTGAGAGAACCTGGATTTGTGCAGGAAATGGCCTAACTTCATTATCATGCACATTGTGTAAAGAGTTGTCACTTTGGATGGGCTATCACCAGCAGGAGAGTGAATTTGTGTGGGGGGGTGGAGGGTGAGAAAACCTGGATTTGTGCTGGAAATAGCCTAACCTGAAGATTACTTTAGATAAGCTATTACCAGCAGGACAGTGGGGTGGGAGGAGGTATTGTTTCATATTCTCTGTGTATATATAAAGTCTGCTGCAGTTTCCACGGTATGCATCTGATGAAGTGAGCTGTAGCTCACGAAAGCTCATGCTCAAATAAATTGGTTAGTCTCTAAGGTGCCACAAGTACTCCTTTTCTCTTAACAAAAAAATAACTTTTAAAAAATCTGCAAAACCAAAGAGAGGAAGCAAGACTGAGGTGCAAAAGGGGCTATGCCCAAACTACCTAGCTAAGGGTTGGACTGAACTGGGATCAAATTGAATAGATTGCAACTGTCCTCCCCTTTTAATAGGGGCTACTGATCCCAGTATGCAGTGTGGCCTGGCTGCTTGGCTCAAAATAGATTATTGGATTCTGGCACCTCTAGCCTCCGTAAGTGGCCGAGTGGCCATGGACAACCCTGTGGAATTCTGGGCTGCAATCCTACTGTCTTTGACATAAGTTAAAAAGAAAAGGTGCCGATAGCATCACCTGGTGTGTAGAACAATGTGTGATTCTTGTTGCTTGTTTAATTTCTGAGCCCAGGATGCCAGCACAGTGGCCACATAGCGCACTTGGGAGTACATATCTGAAGCCAGGCAGCAGTGAACTGGTATGCAATCCTTATACTGCAGAATGGCTCCTGCTTTGCTTGGGTCAGTGGGGCTAGGAATGTGGATATGGTGCTTGCTGTATTCCTCTGTTCTTGGGTATAGATCTTGCTTTGTGTAGAGATGTGATTCCTGAGACCTTTAGCAGAGAAGTGTGAGGCTCTTCTCGGAAGTCATGCAAGTTACTTAACCAGTTATATAAATTAAATATAAAAGCCAAAGGTAAAATGAAGGAGGGAAAGTAGAGATTTCAGGAGGGGTTGTCTGGATTGGCCATGTTTTGGGATTGGTGACAGTTCTTTCTTATTCTTGGTCAAGCCAATGCTGTCTGGAAAAATCCCGCACCTAGAGGCCTGTGTTGTGGAGGGTGACTGTTCTTCCTTGAATGAGACCTGCTTTGTTCTGGATTGGACTGACATAAAAAAGGTGGCTTTGGGTTAGGATTTACTCGTACTTTAAGCATATCACACTTGCAGGCTGGTGTGCAAGCCTGGGACTGTATGACACTGCTGTGGGAGGACTAACCAGGACCCCTTCATAGTGAATAATCCACTGTGTATGCATGAGGCTCAGCTGCTCTCATGTTGTTAACCATCTCTCTGTTGCAGGGATCACCCATGCGTCATGTGGACTGGTGGCTGCAGGAGGATCCCCATATTGGTGTTTCATGCAGAAGCCATTCTGACCAAGGACAGTTACATCCGCCTGATTGGAGGTGGGTGCAGTGAGCTGTGCCAACTCTAGGCTGCTGCAGTGTGGAGAGGGGCTGGGTAGCCTCCAAGCAGGTGCCTTCCTCCTTTCTGAGGTGGGAAAGGAGATGTCAGGAGGGGTTGTCTGGATTGGCCATGTTTTGGGATTGGTCACAATTTTTTTTTCTTGTTGCTCAAGCCAGTGCTGGGAGCCACCTGTCTGGAAAACATTCTGCAACTAGAGGGCTGAGTTGAGGAGAGTGGCTGTTCTCCCTTGAATGAGACCTGACTTGGTTCTGGACTGGACCTAGTTGCTTCTAAATGGTTCATTGACCTGTGTTTGTATTAGAATCTAGATCGGGGTGGGCAAACTACGACCCATGGGATTGCCACCCCTGTGGCGCCAAGGCAGGCTTCCTGCCTGCACTGGCTGCACGTCACTGCTGGAAGTGGCTGGTACCATCTCTTTGCAGCCCCTAAGAGAGCGGGGTTAGCAGGCTTCATGCACAGCCCTTGCCTGCAGGCACTGCCCCCCTGCAGTCCCCATTGTCTGGGGATGGGGAACCATGGCCAATGGGCACTTCAGGGGAGGTACCCGCAGGCCAGGTCAGCGGGTGCAGCCCTCTGTGCACCCCACCCCTTTCAGCCCCACTGCCACCCTGGAGCTGCTCAAGGTAAGCAGCACCAGGCCAGAGCCTGCACCCCTCCTGCATCCCATACCCCAACCCCCTGCCCTGAGCCCCTTGCACACACTGCACCCCTTCTGCGCTCCAACCCCTTACCCTGAGTCCCTTCCTGCACACTGCACGCCTCCTGCGCGCCAACCTCTTGCCCTGAGCCCCTTCCTGCATACTGCACTCCCTCCCTCCTGCACCCCAACCCTACATTCATGCCCTGCATGCAATTTCCCGACCCAGATGTGGCCCTGGGGCCAAAAAGTTTGCCCACCCCTGATCTAGATGGTAATTCACGACTCCATAGTCAAGAAGTTAAAAACACACAAACCTGGGCAGTTTTAGTGGGACACATCAGAAATTATGCAAGTACCCCTTGCTGGCCCAACTGCAGCATTGACCGTAACAAACCCTACTAACTTCTTGGTCCATCTCCATTATCAGGACTGTTAGCAGAGAAGTAGATGTAAACAAAAGGAAGTCCAATCTCTTGTGATATTGGGGCTGGGAAACCAAAGCATTTTAGCTTCAGCTAGGGAGAGTAAAAAATCACGTAGAAAGGTAGAGCCCTTGTAAATGGTCAGGAATTGCAAGAGTTGATCTCCTTGCATTGGGTGCTGGGAGCATTTCTATTGCCAAGACTCAGGTTGTATGTAAAGAATTAGGAAAAAGCTGAATTCCCCTTGGCTTCTTTCATTAAGATGCAGACACTTTCCCCCTCCTATTGATTGATGCTCTAATTGCTTATGTCGAGCCCAGGCAGGAATGCCTATGGCCCTTTTAGGTAGGATAGATAACCTGTGCGGGGAGAACTTTAGGCCCATGTAATCTGTGTCCGAGATCAGTGCTTGTATGCTGGTAGGTGGGGTTGCTCTTACTCTGAGGGCCTTATAGTGGTGTGGTGTCCTGTCAGTTTCATAGAAACTGGACATAGAGAAGACTAGTCCAACCTGGCTTGTTCTCAAGGGTTTTGTCCAGTCCAGGTTTAAATGTTTTGAGTGGTGAGGCACCTACCCCTGCCCTCTGGAGACCAGTTCTTAGCAATATGAACAAGTTCCCTGAGATTCAATCTACTTTTCTGCACTTGGTTTGCTTCCTTATTTCTAGCTTGAACTAACCTATGCAATTCTTTAGCCTCATGCTAATTCTTCTGTACCTTGGTTTGTCAATCCATTATTCCAGCCCCATGACGATTTCTTTTGTTGCTGAACTCCCTTAAATTAATAGTTCCACATAAATTACATTGTTGTCTCCTCTATCCACTAATCTTTTAATTTAGTTCTTTATTTTTGATACTTCCAATGCTGCTTACTGCTCTTGGCTCTGTGATTCACTGTGGATACTGATTTTTTTTCTCTCTCTCTCAAACTTTGTACTATTTTACTCACCCCAGTCCTCCTGCTCCTTGCATTTGTACAGACTCAAAGTCCAATGCTGCTCCCTTTGCTCATGTCTCATTCACTAGATGACTGTGTAGTGTGGGCATTAGATGACTGCTGTGGTGTGAGCATTCAAGTTCTGGGACCAGTGCCACATCCACAGCTGTGCATGTTAATGTGGGGCCTGTGGCATGAACCAAACAGTCTTGGCTGCATGGACTTGTTTTGAGGTGTGCAGAAGATATTAGGATAACACTCTGGAGTGTTGCAAAAGAGCCCATGAAGAGACCTGTAAAGAAATCAGGGGTTTGTTGGGAATCAAATATCTGAAAAGTCTGTGAACAGATGGTATCTCAGGCCATAAGAGACTGGACTGACTAAAGGAAGAAATTTGACCACTGAGGGATTGGTATAATCCACTGCTGCATCACTGTGTGCTGTTCCACTCAGAGTTGCACAGGGATCTTGTGTAACCCTGTGCTTTGCCAAGTGCTGTTGCATCTAGAGACTCATCAGGGATATAGTATAACTGCAGGGTGCAAAGTGCTACTCCAAGACCCTACCTAACATCCTGTGTGGATGCCAGCACCAATCCGGAGCCTGGTGGCACTGCTACACCACCATCCAGAACCGGCTGATGAAAGTCATTCAGCCATCCCTAGGGAAGATCACCATCAACTCTGTCGTCCCCAGAACGGACAGTCGACTGTGACCTGACATCGTCATGATGATGCAGAAAAGAAGGTGGTCCTCATGGTGGACGTAATGGTGCCATTTGAAAACAAGTGACCCACCTTCCATGAGGCCTGGGCTCGGAAGGTGCTGAAATATACCTCGCTGGCTGACACCTGGAGAGCCCAGGGCTACAAGGTTCAGATTCATGCCCTGGTCATGGGGGGGGCCTTGGGCACGTGGGACCCGCACAACGAGCCAGTGCTGAGAGCATGCGGAGTCAGTTGGCGCTATGCCCAGCTCATGAGACAGCTTATGGTCAGTACCATCTCAAGTAATCAAGAATGCCAGTCAGGGAAATAACCCGCTTCCTCCCCTGACGAACCAAGGGACGCACCCCACCCACGTACTTATTCACTCTACCAGTATTGACTTGGACTCTAAATACATTCTGTGGGTGGCATACCTGAGACCACTTATCCACTGACATTTTAAAAACTCCCGCACCCCAATCTGGGTCTATGATGGTTATGTACTGTGTATGTATCCTGTGAACCTTGTAACCAATACTTGTAATCCCTCATACCTTGAGCCTGACCCCAGATGTACAGTACCTTCCCTCTTAATTTGTGTAAATTTGCTTTTAAACATTAGCTTTAATAAAATTTATAACTGCAGTGTGCAAAGTGCAATGGCACTCTTCTCCCTCTTGAAGCGGTGCAGGGTTCATGTATCTTGCTTTGCTATTATTTGATACTCAGGCTGTTGGTACCTCAGATGCTGTCACTAACTCCATCTCTTGCCTTCACAGAGCGTTATCGCTTGTCCTATAAGATTGTGAAAACAGACAGCCGCCTGGTGCGCAGCATGCTGACTGCCCATGGATTCCACGAGGTATGTGCATCAGATCTCCAGGATATTGAGAGCCACTGAGTTTGGACACATGCTGCAAAGGTTGAAATTCTGGGCTTCTTTCCAAATCCGGATATAGCACATGATCCTGGGCCTGTGGTGCTTTTAACTTTCAGCCAGTTTATCAGGGAACACTGCACAATTCTGCCATTCTGCAGTGGTGCTCTTTGTTCTCTCATTGTAAACCCAGTTTTTGAAGCATTCTTAGCTGGAAGAATACAGGTCGATGATGTGTGTTTTTTTTTTTTTTTTTTTTTTTTTTTTCCTTTTGGAGCCTCACTTCATACCCTAAGATAGCAGGCAGGAGCATGTGTGGTGGTGCCTTATAATGCTTATCATTCTCTAGCATCTACCAGGTTCCATATCAGCACCCTGTGTACAGTCCAGGATATTTCAGCAGGTACCTGTGAGTGTTGAGTTCTTTTGTTTAAGAGACGGATTAAGGTTCAATCTCCCAGGATTGTTGAGGGACTTCAGAACGGTTTAAAAATGGATTGAGACTGCCCATGAAAATAGCTTTTTCCCAACAACTGTATCTAGCGTTGGGATGTGACTTAATAGCTCCTAGCAACACTGCAACATCTTGGGGTAGGAATATTTCAAACTGTAGTGGGACCAATCCATGAGTGGGTAGATGGGACTCTTAGGCTAGAAAGTTCCCAGGTCCCTCAAAGTAGAGGGCAGAGTGCTTATTACTAGTGGTGGTATGGTCTGTCTCATCTGCTCCTGGGCTTTGTCCCATCCTCAGGTACACCCCAACAGTAGTGATTATAACCTCATGTGGACAGGATCCCACCTGAAGCCCTACCTGCTGCGCACCCTCTCAGATATTCAGAAAGTCAACCACTTCCCCAGGTTAGTGAATTTGTTCAGCAAAGCTCTTGTGTCTGGTGGGGACTGAAGATCAATGTCTCTAAGTAACGTGTGGGGTGGGTGATGCACAGGTCCCAGAGCATCAGGACTGAGCCACACATTGTCTCTCATTCCTATCTGGCAATAAGAAGACAGTACTTAGGTTTAGTGCACTTGCCTTTCTAGCCCAGGTATTGGGGGGTGTCATTTTATTTGGTGTACAATTGAAAGGGGTTGGGTGGGTTTGTTTGTCCATGTCACTAAAATGGCAGTTCTGGTCAGTCTCTGCCTTGGGAGGCCCATGACAGGAATAGCATGAGTTGCTGCAGATGAGGATTGAGGGGTATTGGCAAAGCTAAAGGGAGACCCTGGACTGGAATAGAAGGGGATGCTGCAGGTTGGGACTGAGGTTTCTCTGGCAGAGCTGAGAGCCCTAGTAACTAAACCCTCAGTGTTAGGACACTGGTGTGGGTTGCTGAGGGTCACTTCATGGAGAAGACCTAGCTGCTGCTTTTGTAATTTCAGGTCCTATGAACTGACTCGGAAAGACAGGTTGTACAAGAATGTTAGTCGCATGCAGTACACCCACGGGTTCAAGACATTCCACATCTTACCTCAGACCTTCATCCTGCCTGCAGAGTACCAGGAGTTCTGCAGTAAGTGACTGGCTGGCAATGCCCAGGCCCTGAGCAGCAGCCAGGGAGTAAGTAGGTGTATGTGGGGGATTGTGCTTATTCAGTTTTGTGCTTGGGGCCCCTGAGAGAAACAACTCAGCTTGTGTTGTGAACAACAACAATTGGAGGGAAGGGAGGCTAGAATAACACTATCTGAAACAGGTTTTTTTGGCTTGTTTATATCCTCCCTGTCCTAGGAAAGTTGCTTACCCCATAGCCTCAGTGTGAGAGCTGAGCCCTTCAGCATTATCAGTTGCAGATGAAAGAAATCCTAGTGCCGGAGGGCTAATGGGTCGGAGCATCAGAGGGCTTATCCTTAAGAATTTCTGTAGGCCAACACCATACCATCTCTGGCCAACATCTGGGAATGCTAGGGGGAGGCACCAGGAGAAATACCAGACCGAGAAGAGAAGCCAGTTTCCAGCTTAAGCAATAACAGACCTACTGAGGGCACTTGGGGCTTTCTGACACCATAGGGAAAAGCAGGAAAAAAGTGGAGGAATTGTCTACATTCATGCTAGAACTGTTAGAAGCCCTGTAAGAGTTCCTATTGTGGGGAACACCCTGGCAGCCGTTACAAAAAGTTGGAAGACATTTCAGATTCATGCTTCTCTCTCTTGACTAGGTTCTTATTCAAAGGACAGGGGTCCCTGGATAGTAAAACCTGTGGCCTCTTCCAGGGGGCGGGGCGTCTACCTGATCAACAATGTAAGTGTTTAGCAGAATGCTGACCTTCCCCAGATGCTGCTGCATTCCATTCCCTCCCACTGTCACCTTTAGCAAGCGCCATGGTAATCTCACCAGCAGGTGGCACTGCTGTCAGTTTCAGCACCATTATGTACCTGGTAGGTGATCAGCACCCCCAAGCAGCTGGCATGCCCCACAGCATCCTGTTTTTCCATGATTCATGTCCTGCAACATATACCTCTTAAGTCTCAGATGCAGCAGTAACCAGAAGACTGTTCCTGATGCAATATGAATAGCTGTGCAGCTGCATCCTGGGCTTCCCTAATGGTGCAGGCTGCCTTGGGGAAGACTCCCAGAAAGCTGAGCGCGGATTCCAGGCTGTCTGACATGGAGAGCTGAATCCCATATTCATCATTGCTTTCACTGACCCTGAGTTGTCTTCTCCCATGGCTGTTTGATCGCCCCAATTAGTTGAATAACTTTCAGCAAAATGAAAACCCCCATTATGGGAGTGGCAGGGAGAGGCCTTTGTTCTGTGCTCTGGACACAGAGAGCTCTGGGATTCATGGTGCCAATGGTGCCAGGCCTCTCCTGAGGGCTGATGCTCTGAGCACAGTGTGCTGGCTGTAGTAGTTGCCTTGCCCTTTGCATGCTGTGCAGAGAATCAATTTCTCACTAGTGGCAATTGAGTCTCAACTGGAGCTGAGAGGGTTTGAGGGGATTCCGAGCCTTAGGGACTAACAGGCAAATGTTCCTGGCATACTACCAAGCTGGTTGCTGAGTCACTTTGTGTTCATTTACTCCCTCCTCTGTCCCTGCAGTGAAGGGGCCAGGTTGCCTCATCTGTCCTCTACCTGGATCCTTTCCCATGGAATAAGGGAGCAGCTAGCCAAGTGCATGAAGTAACTCTTTCCAGAGCTGCACTCCGCTTTGCTCTTTGTTTGAAGGAGAGGGAGTGCATGCTCAAGTGATGGGCAGGTAGCCATGAACTGAGGAAAGGGCCCTCCTGGGATCTCTTTGTATATCTGTTCCAGTAGTATGTCAGCTGGTTTGGCCCAAAGATTTCACTTTTCTTAGTGTGACCTCCACACAGAGTGTTTTCTAGAATCTATTCATGGAAAGTGGTTTTTTAAAAAAAATAAAAATCCTCAACTATTTCTCTGATCCAGAGTAAAACAGGCTGCCATTTTTGAGACATACCAAGAGAGCCTGAGCTCTCTGACTCTTTAGTTAACCTAGATTGCTCCTGCTCAGGCCAAGGGAAATGTGGCTCTCCAGACACAAGTGAGTGAAAGACAGGGAGGTGGATTAGAGTTGGCTCCTTCACAAACTGGGACAAGAATCTGTTAACCAATCTGAACCATTTTTAGTGGCAAGGGGCAGAAAGGGATTTACAGACAGTGAAGAGTAAGAGTCTCCTGAAGAGGTTGCTGCTGCCTGCAAGTTGCACAGCTTCCCTCCCCAGTCAGTGACCTGTGCCTGTGATGCTGAAGAGCATATCTGGTTGCCCAGGGCTTTGATGTGTATTTGTCATAGAGCTATAATGGAGCTTCCTATCCTGAGCTCCCATGTCAGTACAACAGCGTCACTGCTGTCTGACACTGGGATAAGGGGAGCTTAGCTAGGCAGGGTGAGTAGCTGGGTAACAGCCCTGGATCTGGCCCCAGAGATTGAAGGTGTGAGGAGGTCATCTCCCCCACTCTTGACTCTGCTCCTTCCATATGCTGGAGACCCTCAAAATTAAAATCTTGGCCCAGGATTTAGTCCTTCTATTCTGGATCTGCCTCCACCAATCGCCAGTCCTGGATGCCTGAGAAGAAAGTAAGCCCCCTAATCCTGTGCTTGGTCAATATACCTAACATCAGAGTATTAGGAAGTCAAAGTGACTCTCATTTCTGAGACTTCCAGCCCCTAACTTGTGTATAATCACTGTGGAGCGGTTAAACAGCTATTGAGACCAATTCAGGAGGACACGTGTGTGTGTGTAGTTTTAAATTTATATATTATGTGTAAAGCACTTTGGGATCTCTGGGATGGCAGGTTCTCTGGAAATGTAATAACACCCTGATTAAGCTTCTGATCAGGGTCTAATTACCCTAAATACCCTCTTACTGGCCAGCCTTTTCCCTAGCAGCAGCTGTAATGGCACAGAATGACTTTAGAATGGAAAGGCTCTTGGTAAAGTCAGCCCTTGGATTCATGGTTTCCTCACTTTTGGACTGATGCTGTGTCTTGTTCTGTAGCCAAACCAGATTTCCCTGGAAGAGAATATCCTGGTGTCCCGCTACATCAACAACCCCCTGCTCATAGATGGTGAGTGTGTAGGAATTGACTTCTTCCTCTGAATTTCCTGACCAGATGGTCTCAGCAGCCTATGGGTAGCTATTTGGGCTGCCATACCTGCTTTGATAGTTCTAAGGTGCTGGAGAGATTTACCTATGGGGGCGGGGGGGAGAGAAGATTCCTCAAACCCAGGGAGCTTCCCTGTTGGGGAAGCTCTGAACATCTCAAGTCAGCAGAAGCTGATAGACTCTGCTGTCTATTTTACACCATCTCCCTCAGAAGGGTCTGCCGCTCCCCCCTCAGCTGGGTGCAGAGTCTGGAGGCTCTTGGGAAGTATTTGTGGTCACTGATTCCTGCTAATCCCTTCCAGACTTCAAATTTGATGTGCGCCTGTATGTACTGGTGACGTCCTATGATCCGCTCGTTGTCTACCTCTACGAGGAAGGACTAGCCAGGTAGGATTCACACCCCTTCCCTCAAAGCAGTTGAACCTGAAGCTCTAGGATCAAGAGAGCTTCTCCCTACCCTTGCCCTGCTCATCTTTCATTCAGAGGCCTGGCAGAGAAGGAGTGCCTCAAAGTTTTAGTTGTAGGTATTTAGTGGTGATGTGCCCGAAGGGGAAGTGACTGATTTTGATGACATGGTTATGGGAGGGGAAAAACCTTGATAAACAAATCTTGGAGTGATTGTCCTCACAGATTCCATTTTTGGTGCACCTGCACCCCATGCACGTGATCAGATTCTTTTTAGCTAGTGTCAGTTGGGCCATGCCTGGTCCCTAGATACCCTTCCCCCAACTACTCCCAGGCAAAGTGGACTCTATCATCTCTCAGTTCCTTCTTGCTATCCGTGGAGCCCCAGCACTGTCTGCTTCTCTTGAGCAGTCTATGATTCACCTTTGATTTTAGGATTAGCTCATTAGTGAGTGAGAATTAGTTGTTTCCTTTTGCCAGTTGGCACAGGTACAAGTATATTTTAAAAAAACAAGAAATGTGGATTTTTGTCATTTTAAGCGTAATCCCCCGCTGCTTTTAATGTCTACCCCATATAGGGGCTTTTAGATCATGGCAAAGGCTAAAGTCACCAAGGTTTAAGACCTGTCCCTTGTGTGACTGTCGATCAGCGATGGATGCTGTCAGTGCCCGATGTGCCTTAGGGAAGGACACATTGTGGAATGTTGTTCCATGGTGGTTACTTCTCCAGGTGCACCCAGACAGTGAGTGAATGAGGGGAGGCTGAAGCTTTTCCTGCTGGAGAAGTCAGTGCAGGCTTCCTCGGACTCTGGAATATCTTTGGAGAAGCCTCAGTGTGTGGGTCTATTCGTCTCCCTCAGTGCCCTGGTGAGCTACACTCCCAGGCCGCTTCCTCTGAAAGGCCTAATTTGTCCACCAGTACATCAGCGTTGATGTCTGGTAGAAGCAGGAAGGAGCACTGTTCCAGAGATGATGCCAGACACAGGTTGGGCCTCCTGCTGGTGTCAGGGAAGGTGAGAAGTTATGACTTGTTTTGACTTCAGTTGATATAAGTTGGATAAGACACTTGATGGTACCTCAGTGCTGATATTTAAGGCAGCTCAGGTGGTACCATCTAAGGCTTAGGAATGTACTCCCTCTTGTACTAGCCCCAGCACTGTGTACTTCTGTATTTGGCGCTTATACATTTATCGCCTTGTTTGGTGGGCCCAGTACTGGGCCCAATGTTAAGAGATTCAAGGAGGTAATTACCCCCCCCCCCCCCGCAACTTTAGAACCTCCATGTTTGGCTAGGGAAGAGACCCCTGTGCAAACCTACCTGGTTCATAGGCAGGGTACTTCTGACAGACTTCTTCTGTTAGAGGATGTATATTCCTTCTCCTCTTCCCTAAAATGTATTGTGAAATCATCCCCTCATATTCCATCTCCCCTCTGGATAGCTCAGAGGAAGTCCAGGAGAAAATCTAGATATTATTCAGTTAGAGGAGCTAAGAACACAGTCATAGGGAGCACCCATCCTGGTATCCTTGATGTGCCCTCCTCCACACTCTCCTACCTTCCCTGATCATACTGGATCCCCTGGGGATATTCAGCCCTATTTCTGAAAGCCAGCATTCCCCACTGTATCCAGAGCTAGGTCTCCATCACTGAAGAGACAAATTCAGCTTCCATGGGTGAATTGAGTTCTATGGCTGCTGGGGAGGCAAGAGGAGGAGAATGGAAAAGAACAGCATTCTCCTGAACAGGAGCATCAAATCCCAGCTCCAATGTTGTCCTGCCCTGTTGAGGCAGTGAACATACCTTCACTAGCCTAGGAGGATTAATTCTGTGTCTTCTAGGACCTGATAAAAACAGATGGCTGATACCCTGCAGAGACTGTAGAAGAGAATCATAGAAACGTAAGACTGGAAGGGATCTCAGTAGATCATAGTCAAGTCACCTGCTCTGAGGCAGGACTAAGTAAACTCTTGAATATACTTGATCTAACTTGAGGAAAGTTGGCTGTACCAGTCAGCAATGGTCTACTGTAACATGCCAGATGGATGTGGCACACACCAACTTCTGTCTACTAACTTCAGGAAAGCAGACAGAAGATATCAGGCCTCTGAATATTTTTATTAGCATCCCATACCTGGCACTCTTGTGGTACAAGCTGTATCAGAGAGCAAAACAGTAAGTCCTCCAAAATACCCATGTGAGAGGACCCCACAAAAGATCAACCTTGTTGGTTGAAAGCCTACAAATGAAGGAAGCAAACTACCAAACACTACTCCCACAAAAAGATTTTTTTTTTTAATTTGGACAGCTATCCAATTTGATGGCTAAACTACCCGAGAAGCATCAGGAGGAACCACAATTTCTTATGGCTGATGGCCAGTTAACTGCTAAACATCTCTACAGGCTGCACTAAATCTATCTGATAAGAGGTGCAAATAATGGCAACATCAATATCCATGAAGAGGTGGTCATGGCTTCAGCCCTTGGGGATCCCAAGGGAGGTCCAAGCAATAATTGAGGCCCTCCCATTTGAAGGAAGCATCTATTTAGCAGTGGCACTGATGAGGCACTACATACTTTTGAAGAATTCCAGGCAACTCTGATCTTCAGGGCTCTGTCCCATCCCTTAAAACAGTGGTTCTCAACGTTTCCAGGCTACTGCATGAAATTTTAGTTTGTACTGACTTTGCTAGTGCTTTCTATGTAGCCGGTTAAACTAGGCAGATATCTAGAGGAGTTGTACTCCCTGGAAAACCTCTGCATACACCCAGGTTGAGAACCACTGCCTTAAAAGAAAGCAATGCAAGCAACAGCCATACCTCAGGAAGTGTTTCTCAATGCAGTATTACCAATCTCCATGATTGTCTGAGCCTCAAAGAAAGATGTAGAGCAGGGGTCAGCAACCTTTCAGAAGTGGTGTGCCAAGTCTTCATTTATTCACTCTAAGGTTTTGCTTGCCAATAATACATTTTAATGTTTTTTAGAAGGTCTTTCTCTAAAGTCTATATTATGTAACTAAACTATTGTATGTAAAGTAAACAAGGTTTTAAAAATGTTTAAGAAGCTCCATTTAAAATTAAATTAAAATGCTTATCTTATCAGTTTAGTATAGTGGTTCTTAACCTGGGATGCACATACCTCCTAGGGGGTATGAGATGCCTTTTCTCGGGGTGCGAGACGTGAGATATTTTTAGAAGGTAAATCATCGAAAACCCACATCAAGCACAGGCACATAAGTACAACTTTGTTTTGTCAAACCTATATATTAACGTTATACATTTAACAATTACGGTAATATACAAACAAAGTTTAAGCTAATTGTAGTGTAATACAATTACATTACATTCTCTCACCCCTTATCAAAGGGGTGAGAGAATATATTTTAAGAACTCCAGAGTGTCAGCAGGCTGAGCAGGGCCAAGTGTAGTGTATTAAATTGCTCCCCAGGGGAATGTACTACTTACAGCTGCCAGTCCTGATGCTCTGAGCGGCATGGTAAGGGGATAGGGAACAGGGGTGATTGGATAGACATGGGAGTGTCAGGGGTGTGGATAGGGGACAGGGAGCAGGGGGGCTTGGATGGGGTGGAGGGGTCCTGGGAGGGGGCAGTCAGACAAGGAGCAGTGGGGGTTGGATGGGTGGAGGGTTCTGAGGGGTGCAGTCGGGGCAGGGGGTCCCAGGACAGGGTGGGCAGGGGACAAGGAGTAGAGGGGTGTGTTGGATGGGTCAGGTGTTATGAGGGGGGCAGTCAGGGGGTAGGAAGTGGGCGGCTGTTTGGGGAGGCACAGCCTTCCTTGCCCTGGTGTATTGTATTAAATTTCTCCCCATAGGAATGTGCTACTTATGGCATACTACTTACGGCTGCCAGTCCTGGTGCTCTCATAGGAATGCACTACTTGCAGGAGAAATTTAATACGCTACACTGGCGGACAGAACCTCAGCTCGGCAGCAGGCTGAGCAGCTCAGCCCACCACTGGTCTGGAGTTCCATCCACCAGCTCCTGCCAACCAGGGTCCCAGCTGCCAGTCCCGCTCAGCCCAGTACTGGCCTGGGGTTCTATTCACCCAGGCTGGCAGCGGGCTGAGCGGGGGTGGCAGCCAGGACCCTGGCTGGCAGCAGTGTGCCAGTAAAAATCAGCTCGTGTGCTGCAGGTTGCTGACCCCTGATGTAGAGATTTCATTATTGGTAACCCATTGGCTCCTACTCAGCTGCCCTGAAGTCTGGGGCTTTGAATGGGCAGCAGGTCTAACACTATCATTGGGAGCCTGGTTGGACCACAAGATCTATTTTACACCCCCTGCCACCCCACTCCCCTTTACCACCCTTGGTAACCACATATTTTCAAGAAGCTTGGGCTGGAATTACCTTGCACCACTGGCTCCTTCAGATCATAAGGAAGAGATGTCCCATGCATCTTCAGTCTCTTCCAACCCTCTTCTCCCCTTCTGGTGTCTTTCCAGGGACACCTCTTGCAAGAGATTGTTGAGGCAGGAAGTAAATTTTCTAGTACAACTGGGAGCAGGAGCCAGTGGAGGAACTGCCCTTGGAGTTCAGGAGCAAGTGATTTTATTCCTGCTTCTGAATCCTAAAGAAGAAAAGAGGCTGTAGAACCTGCTTCTTCATCTGCCTCCCTCTTCCTCCCCCCCCCCGGATCTTTGTCTCAACCCCTTTGCATACTATTTCAGATGCAAAATGGTAGACCAACTTCTAATGAAAGGCATGCTGTAGGTCGAAAGATATAAGCTATTCCATAAAATCTAAATGCCTATTTTCATATCTCCATATATCTGGTTCACAAAAATCCCTGCGATTCCTGATAGGAACATCCCATTACCAATACAGAGTTCTGACCTTTTGGCCACTCTACAGCTCTAAGGGTTTTCACTAAATGGCTGTCATTAGTGGCAGCTCATCTAAGGAGACAAGAATCCAGGTACGCCTTTACCTGGACAATTGGCTAATTCAAGGAAGATCACCACAACAGATGACTTAGCACAGACAATCCTGAAATTCTGTATCTTTTCAGGTTTCAAAAGGAACAGAGTGAAATCCTCACATTCAAACTGCTCAGGTGAAGTCTATGGTCTGTTAGACTTCAAATTAGTGAGGGCTTATCTTCCATAGGAAATATTTCATACAATGAGACCACCCAGTCAGTTTTAGCCCACCCAACACCACAAACAAGAATGTCTGAGGCTTCTAGGGCACATAGCCATTTACACTTCTAATCACACAGTATGCCAGACTACAGTATTGATCTAGGCAGGAAGTTGCTGAGATCAGTAGCTCTCCAGCTAGGATGACCAGATGTCCTGATTTTATAGGGACCGCCCCAATTTTTGGGCCTTTTTCTTATATAGGCTCCTATTTTACCCCCTCCTCCCCCCCGTCCCAATTTTTCACACTTGCTGTCTCGTCCCCCTATCTCCAGCAGACACCGCATGGACATGATGGTCATGGTCCCACAAGAATTGTCATATGATGAACAAAACCACTTTAGATATGCCGTGGAGTTCCATTATCTGTCTCTTCCTACAAAGATGCTGGTAACATGCCTTCACTCAGGAAGGGTTCCTCTTGAGCCACTGAAAAGTCAAGGACTACGGTCTGCTCAGATAGCAAGTCTGCACACACACACATTTTAGAGGTCAGGGCAATCTCCCTGGCATGCAGCTTTTTCTATCCCTTCTTAATGTCCATCAGCTGGAATTGCTGATTCAACACCACAGCAATACCCTATATCAGTGACTCTTAACCTTTTGAGACTACTCTACCCCTTTCAGAAATCTGATTTCTTGCATACCTCCACATTTCACCTCACAATATATATAACTGTATATTTTTCTATATGAGCTTCTCAGCACCAGCTTTCTCCCTGACCGCATTAGTCTTTACTTCAGGGCTAGCAACTAGTCCAGAATTGCTATCTGGACTTTCCATCAGCTCCATAAGAGTCAATCTGACAGCAGTATCTGCAAATTGCTCTCCTATCTGTGGCCACACTGTTTCCCCCCTCTCCAGTGACTGTTACTGAAGGTTCTCATGCATGTTTTTTCCCACTGTTTGAGAGCCCTGTCCTCCATGGGACCTTAATGTGGCACTGGCAGGGTTAATGTGTCCCCTCTGAGTCTTTAGCAACCTGCTCCCTTTTAACAGCTGGCTGCTAGGAAAATGGTTTTCATTGACATTACCTCAGCTAGGAGGGATGGGGAGATTGAGGCTTGTATGTCAGCTCCCCTGTATGAAGTATATCACAAGGACAGGGTTCTCCTAGACCTTACTCTGTTTCTGCCCAATGTTGTCTGAGTTCTGTGTAAATCAGTCCATTCACCTCTTTATTCTTCCTTAAGCCTTGCTCTAACCTGGGATAAAGCAAAGCTTCACACACTAGATGTAGTGAAGGTATTGTCTTTTTATTTGGATAGAACAAAGTCATTTGGCAACACATACACACTAGTTGCATTTGCTGACAAAATCAAAGCGTGACCTTCCAAGTGGGTCTTGCAGTGTAAGAACTTGCTGTGAGTTAGTTAGGCCATATCAGAGCTCTTTCCACTAGGGCTCAGACACCTTAAATTGCTTGTTTGAGTAATATTCCCATACTTGATCTAGTATGGGTCTCCAGACTTCCAATTTTGGTAGGATTGTCCTGCAGTCACTATTCAAGCAGGACTCCTACCTGCCTCTAAGCAAATAGACAGCTGCTTGTTAGTCACTATGAGTGGAATCCATTGGCAATTGCTCAAAGAATGGCTACTTATCCCACAGCAACTGTGGCTCTTTGAGATGTGTTGTCCACACAGATTTCACAACTCGCCCTCATCTGCTAATGGGGAGTTCTATCCATGTGGGCTTTTGTATTGGTGAAGCAGTTGGGTCCATTCAGCCATTTGTGCCCTCAGATGGGGAGGTTGCAAGGGCACAGCATGACCACCAGATGGACACCACTGGCCAAAAAAAATCTGACTCAAGCACATGTGGTGCATGGGCACCAAGAGTGGAATCTGTGCCGAAAGCACATCTTGAACTAGTTACTGAAGGGTAAGCAACTGTACTTTCTCTGCTCCCACATCCACACCTTGTATTCTTTTTGAGAAGGGGCTAATGTAAGTGGAGGCCAGTCTGTCTGCTGTGGGGCATTGTGGAGGGTCTGCATGCTACTGTCAAAGACCAGGTCTCTTGTAGACATATAGTTCCTCCAGCTACAGGATACCTGATGCATGATTATAGAATTGGTGCCAAAGGTAAAATCAGAAGCACATCCCTGGGTGTGTCACCCTAGGTCAGGGAACTAGCCTGACCCCTGGTAGAGTGACCCATAGCTCTGCTGCTGCCCCACAGTTGATAGTTCACAGTGTGGCTTATATGGAGTACCTTTAAATGACAAGAATAAACCTACTTCTATCAGCTTCCTTAATGACTCGTCAACCTCCTCCTCCTCCCCCCCATAAATCTCCAGGGCTGGTGAGTAGGTGCAGCAAGTGATGGCAATCCCCCAGGGTATATCTAGCAATTGGATGGAACAGAAACAGTGTCAGTCATATAATGGAGGTTAAGGGTGGGGGAATGTGAGAGATTAGATATTTCCTCCTATGTGTGGCCTCCAGGTGGCACTAGCAACCTTGGTTGTTTTCAGGGTCTTGTGGTGATTTTCCTCTTGCCCTGGATTTGTGTGCCTGGACACAGAAGATCCTGGAGCTCCAGGTTCTTGTTTGTCTTCCTGGTGTAGTATAAATGCCTAGAGAGACCCCTTTAAGGGCTTACAGACTATTGGTGCTTTGGCTAAGGCTGGGACAACCTCAGACTGTGAAGGAGAAGGATTCAACACTTGTGGCTGTGACTGGAGGCTGCTTTTCCTCCCCCATTGTAGAAGCTGCAGTGTTTAAGAGTGGAAACGATGTGGTGGGGCTCCTGGGAGGTCTGGGGAGTGATATGTGGTAAAAGCATACTGTGGCACAGTGGACGTGGCATAGATGTAGTGGGGGTGAGGGCTTTGTGCATGTGGAGGCCAGGTTTAGGGACCTCCCTTGCTGACCAGAGCAATGACATTGTACCTGTATTCTGCAGTTTTTCCCAAAACCTGGCTAGTTTCCAAAACGTGACTTCTGTATTTGTTCCCTTGCCAGCTTCTGCTATATCCCACTGAAAGCCAGTGTACAGCTCTGTCATGCCTCAGGGAGCCCCAGTGGCTGGTGCCTCTTGGCAGAGAAGAGTTACTGATAATAGAACATGTGGAGGCTCCATAGGACAGACTTTTCTTGACTTGAGGAGGGACTAAATAGCATGCATCAGCTGATGCCTGTTTGCCTGAGTAGAAACCTCCCTGTGTCTGGCTTCCAGAGTACACCCTGACTTGACATGAGGTGATCTAGGTTTGGAAGTGAGGCTCTGGAACAGAGGAAGTAGGTTTAGGCTCTGATGCTGCATTGCTGTGTGGAATGGCAGGAGGTGGGGCATAGGAAAGCTCCCTTGGGCAGCAGTGGGGAAGCAGAGATCCAATGATGAAATCTTCTGGGTTATTCAGGCTTTTGAACCTTCTCAGAAGTTCTGAATGCAGCTGTTCCATTTCTACTGCTGAAATCCTGTTTTCTTGCTTTGAGAAGTGTGTTGGGCAGAATTCAGGGTGCCCTGACCTGAGGTGCCAGACACAAGAGCAGGCTCTTTTGTGGTTTGCTCTTTCCTCAGAGGAAGTTTTTTGTGGGGTGTAACCTTAGGCCATCGAAGCTGAGAGTCCAGCTTTCAGAGCAGCACCAGGACTAACAGCATCAAACAGCTCTGTCAGTGCATCTTATCTTGCCTTGTAGTGCCCCCTGCTATTCTGGTCTTGCCCAGCTCCCAACTCTGTCAATGTTCCTAATCCATAGTAGTCCACTATTTCAGTCCTGTGTCCCTTCTATGAAGGAAAGCTGGCCAATCATTTTGAATTGGTGGTGGTCTTTCAGTTCTCTGTTGGTGCCTGAAACAAGAACAGGGCTTCTCTAGTGTGAGACAGACAGGGGTATGCCATGCTGTTCCTTAAGGTCTTGTCCAGATTTGATTTAAAGGTGTATCATTAGAACATGTTAGCTGATACATTTTTAAAAACCTAATGTAGTCAAAACACATTGCTTTTAATATGTGCTAAACTGATCAGGATTAAGATTTAAGACTAAAGGGATTATTATGATCTAGTCTAATCTCCTATATGACACTGACATAGAATTTCACCAGTGATTTCTGCATCAAGCCCATGACTTCTGAATGAGCTAGAACATATCTTCTAGAAAGACTTCCAATCTTGGATAGTTAGAGCTTTGGGGAGCCTAGGTCTGCTGTAGACTTTTGAATTATGTTAGCTAACAACATGTTCAAATACACACCTTTAAATCTTAGTCTAGACCAGACCAAAAAGATAACCCACGGGGGAGGGTATTCAAAGAGCATCAAACTGATTTTGAATGCCTCATTGTATCCCAGGGGACTGCATAGCCATGTACTAGCAGGTAGATGTCTCTTCTGACCTGCTGTGAAATTGTCTGGTTGTCTTAATTTTGTTTTTGTTTTCTGTTTCTGATTCCCCTTCAATCAGAAAGCCTTGTTCTTGGAATGCGGGCGGGGGGCGGGGTCACAGTTAGGGTTTGAATGGTTTCCACTGCCCATAGCTTGCAAAGTGGGGGTTTCATTCTGTCCTTCCCAGTTTTTCCCTCTGTCTAGCTTATTATGAAATGGAAATTAACCTGAATCTTTTTCAGGGACTTCCTGTTTGTGTTTGTGCCCCCATCCTGCATGGTGGCTTTGGGAAATGTGTGCCTTGCTGCTGTGACCATCAGGGGGTGTTGATGCACAATGATCGTTTTTGGTGTTCTAGAAAAATGTCTGGTTTTTCTTTTCAGTTTTGTTTTAAACTTGGTCTTTACTACCTGAATTTTCTGCCTTTTTTTTTTTTTGTCAGCTCTATTTCTGATCCTGAACCACTGGAAGGGTTCCAGCCCAGCAGGAACTTTGTAGCCTGACTTTCACTGAAATTGAGAATTTTTTTGTAAAGCAACAAATTGAGCTGAAAACCAAATGTGCTTGTGAAGGGCTCAAGGAGCAGTAGCTGAGGGGGAGGTGAATGTGTACTTTAGAATGACACGAGAGTTCCAGTAATGTCTGAGCTGGCAGCTGAACCTCATAATGTCTGACAGTGGGCTGCCTTCCTGCCATCTGAGCTCACTGAACTCCAGAGTTTGCAGTGCCCCCTCCTTCAGTAGCCCTGCTTGCTAATTAGCACTGGCTCCGCTGGGATATTTACCTTTTCTCTGCTGGATTCCTGTGGTTTCCAAAGAATTCAGGTGCTCCCTGCGAGCCAAGGAATTCACATTACCTCACAGGATGTGCTGTGGCCAGAGCCTGCTGCAGCAGCCCAGTCCCCCACGCCCCTAGTAACCCCTGCCTAGCAGGCCCTGGCTGTTTGGGGAGCATAATGAATTCCTGCAATGGATGGCTGGGGATCATTCTCATGATCCTTTCCCAGGCACCTCCATCCAGCATAGCGGCCATGGACAAGCGGATCCACTTGGGGGGTTAAGCTAGGGTTATCACCACTGGCTCATCACTTCTCTTACATTAGACTGGGGTTTTGAGCTTAAAGAGAGGAAGGATGGTCTTGTGGTAAAAGCACAGTATTCTGAGTCGGGTGGCTTGGATTCTACTGCCTGGTTAGCCATTTGCTGAGTCTCTTGGGCAGCTCACTTCCCTGATTGTGCCTGAGTGTCCTTCTCGTGTAAAAAGAGATGAGGCCTAGTTCCATGCTATCTCTGTGGTGTTTGGGTAGGGAAGTCAAATAATCTTGAAGCAGGGCCAGATGATGCCCTTGGCTACATCCATACAGCTCCCATAGGAATTAGAGAGGCACTGTGATGATAGGGTTTGTGGGCTGGGACTCCACAGTTAGAGCTGCATACTCCCACAGATAACAGTAGCAGCTCTGCTGAAGCTTAGGAGAAGTCTTGTCAAAGAATAATAAAGTGGAAAATGGCTCTTACACAGTAACTGTTTATGCTATAGTGATTGTTACTTTAGCATTTCACCATTGGGCAGTAAGAAGGCTGAGGGGTCCCACTAAGTCTAACTGTGTGACCTCCGTTTCTTCTCTTGTCTCCTTCCGCCTTTGGCACTTGGAGAGCCTTAAAGGAAAGGAGCTATCAGACCATCTTGTTCTACCCATTGGACCCTGCTCTTTGTTTTCTCTCCTTTTGCTTACTGTACTGTGGTGTTTTTCTTCTTGCATCTTTCTCCCTTCCTCCTATCCCCACCTTTTTGGGTTCCTCTTGGGCATCAGCAGATGCCTTATGCATGGAAGGGGCTGCAAAAGGCAACTGGCTAAGATTGCATTACGCTATTCCCTTTCCAACAGGCTCCATGTGTTGAATTCTCAGAAAAGGAGCTGGACTAGTCTTAGGTTAGCTTCTCTTCACTGCAGATGTTCATTATACCCACAAAATACTCTTAATGGTAGGATGCAAGTTTGAAACCCATTAGCTTGTTAGCTTGTTCCTGCATCTTTTCACAAGAGACCCTATTTCCTGCACCTGTTGGTCTCGCAAAAACTGGGGCAGAACTTTGAGTTCCTTGCATTTTGGCTTTTCCTATTACTCTATTGTGCTAAGAGCATTTGAATAGATTCATCTGGCTTTTGGCAAAGGAACTCCGCCATATAGTGTCATCTGCACCAATGTGCTAATGGGGTTAACAGCTCAACTTCTACTGCTGCACCTACCTGGTATACTGCTCCACTGCTTGTTTTGCTGTGGAGATAATTGATATCACAGGCAGGGAACTGGTGTGTGATTGAGGAGCAGGGGCAGGAACAGAGGCAAGACCCTGGACCAGTGTTGTGCTCCCATTCTGTATGGGATAGAGCTCCCTAGCTGCACTTTGGGACTGCAGCCTTTGTACTGCATAAGGGTGAAAATATTTGTAACCTCTTTCCACCAGTTCTTAGCCCATGGAGCAGCTTTCTCGGGGCATCATGTTGATGTCTCTCTGTCCTGGTTTAGCAGCAGCTCATGGCAACTGGCTGAGACAAGGGTTCCCAGGTGTCCGGTTTTCGACCGAGCGTCGGCTCTGCAGCTCCCATTGGCCAGGAACCATGGCCAATGGGAGCTGCGGGGCTGGTGCCTGTTGGGGCAGGCAACGCACAGGGCCCTCTGGCTCCTGCACCTAGGAGTTGGACTTCCAGGCGCAATGTGAAGCCAGGGCAGGCAGGGAGTCTGCCTTAGCCTTGCTGTGCTGCCAACTGGGAGCTGCCTGAGGTAAGTGCTGCCCAGCTGGGCCCGCACTCTGCACGCCAACCCTCTGCCCCAGCCCTGAGCCCCCTCCTGCACCCCACACCCCTCATCCCCTTCTGCACCCCTGCCTCAGCCTGTTGAAAGTGAGTGAGGGTGGGGGAGAGCGAGCAATGGAGGGACAGGGGAGTGGAATGAGCTGGGGAAGGGATGGGGCAAGGATGTTCAGTTTTGTGCGATTAGGAAGTTGGCATTTGTATTAAACAGTAAGTCTTGAAAGAGTAAAGACTAGGGAAGGTGCAAGTGGCTTTCCGTTTAGTCTTAGTGCCCTAAGCAGGGAGCCCTTGACAGTCCAGTGGAGCCAAGAGCAGCTGTGAAGGGTAAAGAGGGAGATTCCAGAATTAGAGGTAGGGATGTTTAGATCAGTGGTTCTCAACCAGAGGTCCAGGGCCACTGGGGGGCTGTGAGCAGGTTTCAGGGGGTCCCCCAAGCAGGGCCAGCATTAGACTTGCTGGGCTGCAGGGCAGAAAGCCAAAGCCCGACCACATGGTGCTGAAGCCTGGGGCTCCGAGCCCTGCCACCCTGACTCGGGGCTGAAACTGAATCCTGAGCAACTCCCTGTGGTGTGGAGCCCCGCAACTGCCCTGCTTGCTACCCCCAAATGCTGGTCCTGGCTTTTATATGCAGAAAAACAGTTGTTGTGGCACAGCTGGGTGTGGAGTTTTTATAGCATAGTGGGAGGAGGGAGGGCTCAGAAAGAGAGGTTGAGAACCCCTGGTTTAGATGGCTTTTGTGTACAGTTAAGGAAAAACCATTGCTCAGTTGTGTCTTATGCTTTTCTATAGCACCCATGCAGGTAAAGAGGAATTAACTATACTGCTTCCCCCCACATCTGCTAACAGGCCCTTTGTCCTTTCGTCCTTCTCTCCCAGGCTCTCCTTTGGGTCCTGATTAATTACCCTGTAGTTGCCAAGTTTACATATGACAGTAAACTTCACCTTATGGTTAATATACCCTTCCCTAAGCAGTGCGAGTAGAAGACCTGGAGCTGTACAAAACCTTGGAAGGACGGGGTTTTGGACTGATATCTGCAGGATTGGGGTTAGGGCTGCACAGCGACAAGCCCTGGAAATGGGAGTAAGTTATTGGGGAACAATATGGCTGTGTTTCTCTGTGTCTGATACAAGCAGTGGGTAGCACTAAGTATGGGAAGGGGATTTTACAGCCATGCTACTTCTGGCTGTGATTCTGTCAGATTTCACAAGTACAGTTGACCCCAGATTCCTGTTGGATGGGTGACCTCTCTTGAAAACTCAGGGTTCTTCGTGAAATAGTGTTGATGATTTTTTTGGGATGCTTTACCACTCAAGTCAGTACTAAACCCAATGCGTCAGTGTGGCATGAAGGAGTGCTGTGCTATTGGAGTTAGTGTCTCTTTGCTTTGTCACCTTTCTTGCTTCTAGATACTGTTGATGAATTCCCTAGAAGTTTCTGTTATGAATTTTGGGGGAAAATAAATATAGTCATGTCATAAGGTCATAACACTCTTTCCATTCCACTAGTGTCTTAGGCTGTTAAGCAGCAGTTACTAAAGTTAGACATTTTTAAATAAGCATGTCCAGATAACTTCCATCCAAGAGTTTTATAAGAGTTGGTTGAGGAGCTCACTGGAGCATTAATGCTGATTTTCAGTAAAACTTGGAGAAGTTCCAGAAGACAGACAAACAAAGTTAATGTTACGCCAATATTTCAAAAGGGTTAACACAATGATGGGCTAATTATAGGCCTGTCAGTCTGACATTGATCCTGGGCAAGATAATGGAGAGGCAGATATGGGGCTCCTTTAATAAAGAAATAAAGGAGGGTAATATAATACCCATCAATATGGGTTTATGGAAAATAGATCCTGTCAAACTAGCTTGAGATGTTTTTATGAGATTACAAGTTTGATAAAAGTGAACAGTGTTGATCTAATATACTTTTAAACTTCTGCATGGCATTTGGCTTGGTACTGCAAGACCTTTTGATTAGAACACTAGAGAGAGAGAGAGAGAATCTACATGGCACACATTAAATGGATTAAAAGCTAGCTGGTAGGTCTTGATGTAATTATAAATGGGGAGTTATCAAATGGATGTGTTTTTAATGGAGTCCTGCAGGGATTGGTTCTTGGCCCGACAGTATTTAACGTTTTTTTTAGCAATGACTCAGAAGAAAACATAAAATCATCACTGATAAAGTTTTCAGATGACCTCAAAATTGGGAGAGTGGTAAATAATGTAGAGGACAGGTCATTAATATGGAGCAATCTGGATCACTTGATAAACTGGGTGTGAGCAAACAATATACATTTTTATATAGCTAAATAGAAATGTGTATATATCTAGGAACAAAGAATGTAGGCCATACTTAGAAGATGGGAGAGACCCTATCCTGGGATGCAGTGACTCTCTGAAAAAGATCTGAGTGTTGTGGAGGTGAACCAGCTAAATGTGAGCTCCCGGTGCAATGCTTTGGCCAAAAGGGCCTGTGCTATCCTACATGCACAAATAGGGAATCTCAAGTCAGAGTGGAGGTAATTTTATCTCTGTATTTGGCACTGGTGCTACCACTCCTGGAGTACTGTGTCCAGTTCTGGCATCCACAATTCAAGAACAATGTTGATAAGTCAGAGAATTCAGAGACGAGCCGCAAGAATTATCTAAAGGATTGGAAAACAAGCCTTGGAGTCAATGACTCAAGGAGCTCCTTCTGTTTAGCTTAACAAAGAGAAGATTAAGGGGTGACTTGATTATGTCTGTAAGTATCTATATGGGCAACAAATATTTGATAATAGGCTCTTCAGTGTAGCAGAGAAAGATACAACGTTGAAGCTGAAATTAGACAAATTCAGACAGGAAAGAAGGTGTAAATGTTTAACATTGACGATAATTAGCAATTGGAATAATTTACCCAATGTCATGGTTGATCTCAGTCACTGGCAATTTTTAAATCAAAATTGTTTTTCTAAATATACTTCTAAAAGGTATGCTCTAAATTTATTTTTGGAGAATTTTTATGGTGTGTTATATAGGAATTCAGATTAGATGATCACAATGATCCCTTCTGGTCTTGGAATCTATGAACCTATACCTTGGATCTTTCATTTGTGACCCCAGGTCACTTTCTACAAGAGTTGGTATTGTGGGGGAAAGTACTGTTGACCTGACCCCATCCCATCCTGTGACAAGATCTATGCACTATATGCAAGAGGCCTACAGGTCTGCATCCTGTAAGACTTAGCTTAAGCTAAGAGCATTTGCATATGCTGGGCCGTGGTATTTTGACCCAGATAATGAACTAGGCCAACCTCTAGCCTAACTGAAGTCCCTAGCTGTCCGTTATATGTACACCCCTCCCCCCAAACCTGCAAAGGCTCCTAGACAAAACGCAGCCACAAGCAAACCGCAGATCTTGATAATAACTAAGTGCGTTAGCACAGTGCTAATTATGAAACTGTTTATTTTAGCTCCTTATAAGGCTTTATTAACAATGCTTGAGTAATTAAAAAAAATTAAGGAAATGTATCATTTGACTTGGATGTAAAAAACTATATGACTGGTATTATAGGGGCAGGACAGAGAGACCGGGGTGGCACCTGCATGTGACCATCTCTATCTCCCTCTCCCTGCATGCTTGTATTCAATAAAAGGACCTCAGGCTGTTTGAACGAAACAGATGGTGTGACTCGTTTTCCACAACAGTATAATAACCTTTGTGTCCTGGCCATATTCCAGCCAGGGAAATTGCATTCTATTTAAATCCCCCTTCATTTTCAGGTGGATAGATTTATTTCACCTACTGTTGAGCAGTGCTGTTAAACTGCCACCAATTCTGTCCTCAAGATGTCTGCATTTCATTGGTGGAGAGAGAGTTTTTTTTTGTATGTACAGAGTTGTAGTGCACTTTGAGATCGCTCTGAGGTGAAAGACACTAATAAAATGTAAGTTTTCTATTACTAAATTGTGCTTGGAATCTGGAACTGGGGCTATCCAGGAAATGGTGAAGCCCTCTAGGGAAGGGAGAAGTTGCAAGAGTGGGAGATAAAATGCTTGGGTTTGGAAGTACTGAGAACACAGTAATCTCTGTGACCAGCAGTGGTTAGTATCACGTAGCTGATTGTGGATAGTGTGGGAACTGAATCACTCTCCTCTGTGGAAGGTGGCAGTTTCAAGCCCCTGGGGAAAAATAGAGCATAGTGTTTTTTTCTGAAATTGCTTTGTCTCTATTTACAAGTCGTGGGATGGCCTACTTGCTAGCACACTACAGTTGTATCCCCTTTCCCATTTGTATTACTGTCCTATTTCTCACCTCTTTTTCCCCCATATAGCTGCCCTGGTTTTCCGATTTCTCTGTGCTACGTATGTGATGCCTCAGGTTCTGAATGCACTCATGAGTGTGGGTTTTTTTTTAAACATCTATACATACAGTTATGTGGCTACAAAAATGGTCAGTGAGATGTTTTGGGTGGGCTTTGTACACAGAGGCATCACAGCCAGAAAAGGGAGAATAGTTACTCTGACTCTAAGGCTACCATACCTGATAATGCTGCTGTTAGAACTGGGTATCTCATTACCAGAGTGATACTTGGACACAAGCTACAGAAATGATCAAGGGGTTGGAGGAAAGAATGAACTCTATACAGGATGGTTAAGATGGCAGAGCTGGGAATGTCATAACCAACAAACATTTGCGATATATTCCTAGACATAAACTTTTAAAATGGAGTTAAAATAGAGAGTACATTAGAGATGTTGTAATGATCCCTAATGTATTAAACTGAGGAAATCCATAGTTAGGGTTAAATATATGAAATCCAGTCATGTTAAAATATGGAAATATACATTGAAGATATCCAACCAATCTTAACTCTGCCCTACTACAGGTCTTCCAACTTCCTCTGTAGATAAAGCTAACTGGAATCTTTTGCATGGATTACATCTAAACTTTTTATGATTAATGCTAACTTTGCCCTTTGCTATTCTTTATAACTGAATGTTTATCCTTCAGCAGGAACTTTAACTCTGCCCTGGAATGACACCATGAGGGGGAGAAAAATGAAAAAAATCTGTTTTTAACAAATCAGTTTCCACAAACACTAAAATGCCTTAATCACGATTGTGTAGCTTTTATAGAGAGTCAATACTCTGTCCCATTGACAGAGAGACACCCTTCTCAAAATGGCCACCAACTGAGGGCAGTCACGCTGAGAACAATGGGAGATGGCAGCCATTTTGAAAGAGGGCAGCCTGTTTCAGCCTCTGTGAAAGAAGCTTTCACTTATGGAAAAATAACAGGGGGAATGACCATTAATAAAATTAAAGGGTGGCACACTTTATTGCTTCTTTAGGCCGAGTTCATTGAACACATGCCCGGGGCTTGTTGCATTCCCTGGCCACAAGCTCCCTGTGCGACTGTCCATTCCCTTGTATTTCAGGTCCCTCCCTCTTTCCTCTGATCCCGGGGCTCTGTGTGTTTCCCTCTTACCCGCAACTTTCTTAGGGTATGTCTTCACTAGGAAGGCTGCAGCTGTGCTGCTATAGTGTTTCACTGTAACCACTCACTACAGCAACAGAATCCCATTTCTGTAATTAATCCATCTCCATGAGAGGTGTACCTACTTTGACAGAAGAATTCTTTCATTGATCTAGCACTGTCTACACCAGGGGTTAGGTCAGCTTAACTATGTTGCTCAGGGATGTGAGTTTTTCACACGCTGAGTGATGAAGCTGGGTCGACTTAACTTTTTAGTGTAGACCTGGGCATATTCTTCCAGTTTGTTTGTGCCTTTCTCGCTCATGGTGTCAACGCTTTTTTAAACTATTGGTGGAGATGGGAAGAGCTAAAATGGTGGGTATTATGCTTGAATGTGTTAATGGCTGCCATCAACCAACAATTACAGAGGCAGTTGAATCTGGTAGTTCTGCTAACAAACGGCTCATTATGTCCCCAATTTTCCCCCTTTTGTTTTTTTCTGTTTGTTTCCAAAATCAGCAGGGTTCCCTGAAATTTGGAATTGATCAGATGGAGTGTTCAAAATTTATTATATTACAGCCACACTGAGAGATGCTATCAAGTTGCATGTAAGGCCTTGCATGCTCCACAAGAACAACCCCCAAACCAATCTAACACAGACAAGGTTTCAGTGCGTTTAGGGAGCCTGCTCAGATTAGAGGTCTGGAAAAGTATGACACTGAGTGCTGTGTTTCTTAAATGGCCCATTTTAGTTAATTTGAAGTCCTAAATAAACCATTTTAGGGCTTGTCTACACTTACAATGCTGAAGTGGTGTAGCTGCACCACTGTAGCACTTAGTGAAGACACTATCTATGTCAACAGGAGAGCTTCTCCCATCGGCGTAGGATCTCCACCTCACCGAGAGGCGGTAGCTATGTTGATGGGAGAAGCTCTCCCATAAACATAGTGCTGTCTAAACCGGAGTTAGGTTGGTATAACTACATTGCTTAGGAGTGTGGATTTCCACACCCCTGAGAAACAGTTATAATGATGTAAGTTGGTAGTGTAAACCAAGCCTTAGTTTTAAACTCATATAGAAAAATAATTCCATGCGCAGTATTAGTGCTGTCACTTTTGGGAGGATACGCTATATTTTTCATGCATAAAAGATTGGATCCCTGTTTTAAATTCACACCTTAAATACAGACTTGCTACCAATACCTCCATAATAAAGCCACGGGTGGGAAGGAGAGGGTTAGGAGTAGTATCTCTGTAACGAGGAGGAATGGGATGAAATTAAGTAGTAGTCAGTTTAAACTGACTAGAAGCAAAACTTCTTGACAGTCGGATATATGGTATTGGGCTGTGAAATAATCTCTTGGAGGAAGGAGTGGGAGCACCTTCCTTTGGGACACTGGAAACCAGACTGGACACAGCTCTGGGAAATAGATTGTAATTGTTCTTTAGTGGTTTGCATTAGATGGTACTTAATTTAGGTCTTTTACATCTGTAATTGCAGTGATTGAGTTGTCTGCCTAATAAGTCCTATCTAGCAAGCTGCTTGCCTTCCCCAGAAAGTGTAGCTTGAATTTTTTGTCCTTGTTTTAGGTTTGCAACTGTGAGATATGACCAGGGAACCAAGAACATTAAAAACCAGTTCATGCATCTGACCAACTATAGTGTCAACAAGAAGAGTGGAGATTATGTCAGGTACTTAGAATTGCCAAAGAGATGAGAGGATGGGCTTCAGTTCTTGGAGGCGGAACCAAATTCACACCAGGGTGGGGGCGCAAATTTGTACAACTGCGTCTAAGTATGGCTTTGAAAGGTCAAGTGGTGATCCTGAGGCACAGGCCAGTTATGTGAGCCCTGCTTCCTTGGTTTGTTTTAGCTGTGATGACCCTGAAGTGGAGGATTATGGGAACAAGTGGAGTATGAGTGCGATGCTGAGGTACCTGAAACAAGAAGGGAAAGACACAACGAGTGAGTAGAGATCCCCTTTGGTTCCTTCCTTGTGTCCTCAGCTGTGTCCACCAGCAAGAAATCCTAGGAAGAGCCCTACTCGGTTCCATCTCGGGCGGAGGGCAGGATTGTTCCCTGTGATATATTCTCTAGAGCTATGGCCAGCCCTAGTTCTTAGTGTTCCCAGCGGGGAGGACCCCAAACCGTCTCTTGCATGGAATATAGTTCAACAGACTGTCGGGATGTTTCCTGATATTCTTCCCAAGTTTCCCTTTCTTAATGTCATTCTGCTCCTCCTAGTTATAACTTCTGGTACCACCCTAAATGCTTCCCCTCCCTCCACGGCTCCCATGGCTTGTTCAGTCTGGTGAGTCATCAACCTCTTGAGAACCCTGCAATTTAATGAACGAATGACTGGTTACCTGAGTCGTTTTGAATGACTTTTCATGCCCCAGGTTTTTGCTGAGTTTTGTTTTCCATCTGAGTGCTTATGTTCTGTAGAACAGCTCCCTCTTCCACACCTTTGCCAGGTCTGCTTTGATGCATTTGCACAGCAAAATCCAATTTTCCCTTAAGGGACAACTTGCCTGATACTGAGTCCTTAGCCAAATAGTGTTACTATGTCCATCCTATAAGTATTACCGGGGAACTTAGAGGATGGAGGAAAGGATTTGAATCAAACTTCTAAGTGAAACTAAGCCTTTCCCAATTTTATGTGTATGGTTATGCAGTCACTTGTGCTCACTTGCACAAATTAATGTTCTCTCAGTTGCACACGTGATTAGATATTGATACAGATCATTAGAACATTCAGTTACGCATTATAATGTCCAATGTAAAGTGATAAATTCTCCTAAATAAGCCAACCACTGAGAGAAATTAGGAAGACATTCCAATGAATTGGTTATTCCATAATTGTCCAGCTAGAGCTTTCTTGCTGATGCTGGTGTCAGACAGAATGCTGGGCTAAGAACACCAGTCTGATCTGGGACGGCAGTTCCTGTATTCTTATGCATGTGCAGGAACACTTGTGTACACTTGCCTACCCACTCATGTGCACACATTCATGCTTCCTCTTGTACAGATGCTCAAACTTGCATGCCTACTTGTGCTTACCTAGGCATATGCACACGTGTTCCCCCAAGTAGGAAAATAGTAATTGCAGTACTAAATTAGACCAGAGGTTTATCTAGTTCAGTGGCCAGTATCAAAAGGGAGTTGCCAACAAAGAAAGTTGTTGTTGTTGGGTTTTTTTGTTTGTTTTTTTTCCTAACCCCCATTAGTTTGGCTTGAGCACTAGAGTTTCTCTAACACTCTCGATTAGTTAATCTTTAAAACTCGGTGGGTGGGTGATCACTCATGCTAAATTGTGCTGTCATGCATGCGACATTCTCCTGCTTATGCTTGCTTGCATTTGTTCTTGCACTCCTGTGAGAATTCACTTGAGTGCTCCTGCCCTGGGGTATTTGTGTTCATGTATGCACTCGTGATCTCTTGCTCCTCTGGGTGTCCACATACGCTCTCATTTGCTTGATGTTACCCATGGGGTCACCCATGCTCAGATTCACATGCAAACCCAGGAGAGCATTTGCACATGAGTTCAATCCCTGCTTCACATTTTGTTTTTGTTTTTGTTCCCCCCTCTCACAGCACTGATGGCCAATGTGGAGGACCTGATTATTAAGACCATTATTTCTGCTGAGCTGGCCATTGCCACAGCCTGTAAAACCTTTCTTCCACACCGTGGCAGCTGCTTTGGTAAGGAGCCCAGGGATTGTCTTAACACATGGGGCTGTTGCAGGTTCCCTTTTCTCCTGGGTGTCTGTTACCTGCTGCTTCTAGCCCAGGTGTTGTGTGGAAAAACTTGGACTCCATATTGGGCTAGCAACAGAGGGAAATTTGGGTTTGGCTCTCTGTGCAGCCATCCCAGACTGTGGGATTGACCCCAGAGTCACTGTCACACATAGGGGGGCCCTATGATGGGAGGGGTGCTGGATTCTATGATGAGAGGAACAGGGCTACAGTTCAGAGGGAACCTATAGGGTGTTGGGCATACTGGAGTTACTGGCCCATTAGTGGTCCTGGAAAGGGTGATAGGTTGAGCACGCATTGAGATTGGTCCCTAGAAGGGGAAGGCTTGTTGCATATGAGTGTTGATGATGCCTGCTGGGCTTGCTTTTGTGTGACTGTACCACATGGCGGCGGCAGAGCCTACCTCTGGCTGAGGCTGTATACAGAGCTATGTGTTGGCAATGGGAAGGGGAAGCTTGGAACAGTTCCAAAAAGCGGCGGCTGGTACCAGTGCATGCCTCCTCCTGCTTTCCAATGGCAGCTCCTCAGCCTTCCCTGAGGTGGCCTCCTCCTGCTTCCAGCTGCTCTCTGCAAACACAGAAGGCAGGAGTCCCAGAATAGAAGATTGCTGAGTGCAGAATCAGTCTTATGCTCAGTCAGTGCTTGCACTAAAGGCTACTAGTAGCTTAGGCTGCCCTGTGTTCAGGGACCCAGGGGAATAGGCTGTCTGAGCACAGCCATGACACGTAAATCCCTTCTGCTGTGGGATTCTTGAAGGTTGGCAGCACTACATATATCTCCATGAGTGTAATGTTAATGCTGCCCATTTTGGATCCTGTGAGCTGACAGGATAGAGTGAGGGACCCAGGGAGGAGGTATGCCTGGGCATGTATGGTATCAGGTGGCAGGCTACCTCTGAAAGCTTGCCAGCTTGCAGGGTCTTTGCTTTTCTGTGTAGCTTTGATCCCTTCTTTCAGAGTCACCGAAACTCTTGGAACTGATTGGAAACTTAGCAGTCAGATGGAATTGTTTTTAGTAAAGTAGCAGTTTAGCACCTACTCCAAAAATATCAACAGCCCAATAGAGACCTGACCATCTCCCCTGTGTTTCTCCCTCCTCTTCCTCCCCCCCGCCCCATCTCAGCCCCTGTCTTAAGTTTACTCTGACCAGCTTGTGGAGAGGCTCTAATACTCTGTATGTCCTCTGTGCTGGGTCTGGCTTTGAGGTTATCCTACTTCCTGTTGCCCCCCAGGATTGGATTTAATCACCCTCTTGGTTGCCCCCTCCCCCCGCCGCCTTCCACGGGGCTGCTGTCCCACAAACCAATTTCCATTCCATTTGTTTGGATATAAACATGAATTAAGAGCTTCCCAGGAAAGAGTTTAAGCAGGAGCCATGCTGCTTCCCAAGGGAGCCAGAGGCATTCCTGGAGTGCCGTACTTGCTGCCACCTTCCCTCCCCCCTCTCAGCCAAGTGGTTGGTCATGGTCCTGAGGACCCTGAGCTGCGCCTTGCCTTCCTCCATTGCCCAATCTTCATCCCAGTGCCCTGGTCTCACCCTTTGACGCCCTGCCCCTGCTATTTGTTTACAACAAGGACACTTGCCAGCTAGGGATGTTCAAGATGGCTGACTCTGCAGTCACAAATATTAGTGAGAAAACTGAATGAGACCTAAATGGCAGAAGGTGGAATCCCTTTGGAGGCTATTTTCTCTCTGTTCCTTCCTCTGCTTTGGTAGCAAACAATGCAGCCTTGAAATGATGCGCTGGGAGGTATGGCCTATCCAAAACACAGGTTCAGTCAGGCCTGTCTACTTGATCTTTGTACCTTACTGGTGTTTCTCCATGATCTCTCTAGTCAGGTCATACTACAGAACCTTGTTCTCCCCTCTGTTGGGATGGGGGAGAGGCTGGCTTCCCCTGTGCTCCTGGCCCAATCTTTCATGGTGCTGGAGATACAAGTCTTCCCCCATACCATCCTGGTTCTCATATGCTCTTTCTGTAGGTTAGACGCTATCTCTCCTCTTCTGCCTGGTTGGGATACTGCTGGGGACTTTAGGAGAATGTTGGTAATGAATGTGGCAGTAGCTGGCCAGCCTGCAGAGTCCTAACCTCAACCAGTCCTGCAGATCTTCTGCCTACTCTTGAGCAGTTTCACTGACAGGCCTGCAGTTCAGCATAGAAGAACATTGTAGGGGGCTGTATAAATTTTATGGTTGCCATGTTTGTGCATGGGGGTGGGGGAGCACAAAGCTCTGAGAACTTGTTGCTTTGATCTGTGCAGCTGCCAGTCGATGCTCCTGCTGGCTGTGGCTTGTGGTTTCTAAATGGCTCTTAATTCGTTAAAATTAGGCTGCAAGTGAAATTCTTAGCTTGTTGTTCTCAGGGAGACTAAGCTGTGGGGGTCAGACCTGATACAGCTGCCTGAACTTGTTCGCCAGCTAAACTATGAAGCCTGAGCCCATGTCAGTGGCTGCCCCAGATTGTTCCCTAAGAAGACTTCTCTTGTAATGGAATTGGTCTGACTTTAGAAACATGCTTATAAGAGGAATCTCGTCTTCTGGGGCATTTGCACCTTCTCACTGCACCTACTCTAGAAAGACCCACACAAGGTGGCAAGCTTGGTTTCCTTCGGAAGCCCTTTCCCTGGTGGTGAGGACTCCTCTGCCTAATCAAGTTCTTGGTTTTCTAGCCCCTTCATCCTGAAGGATCCCAAAACACTACACAAACAGTTGCTTTCCCTTACACTAAAATGCATCCCTTTCTGGGATGGGATGTGACAGCTGTTCAAGAGTGCACAGCAGTGCTCCAAAACTTTAAGGCAGGAAGTGAAGAAAAAAATTATATCCAATCAAAATTGCAGGGGGAATTTAGGGGCAGAAGTAGTTACTTGTGTTAGAATTTGGCCAGAATCCCAGGACTAACTCAGCTACAGTTAAAAGAATCATAGGATCCTAAATGACCACAAATGGTCAGGCCCTTGATTTTGTCTCATTCCAAAGTCAGCATTTCAAAGTGTAAATATAGTGACCACTGTCATCCCATTGGGGCATTGCTTTGGATTTAGAACCGGCAGGGAGAATGCCACCTACTTAAATCACCAGCACCACTTTCTGAAGCACCTTGAATTTTCTGTGGGTGTGGGGGGGGTCTCTCATTGAAGCAATGACCTGGTTTGACCCTATGTAGCTTGAGAAATGTGACTGAATCACAGGCCTAGGT
Source organism: Eretmochelys imbricata (assembly GCF_965152235.1). NCBI lineage: Eukaryota > Metazoa > Chordata > Testudines > Cheloniidae > Eretmochelys > Eretmochelys imbricata. The sequence goes on from NC_135577.1 coordinate 90,939,009, forward strand.
GGTCTAGCTGCAGACATTATATATACATTCTCACTAAGCATTCATTTGGCAGGCAGTCTGGAAAATGCCAGTATTCTAAGGTCAAAGCAATACAGTCCCTGCTTTCAGGGAGAAGATGTCCTGCTCCTTGGAGGTAATAGAGGAAATGGACACACCCTCCTTTCCCCATTCCAAAAAGGCAGAGGAGTAAGGTCAAACTAGCATCACATGGAAGCAGATGTAGTCTGGAGATAAGGGGTGAAGGTGTTAGATCCTTTATAGGGAGGAAACTAACAAGTTGACCTGTGCTTTGTGCAGGCTCTGGGAAAGCTGCAGGATACAGGCTCTGACAGCAACAGGTTAACTCCGAGGGAGGATGGGATAGTACTTTGGATAGGCCTTTGCAGAGGTGATTCAGTATGAGGAGGCAGTGGCTTTGGTTCAAGCCAATTAAAGGCATCATTGTTTGTTTTTGCCTCCTAGAGTCTGGGCTTCTGGGTGGGCTAAGAAAGGCCCCGGTGTTGTGCTGAGGCCCACTTTGAAGCAAACCTAAACCTTTCCCCAGGGTGGTTGGTGGGGGATGGTGCGAAGGCTGCAAGGCTCCATTGCTACAACCCTTCTCTGCACTCATTGAAACAGCCTGAAGAAGAGGCAATATAGTGGGTCCCTGCTCACTATTGGCAGAGATCAATCCAGCAGCTAGGATGTTGCATTCTTTCCACTCTCAAAGGCGAAGGCCAGAATACCCAGGATATTTCTTGATCTTGGCAGGACAATGATAGGGTGCCTTAATCCTAGGGCTGAATTGCTCAGAATAGTGCTGCTAGCAAGCTTTCATGGGACTGTCACGGTGTGGTGTAGTAGAAACAAGAGACACTCATGCATGCTCCGTGATTCCACTCTAGAGCCATGCACTACTGGTTATCTCTACTGCAACTTAGTCTTATCATAAGCTCTCGATGGATATTACAGCTCTCTTGTCCATTGTTTGTGGGCATTACCACTCCCCGGATTGTAGTGTAGATTCTGCTGGGCATAATGGGTCTGCTTTCTTGTGAGAACTTCTCACATAGATTCTCCTGGAATCTACTCCTGTTTGTTTCATACTTGAATCTGGAGAATTCTGGGTGGCTGAGTGATCAACTTGTCCATCCCACTATGACTAAATGGCATGAATACAGGCTTTTGAAGTAGAACCTAGTGGACTGGTCCCAGGTTTGTATGGAAGTGCAGGAGCTCCTGCCCCTCTCCCACAGACAACTTTGTTCTATTGTAGTAACTCGTGCTCCTATCAATGACCTTAATCTTTTTGGATGTAATACAGGACAGTGGTGCTATGTCCTTTGAAGTCTCCTTGCCGTTTTTCATCCCTTTGCCATCCAATGATTTTCCAGGGATGCTATATGGAGATGGGGAAACTCTCTCTCTTTACACAGGACTTCAGAACAACTGTTTCTTGGAAGAAAGGGTATGCCATTTTCTAATAGTGGGTATGTAGAACTAATGTGATGTAATGAGACACAATCCTTCCCCTAAGCCAGTGGTCCCCAAACTTTTCAATGTTATGCCTCCCCTTACCCCTGTCTGCACTCCCCCCACCCCCACCGGGAGCCAGGGCTGTGCCGCAGCTCTCAGTGGGGATGGGTAGGGGAGGGACGTGGACGGGTAAGGGAGCCGCAGCTGGGGGCAGGTCTTGGGTCAGGAATGGGATCTCAGCCTGGGAATGGGGGGGCAGGGCTGGAGGCAGGGCCAGGGCGGAGTGAAACTGGGTGGCACTGGCCTGGGCCTGCTGTGCACTGTGCCCCCCCCCAAGCATTCCTTTGTGCCCCCCAGTTTGGGGACCACTGTCCTGAGCACTGGATCACACCACCCATGATCTTATTGCTGATAAATTGCCCTTCTGTGGTCTGCATCACAGGAATCCTGGCTGGTACTGCAGAGCTAGTGTATGTTAACCTTGCCCCCTAGAATACTCTGTCCATCACTGGTCTACAGATTAGTCATCACATATGGAGGTGGTGTAGCCACTCTTTCTCAGCTCAAATGCAGGCAGAGTTCATGCTAATCAAAATCCTTTGCATTAATCCACTTAATTTGTAAATTCAGACACAACACTAACCTGGAATCCTGCTGATCTTCCTCAATCTCCAGACACCAAAGGCCTCCTGAAAATAGAGATTTTTTTTTTTTTCAATGAAGCAGTGAAGTTTACAAGCCTCTCTGTTGGCTTGTATCATCTGCCTGGATATTGACGCCTCTAATATGAGATGGTGCTGGGCAATCTTTTGTGTCCTTTACCTTAACTTTTTCACAGGTAATCTCCAGCCTCTTAGAGCCTGCCAGCCATACCCTGGACTGGATCCTCTGGCTGGATGCGCAAGAACTGTCTCCGTATCAATCAGTTATACTGTAGTAGCCTCAAGGAGCTCCAGTCATGGAGCAGGTCCCTGTTGTGATAGATGCTGTACATAAACAGAACAAAAAGGCAGCCCCTGCCCTGAGGAATTTGCTGTCTAAGACAAGAGACAACAGATGGATACAGACATGCAAGGGCATGTAAGGAAACAATGAAACAATATTGGTCAGCATGAGTGGCTAGTCTTAGCACACCAGCAGCCTAACAGTTTGTCATGCTATCTCAAGTAGGCCTGACCATGAGTTCCTATCATAGTGAAGACTGTCAAAAGCAGGGTAGACACCCTGAACTAGTGGTGTGTTCTGTAATTAGATTTCACCAAGCCAGTACCAAATGTGAACTCCTGGATCACTCTAATACCCTTACACTTTTCTCTCTCTCTTCTCTTCCCCCCCCCCCCCCCGACAAACTGAACTTACTTATAAATGGTCACTTATACCAAAAATCACAAATAATCCAGGTTACTTGCAGCCCCAGAGACCAGTCACTCACCTAGGTAGAATTGCGTTCTAGATCTCATACCGAAGATGACACTAGTAGCTAATTCTATAGTAAACTAACTATAGATTTATTAGCTAAGAATAGGGAATAAGTTATTGAGAAATTAAAACAGATAAAATATATGTACAGGTTAAGAAATCTGTAATTCCAAAATGGTGACAAATGTAATAAATGGCCCATTTTCCAAAAGTCTTTTCAGGGTACCCAGATTGTCTGGGGGCATCATTGCTTTGCTTTGCATTTGGTATCCCTCCCTGTAAGAGTCCAAACAAGCCAGACATCTTTAGCTGAATCCATACTTGTAGCTTCTTTTTATAGAAAACAAGCTGATGGTCACCACCCACATGGGTTCTTTCTTTAAATGTACTCCTCTCGCTCTCTCCAGTCAGAGTCTTTGATCTCCAGTCATCACACACAATGACCACTTGCCTTCAAATGTGCAGGAATTAGTACTTTCCTGTTAAAATTCTTAATTTTCTTTATGCAAGGCTTTTTCTCATTTGATGGGTTATTTACTTAGGGGTATATACAATGTAAATGATCGCTATTACTTTATAACAGGCTACAGATAAGTGAAAATAATGCATTTAACATCCCATTAGTTTTCATGAAGTTTAAACACTAAATACATTCTTATACAATTAAGAACCACTTTAATCTATTATATTAATACACAAGTGAAATGGCCTGGGGTTTTGGCATGAGCTGGTACCTAGTCAGCCAGCATGTTGCTGTTTTCAAGTTTTTGTATGCTTTATGGCAGAGGAGAGTTTTAAGAATGAATTAATTGTACCCTTATCATGATTTAGGCCGGTGACTCTTAGCCTTTCCAGACTACTGTACCGCTTTCAAGAGTCTGATTTGTATCTTGTTCCCTCACGTTTCACCTCACTTAAAAATGACTTGCTTACAAAATCAGACCTAAAAATACAAAAGTGTCATAGCATACTATTGCTGAAATTGCTTACTCTCATTTTTACCATATAATTATAAAATCAATCAACGTGTGTGTGTAATATATATAAAAATAATACTTTTCATTGTATAGCATATAGAGCAATATAGATAAGTCATTGTGCATGAAATTTCAGTTTGTATTGACTTTGCTAGTGCTTTTTATGTAGCCTGTTGTAAAACTAGGCAAATATCTAGATGAGCTGGTGGACCCCCAGGGCTACATGTGTCCCTGGTTGAGAACCATTGAGTTAGACCACTTTTTTCTCCAAGCAGAAATAAGAGCTCTCCTTTCACAGCAGGAAGAAACTAGCCACATGGTCTGCCCTCAAACTTAATTATTTTTGGAAAACTCTGCCCCAGCAAGAAGCCAAGGATACCCTTGATGAAAAAATATTCCTGCACCGCCACTAAGAAGCTGTAGGGATGAAGGGGAAGGCCCTGAAGTGACTCAGTCTTTCTCAGATGCAACCCCAGATGGTTGTCTTGAGCAATTGTCCCTCAACTTCCAAATTCCTCACCTGTAGAGTCTCCCAAAGCTCAGTATTCTCCCTCATGTTGTTCAACATCTATATGAACCATTGAGGGAGCTGGGGAGACAACATGGACTGGAGTGCCATAGTATGCAGAGAGCACCCAGCTCTACTTCTTTTACATACAATGCAAACTGTACCATCTCTGAGCACTTGCAGGGCCTACCTGAAATTAACACCTGGATGAGAGCAGCTGGCTAATGCTGAGCCCAAGCAAGATTGAGGTGATGCTGATAGGAATTGAGAAATGCTTTTGAAGACCATATCTGACATCCTCCATTGTCTGCTCTTGGATTAAGTCAGTTCTTTGACTCTTCAGTGGAACTGGAGGCCTAAATAGCTATTATGAAAGAAAAATGCTGACTTATATCTGCAAGCAGCCATGCTATTGTTGCAGCTCTTGATAAGGTGTGTGTGTGTGGGTGCGTCCCTCCTTCTGTACCTGATTATTACAATTATCTAGGAATAAATCCTTCCTTCCTGCTGAAAAGCTTCACCTAGTATAAAATGCAGCAGCTTGCCTTGGTTATGCACCATCACCCTGCTGTTCTTCTCCCTGCTTTGGCTCTTGAGTGAATGAGAGTCCCTGTCCTGATATTTAAAGCCCTCTATAAGATTGGTCCTAACTGCTTGAAAGTTCACCGCTCCTGCTACTGTAACCTTCCACAGTGACTCTGTTCCACTGAATCAATTAAACTTAAGAAATAATGAGAGTCTTGTGAGTGCACTTTCATGGGAACTGGACCTAGTCTGAAATTCCTTCAAAAGAGAGTGACAACTTTGGACCTCACACAACTTGGAACTAAATCTAAAACTTTGCTTTGGTATGGCTTTCCCTCATAGTTACACCTCCTGCTATCTAATCAACTGACTCACTCCTACATAAGAGGAGTGTGATATTGTTTGTTTTTAATTCTGAGGGTCACCTGGCTGTTAGGGAGATTAGTGTTGTAGCAGAACCTGGATAGACAGATGTCCCCTCTTTCTCATGCTGTAGAATGCTGAGAATGGAAGCATGGTGGAGGCAGCAGTTAGCCAGCTCTGAACTTTCTTTGGGGTCAAAAGAAATGTAGCTGTCCTCTTCAGAGTAGCTTAGCTATGTTGAACACTAAGCCCCATCTTCCTTATGGGAATTGCAGAGCCGAGTCTGGGGAGCTGAGCTGTGTCTGGACTCTAGGGCTACCTCACACCTTCCAGGAGACTGCATGAGGATGGCTGGTAAAGAATGAGAAGTGTTGCTTTGCTATTAGTTATGCAGGAGAGCTTTCCCTTCCCCTGTAAGGGAGGGGGATATCCCTGAGCCTTCTGGTGGGGTGGGTTTGGGAGCCCTAGTTGCAGCGATCCTTTTGCTGAGTGGGAGCTCATGTTCCTAAGTCTTGGCATCAAACACTGCCTTCTGATAGCTTGCTAGAGCCTTTGAAATTGTGTGAGGACGAAATAGGTTTTTGTGGTTCATAGTAGCTGAAGAAGGGGAGTAGGCTAAGGATCTGAGGTGTGGAAACCTGGTTGCCCATCTGCCAGCTCCCCCTATTTCCTCAACATTAGGGATGCAAGATGGGCTGTCACAGACCTGATGCTGCCCTTGCCACAACTAAGGAAAAATCCTAGAATACAGTCCTCTTTCAATCCGTCTGCGCGCGCTCGCTCGCGCTCTCTCTCTCTCTCTGATCCCTCTACAATGGGGAGTGACAACCTGGCTACAGCTGCAGAGGAGACACCTTTGCTCTCTGGTGTTCTCACAGGGGCTTCCCCTCTTCATGCTGCTTACATGTGAGTTCAGTATCTTTGCCTGCAGAAGAAGAAAAGATGGGGTGAGAGTGAGGCATTTTTCGGCGTGAAATCGTCCTCGTTCATTCTCCAAATTGCGACATAGGCTAATGAAACACTTCTGGGAGATGTGGGATGCTGGAGTTTTTTACCTATGATTTGTGTGCAGTAGTTCTCAGCCAGTGTCAGGATGCCCATTGTGCCGAGTATCTCAGTTTTAACTGAGCTCCGTCTGTTGGACTTCTCATCAAACTACTGTGAGGGGATCCAGACACAAAGTCCCCATATGCCTTAAGCCAGGGGTTCTCAACCTTTTTCTTTCTGAGGCTCCTCCCCCCAGCATGCTATAAAAACTCCAGGGGCCGTCGGGGGGCCTCTGCGTTCCTGGCTTCAGCCACAGGAGGGGCTTGAAGCTTTAGCCATGCAGGGCTTCTGGACTTCAGCCACCAGGCAGGAGAGAGCTGGGGCTTCAGCTGCCTGGGGTGCGGTTCTGCCCTGCAGGGGCATCAGGACTTTAGACTGGGAGCTTCAATCCTGCTCCTTGGCTTTACCCCTGCAAGGGGCATCTGGGCTCAGAGCCCCCCACGGCTCTGCTCCAGTTTCAGCCCCACGGGGTGTTGGGCCTTGGGGTCCCCACACTTCAGCTGCAGGGCCCTGTGGCCCCCTGTAACCAGCATGCGGCCCCCCAGGGGCCTCAGATTCCTGGTTGACAACTGCTGCTTTAAGCATCAAGAGTCTGAATGGAGTCCAGACCCTGCCCATAACTGATCTCTAGGCACATTCATGCGATGTGGGTCATCTGCCTAGTACTTCCCCTGACAATTGAGACTTCTTAGTCCAGCTCTCCAGCCCCTGGGACCAGTGCTAACCCCCCAGATATTCCCATATCTTAAATTCCAGCTGTGAGAATGGTCTAGATTTACAGTTCACCTCTTCCGGATAGTGTGATAGGTATAGCATATAACACACACAGATGTGACACTGGATTTTAAAACACCATTGCTCTTTACTTAGAGAGAGAGAGTGCACAAGAGTGTATAGATCCTTTAGAAAACAAACACCTGATCACAATGCCCCCTGTTCTAGCTCACTCTTCTCTTGCAGAACTGTGTAGAAGCATTTGTGGTACTGTCTCCTTGGTCCAGTGCATGCCCTGTAAAAGTAAAAGGGATCAATCTTGTTCCTGTTAGGCACACGTGCCCCATCCTCTCTATAAGTGTAAGACCAGCATATAAATCAGCAACAGCAATGTTCAAAAACACATAAGACATGGTTCCTGCCCCAGAGAACTTAGTATCTTAATAGATAAGACAAAGGGTGGGGAAAGGGATGCAATACAAGCAGAACAATCAGGGTGCTGACTAGCAAGTGTCTTCTTAGTTTCACTTATATATAGCAGTGAAGGAAAGAAGGGATGGGACATTGAGGGGGTGGGGGGAAGGATGGGAAAACAGGGAAAAAAGAGTGGGAGATAATGATGGGGAGAGAGAAGCATGGAAAGTGAAGTTGGTAGCTAAGGTACTGTGAAGGGCAGGAGGAGAGAATGGAAGAAACAACCAGGCAGCAGGGGAAAGGATGTCCAGTCTAAACCAAAGCCATTCTCTAGTTCTTGGCTTAGGGGGTGGAAGGTTGCAGACCAGCAGTTGCTATTGACCCACTCATCTTTTCCATCTAGCTGCTTGGCTGTCCCTCAGGTTTTGTTGTACACTGGGAACTACAGGGTCCTCACTCTGGCCTAGACTGTCTTTTGGAAGAATGTGCTTATCCTATCCATGAGATTTTTTTTCTTGTTCAAAAGCCTTAAATGTTCACACTCTCAACCTCTTCCTCCTTCCCTCTCCCCTGCCACAGCCTTCCCAGCCTGGGAAACAAGAAACCCTGATGCAGATCAGCCTAACTTTCTTGGGCTGGACCAACTGATTGATTCTGTGCTGTTTTGCTTCCCACTCAACGTCTGGCTACAGGGCCCAGAAGAACATGCAGGCAACATTCACAATTTGTGCTGCTGTTTCCTTCTCCTCCAAGTCCCCCCAGTAGCTTACTATAGCAAGCTGCAGGAGCTCTTGAACAGCTGCCTGCAAAGGCGGATCTTGTCAAACAGTCCTGCTCCCCAGGCATGAATGTCAGGTAGGCGACAAAACGCTGGGGCCAGAATTCAAGGAGAGCAGCATGGTACAGTAATTCTGTTGCTCTCATTCCACGCATTAGGGAACTGATCAATTCTAAAACCATGGAAATCCTTCTCCTGTGCCAATCCCATGTTCTGCAATATTTTAAAAAAATGTGCATAAGTTGCACTGATGTTAACTCTCTCAAACACTTAGTACTGTTCCAGGAAATTGTCTTGGTGCCAACTTATTTCAGTCATATTTGTGTACCATCTTTCTTGTAAGTTGTGTCCCAAAATGAGAGGATGTGCTGTATAGAATGAAATAAAATCAGTCTTGGAATGGGAAGCTGGCTTTAGTCTGACCTATTAGAGAGGAGTGCATCTAGCACATGTAATACATTCTGAGTGAGAGAGCATTTTAGAGGATAGGGCGAGAGGCTTTTTTTAACAGTGATTTACAAAGTGTGGAGCATCAGTAAAGTGAAGTTACTGGGAGGCTGTCAAAGTGGCAGGAGCTGCAGAGAAAAAGGATCTTGCACCCACCTGGGGATTATGTGGGAGTACGGAGGGAAAGCTAGTGCTAGATGGGTAGATGGAGAGGTTCTGATGGTAAAAAGAATGGAGATCCATGTGGCAGACTAGGCCAAGACATGGAGCAAGGAGGGTGAATTTTTTGTTTTAAACAGGATCCTGGAAACAAAGTGTAGTTAGTGGAAGTGTTGGAAGATGGGATGATTTGGTTGTGTTGCTTTATGCCTCTGCGTGTGAAAATGTAGATAATTCTGCACATGCTAGGGTCTGGACAGCTAGGTCTTGGGGAGGCATGTGTGTCTAATTCTTCCTCTCTTCGACTTTTGTTTGCTGTTCCTGCCTGTGCTCCTCCATTTCTCATCCTTCTTTCTCCAGGTTTTCTTGGGACTAGTTTTCTGGACTCCCCCAGAGCTGGTAGTATCTTTAACTCCCATTCTAGGGAAGCCAGACTCCCATCTGAGAGGGTATCTGAGCTAGAGGGATCAGTAAGCCTCAGATGAGTCAGCTGGCAGGAGTGCCCCAACAGAGGCTCAAATTGGGCATTTTCTGGGCTCCCTGGGGCATTGTGTATGAAAGAGACACCATTTGTGTTTTCAGAGCTGTATGGTTTTGATGTCCTGATTGATGCTACTCTCAAGCCCTGGCTACTGGAGGTGAACTTATCCCCATCCCTGGCCTGGTAAGTAATTCCCAGCTTCAAGAAATGGAAGGGCTGGGACCTCAATACCAATGGTGGAATCTCTGACCACACTAAGTGCAGCACACCAAGTGCATGCCCTGGGCGGGCATGGCTGAGTGAAATCCATGGTATATTGTTCCATTATTAATGGGCTTTGTCATAAATATAAAGGGAAGGGTAAACCCCTTTAAAATCTCTCCTGGCCAGAGGAAAAATCCTCTCACCTGTAAAGGGTTAAGAAGCTAAAGGTAACCTCGCTGGCACCTGACCAAAATGACCAATGAGGAGACAAGATACTTTCAAAAGCTGGGAGGAGGGAGAAAAACAAAGGGTCTGTGTCTGTCGGTATGCTACTTTTGCCGGGGATAGAACAGGAATGGAGTCTTAGAACTTTTAGTAAGTAATCTAGCTAGGTATGTGTTAGATTATGATTTCTTTAAATGGCTGAGAAAAGAACTGTGCTGAATAGAATGACTATTCCTGTCTGTGTGTCTTTTTTGTAACTGAAGGTTTTGCTTAGAGGGATTCTCTATGTTTTGAATCTAATTACCCTGTAAGGTATCTACCATCTTGATTTTACAGGGGTGATTCCTTTACTTCTATTTACTTCTATTTCTATTAAAAGTCTTCTTGTAAGAAAACTGAATGCTTTTTCATTGTTCTCAGATCCAAGGGTTTGGGTCTGTGGTCACCTATGCAGATTGGTGAGGATTTTTACCAAACCTTTCCCAGGAAGTGGGGTGCAAGAGTTGGGAGGATTTTGGGGGGAAAGATGTGTCCAAACTACGTTTCCCAGTAAACCCAGTTAGAGTTTGGTGGTGGCAGTGGATATTCCAAGGGCAAAGGATAAAATTAATTTGTACCTTGGGGAAGTTTTAACCTAAGCTGGTAAAAGTAAGCTTCGGAGGTTTTCATGCAGGTCCCCACATCTGTATCCTAGAGTTCAGAGTGGGGGGAGGAACCTTGACAGACTTACAGAGTGGATCTCCTTTGCTGTTCCTTTTCATATTGACCTGGGTGCAGCAGGCATTCTGAAGGAGTCCAGTTGGGGTTCTGTTTGCTTTCTGACTATTTCTTTGTTATTATTGCTAATAATGTATCTCATAACCTAAGGTCCTATTTGACTACTCATTTTTCTTCTCCTCTCACACAAGTTGTCTCCAGATCCACAATGCATCAGAGATATGTCCCTTCCTGTCCACACAGCTATGAACTGTTGTCCATACAGTTTCTTATCTGTTACTGGAACATCCTCCTTTCTAGCCTCCCCAATACCCATTTTGCCCATGTCTTAAGTCCATTCAGATTGTGGCCACTGAAATTGTTTTTCTGATCCATTCCATACATACATACATGCCTGCATACCTGTCCTAGTATTATTGCATACCCTCCTCTCTCCTTCTGCTTTGCCACTGATGCCAGCCTCTGTACCCCTTTCATCTTCCACAGAACTGCAGAGCATAGTCTCCTTATGGTCCAACAGTAAAGAACTCTTGGCTGCCAGGGCCTCAGGGGCTTAGCCTGTCTTTCACTCCAGATGATTTTCAGTTAAGCTGTGTACATACATGCTTTGTATTTCCCCTTCTATCTGACCGCTGCAGGGTCCATTTACTTTCTCTGATCATTTGTTCACTGCTCCTTAGCATCCATTGATCTGTCATTTTATATGGATGGGTGGTTACTGCTTAACATTAGTATTGCAATAACACCCATTCTGCTATGTGTTGTAGAGATACATGGAAAGCCGGTCTCTTCCCAAGAAGAGCTAACAGCCCTCCCCAAATGATGCCCAAAGGGAATGTGGGAGAGGATTATAATGGAACAGATACGGTGTTTAGAGGCAGACATAATTCATTGACTGTTTTTGTGATACAAAGATAATCAACTAGACTTTCCCCATATCTTCCATTCTATTTGTGCTCTGAGAACTGATCCACTGGGAATATGATGAAAGGGAATCTGTGTTGGACATTGATGCTTTCCATGAATTGCCAAATAACTGACTCCTCCTGTCTCTTGTTGCATATGGGGACAGTGATGCTCCTTTGGACCTGAAGATCAAAGCTAGCATGATTTCGGACATGTTTACCCTTGTAGGTGAGTGCAATAGAAACTTAACATGCCTCTTTACTACATGTTAAGGTGCAGTTTTGTGTGGTGTATTGTATTAGGCTTGGGTAGATGTGTCAGGTTTTGGGGTTTGTGTCTGTATTATAATGGATGGGGGTGTTGAGTTAAGAAGAGTGGGTGCATTGAGTTATGGGGATGGTGTGTATCTTGAGTTGCATGGATGGAATTGTAGGTGGGTGGATATGATGTATTGGATAGTTATACTATGAGGGTATGTGGGTACATGTTCTGGATTGTCAGATGTATTTGGACAGGAGGTGAGTTAGTGTGTTGGATTGTAGAACAAGATGGTATGTGGAGATGTGTTGTGATGAGTGTTCAGTGGTGGGTCAGGGTGTAATAAGTTGTGGGAATGGTGGTGAATGTATTAGATGTGAAGGGGACCAGAAGAGATGCTACCCAGTGGACCGCTGTTGTGCAGGCTGAGTAATTCGTTCTCTTAAATGTGTTGAAATCTCTGGTTTGGTTTGTGAAGCTGTCTGTTTCCTTGACTCCCCAAAATGAGTGACTGAATTTTACAGCCTACTCAGGGAGTTAGAGAAACGAAAAAATGTTTGTAGGGTTGAGTGCTCCAAAGTGAAGGCAGTGTTAGTAAATTGTGATTAGGCTGTACAAATGTGGAATTGTGGGTGTGAAAAACTGCATGATTGTAATGTGTAGCAGTGTTTAGCTAGCAGAGCACCCTACGGCTAATATTTTACATTACTCATTGAGAGGTGTTGGTTTGGTTTTTGGTGTCTTACTTTTTGGGCCCAAAAAGAGGTAGAAAAATGTCACCAATACAGCATGCTTAGCCACTGAATGCAAGAGGGCACTCGTCTGTGTTCTTTAGCAACCCTTCTTTTTAAATGCTGGCTTTTTAAAGGCATCCTTTCTGGTTCTCAGCCAGAAATATTATGCCATTGGGGGAAGAGGGGAGGACTTGAGAGTTAAATAAAACGAGACATACTGAGGAAAAAAGACTTCTTGGGCCTTGTTCGGGGAAACACACACCCCTGGGTTCATGGTTGATAAAACTGTTGGTAGGAACGTTAGGTTGTGTTTCAGGGGCTGGCCAACTCTCCCAGAAATTAAAGGTGGTCTAGGGAATAGTGTCCCTATAGGTGCTCCACTTCAGGTGTGCATGCATCCCACACACCTTCAACTGGAAATGTTGATTAGCAGCATCGGTTCGACCCATGCATGTGCCCTACACACCCTCATGCCCCAAACCAATGCTATGTAGGGGTTCATGCATGAATTGCCCTCAGTTTCTTCTTAACTGTCTCAGCCTGAGATGGAGCTTTAACATGTCTGCCTTGAATGTGCTTCAACTAAAAATTTGTTTTTCCTCCTATTAGTGAGTTTAGTTTTTAGATAGTTTGCTAGTTAGTTTAGTAGTTGAGAGGATTAGTTTCTGTTCCCGTCCCCTCCCTCTGGGAAGGTTTGTCTGTCTTGAGAAAGGCATGGCCAGCTCACCAGGGTTCAAATGTTGCCTCACTTGCTGGGAGGCCATTTTGATTAGCAACAACCACTCCAAATGCTTTTGCTGCGTTGGAGATTTGCACGTCCCTCAGAAGCATAACTTCTGTCAGATCCTTAAATTCAAAGCAAGCAAGAACCGGGAAATTAAGTTGAGGCTACTAATGATAGAGTTTTCCCTTTGCCCTGCTTCAGAGCCAGATCAGGAAACACCCCCTTCCGCCAGTACACCAGTCTCTGGGAAGATCCAGCGCCCCTTTGATATTGGTTCAGCTTTCCCCCCAAAAGGGGAAGACTCCAGAGACTTCTTTGAAGGATTCCAGGAAGAGGAGCTTCAACTTCCTTCTTAAGGAGCCTGTTCCTAAAAGACTTCTGTCTCCCAGTTGTTCAACTGTTTCAAAAACTTCAGCTTCTTGGCTTAGTACTGCAAAGGCAAAGGACTCTTTTGGTAGCAGCAGGGCTGGATAGCCCTGAATCTCTTCCAAGAGCAAACACTGCTCTGACCAAGCGTCAGTACTGTTCAGACAAGAGGGCAAGGAGAACCATTCCTCCAGGCCAGTATTGATGGACGCACAGCTTTACTGTCAGCACCTTCCCCGATGGGTTCCTCTGTACTGAGCAAGCCTAAGTGTCTAACTCCATTGGCACTCACCTCGGAGCACTCTAAATCTTCAGTACCATCTATCTCTACAGACACAAACACCATCATATTGGTACTGTCTCTCCATTTGGTACCACAAACATTTTGGTACTTGAAGAATGATTTATCAGTGTCAGGTGAACAGGAGTCTCCAGTGCTCATGGGAACTGAGTGCCTCTTGTAATCAAGACCCATTTAGTCAACGGACTCCTATCTTCAATACTGCCTGATTCACCACCTTTTACCGCTGGGGTCCTCCACTGGATGATGTTGAGGATGATGATGGAGACCTTTTCAGTCTCTTTTCTCTGAGTGCAGGGCTGTCCTATCTGTCTGCATAGGAACCCACTCTTCGACACTCTCAGAGAGGAATTTTTGGAAAGACATCATGGGTGGTGGGAACTGCCTTGAATGCCACCCCTCTCCTATATGGACCCCCTCAGTGACCATAATGGGACCCCTGGGTAGCATACTGATGACAATTTCCCAAGGTATTGAGTCTTGCTCACTGGGACAAGAGAGAGACATTTACCTCTACCTCAGCCCATTCCTCAACAGGAGGAGACATTCAGAGAACAGGAAGCTAGGGCAGACGAGAAGGGTACCCCTCAAATCACCATCTCCTTGTCTCCGGATGACGTGGTTATGCCTCCATCACCATCTGTGGCTGATGATAGCCAGCAATTTCAGGACCTCATAAAACGGGTGGCGGACGCTCTCCCGATACCACTTGAAGAGGTCAAAGAATTACAACACAAGTTGATGGACATTCTGCAGTCAGCAACACCAACCAGATTTTCACTACCTATCAATGAGGCACTTTTGGGTCTGGTGAAGATGGTTTGGTGGACTCCAGCAACAGTACCATCTTGCCAATGGGCAGATAAAAATAAAAAGTATATCCCCACCAAGGACTCCAAATTTTTATTCTCCCACCCCCAACCCAATTCTGATGTGGTGAATGAGTGGGGAAAACACCACCATACCAAATCAATCCTGTATGACAGACCAGAACCACCTGGAAATCCTACTCATCTGTGACCCTGCAATTTCAGATTGAGAATTACTGGGCTTTCATGGCAAAATATTATTACACAAACTACAGGAAATTTACTGCTTTTATTGAGCACCTTCCACTAGACCAAGGAGAGTGATTTCAGACCATCACTGCTAAGGGACAATTACTGGTCAAGACACCCTTCAAGAGTCCTGAGATGTGGTAGACGCCATGGCACATTCCATATCTATATGGTGGTAGTTATGCGCAGGGCATCCTGGGTCCAACTGTCCAGCTTTCCCTGAGAAGTCCAGAGAATTGTAGAGGCCCTCCCCTTCGATGGTCTGAAGTTTGTTTTCAGAAAACACAGAAGTCCCTGAACACTTTGAAAGACTCCAGAGCCAAATTACGATCTCTGAGTGTATACCCCTATGAACAAAAGAAAACCTAGTAGGTCACAAAGCACCCAGAGATACTGGCCAATCCAATTTTGTGGTTCCAAAGACACATTGGGCCCACCAGGAAGAAATATAGATTAGAGGAAAAGAATTATTCATCTGTGTTGCCCAAGTACTCAGCCAGAATCAAAACACCAATTTGATGGGTTGGTCAAGGGTTTGAATCATCCCCATCTTTAGTTCACATCTGCAACAATTTGCCCACCTCCCCCATTTGGACCCTGATTTACCCATTTTCAACATGCATGGGAACAGATTATCACAGAAAAATGGGTCTTGGAGATTGTAACATTGGGCTACACCATTCCCTTTTCCTCCCTCCCTCCTTTCCACCCCCCCCCACCCATCCCTTTTCAGGGACCCCTGTCACAAGTTCTTAGTGAGACAGGAGATAAACTCACTTCTTCATTTAGGAGTGATAGAGCCTGTTCATGCTCAAAATAAGGGAAAGGGTTTCTCCTCAAGCTACTTTTCCTATACTAAAGAAAATTGGAGAGTGGAGACTGATTTTAGATTTAAGGCTACTAAACAAATTCGTAAAGTCTCAGAAGTTCAGGATGGTAACTCTGACGGCTATAATTCCTTCACTAAATTCAGGGGGTTGGTTTTCAGCCATCGATTTACAAGACACTTATTTATTTCCATAAAGTGATACATCCATCTCACAGAGGATACCTGTTTTTGATTTAGGCCAGGATAATTTTCAATACTAGATGCTCCTCATCAGCTCCAAGAGTGTTTTTCAAAAGTATTTGCAGTGGCCACTTAGCTTTGTTGAGAGGCAATTTTAGTATTTCTGTACCTCGATGATTGGTCGTTTCAAGGATTGGTCTTACAAAGCAGTGCAGTCAGCCATGCAGAGTTCCATTTTGGTGTTCCTGGAATTGGGTCTTCAACTCCATGTAAAAAAATCCACGTTGACCTCGGTACAGAAAATACAGTTTATAGGGGTATCCTTTGATTCATTGAGGTCCAGGGCCTACCTTCATATGGACAGATTCATAATGTTCGGTCTAGCCAAGATTGTTTGAGCACCTTAAAATATCAGTGAGAAACTGCCTCCAACTCCTAGGTCACATGGCAGCTTGTACTTTTACAAAAGATTATGCAAGGTTGTGCCTTCATTCTTCAAGGGATAGCTCAGAGCAGTCTAGTTACCAAAGAGATGCAGCTTAGACAAACAGGTTTCAGTTCCCTGCCAGTTGAAAGATTCCCTAGACTGGTAGAAAGATCATCAGAATATTGGTGCAGGCATTCCTTTTTTCCAACTGATTCTAATGGTCACTATAATGATGGAAGTAGCCTTTTGGGATGAGGAGCTCATCTCGATGCTCATACAATCCAGGGCAGATGGTTGCCTCAAGAAACCAGTTTCCACATCACCTGTTGGAACTCAGGGCAGTCAGAATTGCCTGTCCTTATTTTCTGCCTCTCATCAGAGTCATGATGGACAATGTGGGCTGCATGTTTTATGTAATCCAGTAAGGAGGAGGGAGATTTGTCTTCCCCCTGCCCCCCACAGATGCCGAAGCAGTAATGTTGAGGTACTAGTGCATGAGCCATTGCATACGCATTTCAGCAATCTACCTCCCTGGTATTCAAAACACTATGGTTGATGCTCTCAGCAGGTGCTTCTTCCAGGCCTACAAATGGGAGTTGGACTCTCAGACCCTCCAAGGCATATTTCAGACTTGGAGTTTTCCAGAAGTGGACTTCTTTGCCACCTCTATAAACTGAGCATGATTAATAGAATCCGACGGGATAAAGCCAGGTTATTCTAAGATTCCCAATGTGGTTGAGACAAGCTTGGCGTTCTTACCTTTAACTTGTCCCTCTGTCCAGTGATCAAGCTTCTGATCGTCCCTCATTTCCTCTCCCAAGACTTCGGTCAATTGCTTCGTCGCAGCCTAGGAGTTTTCTGTTTTGGGGCATGGCTCCTCAATGGTTTGTGGGACTAGAGTCTGCCTGTTCTGTGGAGGTACAACAGGTGTTGTTAAAAAGTAGTAAATGGTCTACCCAAAATACTCACCTTCAAATAGATTTAGCCAGTGGTGTGAACTCCAGTGACTTGCACCCACATCTTCCTCATTCTTGATTATCTTAGATTACCTGCTGGAACCTAAGAAAACAGGATTATCAACCAGATTGGTCCAGGTTCACTTGGCCACCATAACAGCCTTTCATTTCTCAGTGTTCACTCACCCAAAACTTTTGATGAAAGTCAGAGTTATTGGGAACCTTTTCCCTCAAATGAAAGACCCTAATCTGACTTGGGATCGCAATATAGTTCTTAAATGTCTCAACAAGACCTTCATTTGAACCAATGGCAACTGGTTCCTTTCTTCACCTGCCTATGAAAATGGTATTTTTTGATAGCCATCACGTCAGCCTGAAGAGTTGGAGAAACTGGGGCCTTAATGACAGGCCATCCTTTCATGGTATTCTTCAAAGACCAGGTTTCCTTATGTTCACACCCTAATTCCTACCTAAGGTGTCATTTGAGTTGCATCTTAGTCAATACATTCATTTTACCGAGTTTTCCCCCAAAACCACATAATTCTCAGCTGGAGGCTTCCTTTCATACTTTGCATCTTAGGAAAACATTGGCCTTCTATCTGGATAGGGCCAAAAAATGTCAGATGTCTCCTGGACTACTTACTTCCATTTAAGCCAGATCTAAAAGATCTACAATCTCCATCCAGTAGGCTATTGAGGTGGATCTCTCGGTGTATTTTTGCATGTTATGGTGCAGCTAGCATTCAACCTAAAATTCAAGGGTGTTAGTGCACTTTACAAAGTTGCAGTCAGCATCCTTTGCATTACTTACAGATGTTCCAGTATCTGAGATTTGCAGAATTGCTATGTGGTCTTCAGTACATAGCTTCTCCAAACATTAGGCCTTGGTCCGTGCCTTTACATCTGATGTAGCAGCTGGCAATGTGGTTTTGTCTTCAGTGCTGGACATGACTCTGGAGCTCCCTCCTCCCTGTGGGGATACTGCTCTGGAATCACCTGAAGTGGAGTACCCATAGGGTTACTTCTCGAAGGAGGAGTGCAGTATCTGGTTCTTTGAGGTGTATCCCCTTACTGATGTTCCATTCCCTGCCCTCCTTCCTCTCTATTTCAGAGTTTCCTTGGTGAGACTTTGCAGTAGAAAAGGAACTGAGCACAGTTCATCTGCACAGCTCAATATAGACATGGTATTGTGAGCACAAGGGCATGTAAGGCCCTTGCTTGGGTTAAATGGACACAGCTAGTAAAAATCTCCAGTCAAAGGTGCATGGGGTGCACATGCATGTGAAGTGGACATGGGGGGGACATGCATCTTAAAGAACCACAGTTGCTGTACCAGGTGAGTAACCTCTTCTTCTCACATGTCTCTCAACTTCCACAGGCTTTGTGTGCCAGGATCTGGGCCAGCGGTCAAGCCGGGTAGCCCAACACTCGTCAGAGTCAGCCAGAAGAAATCCCTTTCAGAAGCCTCAGGTAAGCAAGTTCAGCAACCCAGGACTTCGTGTTGCAGCTCTGAGGAGAATACCAGGACAGCAGCTTTAATCAGTTTTGCCCAAAGGTGAAAGAGCCTGCAAGTGAGTGTAGTGAGGCCCCTGGAATCCTAGCACAATTGTAGAAGAGGAGGCTCATGGGATGCGACTGTACTATGTCTCCCAGCCAGCTTCGTTGTGGGTGACTAGCTTCAAGAATCCCACAGCTTTTTGAGCATTTGTGAGACCTTATCTGACGCAGAAAGAGCTTTCATATTTGAAATTAGAGCCTTATTTTTCCTTTGCCCCTGGTTTCTCTCATCTCCTATCCCTTTGGACTGAGACCTCATATGGCTCCTGGTGAATGTCCAGTGTCCATTCTGCTATTAAAATGCTGGAGCTCTGAAAGTCTGCTTTTCCCTCATCTCTCTCTGTCAGCCAGATGGATCCCACAAATGTTGATGGAGTGGGGAGCTCCCAGCCCATTTGTTTTTTCAGAGGCATTTCTCACTTCACAAGCACTGTGCACAGAATTTTAAATCAGAGGGTTTTAATTTCATTGAGAGTTTGTGGGCTGCCTGCAGTTGGCCACTGTGCTGCTGCAATTGACCTTTCCTGTGGCATAGTCTGTGACTGGAGCCCAGGTAGATGGAAATCTTTCTCTGTTCAGATTTCCATCTACCTGGAAACAGATTCAGAACATGGAAAACTCTATATGAATTGTGGTAAAGTACATCTCACAAAACTCAGTTCAGCCAAAATCTGGACCTGGAATTATCTTGTGGGGTGAGAATAACTGGTGAGGTGAGATTCCATTGGACATAAGGACACCGGGCTGAGGCTCCAGTTCCCATATCCAATTCAACAAGTGGGAATCAATATAGATCTCCATGACTTTCTAGACCACATTTTGAGGCAGAGGGAAGGAGTGCCTTGCCGTGCCTTCTCCTCCTTGACCTAGACTTTCTTGGACCACCCTGTGGGAGCCACTGTCTACAAGTGGCGATTTATTCAGGAAACAAGTTAAATGGTAAGTAACTTTTTTTGCTAGGGCAGACCCCACTGGTCATTGAACTCCTGCTTGAATGCACACGCATAGCTCAGGGTGAAGAGATTAGGAAAATGGAGATGTATTTGAAGCATTGGATTTTTAGGTGTTATGAATTTACAGAATGGATTTCTCATAAAAGCTGTAAATGGTGAGTAAATTCTGGGCCAGCTGAAAAGTACAGAGATTCACAGTGCTGAGTGGTAGCCATGAAGTGGACTGTCCTCTCTTTGCAATGGTACCTCAGCCTTCACTTCTCTTACCAGGAAAACCCTTGTAGGATAATGAGTAAGGATATGCAACAGGGGTTCCTGGGCTCTACAGAGGATCTCTTGAGCAGAGATGGGCACAGGCCTGTCTCCAATACCCAAGAATTTTTGGGGGGCTGCTCTTTTCTGGATGCCTTTTGACCTGGTTCCTGTTTCATCATCTGTTCCTCTTCCACTCCTGGTCTCAACTGCAAAGGGAATTTTGGGTCATTCTCAGCTCCTCCATTATCTCAGAAATTTGGATAGTTTGTGAGCTTAATCAGGGGAAGTTTCATTTGTAGGAAATAATGAGGTTAGGATTGGTGACTTTAAGATGATAACATGGGTCTCGCCATAATGCACTGCCAGTCCCTTATGTGATTTCTTTGTGTTGACTCCCTGAGCACTGGTACCCTCCAGAGAAATGGAGCAACTACCTGCTCTCTTAGTAACGGACCATTGGTTTGGGCTACAGCTTTTTCAACGAATCTTAAGCAGTAAAGGGGGAGCTGTAGCTTCTTATGCTTAGATCAATCTATTCCTTTAATGGTTAGTAGATGTTAATGCAGATGAAAAATATTTATCTAGTACAAAAAAGATAACTTTGGTCTTGACAATTGAGATAGGTTGGTTGCTTCTGTCACGTGGAGTTGTCTTTTCTGTTGTGGATTGTGCATGTGCTCCGAAGGTCTAAACATTTGAGCATTTGCCTGAAGGTGATTATTATGGTTGCTGGGGGTGGAGGTGATGCAGAATGCATTTGTGCAGGACATAGGCAAAATCGGAAAAGGAGGTGGTGGGACCACCTTACCATTCACTGGGACTTTTTAGCTCCCACCTTGTCAGAGGTGAAGGTGTCTTGGCAGAACATGAGATTTTTATTCCAGTTATCTGTCTCTTGTAGTGCCCTGTCTCTGTGCAGTCTCGACTAACAAACACAAAGTTGGTAAGTACTGGGCTTCATTCAACTTAATTTACTGATGTGAAAGATAAAATTTTAAAATTTATCTTTTATAATACCTTTGATACAAATTATCCCAGAATGTATTGCAGAACTAAATAGCCCAGGTAAAGAGATTCAGAGGTAAAGGAGAAAAGATGTTTCATCTGAGATTTGAATGGAGATGGAGAGATATAGGAAGATTATTCCAGATGGCAGGAACTGTAGGGAGAAGATTCTCACCAGGGCAAGATTGTTTTAAAAAGTCAAGCTGGTGTGATCATCCATCCACAGAGGTGCAAGATGGTGGCACCAGCATTTGCATGCTGGAGCCTGGAGAGCTGGGATTCGGGGAGGCCATAGAGAAGGAAACTGCAGTAGTCAGGGTGGCGATGATGAAGGCAGTAGCAAATGGGAGCAATATCACAGTTGTGGGTGGAGAAGAGTATAGGATTTTGTCTAGGTCATGGAGGCCGGAGACAAAAGAGGTCTGTGTAAAGGAGGCTAGAGGAGATAGATATGTATTGGAAAATGGCTTCTCTTGCCCAAGAGAAGAAATAATTATTGTCCTTGAGACAGCCATCTGAAACAAGAGTTGAAGTCACAAATGCACTAGAGCAAGATGAGCTGAGAGGGTGACAAGAAAGGATATGTTAAAGGTGTTAAAAGATATTTTGAGTTGTATGTCCTCAGCATAAGGCAAAGCTAAGGTTAACGGTAAAGGTAAGATTGAAAGAAAAGAGTGGTGCTGAATCGTAAAGTTCCATAGCGGGAGTGATCTTGTAGTAGCTGCCATGGATGGTTAGGTCAGGGTAGGACCATGGTGTGGGACTCAGAGGCATGTGCCCGTCTTTGGAAGCAGGTCTAGGAGGTGGTCTTGTCCACAGTTTTTTCAAAAGATGCACTGTGGTCAAGGAGGGAGCAAGAACCTTCTGAAATCATTATCTACACAGAGGAGAGAGGTTTCTGTACTATGATCAGAATGAACCTTACACCGAAATATTAGAGGATATTGTTGGGCAAGAGGTAAAGAAGATTAGAGAGCTTTTTTCTCCAGCACTTAGACAACAGTACTGTCTCTGTAGAATTGAGCACGTGGGTGAGAGCCAGAAACGACTGAGTTCTAGTTTCAGCTTTGATGCTGAATAACTGACTTCCCCTTTCTGCTTGTTTTCCCCATCTGCAGGGAAGAGACTGACTTACCTCCAGGGATAGATAGGAGTTGATATGAGTCAACAGTGTGGTCTTGTTGCCAAGAAGGCCAATGGCATTTTGGGACGTATAAGTAGGGACATTGCCAGCAGATCGAGGGACGTGAACGTCCCCCTCCTATTCGATGTTGGTGAGGCCTCATCTGGAGTACTGTGTCCAGTTTTGGGCCCCACACTACAAGAAGGATGTGGAAAAATTGGAAGGAGTCCAGCGGAGGGCAACAAAAATGATTAGGGGACTGGAACACATGACTTATGAGGAGAGGCTGAGGGAACTGGGATTGTTTAGTCTGCAAAAGAGAAGAATGAGGGGGGATTTGATAGCTGCTTTCAACTGCTTGAAAGGGGGTTCCAAAGAGGAGGGATCTAGACTGTTCTCAGTGGTAGCAGATGACAGAACAAGGAGTAATGGTCTCAAGTTGCAGTGGGGGAGGTTTAGGTTGGATATTAGGAAAAACTTTTTCACTAGGAGGGTGGTGAAACACTGGAATGCGTTACCTAGGGAGGTGGTGGAATCGCCTTCCTTTGAGGTTTTTAAGGTCAGGCTTGACACAGCCCTGGCTTGGATGATTTAGTTGGGGATTGGTCCTGCTTTGAGCAGGGGGTTGGACTAGATGACCTTCTGAGGTCCCTTCCAACTCTGATATTCTATGATTCTATGATAGGGCCATGGAAAGCCTTTAAGATGAAAAATTCCCTCCTAATCTTTTCTTTAAGAATCATTTCTGATGTGGTGGGTATAATATTGGAGTCAAGGAAGGGTTTTTAGGAAGTGGATGGATGGTGGAAGGTTTTAGAGAGTTAAGATATTGAGGCAAAGGAGCTGATAGTGATGACATAGGGAAGCGAATGCAGGGAGAAAGGATATGGAATAACCAACATGCTCAGGGCCTGACTGATCACCATTTTGGGGCTCAGGAAGGAATTTTCCACCAGGTCAGATTGGCAGTGATCTTGGGGTTTTTTGCCTTCTACTGTAGCCTGTGTGTGTGGGTCACTTGCCAGGATCATCTGGGTATACCTCATTTAATCCTTTCTCTGCCATTGCAGGGGCCTGTGGCACAGATGCACCTCGGTCTCTCCTATTCTATACCCGTGGCACATAATAGTCTGGTTTCCTGTGGGTTGTATACTTTGGTCTAATTGTGGTTGTTGGGTTTAGTGGGTGGTGTTGGTGGCCTGTGATATACAGGAGGTCAGACTAGATGATCAAGTGGTCCATTCTGGCTTTAAATTCAATGACTCTAGTGTCTCCTGTTTACTCGTTCGTTTTTCCCCCAGCCAGATCTCTTTGAGGTCCTTCCTTTCTAATCACTGTTCAATAGGTGGTAATGAAACATTTTCAGTTGGCACCTGCTATGTGAGCTGTCCCTCTGGTTCTCACCACATGAATTGCTTCTGAGTAGCTCAACCCAGCCTGCTCCAGTGCAACATCAATTCCTGTTGCAGCTGCTTCATCCTCCGCTTCTGTCATTGTGCTTGTGGTTTCTGTGGAGGTTGCCACAATGAAATTCTATTGTTTTAGTCATCAGCTCAGATGATCCTTACAAATAAGAATGCAGTTGGATCCTGCACTATCTTCATTTCAGTATGTGTTCTGTGGGATTACTCCCAAGGTTTAATCAATTTTGAGTTACTTCCCGATTCTTCTTTCACTTCTGTACTAAGAGGTGGTTTGAATGCCATCTGGAGGAATGAGTTGGGCTCAGTCTTTTTTGTATCTTTCTACAGAGGAAGCCTACCTGAGCTGTGCCTAGGGCCCAGTTAAACTGTTCTACTATCCTGTCAGATTGTGTCCGGTCACAGTGATCTAAGTTTTTGTCTGTTTCTTAGGACCTGACAGTTCTGCTGCTTTGCAAATACTTTTGATTCCAGGCTCATCAATTGATCTGTTGTGACTTATCAGGCACTGACTTCAGGTTAAGACTTTGTTTGTTAGAACTTCTGCAAACGCTTCCTTCTTTAGTTTCTTGCTTTTCAAGTCTTTCTTTGCCTTCTGTGCTTGTCTGTGATAATACTGATAGCCTCTTGGCTGTGGAGTATGGCTGTATGAGGAGAAAAGGTCTTTTGTTGAGTCCCAGGAGCATCAGATTGTGGTCTTTCAGATTTGTGAGCTGAGAAGAGAGCATGATGGATATTGAACTGAATGTCTCGCCTTTTTCTCCCACAAGTTCATCTCACTAGCTAATTACTAGAGTCCTCGCAGCCTGACGGGGAGGGTGAATCCTGACTCTGGTGCCCCTGGGATGGGGATCCCATTTTGCCTGGGGCCTTGGACTGTTAATCCTGGTTCTGATGCCCATTGGGTATGAATCTTTCTGTGCATGGGGGCTCGGAGTGAAAATCCTGGCTGCAGTGCCTCTGGGGTATGTGTCATGGTTTTCTCAAAGGGGTGAGATATGTGAATGCTGGCACTAATGCTTGGGGTCCTTCTGTTCTCAAAAACTGGGAATGTGAATCCTGACATTAGTGCCCAATGGGGTGTACATCCTGCTGTAGTTGGAGGCTAGGGGTGTGAATCCTGGCTCTGGTGCCCCGGAGCGTGGATTCTGCTGAGCATGGGGGCTTGGAATTTGAATTTAGCTATTAATTTTTAAAATAAGTTTAGAGAGGGGAAAGAGTAACATCTGGATTCATCTATGTAACATCTATGTCTCTACAGCGTGCCCGCCCTCTGTCTGCCAGTGATGCTGAGGTGAAAAACGTGATGCCCTCAGGCAGGGAAAAAGTAGCCGGAAAGCAAAGTGGCTCCATGCTGGGTCTGTCTATGGAGGAGGTAAGTGCTGTTAAATACCTGATATTGTATGTACCTTGGCTTTGGGACAACATGTAGGGATGAGGGGAACACAAGTAATTTAATAATCCAATGTAATTTTGGATTAATAATTGCTGCTGCCAAGTATCCACTGCCTCATGAGAGAGCTGTCTGGCCCCAGAGTGGGACAAACAAAAGTGATAA
Organism: Eretmochelys imbricata; assembly: GCF_965152235.1. Lineage (NCBI taxonomy): Eukaryota > Metazoa > Chordata > Testudines > Cheloniidae > Eretmochelys > Eretmochelys imbricata. Next base: position 90,964,053 of record NC_135577.1, read on the forward strand.
GGGAGACCTTTTAGAAAATGGTTTATTCTCTGAGTGAAACTGCTGAGTTTTACTGATAATAGTGGCTCTATCCCGGAAGAGCCCCTCCCCCTGCTATGCCAAGAGTGCACATATGCTCTAAAAAGCCGTAGGATCCTTCAGTGCCTACATGTAGGATGACATTGTATAATTATGTCAAATGTACACTAGTCACTCCCACAACTGCAGGGTTAATGGCAGCCTCATCCTCTGGAACCCAAGCCCTGCCCTGAGGATAATTTTCAGTCCTAGTATCTATTTCACTTGGCTCTTGTTCCTTTCTCTGATCCCAGATAAAAGTTCTGCGTCGAGTGAAGGAGGAGAATGAGCGGAGAGGGGGTTTCATCCGGATATTCCCAACGCCACTAACATGGGATCTTTATGGGTGAGGAGAAATCCACAGTGTGTTGGCTCAGTGTCTCCTTGGTGCTCTGTTTTAGGTTATAGGACATGTATGTGAATTAAAACCAGGTTAGTGGTTGGGGATCGGGGACAGCACTGTCAACTCCCTCTCTTCCCTCTGGTTACCCTAATGCATGCTGTGTGTCACCCTCAGAGCCACAGGTACACAATGGACCTCACCCTGGGTGACACTAGGTTCTGCTTTTCCTTTTCCCTTATGTCCTGGTTTCCTTTTTTTGACCACATACTGTGTCTGTCTCCCCCAACGTTTAGGTGCTAGACAGTGACTGCCTTTCTCCTCTCTCCTTGCCTGTCTGATTACACCATATTGTTTCAGTGCCTTTCTGTTAGGGGTGTATTTTATGAATGTCTTCTTTCTGTGCAAGGCCTCCTTTGCCTTTTCATTGTGTTGGCCTGAGCTTTAATCAGTCCCCTCCACCTGCCTTTCCAGATCCTACTTAGAGCACAAGACAACAATGAATTATATGCTGGCAATACGTCTCTTCCAGGACAGGTAGGAAACAGGACAGCTGGCTCTGGCGACCTGCACTGTAGGGGGAACACCTTTTGGGAGAGGGACAGAGGGGACTGAAATAGAGCAAAGAGGAGTAGCTCTAAATAGCTACAATATTGTTGGCCACTGTGCTGTGGCCTACAAGGGCAGGAATAGCCACACACTATTTCCTCAGTACGCCAGTGAATACAAACCTACCTGTCCCTCCAAACAAAGTCTTCATAGGGTCCCTAAAGCTTGGAGAGGCCCATCTTCGGACACTTGCAGGAGGGGAAGGAGATGCACAGCATGGTGTGCAAAGGGCATGGGAAAGCAACCACGGGGCAGGGGAGGAAAGAGGAGGAGGGTGCACTGCATGAGTAATGCTCAGTGGCATTGTATAACAAGGAATACAGATGTTTGCGGGTTTAGAAGCCACTGAGGGTTGTACAGAGGTTGCAGCAGTTCCTTATCCCCCTTGCTTTGAATTCAGCTTCACATTACAGAATGCTCCCTCTTGTAGGGTAGGCACTGAAGCCTTTTCCAAGCACTGTTGGAAGCCCTGCCTCTCCACTTTGTACTCTGAAAGACACAGCAATGCATGCTACTGTGTGGACCTCCACTAAAAGCTGCACCCATCATCAGTGGTCCTGTGTCTGGGCCCACCATAGTTTTCTCTCCCTGGCCTGGGCTCCACAGAAAGCCCATTTGGGAATGAGGAGTGATGGGGCATCATAATTGGAGCCCCTTATAGCAGGTATCCCAGCATCAGGAATATAATTTTAGCCTTATGTCCAAGTCTCACTTGCATTTGTGCTTTGAGGGATGTTTGTTGGCCCTTTGGCTCCAACTGGAAGATCCTTCAATATGAGCTAAAGGAAACAAATTCCTATTAAAAAAGAGCTTCTTGGACTTCCTGTGTCAGGGCCTTTTTACCCTTCTTTAGGGTGGGGTTTTCAAGGAACTCTGCAAACTTGGGTGGCCTCGCTTTGTATACCAGAGAGTTGGAGAGCTTGGCAGATCTTCCAGTGACATAGAATGAGTTTGTGGTGCTACCCTGAAACCTGCTGCCCTGTCTTCTGCAGGGCCAGGATGAGAAGAGGCACAGTTGCTGGAAGAGCCCGGTAAGTGGCTATTTAAATAAAGAATGTCTGCATTTGTAGGGCTTTACTATTAGTTCATACTGCTCTGGCATCAGCTCACAGAACCCAGGTCAGCAGCTAGGAGCCCCAGCACTCATCCTGCCATCAGTAGGTGGATTTCTGTGGGAAGACCTGACAGACTGAAGTTGTCCCCCTCCTCATAACCAGCTATGTAAAGTGAGCCCTGTGAACAACCCATTGCCCTGCTCTTAGAGAGCTAAGTTTTTAAGGGGACAGGGTATTGCAGCTTTTCCTCTCATGCTTGCTGCTGTGAGACTCATAGCACTTTGGAGGGTCTCTCTTGCTCATGATTGGACCCTCCCAGGTAATACTTAATGGTACAGACTGTTTCTTCTATAAGGGGTGAGATTCACAGAGCTCAAGTGTCCGTGTCCCTTTTTTTGGTGTATCCTAAGGGCAGGGGAAGGCAGGAGGAAGCTATGTGGATTCTCTAGTTACACTCAGAGGTGCTTTCTGCTGGAACTCTTTGCTCTGGCTCAGTTGTCGTGTTCCTGTCTCCACACAGAGCAGTGCAATGCCTCAGGGATTTTGCTTAGATTGGGACAGGATTGCACAAGAGCTGGCGCTTTGTCCACCTGAATCATGTTAAAATTCTGAGTTCTGACTTAACCACACTTAAGAACAAGCTATCTGAATAAGAGATTGTGTCAGGTGGAATTTGGGTTCAGGATCTTCCACCTTGCTCTCTTGCATGACTTTATACTCCTAGTGCCCCTCTCAAGGCTCCCTACTGTTCTGCTTGGAGCAGCTGCCATCTGAGAAAGAGTTTCCTGAAGTGTGACTCTGCAGCCCATATGTGAGCTGTCAATGGGGCATGGTGATGGAGACATGAATTTTGCTGGGTCTTGCCTTGAGTCTACATCCCCACCATGGCGGTTTGAGGAGATGCTATCCCACAGTCTGTGCAAGTTTCTGAAAGAGCCCTTCCCTCTAACATGATGTGGGCTTCACTGAGAGCAAGGTTAGGTTGGGCTTCATTGTTTTCCTAACGTAACAGGCAGACACTAAGATGTAGGCCATAATGGGGGAGAGAAGGTGATTGAGGCTGCTGTCTGTATTGTGCTTCCCAGAGCTGCTCTTAATGGGGGAGTGAATCTGGGGCTGGAAGCCGTGGATTCTAATGCTGAACTTCATGCTGTGCTGTATGAGAGGAAGCTCCTGTCGCTGGAGGTACGGAAGCGCAGACAATGTCATGGCAAGATGAGAGCAGCACGGGCAAGACCGCCAGGTATCTATGGTTAGGATCCTAGATGGCAAGAGGGTAAAGCCAGGCTAATGAGGGGTGTATGTGATTAGGTCCCCAGGGGGCAGGGCTGCAAGAGATCTAATGCAGGTCTTAGTGGGCTCTTTTGGCCCTGGGAATGCTGCTCAGAAGGTAGAGATTCAGTGGTCAGCATTGATTTTTCACTCCATTCTAGTTCTGAATGGCCTTCTTCTGATATGCCATTCCCTCCACAGTTCAGCTGCATATACAATGGCTATGGGGGTAAACCTTCTCTGAAGGTGTAGTCACAGCCTTTTTCTGGCGACAAGAAATGTCTGTGAAAGCAGGGGTGTGCCTATGCTTCCTGTTACCCTCCACAAGAGGCTGAAAGTCTGGGGTGTTCCAGGCTGGATCTCCAATGTGGCACCATCTAAGCCCAGGGGGAAAGGGGCAAACTTGCTCATTGGAGCTTATGTTGGAAAGACTGAGGCCATGTCTACACTAGCACTTATATCGGCAAAACTGGTTTTGCTTAGGGATGTGAACCACCACCCCCCCCACCCCCCGAGTGACATAAGTTTTTCCAGCATAAGCACTCGTGCACACCTCTGTTGGTGGGACACACTCTATCAGCAGTATATTGGTGTACATGAGAGTAAACAAAGGCAAGGAAATCCAAACTGACATAAGAACCAGAGATCAAGTAATGTATTAACCCTGACTTTGCCATGGAGTCAGGATATGATCCTGGAGAAATCATTTTATCTGCTCTTACTTTACAGAGGAGGAAATGGAAAATAGTAACCTTCAGCTATCTCCTGGTGTTGGTAGGAGGGATTTATAAGCTGTTCTGAGATCCTAGGTGGAAAGCTCTAGTGAAGAAGGAAGTACAGTGGTGAAGACTTGGCTGTTAGAGAGGGTTCTTGGACTTCCAGCAGCAAAGAGTGTGGGCATAAACAAAGGGGTGATGGGTAACAGGAAAGATTTTTTTGTTGTTCATCACCATTGTTGGCTTCCTCCTCATTTTAGGGACTTCCAAGCTAAAGGAAATGCCTCTCAAATCAGATGCAGAGAGTGAGGAAGAAGAGGAGGCACATGAGGATGAAGAAATAGAGGTAACTCAGGATGAAACTGCTGCCTCTCTTACGGACATGCAGGTGAAATGCAAGCCAAAGCTGTCAGAGATGATGGAAGCTGTCTGCCGAGAGAATGTGCTGAAGAAGCCTGAACAGAAAGCTGGAGGTGGAGGGGCAGAGCTGCTTCTCCAAGAAGTGAATCAAGAGCCTCGATTTAACTTGGTGCAGATTCTGCAGGAGAATGGGAATCTAAGGTAAGAGTCTTTAGGCAGATAATTTTGGAAAGCATAGCAACTAGTATCAATGAGTACATGGAGCCCAGGGACATTCAGTAAGTTAAGAACCCAACACCACTCCCACTCCCACTCCCACCACCCCCTGCCTCAGGACAGGAAGGTGGGAGAGTCTATAACAAACATGTCTAGATTTTGCTCAACTGCAGGCTGTATTGGCGTCTAATTTACACAAAATGGAGACAAATGCAGGAGCCTTCACCTTATCAGTCCTAGAATATGTGACCCCAGTATTGGGACCTCAAGTCTCCACAGGCTGTACTTTTCTTAAAACACTTGGCTGTGAGCTGCACTTCAGCTACCCGAGCCTTCAGAATTCCTCTGATTTGATGCAAGGGGTCTCCTGTTGAACTGTAAACCTTTGTGTTCATTATCTCTTCTGTTTTTCATCGTACTGTATTTTTATTGTACATAAAGCCAACAAACGAAGACTGAGAATGGAGTTCCCCCTGTTCTTCCCACCTCCCATAAAAGCAAACTTCCCATTCTTGTGCTTTTGTTCTTGAAGTGAATGTTTCTAAGGGCTTGTCCGTATCGTGAGCTACTGCACAGCAAGCCAGCGTGTGAATATATAGCACACCAGCTTGCTGTGCAGTAACATCCCATTGGACACTATTACAGCACAGTGAAAGTCCCAGAATGTGGCTTGACATACTAGTGAGCTGCACTCTGGGACTTTCAGTGCACTTGAACAGTGTCCACATGTGAAGTAACTGTGCGGCAAGCTGGTTTGCTGTAGATTCACTCTGTAGCTTGCTGTGCAAACAAGCCCTAACTCTGGCAATAGCCACTGAAATGCCAGATTGCAGTGTCCTGAGAGCAAGACAAGTGTTTTGAGGGTGATGAGGCATTGAGAGATTGGACTGTCCAGTTTTGGGAAGGGTGGGGTGGAGTGAAGTGTGTTCTGGTGCTTGGCTGGACTGTTTGCAAAAAGGGTGGGGTGGAAGGAAAGTTTGGGAACTCTCCAGCTTGTGGCCTACTAGATAGGAAGGTAATCTCTCTTCTGGATAAGTGGGGGAGACAGAGTACCTGTCTGCTGGGGGGCACATTATAAGGGATGGGGGAGAGAGTATCCCCTTACTGAATAGGGGAGGGGGATGAGAGCATTATGGGGATAGGGATGACTATTCCTCTTCTGGATAAAAGGTGTTTTCATTGTTTGTAATATCTTATGCAAAATTGTCCAAGCTTATAGAAAACAAGATTTCATTGACCCCTATGTGACCTGCCTCTTCTTTCCCAATTTAGTTTCCGTGAGGCTGGGAGGCCTCAGGAAACATCAGGAGGAATTTGGGTTGCTCTATTATCTTGTTATGGCTGAGGCATGTGCTGCTGTGGTGTCTGTAGAGGGGAAAATTTGGAAACAGGTTTTCAAAGCAGACACAGCAGTACTGACCTCACCCACTCACACACAGGGCAGCCAAGTCCTGCTAAGAATGCAGGCTTCTGTCAAGAGTTGCTGGCAGATTCCTATTCAGCACCCAGGCCCATTGGGATTCCCCTGGAGCAGCAAAGGAGCTCCACACAGCGTAAAGCGTGCAGTGACTTCATGTGCAAGGATTGTGCTGGACTTGGCCCTGTCTGATTTGTCACTGATGGAAAGCTTGGCTGTGGCTGAGGAGCTGAAGTCATGAAAATCTCATCCGAAAGAAACCAGGCCTGTCCCATGCAGCCCTTCTGAGAGGCAGGATGTTCCTCAGTCCTCCAGCTGGGCCTGGCTAGGCAGCTTCTCTGCCTCTCATCCTTATAGCGGTATTGATGGGTGGTGACAATTACTGGGGATGAGTTATATTCCCCACTGTGCGATCCTCAGGGGAATCACCAGTAGAGGAAGCTGTGTCTGCCCCTACTTTTGAGGCTTCTGTTGAATGCTTTTTTCTTCTTCTGGGTCTCAAGTGCAAGACAGATTGCAGGAGCCAAGGTAACATTCTATCTCCAGGGCCCATTCTGAAGGGCCTCCTCTGATTCCATGTTGGGATTAAGAGCAGGTCCAAGTTCTGTGTTTTGAAACTGAGATATAGGCAAGGAGCTGTCAATGAGTTGTTCTCTAATCCTAGCAGCAAGGAATCTTAGAGACTTTATCACAAAATATTTTGATGCTCCTGGAAAGGATCTGCAACCCTAGGGAGGGAGGGAGCTCCTAGAGGAGAGGTGCCAAGTAGTTACAGTGGCCTGATATTCTGGGAGTTAATTCCTAGTCAGAGTTCAAAGTCTGCTCATGGCTGGGTTAGTCCCATGTGGAGGGAAAAGGGTTTGTTGTCTAGAAGCTAGGACAGGGAGCTCTGAGGAGCCACAAGGGTTGTTCTGTGTTGTGGAGTTCATTGCAGGGCAGAGACCAAGCTTGTGTTTTAGTTAAAGCAAACCCCTGAGATGACCCAGTAGGGAGGGATCAGCCTGAGCCTCCTATGAACTTATCTTCTCAAGTCCTCCCTAGCTCTGTGACAGGGCTTTAGAAATTTGACTAATGACCAAGCAGAGGCATAACTCCAGACAGTGCATGGCATTTAAACTTCCATGGTCATCAGCTTTAGGCTGATGCAGTGGTCCGTAGTGGTGCTGCTGCTATTTTATATGATTTCCATTGTACTATAAATATGTGTCACTGCACTTTGTAGATATGTGTGGGAGGGAGGCCAGGTTCCTGTGCTGAGGATCAGAGCCCCTGATGGGAGCAGGTGCTGACCTACTACATTAATGAGGGCCATATAAGTACTTAGACAGAAATAGAGAGCAGAAGGTGGAGGACCATGTCTGGCAAAGTGGGGACATACCTTGTCCTGAGTATGGGGAAGTGTTTTTTAAAAAAAAAAAAAAAGCCATAAAGTATGAAGTGGGTGAGAGAGGAGCAGAGAGTCCTTGGGAGTAACTGGAGGGAGGAAGCTGGGCACACTCAGAACTGGAGGAGGGTTTGAAGGCTGGGCTGCAGCTGGGTGAAGTTGAGCAAAGTCTTTGGCAGTTGTCTGTCTTAACATGTGTGTTCATTAAAATGACTATAATTGTAGAGGAGTGAGAATGAAACTGTATATCCCACCCAACTCCTGTACCATCTGGTCACCTTGATTCACTTCCACAGCTCCCTTATGTGTTCGACCAGCTGCATGGTGTACTTTGCTTACTTTGCTCAGTGAAGGCTGGCCTGTAACCCTGGGGTGGATGGGGAAGAGCACATCTTCACAAATGTTATTCCTTTGTTTTATAGAGGTTTTGTCTAGATGGAGAGAGGTCCCCTCACTCATCCAATAAGAACTGCAGGGCCTCCTTTAGAAGCTCTGTCATTGGGACAGAGCCCTTCAGCTTAATTTGTGATAGTTAGTGCTGTGTTCAAAATTGTTATAGAGACAGCACCATGGGAGCTTCAGAGTGGGCTAGGAATATTCTGCTCGGCTCGTGTGCACGTGGTTGACCTCCTGACTGACCTGCTAAGGATGTGGGAAGGGAAGGAGGGCACCCCATCCCCAGAAGTTGTCCTTGCTCAGAGAACACTGTTCCTCTGGAGCCCCTGGCCCAATCTGATGGAATGAAGGTACATTAAGAATAAATTAGGGACAAAGAAGCCCTCTTTCTCCTTATCCCCAGATGCTTTTGCATATTGGAGGACTTGGGTGACTGAAATTAGGTTCATAAGTAGTCCAGATGGGGGCTGTTAGCTCTGTGGTGCTGTGTATATATATATATATATATATATATATATATATGACCACTGTCTTGGCTTCCACAGCAAAGTACAGGCTCGCAGGGCTTTCTCTGCCTACCTGCATCGTGTTCAACTGCGTCTGATGAAGGAGGCTGGGGACCAGATCCACAATGCTGCCTGGGCTGCTAAGGAGGATGAGCAAATGGTAAGAAGTTGTATTGGGCAAGAGGAGCCTATTGGGGAACTGTCCAGAGAGAGTGGAGTCCAGTTCCCACCCTCATAAAGAACAAGGTTAGAAAGCTCCTGGTTCCTGAAATTGTGCACACATCTCCTCCACCTCTGTCCAAGAACTGGTGCCAGATTCATAACATGCAGGCCAGGTAGAGATACTGACTGACTTCCGAGTAAGACCAGCACAGACAGCTCTTAGTGAACTGGGCATAGTTGACACTCCATCCAGCTCAGCCTCCTCTTCCTTGCATTCCTACCTCTGAACGTACCTGCTGTTGAATTCCTGTTTCCTGGCAGGATTTTCTCTGAGATGTCTTGCCAGTGCCTGGATTTTCCAGTCGAATCATAAAGGGACCAGCAGCTTCTCATAGAAACAGAATACTTGAATCTGCTCAAGTTGAGTGGGTGCCTGGCTTAGCCTTCTTCCCATCCACACTCTTACTCTTTGCAGGGAGCTGTACCTTATAGGATCTTACACTTTCTTCTCTGCAGAGACAGAGGGGGGAAAAAAATAGTTTCTCTCTAATGCTGCTGTTGAATATCCCTGGATTTCCTCGGACAATACAAATAAGTCTCCCTATCTGAATCAGCCACTTTAAGGAGTTCAGAAAGCCCAGTATCCCCTCTCTAACACTCCTGAAAGACAGCATCAGATGATATGCTGGGCTTTTTGCAAACCCAAATGGGCTCTTTCTAAAAGCAGGCTGTGGGGAAACAGCCAGTGCAGCTTGAAGATAAAACCAAGTGTCAGAAATAATCAGTCGGCTCAGTGGAAAATGTTACCCCTGCTTTCCAAGTGGAAAATTGAAACTGGCTTTTTTAGATTCACTGTCTGCTGTGCTGTGAAAAATGTTTAAAATAACAGATCAAACCAGCCTAGTGTAATGGCAGTGAGAAGCGAGCTGTGAAATCCAATGCTCTGGCTGTGAGGCAGCTCATTTATGCACTAGCAGGGCATCTAACCAAAAACAAATCCAGAGGGGAGACAAAAAGGATTCAGAACTGAACACCCACAGCAGGCGTCTTGCCTTGGGGCCTGACTTGCAGTATTCCCTCTCCATCTGAGGTGGCATGAGGGGGTTGACATAGTGGGAGGTTGGAGTGGGTATCTGGCCAGAGGTCATACAGGGGACATGATGATGCAGGGAGCAGGAATTTGTTTCTTGACCAGAGGTTGTATCTGATCATGTGGTATGGCCAAAGAGCCCCAAGATTCTCCTCCATTGTGGTGGAGAGGAGAGGAGTTTGTCTTGAAGGGGTTTTGTCATATTATGCCTGGACTCCTTCTACATGATACTTTTGATGATGCTCTCAAAAAGTGTTTCTCTGGATAGGGAGACTCCATTATCGAAGTTGCTTGATTTTCCACATCTCCTCCTTGGCCACACTTTCCTCAGACAGATATTCCCGAAGTACTCCCATCCCTGTCCCAGTCCAGGAAGTGATGCACAGTTCTTCTCCCCCTTATCTTGGGAATTTGTGGGAGTAGGTTAAAAAGCATCCATCACCACGTCCATTCTGGGATGTACTCTTACCTGCTACATGTCTTACCACATCCACAGAACAGCATTTCTTCTCTACCCATCATAGGCTGATCTAGCAACCTTTGTGCCCTCCACCCCACACCTTGCACCTGCCCATCTAGACTTTCTTGTTTAATGCTGTCTCCCTTGGCGGCAGGAGCTGGTGGTACGGTTTCTGAAACGAGCAGCCAGCAATCTTCAGCAGTCTTTGAGGATGCTACTCCCCAGTCGACATCTGGCCCTGAATGATCGTAGGCGCATCCTGGCTCACCAGCTGCGTGAATTCATAGTCTGTTATAACAAGGTGAGTGGCTTCATCTCAAATTCCTCTTCCTATGGCAGCTGAGTCCACTAGGATCCAGATGAGTGCATGATCCAGATCAGTGCCAGAGCTTTCTTGTTTCTATTACACATCCCACTCCACATGAAGTAACCCAACAACCCAGTGCCAAACCCCCCCTCCCCTCCATCCTCTACAACAGCAGCCCCTTGATTTTCTAATTCGTTGAATGTTTAAGGACAACCAGTTCCTTAGTGGTCACCCAGACATAGACAGACAGGCAGACATGTCTACCAGATTATGTAGGACTTCTAAGACTCATGACCCCTTGGAAATGTTTATGGCTTAAATGAAGATTTTTCTATGTAAACTCTGCATACATTTATCATGAGGCAGAGCTGTTCATGACTGGGTTTCTGACATTTTCCTCTAAAGTGTCTGTCATTGGCCACTATCAAAGAAGAGACACCAGTCTCTGCAGATTATTGGTCTGATCTAATATTCAAGTTGCTATACCTCACTGTGGTTGCATGTTCAATCATGGTAATTGTCTATGGAAATTATCAGATTACACTGTTACTGCAATTGTATGTGTAGCACAGTAACTAGGTGCTCAACTGCACATGGAACTTTCTGAAATAACTCCATATAAATCTAGGCTACAGACGTACTGTATTGACCTGTGACAAACTCAAGATGACAAAACTAATTACATTTCTAATAAAATAAACTCTTGTCTGTAGACATCAGGAAAGAGATACCCAGTAAAGAAACATGTAACTGACTCAGCTTTTTCTGTAGGATACCTCAGTCTCTAGTGCATTATTGTGGTGCCTCTGCAGAGAACAGCTTTGAGATACAAACATATTAAATATTTTGGCATCAGCTTAATATACTGAAAATAGAAAAATTGTGTAATAGTCTGCACAATTGCTGGCAGGAAAGGGTTAAAAATCCCTCTGACGTGCTTCCTCTGCAGAGGCAACCAACCCCATTCTCAGCACTGTGCTTTCTTGCTGATTTATGTTTTGTTTCCTTTTGGGGGGTCTATGTTCTCCAGCCACTTAACTGAGAGAAGTTAAAATAGTAATCCTGTCTGAGGGGTTGCTGTGCATGGTGCCTAGGCAGCACACACAGCTCTCACTGGTTAGGGGAGGACATCCACTCACAGTAGTTTATCTGAACTGACATCTGGCAACTTGACCTGTCAGAGCAAAGTAGGGAGTGAACCAAATCAGCTCCTGGGTATGTCCTGTTTGCCTAGTGCTACCTGACTTACTGTGTTAGGAGTAACCACAAAACACCCAAGCGCCTTTGTTGGTGGTCAAAGAACATGGCTACTTTGGATATAATTTCCACTCAAAGATTCTGTTCAAACACCAGGATTTTCTGCTAACTCTCAAGTAAATTTACAAAATAAAACTGTAAAACTGGTAATAAATCCTTTTAGAATCATATTTTCTTATTTTAGAACAAGAGAGAACAGATCACTTGGGGTTTTAGAATATAAACAATTTCTTCAAGTAGTGTCCCTGTGGGTGCTCCACTTTAGTTGCATGTGTGCCCTGCGCCTTTGATCAGAGATTTCTGGTAGCAGTGTCCGTTCAGCCCATGCTTGTGCCCTACACATCCTCATGCCCTGTACCAAGGCTATATAGGGCTGCATGGGCGAACTGATATCAGTTCCTTTTGAACTGCCTTTGGCCAAAGACTGAGTCTAGCAGTGTGCCTCATTGCTGTGTGCCTGTTCCCGCTTGTATTTGTGCTTTATCTTTTATAGTTAGGTCTCAGTAGTAATAGATTTAGTACCTTATAGTTGGAACACTTTCACCCTTTTTTCCCTTTCTTAAAAATAATACATTTCCCCTCCCAACCCCCCACTGACGGGCTTCAACAAATTTTCTTGTACAGGGATGCTGGGCTCTAAAAGGTACTTCTCTTGTTGAGAAGCAATCTGTGTTAGTGGTGGACATTCCTAATGCATTTGTTGATTGGGAGATTCTCATATTCTCAGCAAGTGTAAGATTTGGTCTTCTCTTAAAGGAAGACCCGGAGTATCGGAAATAAAGTATAGGCTCTTAATGGTGAAGCAAGCCTTGAGACCAGATGCTGATGTGGTGGTGGAAAATGCTGCATATAGGGACTCTCCACTTCTGTCAGTGCCCCATAGACAAGATCACGGTCACCAAAAGGAAGACAGCATTGAAAACCCAGTCTCCATCAATATCCATGAGTGAGGTACCAATAACTGCACTGCCAGTACTGAGAGCTTCTCACTCAAAGTATAAGGAAAAGGATTAAAAGGAGCAGAATAGAGAGTTCTTCATCAACGGAGCTCTGGTCACTGGAGACCTCAGACCCCGAGAGGAGTGCTAGTGATACTCCAAGTACTTCAGGAACCATGAAGCTCGCTAATACTTCAACTAAGACCCATACCACAGTGGTAAAGGGGTCGGTACCGACTGCGATTACTACCAAGAGATTGGCTTCAATGGAATCCTAGACCCCCTTGATACCAACAACATCATTAGTGTCTGTAATATCATTAGTGCCAGTACCAAGTTCTGTTGTGCTCCTGGAACTGCAGGAATTTCAGTACCCACAAGAGTTTTTGGTACCTAGTTAGCAGGGATCCTAGAAATCCATTTGCCATGGAAAAATGCAGAATTTGTGTTTTTACAGAGAATCCTTAGTTTTTACATTTTGTGAAAAAATAAAAACACATAACTAAATTTTACTGAAAGTACCATATCACTTATTCAGTTAAATGCAACCTCCCCCTCTTGTGGTTGATTTTTGAATGCGCTTTAAATTTACAGTGGAGCACCATTTATCTGATCTAATTGGGACTGAGGCCAGATTGCCAATTCTCCTGATTATCCAAATTTTTGATTATTCAAAGAGTTTTTTATCTCTTGTTTTAAGATGGTGGCTCAAGTGGTTAGCCTGGGCAGCTGGTGGTTCGGTTAATATGGAGAGCTGGATAATGGAGGTTCAGATAAATGGGGTTCTACTGTATATTGTGGCTAGGGAAACTAAAGTTCAGCATTTCATTTTAATCATGGAAACACGTGGATTTTCATGTGTTTTGTTTTGTTGGATAATTTTGGTTTTTTTATCACTGAAAACTAGAGTCCCTGCTAATGAGCCTGAGTCTCTGCTCTTTGCAACCTCTGGACATTTTTCAGTTCTGGGGTCAGCTGGGTCACCAGCTGCTCATGTTTCCATGAGACCTACCTCTTTTCCATCTTCCACTATCCCTGAGGAGGAGTTGCTACCTCTGATACAATATGTGGATGAGCATTTTGACTCAGACTCTGAACTTTTAGTTCAAGGTTCTCCAATTTATTCCAGATGTTATTCCCATTGCCCAGATGCAACAAAGGCAGGGCACCAGACCCCTGCCTACCAATGTTCGGGATGACCAGTGTTGGATACCTCCCTCCATGCCTTATGGTCTCCCTTATTAGCCTTGCTGGGATTCATGGACAATGTACTGCCAGCAGTGTCAAGGGACCGTAGCTCAGTCTCTCAGGGCACACAGAAGATCTTGTTCACTGGTACTGTCCATCCTTCCTCCCCATTCTGAGCCCGAGGAGACCTTTGAGGAGCAAGAGGCAAAGGTGAACTAAGAGGTTGCACCCATTACAAACATCTCATCATTGTCACCTGATAAGCCATTTCAATACCATAATAAGGGAGGGTCAGCTCTTAGCAATATCTTCACTGCAACCTTTGCTCAATGCTGCGGACACTGCAGGTAGGTCTGTTTCCACCGCAGTAGTAATGAGGTGAGCATCCTGGTTTCATTTGTCTGGGTTTCTGTAGGAGGTACAGTCAACCATGGAGGATTAACCTTCGATGACCAGACGTTTTGCACGTATCCTGAAGGACTTTAGAACCACACTTAGGTATTTGAGGATATACACATCTGCAAATAAGATAGTTTAGCAGGTCTCAGTCAACACAAAGATCAAACCTTGCTCAGTTTTCCAGGACCACCAGCTAAGAGGTTGAAGTTTTCAAAGAAAAAGCCTGCAACTACCTCATCCCAGTCTTCAATATCATCCAAATGCCAGTTTTGATGGTTTGGTCATGAGTCCAGACTACCCAGTGATGAGGTTCTCTCAGCTGCATGACAACCCCCCTCTTTCTTAATTTGGACACCATCTCTCTATTTCATCAAGCATGGGCGGCTATAACATTGCACAAATGGGTATTACAGTCCATTACTTCAGGTTATGCAATCCAATTTACTGCCATCCTGTCCTTCCAACTCCTTTCCCTGTCCCTCTTCAGAGACCCTCTCGCAATTAGTTGCTGGCACAGGAGACTCCCAAGTCTAGGAACCATAGAACCAGCCCACTTCAACACAGGGAAAAGGGTTCTATTTAAGATATTTTCTGATACCCACGAAGAACGGGGGTTGGAGGCAGACACTAGATGTCAGACAACTGAACAAGCATGTCAGACATCTGAAATTTAGGATTGTATCCTAGCAGCTATTATTCCCTCCCTAGATTTAGGGCACTGGTTTGTGACCCTCAGTCTCAAAGATGCCTACTTTCACATTGTCATTTATTCCTCTCACAAAAGATTTCTTCATTTCACGTTCAACCAAAATCATTACAAGTACCAGGTCCTACTCTTTTTGGCCTGACATCCACCCTAAGGGTGTTCTCACAAATTATGGTAGCTGCCTACTTCCATTGTTTAGTAGGACTGGCTCCTCAAGGGGTGGTCTTATCAGGAGGTTTGGTCAGCAGTTCAAACAATAACTTTACTATTCCAAAGTCTAGGCCTGCAGATAAATCTTGAGAAATCAATCTTGACTCCTCCGCAATGAATTCTCTTTACTGGAGCATTTCTGGATTCGATAATAGGTAGAGCTTATTTCCCTCTCAACGTATTCCTTTCTCTGAAGGATCTTATACAAAGAGTAGGAGTACTTGTGGCACCTTATAGACTAAGAGTGCAGCTCAGCCCTCAAGTTCCAACAAGAACATGTCTGCAAGTGCTGGGACACATCGCAGCTTGTGTTTTTGTGACGCAAAATGCCACGTTGCATCTTTGATGTTGGCAGGGGTAGCTCAGGACAATTTATTACCCAACAATCACAGTCTTCTTGTAGTCCAAGGCAAATAGTCACAACAGGAACAGTGCTTGCATATCAATCTGTTGGAGTTAAGAGTTCAGAAATGCTTCCCTCCACTTTCTTCCCCCTACTTAAAAACAAGTCCATCAAGATCTTGACAGACAACATAGCGCACATGTGTTTTATTAATCATCAGGGTTAAGCACGTTCCCCACTCACTCTGCAGTGAAACGATAAAGCTTTGGAACTGCTGCATAGCCAATCAGATAGCCATATTGGTTTCTTATCTCCCAGTTAAACAAAACACCATCGTTGACACCCTCAGCAGACATTTCTCCCTAAATTACTAATGGGAATTGGAATCTTGAGTCCTCCACAAAAATTTCCTAGCTTGGGGATTTCCAGAAGTCAACCCCTTTGCCATAGCAGCCAACACAAAGTCCAGGAAATTCTGTTTCAGAGGGGCACTCAATTCTCAATCTCTAGGTGACATTTTCCTCATTACGTGGACAAATGGTCTTTTTTATGCATAGCCTCCAACTCCATTGCTCTTAAAGATCTGTGTCAAGATCAGACAGGACCAAGCCAAAGTCATTTTGATTACACCAACTTGGCCAAGACTAGTTTGGTTTCCTTACCTCATCAAACTCACTTCCCATCCTCTATGGTGGCTCCCCATCAAACCTTAACTGTTCTCAGGATGTTGGTCATACACTTCACCCCAATGTGAATGTTCTGCAACTGCAAGTTTAGTTCCCCAGTGGTTCTTGGGCCTAGAGACTGCCTTTTTCATATGAAGTAAAAAATACACTTTTAAATAGGAGAACGGAATCTACGAGACATATTTACCTGCAGAAATGGAGACTATGTAATCTTTGGTGTAACTTTTGGATTTTTCTCCTATCCAATCATCTGTTTTCTCAGTCTTGGGTTACTTGTTGGAACTGAAAAATTCATGCCTTTCTAGGAGTTCCATCAAGATACATTTAGCAGCAATAATAGCTTTACATGTGCCAGTAGAAGGTTTCTTGGTATTCATTCATTTTACCACAGTGAGATTCCTAAATCTTTTTCCATAGATTAGAACATCTACACTGCTTTAGGATCTCAGTCTGGTTCTTAACCATCTCATGAAACAGCCTTTTGAGCCATTGGCTATGTGCTCACTGCTACATTTGTCTATGATGACAGCCTTTTTGGTGGCCATCACTTCTGCTTGAATGTTTGGGGAAATGGGGGCTCTAATGGAAGACCCTCCTTTTATTTTGTTCTCCAAGGAGAAGGTATCTTTACAACCCCTCCCAAAGTTTTTACTTAAGGTGTCTTCTGACTTTCACATCTACCAAATTATTCACCTTTCATATTTTTTTTTCCAAAGTCACATCCGTCTACACAGGAGTCTTCCCATTCATACACAGATGTTAAGAGGGCACTCGTCTTTTAATTGGACAAAACTAGGCCATTCAGGAGGACCCCTAGACTCTTTTTATTTCTATTGCATTTAGGTGCTCCCCTAGACCTATCTTCAGTCCGAGGCTTTCTAAATGGATCTCTGGATGCTTTATTGCCTGTTACGGTTTCACTGAGATTACACCTCCCCTAAGAGTGGCGATGCACTCTGAGATTACAGTCTACATCTGTAGCCCTACTCAAACATTCTGCAGGGCTGCAACATGGTCCTCAGTGCACCCATTTGCCAACCACTGTGCCTTAGTTCATGCTGCAAGATCAGGTGCAGTTTTTTCTTCAGTGATGAACTCTTCCAAAACTCCCATGTCCTTAAAGTGGAGCACCCACAGGGACGCTACTATTGAAGAAGGAGGAGAGGTTACTCATTTTGTACAGTAACTGGAGTTCTTTGAGATGTGTGTGCTCCACTACCTGCCCTCCTCCCCTCTGCTTTGGAGCTGCGTCTGTGGGCTTTGCAGTAGAGAAAGAACAGAGGGAGGTTCGTCTGCACAGCCCTATGAGCCTCGGTACGTGGCACAAGGATGTGCAGGGCACATGAGCAACCCGAATGGGCACTGCTGCCAAAAATCTTCGATCAAAGGTACAGGGGTGCATGCACACCTAAAGTGGAGCACCCACAGCAGCACAGATCTCAAGGAACTCCAGTTACTACATCAAGGTGAGTAACCTCTCATTTTAAGCTACTGAGAGACTGTTTTGGCTACATATTTTTTCATGTTTGGTCCCAATATATAAACCCCTCTCTCTCACTGACACATGCCAAGAGACAAATCTAGAGGTGAGTTCTCGGAGTGGGGGAGTCCCCTGTAGACCCACTTGATTAAGTCCCTCCAATATAATTTTGTTCTTGCTTTCCCCCTGCCATGCTTTAGTTGGGGATAAGTAGGCTGGAACAAAAACTGCTAGGAGGAATCCTCCACTAGGGGCAGGAGCAGCAGAAATGGAGGGGACCCAGAGTTAGCAAAGGAGGACACCCTCTGTCCCCATGTCTTAATAAGGAGGTCACATCTGTAGCAAAAGCACTCACTTGATCAGGCTAGTCGGGGCTGTTCAGCATATCACTTTTAATAATGTGTGTAGAGTGAAGAGATTAACATGTGTCTCTGTTTCTGGGGGCCCTCTGCAATTACAGATTCTGCAGCTTGTCCAAACCAGTACTGCTGGAAGGCAAGCACATAGACAGAGTGAAATGCACTATCAATTTGGCTGTTATGGAATCAGGCAATACCCTTGTTCTATATAGCATGAAATTGCTCTCAAATCCTTTCCCTTTGGGCAATACCTGTGTCCCCGCACTTGGTATTGGGGTGCATAGAGAGGTAGAGTGATAGATAACTAATATGCTTATTTGCAGGAAACTGAGCAGATGGTTCAGACAAGATCAAAAAGGAAACAGGAAGAAGAGGAAGAGGAGGGTGTGAATGCTGAAGGTTTTCAGGACTTTGTTACTAAGGCAAGGTAGGAATGGACTTTTACCCCTTGTAATAAAGTAGCACATTGTACTGCCCCATCCTACCTCCCCAAACTGCTGCTGTGTCATCAGTATCTGCTGCATAGGGTGTATGATGGATGTTTTTGCCGTTAGACCCAAAGGACAGTGTGGACTCCATCCAGGCCCTGTAAGTGTTTATAGTCTGTAATATCCACTCTCTGTCACACTGGAGCAAATGCAGTCACACCTTGGAAGGAAAACAAGGCCAGGGCTGCTGCTGAGATTGCCCTGATCTTCGGTGGTTAAGCTTCCATCATGGCTTTGCTTCTCAAATTCCTGTCTTCACAAGCACTTCCCACCCTTGCCCTCTTTCCTGAATTCCAGGTACCATCTAGGACTATGCTTCCTAAGACATGGAGGGAGGTGAAGCACACTCCTTGCTATGATCATGGCTTCTTTCTCTTTCTGCTAAAACAATTAACGGTGAGTGGTTCAT
The DNA here is from genome assembly GCF_965152235.1 of Eretmochelys imbricata. NCBI lineage: Eukaryota > Metazoa > Chordata > Testudines > Cheloniidae > Eretmochelys > Eretmochelys imbricata. Next base: position 90,982,863 of record NC_135577.1, read on the forward strand.
TAATGTTAAAGGACCAGCACTCTGCAGTTTTGTCGGTTCCAGATTTGATCTGCCTTAAACTTGCTAGAATCTGGTAGGAAATGTGTATTACATACAGGGTAAATCCTCAGTGTCAGTTGGGGTGGTATGAAAAACAATATTATGCAATATTACATCCATGTGATTATATTCAATTGTTCTTGAAGACCGCAATGATGAGGAATTTCTTCTCCAAGGCCTCTCAAGTCCTCTGGGAAAAATCTTTTGCCGGTTCCTTTTCTTTGTTCCTTATTTAACCTATGGATGATGTGACCATATTGACAGACTTCTCACAACTTCGTGGGGGCCAGGGGCTACAGAGGGGAACACTTCTCAATTGACTCTTAACACTCTCTTCTGAGAGAGCTAAGGCACAATCTCCACCTCCTTTGTTACAACCAGTTGTGAAACTTTTCTTTCCTGCATGTCTGACCAACATTGACAGTGATTTACTGGGTTTGGATGAGAAGAAAGCAGGGGTGATGCCAGCTAGACCTCTGCTACTGATCCGGAAACTTCAGTATCTTCTCCATTTCCTGATGATATCATGATGACTGCATCTGTTTTACTTTCTGATGACAATGGTTTGTTTCAAGAGTTGCCGGTTTGGATGGTAGACTCTTTAGAGTAGGAGATTACTGTGGTCCAAGGAAACGTTCATCACCATAGTGCAGAGGAGGAGAAGTGGCTCAGAATATCCGGCTGACCTTAGCATCTATTTTGCTGTTACCAAGAAGGCAGATTGCTTGTTCCTTGTCCCACAGCAGGGATTCCCATTTCTTTATACCAGGCTTTTGATGGTCTTTGTGTGCAGTAAAAAGACTGACTCTCTGGAGTTGGTCAGTCTGCAGTCTACTCCACTGGACAGGGATACTAAGAAGATTGATGTCTTGGGCAGAAATATGTACTCTTTAGGAATATGGGAGTCCATGTTGCAGTTACCAGGCAATTGTGGCCAGATATTCCCTCCAGCTTGGAATTGGACACTTCTTTTGCTGGGACCATCTGCCTGAGGTACAAAAGAAGGTGGCAAAAGACATTGCTGCTGAGAGTTAAACAGTTTCTAGACATGTTCTTTCTGCTTCATATGATGCATCGGGTGCATCTGAAAACTATATGGCGTTGGACATTACTGTGCATGGGTACTTCTGGTTTAAATCATCTGGTCTGTTTCCAGCAGCTCAACCATCCCTTTTGATCGTGAGTGCTTGTTCTGCAACGTAATCGGAGAGACCCTGGAGAAGATGGAATCTAAGAGTCAACACTTGATAACTAGGGTTTATCCAACTGCCCCTTCATAACCTTGGTGCCATGAAGTGGTCCTTTATTTATGTATGCATTTTGTTTTATTTAAATGTATATGCATGCTCAAAGAGTGCCTAGTCATAGGCTTTTGACACCCTTGACACAACTTAAAAATACAACAAAATTAATATCCAGCCATAATTGTTCAGTACAACTCACTGTAACCCACTACCAACAAACCAGGCAACCCAAAGGCTTAAATCACCCTTCCATCCAACAGTTCCTTACCCTTACATATTCCTACCTTTTCAAATGCCTGAGAGAAAAAAATGAGCTTTGCAGTGTGCCCTGAAGGTAGAAAGACTTGTCTGAATAGGTGCTGCTTTTGCCAAAGCTTCATGACACCAGGAGCACATCCCGTAAGTGTGCATATGCAAAGGGTATCTTGCGGAATTGTGACTGCTAGCAATTAATTTACTTTACCTTGCTGGACTGTCATGTTGTGACTGTTACTGGCAGTAACCCTCTGCTGGCTTGCTTACCCTGTGTGCAATTATCACATTCCGGGGTACAGTCCAGACCAGTGAGGGTTTGTCACTGTCTGCTCTGCAATTTTGGTGCCTCAGAGTGCTTTGCTGTTATGTCCCAACCTGGACTGCTCACAAAGAGCCAAACAGCTTGCAGGTCACACCCTGAGTGGCTGTATATAGTGGGTCCAGCAACTCTGACCCCAGCAGCCAGTCAGCATCCCACCAGTCACACTTTGGCTTCCAGCAGCCTTGGTTACTACCTGCAGGGTGACCCCAACACATTCCCAGTCCCAAATTTCCCCCAAAACATGTGTTCTGCATTGTCCAGCCCTCTCCTGGGCAGCTCAGATCTTAGAGGTCTGTTGCCCCTGTAAGGGGTCAATGTGCAACAGTTTGCTACTTTAAGTGGAGTTACCCAAACAGTTCACTTTATACACAGTACTAGGTTAGTTTTGATTAAAAAAATAAAACAAGTTTATTTAACTACAAAGAGATTTTTAAGGGAGTACAAGTACAAAGTATTAAAGTCAGAAATGGTTACAAGAGAAATAAAGATAAAATGCTTTCTAGTACCTAAAACTTAACAAACTGGACTCGGTTCAGGGAAAAATCCTTACCATATGCTCCCAGCAACATTTCTGACCAAAATTCCAAAACAGGGTCATCCCCCAAAGTCAAAGGCCTGGTTCCTTTGTCGTATTAGGTGAAAGAGGAAGAGAAAGAAAGAGAGCGATCCTGGGGTGGTTTTTGCCCCTCCCTTTTATAGTCCAGTCACCCTTTGAAATGCATTTTTCTGAGGTTTATACCTAGATAAAGTTCATTCCTGCTGTGGGGACAGAGGTATGGAATCTTGTGATAAAAGAGGTTCCATGATGTCGCTTGCTAAATTGCAGATCAATCTGTTCCTGCCCCACTTGGTTGCCAAAGAATGCCACTTGACAGGTGATTGCCAATCAACTTTGACACCTGACTAGAGGCATTAGCTTGTCCTTTGTCTTTTGGGAACAGGTTTACACCCTCCCCCTCCCAAACCGGTCTGGTAAACACATTGTAGTCATAATTTCAGCTTGTGTTCATAATTGTACATATAGTGTTCCTACACATGTTTCACCATGATATTACATTATAGACCAGAGCATGTTCTAGTTCCAGGCATTCCTTCCCTAGAAGGCTGAGGAGATCAATAATTCCTCTGGCTTGTTCCTCTTCAGCCTCATGATCTGTTTCCATTGGCCAAACTGGACAGTCCCTACGTAAAAGAATAAATGGACCCAAATCGGACATCAGGAATGATAACACACAAAAGCCAGTGGGAGAACACTTCAGTCTTCCTAGACATTCCATAACAGATTTGAAAGTAGCTATACTTGAACAAAAAAACTTCAGAAACAGATTTCAAAGAGAAACAGCAGAACTAAAATTCATTTGCAAATTTAACACCATTTAATTTGGGCTTGAATAGAGACTGGGAGGGGCTGGCTCATTACAGAAGCAGCTTTGCCTCTCCTAGAATTGACACCTCCTCATCTATTGTTGGGAGTGGACTACATCCACCTGATCGAATTGGTCCTGTCAACACTGGTTCTCCACTTGTGAGGTAACTCCCTTCTCTTCATGTGTCAGTATATTTATGTCTGCATCTGTAACTTTTACTCCATGCATCTGAAGTGAGGTTTTTACCCACGAAAGCTTATGCTTAAATAAATCTATTCGTCTTTAAGGGCCACCGGACTCCTTGTTGTTTTTGTGGATACAGACTAACACGGCTACCCCCTGATACTTGATTCCATTGTGACTGTCATGCAATGGCAGAAGCTCCTGGAATCCTCACTTAGGCCCTTTCTTTTCCCCTCTGTCTCAGTGAGAGTGACCTGGAGGAGGTGCTGACATTTTACACACACAAGAATAAGTCAGCAAGTGTCTTTCTGGGAACAAACCCCAGGACCACGAAGCCTAGCAGTAGCATCAACCAGTCAGAAAACAGGGCCCAAGGAGGTAAGTGTATTGTGCAGTACTGAGTCAGAGAGCTTATAAGAAACAAGAGTTGGCCATGGTGACCCAGTATAGAGTTGGGAAGAATGTAGAACCCTAAAGGGGCATTATCTAGGTCTAAGTAGGAAGTCCAATAAAGATATGGGAAGCCTGTGGGTGATGAGTGTGACAAAGTCGTGCATAGGGTAAGGGTGCAGAGCCCAGAGCGGGTGGGTCTGATAGCTGAGTGATTAGTGATCCCAACATAAGGAAGCAGTAGGTTTCTAGTTTGCAGTCTGCATTAGCTAATGCTATGAATCAAGCCAACAGACAGTGATGATAGAAAAGGGGAGAGGGGTAGGCCACAATAAATATTGGGAGGAATCCAGGGTCTCTGCAATATTCAAACCCTGCAGTCCATTTCTCATGGTACAAGCAGCTTAAACTGTCCTGCTTCCTGACTTTCAAAACTCATTTAAGATCTTCCTGAGATGGTGGAAGAAGTGAAAAGGACTCTGCCCCAACATTCAGTGGCACACTCAAGTGGAGAAGGAGAGCTGAGAGGCTACAAGCCCAAAGAAGCCAGGCCATCCCGTAAGTGAACCCATCCAAACCAGGGCAGAGTTAGCTCTCCAGCAAATGACTGAGATAGAAGCCATACTTGCTTAGTAGATTTAGAACTATCTTGAGAAACTACAGTGGTCAGAATCTAGATGCAGAACAAGCTGAGAGAATCCCATCCCCAGCTATGGGGGAAGATTACTGAGCGAAGGAAAAAAAACCTATCTTTTGTGGTAAAAGGGCTCTGCAAGATATTTTGAGCTTGTGGAAAGGATATGTCTGAATCAGAGCTTGGTTCTTGCCAGCCCTTGCTGGTGGTTGAGTTTTTTTTTCTTGGCTTCATCAGACCAATAAGCACAGGCCCCTTGGCCATATTGCTGTTGTCTTTGGGGTTCTGGAAAGCTGCTTAACTTATGAAACGTTCTGATTGGCTTGTTTGTATTGTTTTAACAGGGCCCCCGTCTTCCACAGAAGATGAGTCAAAATTACTCCAGTGCGACCACCCCCATGCTTCCTCCTCTGTTCCTGGTGCCACGCTCCAGAGAAGCATCAGTTCCCAGTTGTCATCTCATGCCACATCCTCTAAAAACATACAGGTGCCTGGTCACCACTCCTCCCTGGCTTCTGTAGCTGGTCCCAAACTGACTCAGTCCCCACCCTCCCCACCTTCTTTCCAGAGCCAGAGTACAATCCCTGACAACTGGTCTGTCTCCACAAACCCAGTGTCCCACCAGACGTCTAACCATGCAGGGTTGCATCGTTGTCGGTCTGGAAGCTACACCATTGGGCCCTTCTCATCATTTCAAAGTGCTGCTCAGATCTACAGCCAAAGACTGTCCCGACCATCCTCTGCTAAAGCAGGTGAGTGTGCTGGGCAGTCAGGATGCGTGAACATGTCATTGGGTAAAACCCATCTTTTGTCAGTCAAGGTTCCTCCTAGAATTGGAGAATTCTTCATACTGTCCAAGCTGGGCTTCTGTCCCTATGGCTGCAGTGATCAATCTCAAATTTGCTAATCCAGTTGCCATGAAGAGTAGAGTAGAGGCAGCATAATAACCCTTAAGGCTGCTTGGTCAGGGCAAAGTGTAAATAGCCTTTATCTGCTCTGCGATAGCCAGAAATGTTTAATTTTCAGGGTTGTGAAAATTCATCAGCGCTAAATTCCGTTTTGGGATTAAAGCAGCCTCTCCCTACTAATTCCTGTTTTCTGTGCTGATAAATGGGGATTTGAACTGGTTCAGTCAGTATGGAATGAAAGGGTCTCGCCTGAATGGCAGAGGTGGGAAATGATGTGAGAAGGGGTAGTTGTGCCCAACTGAAACAGCATTGACACATGATGGTCTGTTATTGTTAACAGTTTCAGGGCAGTTTCAGTAGTATAAAAGCCCTCTATGGGGCTATGCAGGGTTCTTGTTGCTTGGGATTCCTGTCTGTTCTGCAGGAGACTCATCCAGTAGAAGTGGCAGTTAGTCACAGATTCAGAAAATGGTCAAGGCATCCAAGTAAAATCTGAATGGTCAGTGTTTAAGGGAATGTTGTTAACAATATAACTTCATATTTCCCTAGGCTCTTTCATCTTGGCATACCTCAAAACATCTTACAAATTACATGTAGGGATTTTTCTTTCTACATGGAAGCACAGACATCTATAGGGTGGAAAGAGGTTGAGCAATGCTACCCAACAGAATAAGATAGCTGAAGAGAAGAAGAAAGCATATCCATCAGAAACTGATGGAGGCAGAGGTTTAGGGAGGCAGAATGTAACCGATATTGAAATTTGGTTAGCACATCCACGCTGCCATCCCTACTCTTGAGGAAAATGCCATATGTTCTTTACATATTTGCTTAGTAAGTAAATTAAAGCCACTTTAAGTCTGAATGAGTGTGTTCACACAGGGGTTTAATGCAGTTTAAATAATCCACTTTAAATTCACAGCTTTTCTTAATTCAGATCAATGTTCCTGAGTGTGCCCACATATGCAGGCTTTAACTGTGAGTGGGTTTCCCTCTGCAATAACCCTGAAGATCTGGGTTTGAAGTGGACAGCAAACTCTGTCACATGTTCACTGAGACTGCTTTATACAATGTGGTGCATTTTCTGGCATTAAAATAAACCTGATGCACCTGCTCAGTAGCTTATTTAAAGGGATCCATTTGCTTTTAAGCAAAGCCATTGTAGCTTTTGTATGAAAAATACCAGACATGCCTTTCATCTCATAGGCCGATTCCATGCTCTTTTGGTGAAGCCATCCTGTGTATAGTGCCTGCTAGGGGTGTCTTGTAGAGAGGATCAGGGTGTATGCCTGCTACCTCTGGAATCCTGAAACTAAATAAAATTGTCTGAATGATCTACTTTCTGTAATTCAGAGAAGCCTAGAAACCAGAGCTGATAAAGTCCCATTAGGTGCCTTCCGAGGAGCCAATGCAGATTATTTCCTACTATGCATTTACCACTGTTTTGTCTGGTCTAGTTTTAAAAGTTCCTAGTGCTGGGGCCATGGGAGGTGATTTGAGAGACTCGCTTCCAGGAAAGGTTTCCCAATAATTCAGCCAAAAATTTATCCTTTTAACTTCATCCCATTGTGCTTAGTTTTACTTTGTTTTATCTCTCTCTAAATAATTGTTCTCTCCTGGTATTCACAGACATTAAGTACTTGAAGACAGTTACCATGTCCCTCTTGTTATCTTTCCTCATAAGCCAGTATCTCAAGTTCCCTGATCATTTTTGTAGCTATTCTCTAAATTCCCACCAATTTGTCAGCAGCTTTGTAGAAATGGTGTAGTGTCCCAGGTCAGATCATATGAAAGAAGGGAAAGACCATAGTTCTCTGATCTGTGACGTGATGCCACTGTTTGTTTGTGCAGCAGCAAACTGTGCTGACCTTTTTTACAACTGTATCACATTACAGACTCCTTTTCAATTTGCTACCCACTCTCCTCACTCTCATCTGTTCCTACTTCATAAGTTTTTCTTCCTTCCTTAGAGTATCTGGCTTCTGTGTTATCTTCCCAGATGTATTACCTGCATCTTTTTCAAATAAAATCTCATTTTGTTACTTCCTGCCCATGTTTCTGGTCTCTCTAGGCCCCTTCATTTTATTTCTTTGTCCTTATTGGTGTTTACAGCTTCTCCTAATTCACCTATGAATCTCATCAATATTCCTATCTTCCCAATCATTAATAAAAATATTAAATCCAGATCTAACACTATCGACCTGCCAAGACACCTCCCCAGCCTCATTCCTTTGCTGTCTATCATAATCTTCTGTTTATGACCCTCCAACCATTTTTCAATCTATGAATGTCTTCTAATTATATTTCTATATTGATTTTGTTCTTCATAAGAAGGTTATGATGTCTGTGTTCTACCTGTTTCAGAGTAGCAGCCGTGTTAGTCTGTATTCGCAAAAAGAAAAGGAGTACTTGTGGCACCTTAGCGACTAACAAATTTATTTGAGCATAAGCTTTCGTGAGCTACAGCTCACTTCATCGGATGCATTCAGTGGAAAATGCCTGTTACTGATCCTTTTTGAATAGGGAGCCAAGTGTCCATGCTTTAAATTGTTTTAGGTCCAACTAACATAAGAAAGAGGTATGTTTCTTCAGAGGCAACTTCCCTCTACTCACTTGGCTTCCAAACATCCCCTCACTTTCTGGGATGAGTGCAAAATTATCATTTCTCTCTCAAATCCCCACACCTCGGCTGCTTCAGTTCCAGTCACTGCTCTAATACAGATAATTAATACATGAGAACAAACAGCCAATGTCCATTGGAACTGGGTGCCATTAGCTGTTCTATCCTGAGGTGAATGAGGGTTCAGTGTTGGTGTGGAGAAGCTCAAATGTGCACAATGGAGCCTGTTGCAGAAGTTTCCTGCCGGCTTTTATTTCTATTGTTGCAAATATACAAGTCTCTCCTGTTTAATTCAGTGTCTTAGCTCCCTCCTCAGAGGGCATGAGGAGCTATCTCCAGCCCAAAACATTGCTTTGCTTTTCTAAATGGATGAAAACTGTGTGTTTGGCAGGTTCGTGCCATCGCAGTCCAAGTGGGCAGCGTGTAGGCTCAGCCAGGGTGCACAAGGATGCAGAAAACAGCTCTTCCCAGAGCAGACGCTACAACCACAGTATTGTAGCAGCAGAGCTGCAGCGGCTGGCGGAAAAGCAAGCAGCCAGGCAATATTCTCCACCCAGCCACATCAGCCTCCTTACACAGCAGGTATGTGAGCAGTAAGGTTTCCCTGATGATGACAACAGAAAACACTGGCACATCTCCTGAGTCAGAGCCAAGGACTGGGACAGACCGTTCTGGGAAGGGAGAATCTCATGAAAGTGCATTTCCCTCCCTTTTGCTGCTGTGGAATTGGGGGCTAACGCACTCCTAGATTATAGCTAAATTGCATAGGGAAGTGCTTGAAGCCCTGTTGCTCAAATGGTTAGACTGGACAAAGTATTAAAAAATACATTGTAAGGAAGAAATCTGCCCCAGCTGTCAGTGGAGAAGATCGATGGGGAAGTAGATCTTTCCCAAATCTTATTTCTTAATTTTTTTACTCCCTTAAAGTCCACTGCCTCATTCCTCCATTGACTTGTCAAATGCTGGACTTTGGCATTGTAAGGGGAGATTTTAACAGCCCAGCAAAGTGCCTAGGCCATTGCTAGTAACTGGACTATCAATTATTATGCTTATTGCCAAGAGCGCTGTAAGGCCTTTATAGCAGTCTTAGCATAACTAGGCAAGTTAGGAGGGGAGGGACAGTGACCATGAGAATTGAGCAAGACTCTGCACCATCCTGTTGCAGTTTTTTTAAACTGCTGAAGCATGCAGTTTTGAAAGACAGGAAGTATGTTTATATTTGATTTCTGGTGTGTTTGTCGGGGCCCATGAGACTGCAGACTGCAAAAACACATCTGTATAACTAATGGCTTGAAACTTCTTGCGTAAGAAATTGCTTGTTCAGTGGCTATTGGTGATTGACAAGCTATGTAATACTTTGAGCATAAAAAGGGGAAAGAGGGTTGGATCAAGTGAACTCTGCTGTGAATCCATCTTAAGGTTCCCGGGGCAGACGGAAGGCTGGCCATCAAAAGTCTGTTGACCACTCAAGACTACTCCAGACATTTGGGGTAACTATTAATTTGGGGTGCTCTATAACCTGTTGTGTTTGTATGTGCTTGAGACTAAATAAAGTAAAGGCTTTAAGTGAAAGCACTCTTGTGTTGTACTGCTTGTGCCAACCATCTATCAGATGGATGTACTGTACTCCCATTGATTTATTTCCTGACAGTACGTCGTAAAGAGTAAAGTTACCAAGAGCTTTGGGTGTAGACGAACCTGCGTAACAGCATCATATGGGAATCAGGAAACAGTATCAGACTGATGAGCACAGCAGAAGGTGTGTCTGTTTCCTTAGAAATGCCTGGGCAAGCAAAATGATAGGCACTGGAAGTCTAGAGAGAACATGTGGCAGGTTAATGAGGTTTTAATAAAACGTATTCCAATCAAATCCTAACTCCATTCTGAAATTCAAGCTAGTGTAGAATGCGGCAGCCCTTTTGGTAAAAAGGACATCTTTCCAGGAACATAAGACATTTTACTTCATGGTCTGTACTGGCTGCCTGTGGCTTTCCAGCTAGAGTTTTAAGGGGCTGGTTTTGAGTTACAATGTCCTAAATAACCTGGACTCTATCTACATGAGAGACTACCTCTCCCCATGAAATACCCGCTGCACTTGTAGGCAGCTGAGACACTCAAGCTAGAGCTTCCTCAGTTAATAAGAGATGAGCTGCTAGCAGTGTGTTGTTTTTTTTTCCAAGTTGGATCCTCCACTTGGGAAATAACACTTTCCTATCCTGCACCTGGTACAAAATAGTCCAAATCAGCTGACTATCAGGAACACTGCAAAGCACGTCTACTTGAAAGGATATTTGGGGAGAGCTGAGGTGGGTTTTGGATGAAGATATTTTGCTATGTTTTCTGATGAATAGCTGTTTGTTGTAGTGAGTTCCTGTTTTTATTTTATTGTTGGGTGTTTTCAAATGTCTGTTATGGAGCCTAGCACTGGGATAGGTGTGACTTATTTTGTTTTAGCATTTAAAAAAAACTTTTGGGCACCTGGCTGACTCGGAAGGGTTGAATAGATTATAGACTCTTCTGCTTCTAGGCTAGTGGTCCCAGTTCAGTCCTAGTAGCTCTGACTAAAACTGACAGCTGTTCAGTGATCCTTGCGTGAAGTTCATTGATGATAGCCATGGTACCAAAACCCCTTTAGAATTTGGCCCTCTTGTTTGCAGACCCAATAGAGAAGACAAGGACTGAGTCAGTCATGGAACCTGAAGTAATGTTTTGCCCCTAGAGAGGATAATCCCTCTAGGTCTGGATTGCCATTGGTGGGAACGATGAGGGAAGCTTGAATTATTGCTGCCAATAGCGTTCAATCCCCAAAGCTATCAATCTGGCACTTTGCAGCAACTCTAAATATACTTGGAATAGAATATAGACTTTTCTTTTATTTCAAAAGCTTGTCAGTAGAGTTCAGAAATTTTCTGGTGGAACATTTTTTCTGTCAGATAGTGCTGATTCATCAAAAGTACAACGTGTCATGGAAATACATTGCCTTTGACAAAAATTGTTTCTAAATGAAAATTGAAAAAAGATTTTGATAAGATTGAAATGTTTCATTTCAGCATTTTTGGAGCAGATTATTTTGATTTTCCATTTTGAAATTACTTGGTTTCAGTTTTATATTATAAAATATGTAATGAAAAAGTCAACAAAATCAAAATATTTTAGTCTAATTTTGAAACAGTGTTTTGATTAAACTGAAACCATTCCCCCCACACCCCCACTGTTTGGAATGGAAGAAATTTCAAAATCATGAAGCTTTCCCTGAAGTGAAAAATCTGACTCCCACACAGGTCTGCTTGTTAGTGTCTCCTAGTCTTTTTGCATAGAGAGCTCCATCTGCCCTTTGGCCACTATTTACAAATGGCTGATGGGATTCTCATGGCTTTGTCTGGCTTCCCTTTTCCATCACTGCTGGTGAGACAAATTCACATGGAGATAGTAATAGCTTTCGCCATCTTACAAAGGCCTAAATGCTTCTCTGGTAACTAATTGTGATGCAGAGTACACACACAGTTTTATGTTATGACTGATTGAATTGGGAATGGGGAGGAAGATGGGAGAACTGGTTTGAAGGAAATGCTTCCATCTCCATAATCAATAGAGATGGCAAGGAAGATCCAGGCAGCAGACATGAATGATTGAATCTGAGGGCATTTCAGTATTTTGTAAAAGGTAGTTGTAAATCTGGAAATATGTTGCTTGTATAAGGAGAGTGGCTAGTGTTGCTTTCATACTTCCAGGGTCTCCCAAGCTATGCACTCAGAGTGGTTAGGTTTAGGATGGGTCCAGAGTCCTCTATGGAAGGAAACTCAAAGTGGGTGGAGGGACCTCATCTGAAGGCCACACTGCAATTAGTTAGGATACCAGACCTTCCCTCACTTTTCTGCTGATTGCAGTGCCTCATTTTTTATATGTAAATACTGTCTTCAGAGACCACAGGTTCCAGCATGCAATGCTCCATTTTGACCTGAGCATCTGGGACACAACGTATTTTGGGATGTACAGTTTCTAAAAGCTTTGCTTCTGTATTGAAGATGAATATGGCCATGGTTTGTTTTAGAACTCTGTGGCTGAACTTTGACAACCCCAACACCGATCCAGGTGTAGAGGTGTGAGGTAATGTCAAAGATAAAGCTGAAATAGATGTTCACAACTTGGGATAAGAAAGGAAATTCAGCCCAGAGCCTGGGCTCTATCACTCTAGGGAGAGGGGAAGGGTGACCAGAGTATAAACACTTGGGTACTTGTCTTTGGTGGTACAAGGGTTAATGATTGGAGTGCAGCCTGGTGACATGTATTGCTAGGCATCCTCTCAGGTGAGGCTTCAGAGATCTGGTATTGCCCAGCCAGCAGGACCTTGAGTTACAGAATGCCAAGGCAGAAAAGCCCAAGCAGGGAGCCCGCAGATGAACTCAACTCTTACTCTCCAGCTGCTGCAAGGAGCAACTTCTCAGTTCTGTGTCTGTCCCCATCTAGAGACGTCCTACCTCTTGAGTGCCTGGGTAGCTGAATGCTGCACTTAAGACCTACACAATCTTCTCAGCCTAGAAATGTATAAGAAATACCTTGAAAGATGACAGTTTGGAGGAATCAGAACTTAACTGTAAAGCCCAATGGAACGTGGCTGAAATAGGGACATTCTAAAAGGGCTTCTTACATAAAAGGCACCTGGATAAGAATATTATTAACTTATTAATAAAATTGTTTGGAAGTCAGTTCCACAGGCGTGGAGCCCATGCAGCTTAGTTGTGAGGAGGCTGGCCTGTAGGACAGGGATTTGCTATTTGGATTTCATCATCGGTAATTCATTATTTGTTGCTTTAGGCTAGTAATTCTCAATAGGTGGCCCGCGAGCCAAATGTGACCTGCCAAGGCTTCCTGTGCAGCCCATCAGCTCACCTTAAAAAAAGTTTATAATTAAATTAATTAACAGTGATGTGCTCCCTATCATTTGCCTATGACTTCCTTAGTAAGTAACTTACTGACAGTGCTTAATTTGTAACGAAAGAGGTGCTGGGGCTCAGCACAAAATAAGCATTGGCTGGCAGGTTGGAGAGCGGCGGCTGCTGGCCAGGTGCCCAGCTCTGAAGGCAGCACCACTGCCAGCAGCAGCACAGAAGTAAGGGTGGCATGATATGGCATGGCCATCCTTACTTCTACGCTGCTGCTGACTGTGGCATTGCCTTCAGAGCTGGACAGCCGGAGACCAGTGGCTGCTGGCCAGGAGCCCAAAGGTGCCAGCGCTATGAACTGCCAAGCCTAGAGGTGCCAGGGTTCAGCCCTGGCAAGTCCCGGCACAAATTATGCTCTGCTTACTGGATCTTAAGTTCTCACGATAGCATCGGCTCTGATTGAGCTAGGATGCCACCCATTTTTTCATTAGTGATGAAAATGGAACAAAAAATGAATGTGTGGGAGTAAATGTCACAAAGTCAACAGCGAAAACCGAGCTCTTAACCCAAACTGGCAACAGATTTTCTTTTTATTATGCCACCTCATTTAAACTCAAAGCTTTGCATTTAATATTCCAAACCACTGTGTACATCTATAAAGTCATCAACGTGAGGCACAACTTTGAATCAAAGCACAGTAACTTCAATGCGGCCTATCCTCCTGGCCGTGTTGCAAGACATGACAGAATTTCAAATCTGAAGTCTTCGTACCACACTTCAAATGTTCTCACTACTTCATTGACTGTACAGGAAAAAGCAACAACTGCTTCTTTTTGGATAATGTTGGTCCTAGCTAAAAAGAAAAAGCCTGTCCTTGATGCTGAGCTTGTGAAGAAGTGCATGTTGGAAATGCTGGAGGAGCTTTTTGCTAGAGATGAAAGCAAAGATGATGTGAACCATGTGAAGCAAGTTCTCCTGTCTGATTCCAGGGCAGTGTGAAGATTGGAGGTAATTTACAAAGATTGTTTTTCAGCACTGCTTTCTGATTTTAAAAACATCAAATATGTCTCTTGCAGTGGATGAATCAAGCGATTTAATTGACGCTAGCCAGCTATTGTTAGATTTTATGATGGTGAAACTTTCAAGGAAGAATTTTTGTGCTTAATACCATTAGAAACCTATGCCACAGGAGAGATCATTTTTGAAAAGGTAAGGCTTTTTTGGGGGGGAGGAGGGAGAAAAGGTTTAGATCTGCAGAAAGTAAACGTGCTTGTTACAGACTGAAGTTCCTCCAAGTCAGGGAAAGAGAAGGGCTTTGCTCCATGTTTGGCAGCGATACACCCTTCATTAAATACACTTCACTGCATCATTCACTAAGACTGTCCTGTGCAGTAAGTTGTCTGGAGAAAAAATGGGTATTGTGATGAGATTAGTGAACTACATATGCTCAGCTTCTAGCTTGCAACATTGTCTTTGAAAGCTCTTTTACTGTCTCTAATCCCTGCTGTTCCTATCTGCACTTTTCCCTTGCCCCAAAGCATCCAATTAACATTTATTTTCCTACTCTTGTGTTGCACCCTCTGTACCAAGATGCTTAAATTTCTTGTAACTATTAAACCAACTGGCTGCTGAAATGGCAAGGTTCAACAGGAAATTTTAAGAGCTGATAGCTAAAGAGGTGCAAATACATAAGCAAGACATTTCTGAGTATAGCAGAAGCAGGAAACCTGAGAAAATCAGTGGGCCCCAGTTCTGGACTACCAGAGAGAAAAATAATTTAAGGAGAATAAGGGCATTGCAGAGAAGTGGATTTCTTTGCATCAGACTTCACCAAAAAGGAAGTTGGGAAGACACCAACCTCAGAATTATTCTTTTCAGATAATGAAGTTGAGGTACTGTCAGACTGAGGTGTCAAAATAGGAAGGAATGAAATAACCTGATAAAGAGCAGGTAGTCCCCTGGACTGGATGGCCTTCCTCGAAGAATTCTGAAAGAATGTAAAAATGAAGAGCTGCTAACAAAAACCTTCACTCTCTCTTATTAAAGTTAGTTACTCTACCAGAGGATAACATACGTGATTATTTTTTTAAAAAGGCAAAAGGGTATTCCTGGTGAGCCTTGCTTTAGTACCAGATATATTGGTTGAAATAATTTAAAATGTGAACTGTAATCCACCAAGAGAAACATAAGACAGGGACAAAAAACTCTGTGTCTGACCTATTAGAATTCTTTGAGCTCATTAGCAAAATAGTAAATAAAAGAGAGCTGGTTAATATTATTTGGACTTTCAAAAAAGCCTTTGACAAAGTCCCTTAAAAGAGGTAACTAGTCATGGACTGAGAGGTAATGTTCTATCATGGATTTGAAACTGGCTGAGACAGAAAAAAAGGGGTAGGAATAGCTGACCAGTTTTTAACATGGCAAAAGACTAATGGGAGTAAAATATTGGAAGTGGTGTTTAAAAGTGTTAATGATTTGGGAAAAAAGGGGGGCGTGAAATGGCAAAATTTATAGATGGTGCTTACATTAGTGAAGACTAGAAAAAACTGAGAGACTTGATGCTGGGTGAGTGGGTAGCACAACAGACAAGCAAATAAGTAATGCATATTGTAAGTAATAAATTTAACTACTCATATATATTAGAGGGAATCTAAATTAACTGTAATCACTAAGGAAAAAGACGAGTTTCATTCTGGACTGCTCAGTGGAAACATCTGCTGTGCAAGAAGTCAAGAGAGAAAACAAAAGAAGAGGATATATAAAGAATGGAATAGAAAATAATACGCTATTAAACAAAAAACAGTGCTATGCCTTCACCTGGAATACTGTGTTCAGTTCTGGTCACCCTGTCTGAAACAGGATACAGCAAAAATAGAAGGGATTCAGAGATGGGTGATTGAAATGATTAAAGGCAGGGAAAGATTTCTGTATAAAGAGAGATTGAAAAGATTAAGACTTTTAGTTTAGGGAGGAGATGTGTTAGAGGGGACATGATGGAGATATGCAGAACAATGAATGACATAGAAAACATAAATCATGTAGACTTTATTTACACTTTCTCATGATAGAACAAGGGATCGTTCAAATGCATTGGAAGGCAACCAATTTAAAACTGATAAAAGAAAATACTTATTTACACAGAACACACTTAACCTGTGGAATGCACTGCCACAACGTATTAAGGCCAAGAGCTTAACAGAATTCAAAATCGTATCAGACGTACTTATACACAATAAGAACAGGCACAGTTACATTAGACAGGATAACAAAAATTATATAAGGAATAGACCCTCAGACTTTGGAGCATAAGCCAAAAACTGATAGACAGAGATTAGAAAGAAACTTCCCCTTTAAGCAGGTTATTTCACAGTTGTCCACTATGTGATTTCTTGCACCTTCCTCTGAATCATTGATCAGAAAGAATACTGTATTTGCTGAACTGCTGCTCTGAAGTGATCTGGCAATTTTTATGTTCCTATGCTAATGTGAGTCCTTAACTCTGAGGAATCTGCATGCTCTGCTGCTTCTCCCACCTTTGTGACCCTTTCTCCTTTCCCACATTTTTTGCATTCTAGACAAGGTAATCTTCATTTTATGTATAAGGTTATTGAGATGATTCTGGTGAAGTAGTACTAGCAATATCTGGAGCAACATCTTGCGTTTCCCTGACTCTTTTCAGTGTTAGGCCTAGTCATGGCATTGAGTCTATACTTGTTTTTTTGGTTGAGCTGCTGGTGAGGGACAAGATTGTGTTCATATTTTGATGAATATGTGCAGTGGTTTGGGCTGCAGTGCTGTCAGTAGGCTGAGACACAGCTCTAGATCTTTGTTTCTCTGGGTCCTGACACTTCAGTTGCTCAGTTTGTGTGGCTGAGTTTGGGGTATGAATGAAAAAGCTGTTTGAGGCTCATGACACATGAAATAGAAGCAGTGTTGGGGGATGCAGCCTGAAGAAATGGCTGAATCAATACACACCCCTTCACCATGAGGGGTTTTTCCTAGTTTTTGGTAACTTGGTTAATAAACTAGGGATCTCACTGGATCCTCTACTGCTTCTGGAGAGCCAAGCCAAAGTCAAAACAGCTTTTTTTCCATCCATGGCTATGGCCTTCCCTGTTGGAGAGGACCTTGCAACAGTAATCCAGGCCTTTTTACCTACTGACTTAGTTACAACAGTGTTCTTTACAGTCTGTTACTTCTGAAGTCCACTCATAAAATGTATCTAGCAGACAAGGTGGCTGCTTGTTTTCATGCTTGGCAGAGCTTTCTGCAGGGAGCATGTTATAATTGTGTTTTGCTGGTGTGTACAGGGACAGGTGGCACATAGATGTGTATATGCCTCTTTCTGTGGATACTGTACAGCTTTTTCTCTGAAATATGCTGTAAGGTAAAAAGTGGGTCTCTCCTGAAGCACTGGATCTGTGTGAGGTCTCATATCACAGGGGTGGGGGGTCTGCTGCTGCTATCAACCATGCTGTAGCACTTTGTGGTTATTAATGTTAGTGAACAGAAGAATGTGTTGAATTGGCCCAACTTTGCAGGGAGGAGTAGGAGGGGAAACCTGAAGGGAGCACTGCACCTCTCCATGAAGGAGAGTGTGAGGTTTCAGGACCCAGCTATTGTTAGGAACTGCTCCAGCTCTTCCAGCCAGGGAGTTTAATTAAAGGGATAACATCAGACCACCCAGGCAAGAGCTAGAATGAGCTGTCTCCTTCTCCACTATACAGCCAGCCAGTGCCCAAGGTCCAGCAGCCAGGCCTCCTGCGAACGTGTTGACAGATCCCCAGGAGAATGGCATTTTTCTTGCTCTACATTTTTCATTTGGACAAAAAGTGGATTTTAGCAGAAATCAAACACGTTTGCTAACCCTTTGCTGGTGTGGGGAGAAGGGCTTTGGGGTGGCTAGCATGCAGTGCCTCAGGGTGACCTTGTTGGAATAGTCTGCCACAGGAACCCCAGAATAAGAACCTTCCACTAGGTATCAGTGATCAAACCAATCCTATGCAGTTTCTTTCCACGCTGCCTGTCTGTCTCTTACTGTGCAGCTTGGAGACCCCTTGTCTTTAGCAAACTAAGGCTATGTCTATACTAGCACTTTTGTCGCTGTAACTTATGTTGCTCAGGGTTGTGAAAAAACACCCCTCTGAATGACGTAAGTTACAGCGACAGAAGCGCACATGTGGATACTGCTATGCTGGCAGGAGATGTTCTCCCGCTGACATGGCTACCACCACTCATTGGGGGTGGTTTAATTATGTCGACGGGAGAGCTCTCTCCTGTAGGCAAAGAGCAGCTACATGGGAGGTCGTACAGCAGTACAGCTGCATCAGTACGGCTGTGCTGTTGTAAGAGCACTAATGTAGACAGGTCCGAAACATGACACAAAGCATAGCGCATGTGTGAATACACAGCTCAAATCCTATCCTGGACCTGAAAACTGTACATTCGGGCAGCTAAGTAGAGATTAGACTAAGACCACAAAACTCAGGACATGAATAAAAATCCATGTACCGCAGGGTTATCATCAGTGTTTAGTCCCTTGCTGTGGATCAGCCTATCTCTTGGACATCTCAAGCTGCTTTGTTTCCCTTCTGTAACTCTTTGGTTTGCTGTATGTGGCTTTCTCCCTCTGTATCATTGTAGGGCCCACTATTCCTCACCCCTTAGCTGTTCTTCACACACTACTTGTTCTCAGGGGTGGGTATTACTTCTGACAGTGCTGACTTGTGCAGATCAGTAATAACATGAAGGGTCTCAGCAGAGGCTGTCGGAGCAGAAAATGTCAGTGTGGTTTCTGCAGCCCAGGAATTGTGCCCCTCCTGCTGCTCTGAGGCTCCAGAGGGAATGGAAGCAGAGGCTTTTGTTACAGTGAAGTGGCCCCTGTAATCTGCAGAGTTGCCAAGCTGCCAAATGGGGCAGGCTGTGTAGCTAGGAACTCATGTCTGAGAAAGATTGTGCCCTGATCATCAATCATTTGACACATCCATGCCCCATCGAAATCACTCCCAGTGGGAAGTTTTGCGGTAGAGTGCTTAAATGAGAGCCTAACGCTTTGAGAAGAAGCAAGAGGCGAATTTAGCCATCCGTGGCAGCAGCACTAACTTCTTTTTTTCTTTTTTTTTATTGTTAAATGGATGCATACGCTGGAGACACTACAAAGAAATCTCTGAGTTTGTCAGGTTTCCCAGGAATGTCTCTGGCAGGTCTTTGTCTGGAACGTTTTCTGGAGACTGAAACACTTGTGCTCTGTATGCATATGTATATCCTGTAAGCTGGTAAACTCGGCAAGCAGGAAGGAATGTCACAGGCCTTTGGCCAGATCAGCCTTGGTGCGCACACAGATTTCACACCTCCCATCCTGTTAGCCCCAGTTCTCATTTCTTCTGGCTGGTCTTCTCAGCAAATGCAAATCTGTGCATGAAATGAAACTGTCTTGGAGTGGATTTGTACTGATTGGGTGTGGCCAGAAAGCTGACCTGGGTCATGAGATCCTGGAGTAGTGAGTGTGTACTGTGTGGTTTCTCCGAAGGGTCTTTAATGGGTGTATTTTGTCCCACTATTCAAACAGTGAATTGTGGGTTTAGTAAGAGGTTGGTGGTTTGGGGTTTCCTTTTGCTGTCCAGAAAAGAGACAAGTTAAGATCCAGCAATGTTTCCCACATTGGGATGGCCTGTTACATTCTGGCAGCTCAAAACACGGAGGAAAGCAAGGCAGACGGGCCGGCTCCAGTGCTCCCAGTTCCTCCAGCACTATTGTTGGACCCACTCAGCCAGGTTTGGCCTAGACCAGAGATGCATGTGCCATCTCTGTAAAATGCAAAACACCGGTCTGGAGTGTGGAATGAATTATTAATCATAATTAATATTTGCATTACAGTAGCTCTCAGAGGCTCCAGCAAGAACAGGGCTCCATTGTGCTAGCTTACATACAGAAACAGTCACTGCCCCAAATGGCTTACAGTTCATGAAAAGTAACTCATGAAGAGTGGAGGAAGAGAGACACCATCAAAAAGTCCTTTTTTTTTTTTTTTTGAGTAAAATTAGGTGCCTCCTCTCCTCCCTCAGATATAATTGACTGATCTCGTAGGCAAGACTACAGAGGAGGGTCTTGGGGAGAGTTTTGAAGGAGGCAGTTTAGTTGCCATACAGGTCGGTTCACAGAGGGCATGCTATATGTAAGGGGCAGCGTGGAAGAAAGCAGAGCCATTTGTTTGAGAAGCAGACAAATGTGTGGATGATGCATTGTTGATGACAATAACCAACAAGAATGGATAAGCAGAGAGCAGCAAAATTATGGAAAAATATGTTCCAAGCAAAACTTGGGAACTTAGTTCATAAAACTTATCTTAGCAGATGCTGAGGCATCCTCCCCTCATTACAACTCTGCTGCTGCCTCTTGATCTTAAATTACAACTGCTAGCTATTCCAGCTCTGCCTATCTGTGCTGGGGAAGGAGGTGTCCATGAGAAGATGTGTGGGAATGTGCACTCCACAAAGAGAAGTCCGAGTCATTCCATCAATTCCAGTGGTGCACAACAGCTGCCCAATGTTCTGTCCTATAGAACCCCAGAGGGAATTGAATGGGGCTTGCCTATTTGCCCTTACTCACTATCCACTAGCAAGTCCTGTGGCCTTTCAAATAGCACATCCCTATGGTAACGTCTTAGCTTTCTTGGTATGACTAGAAGAAGCCCTGGTGAGGTGATGTAAAATTTTACAGCCTCTGATTTTGCTAGTGGAACAATCCTCTGTCCGAGACCAGATATGGTGCTGTAATCTTATTCCTTATAAGGCACCAGAGAGTAAAGGGACTGATCCTGGACACGAGGGAGAGGAACTTCGGGCTGTGCCTGTTCTACAGCAATCTGCCTAATCTGTCTGAAAGGGGAAAGTATCTCACTAGTGTGCTCTTAAAGGGGATGGGGTTGTAGGATGCATACTGCTGCCAAAGAATTCTGTGGCATTGGGGTGCCACGCTCCAAGGCAGCAGGACTTTTCATTCCCTCCTTGGAGTTGAGGAGGGTCCTTGGAGGAGGCACTAGAGCAGGCCATGTTGTGGAGTGATGAGAGGCTGTACTCTTCAGAACACCTTTTCTTCCTGACCTAATTTAAAATGATCCACATTGAAAGCTGGGGCAGGTGCACAAAGAGATATATAGTGAGTACAAGTGGTTCCTTGAGCAAGTGGAATGGTCTGCTGGGGTCCTCGGGACTCCCTAGACAGTACCAATGGAGACCTGCACTGATGTAGAAACCAGCAGTAGGACCAGGCTAATGCAGCACTTGGGTTTAAGTGTCCAGCCTGATATGGTCCATGTGTGAATTCAGCTCAGTATAGAAATCAGGTAAACGTTTTGCTTTAGTTCCAAAGTAATCACCAGTTCCCTATTTGGGCTCCACTAGTCCTGCTGTTCTATTTGCTCCATTTTCTATCCCTGAAGCATCAGATTTTTCTATATGTAGTTTCTGCTGCAGCCTTTGGGCTGGGTACTACAAACTGTACAAACTCATCTGTTGCTAAACGCTTCCCTGTGTCTGAAACAGAGTAGGCAGTTTATCAGGTAACCAGTAATGACAGTCACCACTAGGAAAATCAAGGTCAAGCTGTATGGCACAGACACTGTGGTGAGGGGGTACCCAGGAATCTGCCATGCCAAGACTCTGGCAGGCTAATTTTAGCAACTGAAACTTACCAGAGGCATGGAGCAGTAAAAACAAGCGGTTGCACCCAAGCAGGTGGCCTGGCTGCAAGTAAGCTTTATGGTCTCTCTAGTTCTGTCTGAATCCGTTGCCTGTATTTAATCCTGCTGGAATTTAAACACCTGTCTAGCTGGAATGTGTGAAATATCCTACCCTTCACACTCTGCTATTTGCTCACCTGTTTTGCCTGGAAAGACAGCTTTAAAATAAACAATATTGGGGTATCAGAGAAAAATTCACCAAGGTATCAGATGCGGGGTGGAGAGGTGATACATGTCACTAAATGGACCTTGATATTGGTGTGTTGAGGGATGGGTTGGATCAAGTCCCCTCTGCATAGGCCTTCTCTAACAGAGTTGTCATCACTACTACTGACTGGCTAAGAACTGTACACATCCTATAGTGTTTGCCTCATCCACCTGTTACCTGTTTTTATAGATTGTAAACTGTTTATGGGAAGTTACTGTCATTTATTAGATGTTCGTACAGCACCTAGTAAAATGAGGCCCAATCTGGTGTGTGATCTTTAGCTGCTACCATAATATAAATACTTCATATTTATACAGAGCTACAGAAGGGCTCAGTGTTTGTTCTCTCAGAAGAAAGTTTCAAAATAACACTTTGTTGTTGTTGGTATAGGCAGGGCTGGTAGCACCAACTAAGTTGCAAAAGACTTCCCATAGAAAGACCATGTTTTCAGTTGCTCATAACTTTGCCAGACTTTAACCATTTGGGCTGAAATTTTCCATGGCAGGCATCTGCCTCAGGCTGAATTTTTGGAGGAAATTTTCAGCAAAAATGCTTGTTTTCAGAGAAATGAGGCTAGGAGAAATATGTTGGTTTGTGCATGTTTAAAAAATTCTGGCAGCTTTTTTTTTTTTTTTTTTTGAGATGCTCTAGTTGCCCCATGCTTTGGAGCAGGGACTTGAAATTTGGCAGGTGGGTGGCTGGCCTTTGCATCATCCCTATGAAAATCTGTCCAAATTTGGCCAAATTATAAGCCTTTGAAAAACTGCAGTTTGAATATATTCATTAGAGATTTTGTAGATTCTAGCAGCTATATTCCCTGAAGATTCCATCCATACTGAAAATGCTTCATCTTTGGGCTTAACAGGACTTTCTCTGTAACTGCAGCTCTGGGCTGCTGTTGGTCAGGCCTGGGCTGGGCACTGTAATGGAAAGTGGGGAGCTTGTCTCTCCTGTGTTCCATGACCACTTGCTAGGCCCAGGCATCATGGAGGAGAAAGCTGCTTGACTCAAATGCAGAAAAATGAGAGCTGAAAGTTGGGGGTGGGGAGTAAATAAATACAAGGAGACTGGATGCTCAAAGTGGGACCAGAAGATGGGATGATCAGGAGAGTAGGATTGACTGGGCAAGGAGACTGGATCTGGGAACCAGTGGGGCAGTGGGAGGGAGGAGAAACAGATTTGATGAGGAGCTAGGATGCAGGGAGAGCACTGGGACTGAATGAGCAAAAAAGGGTGGGACAAGGAGCCTGGAGAGGTGATGTCCTGGAGTAGACAAGCGACTGGAGACAAGAAGTGGAGAAAAAGAGACCAATCGAATGAGGAGCCGGGGGTGAGGGGAGCTGGGACTGGCTGAGCAAGGAGAGGTGGGGTTGAGAGTCTGGAGCAGAGACTGGGACTCTGGAAGGATGAGACTAGATATTCTTGTGTAAAGAGGCTGGGACTGGAATGACAAGCCTGAATAATGGAGACTGGGACTGGCTAAAGCAGGGGTCTCAAAGTCCCAGCCCGCAGGCCATCTGCGGCCCGAGAACCTCCCCACTGCGGCCCGTGGAGGAGAGACCCATACAGACACTCTGCCAGCAATGTCTGCTGCAGGCTCCACCCCTCACAGCTCCCATTGGCTGAGGGAGAGTGACAGAGGTACCATCACTAGTCGCCAGACAGTCAGCCATGGAGGCAGGATCATTAGTTGCCAAGTGGAGTCCGCCATGGAGGCAGCGTCACTTTCTTCCACAATGAATATAAACAAGTCAAAATCCCAAACACAACTATCTGATGCACACCTTGCTGCAATCCTGACGGTTTCAACTGCTCAGTCACTGAGGCCAAACAAACATCAACAAACTGACAGAACTGAAGCATTGCCAGGTGCCTGGCAAATACTAAAAACTCTCTGGCAGGCGAAGAATTGTATAAAGTTGTATGACAGTTTATTATTTCTAAGAAAGTCAAAATAAAAAATACAATATAAACGTTTTCTTTTCTGAACACCATCTTCAGTGACATTATTGACCCGCTGGGAGGCTTTGAGGACTGGCACTGGCCCTAAGGTAAATTGAGTTTGAGACCCCTGGGCTAAAATAAGGAGCTGGGGTAGGGAAGAGACAGGACTGGGAGGGAATGGGACAGAAGGGGTCAACTAGGGGGTATGGGCAGAAGTGTCTTTGCCCACTAGTGCCCCATCCCCCTCTAGTGCTGGTCCACATAGAGGATGACATCCTACTACTGCTCTCAGTTACTCTGCTATCTCATGTGACAGAGATCTGGGCAGTGAATGTAAAGGTTCCAACTCTCTGCTGATGATTCATGTGAATGTTAATATGATGCCATATGGTGGAATTTGTGGGGGAAGAGAGGATGTCAATTTGTTTTTTAAAAACCTAGAAAATTACACATACAAAAACTGCATTAAAATAACACAGTTAGTTGCAATGTCAAGCACTCAAAAGTTAGCAAATGCTAGAAGGAAGGTTGCCTATGCAGCCTTAATTTGACCCACTTGTGTGTGTGCATTATGATGGTCTTTAATTACACGATCACATGCTGTTTTTTCCAGAGGAACCATCTCATTCAGTGCACAGAACAGATGGTGCTTACTTAATGAGCTGCTATTCAATATTTTGTCTTCTCCTCATTGTTCAATGTATGGCCCCAAGCCTTATTTACTGTACACTGTTCAAACCCTGCTCTGAAGACAGAATTATTACTTTCCTCAAAATGGGCTTTTGTCAGTGCTCTCACCATAGTATCTGAGTTCTTGACAAACATTAATTAATTTATGTTCATAACCACTATGAAGTGAGGTGAGGTGGTGGTGGTATTATCCGCATTTTACAGATGGCAGACTGCAGCACAGAGAGTAAGATCAAAAATATCCACTAATTTTGAATGTCCAATTTGAGACACCTAGGATCCCATTTTTCAGAATACTTAGCATTGTATAGCACTTTATATGTTCAGAGCACAGATCCCATTGACTTCAGTTGCAGCTGGGAGCATTCAGGACTTCTGCAAATTAGACTCCAAGTCCTCAAGTAGGCACCCAGAAAATGAGAAACACACAATCAGTGACCACCTATGAAAAGTTTGGTTTAAGTGATTTGACTAGCATCACACAAGAACACTGTGGCAGAGGCAGCAGTAGATTCCAATTCTCCAGGTCAGCATTCAGCTGCTTTAACCTAGGTGTCCTGCATACAACAGTCTCTTTCAATATAAACCCTGATTCATCCCCAGAGCAGGTCCATTCTGTGCACTGAATGAGGCAGAGGTCCTGTGGAAAAAATAGTATGTGATCATGTAATTAAAGACGGTATCATAATTCATGTACACAAGGGGTCTGAATTAAGATTGCCTGGACAGCCTAAATTCTAGCATTCCCTAATTTGAGTGCTTGCCTTAGCAACCTTAATAATAGTCTTTTAACATAATTTTTTGTCTGCAATTTAACACTTATTGCAGTAGTTAGGATCAGTGCCCCATTGTTGCTGGGTGCTCTTCAAATATAGTAAGATGGTGCTAGCTCAGAGTTTGCACTCTCAAGAAGATGAGTGACCCAAGAAGGGTAATGGGAGAAGGATACAGACGAACAAGTAATATTTGTTAAGTATTATGCAATTTTCTTATAAATTGATCAAGGAAATGCAACAACCCCTGCCTCACTTCAGAGCTGACATTAATTGACTGGTTACCTAATTGGTTGAACAGCTTCAAGGGGGGGTGGAAAATTTCTCCCATTTGGGGCAGAATTTGGTGGGAATTTTATGTAAGTAAAGTGGTAATGGGTCAATTATATATAGTGATCTGGCTCAGTGACCTGGGGAAGTGAGGGGGCAAGGAGGAGCATCTGGCTTTTGTAAATGCTTGCTGTTGGTTTGAGTTTCATTGTTCTGAATTATAATCAGTGGTGCAGGGGCCCAGTGCTGCTTTCCTTTGGGAATTCTGCCCCTGCCCTTGCCCTTTTCCTCCCGTATGCTCCATTGTGTGGGTGTGTTACAATGAAGTGTTGATGCTGGAAGCCATTCAGAGTGGGGTGGCTTTGATAATGGCCCTCCCCACTGCTTCCTGCAGCCAGCACAGCTTTGCTCCAGTCCAAGAGAGCCTTTCTCCAGGGAGGAGGGGAAGGTTTCAACAGGAGTCTTCCTTCCATTATCAGACTGTCTAGCCAATGGTTTGTATCTTTCTCCGAGCCACCTGCTGTTACTTTCTTGGGTCTTCGTAATGTCTGATGTATTTTTGTCTCTCTTTTTAGTTAACAAACCTGAATCTGGCAAGCGGAGCTGTAAGTAAAAGGAGTACAGCCTCCCCTCTCAGCCACCAGTCAGCACTTAACACAGGAGGGTCAACGTGGGCTGTTCAGGCAGATACTTCCACAACTGACAGCAAGCCTACCTCCTCAGCAGTCAGGTAAGTTAATCTGGCTGCCTCTGGCTTTTTGAGGGAGATGAATGCAGTGTACAGGGGCCAGGAGCTTGTTCAGTTTCCTCATTAGCTTCTTGCTCAGGAGATCTTGTTCCAGGAGTAAAGAAACACAGTTCCCAGCATCTCCCAGATCCATCAGAAACATAGCCCTTGATCCCAGGTGGTGGCAGGGCCATGGTGGAGGGAGGAGGAGGGGCTGGGCAGGTTGGATGGTAGGAGATATCTCTCTAAGCAGTTTCCCTCCAAGCACTTATCCAGGGCACAATTCCCTACCTGATGGCATAGAAAACTCCATCAGGACCTGAGTTTGGTTAGGCTTTTCCCTGGATGCAAAGCTTGGGGGGTTTGACGACAAAGGAACAATCAGCAGAAAACTTCTTTCCTGGGAGTCTCCCTTTGAGTGGTTTCCTTCTGTTCTCTCCTCATTTTTTCTAATCAAAGTAGAGCATAGGAATTTACATTAGTGGTTAATATACCCCTTGGACTCTGAACAGAGGACTGTGTGTGATTCTCAATGGGGATAACTGCCCAAGGGTGAGAGAAGGGGGATGTGCCTGAAGGATTCTGAATGGGGCTTTGACTGGTGGTGTTGAAGCTAGGAGCTAAGTGGGGCTTCCGTTTTGTACAAGACTGAGTACAAGACTAGGATCTAGGTACTCCTGAGTTCTATTCCTTATTCAGTCCCAACTACCTGTGGGAAGGTTGTTTCTCTTCCTCCCTTTCTGCCTCAGTTTTTGCCTTGTAAAATAGGGATAATGAGCCTAACCCTCTTAAGTGCTTGAGTTCTATGGATCAAAAGTGCCATGTTAAGTGAATATAATTAGTAGTGCTTGTTAATAAAAGCAGGAAAGCTGCTGGGTGGTGGCTGATAAAACTTTAGAGGGGCATGGGGCAAGGAGTGTGCTCTGGGTGGTCCCCCCCTCAAATGGACCCTGCAACAGGAGGATTGAAATCTGTATTGGAAAGCTCAGGCTTAAGCAGCTCTTGTTTCACCAGTCAGTGCCTTTCCCCCTGCCTGTAGAAGAGGAATGTGAGAAATGAATTCTTTGCCTGTGCCTGCCCTAGCACAGTGTTTGCCTGTGGGGTTTAGGATTATTGAGAGAGGCAGCAATTCTGTTCTTGGAACCCAGCCAAGGGAGTTATTACCTAATCCAAATAAAGAACCTATCCAACAGGTGTACAGCCTCCTTTCTCTCCTGTGTAGCCTGTGAGAGCAGCAGAGTGCAGGCAACCCTGTATTGCTTCCATCTCCTCCTCCACACTGCCCATACCAATGGGATTGGGCCCCAGGTTTAACAGGGGAAAGGGCTACTCAGTAGGACTCTTCCTTCCTCTGCAGATCTCTGCTGTAGGCCTCATGATCATGGTATCACTCTAAATCAGTTTCATTGTTAGAGGCTGCACGTGCATCAGCTGCAGATCTGACAGTCCATGGTTATAAAATCTTCTCTACCCCCATAATGCCCTACTCTATGCTGGCACAAGCAGCCCCAGAACTATTGCCTGACTTCAGTTGTGTAGCTTAGTGCCTGTAAGTATTTTATATATAAAATACTTTTTTATATATATAAAACCCCCCAAAATAATTCATACCATAGCTCAGAGGTGGGCGAACTATGTGGCTCACGGGACCGTCCTGCCCGGCCCTTGAGCTCCTGGGCAGGGAGGTTAGCCCTTGGCCCCGCCCCTGCTGAGTCCCCTCCCCCACAGCTTCAGCTTGCTGTGCCGCCAGTGCTCTGGCCCCGTTGTCGTGCAGCGCAGCGGTGTGGCTGGCTCCAGCAGGGCTGCGAGCTCTTGCTGCTCTGAGCGGCATGGTAAGGGGGCAGGGAGCTGGGGCGGGGGGTTGGATAAGGAGCAGAGGATCCCAGGGGGCAGTCGGGACAGGGAGCAGGGGGCGGTTGGATGGGACGGAGGTTCTATGGGGGACGGGGGATGGTCAGGGGACGGGGAGCAGGATTGGGGGGCTGGATAGGCATGGGAATCCCAGGGGGCCTGTCAAGGAGTGGGAGTGTACATAGGGGTCGTGGCAGTCAAGGGACAAGGTGCGAGCAGGGAGGTTGGATGAGTCGAGGGTTCTGAGGGGGGCAGTCAGGGGGCGGGAAGTGGAAGGGGATGGATAGGGGGCGGGGGCCAGGCTGTTTGGGGGTGCACAGCTTTCCCTACCCGGTCCTCCATACAGTTGCACAACCCCGATGTGGCCCTCAGGCCAAAAAGTTTGCCCACCCCTGACATAGCGTCTTGCCTGTGTTAGTCTTGATGCCTTTGATGGGGCACTTAGGGTTTGGGCACTGAGAAAATTCCCTTCACAGACCAGCACAGTAAGTGCTCACAATGCCTGCGAGTGGTACATTCCTCCAAAGAGTGTTTGACCTGTGGTGCCTTTATCGCCAGAGCACAAAGCAAGCAAGCAAGGAGAGATGTCTCAAGAGACTCTTCATTTGGAGGGGGTGTCTTGTCTGCATGGCTGCCTGCATCAAAGGGCCAGAATAATGGAAGCCAAAACCTTTAGATCTGTCTACAAATCAAAAGGGGAATTTTTGACAGCTGCTGGACAATTCAGAGTGCAGAGTTCTGAGTACTGTTATCCACTTCTCTGAAGAAAGACTTGGAGTCACTGGAACTCTCTCTGAAGAAGAGGTCTTGAAGGACTTCTCAGAATCAAAGCACAATCTTTTTCACAGAAATCATAGAAATGTAGGACTGGAAGGGATCTCAAGAGGTCATCAAGTCCACACCCCTTCTATGCTGAGGCAGGACCAAGTAAACCCAGACAGGTACTGTCTAAGCTGTTCTTAAAAACCTCCGTTGATGGGGATTTCACAACCTTCTTTGGAAGCCTATTCCAGTGCTTAACTATCCTTATAGTTGGAAAGTTTTTCATAATAAGAACTGCCATACTGGGTCAGACCAAAGGTCCATCAAGCCCAGTATCCTGTCCTCTGACAGTGGCCCATGGCAGGTGCCCCAAAGGGAATGAACAGACAGGTTATCAAATGATTCATGCCCTGTCACCCAATCCCAGCTTATGGCAAACGGGGGCTAGGGACACCATTCCTGTACATCCTGGCTAACAGCCATTGATGGACCTATCTTCCATGAATCTATCTAGCTCCCTTTTGAACCCCGTTATAGTATTGGCCTTCACAACACCCTCTGGCAAGGAGTTACAGAGGTTGACGGTGTGTTGCATGAAAAAATACTTTCTTGTGTTTGTTTTAAACCTGCTACCTATTAATTCCATTTGGTGGCTGCTTGTTCTTGTATTATGAGAAGGGGTAAATAACACTTCCTTATTTACTTTCTCTATACCGCTCATGATTTTATAGACCTCTATCATATCCCCCCTTAGTGACCTCTTTTCCAAGCTGAAAAGTCCCCGTCTTATTAATCTCTCCTCATACGGAAGCCATTCTATACTCCTAATAATTTTTGTTGCCCTTTTCTGAACCTTTTCCAATTCCAATATATCTTTTTTTAAGACGGGGCAACCACATCTGCATGCAGTAATCAAGGTGTTGACGTACCATGGTTTAGAGGCAATATGATGTTTTCTGTCTTATTATCTATCCCTTTCTTGATGATTCCCAACATTCTGTTCGCTTTTTTGACTGCCACTGCCCATTGACGGGTTTCAGAGTAGCAGCCATGTTAGTCTGTATTCGCAAAAAGGAGTACTTGTGGCACCTTAGAGACTAACAAATTCTAAGGTGCCACAAGTACTCCTTTTCTTACTGCCCATTGAGTGGATGATTTCTGAGAACTATCCACAGTGACGCCAAGATCTTTCTTGAGTGGAAACAGCTAATTTAGACCCCCTCCTTGTATATGTACAGTTAGGATTATGTTTTCCAATGTGCATTACTTTGCATTTATCAACATTAAATTTCATCTGCCATGTTGTTGCTCAGTCAGTCAGTCACCCAGTTTTGTGAGATCCTTTTGTAGCTCTTCGCAGTGTGCCAGGGACTTGAGTATCTAGAGTAGTTTTGTATCATCTGCAAATTTTGCCACCTCACTGTTTACCCCTTTTTTCAGACCATTTATGAATATGTTAAATAGGACTGGTCCCACTCCAGATCCCTGGGGGACACCACTATTTACCTCTCTCCATTCTGAAAACTGACCATTTATTCCTACCCTTTGCTTTCTATCTTTTAACCAGTTACCAGTCCATGAGAGAACCTTCCCTCTTATCCCATGACTGCTTATTTTGCTTAAGAGCCTTTGGTAAGGGACCTTGTCAAAGGCTTTCTGAAAACCTAAATACACCATATCCACTGGATCTCCTTTGTCTGCATGCTTGTTGACCCCCTCAAAGAATTCTCGTAGATTGGTGAGGCATGATTTCCCTTTACAAAAACCATGTTGACTATTTCCCAACAAATTATGTTCATCTATGTGTCTGACAATTTTGTTCTTTACAATAGTTTCAACCAATTTGCCCGGTACTGAAGTGAGGCTTACTGGCCTGTAGTTGCCAGGGTCACCTCTGGAGCCCTTTTAAAAAATTGGCGTCACATTAGCTGTCCTCCAGTCATTTGGTGCAGAAGCTGATTGAAATGATAGGTTACAGATGACAGTTAGTCCTGCAATTTCACGTTTGAGTTCCTTCAGAACTCTTGGGTGAATACCATCAGGTTCTGGAGACCTATTACTGTTTAGTTTATCAATTTGTTCCAAAACCTCCTCTAAGGACACCTCAATTTGGGACAGTTCCTCAGATCTGTCACCCAAAAAGAACGGCTCAGGTTTGGGAATCTCCCTCACATCCTCAACAGTGAAGACCGATGCAAAGAATTCATTTAGTTTCTCTGCAATGGCCTTATCATCTTTGAGTGCTCCTTTAGCATCTTGATCATCCAGTGTTGTTTAGCAGGCTTTTTGCCTCTAATGTATTTAAATTTTTTTTCTATTACTTTTGGAGTCTTTGGCTAGCTGTTCTTCAAATTCTTTTTTGGTCTTTCTAATTATATTTTTATACTTCATTTGCCAGAGTTTATGCTCTTTTCTATTTTCCTCATGGGATTTATCTTCCACTTTTTAAAGGATGCCTTTTTGCCTCTCACTGCTTCTTTTACTTTGTTGTTTAACAACGGTGGCTTTTTTTTGGTTCTCTTACTATGTTTTTTAAATTGGAGTATACATTTAAGTTGTGCCTCTATTATGGTGTCTTTAAAAAGTTTCCACGCAGCTTGCAGGGATTTTACTTTTGGTACTGTACCTTTTTAATTTCTGTTTCACTAACCTCCTCATTTTTGTGTAGTTCCCCTTTCTGAAATTAAATGCTACAGTGTTGGGCCACTGTGTAGTTTTCCCCACCACAGGGATGTTAAATTTAATTATATTATGATCACTATTACCAAGCGGTCCAGCTATATTCACCTCCTGGACCTGATCCTGTGCTCCACTTAGGACTAAATCAAGAATTGCCTCTCCTTTTGTGGGTTCCAGGACTAGCCGCTCCAAGAAGCGATCATTTAAGGTATCAAGAAACTTCATCTCCGCATCCTTTCCTGAGGTGATATGTACCTAGTCAATATGGGGATAGTTGAAATCCCCCATTATTATTATTGAGTTTTTTGTTTTAATAGCCTCTCTCATCTCCCTGAGCAGTTCAGAGTGACTAACACCATCCTGGTCAGGTTATCTGTAATATAGCCCTACTGTTATATTCTTATTTTTCAAGCATGGAATTACTATCCACAGAGATTCTATAGTACAATTTAGTTCATTTAAGATTCTTACTTCATTTGATTCCACGCTTTCTTTCACATATAGTGCCACTCCCCCACCAGCACAACCTGTTCTGTCCTTCTGATATATTTTGTACCCTCGTATTCCTGTGTCCCATTGATTATCCTCATTCCAAAAGGTTTCTGTGATGCCAATTATTTCAATAGCCTCATTTAATACTAGGCACTCTAGTTCACCCATCTTATTATTTAGACTTCTAGCATCGGTGTATATAAGCATTTTAAAAACGTGTCATTTTTTGGCTGTCCCCTATTGCATGATGTAATTGGGCCTTTTTTTGTTTGACTGTTTCTTATCAGATCCTCCCTGTATTTTATCATTTTCCATCCTCTTCTTCTTATTAGGACATAGGGAATCTCCATTTATAGATTGTCCCCTAAGGGATGTCCGAACCACATGCTCCTCCGCACCTGTCGGCTTTCCCCCAGCCCTTAGTTTAAAAACTGTTCAACGACCTTTTTAATTTTAAGCGCCAGCAATCTGGTTCTGTTTTGGTTTAGGTGGAGCCCATTCTTCCAGTATACTTAAAATTAAAAAGGTCGTTGAACAGTTTTTAAACTAAGGGCTGGGGGCAAACTGACGGGTGCGGAGGAGCACGTGGTTCACTAGGCAAGCTAAGCACAGAGGGGATCAGCTCAGAATCAGTGAAGGATTATAAAAACAAGGATGGTCTTCAACTGGATCCTGAGAAGAATTAAAATATGGTGAAACTGGGGGCTCTAGTGGTGATGGGAGGAAAGGCAGGTAATGGTGCTGTATTGCTGTGTACTGGTGACGAGGTGGTAGCATTCTACACTGGCTGGTGTAATGAGCTGAGACTTGGGGAATCCAAAGTATTAAGGTAAGATATGATGACAGCCTGGATGGGGATTGAAGCAGGGTTGGAGTCAAGTTGGCTTGGGCAGCATGGCAGAGGCAGGACGGAGGCGGCAACACGGAGCCATGGGGTAGAATTTGCTATAGGTAAGCTTCCAGTTATGAGAAAGGGGAGAGTTCTAGGTATCTTGGGAGCCAAGGGCAGAGATTTGGGGTGGGGGCAGGGGCTGTTTTTTGTCATCTGAGACCTGCTCTTTCCTGTATCCCTGTGTCTCAAGGATGAATGTGGAGTTGCTGTCTTTGAGCTGCTTGCTTTTGGTGCCCCACAGTCCTGTGTGAGGAGCAGACAGCTTCCCCACTGCCCCATGCCCTGTTTTGCCACATGACCAGGGCCTAACTATTTTCGCACAAGCTGGATGCAGGCTAACTTGAAGGCTGAGGAGCCTGAACTGCACTGATCCCTCCCAGAGGAAATGTAGGGCAAGAGCAGTAGCTACTGAATGCTACACAATAGTCCCTCAGTTCAGCCTTAGCAAACTCTGCACTGACCTTTGCACCTCCCTGGTGAGGCAGCACAGAAATGCCAGAACAGGAGCAGCCAGGCCCACTGACTCCAACACTGCAACATCTTAGCCGTCCATCTGTCAGGTTCTCCTGACCCTGTCTGTGCCTTTCCCCTTCCTAATCTCCTCCCACTCCCTCTCTGTGGGCCAGGGTAACAATGGGCTCTGTCTCTTTGCATTGCACAGCACATTCTGGCTGCTTCGCACCGCAGTCCTCACACAATTCCCTTTCTTTACACCCTAATCTCTCCACCTCTGCCTACATATGCTTCCCTCTTGTGCCTGCCAGTAGCAGGCTGTGCTACCCTAGGGTGGGGAAGGAAGAGTCTTTAGCACAAGGTAAATCTGGCCCAGGTTATCCTGGTGCTGCTGTCTGTGATTACCATCTATGAAGTCATTGGGAGTGGCCCCAGCTCGGTGTCCTCTGTGGATGCCTTTGTCCTGCTGTCTGCAGTGGCCAGCACTGTTAGGAAAAGTATCTCATAGAAGAGTCCCTGTCAGACAGAGAAATGTCTTTTATATTAGGACAGGCACATTGTGAATCATAGGATCATAGGAATGTAGGGATAGAAGGGACCTCAAGAGGTCATCTAGTCCACCACTTGCATCAAGGCAGCCCTTGAGCTCTGATCCCACTAGAGGCCTCTTTCTTGGAGATTTGGATCAATTAACTTTATTGACTGGGGGAGACTAGAAGTGGACTGTAGTTACTGTTTGTTACTGGGCTCCTGTTAGTTTCCCCTTGGCAGTACCCTAGCACCTCAGCCCTGGGCTTTGGCATCAGAAGAGCAGTGTGTGTCTGAGAAACCTAAGTTTTTTTAACTGAACTTTGACCTTCAGGAAAGTTCTAGGTTACTGGGTTGGGGGGATACTGCCTGGGCATCTGTTAATAGAGACAGGATGAGCTTAAGTTGGTATGTGCAGCAACTCCATCCCTACACTATTTATGCATACATCTGTCTCCCCTACCACCACAGGCAGCCACTCACCCATATCTTGTGCTGCCCCCATGCACACTGATGACAACCTAACTCTGGGAGCAAACTAGGTTAGTCAAGTTTGGAGATGTATGACCAGCCTTGATAGTTTGTATATTGGATAAATCACACTAGAGAAGCCTGTGATGGTAGGTCCTATTATTCGCCAGCCTATTCTGAGCCTCAGCACCATGGGTTGCCACCATCTTGAAGAAACGCTGCTTCGCACAGCCTAGGTCTTGGCTCTGCCTGTCTGGAGCCTCTGGGAGAGGAAAGGGAGAAAGCTCGTGACTTGCCCAGACAGTCTGAGGCCTGGCCCTGCAGCCTCGGCTCCCCAGACATTGTTGAGTCGGACTTGGCTGGCAGCTGCTGTGCTGTTATTTTTCCGAGGTAATAAGTGAGAATAATTACAGGACCCTTTCCCGAGGCGAAGGGGGTTTGGTCCAAGTGCAGTGAGCATGTAGGAGCCAGTGCTGGGGTTGTGAGCTGGAGGCAAGAGCTGGGGCCTCACAGCAGGGCAGAGTGGGGTACAAGTCAGCTTGTGTGAGTGGGCCTTTGCTCTCAGCTGCTTCTGGGAGGGCTTTATAGGATTGGGAACTTGGGGGCCTCTTTGTCTGACTGGCTCTGGTTGAATAAAGAGTTGTCTCCCATTTACTCCACTTTCTCTGCTTGGCCCTGAGTGGTTATAGTCCCCTTTTGCAGTCTTGTTTGAGGTAATGTGGTGGGATCTCTTTCAGTACGCAGCCTTCACCCCTTTGTTTCCTTCAGTGGAGGTGTTCTCATTCCCATGTCCCCAGGGCTTAACCCTCCTGGTCACCAGGCTCTATCATGATGGAAGCTATCAGGGGGAGGAAGTGGGAGATGGGATTGTGAGCAGATGGCAAATCTTCTTCCTACTTAAGGGCCTGGGCTAGCTCACTTAGTTACCTCCACAAACCATCTTCCACCCATTCTAAACATAGGAATTGCCATCTTGGATCAAACGGATCCTTCTCTTTCAGTATCCTGTATGTGGAACGACCAGGGCTGATGTTTCAGAGGAAGTTGCAAGAACCTTGTAATGGGCAATAATGGAATAACCTATACATAGGGGAACCTCCTTCCTAATCCCCATCAGCTAGTGGTTGGCTTATGTCTGGAAGCAGAATGGGTTAATAATTCTTACAATATTTTCTGTTCCAACTGTGGACATCCTCATTACCCATCAGCGTCTGGTCCTTTGTTTGAATCCTGGTAAGATCTTGACTTTTATTATATGCTGTAACAGTGAGTTCCACCGGTTAATTATGCATTGTGTGAAGGTTTTCTTTTATCAGTTTTAAATCGGTTGCCTTTCAATTTAATTGAATGTCCCCTTGTTCTTGTATTATATGAGAGAGTAAATAGGAGTGCTCGATTTATGTTCTCTATACCTTTCATTGTAATGTCTCTCTCATGTCCACTCTTATTTGTCTCCTAAACTAAACAATCCCAACCGTTTCAGTATCCATATGGAGGCTTTACAGGCCTCTAATTGTTGTCTGACTCTGTTTTTCTATAGCAGTTACTAGAACTGATGACACTACTCCCAAGTGAGGGCATACCATTGAATTATATAATGACATTATTATATTTTTCAGTATTATTTTCTATCCTATTGCTTATGCAACCTCAGATCTTGTTGGCTTTATCCATTGCTACACACCTGAGCTGCCCACAATGATATCCAGGTCTTTAGCTTTGGTGGTTGCGGTTAATGTAAAACTCAGCAACATGTATGGACTTTTCATTCAGAAATAGCTACATCCTATTTCTCTTACTCCAGTCATCTCCTATCCATGTCTCTTGGCTACCATTCCTGGGTATGTTCCTCTGGCTAAGTGGCTAACTTCACAGGTACTGTTATTTTTTTGCTCCTTCATATTTAACTTGGCATGGGGGTATTTAAATAGCTACTGTCAGACACTAGCACTATTTTATAGCTCCTTTCTTTCTTCTTGCTCTCCCTGGGTTTTATTCAAATGTCCTGTGGGGTTACAGAAATTGCACATTACAAAGTGGCATCTGGGTCTCTCTTCTTCCTTCCACATGACTAAACCTCTCATTCAGTACAATGTGGTGCTTGTAGGGTTAATGTCCTGAGCTCCCATGTGAGTTTCACCATTGTGGGGGAGCCCAGCTGTTCAGTTTAATGCTCTTGAGGAAGGAGAGGGCCCTAGCATTTGGCACTCAGAGGTTTACTGTCCAGAGCAGCCTTTCATCCCGGGTGAGTGCTGAAAGGGTTACAAGGGAGCCTTGGCTGTTTCTTTGAGCGATTTGGAAAGGACGGGCCTCAGACAGCTTGGCAGGAACCTGGGGCCTGTTTTTTCCAGCCCAGCCCTTCCTTCTGCATGGAGCTGTCAGGGAATCCCACGAATGTCTGGCTTCTCCCCCTTCCTCCTTTTTTTTTTTCCCCCAGCAGTATTTTTATCCATCCCTGGCTCTTCCCCGCACAGGAACCTGGAGTCTTGTCTGTTGCTCAGCCTTGCAGGTAGTAAGGTGGGAATGAAATCCATGCTGCTGTGCTATAGCTGGTGGAATTAATTTTGAGCTAATTTGAGCTGTGAAAGTGAGAAGGGTACTGGGAAGTTTCCCAGAGGAGAGTCCTTTCTGCATCACTTTCAGGGCATAACCACCTAGCTCAGGAACAAAAAGATTCAGGGGCTCATCTCTGAACTGTGCCATTCCTACAGCACAAAAAGAGGCACTGAAATATTAGAGCTGCGTTTTCTGCATTTCACCACCCTTTTGTAGAAATGGAGACACCTATCTGTAACCTAGGCTTGGAGGGATGAGGCAGGTCAGCTACTGTCCCTCCACTGGCCTGAGACTCTCCAGGAGTGTCCTGAGATGGAATTCAGTGTGAACATTTTGGAGATTTCCAGATCTGCACTGCCTCAAAAAAAAATGAGGGAGCCTCCTGGGGAAAGGAACAGATGGCTCAGTGCTAGGTGTGTTTGAAATGTAAGATAAGGGGGTTCAGTTACGGCAGGAGACAGGCGTATGAGCAGCTATGCTCAAGGCCCCTGGTTTTTTACAGATGGAAACCTAGTTGAAGATGGATTGAGATAGGATTATCATCAGTCTCCCAGCAAATATCTCTCTCAGGAAAATGTGGAGAATCCAGAGGTTCTATGTAGGGTGGCACAATAAAAGACAGCCCTCATGAGGGACAGTCCCCACACAACTGTCCCTGAAGTCAGCTGCCAATGAAGCTGGACAGAGGGGCCTTGGAATCTGGCTGAGATGAGGGGAGAGATCTCATCCAAATAGAACTTCAGTAACCAAGCAAGAGTGCCAGATCAGGAGGTAGCACAAAGGGCCTCCAACTCCCCTGACTGAGGGAAATCCCTCCTTCCCATCAGGCCTCTCTTCTGGGCTACCTCCTCTTGGCCAGTGGAGTTTCCACCACAGCCTGACTGCTAAGCCAGTGCATGCTCACATTTTCCATCCAGCCCAGGGTCATGCTTTGGCTTGGCTTTTCCCAGGATGAGCACAGCATTCGCAGTTTGGTGTTCTTATCCTGTGATATAAACAAGACTCCCCTGCCAAAAGCATGAATTGTAGAAAGAAACCCATTTCCTGTCCCTGAAAGCCTTGGTGTTGTCCCCCACTCCCCCTTCTCCTCTCTGAGGGTCACCCAGAGCTCTGCACCAGGGAATCAGGCTTTGCTGCTTTACTTTCCCAAGTGCTTTATGTCCAGGGGAGTTTTGCAGCTGATGCTGGAGTTTGTGAGTTGTATGTTGTTGGCACCATGACAGCCTGTTATTCTCCAGGGCTTCTCTGGGCTGCAGGTATCAATCAGCAGCTGTTTGTGATCCATGCAAGGCTCCAGCATTTAACAAAAACCTCTTTTTAAAAGAGGGGGAAAACCTTTTAAAAAAAAAAAAAAAAAGCCAGGGAGTATTTCAGTTTTTCCAACATGTGGTGACAGCTTCGCCTAGAGACCCTCTTCAGAAAGCTGTTGGCCTAAGCTCGTGAAGCCTAAGCATGCTGTGTAATATGGGGGAGATAGGAAGGCTAGCACCCTCCTCCGACAGCCAAGTTTTTTTTATGAAGTGTTAAGAGTTGTTATGGTTAGTAACACTGGTGCTAAATACTGTTTTCAATATTTCCCAGGTAGTTTCTAGTGCTGTCCTGAAACTAAGAATAGCTGGCCAGTTTGTACAAAGTGCAAGGGGTCAGGATATTTGGGCAGTGGGCAGAGCCAGGAGTCCAGTGAGACCAAGTGACTTGGGTTGTATGCCAAATGGCTTGAGTGGTCTACCAAGGGCCCATTAAGAGGTGACTCCAATATAGTGTGGGAGCAGCATAGTCCCTGTAATGTGTCAGGGGTAGGGTAAGGGTAATGTGGAAATATTGGTCTCCAGAACCCCATATTAAGTGCAGATAGTTTTGTGATACTAGTCCCACACAACTGTGGATTCATGAAAGCAAGGTGAAGTAAAGTTGAGGTGTTACAATTTCCACTTACCATTGCACTGGATTCACAGAACTTGAATTAATAATATCTTTTCCCTCTGAGTCCATAGCAAGCCAAGCTGGCAGATGCCATGCTGACCAAACTGCTACATGTCTACTGAAGTTCAATAACTGTAGTTAAGCAACTAAGGATATGTCTACATACAGATGCTACAGTGGCACAGCTACGGCACTCTAGTGTCACTGGAGTGCCATAGCGTTAACATTTGTTACAGCGATGGAAGGGGTTTTTTCTGTCACTGTAGTTAATCCTCCTCCTCAAGAAGCAGTAGCTAGGTTGATGCTAGACTTCTTCCATCTACCTAGTAGTGTCTACAGCAAGGATTAGGTCGGTTTAACTATATCAGGCGTGTGAATTTTTCACACCCCTGAGCAACATACCTCGATTGACCTAAGATTTCGGTGTAGATCAGGCCTAAGTAATAGTGGCTACAACACAGTGAAGCTCAACATTCTTGAGGGAGAAATTATACCAGATACTAGCCCTGTGTCATTTGACCTTTAGAAAGGGGGATTTTAGAATGAGAGAGCTGCTGAACACATTATAGAGTTAGTGTTAGCTGTTAATGTCCATGATGTTGCATGGCTTTTATACTTGAATCTGAGTTCTTATCTGGCTCAGTAGCAATCTTCTCCTGTTCTCTCTGTCTCTTGCCATCTGACATGGTGGACCTAATAGAAGGTGGGGATTTAAAAAGTTCATATCTGGCAATACATAGATGTAATTCATTGATTGTGATGTTCAGAATCTGGGTGAGTGTCCCCACTAGGGCCATGGCTTATGTGGCCTTTACCCCCAGTACTCCTAGAGAGCAGGAATCTCTACATAGTTTCCTGCTGCTGGAAAAAGCTTAGCAGGCTAATCTGTTTCTCTGTGAAGAGTGCAGCATATCTGAGCTATGAACATCTTCAAAGCCGGCAATGAAAGTTGCTTCAAAATCCAGCTGTGAGAAGTCCTGGTCTCTAGAA
Organism: Eretmochelys imbricata; assembly: GCF_965152235.1. Lineage (NCBI taxonomy): Eukaryota > Metazoa > Chordata > Testudines > Cheloniidae > Eretmochelys > Eretmochelys imbricata. The sequence goes on from NC_135577.1 coordinate 91,022,654, forward strand.
TATCTGAGGAGAAGACCGCCTCAAGTGTGGACTAATCTACTTCCTCCTTAATGTAGAGAATAAAGGGGAAGCAGAGTAAGAAAAGACATGTCTGCTCCCCTTCATTTCACTCAGGATCCTAAAAGAAATTGAAGATGCTCAGGTTTGAACATGGATCAACTTTGAGGGAGTCATTGGAGTCACTGGAGGTTGGTGCAGTGTGAGGTCTGTGCTTTAATTGTCATGAGGACTGAGGACAAATCATGAGAAATGCACATTCACTCTGCGCTAGACTTGGAATTCATAGGAGCTGTTTGAGATTCCAAGTCCTCAACTAATCAAACAGATATCAAGAGATTCAGAGATCATTCACCTTTGAGATTTCCCATGTTTCACACTTGTGGGAGTCTTAAAATGGGTGAGTGTCTTTGGCTTGTGCTATACAGGACAGCAGGTGAGTCATAATGGGCTCTTCATATCTAAACTAATTTGTGAATAAGGGTCTTTCTGAAATTTATGGCTTCTTGCCCCATGGCACCATTTGCTGGACTTAAAATGAGACCTTTGCAGTGCTAGTTAAAGACAAGGTACTAGTCGTAGCATGATGACTTGATTTCCTCTGGTTGTCTCTGGAAAGATATAGGACAGTAATGGGCAACGTGCTGGCCACCGCTTCCCACAGCTCCCATTGGCCAGGAATGGCGAACCGCAGCCACTAGGAGCTTCCGGGAGCCGTGCCTGCAGGTGGTCAACGTCCGCAAAATGTCTTGCAGCCCGCAATCAGATTACGCTGATGGGCCACAGGTTGTCCATCACTGGTCTAGGACTATACGTTGTGTTGGGCAAAACCTTAATATACAGTACAGTAGAACCTCTGAGTTATGATCACCAGAGTTACAAACTGACCAGTCAACCACACACCTCAATTGGAACTGGAAGTACACAATCAGGCAGCAGCAGCAGACAGGAAAAAAAAAAAGAAGCAAATACAGTATAGTACTGTTAAATGTAAACTACTAAAAAAATGAAGGGAAAGCAGCATTTTTCTTCTGCATAGTAAAGTTCCAAAACTTTATAAAGTCAAGGTTCACTTGTCCATAACTGAACAAAACGTTATTTTTTCAAAAATTTACATTTCAAAATTATGAACACCCTCCATTCCTGAGGTGCTCATAATTCTGAGGTTCTAGAGTAGAACCTTTCAAAAATTTACAGCTGAAGATTGACTTAATAGGACTTTGAAACTTTACTATGTAGAAGAAAAATGTTGCTTTTAACTATCTTAATTTTAAATGAAACAAGAAAAACAATTTTCTTACCTTATCAAATCTTTTTTTAAACTTTTCCTTTATTTTTTAGTAGTTTACATTTAACACAATACTTTACTGTACAGTATTTGTTTTTGTCTCTGCTACCTGATTGAATACTTCCAGTTCCAAATGAGGTGTGTAGTTGACCGGTCAGTTCGTATTTCTGGTGTTCGTAACTCTGAGGTTTTACTGTATGTGCTGTGCATTGCATGGAGTTTCATGCAGTCTGTTTCTATCAGCTGTGATAGTAACATGCTTTGGGCACTGGTTGCGGAGTTCAATTTGGCCATCACACAATTGAGACTCTTTTGGCTCCTCTGATATCCAAGCTTGCATAAATTCATTGGAGCTGAGAGTGATTTTGAATGGCCTTTGAAGGATTTCCTCCCCCAATCAGGAACAAATTGGCCAATGACAACAAAGCCAGGTATTAGGTGACCTGGTGCAGAGAATTTACTTTTATTCACTGCTGGGAAAGGTGTATTTAGCAGATCTAATCCCAAGCAGTTCAAATTCTTAGAGAGAGCACTTGAACAGATTTCAGCTGGAAGTACACGACCCTATGCAAGTGGTTTCTTCAAGGACTCTGTTCACCTCATTCTCTTTTACAGATGAAGTGCACTATAAACAGACCCTTTTGTAATGGCAGAATGTGCAGTATCTTCTTTATGTTCCAGGAGAGGGTGAGATCTGGCTCTCTGATAAATGCTTTCCTCCTAGAGCTGAGTCAAGAGTTCCTATGTGCATCCTTTTCCATCTGTTTCCAAAAGTCATCAGAAAGGTCAAATGTGATAGAGCTCATCTGCTATTAATAGCTCCAACTTGAGGTCATCAGTTTGAGTTTTCAGATCACCTGACCATAATATCAAACCCTTCCATTCTGTTACCAGGAATTCCAGATGTCCTGTTATAAGATTGCAGTTGGGTTCTCCATCTAAATCTGAAATTGCTGATTGTATGTGCATGGACTTTTTCATCACTGATGGTTTTTACTGCTCTCTGTAAGTTCAGTTTATCTTTCTGCAGACTTCAGGAAAGATCTATGGCTTAAAGTGGAAGAGGTATTCAGTTAGTAACTCTTGGCAGGGTAATGCTCCATTACTATCTGCAAATTTTTAAATTTTGGATTATTTGGATCTCTCTCAAGCAGTTTGGATTGTCCTTTACTGTTAATCCATCTGACAGTCATTTCAACTTTTCTTTCTCTCTTTCAGGGATCTTCTCTCTTTGCACATCCTGTTTTCAAAAGGTTTTTTTAATGTCTGAGTCATTTCTCCAATTATCAGGAGGTAGCCATGTTAGTCTGTATCCACAAAAACAACAAGGAGTCCGGTGGCACTTTAAAGACTAACAGATTTATTTGGGCATAAGCTTTCGTGGGTAAAGAAGAAGAACCATGTGAAGAAGTGGGGTTTTTAACCCACAAAAGCTTATGCCCAAATAGAATCATAGAATATCAGGGTTGGAAGGGACCTCAGGAGGTCATCTAGTCCAATCCCCTGCTCAAATCTGTCAGTATTTAAGGTGCCACCAGACTCCTTGTTGTTTTTCCAATTGTTTGTGAAACTCCATCTTCCTGCCACTAGATTACATAGGTTAAATATGAAAAGGACCTGTAGTAGTTATTTAAAGAGAACTAAACATATACACAAATCTCTTCGATTATGAAACATAAGGGGGATAAGCCATGGATCAGCGTTCACGTCACACTCCCTTCAGTACTCGGCCCAAACCAGAGAAGCTAATGATCCAACCTGTGGACCAAATTCAGTGATGAATCCTAGTCACGTGCCACCTGAGGCATGTTATGCATACACTAAGACAGGTGTTCTCAAACTGGGGGTTGGGACCCCTCGGGGGTCACGAGGTCGTTACATGAGGGGTCACAAGCTGTCAACCTCCACCCCAAACCCTGCTTGCTTCCAGCATTTATAATGGTGTTAAATATATTTAAAAGTGTGTTTAATTTATTAGGCGGGGTTGCACTCAGAGGCTTGCTATGTGAAAGGGTTCACCGGTAAAAAAGTTTGAGACCCACTACACAAAGAAGAAGAAGAGTAATGGAGTAGGCGGCAGTGTAATATGGGGGTCTTTATTTGTTAAAGCCCTGTGAGGCATGATGGGGAGCTACACCAGTCTGGCTCCTTTTACCTCCCCATCCTCCCCTATGCCATCACACCCAATCTGTGAAGTTCTTGTTAAGGACAGACCCCACTTCCAGCTGGGTCTTCAATAGTCTGTCTTTAGGATAATGGGGAAGCGGAAGTTCTGTGGTTCCCATGGGGTTAATCAGCTCTAGTTCTCGGTTTAGGAGCTCCTTCTCAGAGAGTATGTCTACACTGCAATAAAAGACCAACAGCTTGCCTGAGTCAGCTGACTCAGGCTTGAGCTTCAGGGCTAAAAACTGCAGTGCTGAAGTTCTGGCTCAGGCTGGAGACGGGGCTCTGAGCCCTACGCCCTTCCTCCCCCCTTCCCCCCCACAGGGCTTCTGAGCCCAGGCTGCAGCCTGAGCTCAAACACCTACACTGCAGTTTATAGCCTGCAGCCTGAGCCCTGTGAGCCCAAGTCATTTGACCCAGGCTCTGAAACTCAGTGTTGTGGGTTTTTTTATTGCAGTGTAGACATACCCTAAGAGTCCCATGCTGGGGTATGTAGGGGAACCCAGGTCTACCAACTCCACTGGTTTGCAGCCCAGGGGCCTTTATTTAGAACTGCCAGAATCAGTCCTTCTCAGTCCCTTGCTGTTCTCTGAGCTACTTCCTACCTTTGTAATCTTCCCCATCTTCTTTGGTGTGATGACTTGTCCAGCAGTTCCTCACCAGTTTGCTGGAGGGATCCTCTCTCCGCAATCCCTCCATCTCTCTGGCAGCCACCCCATCCTCCTGTCTTGCAGCCCTTTTATATTTTTATGCTGTGGGTCTGCCAATCAGCTCTGGCTGAGCAAGCAGGCATTTGGGGTGTTAACCCTGTGGCTGCTGAACCAGCATGGGGTAGAGAGACCCTATGACAGGCAGGAAGACCATCTGTGCTCGGAGACCATCTGAGTGGATCAAATTGCATATGTAAATTTGAGATCTTTTCGGGGAGTTAGTACCTGAAAATATCAACAGATTCACCGGGTCTGGCATTTCAGAGGAATATCTCTATTATGGAAAATTAGAAGGCTGCTGTTTGAGTTTGATTAATTGCTCAAATGCAACTCTCCGGAGTATCCCGAGCAGCTTTCACTGGGCAAGTTTTATGTTATGGTCAGCATCCTTTAGCTCAATAAACTTAACCTTAAGTTGCTCTACTTAGTTCCTCAGTGCCCCAGATTGTTTGCATATCATTTATCAACATCCCACTTGGCCTTGAGGCATGTAGTTGTATGTTATACAGTGCACATGGCACAATATACTAATAGCTCCTGCCACAGTGAACTGCTGCTGGCCTTGTAACCCCATTACTCACCTTTTCTCTATTTGAGATCCTACCTCTTGTCACTCTGTGACTGTTAGGATCTTTAGAAAGTCATGAGCATGGCCCATGTTACCAAGCTTCTCCTTTTAGCAAAGGCACCACCTTCCGCTCAAGCCACCTACAAACCATCTTCCAGTCACCAGCTCCATACTTCCTCATTACACTCCCCAGGCAATCCTGGTCAGTAATAATGTCATTCCTAGCCTTTGATAGAAATCTGCTAACAGACTTTAGGAGCTTTGCTGAAGCATGGTTACAGGGGTCTGTATAGATGTGGCCTTTGTGAATGCATCTCAGACAAACACTCCACATCATTATAATCCCTGTCTGATGCACTGTAGACTTATCTACATTGAGAGGAAACTCCTGGAGTGTTATAACTATAAAAAATGGGTGGGCTTGCAAGGGTTTAGCATCTCCAACTGCAACTATGATGTATCCACACACAGCACAGCACTATTGCTGTACCAGTGCTTGCTGGGATTCCTGCAACACCTATCCTATAGTACCCATCTCTGCTTCTGGGTGCAGGAGCTTCTGCATAACTAAGCAATTTCCTTTAAGTGTTATGGGGAGCAATCCTGTGTTGGCCCTAGGAAGGGAGATTGAGTACCTTGAATAAGACTTTTTCGTTTACAACAATTGATTCCAATGGTACCTGGCCATAGGTGTAGCTGCTGCTCAATCATTAAAAAGTACAAAATCCTTCTCAAATTCAAAAATACAAACAAATGAAGGCCCGATCCAAACTCATTCAGTCTGGAAACAATCAAATGTACACCTCCAATCGAGCAGCTTTAACTCCATCTTCTCCACGGTCGTCAGTCCTTCATCCTTATCACATTCTGGGGGAAAAGCTGGACACAGTGGCATAGAGCTGGGATGACTAGCTGAACTGTGGCAACAACAGCTCTTGCCCTCCTGCCCACGTTAGGGAGAGATCGTTGTAAATAATGTGATGCCAGTTCAGCAGGACTGAAACTAAAACCTGACCTCTAGGTGTTATGAATTAAACCCGGTGCTTGCACTCCCCACCTCCTGGCTGGCAGTTGTGTGTAGAGGAACTGGTATTGTGCAAGCAACTGGAAGTTCAAGATGTTCCAGGCAACAGTTTTGTGCACCTCTATCACCTAGTGTAGGCAGGGACTAAGAGGGGGGACATTTAATGAAGATAATCCTGGACAAGTGAGGCTGGAACTTGAGCATGTCCTAGCTCATGCTAGTTCTCCATGTCACTCTGGGTACTAGCTGAGGATTCACCCCTCCTCCTCACTCTATAGTGACAAGCCATCTTTGTTGTCAGACCCAACAGTTTGCTAGAGGACACTGGCCGCCACCCAACTCATTGTGGCAGTTCTGGGCCTTGGCATCTCATTTTTGCAGACACATGAACCGAGAACCTGCAATGAGTATGCAGTACTTTGGTCCGTCACTAGGGCTGCTTGGTCAGCATGCACATTGTTGCCTGCTGGGAGAAGTGAGGAACAAGGAGACAGAGTGATCTGGGGCTCTGACATAATTTTCCACTCCACCACCTGCTCTGGAACTGGCTGCAGGGCTGCCAAACATGCTGAAATGGTTAAGTGTACCAACTCGTAGGGAAGCTGAAGGGGAGGAGTGGCTCCTGCCTGATGGGTTTTCAAAGGGAGCTGGGTCTTTTGAAGTTTTGTTTTAGCAGCTGCCAGGTATGTTGCCTCAACCTCGTGCTGTGCTTCTGCCCCCAGTCTTCCTGTTTCACATACTTCAGTGCACGTGCTTGGAGGGAGGGGGAATAGGAGAAAACAATTAACAAAAAGTTTTAGTGCTAGAACTAGTGTTTTGCTATTACATTTGCACACTTTGGCTCAGGGCCTCTTATGCCACTCTTGTCTGTGAAGCACCTTGCACACAATTGACCCTATAAAAGTAGTAGACAATTTAGTTGTCTTTGGTATTTGTAATGCTTTCTACCCAGTGTTCCCCCTTCTCTGCTACCTCCCTCAAGTCTGTGTAGTAATTTTAATAATTTACATTGCTATAGCCACCTGAGTGAGAAAGGGACTTACAACTACTAAGCCTCACAACCCCATGTGAGCATAGAGTGGTCAGTATCATTATGCCCATTGTAGAGAGGAGAAACTTAGATACAGAAAGGTGCAGTGACTTTCTCAAGGCCACACACTGAGTTTGTCAGAGCAGGGTATAGAAAATAGGAGTACTAACTCCCCATCCTCTGGTCTAACCAACAGAGGTACTCAGTTAAATAGAGTACAGGTGCTTTTCCCTCCCTCCACTCAGCAAATTAAGTGTCTTCAATGAGACACTATAGATGCCACGCACTTGCCTCAGTCTATTTCAGTGGGCCCAGTCAGTCCTCCACATTGCCTTCTAGTTTTCCACAGGAGCCTTGTAACCAAGGGAGTCTCCTCTGGGAAAAGGTCAGGCCTCTAGTTATGATCCCTAAGGACAAGGTGCCAGAAACTGTAGAGATCTCTGCTCTACTGCTCTTGGAGACCATGCTCTGTTCAGGTGGGGCTTTAAAATAAATAGAACCACCTTTCCACTCCCTCATCACAATTCCTGGTGGTCCAGTCCAGACGTGTCACCACCAGCCTTAGATGCTTCTGGGAATGGAGGGGACAGATGCTTGCAAAGTACCAACAGATTGAGGAAGGGGGAGGGTGGCAATTCTAGCCTCTGATGTTCATTGAGGAGAATTTTTAATATGGTTTTCTCTTCTGGCACCAAGGGCTATTTAGTAGGAAGCCACAGTGGCAATGCTGTAGTTCAGATTGAATTTCCCATTCCATTTTAATGCTTTTTTGATCCTACATTCCTAATTTCACCAAAATGTAACCAGTCTGCCTGTCAGCTGCTCTGCAGGCTACTTCAGCAGGTTTGTTTCTCTGTAAAGTGTGATTTTCTTCAGATGAGGTGCCTTCTAGCTCTTGGGACCTTCCTAGAAGGATCTGTACTGACTCTGAAAAGTTTACTCAGAGTATTCTACTACTTCTAGCTTGAAAACATGTAAACTGGGAAACTGTTGAAATGGCTTCCTCCAGGCAAAGTATTTTCCAATAGCTCTGGGGAAGTTGGTAGCTAGTTAGAGAGAGGAGATGTAATTCATGCCTATGTCGGATGAAGTTTGTGTTATAAATGGTGCAACACCCAAGTAGACTCCAAGAGATCTTCTAGCCTCAGAGCAGCCAGCATGGCAGCCCAAGACTCCCCTCAGCTTAGTCATGGTTATCTTGCATCTGCTCCTTCCATACTGGCCCAGGTGCTCCCTCTCTCCTTAGCCCTCCCCCTCTCTGTGGTTCCCCTGCCTGACCTTTTCCAATAATGGTTGTGAACTGGCAATGTCAGACTACTTCAGAAAATCTTCAACGATGTTATGAAATAAAACAGAGTGGGGAAAATGTTGGTCTCAGTTCCACAACCAAAATATAGAGGAATGGCGCTGGTGTTTACTAAGACCAGAATTTGACCCAGTAACTTCATGTAATGCTGCTGTCTGAAGCTTTGACCACCCTCTCAGGAACGGCCCAGTGACATAAGTCACAACCACACAATGCATAGATTGTAAGACATGTGGCACATGTACCTACAGCCACGCTAAGGAATGCATAATCAAAGCTTCTCCAGTGTGAGCCTTCACTATGATTTTAATATGTGGGAGGTGATGCAAAAATTTAAGGACATACTTCCTCAAGAAGCCAGACAGGAGCTCTCCTCAGTAGTCGAAGAGGGGAAGACAGTAGCCCAGACCTCCCTGCAGGCAGCCTTGGATGCTGCTGATTCTGCAGCCAGATCGATGGCCACAGCTATTACCATGCACAGAAGGTCATGGTTACAGTCTTTGGGGTTTCCTGAGGAGGTACAACAAACCACCCAGGATTTCCCATTCAAAAGGCCCTTGTTCTTCTCAGAGGAAACAGATGCCAAACTCCACAGACTTAAGGACTCTAAGATGACCCTAAAATCTCTGGGTCTGTATACACCAGTGGTGTCCAGAAAACATTACAGGCCTCAACAGACTGGATGCTATTTTGCACAGCTTTTCTGGGAGGACCAGCAGAGGAGGAAGAACCAAGGGTTCGGGCATAGGTCCCCTCCACCAACTTCCTCCTCAGGGCCAATGTAATCTGCCCCTAGATACTCGGGCAGCTCGAAGCACTTGTTTTGACGAGATGCTCAAGGGCAACATCTCAATCCCCTCAGGTCTGGATCTAGTTATCCCTTTGTTTTCCGATTGACTGTCCTGCTTCCTCAGAGCCTGGACCCACATTGCCTTGGACCTTTGGGTTCTAAGCACAATAGAATTAGGTTATACCCTCCAATTTTTCAAAAAGAAAAGGAGTACTTGTGGCACCTTAGAGACTAACCAATTTATTTGAGCATAAGCTTTCGTGAGCTACAGCTCACTTCATCGGATGCATACTGTGGAAAGTGTAGAAGATCTTTTTATACACACAAAGCATGAAAAAAGCATGTAGCTCACGAAAGCTTATGCTCAAATAAATTGGTTAGTCTCTAAGGTGCCACAAGTACTCCTTTTCTTTTTGCGAATGCAGACTAACACGGCTGTTACTCTGAAACCTCCAATTTTTATCCACTCCACCTTCCCACCGCCCCTCCCCATCCCTCTTCAGGGACTCTTCTCATGAGCAGCTATTGGAAAAAGAAGTCCTATCCCCCTTTCGAGTGGGTGCCGTGGAAGAGGCTCCACACCATCTAAGAGGAAAGGGGCTTTATTCTCTTTACTTCTTAATTCTGAAAGCCAAGAGGGGTCTCAGACCGATCCTAGACCTGTGTCGTCTCAACCGCTATCTCAAGAGCTTGAAGTTCTGCATGGTCTCCTTGTTTTTAATCATTCCTTTGCTGGATTGGTATGCTGCCCATTATCTAAAGGGCGCATACTTCCAGATTTTTTTTTTCAAGGCCACAGAAGGTTCCTAAAATTTGTTGTGAACCGAGACTCATTACCAGTTCTCGGTTCTCCTGTTTCATCTGTGGGCAGTCCCACAGATCTTCACCAAATGTATGGCAGTAGTAGTGGCTTTCTTCGGGAGAAAGGGAGTTTGTGTATTTTTGTATCTCAACGGCTGGCTAATCAAAGGCTGGACCAGAGCTCAGGTGGAATCCAACATCCATTGACCTTCCGGGCCTTAGGCTTACTAATAAATTATCAGAAATCCACCCTTACCCCTGTACAAAGGATAGCTTTCACAGGGGCAGTTCTCAACTTCGTATGGTCAAAGGCCTGACTTCTGCAGGATTATTTTCATTCAATCTCGACCCTGATAAGTTCCCTTCAGACACCTCCAGTCACCACGGTCTGGATACGTTTGAGCCTCCTGGGCCACATGGCATCATGCACATACGTGGTGCAACATGTGAGGCAACATCTCTGACCCCTCCATGCCTGGCTGGCTACAGTATATTCACCTTTGCAACATCACCTGGACATGGTGCTTACCATCCCACTCCAGGTCCTCAATTCTCTGACTTGATAGTTGAACCAACGCACAGTCTGTGCAGAAGTACCTTTCTCGAGGCCCCAATCGTCTGTGTCCCTGGTCTCTGACGCCTTGGCACTGGGTTGGGGAGCTCACGTATGGCACCTCACGATTCAAGGCCTATGGTCCCAAGAAGAGCTCTCTACATATCAATATCAGGGAACTCAGGGCAGTCCACCTAGCCTGCCAAGCATTCCTGCCCCACATTACAGACAAGGTGGTTTTGGTTCTCACAGACAATACAACTGCCATGAACTACATCAACACACAGGAGAGCGCATTCTTCCCCCCTATGTCAGGATGCAATCCAGCTGTGGGAGTTCTGCATCACACACTCAGTTTATCTAGAAGCATCTTATCCACCGGATACACAGAACCAACTTGCAGATCGCCTCAGAAGGTCCTTCTCCACTCACCACAAGTGGTCCCTTCAACCAGTGGTGGGGGAGTCCCCTTTATAGACCTGTTTGCTGCCCGCAACAACAGAAAATGCCATCAGTTCTGCTCCCTGTGGGGCCAAAACCTAGGGTCTCTTACAGATACCTTCCTGTTAGCATGGACAGCTCATCTGTATTACACCTTTCCCTCCATTCAATTAGTACATAAGGTTCTGATGAAGATCAAGCAGGACCGAGGACAGGCCATCCTCATTGCCCCTGTGTGGCCCAGACAGCACTGGTTCATCACCATGTCAAACCTTTCAGCAGAGACCCCAATCTAGCTTCCGCTACACTCGGACCTGATCTTCTGAGACCACAGTTGGCTGCTCCACCTGAACCTAAGCTCTCTTCATCTGATGGCCTGGAACCTCCATGGTTGAATCCTGAAGAGCAAGCTTGCTCAGACCTGAAGAGCAGGTTGGTAGAATCCTACTGGGCAGTAGAAAACCCTCCACCAGGGCAACTTACCTGCTAGAGTGGAAATGATTCTCCACCTGGTCTTCCTAACTTGATGTTCCATCTGCACAGTCTTCATTGCAACTTATTTTGGAGTACCTTCTGCTCTTGAAGCAGCAAGGTCTGGCCTTTTCTTCAAACAAGGTTTACCTGGCAGCCATTTCAGCCTTCCATCCGAAGGTCGACAGCAGATCAGTCTTTTCGCACAAAATGGTAATCCATTTTCTCAAAGGCCTGGAGAGGGTGTACTTTCCAGATAAAGGAGCTGATCCCTCCTTGGGGCCTAAACCTTGTCTTTTCACAGCTTACAGGGCCCACCCTTTGAGCCACCGGTAACATGCTTGTTGTTGCATCTCTCCTGGAAAGTCGTCGTCTTAGAGACTGTCAAGGTTTCCTCCCTGCTCTGAACTCTGGGGTGCAGATGTGGGGACCCGCATGAAAGACCCCCTAAGATTATTTCTACCAGCTTAGGTTAAAAACTTCCCCAAGGCACACATTCTTCCTTGTCCTTGGACGGTATCACTGCCACCACCAAGTGAGTTGGACAAAGATTCAGGAAAAGGACCACTTGGAGTTCCTGTTTCCCCAAAATATCCCCCCAAGCTCCTTCACCTCCTTTTCTGGGGAGGCTTGAGAATAATATACCAACCAAATAGGTAAACAAGGTGAGCACAGACCAGACCCTTTGGTTTTTAGTGTCCTAAAAACCAATCAGGTTTCTAAAAGCAGAACTTTATTATAAAGAAAAAAGTAAAAGAAGCACCTCTGTAAAATCAGGATGGAAGGTAATTTTACAGGGTAATAAGATGTAAAACACAGAGGATTCCCTTCTAGGCAAAACTTCAAAGTTACAGAAAACACAGGAATAAACCTCCCTCTTAAAATAGGGAAAATTCACAAGCTAAAACAAAAGATAAACTAACGCATTTCCTTGCAATTACTTACAATTTTTGTAATCTTGGATGCTTATTTCAGGTAGTGTTTTAGGAGATGGTTTTTCCTACCCTGGTCCCTCTCTGTCCAAGAGAGAACACCAAGAGAGCACAAAACAAACCCCCGCAGATTTGAAAGTATCTTCTTCCCTTATTGGTCCTTTTGGTCAGGTGCCAACCAGGTTATTTAAGCTTCTTAACCCCTTCCAAGTAAAGGAGGGATTTTATGCTACCCTTACCTGTATGGTTATGACAGTGACCATCACTTCGGCCAGGATGGTTTCGGAGATCCAAGCCCTCTCATTGGAACCCCCATCTATGATCTTCAAACAATAAAGTACTGCTGCACCCACATTCAAAGTTCCTTCCAGAGGTGGTTTCACAATTCCACTGCAGCCAAGCAATTTTTCTACTAGTATTCTACCCTAAGCCACATGCGAACAGGGAGGAACAGCACCTATGGTCTTTGGATGTTAGACGGGCTCTGGCGCTTTATATTCAAGGAACCAAACTGTTCCGCAGATCGACTCAGATGTTCATAGCAATCCAGAGAGAATGAAGGGACTCCCTATCTCTGCCCAGAGGATTTTGTCTTGGATTATCTCATGTATCCGGACATGTTACGAACTCACGGGAGGCCCTCCTCTGGCTAACCTGACTGCTCACTCCACAAGATCTCAGGCCCCTTCAGGTGCTTTCCTAGCACAAATTCCTATTCAAGATATCTGCAAGGCAGAACCCTGGTCTTTAGTGCACACATTCTCAGCACACTATGCCATTGCCCAACAGGCCAGAGATGATGCCAACTTCCGCCATGCAGTACTGCCGTGAGCTTGTACTTGAACACCGAGGCTGCCTCCTATGCAACTTCTTGTGAGTCATCTACATGGGAATGGACATGTGCAAGCACTCGAAGAAGAAGGTTACTAACATTTCTGTAACAGTAGTTCTTTGAGATGTGTTGCACATGTCCATTCTAAGAACCGCACTCAATCCCCTCTTACCTGATTCAGTTGGTAAGAAGAAACTGAAGGTACGCGGGGTTGGCGGGACCCTTTATACTGGTGCTATGAGTGCATGGCGCCAGAGGGCTCTGGAGCTGACCTGACTGATATCACTAGTAAAAAATTCCAGCAACTGTTCCTGGGATGCACATACATCTACATTGGAATGGAAATATGCAACACATCTTGAAGAACAGCAGTTACAGAAAGGTTAGTAACTGGTGGGGTGTTTTTGTTTTTGTTGTTTTTTTTAGCAGGTTGGGGAGGGCTCCCAAATCCACTTTGCATGTTTCCACACCCTCTGTTTCCCTATCAAAATCCAGTCTGGGGAGCAAGATGGAGGAATCTACTAAAAGAAACTGGAATGTAATGTGGGGAGGAGCTAGGTTAATCCCTGTACAGCTTGCAAGTTCATCATATTTGTGACACTGTGTAATGTTTACATCTTTTTAGAAGAGGGAAATTCCCCCAATGCTTCATTAAAATGGAGTTCATGAGTTAATCAAGGGAAAAGCCATTTAAGGAAGTCTTGTGTTTTTTTGAGAAAACTAGGAACATTGGAAAACCTGGAAATGCAAAGTTGAGATTACCCAAACTACCGTCCCCCTGCCCTTGTACCATTGCCTGCCGAACAACCAAAAACCAAGAGTCTTGGGGCTTGTCTATGCTTAAAACATTGCAGCAGTGCAGCTGCAGCACTTCAGTGAAGATGCTACCTATGCTGCAGGGGTACTCTCCCCTGTGTGGGTACTCTACCTCCCCAAGAGGCGGTAGCTAAGTCAACGGAAGAATTCTCCTGTTGACCTAGCACTGTCTACACCAGGGGTTAGGTTAGTTTAACTGCATCACCCAGGGGTGTGGATTTTTCACTACCCTGATGTAGTTATACCAACCTAATTTTCTAGCATAAACCAGGCTTTAACCATAAACACCCATTCTCATCACATTAGATTGACAGATCACCTTAACATTTTTGTTTTCTTCTCTTATTTTACTGTATTTTAGCCATTAGATATTATGGCCCTTAATGCCTAAGCTAAATTGTATTTACAGAGCACCTTTCTCCTGCTGCATGTGTGCTACTCCACCTTTTATGGTGACAGGCACCTCTTTTTAGATCACTATAGTCAACTACTCTTACATTCTTTAAGGCCATCTGCAATCGCCTACAAGATAGACTTTTTCATCTCTGCACCAAAACTGGATCACGTTCCAGACAATTCCCTCAATGTATACAGGCTTTCGCATGTAAAAGTGTTGTCATTCTCTGAGGCTCAGCAGTAACCTATACCTTCCTTACCTAACACTGTGAACCTCTTAGGGTACGTCGACAGTTTTGGAGCTCAGAGGATTAAGTCTCCCACACCGGGTCATTAGACTTGAGCTTCTGGGGCTCTTAAAAATACCTGTGCAGACAGCTCTTCGATGTTGCAGCTTAGGCTCGAAAGTCTTGTGGTGGTGGTATGTGCAAACATACCTTTAAGAGCTGGATTATAAATTAGGTACTTAATATACTGGGGGTAGAGAATTGATGAGATGCCACAGACCTATTTGCATGAAACCAAAGCTTCATTCTCCAGTGGTCCTAGCCTCTATTGGCACATCTTGCAAGCTGCTAACTTGATCAAGTCTTTCTCTAGAGAACTTTCATCAGAATGTGTCTGTCTCGCACACAAGGAGTGACATGAATGGAACGGAAGGTCATGCAAATGGGACCGAGTTAGTTAGAGGCATGAGCTTCACTGGGCATTTCCTTGTATGTATGGGTTTTTTAGAAAATTGCCATATTCTCTAGGCGTTTTCCCCTTAAAAGTGTGATTAATATTTACCATTCAGACAAAAAACAAGGGCCACAGTGTGACATGAAACCACCAGCTCAGGTCAGGGGCAGTACTGAGCCGCTGCAGGAGCCATTAGGCTGAAGGCAGAATGATGCCTGGGCAGCGACCCTTGAAGCAGCACAGTGCCAGCTTGTCCTTCCCCTTATAGGAACACTAGTGGGGACAGTGGCACTAGCTCTGAGTCATTCTGCTTAATTTTGGCCTTCCCCTGTACTGTGGATGCAGGGATAGATGGAGGGGAGGCTCTTTGTCTCCCCTCCTCCCCCAGGCCTTTAGGCATCCATGCAGCAGCCGAGCATGGTCTAGTCTGGGTTTTTTGGAGGGAATGCTTTAGGCTGCACCAGTTTAGCCTAACAGTTACTTCTCCCTGGCCTCCTGGGAGAGGGGCTGGGGCTTCAGCCATTCCTTCCATCCCCAGTTTCTTTACTCAGTGGGATCTTCCAGATGTTGCTAGTGCACAAACACCAAGGAGTATGGTACTCTGGGAAAGGCAACACAGGAAGAAATTTAATGGAAAATATTAAAGAGAAAAAAAATGTGTTTCATGGGCTTTTAATATAAAAAGGAAAAAAATAAAAGGGGGAGGGGGAGATTTATTCACTGTAATATGAACCAAATGTTGGCTGGGATGGCAGCTGCACTCTCACTCTCTCCCCGTAAACTGTGTAAGCGGCTTTTCAAAGGAGGCACTACAGGGCGCAAGGCTTACTTACTGGCTGTGCCTTAACCCTTTCGTTGCTGGCAAGAGGTAGAGAAAGCATCTCTCCATGCAGGTGTTAGCTCATCAGGGTTTAATTACTGAGCCACAGTCAGAAGCATGTTCTAGATAAATAGAGAGATGTCCTCCTACAGTTTTGTCCTCCCCACCTGCTACTGCTACTCTCCATCCCCTTAATATGTAAAAATAGAATGGACAAATCACTTATACATGTACAATAGGGAAGGATTCTGTACTTGCCCTTGGGGAGGAGGACAGGGTGAGACCCAACCAGCCCCATCCTCTATGGGCTTGCCTACAGTGGGGGTTTTGGAGGCAGGAAGTCAGTGCAAATCACATTTTATGCCAGTGCTGTGCACTTATGCTATGGGTTTACACTGGGGTAACTCTACCAGTGCCCTATGGTTCCTGGAATCCTTGTTTCTTGAGCTGTTCAAAAGGTGCTTTCCCTTCACACCAATGTGAAGAACAGAGACTTTGTATTGATTAGGAAGTGTGGCTGAGTTTGGGTCAGGCCTAGCTAACATGTATTGGCTAAGTCTTACATCAATGTGATCACTTTTCCTAGTCAAGGCAAACCCAGCCAGTGGCCAATGCAGTGGTGTGACTCACTCTCCATAAATGGTCCAGCTGCTCTGCTTGAACTTCACATCTGTTTAATGCTTTGAAATGTGCGTGAGAGGCCAGTTCACGCAACTGCATGTCAGATTTAAGTAAACCCTCTCCCCAACATCCTTTCATGAAGGGAGGGAATAGTAGCACACTCCCTTTCCATCACTGCTAATCCCATCACATCTGTGCCATGCTGTTAAAATGTTCCAGCAGACTGGGCCTGTGTCTGCAGGTGTGGGAGCATGTGCAGGCAACAGGAGGCCAGGACCACCTCCTTCCCCTCCACTTGCACTAACTGAGAGTAAAGCTGCCATGTACTGTGTGATCTTGTTAATCTGGATCACATGGAGGAGACATGCTCGGCTGCCTTTGCTGAATCTCTAGTGACCTGATGAGCAGCAATGGGATGGAGGCATTGAACTTTCCAGCCAGCTGGCTGCTACTTTCTTCTTGATTTAGTCTCTGTACTAGAGAATTTTCAAAGCTGCCCTGTGTAAGGAGAAAAAATCCAAAGCTGCTTACCTGCCAAGTATTCCCCAGATCAGAGAGACTGGCAACACAGTGTGCTTGGCATGGAGCCAAGGATGCTGCTAAGGGCCCAACAAAAACTGGCTCCACTGAAAACTAAACATTTCATTTCATTTCACAAGACTGGCAGGTTTCGTGCTTCTGAAAGCAAGAGGCTGATAATGCCAGCTAAATCCAGGAATAGTTTAGGTAAATTATCTTCAGGCTTCCCCTGCACAGCTGTGCCAGTGCCCCTCAATCCTGCTCTGCAGTACCTTCGGTTATTATGGTGCTGGGCTATCACACAGCTGTCTTGAGGCATGTCAGTCCTGACCTGCAGCACTCCTGGCTATTCCATTCCCGGGCCTCCATGTTCAGTTCTGCCAACACCCTTCATTCCTAATCTGCAGCAATGGGGGGTAAACGTGACATTGCCTTTGCTCCAAGAAAATTGGCTTTGTTCCAAAAGCCACATACTCAGTGGCAGAGAGAAACAGGAATGTCTAACAGAGACTGAGGGACGGAAGTGGACAGCAAATTAGATGTGAGTTTGCAATGGTATATGGCTTTAAAAAAAGCCCTGTGTGATTTTTTTTTTTTTTTTTTGGGCAGCATTTGTAGAATCATCAAGTTAAGGAGCAAGGGAGGAATGCCATTTCTCTCTACAGCTCTAGCACAGACATCTGGAATATTGCATTCAGTTCTAGGCACCTCATTATCAAAAACATTGACAAATAGGAGAGAGTTCAAAAGAAGAGCAATAAATGATCATGGGGCTGGAGGGACTGAGTTATAGGGAGAGATTAAAGGCACTAAATATGTCTACTTTGGTTGCATTGTAGCTGAGGGGACTTAAGTACAAGTAAGTGAAGGGTTAGCCCTAAGCAGGTAAAAGGATATAGCGATGGGTGATGTGATGAAACTGAGAAAAGGCAAATGTAGGCTATATTCTGAGGGAAAACCCCCTGATGTTGAGGTGTATCAACTTATGGAGCTCTCTCCTATATTCCATCACTGTGGACACTGATCACTAGACTGCGCAAAGCGCTGGCAAATGTCCTGATCTTGCACTGGGTGGAGAAGGGCTGGATGCCCTCCATAATTCTTACGATTCTAAATTATCTTATTGTAACATTATCAGGGCTCCCAGCAGAAAGGGGGAAATAGCCAAAGGGGGCTCCTGACGGTTGCTGCGTACTGAGGTGTCCCATTATGCCTGGATTGTGCCTGTCCTAGATAGTTTATTTAGGCAGTGAAATACTCTAGGGATTGGCAACAGGAGCTGGTCTGCAAAATCACTCTTGTTCATCTCGTTTTCCTCTCCCTTCTTTCTAACACTCCTGTCAATTCTGAGTCTGTCCTTCATGTTTCCCTTGTACCTCTCCTATTCACTCATGGGACTTAGTGAATGGCTGCTTCTTTCACCTGTTTCTGTAACTGTGACTGCTGAGAAGGGGCAGGTAGGATACTGGAGAGGCTGGAGAATTGGACTGTTTCAAGTTGCCCACAGCTGCACCTCATCACAGTAAGGAGGGAGAGGCTGATTGACGCAGAGGGACAGGAACTCTCCTACAGCTCTGCAACACCTTCAGATATCACTGGAGATTGTATTTGTCACTGTGAACTGGATTTGAACCCAGGCTGCAGTTCCACTAGCCTTGCCAATCCTAGCCAAGCCTGGACAGTCTGCTCATTAACTTTAAAGCTTTTCCTTGGCTTCTCTGTGCAGTGTGGGGTTTTTTTTGTTTTTTTTGTTTTTTTTTTTGGTTTTGTTATGAAGCAGATTGCAGGCCAGGTGATGGCATCTCAGTTTTATATGGGCCAGCTACAGCCTGCCCCTTATCCATCTGCATGTACCTGGGCAGTTGAGAGTGGGCTCTGGTAAAGCTCCCTTTGTTACAGAGAATCCCCAATATACTGACAGTAACTATCTCAGGAATGTCAAAAGCACTTTGTTCTCCTCTGCATTTGGAGAGTCATCTCTGTTGCCAGCACATTCACAGCTGAGTGTTAAGGGCTCCCATGATACACCAGCCATACTACAGTGCAGGCCGTTGCTGGCCACTCTGGATCAAAGTCACTGATTCTTAGATATCCCCAGTAACATCAGGGCCTGGGAACAAGCCAGCTCTCGAGGCTCATTACTCTGTTTTTAAAAAAAGAGCCGGAGAGAAGAAGAGGACCGTAAGGCAAGTGGCACTGCCCTGCACCCCAGCCAGGACCCCAGTGTTCTGGGCTGTGTCCCACAATATTTATCATCACTTCACAGCCAGCATGAGTCAAGGGCCTGTTGTTAGGGATGGAGGAGGTACAGACTGTGCCAAAGAAAATGTTCTGTGTTTTCTGAATGCTTGAGCACAAGTCACCAGGATGCTGGGAGCTGCCACACCAGCCAGACTCATTCATTAGGCTATTAACTGCATTGTGCCAGCTGGTGCCTGTGAGGGCTTTGCTCTGAAAGCTTCTTGGCTTTGTCGCAGCACCTGATGCCCCCTGGGCAAAGAGCTATTGCCCAAGGTTGTCTTGCATTCCATGGCAAGGTGGGAGTGCTGATTTCTAAACCGGCACTGGGCTCCCTTGTTGCTTCTTGGCACAGTGACCCTTGTTCCTCCTTAACTCCAGGCATTACAGAACAGGATGTGAAATACTTTCATTGTCAGTTTGTTTCCTCAATTAAAGGGAGGATACATTTTTTTTTTCGTTTGGTAGCCATGCAGCCATCCCACCTTTTGCTGTGATCCTATCAGTTCTCACAGGTTAGAGTGGGGATAATGTTTTCAAAAATGCTGAAGTCCCATTTTCAAAAGTAACTTAAGTGCATTTAGGAGCCTAAATTCCATTGACTTTCACTGAGACTTAGGATCCTGAGTTACTTAGTTACTTTTGAAAATGATGCATAAGTCTGTAGTTGCACAGGCAACCTTCAAGGAACACTAAGGTACTGCAGGAAGTGGTGTTGGTGCCTGAGGTCGGTATTGAACCAGTGCCCGGCATGCAGGGGGTGGGAGGCGGATCAAAATTGAGGCTTTTGTCCCTTATGATCCTTAAAGATCCCTTGTCATAAGAGTGGAAGCTTGAGCCCCAGTTTCATGGCTAAATTCCAGTTTGAGTGATTACATTCTGTGCTCTGGCTTTCTCCATGCAGCTTCAATTGGATAAAGATTTGAATTTACTTCTTTCTGTTGTCCACTGTTAAACAGCTATCATGTCCCATCCTAGAGGTGACTGCATTGTAGTAGTGTGTGCAATGACCTTTAACTCAAGTTTGTAAAATGATTTGAGATACTTTGGAATAAAAGATGCTATAGCTATGCAAACTGATCTTATTTACTAATGTTATTCTTTCAGCAGGCACTAGTTCCAAGGGGGATGGTTCTAATCAATACAGCATTCATAGAGCCTGATCTGCTGTGAGTGTACGTGCTCTGCAGGTTTAGATTTTTAATCTTCATTTCTTTAAGAACCTCTCTCTAACTCCATTCCAGTTAGGCACAGAAATCCGATTCGGGTTCTTCTCACAAAGGCTGCATCCAGTATCCCTTCCATTGGGTGCAGGGATCCAGATGAGCTTTTTCTCCTCCTTCCCAGTCAATGAACAGACCCACCTCTAATATCTGGCCTCAGCACAGGCGTAGTCCGCTGGCTCCAAGGGTGTTGCTTGTGCCTCCATCCACAAGGTGGTGTATCAGTGAAGAGATCCGTAGAGATGAAAGGGAATTTCAAAGCAGAAGTCTAGGAAATGGTGCAAGGTGCTCAAGCACTGTTGGATTGAGTTTGAGCCACAATAATATGGAGCTCTGTTAGATTTGTCCCCAAATGCAAGGATATTTTTGTACCCTCTGCTGAGGTGAGGGTAGGGTTGCCAACTTTCTACTTGCACAAAACTAAACACACTTGCCCTGCCCCACCCCCTCCTTTGAGGCCATGCCGTTCCCCCACCCCTTCTCCAAGGCGCTGCTCCCACTCATACCATCCTCCCCTCCCTCTGTCGCTTGCTCTCCCCACCCTCACTCGTTTGCTCATTTTCGCTGGGGGGGGCGTGAGGGCTCTGGCTGGGGGTGTGGACTCCAGGATGGGGCCAGAAATAAGGAGTTCAGAGTGCGGGAGGGGGGCTCCAGGCTGAGGCAGTGGGTTGGGGTGCGAGAGGGGATGAGGGCTCCGGCTGGGGGTGCAGGGTCTGGGGTGGGACTGGAGATGAGGGGTTTGGGGTGCAGGAGGGGGCTCTGGGCTGGAGGGTGGAACCAACGGGTTCAGAGTATGGGAGGGGGCTCCAGGCTGAGGCAGGTGGTTGGGATGTGGGAGGAGGTATGGGCTCTGCGATGGGAGTGCGGGTTCTGGGGTGTGTCCAGAAATGAGAGGTTCAGGGTGTGGGAAGGGGCTCCAGGTTGAGGCCCGGGGGGTGAGGTGAGGGTTCTGGCTGCAGGCTCTGATGTGGGGATGAGGGATTTGCAGTGCAGGAGGGGGCTCCAGGCTGGGGATGAGGGATTTGGAGTGCGGGTGGGGGATCAGGGCTGGGGCAGGGGGTTGGGGCTCAGGTGGGGAGTGAGGGCTCTGGATGAGGGTGCAGACTCTGGGGTGAGGGGTTTGGGGTGTAGGAGGGTGCTCCGGGCTGGGATAGAGGGGTTTGGAGGGTGGGAGTGGGATCGGGATCAGGGTTGGGGCAAGGGGTTGGGGGGGGGGGGCCTCAGGGCTGAAGGCTCTGGGCAGTGCTTACCTCAAGCAGCTCCCGGAAGCAGCTGCACATCCCCCCCTCCAACTCCAGCAGTGCTGACCGGAGCCGCCAGAATCCCTTTTTGACTAGGTGTTGAGGTAAAAAACCGGACACCTAGTCAACCTAGGAGGAGGTAGAATTATTGTCCAGGGTCTCTGGAAAAATACAAGTCAAAGAAAGGAACGCAGTAGTTCTCTTGCCAGAAATACCATGTTGTCCTAAGAGCTGCTGGAAGGACAGAAGTTCTAGCTTGTGAAGGATGGGCCATAGCGCCCAGGCTGAGATTGGCCTGAATCCTGGCCAGGCCTCTACTAAGCAATCCATAAATAATGCCGAGTGAGCTGGGAGAAGTTTGCTCACAACCAGCCTGATTGACCGTGTGAAACACAGTTTTCTCTGGTAGGAAGTGTTTGTTTCCCATTTATGGGTGTGGGTGTGCACGTGCACGCAACATGCAAGTGAGTGTCTAGGCAAACAGCAGGCCTCAGCATAGCAGTGACAATCCCAAGGTGGAAAAAAGGAGGACTCAACCCTATGAGGCTTCAGGAGGAGGAGGGAGAAACACAGATCACTTAAGTGAAAGCATTCCCTTGAAAAGTAGTAGTGCAGGTGCCAGTTACTGTCATGAGACACAAGTGTTGGCTACAGGCATAGCGCAAGGGAGACCCTCTTTGATAAACCTGCTGTCAGACAGAGTTTGAGAGAGGAAACTAGAGCTCTAAGCTGCCCTGTTAGAATGGCAGACAAGGAAAGGAGGTTGGATGTTTAGAGCATGTAGCTGGCAATAGCACCATGATTCAAAGAGACTAACCCCAATTCCCATCTCATCCATGTGGGCACGCCTTGCCATGTATGGGTCAGAGCTGATTTTATACTATACTATATGTAGTGGTGCAGAGCTGAGAGGCAGGCACCCTTATCTGTGTATGATCCCAAGTCCTGCACTGGGAGCTCCATGGCCTCTACTAGGAGGGCCACGCTGCCACCTACTGAAGTTGTAGTTAGACTAAATGTAACTGTTAATTTCAGCTCCATTTAGAAGGAAACAAATGCCATGAAGCCTAATGGAAAAAATATTCCCATCCCATCATAAACAGTTTTACAAACCATCAAAGTGAAACATAGGCAGAAAGTAACTTGCATTGATGTGGTCTCTGTAAATGGGCGCTGCTGGGATTCCCTGGGTGTAGAGTAGCATCATGGACAGTGGAGCACAAGTGAGTTGTATATAAAACTGTGTCTACGCTACAGGAAAACCAGTTAGCCAGAATTGATTACAGTCCTGGCTCTTCCCAAAATAGTGATAACGTGGTTTCCATATGTTTTTTCTGGACAGGAACAACCAAGCTAAACTCTGCTAGAGACCACCCTATAAATCTCACTGTAGTCTGTAGATCATACTCAGGTTAAATAAGAAGAGCTCAGCTTAGAGACCAAAGGCAAACACGTGCTTTAGAGAGGCATTTGGAGAGAGTGAACTCAAAATCACACCAATAATCCCATTGCTTTCATTGAAACTTGGACCAGCAATCCCCAATCTGTGCATTTCCATGATAGTTAATGTCCATCACCAGAAAGGTGAAAGAGAAAGGAATGTAGTACCTTTGTGGTACGGAACCTCTGGGAAATAGTCCTCTGAAGCATTCAGTTCTGCAACTCAGCCAGTGGCCTGCACTGCACCACAGGCCACAGCCCCTGAGCATCATCTGTAAGGCACAGAGCAAATACTGGCTGTAAAATGGGCAATGTCGTTGTCAGGCTGTCTGGAGTGGCTCACGAAAGTGTGTGCCAACCTCAGGGCAGATTGTTACAAACCCCAAACTGATTGTATGTTCTATAATTAGATTTGACCAACCAAGTATTAAATGTGAACGACTCAAGCATAATGACAGCCTTAACATGGAGTCACAGACTGTCCCCTTGCGCGTTCCCGTCTGTCTTGCCACCCATAAATGTTTCTTTGTGATAAATGTTCCCTTACACCAAAAATCACAACAATATTCAGGTTACTCCCAGCCCCGAAGGATCAGTCACTTACCCCAGGTAACTTATACCTTAGATCTGTCACCAAAAGCAATGCTTGTAACCAATCCTGTAGTAAACTAATTAAAGATTTGTTAACTAGGGAAAAGAAATAAAGAGTTATTTTTAGGGCTGTAAAGCGATTAAAAAAATTGTGTGATAAATTGCACTGTTAAACAATAATAGAATACCATTTCTTTAAATTTTTTTGATGTTTTCTACATTTTCAAATATATTGATTTTAATTACAACACAGAATACAAAGTGTACAGTGCTGACTTTATATTTATTTTTGATTACAGTAACTCCTCACTTAACGTTGTCCTGGTTAACGTTGTTTTGTTGTTACATCGCTGCTCAATTAGAGAACATGCTCGTTTAAAGTTGTGCAATGCTCCCTTATAATGTTGTTTGGCAGCCGCTTGCTTTGTCCACTGCTTGCAGGAAGAGCAGCCCTTTGGAGCTAGCTGGTGGGGCTTAGAATCAGGGTGGGCTGGCAGCCCCCCATCAGCTCCCCTAAGTTCCATGTGCAGCAGCCGCCCAGCAGGCTATCAATTGCCGGGCAGTTCAGGGGTGCTGATGTCAGGGTGTCCCCCTCCCCCTGCTCCTGTACCCCATCTCCACAGAGCAGGTGGGGACACGACAGGGTTCAGGAGGGGGGGAGCTTGCTGTCAGTAGCTGCTGTCTCAACTTGCTGATCCACTTAAAAAGGCAGTGTACTTAGAGTAGGGTCAGCGTACTTAAAGGGGCAATGCACATCTCTCTCTCACACATGCGGTGTGTGTCTCTGTCTGTCTCTCTCTCTCTCTCTCACACATGGTGTGTGTCTCTGTCTCACACACACATGCAGCCCCCAGCACTTTGGAAAGTGGAGGGAGTGGGGCGCTCCAGTGGGATAGCATAGGTTCATCATCACGTTCGGTTTCCACAGCCACTGTCATGTGTCTATTGTGTCTTCTACCTCCATTAGTTCTGCCTTGTAGAGTGTGAGGCTACATTAACAACAATGTGTTAACCCTTGAAGGCTCAGCCAAGTGCAAAAAAAATTTCCCTGGAACCTAACCCCCCCATTTAAATTCATTCTTATGGGGAAATTGGATTCGCTTAACATCGTTTCGCTTAAAGTAGCATTTTTCAGGAACATAACTACAATGTTAAGTGAGGAGTTACAGTGCAAATCTTTGCAGTGTATAAAAACAAAAGAAATAGTATTTTTCAGTTAACCTAATACAAGTACTGTAGTGCAATCTCTTTATCATGAAAGTTGAATTTACAAATGTAGAATTATGTACAAAAAAACCTGCATTCAAAAATAAAACAATGTAAAATTGTAGAGCCTGCAAGTCCACTCAGTCCTACTTCTTATTCAGCCAATTGCTCAGACAAACAAGTTTGTTTACATTTGTAGAAGATAATGCTGCCCGCTTCTTGTTTATGATGTCACCTGAAAGTGAGAACAAGTGTTCTTGTAGAACCATTGTAGCTGGTGTCCCAAGATATTTATGTGCCAGATGTGCTAAGGATTCATATGTCCCTTCATGCTTCAGCCACCATTCTAGAGGACATGCGTCCATGCTGATGACAGGTTCT
Organism: Eretmochelys imbricata; assembly: GCF_965152235.1. Taxonomy (NCBI): domain Eukaryota; kingdom Metazoa; phylum Chordata; order Testudines; family Cheloniidae; genus Eretmochelys; species Eretmochelys imbricata. Next base: position 91,047,733 of record NC_135577.1, read on the forward strand.
GCTCAATAACAATCCAAAGCAGTGCGGACCGATGCATGTTCATTTTCATTATCTGAGTCAGATGCCACCAGCAGAAGGTTGATTTTCTTTTTTGGTGGTTTGGGTTCTGTAGTTTCCGCATCAGAGTGTTGCTCTTTTAAAACTTCTGAAAGCATGCTCCACACCTCGTCCATCTCCAATTTTGGAAGGCACTTCAGATTCTTAAATCTTGGGTCGAGTGCGGTAGCTATTTTTAGAAATCTCACATTGATACCTTCTTTGCATTTTGTCAAATCTGCAGTGAAAATGTTCTTAAAATGAACAGCATGTGCTGCCTCTGAGACTGCTGTGACATGAAATACATGGCAGAATGTGGGTAAAACAGAACAGGAGACATACAATTCTCCTCCAAGGAGTTCAGTCACATATTTAATTAACGCATTATTTTTTTAACTAGTGTCATCGGCATGGAAGTGTGTTCTCTGGAATGGTGACCGAAGCATGAAAGGGCCTACGAATGTTTAGTATATCTGGCACTTAAATACCTTACAGTGCTGGCTACAAAAGTGCCATGCAAATGCCAATTCTCACTTTCTGGTGACATTGTAAATAAGAAGTGGGCAGTATTATCTCCCGTAAATGTAAATAAACTTGTTTATGCGATTGGCTGAACAAGAAGTAGGACTGAGTGGACTTGTAGGCTGTAAAGTTTTACATTGTTTTATTTTTGAGTGCAGTTGTGTAAAAAAAAAAAATCTACATTTGTAAGTTGAACTTTCACAACAAAGAGATTGCACTACAGTACTTGTATGAAGTGAATTGAAAAATACTATTTTTTAATCATTTTTACAGTGCAAATATTTGTAAAAAAGGTAATATACACTTTGATTTCAATTACAACACAGAATACTGTATGAAAATGTAAAAAAAAATCTAAAATATTTAATAAATGTCAATTGGTATTCTGTTGTTTTAACAGTGCGATTAAAACCGATAAATAGTGATTAATTTTTTTAATCACGATTAATTTTTTTGAGTTAATTGCATGAGTTAACTGCGATTAATCGACAGCCCTAGTTATTTTATAAGGTTAAAGAAGGGAAACATACACACACATATGAGTTACAATTTTAGGTTTCAAAAGGTGATAGTAGCTGCTGTATATGCACGTGCTATATATCCCCTAGGGCTTAAACAAACTAAGCAGCTTAGGGATCCCTTGCTAATGCTTAGAAATATTGCCCCCTCTGAATTCCAAGCAGCATAGTGGTGATAATTTCTCTTTAAGAAGGATTTTTATTCCCTTCCCCCAGCATTCAAGCTGTGGTGGGACAAGGGCTTGTGCATGACCAGCTTCATGGGGAAGCAATCATCAGTCTTTTGTCCACTGATGTTCCACAATGGTTTGTCTGGTGTCTTTAGGCCTTACTTTGTTGGGGAGGAGATGACACCTCTTGTGATAAATTAGTATGTCAACATTTGGTGATGCTTCTCCCCAGCTGTGGGGGTTTACAGTCTTAGCAAACATTTTTATATTTGCAGAACAAACACTTAAATACCTTATAACATGGGATACAGGCCTCTACTAAGCAAGTAAGATTATATAAGTAAGATTAATACATGCAGTATTCTACAAGCATTTCATAAAATCTACATTCTTATAACTCTAGTACCTATTTTAACAGTCCTAACACACAGGTGAGCCAGACTGGTTTCCATCTATGCATTTGTCAGTGTTCGGTGTGGTCCGGGGGCCTTGGCACGAGCTGGCACATGGTCTACAAGTGCACAATCACCCCTTACAGCATCAAATGTGTAGGTTAAATATGATCCCTTCAGATCTTTGGTATGACACCTGCCAAAAGATTGCTGCTGCTACTCACTGACTTTAGCTCAGTGAATATGTCTCATATCTTATTGCCTTCATATCCTACTGCTGCAAGATGTACACCCTTTTCCGGAAACACAGATATGGGCCTCTTTGCGTTTCATCCATTCAACAGCAAGTCTTGCTGGTTAGACTGGGGGCAATTTAAAGCTATCTTCAAAGGTGTTCACATCACATCAGTGTATCTCTTTCACTTAATCATGACTTGCGTAAGTTCAAGAAAGCAACCCCGTCTTTAGCTTCTCAGGCATTCTTATTCATTAAAGGATAGAATTTATGCTGTGCAGGTTCTTAACTGGAGGCAGATCTCTGGGAGATCTGGAGCAGGTACTGAGCTCCAGGATCAATTGGGTACCTTGTCTGAGTGCCCTGAGAACTGCTTGACTCGCTTCACCTTCACAAGCCTTAGTTCTGTATTATGTCTTGATTCTCAGTCAGGATGGGAGCTGCACTGTAGAACTATAGGTGCCTGTCCCAAAGAGCTTTCAGAAAGCAGCCATGATCAGCAGGACTCTTACTCCTTATTGAGCACTGTTAGGAAGGGTGACCCAGGTAAATACACCAAAGAGAAGGAGGATGCTTAATGTCAGTCAGACAGTTCAGACCCCTAACATATTGATGACCAGAGGAATGTCCAGGCTCTAAATGGGGTGAGCGTTGCTTGTTTTTCCTTGTGCTTGGTAGATTCTTAGTGAGAAGCTCCAGGGATAGAATGGGGTTTAAGGAGAGATGTGACCATGAAAATTACTAGTCAGGTACAAAATCTACTCACCATCTTTTACTATGGCAATAAGGAGGAGAAATTGAAGGTGTGAGAAAAACTGCACACCACAGACAAATGGGCAAGTAGAATGTAGTGTGGGTAGTTTGTAACTGAGGGACCACAGCTCATGATCCTTCATTGCCTTTGATGAGAGGGTCCTCTTCAGGCTTCCTGCTGAGTGCCAGACTAATTCCAGCTTTGCTTTTGAGTGATCTTCATATCTACTGGGGCCAATGAGCATTGGTGTTTTGCTTTTTGTTTCTTCAAAGAATGGTCTGCAGTGATTCCATCTGTCCCCACAGGAGTGTGTTCCAGTCCCAGCAAAATCTCCTCTGTTTCTCAACTGTGAGCATGACCCCCCCAGTTTCACTGGGAGGAGCACAGCTGCTGCAGCTGTTTCACATGCTGTCAGAAGAGTCCAGGGGCTTTACCACCTGGAAGTGGGGATAGAGTCAGGATCCATGCAGTGTGAGGGCCAGTGTTACCCCAAGAATATGGGAAAAGGGCCAGATGATGGCAACTTGATAATAACCAGTGCTGGGAGCAGGCAGGTCTGATGAGGCAGCAGATGGAGATCATTTCCAGGTTTCTCAATATGCCTTGTGATTGCGATACATTTCTTTGTATTTACACTTCTGGGGTATCTTGTGCCCAGTAGGGGGCAGTGTTGAGGGGCTTGCAACACTTCCCCTGCTCAGCCTGTGGCATATGAATGATGCACAGAACTGAGCGATTGCAGGCAGAGCTGCAGGAGAGGATCCAGCCATGTTGGAGAGCAAGGACTACACTGTTCACCTGAGGAAAAGAGCGGGCATGCTTTCGTAGGCACTAGACACCCCAGAGTTTGGCTCTTCCTCATTTCGTTTGGGTATAACTGGGAAGGAGAGAAGTGACCAAGGAGCTGCGACAGAAACAACAGGAAAGGGAATATCTTGAGGAGATAGGATGGAAGGAAGGAAGGGGACAGTGGAGAAATAAACCAGGTACCGTAAGAGGGGGAAACTGAAGAACCACAAAATGCCAAAAACAGAGAGGACATTTAAAAGATATAGATAGATATAGATATATGTTGTGTTAGGTGCACTACAAACACATAGCGAGAGACAGTCCTTGCCCACAAGGAGTTACAGTCTGTTTAGAAAAGAAAGACAAAGGGCAGGAGGGGAAACAGAGGCCCAGAGTGGTGAAGTGACTTGCCCAAGGTAACCCACTGAGTCAGTGGCAGAGCCAGGATTAGAATGCTGATCTTCTGAGTCCCAAGTCTGTATTCATTAGACCACACTTCCTCCCAAGCACTTGGAAAAGAGGCAGAGATGACAATTTAAGACTCAGTGAGGTGAGAGCCAAAGTCATTTGTACAGGATTCTAATCAGTTTTTTATATGATGATGAAGGGTGGCCTGTGGTATGGGGTCCCCTGCAGATAGCACAATGGAGGGGCCTGGAAAGCATCCGAGATAGGACAGAGGGGCGTGGGTGCCCCACAGGAAGCAGGATGGAGATGCTGACAACCAATGTCCCTTGCTAAGCAGGGCTGCTTTGCTCCATTGCTGCTGAGAGTTTGGGTGTGGGGATGGGTCCACTTGAACCTCTTGCAGTGTCCCTGCCCTCTCCTAGTGATTCAGCTGCAGAAAGTGTGTTGGGGGCTGGGTAACTGAGTTTGGCCCTTTTAAGATCATCCTCAGTATGTTACTCTGGATCAGTTTGGTGGCCAGGATTGCAGGGGAGACCATACCAGGTTCACGGAAATCTGGGGTTTATAAATTCATAGATTCCAAAGCCAGAAGGGGTGACTGTGATCATCTGGTTGGACCTCCTACATAACACTGGCCATAGAACTTCTCCAAAATAATCCCTAGAGTAGATCTTTTAGAAAGCATCCAGTCTTGATTTAAAAATTACTGTTGGTAAATTGGTCCAATGGTTAATTGTTCCAACGGTTAATTGAGGGGCTTTGGGGTTTTTTTTATTTGAACTCTATGAAGTGAAGAGACGGGGGTGGCATTCCTCCACCCAGAAACACTATCCCCTCTCTGCACTCTTGGTAGGATGCAGCAAATACAAGCATCATCTGTAGCCCAGTCAATTACAGTGTGCATAGGAACTTTAAGGAAAGTCTGTACTTCTCAACACATGAGATCCAAAGGGAGTGTCTAGACATGGGGCATAATGGGAGAGAAGAATGAGCTCAGTGGGGACATAGGAGGCTCAAGCAATGGGACTTAAAGGTTTTATTGGTCAGACTCAGTGGACCATGTGGCATCTGGTCAGTTAGCACAGGGAATCTGGATTGCTCGGCTATCCCAGGTTCTCCAGGACACCTTGTGACCCTGTCACTCTGTCGCCTGCTCTCCACAAAACCCGTGGGCCTAGTGGGGAAGAGTATAGGTCCCCAATTACAGTAATCCTTAGCTCAGCCACGTAACTCTGTGGAACCCTGACTCTGGGGGCTACAAGGCTGACTGTCTCCCCTCAGTGCTAGCTAGATAGCCATGGTCATGTCCTAATGTCACTCTTGGATTTTCCCTCTTGTTTCTCTGCAATTGTTCGCCTCAGGCTTGGTAGTAAGGATAGTAACATAGGCCCAGTCCAGACTTCCAGACTTTTATTGTTGGAGGCAGGTCCTCCTTTACAGGCTCACAGCTGACACGCAACATTTGTATCATGTGTTCTACTTGCCAGTGCCACCCACTTGTTGCTAATCGCATGCCTGTCAAGATACTAGTGACTCCTTCGGGAGCAGTGATGCCCTGTGGGCAGCAGCTCTCCTGGCCTCGCATGCAGAGTAATGGAGATGGATAACGTGTGTGGTGGCTCTTCTCTTCTCAGGGCTCTAAAGAGTGACAACTTCGCCTGGGAAGGAGAATTAGAGAACTGTGTCTACAGCAAGGTGACAGAAAGCCAGCTGGCACATCCCAAGTATCAGCCAACTGCTGGCAGCTATCAACTCCATTTTGCCGTGCAGCAACTCCAGCAGCAGAAGCTTCAGTCCCGACAGCTCTTGGAGCAAAGCCGAGCCCGGCACCAGGTAACTGAGACAAAAGTCTGCTTGAGAAGGACCACTGCCGGTTTCTACACCTGTGGGCCGGTATGGGGCAGTCTCACACCCAGGACATGGCACAAGGTTTTGTGGGGAGGAAGCACCACGTGTGGGTTATGAGGACAGGACTGAACCTATATTCCATGATTCTGATAGCAGCCTAATGCTGCTGTACCTCTTGGCCTCCCTGCTGGGTCAGGATCCCTCTCTAGTTGGCTATCTGAGTGCTGCTGCTCACTATCCTACCTAGTTCCTGAGTCAGAGCCCAGCCTTACTTGGCCCAGAGATTCTTTGTCTGTAAATCCCATAGTTGTGGTGGCATGTGTTTGTGCCCACCAAGAGCACATGTGGTTTACCTATACGGGTGTCATTGCTACGTTTGTGTGTCTCCATTCCCCAGAGTCTCATAGCTGTGTTGACATGTGTCCCTGCCTTGTGAAGTTGGTACCAGTGGTCTCTGTTTCAGCTGCAGCTTCACCAAGTCCTCTCCCACACACCACAGTACCCATGCACCAAACAATGTAGACTGATAGGAAAAGGACTTCACCACAGTGAAGACCAAACATTACCTGGATTGCTTCATTCCTGGGGAAGTCTCCACTCTTCCTGTGAGGGAATAAGGTTCATCTTTGCCAGGAATATTCTAAGTGCCTTAAATACACAATAGACACAGGTATAGAGCCTGAGTCGAGGTGTGACCTTCTCCCACATCTCCCAGGGCCTGCTACACACCATCATTATCAGTCAGTGCATCTAATGTTTCCTTTAATTGCTAGGCACTCAGCCATTTGGCACAGAGTCATTCCCTTGACACCATTGGAAGAGACAGAGGGAGACACAATGCTGTCAAGGCAGGAAGAAAATGGAAACGGGATCAAGATCCTTGAGTCCTGTATGATTCCCATGTAATGAATGGCAGTGTTTCAGCAGCTGTGTCTGGAGCAGAATCTCCACACCCTAGATGGAGACTCTGCAGGGGTTTATAAAGCACAAGTTACCCCATTTCTCATGGAGGGCAGGGTTTCCTTCATTTTGATTGGTGGCTGCAACGGCAGTGGGATTCTTCATGTGCTTGGACCTCCATTCAGCACAGATTGTTTGACCCAGGTTAGGTGGGAGCTATTGGTATTTGCTGGGCAGTCTGGAAGAGATGGCCTCAAACACAAGCAAGAACTAAACATGTGGGGCCCCTCCACCCCCATATCAGGGGCATGAATTACAAGTTATGCAGGGTCCCTAGCAAACAGCTTATGGCTCAATTTCCCACCATTCTGGGAGGAAAATCAGAGAGGGAGGCAACTTCTGTCTGTACTGTGTCCTTTCCTTCCCCAAACTCCCCCTCCCCGCTTGCTACCCCTCTGAGCAGGAGCAGAAGGCCCTTCTTTCATCTCTGTCCAAGGGGCTCTGGGTGGGCAGCCGTGGCTGCTGATGAGTGTAGGGTAGCACTGCAAGCCGAGCTGAGCTGTGCCTGTGAGGAGGCTGGAGCTGACCATGGGGGCCTGGCTGAGCCCTCTTCTAATTGCCGACATTGAGCTGATGTTATTTTTGGCCTAGGGCAGAGCCATTACTCAGGAGTTTCTGTTAAAGTGATTCTTTGTTAAGCCTCCACTCCTCGCCCCCGCCCCCCGAACCGAACAGTTCAGAACTGCAATATCGAGGCCATTGCCCTGCCACGGGCTCAGGCAGCTCTGAAATTGCCATTAATGAAGAAAGGGATTTGTTTAACACTCAGGGTATGTCTACACTGCAATTAGACACCCACGTCTGGCCCATGCCAGCTGACTAGGGCTGACACTCCTGAGCTAAGGGGCTGTTTAATTGCTCCATAGAAGTTCAGGCTGCAGCCTGAGTTCTGGGACCCTCCCACCTTGCAGGTCCTAGAGCCCGGGCTTCAGCTCAAACCTGAACATCTACAGCGCAATTAAGCAGCCCCGCAAGCCTGAGTCAGCTGGCAGAGGCCAGCTGCAGGTTTTTAATTGCAGTGTAGAATACCCTCAGACTTCCTTGTATTGAAAGCCAGGTCTTAATAGAGAGAGTGTCTCTCGGATACGTCTCCTCCCACTTGTCTTTGCCTGGTGCCAAACAGATCTCCCATCTCAGTCACAATTGCACTGACCTCTCCTGCTTAGTAGCCAGAGCACCCCAACAGACTCACCATCGCCTACCCTACCACCACCTCCCTCTCCTGTTCACTGTTGCCTTCCCTGTCCCCGTCATTCACCACTGTTTGGCTCCCCCCACCTACCCTTACAACTCACCCTCCCCCATCCCATTACCTCCTTCCACTCACTTTGGTCCAAGCCCCAGCCCTCACTCCCTTCCATTCACCACTGCCTGATCACCATCCTGCTTATTTTCACTGTGGCCTCCTGCCTTCCCCTTCCACTCACCATTATCTGTGCCTCCCCACTTCCTCTCTACTCACTGCACCTGGGCCCCCACTCACCTGCTCACTATCACTTGGGCCTTACCCATCTCCCACTCATTGTCACCCAGGCCTCCTACCCCCATACCTACTCCATTGTCCAAGCCCCATCCCACTCCACTCGTTGTCTGCCCCCCATCCACTGTCCTGCTTGCTGCACCCAGGTCCTCCTGCTTTTTTCCCAATTCACAATGCCTGGGCCTCACCCCCTTGTAACGATAAAACATCCTTATGCCAATGACACCAATGGCTTGTGTATGGCACTAGTGGCTTGTATTGTATTAGGAATGTATTTAATCACTGTAGTAGCTGGACATAAGGGGAGGAGCCAGGAGCAGGTGACCAGCCCACTCTGCACACAACACAGTTTGGGAACCTCTGGCTTAAAACTTTTCCTTCCATCTTTCTCTCTTTGTCTCTTTCCTTCCCCCATTTGTCACTTCCTTCCTCTTGCTTTCTCCCTCTGTCCTCCCTTGCCATACCTTAGATCTGCACTCACAAAAAGCCCTTTTCTGAGGTGGCATCTCATGCTGATGAGTTTTCCCCCACTTCTTTTCTCAAGCAGTCTGGCGTGGAGGTTGGGAATGAGAAGTGTTTATTGGCATCCTGAGGGTAGGGCCCACAGAAACCATGTGTTCTCGCAGGCAGGGTGCCTGGGGTTGGAGGAGGTCAGTGGGTAGCATCAATGGGTCTTTCACAGCCTTCCTCACCTTGCTGAGGGCTCCCTATGTACTGCACACTCACAGTGCTGGGAGGGCAGCCTCAACACAACCAACTCTTGTTGCTCTGATCCAAGAAAATTCATTGCACAAAGCCAGAAAAATTCTGCATTCATCTGGGAATTGCTCCTGCTTCTCAGAGCACTTAGAACACTGTGTGTAATGTGGGGGAGGGGAGAGAAGACTGACAGGAGAATTTGGAGACTCCATCAGCACAGCCTTGGGGAGTGGTACAGAGGAGAATAAGGCCTTCACCTCAGACCTCTGGGTTTAGAGAAGTGCAGCACACCAGCCTCCAGGTTCCCTGGCTTTGGGTTTATCTCTTCTAATAGGTCCTGAGTTCTTCCCTCAGAACCTTAATCAGGGTTGAGAAGTTTTACTAAATCTAATTTTATTCATTTTCCAGACTGTTCAGTTCCTGCTCCCTGGCACCCTTTATTCTGTGGTCCCGTCAATAGGATACTGGACTGGGACTCAGGACACCTTGTTTCTATTCCTAACTCTGTCAGGTCACTTGGGGACCTTAAGCAAGTTACTTCATTGCTTTATGCATAGGCACTGACTCTGTGGGTGCTCCACGGCTAGAGCACCCATGAGAAAAAAATAGTGGGTGCTCAGCACCCACCAACGATAGCTGTTTGGCGGTGCTGCCGATCAGCTAATCAGGGGTGCTGCCAAACAGCTGTTTGGCGGCTCCAGGAAGAATTTGGGGGAGGGTGGAGAGCAGCAAGTGGCTGGTGGATGGGGGCAGGAAGAGGCTGAGCAAGGGTGGGGCCTTGGGGGAAGGGGCAGAGTGGCGGAGGAGGGGGGGTTTCAGGGTAGAGCGGGGGTGGAGCACCACTGGGGAAAAATAAAAGTTGGTGCCTATGGCTTTGTGCCTCAGTTTCCAATCTGATACTGACACACTTGTGTGAATTGCTCTGAGAGCTGTGGATGAAAAGAGTTATAGTAGTGCTGAGAACTTGATACTGTTAGCAGCAGGAAAAATGAAGCCCAAGTGGAAAAGGCCTAATCATTTGCAGGCAGTATTACACTATCTGTTACTGTGAGTGCTTTGGACCCTGCATTCTGTGTATCTCCAGGCCACAAAGAAGGCATTTCCATATGATGTTGCAATTCCAGTCATGGCTTCAGAATTGCCTTGGTGAGGCAACCCAGCCATTTCCCAGCAGCCTAGGTGCTCATGCCACGGCTTCTCTGGTCACCTCACTGATATGTCGTGTCCTTGAAAGGTGCCTTGCTGTACTGAAAGCAGTTTCTATTTTCTCCTTCTCTATATGATGTCTGGTTTGGATATGTCTGTTTGTCCACAGGCAGTGTGTGAGTGAGTAACAGCAGCACCATTGTGCATGATTCAAGGAAGGGCCTGCTCTCTGTGCTGCTGACAGCCTGATGTGTTGGAAGTGAGCTGTATAAATGGAAGGACAGGAGTGGCATATTTAAAGCCATATGTATATGTGCAAACGGAAGGCATGCTTTGTGCTGTACAAACTCTGAGGAGCGCACAATCTAAGACAAGTAGTCAGGGGAAGGGGAGTAACAATATAGGCAATTTATATACAAGTCAACTTGATTCACTATAGACAACAAGGCAAAAATGGGTCTTAAAGAACGATTTAAATTTGGAAGAGATAGGTCCTTTTTGGAGGAGCTCAGGGATATTGTACCATTCATAGGGGCCTGCACGGGAGAAGGCACAAGGGTGATTGTGTGAGAATCTGTCAGACAGATGGAGGAGTTTGGGAGCACTGGCAGAGTGAAGGGGACAGAGAGCCAGCATGAAGCTTGACAAGGAAGGGTAAGTAGGGAGGGGCAGAGTTATGTAGAGCTTTGAAGGTGATGACAAGAAGCTTAAATCTGATACTGGAGTGGTTCAAGGAACAGGAGTTACATGATCAAGCCAACAGGAAAGGAAGAAAGTTTATCAGCAGCACCATTTTGTACGGACTGAAGGGAGCGATGAGTGACGTGATCTGACCTGGATGTTGTTACCAGAGATGCCCTTGCCTAGGAAATTAAACAATCAGTGTTTACTTTCTAATTGTTCCCTCTACTGGGGAGTTGCCACTAACCGTCATGGAGGCTTCTTCTCCCCTATGTAGGTTTGTTCTGTTTAGTCTGTATCTATTTTATGTGTATGGGCAGCTACTGGATCTAGAGCTTTATCCTAAACATTGCATATGGGAAATGAGAAATATGTTAAATTAAAACAACCCTAGTTCAGTCATATAGTAAAATGATTCCTATCAATGCAGCCTTGTGTCAGAAAGGGTCAGATAAAACATTTAACAAATGATAATGAGTATTGGGGTCACTCATGGTTACAGTTTCAATCAGTAGTTTAAATAGTTTTCTGATATAAATACTGTGTCCAGTTCATCCCCAGTTGCTAAATAATTCCTCTCTTCCCTTATACCCTTCAGAAAGTTGCATGGTCCCAAGTTAGTCAGCACATAGCTAAGCTAAGGAGATTTAACTTTCCCCATAACTAATTCCTTTTACTCTTTTCTGGATGTCCTCCAATTTGTCAGTGTCTCACTGGGAATGTGGGGCATTCAAAGCAGGTGTGGCTGCACTAGAAAAAAAACCCTCCCCCCCTTTGCTCTGGGATGCAAGGCCTCTCTGAGAGCAGCCTAACCTGCATTGACATTTTTTGCTACCATGTTGCATTAAAGACTATTTAGCTCCCTCCCTCATCTCCTTCATACATTTCTTTTCCCAGTTTTCTCCCTTGGATTATTTTTCTGCAAATGTGTTAACTGCAGTTTTCCAAGGCAAATCCAATTTTTATTTGCTACCTATGGGGTTATATCTTTAGTTTATGTACAGCAGAACCTCAGAGTTACCAACACCAGAGTTACAAACTCACCAGTCAACCACCCACCTCATTTGCAACCGGATGTACTCAATCAGGCAGCAGAGACAAAAAAAAATAAAAGAAGCAAATACTGTACAGTACATTACTGTGTTAAACGTAAACTACTAAAAAAAGGGGAAAGTTTTAAAAAAAGATTTGACAAGGTAAGGAAACTGGTTTTGTGTTTGTTTCACATAAATTAAGATGGTTAAAAGCAGCATTTTTCTTCTGCGTAGTAAAGTTTCAGAGCTGTATTAAGTCAATGTTTGGTTGTAAACTTTTGAAAGAACAACCATAAAGTTTTGTTCAGAGTTATGAACATTTCAGAGCTCTGAACAGCTTCCATTTCCAAGGTGTTAGTAACTCTAAGGTTCTACTGTAAAATAAAATAACTCCACTGAAGTCAGTGATGGTATGTTGATTTATACCACCTGAAGTTCTGCCCCCTGTTTCTAATCTCATTATATTTATGTATATATTTATTTATTTATTTCAGCACACACAATGTGCTGAATACTTTACAAATGTATAATAAAACCCAATTTGTGTCCCAGAAAGCTCATAGTTTAAGAAAACAAACTTCGTGACAAAGGGGTTGGGTAGAAGGAGAAAGCATACAGTCAGTTTATTTTAACATATATCAAGACAGTCCCTCTCCTGAATAGTTCACAAAGTAGGACCCACTGTACTATAATTTGTGAATTCTATTAATGTGCTCTCCTTTTTCTAGATCATTAATGAAGTCCTTACAGCAGATTGGCCCTTATACTGACCACTGTGGTTCCACACTAGACTTCCCTTCCCACAACTCAGTATTTTGCCAATTATCATTACTTTTTGCCCCTTTGTTTGGTCACTCAGCCAGTTTTCTACCATATCCACGCTGATTTGACTGAACTCTGTAAATAGATTTAATAGAAAACTGTAGCAAATGCTTTACAAACATCCAAAACCTCATCACATTATGCACACGTATTTTGTAATTCTGTCCCAAAATGCAATTATGTTTGTCTGGTGAGCTAATCTTTATAAATCCTCATTTCTGTTTGTTGCTTGTGATTCTGTGATTTTCAGGTTTAGTGATTATTTATTGATTTTACTTGCGGCATTTGTTCTATTATTTTTCTAGGGATAGATGTTGGATATATGGGAGGGTAAGTGGCAGGATCCTTCCTTCTGTTTTTGAAGATCATTAGAATAACTGTTTTAGTTCAAACTTCTGGTACTTCCTCACTTTAATTGTGAGTGGGTACAGTAAGCTTGGTTTCTGCTTGCTGATAACTTACCGTGTGCCTCACCCTGACTGGCAAATTGTACATGACATTTTCTAATTAAAAAGCATTCTTTTTGTGCAGCTATCATTCTGTCTGTACTTTATTTCTGTGTAAAATGAGGAGAGGTGTGATCTACTGGTGTGAGTACAGGACTGAGACTCAGGAACTCCTGAGTTCTGACTCTAGCTCTGAGGGTGGCTCCATCTGTGGCAGGTCACTTGCCCTCTCTGTGGCCCAGAGTGCCCACCTATAAAACGGGGTTAATACTCCAGACCTGTCTGCCAGGAATGTTGTGGGGATTAATTAGCTAATGTTTTTGCAGTGTTTTGAAGATGCAGAGTCCTGTATTGTGCTAAATATTATGCAGATTTGTGCCCCTTGGCACCTTCCACAGGGGAGGGCATGAGTCTCCTCAGGAGCCAGTCCAACTCTCCAGCATTGTGAGCCCTGTTCTGGATGTTTCCCTTAATAACTGTTGGGTACTGGATGCTTCTGGGCTGTTTATATCAGAGTTTCTTCCATGCTACAGTCCTCCCTAGAACTGGACTTTGTGGATCCTGAATGATGAGGGCGCACCTCCATGTGTGTATGTGCTGAAATCTCTTCCCATCCCTTTCTCTGTCTGGCCTTTGTTTGCACAGTAGCTTCTTCTGGTTTCCTGCCCCGCCCCCATAGGGTTCACAGCAGGGCAGCGTGCTTTGTAGCTGGATCCAGAAGCCATGGTCATTGTCAACCCCCAGTCTCTACACCCTGGCTGCGGTGGAAGGCAGCCAGGATCTCAGCACAGTCTGGAGACAGAGGCCTTTCAGAAGTCTGTGGTCCCGAAGCAAAACAGCCTTAACCTTTCCTTAGGCAGGTCTCGGCCGTGCCTCTGATGATCATCCTGTGTTATAAGAATTCCTGTTTGTTCTTCCTCCTGGGTGACTGACCTTCTTGCCTGAGCATGTTTGGGGAGGTGACGTAGACAGTACAGTGCAAGAGTTTTGCAAACTCCAGGTGTCAGGATTTTAGTAACAAGGGAAAAGCACTTAAAAAAAAAAATTCTTGTGCATGGATGCAGTGAGGAGCGGTCTCTGGGTCAGGGGAGGAAAGCTTAGTGAGTGGGGAGACTCTATCCCTTCCCTGATAATGTGATGGGCTCTCAGCTGTACTGGACTAAGCCAAGAGTGTGGCATTTACTGCCTTCCTTCTGACTTGTCATTTATACAGTTGTACCTGAAGGTAATCCTGCTCAGGAATCCAGGATCAAAATGGAGCTGCAGGACATGGAGAGGTTAACGAGGAGTAGAAAGCTCAGCAGATCTTGTCAGTGAATTGTAGTGGAAAAGGCCTGGTTTGGCTCTCACATTCCCCTTTCTCCCCCCAGGCTCTGCCTGTCAGAAACTCCCTCCCACACGAGTGCCCTGCCATTTGCCAGAGAATTGTGGGGGAGAGGGGCTTTTCCTGTCTTTATGCTGGGACTCAGCCAATCCTCAGATTGTGGCTTTCTCTGGAGCCTGGAGCCCACTCACTGTGCCTCTGTGTGTTCCTCACCAGAGAAAGAAACTCGGGACAAATGCAGCCAAGTGCACTGAAGCCCCAACCTTTCCCAGGAGACTGGCTAGTGCTCACCCTTTCCCCTCATCTTTCATAACTGACTTTTCACCAGTAAGCCACATGACTACAGTTCACTGCTCTGAATGGGGATCTAACTAAGCAGCTTTGAGGAAGGATAAGACAGAGTTCCAGGCAGGTTTCAACTTCCTAAAGAGAATTGAGTGCTGCTTTGAATCTCAGCTGAGTTGGTGCAGAGAGCCATTCCGCTCCTCTGCCACCTGTGTCTTTGTTCTTCAGTGCCTGGCAGTACACAAGCTATTTTGCCCCATCTCCCAAACCTTCAGCGTATCTCTCCCTTCATGACTGGGAGCTTTCCTCTCTCCCCAAAGCATCCCCAGAGCCTGAGTCAGGGGGAAATCCTCTTTAGCAGTTTGCCCTCTTAGTGCCCCTTGCTTCTGTAAGGGTAATTTAGGACTTCCTATTAGCTCAAAGACTAGGAGGAGGTTGGATTTGGGAGTCAGTGTTGTAGCACCTGCTATATTGTGCCACAGTAGCAGAGTTTGTTGGCATTTCTAGAACTAACCCTGACTTTCCAAGGCTGTAGAATTCTTCTATAAAAACTCCTTCATGGAATCAGTCACCGTCAGTTTGTATCTATCTCTGAGACTGTCTCAGGAGCCTTCTAGTTGGGTGGTCCGCTTTACCAGGCCGGGACTTTCTCTTCCCAGGCAAGGCTCTTCACCACATGGGTTCTCCTGGTGGAGTTGCAAAGGGAAAATAACCAATCCCTGTATCTTGTTTTCTACCAGGCTCTCTTTGCCAACCACCCACCACCCAGCTCCAACAATATATCCATGCCGGCTGATTCCGGTGCCTGCAAGACATCAAGTGCCACTTCCAGCATCCAGAAGGTGACCAGTTTGCACAAAGTGATGCCACCCCAGAGTACATCCTCTCACCTGGTCCCCAAGCCTCCAGCCAACCATAGGCAGGCAGTGGTCAGAAAAGTGGCAGCCCAGAGGATTTCCAAGTAAGTTTTTTCTGTGCCAGAAAAATCTGTGAGGAACACATTGCCAGCAAGTGTCTTTGATACAGATCCTTCGGGGCGTTCTTCCTGAATCTCTGAGACCTTGGAAGAATCTGGCCTCGATACACTGGAGTAGTTGTACCCTAAAATGGAGCTTTACCTCAGAGTGTAAGCAGGGCCATAGCTTCATACAAATATGAGGATATAGGAATTGCCATAGATATTGGAGAAGTGGGCTACCTAGGCCACTAGCCTGTCTCTGACAATGGTGAGTGGCAGGTGCTTCTTGGGGGAACAAGACTGGAGTAGCAAGGTGTGTTGGAGGTGCATGGACAGAGTTGTGCTGGAGAAGCTGGTACATTTCCTGCCTGCACTATGTCTGTCTTTAGATAGTGCACTAAATTCATCCCCCAGAACTATCCATAATGGACTCATCTGCCTATAGGAGAAGTTTCTTCCTAACCCCATCAGCTAGTGGTTGGTTTGTCCCAAAGCATGAGGGTTTGTATCCCCATATACGCTTTATGTATATTTATGTCATTTCCCATATAAATGTCCAATGCTAAACCCTACTAAGCTTTTGGCCTCCAACCCATCCTGTGGCTGTGATTTCCACAGGTTAGTTATGTGCTGTGTACAAAAAAATAATATCCTTTTATCAGTTTCAAGTTTGTTGCCTTTTCATTTCCTTGAGCATCCCCTTGTTTCAGTGTTATGATAGGGTAATTTTATCTGTACAATTCATTATTCTATGTCTCTGTATCATGCCCCCTTTCATTTTTCTTCTCTGTAGACAGAAAAGTCTCCACCTTTACAATGTATCCTCATATTGAAGTCTCTCCAGCCCTTATCCTTACCCATCTTTGGACTTGTTTTAATCTCTAAAACACTGATGGGGGGGAACTACATTCATAACCCCCTCCCCTCAGTTCTGTTTGTTTCCTGCCAGATTCTCTGACTCCTCGCAGCCCCTTCCCTATTTAAGAGAGAGGCTTTAATAAAAAATAATCATTTTTCTAAAAGCCCCCCTGCGGAAGTGCTTAGATGCAGAATAGAGGTGCATTGGCAATGCTGTGGTTGGGGGGCTGAGGGAGCAGGACTGGAATAATAAGGTGTTTTGGAGGAACATGGGAAGAGATGTGCTGGAGAAGCCTTTATATTTCCTGCCTGCAGAATGCCTATCTTTAGACAGTGCACTAAATTCATCCCCCAAAACTATTTAAAAAGAAAACAAGACATTAGCAGGATTGGTTGACTCAGTGAGGGCAGCTGTGATCATGAGGTCTGGCAGGTCTGTGCTGGTGAATTCACCATCCAATTCTCTTTGTGCTGGGGTGGCTCATGTTAGTACAGGTGACAGGCTGTGTCAGTGGGTTTCTTTGCTGGGCAGCAGGGATGTGTATTTGAAGATGCCGGTGTGCTGTGCTCACTTGTTGGCAGAGAGAATGTTTATCCTTGTGAGATGGAATTGTAGCTTCTTGGACAGACTTTACTTCGCTGCATTTTTGTGGTTTCTGCTCTGTGACAGGCAGGAGTGTGGGAAAACCGGAAAAAGCTCAGCACCAAAAATGCACAGAAGGGGGAGGCGGGGGGGGTTGGGGGGGGGGGAAGCAGAAGATTCCTGCAAAATTTCAGAAACGTAATCCAAGTATCGAAGGCTGCAAGGAGCCACTCCGGAAATACTTTCTGAGTTGCCTTTTGGACTCCAGGACAAGGCTCCAAACCCATTCTTGCCATTCATGTGATCTCACAATAATATTTTTTCACTTACATGGAAAGAAGCAGTACCCAGCTATTCTTCTAGCATACTGGAAGCTGACCATTTTCAAACCACTGTCCTTCCTACCTAATCTATCCATCCGAATCAGAGAAAAGACCGCAGGTATTGTGTACAAAGCAGGGTGAATGGAGGAAATTCTTCTTCAAAGAATCACAGAGATTAGAGATGAAAAAGATATCTTCCATGCTTCAGTCCATTCTTTCCATTCTCCAGCTCTTCTGTACAGAGCATTCTCTGATGCTATGTTCAGCCTGCTTTTAAATAACTCCGGTAGCAGGAATTCCGTCACTTCGCCTGGGAGACCACACAAGAGTCTAATCAACCTTATTGCTAGGAAATTTCTCCTGATGTGCAGCCTGAATTTCTCCTTGTTTCTTCCTGTTGCTCACAGATACTTCTTCCAGAACAACCCTCTCCCTCCTAAATACAGTACTTGACATCCTTTGAATCTTCTCCTCCACATCTTCAAGGTTCCTAGTTATAGTTATACTTCCTGAGGTTTCTTTAACCTCTCCTCATATAGTAGTCCTACCCACCAAGTCGTCAATGATCTCATTTTACTTATTGGACCCTCTCCTATTTGTCAATGTTAAGTCTGTGTTCAGGCAGAATTGTAATATTCCAAAAGTGGTTATATCCGAAAATAGAACTATCACATCCCTAGTCCATGACATGATACTGTGCCTCTTTACATAAAATACAGTGTATCATTTGCTTTTTGGCTGCCATATGAGATTTCCAGCACATCCCTAATTTGCTATCCACCATCTCCCCTAACTCTGTCTTGGCTACTTTCCAGGCCTCCTTCCTCCCAAGAGATCTCAGCCCTGCCTATTTCTTTTAATGGAATATACTGATTTTCATTCATTGAGGCAAAGTCTCATTTTGATCATTCCAATCCTAATGATACTGTGATTCATTTTTCTCATTTCTCTAAGACCATTTTATTCTCTGTCTCTGCTGTTTGTAGCTTAATATAATCACATTTTCTTTTCAAAGCTGTTTTTAGAATTCCTTCAGGCTGTGTAGACAATTTTGTCTCCCTGAACCATCTCTTCCTTGCAAGCATTATCATTTCACTCAGCCAGCACATATGGTGTCCAGAAGAGCAGGAGAAGCATGAGAGCGGGAAACCTCAGCTACAAACAAGATAGAGATTCTAAAGATGAACATTACTGACTCATCTAGTCACTCAGGACACAAAAGAAAAAAGTAATGGAACAATCAGAGAAGCAAGGCTTGTCTTTTCTATTTCGGTTCCCTTTTGTTTTCTCAGTCTTCCAGTTTGAGAAAGAGGAAGGGTGTCCTTGTTGTGGATTGTGTCTAAGGCAGACTCCTTGCTAAGGTAATGGAGCAGAAAACTGGGGCCTACATTAAGGTATGGAAAAAGACCGTGGAACTAAAACGAACTGTTTAAATTGCAGCTCTGTTAGAAATGTGAATCCATAAAATGGTCTCATGGGTACCATGTTTGTCTCTCAATAATTTCCAGATTAAATGTGCTCAGATTACAAATAGAAAGATAGCTTTTCTAACTGCTAGCACCACAAGCTTGTCCCGGATTCCAGGAGTCAAGCTGGGTTCTTTCCACCCTGTACACTATCATCAGTAATGGTGGTTCTGCAGGCCAAAATTATATCTTTTGTTGGGGTCACCCAGGTGTTACCAAGGGCAGAATTTGGAGACAGTGAGATCACACTGTCACTGAAGCAGCATTTATAAACAGTGGGGTCAGGCAGATGTCACTGAGGGCAGCATTTGGTCTGCAGAACCTTCATTACAGATGATGATGCGCAAAGCAGAAATAAATCAGCTTGACTTTCAGAGCCTGAAGTGAGTTGTCATGGTTGGTAGATAGAAAAAAACATTTTTCCACTTATAATCTCAGAACATTTGGTTTGACTGAGATACAATAAATATGAAATGCTACAATGCTATTTTTAACAGTCGCTATTCAGAGAACTGCTTTTTAAAACCAGAACGGTGACAGCACCAGGTAAAACAGGGCCTTGAAAAGCTGGTGAGCAGAACCATCACTCAAAGAAAAGAACACTGCAGACAAGGGAGAGGAAGTGCCAAGTGGAGAAAAGAAAGCGTACATTCATGGCGCCAGCATGCATAGAGCCTGGGGAGACCCATGGGCAGGTCTTTGGCCAGCTGTTGACTGACAGAACCTGATGGTGATGTCGATCAGTGTAGCACAATCTCTTGTACTGAGCTTTTGTGTTAATGCCATTTCCCAATATTCCCATTCAGGCATCTGCTCTGACTGATTGTTGCCTATAGCCAGTAGTAGTGTGGCTCAGAGGGAATGAAGTTGGTTAGTATGTCAATTTCCCATTCCCAAGAAGAATCCTTCTGCACTATTATTCTTTTATATATTTACTTTGTGTGGCACCAGCATTATCTGTGAAAGGTCCAAGAGTTCTGCACTATCATAACCAACACAGGAACAGGGAGGAGATAATACCTTTCTTCAGGCTTCTGCAAATCCACCTTAGAATCGGGTGGAGTCCTGACTGCAATCTGATATTTGCTATAGCCAGCTGCCTTAGCAAGGGCTGGCCAACCCTGGCATATATGCAGAAAGCAGAGGAGGTGGCTGCAGAGAGAGCTCTGCAAATCGCTTCGGTTCTGGTTTGAACCCTATCCTTCCCATGTTTGTTTATTCCTTGGCAGACGTGAAGTGTCTCAAGTGTGCTGGGTGTATCTCACACAAAAGCAGAATGCCCACTGTGGAGAGGACAGACAACAACAGAGGAAGCATGCGGCTGTTATTGGGACCCCTTTCACTTTCTGCTACTGCTGCACAGAGACATGCTTGTTGTTTTAGCTCCTGAGTGCCTGGGTTAATCAGGCAGCTTGACCCTTAGACATTTTTTGGCAGCTGTAGCAGTGCATCTGAGAGAAATGCCTTGATTTAACATACTGACACAGCTGGGCTCACTAGGCCTACAGCTCTTAGCCCCTGGCCAGCCTCACATCATACACACAGACACACATGCAGAGACACCCTATCCAAGAACAACAAAGAGGAACAAGCCTTACTGGCACTGGCTTTTCACATCTGGTGCTGTCCTCTGGTCGAACCTCAGTTTTTGTATTATGTGAATTTGTTGGGATCAATTCTGTATCCCTAACCCCATATAGTTTCCCAGGAATAAGTTGTAACAATAAAGAGGGTCAACATTTAGATCCCCTGTACCCTGTAGAAGAGCAGCTCCCTCCAAATCTGCAGACTGTGCCGGACAGCTTAGAAGAAAGTGGTGTTATGTCAAAGTGAAGGATGTCAGCTCCCATTCCAAGGCAGTCATCAGGCTAAAAGAGAATCAAGGCACTGATGAGAATTTATGCAAGGATGAGAATGGAGAAAAAGCAGTTTTGGGGACATTAAAGAGGAAGAAATAACAGAACTTAGTGAGAGATGGACTGTTGGGGAGAAGAACCAAAGTTGACAGACATTGAGGCCTGGAAAATGGGAAAGACAGTGAAGTTGTCAGGCAGCCCAGGGATGGAGAAGAGAGGAATTGGAAGGAAAGATAATCAGCTCAGTTTGGGAAGTATGAACTGGCAGTGGGACTTCTAAGAGGACACAAGAGAATTTGAGATGTGCGAATAAATAGATGGCAAGGGATTGGGGCAAAGATGTAGATCTGGGAATCGTCTGCATAGAGGTGATATTTGAAACTGCAGGAGTAGATGAGTTTACAGAGAGAAAGAGTATGTATAAAAAGAAGATGGCGGGCAGGTGTGTGGGATGCCACCAGAGAGAGAGAGAGTTCTGCTTAAATGCAGTTATGGGTAGAAGCATGATCCTGCCGCCCTCGGCTCCTCACGTGTCTTAGTGTCACACCTGCTGACTTTACTGACACAACATGTTTTTGTCTATTAGTCCTGCAAACTTCACACAGCTACAGTGAGTGAGCTGGATTCGACTCTAAATCATGCAGCACTGACAGAGTCGGCAGCTAAATTCCGAGTGCAGAATCTTTATGTAAGAGGCAGAAAGAGAGCAGCTGGACTCTCAGGTCCTGGCTGAAGTTTGCAGCATTGGCAGTAAGAAACCATGAGCACAGTGGATCCAGAACTGTCCCTGAAAAACAATAAACATGGAATCCAGCATGTCATTTGACAATAGCATTTCAGACTATGACTGAGCTAAGGCAAAGGTTGTTCTATGCGAATGTCATATCAGACCCCTCTCCCCAGGATCCCAATTTACTCCATGCAACCCAGCTGAGAAAAATACAGGTGCCCCTGCCTGGCCATACAGCTGTCAGGAGCACCTTACAGGCAACTTGCTGACTGAAATCTGAAGGCAAAAGGTGTCAGTCAACAGTTCAGAAGTTGCTCACATGTGCCTGAGTCTGTTAGTCATCAGCACATCACATGGGGATTGGAGACTACTATTCTTATCACTGAGGAGAGCTGGGAGTTATTCTGAACTTGTGCAACAGGGGGGAGTCAGGGGAAGAGGAGGAAGAATTGTTGAAGGCACTGGAGTACTGAGCAGGGCAATCTGGAGAGATCAGAATAGAAAGACAGGAGGGCCATGAAGTAGTCAGAAAGGATAGAGACAGAGAGCTAGGAGTGGGAGTCAGGAGGGATCAGGGAGAGGAGGCGGAGCAGTGAGAAGGGAATAGATTCATAGATTTTAAGGCCAGAATGGACCATTATGATCATCTAGTTTGACCGAGAGTCCTCTGTGAGTGAATCCATTTTCAAGTAGGAGAAAGTGCTAATCTCACTATGAGAGTGATACTTCCCTGATAAAGGAAGCACAGTTGAACCGCACAAAGCCCAAGGAGAATTTATTCTCTTTGTGCCCCAAACTTTTGTACTAACTGTAGATTGGCCTGCAGAGGCATCTGCTTTATGAAGTGAGGGAGGATTGGATTCTTCTTGTGTGTGGATCTCAGCTTACAGCTCAGTGACTCTGTGTGCTTCTCCAGTTGGGGTCAGTGTGTGAGATCCTGAGCTTAGCTTTGAACACAGTCCGCTCTGCAACGTCTCTCCCTGTGTGCAGTAGTGTCCTACCAAATGGCTTAACAAAGATGTTCTTCTTCGAGTGCTTGTTCACATTGATTCCAATCAGGTGTGCATGCGCTGTGTGCTCAGTCGTCCGAAACTTTTCCCTTAGCAGCTCCTGTCAGGTTGGCTAGGGAGCCCTCTGGAGTGGCGCCTTCATGGCGCTCAATATATGACCCTGCTGACCCGAACCCGCTTCAGTTCCTTCTTACCATCTGTGGCAGCTTTGGAACTGCGTTCACTTGCTTGCAAGTGCTCCCTTAGCCAAGTGCAGGGGTAGACAACCTATGGCACGCATGCCAAAGGCGGCACACGACCTGATTTTCAGGGGCACTCATGCTGCCCGGGTCCTGGCCACCGGTCCTGGGGGCTCCTCTGCTGGCCTGGGGTACTGGCCGCTGGCCCACTGCCAGCTGGGGTTCTGGCCGCCAGCCCCGTTCAGCCCGCTGCCGGCCCCAGGTCCCAGCCACCGGTCCCAGGGGCTCCGCTGCTGGCCCGGGGTACTGGCCGCCAGCCCCCTGCCCACCGGGGTTCCGTCCGCCGGCCCCGCTCAGCCCTCTGCTAGCCACCGGTCCATGGGGCTCTGCTGCCAGCCTGGGGTCCCAGCTGCTGGCCAAGGGCTCTACAGCTGCCCCCAGCCTGGAGCAGTGAGGGGTGCAGACAGGGGAAAGGGGGAACACAGCTCAGCACCCCCACCTTAAAAATTGTTCCAGCGCCACTGTGCTGGGATATTTTTAAGTCCGGATTTGCTGCTTACATCACTATCGCGGCACGTGGAACAGCGCACGGCGTTTGACGCTGAGATTAGAATGTGCATGCAAGAACTGGAATCAGAATTTTTTGACAGATTTCAAGATTTGCAATATAGTCAGTATAGGTCGGGGCAGGCAAACTTTTTGGCCTGAGAGCCACACTGGGTTTCCAAATTTGTATGGAGGGCCGGTTAGGGGAGGCTGTCTCCCCACAAACAGCCAGGCGTGGTCCAGCCCCTGCCTCCTATCCGACCCTCCCCCCAACCCCCGCTTCTCACCCCCTGATGGCTCCCCCGGGACTCCTGCCCCATCCACCACCCCCTGCTGCCTATCCCCTGACCACCCCTGGACTTCCCACCCCTGACTGCCCACTGCTGCCCCATCCAGCCCCCCCTCTCATTCCTGACTTGCCCCCTGGAACCACTGCCCCATCCAACCACCCCTTCTCTCTGTCCCCTGACCGCCCCCAGAACCCCTGCCCCTGACTATCCCCCGCCGCCCCATCCAACCTCCCCTCTCCTTCCTGACTGCCCCCCCAGGACACCTGCCCCATCCAACCCCCCTGTTCCCCACCCTCTGACTGATCTGACCCCTATCCACAGTCCCGCCCCCTGACCACCACCCCCAACTCCCCTGCACTCTATCCAACCCCCCCTGCTCCCTTACCATGCTGCCTGGAGCACCAGTGGCTGGCGGCACTACAGCCGCACTGGCCAGAGCACTGGGTCAGGCCGCGGCTCTGCAACTGCGTTTCCCGGCCGCCCAGAGCATTGCCCCGGCAGCACGGCAGGCTGAGGCTGTGTGGGAAGGGAGACAGCGGGGGTAGTGGTCGGGGGTGAGCCTCCCAGGCCAAGAGCTATGGGGCTGGGCAGGAGGGTCCCGTGGGCCTGATGGGGCCAGCAGGCCATAGTTTGCCCACCTCTGGTATAGGTAGTAGTAGTGATTGGTGACTGGGGTCGTTTGTATCCCATCACCCCACCTGGGGCTGCAAGGCATGTTGCAAGCCCAGGGGTTTAAGTCTTACGGTGTTTGAAGCCTATGTCCAATAGTGACCCCGACCACTCGTGCCTTAGGTGCTTAAGGGAGGCATATCACTCAGAGCACTGTAAGATTTGTAGCCTTTCAAGCCTAGATGATTTCAAGCCTAGAAACAAGAAAGTGCAGGACTTCCGTTTACAACAACTATTGATGGAAGCCGCACTCCGTCCTGCGGCACCAGACCGCCCAGCGCCGGGCCCGAGTTCGTTGGTGCAGAGCGCCCTGGCATCGGACTGCGACTTGGTGCCGAGGAAGGACTCCGGTGCCGAGGGTCACGCCAGAAATCCCCGGCACTGCAGCAAGGAGCAGTGCCCCGGCACCGCTCCATGTCTCTGGGGCCACACAAGCCACATAAGAAGACAGACAGAGGGCGCTCTCCTCAGAGGGCTGCGAGATCATCAGGGGATGCTCTGGTGCTCCAAAGGAAAGACTTGGCCACCAAGCAGCAGGAGCTCATGCCATCAACTCCGGCAACCCAGGTATCATGGAGTCCGGCACTTAGGGACTCTCCTGCGGGGCAGTGCCTGGTGGAGGTGTTGGAGCCACCCTCCACCCCGGACACTTTTGGGGCTGCTAAGGACCTCATTGAAATTACAGCACCTCAGCCCTCGACCATCAGAGAGAAGCCTCCGGCACCACCTAGACTGGTACCGTCTAGAGGTAAGCCTGCGATGATGTGGCGCTTCTTGTCCCCGGACCAGCACTGTTCCTGATCCTCATCCCCACACCACTCCCCAGCACCACCCATCGTACAAGTTCGCACAGCACTGGGAGAGAGAAGATCTACGTCTTTGACACCGAGGGGTCAGCACCGATCTAGGACACTCTCAGAGGATCAGCACCATCCCATGGCACTGGGGCACAGCACCCATTCCCCG
This sequence comes from Eretmochelys imbricata, assembly GCF_965152235.1. NCBI lineage: Eukaryota > Metazoa > Chordata > Testudines > Cheloniidae > Eretmochelys > Eretmochelys imbricata. The sequence goes on from NC_135577.1 coordinate 91,072,716, forward strand.
GCACTGTACATGCGGCACCAGTCTCAGTTGAGGGACAGCCGGTACCCATCCTCGACACAGTCATCGTGACACCGATCCCCAACCTTCTTCACGGCACTGGCCACCAGCACTGGAGTCGTCAGCACCACCTTGGTCATCGCCCTCAGGTTCCTCGGACTCCAAGGCCAAATTGTTTTGTTCAAGGCACAGAAAGCATAGGTCCGGGAGGCGCCAGAGAGACATCAAAACAGCATGGTAGCTGCAGTGGCCACCCCCCAAACAATGGCCGTTCTGAACCCCCTGGGCTTACCACGAGACCCAGGGTACCCCTTCGAGGGCTTCCAGGTCAGTGGCCTCGGGACATCACCCCTCCCACTCACTGAGGAATAGACCTGCCCCTCGGGCAACGGAAGTGGCCCTCACCAGATTGCCCCCTCAAACTGCAGAGCAGTCGGGGGATGCAGCTCCAGTGCCACCGGTAGCCCAGGACACTTTCAACTCAGCTGGACCAACAGGGGAACCTAGCACAGCCCAGGAATAACCAGGGCAGCTTGCGGGGCCATGAGGACCCTGTACCCCAGTTGCCTCCTCATCATCGTCGCCTGATAAGGGGTGGCAGGAGCATCAGCCTCAGGTCCTCCATTCATTGACCACAGGGCTCACCAGGACTTACTCCACTGCATAGCCTGTTATATGGGTCTACAGGCAGAGGATGCAACCGAATCGGAGGACCCAATGGGGGACATCCGGAGGGTCCTTCCAGAGTGGCACTTCAATAATTAAAACAATTCAGAATAACAAGACCCTGTGGCAGACTCCAGACTCCATTCTGCCCACTGCCAGGGGTGTGGAGAGAAAATACTTTGTCCCCTCCAAGGGATACGAGTTTTTATTCTCTCACCTACATCCCTGCTCCCTGGTGGTCTTGGCAGTGAATGAAAAAGAGCACCAGGGGCAACAGGCACCAGCCCGCCAGCCTAAGGAGGCCAAACGTATGGACCTCTTTGGCAGGAAAGTGCATGCTGCTGGGGGTCTACAGCTGAGGATAACCAACAAGCAGTCTATCCTCAGTAGGTATAACTTAAACTCTTGGGACGCTATGTCCAAATACAAAGAGATGCTCCCTGTGGAGTCAAGAGCGGAGTTCTCAGCTCTGGTTGAGGAGGGGAAGGTGGTGGCCAGAACATCCCTTCAGGCCTCCCTTGATGTGGCCAACTCGGCCGCCGACTCAGCAGCACGAACCATCTCCTCAGGGGTGGTCATGAGGAGAACCTCCTGGCTCCAGGCTTCAGGTCTTCCCTGAGAGGTCCAACAGACCCTACAGGACCTTCCCTTTGAGGGCGCAGGGCTGTTTTCAGACCAGACAGACTCGAGACTCCATAGCCTCAAAGATTCAAGGGCAACAATGAAGTCTCTGGGGATGCATACGCCTGCTACCCAGAGAAAACCTTTCAAGCCTCAACCCCAGCAGCAGCAGAAGCAATATCAACCCCACCCAAGGCAGGACCCTTACTGCTGTAGGGGCAAGAACTATAGGCGTAGGCTGTCTAATTGGTCATCAAGCCAGGGCCAGGGCCGGACTAAGCCACTGTCAGGATCCAAACAAGGGGACGCCTGAGGATGGCATGCCAGACTCCATAACGGATCCTTCCCCCTGCTTTCTGAACCATCTATCCCACTTCTACCGTGCGTGGTACCTTATAACATCGGACCTTTGGGTCCTTCGCACAGTAGAGGTGGGATATTCTCTCCAGTTCTGCTCCTCTCCTCCCTCCCACCCCCCTTCCCTTTCCCTCTTCAGGAAATCTTCTCATGAGCAACTCCTTGTACAGGAGGTGCAATCACTCCTTGCCTTAGAGGCAGTGGAGGAGGTTCCTCAGGAGCTATGGGGCAAGGGGTTCTACTCCTGTTACTTCCTAATCCCCAAAGCAAAGGGAGCAGGGGTCTCAGACCCATCTAAGACCTGCGAGGACTCAACCAGTTTATAATAAAGTTGAAGCCACATGGTCTCCCTGAGCTTGATAATTCCTTCCCTGTATCTGGTGGACTGGTATGCTGCCCTCGACATGAAAGATGTGTACTTCCACATAGCCATTTGTCTAGCCCATAGACATTTCCTGAGGTTTGTAGCTGATCACAAGCACTACCAGTTCATGGTGCTCCCGTTCGGTTTATCGACAGCCCACTGAGCGTTCACCAAGTGCTTGTCAGTGGTCACAGCCTTTCTCCGCAAGAGGCAGATACAGGTGTATCCCTACCTCGACGATTGGCTGCTGCGGGGATGTTCCAGGAAGCTGGTGGAGTCCCAAGTCTGGTTAGTCACAAATACTGGGTCTCCTCCTCAACGTGGACAAGTCGACGCTGTCACCAACCCAAAGAATAGAATTAATTGGGGCAGTGCTAGACTCGATTCATGCGAGAGTGATACTATCGGGGTCCAGATTCCAAGCACTAACAGGAATCATTCAGACTCTTAAGTTTCAGAGTAGCAGTCATGTTAGTCTGTATCTGCAAAAAGAAAAGGAGTACTTGTGGCACCTTAGAGACTAACAAATTTATTTGAGCATAAGCTTTCGTGAGCTACAACTCACTTCATCGGATGCATGCAGTGGAAAATACAGTGGGGAGATTTGTATACACAGAGAACATGAAACATTGGGTGTTACCATATACACTCTAACAAGAGTGATCAGGTAAGGTGAGCTATTATCAGCAGGAGAGTGGGGGAGGGGGAAAAACCTTTTTGTAGTGATAATCAAGGTGGGCCATTTCCAGCAGTTGACAAGAACATTTGAGGAACAGTGTGTGTCGGGGGAAATAAACATGAGGAAATAGTTTTACTTTGTGTAATGACCCATCCACTCCCAGTCTTTATTCAAGCCTAAGTTAATTGTATCCAGTTTGCAAATTAATTCCAATTCAGCAGTCTCTCGTTGGAGTCTGTTTTTGAAGGTTTTTTTGTTGAAGAATTGCCACTTTTAGGTCTGTGATCAAGTGACCAAAGAGATTGAAGTGTTCTCTGACTGGTTTTTCAATGTTATAATTCTTGACGTCTGATTTGTGTCCATTTATTCGTTTACGTAGAGACTGTCCAGTTTGGTCAATGTACATGGCAGAGGGGCATTGCTGGCACATGATGGCATATATCACATTGGTAGATGTGCAGGTGAAGGAGCCTCTGATAGTGTGGCTGATGTTATTAGGCCCTGTGATGGTGTCCCCTGAATAGATATGTGGACACAGTTGGCAACAGGCTTTGTTGCAAGGATAGGTTCCTGGGTTAGTGGTTTTGGTGTGTGGTTGCTGGTGAGTATTTGCTTCAGGTTGGGGGGCTGTCTGTAAGCAAGGACTGGCCTGTCTCCCAAGATCTGTGAGAGTGATGGGTCATCCTTCAGGATAGGTTGTAGATCCTTGATGATGCGTTGGAGAGGTTTTAGTTGGGGGCTGAAGGTGATGGCTAGTGGCGTTCTGTTATTTTCTTTGTTGGGCCTGTCCTGTAGTAGGTAACTTCTGGGTACTCTTCTGGCTCTGTCAATCTGTTTCTTCACTTCAGCAGGTGGGTATTGTAGTTGTAAGAACCCTTGATAGAGATCTTGTAGGTGTTTGTCTCTGTCTGAGGAATTGGAGCAAATGTGGTTGTATCATAGAGCTTGGCTATAGACAATGGATCGTGTGGTGTGGTCTGGAGGAAAGCTGGAGGCATGTCAGTAGGCATAGCGGTCAGTAGGTTTCCAGTATAGGGTGGTGGTTATGTGACCATCGCTTACTGAAAACACCATCCTAGCCACTATGGATGTAGAAGCCCTCTACATCAACATTCCACACAAAGATGGACTACAAGCTTTCAGGAACAGTATCCCCGATAATGTCATGGCAAACCTGGTGGCTGAATTTTGTGACTTTGTCCTCACCCATAACTATTTCACATTTGGGGACAATGTATACCTTCAAATCAGAGGCACTGCTACGGGTACCCGCATGGCCCCACAGTATGCCAACATTTTTATGGCTGACTTAGAACAACGCTTCCTCGGCTCTCGTCCCCTAATGCCCCTACTCTACTTGCACTACACGAAAGCTCATGCTCAAATAAATTGGTTAGTCTCTAAGATGCCACAAGTACTCCTTTTCTTTTTGCAAAGACAGATTAACACGGCTGTTACTCTGAAACCTGTCATTGATGACATCTTCATCATCTGGACCCATGGAAAAGAAGCCCTTGAGGAATTCCACCATGATTTCAACAATTTCCATCCCACCATCAACCTCAGCCTGGACCAGTCCACACAAGAGATCCACTTCCTGGACACTACGGTGCTAATAAGCGATGGTCACATAAACACCACCCTATACCGGAAACCTACTGACCACTATGCCTACCTACATGCCTCCAGCTTTCATCCAGACCACACCACACAATCCATTGTCTACAGCCAAGCTCTACGATACAACCGCATTTGCTCCAACCCCTCAGACAGAGACCTGGGTTGGGGGGCCTACCTTGGAGATCTACAGACTCAGGGCAGGTGGTTGCAGTCCGAGATCCTGCTCCACATCAATATAAAGGCGCTCAGAGCAGTGAGTCTAGCCTGCCAGACCTTCAAGGACAGACTTCAGGATCAGTGGGTGGGGGTGTTGAACAACAATACCACCACCATGTTTTACATAAACAAAGAGGGTGGAGCCCACTCCTCCCCCCTCTGTCACGAAGCTCTCCAGCTTTGGGATTTCTGTATAGCCCACTCAGGACGCCTCCAGGTGAATAATCTCCCAGGCCTGCAGAACGAGAGGGCAGATCGTCTCAGCAGGTCATTTCTCAACCACGAGCGGTCAGTCCATCCAGACGTCTTATACTCCATCTTCCAAAGGTGCGGCTTTCCCCAGGTGGACTTGTTCACCACTAAGACTTGTTCTGCTCCTTCCAGAAACACAGTCCGGGCTCCATCCCAGATGCATTCCTGCTACCTTTGGAGGACCACCTCATGTACGCCTTCCCGCTTTTTCACAAGGTGCTGCTCAAAATCCTCAGAGACAGAGTAGACGTGATCATGCTGGCCCCAATGTGGCCATGACAACATTGGTACTCCATGCTTCTGGAGATGTTGGTGGACATCCCAATAGCACTGCCACTTTACCAGATCTGAACACACGGGACCATGGTTGCCTCCTTCACCCAGACCTCCAATCCCTTCATCTCATGGCTTGGAAGCTTCATGGTTAAATCCAACAGAGCTCCAATGCTCGGATTTGGTGAAGGAAGTGTTGCTTGATGGCGGGAAACCTTCCACTAGGGCCACTTACTAAGCTAAGTGGAAAAGGTTCTCATGCTGATGTGAGCAGTGTCACACATCTCCACTTCAGACATCTATACCACTCATCCTGGAAAACCTACTACATCTGAAACAGCAAGGATTGGCAGGATCATCCATCAGGGTACACTTTGCGGCCTCTTGGCATTTCACCCGGGAGAATTGGGGTGCTCTGTATTCGCCAACTCCATGGTGGGCCATTTCCTGAAGGGTTTGGAAAGACTATACCCACACTTTTGACCACCTGTACTAGCTTGATCTCAATCTGGTCCTCTCCAGACTAATGGGAGCCCCGTTTGAACCACTGGCTATAGGCTTCCTTCTGTATCTCTCGTGGAAGGTAGTGTTCCTGGTTGCCATCACTTCAGCCAGGAGAGTGTGTGAGTTAAAAGCACTGACCTTCGACACCCCCACAACCCCCCACCCCCAGTTTTCCATAAGGACAAGGTACAGCTCAGGCCTCACCCAGCCTTTCTGTCCAAGGTGGTATCTCAATTCCACATTGGACAGGACGTTTTTCTACCAGTCTTCTATCCTAAGCTGCATGCCAATGCGCGGGAGTGGAGACTTCATTCGCTAGACGTCCAGAGAGTGCTAGTGTTCTACACTGGGCGCACTAAACCTTTCAGGAAATTGAACCAACTGTTCATAGCGGTGGCAGGTCGGATGAAAGGGCTTCCGGTCTTCTCACAGCGCATTTCATCATGGATCATGGACTGCATCCATACTTTCTACGACCTCGCCAAGGTTCCAGCTCCGCCTATTACAGCGTACTTGATGCTGGCTCAGACCTCATCTGCTGCTTTCCTGGCCCAGGTGCCCATCCAGGAGATCTGCAGAAAGGAGACCTGGTCATCTGTGCACACGTTTACTACCCACTATGCCATCACACAACATGCCAGAGAGGATGCAGCTTTTGGCAGGGCAGTTCTCCAATGAGTGGTTCCTTAACTCTGACCCCACCTCTAGGGAGAGCTTGGGAGTCACCTGATTGGAATGGACATGAACAAACGCTCGAAGAAGAAAAAACAGTTACTTACCTTCTTGTAACTGTTGTTCTTCGATATGTGTTGTTCACGTCCATTCCAATACCCTCCCTCCTTCCCCTCTGTTGGAGTAGGCGGCAAGAAGGAACTGAAAGGGGGGTCAGGTCGGCAGGATCATATATTGAGCGCCATGAAGACGCCACTCCAGGGGGCTCCCTAGCCGACCTGACGGGAGCTGCTAAGGGAAAAGTTTCCGATGACCGTGCACATGGTGCACGCACACCTAATTGGAATGGATGTGAACAACACATCTCAAAGAGCAACAATTACAAGAAGGTGAGTAACTGTTTTTTCTTTTCTGCTTCAGAGCACTGAGTAGTATGGACGCCATGGTACTATTAAGTGTGTTTTGTGACTTGGCAGCTCAGAACCAAATGCTTTTTCCTTCACTTCCCATCTACTTCTACTTCTCTCAGAGCCAGGCACAGGGGCACTCAGGACAAAAAGCTGCATATAGAAGGAGTGGCTCTTGAAAGTGCCTGTGGGCTCACTTATCTCCCTTCTGCCTTTTTGGAGCTTCCTGCTGGCACTGCACATTTCTTCCCACGTTCAGGTCGTGTTTTGTGGCTCCCATCTCTGAGCCCCAGTGGCCTATATGACTTAGTGTCTCTCAAGGCAGCTAAACCTTTGCACTGGCCTGGCCTTTCCATGCTGATCTCGTTCTAATTCAGTGATTTTATTTGCCAGGGTAACTTCTATAGAAGGGCAGCTGAATGGATTTCAGAACAGCCTTAGCAGTGCAGCATCCTGTGAGCCAGGCACAAAATCCACAGGTGAGTACAGGTCCCACAGACAAGGAGAGACTGGTAAAGGAATGGAATGATGGAGTGTGTTGATCTCCAGCAGTTGGCAGGGAAGGGGCCGACCCTCTGGCTAGAGAAAAAGACACAGTTGCTTACCCTGAGTGCAGTGGTTTGCAAGTAGCAGCCCTGGGGCCATCTGAGGGTGGAATTCATTCCTCCTGGGACACTGTAAAAAGGACTTACCGAGGGAGAGCTGGGGCTGAGTCTGGCAAGGAGAGTTGGAGATGAAGGATCCCTAGAAGCAGAGTTGAAAGGAGAGCTTGGCTAAAATGAGCCACCTTTGCTTTTAGCTTTGGCTGAGGCACATTCTGCTGTTTCTGTTTAGCCTTTAAAAGGCCAAGGCATTTTTTACTTTTACTTTTCTGTCTTGCAATAAAGCCTCTCTGTCCAGAAAGGGTTACTTTAGGGATGTCCTATGGATTTGTCTTCTCTAATTTTCTTACTTCTCTGGTTCATGACTGCTTAATTCAAAGGGGTTTCTCTGGGACTGGTGTTGAGGGAACAAGAATCTGATCTTTTTCCACTGCTTCAAAAGTGTCTGCAGAACAGATATGTTGTTGGTTTAGATGAACCAAAACTGTATATGATATTATTGCCAGGGCCCTGTGTATTCTGTGATGCTGCAGCCATGGAATTTGAAGCAGAATTGAGCTCCAGAATCTGAGCTTTAATTTTTAAAGAATTATATTTTTAGCCCTTATGGTTGCTGAGAAAACCATGAGAACATGACATGAGTGTCTCTGATGCAGTGATTTCTGCCTGAGTCTGCACAGCCTGAAACAATAGCTCAAAAAGAAGTGACCTGCCCCATTCATCTCCAGTGGGGAGGTTAGCTCTAAAATTTAAAGATGACATTTCCAATATTAACATTAACAATTTCATTGCTGATCCTTTAGAAAAAACATCTAGCTAATGTAAATTCTTGTGCAATTCCAAACTGCCTCCCACGCTTTACCACCTGCAAAGCCTCCGGCTTTCCTACCAGCAGTTTTTACAATAGTTAACAGAAAAATCTGCATCCCACTCAGCCCTGATAGTGTGGGTGTGGACAGTGTAAAATGAGATTCAATATGAATAAATAACACAATTTCACTATTTTCATGTATATGTAGTTGCTGCAGAATTTCTAGTTTGCACAACTCAAGACCTGTTTGCTGCAGAGTTTTGGGGCCATGATATACATAGGGCTACAGATTAAAAGCCCAGTCCTCAGGATCTGACCCAAAGACACTGATTCTAGTCCTGGAGCACCCAATGGGAAAAAATAGTGGGTGCTTAGCACCCACTAGCCACAGCTGTTTGGGCAGCTGCCACCAATCAGCTGTTCAAGCGGCTGAGGGAGGCACTTGTGGGAGGGTGGAAAGCAGCAAGCGGTGGGCAAGCAGGGCCTTGTGGGAGGGTTGGAGTGAGGGAGGGAAGAGGCAGAGCGAGGGCGGGGCCTTGGGGAGGGGTGAAGTGATTGTTGCTCTTAATAATGTGAGAGGAAGATATTTTGCCCAGTTCAACATTAGGCCCCCCTCTTCCAGGTGTCTGAGGGACTAAGCCATTTTTCTTCCTCTCCCTCTGCAACCCAGTACCTTCTTTGTTCTGTAGCCCTTCTTTCTCTCATCATAAGGTTTGATTGGTTATCATTTCATTTATGAGTAGTGCCCTACATGTGCTAGAGAGATTGGAGACATGAGCCCTGCCCTGAGGAGCATGCAGTCTAGATCAGATACAACATGGCATGACTTTGGGCAAGGGAGAAGGGAGGTTGTTCTGAGGGACTCATTCTAGAAGTAGAATGGATAGTAATCTGGAAAGGCAAGAGACTAAACAGGGCAGTTCCATGCACAGCCCCAGGGACAGCAAGGGAGGATGCAGGCAAAATACCCTCCCTTCCATCTCTCAGCATGAAAGTTACACATGGATTCTGAAGTGTCAGGAGGAGCATTCACTCTCTGCTTGGCCCATTCAAACTCAGTTTATTAGGTCCTGACGTGGAAACCTTCAGGGTAGTGAATTGGGAAGCAGCACGACCAAGTCCACTGGGGCAGATGGGTTCAGGAGAGTATTAGTTGAGCAAACTTATGGAGCACCTTGGGATTGGTCCTGCTCCCTAGTGGGCAGGGCTTTGATTGACTTTTGAGTTGGGAAAGGCTATCAAAGAAGCCAGTGGAGAGGTCCTTCTGCACATTTGATTATACGGTAGTATCTGTGCAGGGTTTAGAGCTGCATCTCCCTCCTCCACTACTGCTAGGCTGTAGAGACTGCTCCTGGATGAGTCCTGCCCTTTCTAATCTATAAGATAGGGTGAAAGAGGCACACTTGTCTGAGAAGGCCAGCCAGACACCAACATACAGAAGGTGAAATACTGGCTCAATGGAAGTCAATGTAAAAAACTCCCATTGAGATCATTGGGACCAAGATTTAAAACAGAGGCTCTAAGCCTCTTTCACATGTCTGTCCTGCCAGTGTATATCTGTGGGTATGTTTCAGAGTGGTAGCCGTGTTAGTCTGTATCACAAAAACAAAGAGGAATCCTAGTGGCACCTTAGAGACTAACAAATTTACTTGGGCATATGCTTTTCTGGGCTGAAACCCACTTCATCGGATGCATGGAGTGGAAAATACAGAGTAGTATAAATACACAGCATATGAAAAGATGGGAGTTGCCTTTACCAAGTGGGGGGTCAGTGCTAACGAGCCAATTAAATTAAGGTGGAAGTGGGCTATTGTCAACAGTTGACAAGAAGAGGTGGAAATCACTTTTGTAGTGCTAATGAGGCCAATGTAATGAAGGTGGCTCATTTCAAACAGTTAACAAGAAGGTGTGAGCATCAGCAGGGGGAAATTAGTTTTTGTAGTGACCCATCCACTCCCAGTCTTTATTCAGGCCTAATTTGATGGTGTCCAGTTGCAAATTAATTCCAGTTCTGCAGTTTCTCATTGGAGTCTGTTTTTGAAGTTTTTTTGTTGAAGAATTGCCATTTTTAAGTCTGTTTTTGAGTGTCCAGGGAGATTGAAGTGTTCTCCTACTGGTTTTTTAATGTTATCATTCTTGATGTCAGATTTGTGTCCATTTATTCTTTTGTGTAGAGACTGTCCGGTTTGGCCAGTGTACATGGCGGAGGGGCATTGCTGGCACATGATGGCATATATCACATTGGTAGATGTGCAGGTGAATGAGCCCCTGATGGTGTGGCTGATGTGGTTAGGTCCTATGATGGTATCCCTTGAATAGATATGCAGACAGAGTTGGCACTGGGGTTTGTTGCAGGGTTTGGTTCCTGGGTTAGTGTTTTTGTTGTGTGGTGTGTGATTGCTGGTGAGTATTTGCTTCAGGTTTGGGGGCTGTCTGTAAGCGAGGACTGGCCTGTGTCCCAAGGTTTGTGAGAGTGAGGGATCATCCTTCATGATCGGTTGTAGATCCTTGATGATGCGCTGGAGAGGTTTTAGTTGGGGGCTGTAGGTGACGGCTAATGGCGTTTTGTTACTTTCTTTGTTGGGCCTGTCCTGTAGTAGGTGACTTCTGGGTACTCTTCTGGCTCTATCAGTCTGTTTCTTCACTTCACCAGGTGGGTATTGTAGTTTTAAGAACACTTGATAGAGATCCTGTAGGTGTTTGTCTCTGTCTGAGGGATTGGAGCAAATGTGGTTGTATCTTAGAGCTTGGCTGTAGACAATGGATCGTGTGATGTGGTCTGGATGAAAGCTGGAGGCATGTAGGTAAGTATAGTGGTCAGTAGGTTTTCGGTGTAGGGTGGTGTTTATGTGACCATCATTTATTTGCACTGTAGTGCCTAGGAAGTGGATCTCTTGCGTGGACTGTTGTATGTTGTAATCCTTTGGGGCTGGATGGGTCTGCAGTCACACTACCATAAACAGAGACACATGGAAAAGCTGTTTGGGTCCCTGCTGTCCCAGACATACCCACTGGGCTATTGCTGCCTTCTGGTTGTTGTTAGCATAAGAGATGTGAGGGTCAAGTAGTGGGGAGGCTTCTGTGCAGAGGGAAGGAGGGACAGCCCCAAGCTAAGCCATCTTTTCCATTTTCCAGGTCCTTTGGAAGTTGGCCCCCAGCTTATATTCGCCAGATCCAAATCTTTTTCCAGCCATTCCAGATCCAGTGGCACAGTTGTAGGGCAGAGAAAGAGAAAGACAGTGCAGGCAGGGCCAGTTTAAGGTAACAGCAGCCATTGGACTCCCAGACCATTCTTCTTCCTCTGTCCTCAGAGGTAACTCTGATAGCCTTGCTGGGGTAGTAGACCTCGGTGCTCAGCAAAGAGAAGAAGAGTGAGAGAGGCAGGTAATCCAAGAGAAGGTGAGTCTGAGGTTCTGTGGAAGTGAGAAACATAGGCATTTATAGAAGCTGGCAACCAATCTGCTCAGATAAGAATCCACTTGCAGGTGGTACTGCAGCTGTAAGAAAATACTAGTTCTTCTTTGAGTGCTTGCTCATGTCCATTCCATTGTAGGTGTGTGTGCTCACTGTTGCACTAGTGGCAGAAGTTTTTACCCTCAATGGTATCCATAGGGGACAAGCTCTGGCAACCTCTGGAGTGGAGCACATATGCGCTGGTATAAGGGTGCCGCTGGCCCCTTCCCTCAGTTCCTTCTTACTGCCAGTGTCGCTCCCCTTGCTCTAGCAAGTGGTTTCCTTTTAGTGATTCTTTGAATTTTTTTCTTTGTAAATAGTTGTGGTTAGTTGATAGTTAGCAGTTCTTAATAGATTAGTTTCAGAGTAACAGCCGTGTTAGTCTGTATTCGCAAAAAGAAAAGGAGTACTTGTGGCACCTTAGTGAGCTGTAGCTCACGAAAGCTCATGCTCAAATAAATTGGTTAGTCTCTAAGGTGCCACAAGTACTCCTTTTCTTTTTGCTTAATAGATTAGTATACCTTAGTGATAGCTAGTGCCCTGAGGGACTTAGTCCAGAGACGGGGCATGCCCTGCTCCCTGGGCTTCAAGCCTTGCAATCGCTGTAAGAAGCCCATGCCAATCAACGATCCACAAATAAGCTGTTTAAGTGTCTGGGTGAATCCCACATTTGCGAAAAGTGTCACATTTGCAAGGGATTCAAGCCCCGGACCAAGAAAGAAAGAGATATTAGTCTGTACATGCTCCTCATAAAGTCAGCGCTTTCACCAGCCTCGGAGCTGGCACATTCGGACTCGGTACCTAGTACTTTGGCATTGACGAGAAGTGCCCCCAGCACTGAATTTCTCTCGGTGCCAATCCCCGTTGCTGGTACCAGCCAAAAGGCATAAGAAACACATGGGAAGGGGGTGTTTCCTGGGCATCCATAAGGGCAAGGATAAAGGAGAAGTGGAGCCTAGACTGGCTTGGACTGTCTCGCCATCTCTGGAACCCAGTCAGGCAGCAGCCTCACTGGTTGAACCTAGCCCACCCCACGATCTGCCTCCTACACTGGGGAGTGGTAGAGGCACTTGGTACCTCATGGTGCCATCCACCCCGGAAGCCTTTCAAGCGGCAAAAGACATCTTCTCCCTCCCTGTGCCACGTACTCCTCGGAAAGAGAGGCCCAAGGACCCCTCCCTCCCATCCGTTTCAAGGCGAAAGCCTTTAATGGCATCCCTACATAATTGACCCCCGCGGCACTGTACCCCAGCCCCATCTCAGTCTCCAGGGCCGTGCCAGCAACCTCCAGAGCTGCACTCTGGATCACAGACCCGTGACCAGTTGATGAATTCACAGCACAGAATGCCAGACTCCAGGCACCAATCCCCGGGATCCCGACATGAGTCACCGGACCCACAGTACTGGGCTGCAGAGGCACGCCGTCAGTTCCCGGAACCCCGGCAACAGTCATCTGGCAGGCACTGCTCACCAGTTCCCAAGCACTGCTCACCAGAGCCTCCTTGGTGCTCTCAGGAGTCCTGGCACCGCTCCTCCAAACATTGCCAGTTACCACTGTCCCAACACCGGTTGCCAGAGCCCCAACGCTGGTCGTTGATCATCAGAGCATCATGGACGGTCCCCGTGCTCCCGGTCCTGGTCACCAGAGCCTGCACACTGTCCTCGGAGCAAGTGATATCACTCCCCACATTATTACCGGGCCTATGCACAATACTGCTGGTCACTGGATACGCAACATGACTCGGCAGGTTCCTGGTACCGCTCCCCGAATGGCAGGTGCAAGGCTGCCAGATACAGCAGGGAAGTCTACCTTATTGTGATGCCAATTTGGTCACCTGAGGAAGATTATGCCTCCTCAGGCTCTGAGAGTGAGGAGTTGCTGGCCCTCAGAGACCTAACACCACTTGCAGTCAGCAGGTTTTCCCCAGGGCCAGTCTACAAGTACTTGGCCACAGGATCAAAGGCTGGGGCCCTGCTAGAGGTATAACCCATAAGCACGTTCCTAAGCTGGGAGTCCTCAGACCCACCAGTCAGTCTCAGAGGCATCAGAAAGACCTTCAACATCAGTGTCTCACCCCCCTATTCCCCAGAGCTTGGATGTTGGGTTAAGCCAAGGGGCCCAGGAACCACTCCCTCCAGGACTTGTGGCTCCCCAGGCAAGGAACACGGAAGCCGCCCCTCACCCTGGGCTGGTCTCCTCCTCCTCATTACCTGATGAGGAAGTAGCAGGCCCCTTGCAGATGGTGCCTCAAGATGATGTCAGAGCCCACCAGGAGCTTCTTAAATGGGTCGCAGCAAACCTGGGATTGAAGGCGGAGGAGATGTTCAAACCAGCAGACTCCCTATTTGACCTGCTGGCCACAGCGGCCCCGTCCATGGGTGGCCCTTCCCGTCCATGATGGGGTGGTCAAGATCGTAAAAGCCCTGTGGCAGACACTGTCATCCTTGCGACCAATGTCCAAGAGGGCAGAGTGCAAGTGTTGTGTCCTTGCAAAAGGGTTCCATTATTTGTACACGCACCCCACCCCCGGGTCGCTAGCAGTCGTGACGGCCAACAAGTGCGACAGGCAGAATCGGCCTAGCTCAACCCCCAAGAATAAAGGCGTGAAGTGACTCTTGTACGGCAGGAAAATTTATTCTACAGCCAGCCTACAGTTTCACATTGCAAACCACCAGGCCCTGCTCGGCAGATATCATTTTAATGTATGGCAATCCACGGCCAAGTTTACTGACTCGCTCCTGCAGGACTTTAAGCAGGAGTTCAATGCCATATTAGATGAGGATAAAGAAATTGCAAGAGCCTCCCTCCAGGCCACCTCAGACGCGGCAGATTCCACAGCCAGAGCCATGGTGTCGGCGGTGTCAATGAGGCGGGCGTCGTGGCTGCAATCATCTGGCCTGTCAGCGGAAGTCCAACAATCTATCCAGGATCTCCCATTTGACAGCTTGGCCCTGTTTGCTGAACAAACGGACCACAGATTACATGGCCTGAAAGACTCTAGGACCACTCTTTTCTCGCCTGGCCTGTAACCCCCAGCTCATGCTAGGAAGAGATTTAAACCTCAGCACACACAGAGGTTCACGAGCTCGGCCAGAACAGAACCATACCACAGAAAGAGCAGGGGATATAGACATCGCCAAGGTCAACCGTTGGCAGTGGGGTCTCATTCGGGCTCGAGCCACGCCCCTCCTAAGAACAAGCAATCATTTGAAGGTACAACCTCCCAGCCTGCAACCAGGATCTATCTCACCCTTTATATTTCTGACCATTTGTTACCTTACCTCCCCGCTGGGACTGCCATAACTATGGACCACTGGGTCCTCAGTACAGTGCCAGTGGGGTGCACCCTCCAATTTCTGTCCCTCCTTCCCACCCCCCTTTCCTGTCCCTCTTTAGAGATCCTTCTCACGAGCACCTGTTCAGCCAGGAGGTACAAGGCCTCCTACAACTGGGGGCAGTAGAGGAAGTTCCTGCGGAACAAAGAGAGAGAGGTTTTTACTCCCAGTATTTGCTCATTCCAAAGGTGGCCTATGCCCCACCCTAGACCTGCAGAACCTCAACAAATACCTCAAAAAGTTGAGGTTATGCCTGGTCTCCCTGGCCTCCATCATTCCCTTCCTGGAGACTGATATGCTGCCTTCGATCTGAAGGATGCGTATTTTTATATATCCCGGCCACAGGAGAGTCCTATGGTTTGTGATCAGTCAGATACACTACCAGTTCCCTGTGCTCCTGTTTGGCCTAGCGATGGCGCCAAGAGTGGTTACAAAGTGCATGGATCTTGGAATTCTGAAAGACGTTCAAGTAGATAAATTCATGGAGGATAGGTCCATCAATGGCTATTAGCCAGGATGGGCAGGAATGGTGTCCCTAGCCTCCGTTTGCCAGAAGCTGGGAATCAGCAACAGGGGATGGATCACTTTTTATGATTACCTGTTCTGTTCATTCCCTCTGGGGCACCTGGCACTGGCCACTGTCGGAAGACAGGATATTGGGCTAGATGGACCTTTGGTCTGACCTAGTAGGACCATTCTTACGTTCTTATGAGATCCGGTTCCCCAGTGGGATCTCAACCTGGTCCTCTCCAGGCTCACCAGTTCTCCTTTTGAGCCTCTGACCACTTGCTCTCTTGCACCTGTCGTGGAAGGTCACATTCCTTGTAGCCATTACCTCAGCGAGACGAGTGTCCGAGATTAAAGCCCTCACTTTGGAGCCCCCGTATACAGTGTTCTAAAAAGACAAGGTGCATCTGCTGGCCTTCCTGCCAAAGGTGGTGTCGCACTTCCATGTCAACTAGGATATCTTCCTCCCGGTGTTGTGTCCAAAGCCTTACACAACCAATGAGGAGAAGTGTCTGCACACTCTAGATGTCAGGCGCACCCTAGCTTTCTACCTGGAGCGCACCAAGCCCTTCCGCAGATCGACCCAGCTCTTTATCACATTAGCTGACAGGATGAAGGGCCTTCTGGTGTCCTCTCAGACGATTTCGAATTGGATCACCACCTGCATCCATACTTGTTACGAGTTGATGCAGACTGTGCCTTCACCGATAGTGAAGGCTCACTCTACTAGGGATCAGTCATCTTTGGCTGGCCCATATCCCCATCCAGGACATCTGTAGAACTGTGACGTAGTCATCGGTACACACTTTCGCGATGCATTACGCCATCTAGGTGATGGCAAGCCAGGGATGATGCTGGATTTGGCAGAACTGTGTTGCAATCGACACGTCCGTGAACTCTTACCCGCCTCCGAAGGTACCGCTTGAGAGTCACTTACAATCAAATGGGTATTGAGCAAGTACTCAAAGAAAAAATGGTTACTCACCTTTCGTAACTGTTGTTCTTTGAGATGTGTTGCTCATGTCCATTTCATGACCCACCCTCCTTTCCCTCTGTCGGAGTTCCAGCAAGAAGGAACTGAGGGAGGGAGCGGGCTGGTGGCGCCCTTATAGCGGCGCATATGCTCGCTACTCCAGAGGGCGCCAGAGCCAGTCCCCAACGGATACCACTGAGGGTAAAAACTTCCGGCACTGGTGCATGTGGCAAGCATTCACACCTACAATGAAATAGTCATGAGCAACACATATCGAAGAACGGTTACGAAAGGTGAGTAACTGTTTTTTATGGATGCTGTGAGCCTGACTTGAACTCGTGATAGTAGATCGGAGCACAAGGTGAGTGTCACTTCTGTTGTGACACTACCCAAGGTTCTGAACCAAGCAACCAATGCAGATTAGGAATCTTAACCTCTAGTTCTTCTGATTTTCTCAGGTGTTGTACATCCGCAAGCCCCCCGCCTACCGCATTGACTTTAATGAAAGTAGTGGGTGCCCCGCAACTCTGAAAATCAGACCATATGGGCAACCATTACTATATTACCAGTTCCACCGGAGAAAACTGTAGTCCCTCTATATGAACCAAGTTTAGATTCACCCTGCCTTAGACTGAGGGTCCCTAGAGAGAACTATTCCACTGCTATTTTCTCCCTAATGGAATTTAACACAATGTGTGCTAGCGAAGTAATCAGACAGGGGATTAAGAAGAGCAATAACATCCTCCTGAGGCTGCCTGGCTGTTGCTTGCTGAGTGAATGGCCTGTGCTGAAGTTTATGGTGAAGCTATTCAATTCCAGGAATGGCCTTTGGGGCAGGCACAGAGTTCAAGCTGGCTGTGTCCAGATGATGAAGCCACAAAGCTATGGGCTAGTCAGTTTGTTACTCAATCTGAGCCAGTCACCTCTGAGGGCCTGTTCATCCAGTAATGGTTTCCATTAAAGAAACTTACAATATCAGGCATGTGGGGCACACTCTTTTCCATATCTTAATGTTTTACTTTCCACTCCTTTGTAGAGACACAGTACCTGAAATTATAAATTGTTTCTCCGCCGATGTTGGGAAAAAGAGATTTCCCTGGTGTAAAAGGTCTCTCTCTTTCCCCTGGGAATTTTTAGCATCTGAACACAGGCAAGGAGGCAGGTAGCACTGCAGCACTGAGGAACGTGCTTTTTCATTCTGAAAATGGAAGTTTTAAAATGTTTAAGAAGCTACATTTAAAATTAAATTAAAATGCAGATCTTATCAGTTTAGTGTGATCCTTGCCCTTGCTTTTCCTTGCTGAGTTTTCCAATGTCTGGCACGTATTTGGATATTTTAGGCTGCACACAGGCTTCTGAGTGATCAGTTGTTAACCAGCTCCGAGAGGGACAGAGGACAAATTTCATGTGTGAAAATACCTGTTCACACAGGTATGTGGATCCAAATGCTGAAAGCATTGCAAACGCAATTTTCTTCAAACAGTTAAATTTCACTGGCAGGGACGTCCAGCAGGTCAGAATAGAGGCCCCATGATCTCTCTCGGTAGCTTCAAGTGCACGCCGCAGATCTCCAAACTTTGATGCCCACAATTCTGAGCTTTTTAACTGAGTGAGCTGCATTTTGAAATCTTCAACACCCATCCACTGAAATACAGACAAATCCAAGTTGCTTCGTTGAACTTTTCAGGTTTAATTAGAAAAGAAAGCACTGGGCCAAATGGCTGGAAATCTTGAAATCTGTCAGAAAATTCTGATTCCAGTTCTTGCATGCACATTCTAATCTCAGCATCAAACGCCGTGCGCTGTTCCACGTGGCGTGATAAGCAGCAAATCACAACTTAAAAATATCCCAGAACAGTGGCGCTGGAACAATTTTTAAGGTGGGGGCGATGAGCTGTGTTCGCTCTTGCCCCTGTCTTCACCCCTCACTGCCCCAGGCTGGGGCCAGTGGGCCACATCTGGAGGCAGCTGCAGAGCCCTGGGCCAGCAGCCAGAACCCCAGGCCAGCAGCAGAGTCCCCTGGACCGGTGGCCGGGACCTGGGGCCGGCAGTGGGCTGAGCAGGGCCGGCGGACAGAACCAGGGCCGGTGCAGTAAGAGGTTGGGGGCGGCCAAAAGCGCGCTCTGGGGAGACAGTGGAGCTGAGGTGAGCTGGGGCATGGGGGCACGGGGAGGGCCGGCTGCAGCAAGTAAAGGGAGGCTGTGCACAGTTGCGCTCCCTCCCCAGATCACCTCTGCTCCACCTCCTCCCCTGAGCACACTGTCCCGCTCTGCTTCTCTCCCTCCCAGGCTTGCGCGCCAAACAGCTGATTGGTGCCGCAAGCCTGGGAGGCGGGAGAAGCGGCGACGTGCTTGGGGAGGAGGCGGAGCAGAGGTGAGCTGGGGCAGGGAGTTGCCGCACGGCTCCCCGGGCCAAGGGGAGCTGCCGCATGGCGGGGAGTTGATGCACGTGGCTCCCTGGGCCGAGGGGGGGGCCACCAAGGGAAGTTGCCACACGGCTCCCCGGGCCAAGGGAGGGGGTGGTGGGGAGTTGCCGCATGGCTCCCTGGCCGAGGGGAGGGAGAGAGAGAGGGGGCGGCGGGGAGTTGCCACACGGCTCCCCAGGCCGAGGGAGGGAGGGAAGGAAGGAAGGGGCGGCGGGGAGCTGCCGTGGGGGGGGCACCTCAGGGCGGAGGGGGGGGGTGCGGGGAGCTGCCGCAGGGCTGGGGGGCAGGCACAAGGTGGAAGTTTCACCTAGGGGTGCCAAACATCCTTGCACTGGCCCTGGACGGAACCCCGGCAGGCAGGGGGCCAGCAGCCAGTACCCCAGGCCAGCAGCGAAGCCCCTGGGACCAGTGGCCAGGACCCGGGCAGTGTGAGTGCCACTGAAAATTAGGTCGCGTGCTGCCTTTGGCACGCATGCCATATGTTGCCTACCCCTGTACTATAGAAATTCATCTAGCCCCAGCTGTGAATATCTGAGTGCCAGAGTATTCAGCTGCATGGGGCGGCGCAGGGGCCCTCCTGAAGGAGAGTCAGTCTTTGAGATAAAATGCACCCATATCACTGAGGGCTTTGAATTGGATCCCTAAGCGCACGGGGAGCTAATGCCGGTTGAGGGGTACTGGCATGATATGCTGTCTTGGACCTAATCCATTTAGGAGACAGACTGCTACCCGGTACATTATCAGTAGTTTCTTCATAAATTTCTTCTTTAGGTTGAGGAAGAGAGAAGTACAGCTGTCTAGCCTGAAGGTGATGAATGTGTAAACCACCATGGCTAGGTGTTTTAGAAGAGAGGATGGAGTCTTCTTGCCAGCTAGTTGTGAGAGAAGGCACCTTTTAGGACTATTGCTGTTTGATTCTTCAGAGTCAGTGATCAGTCTAGCTCAGCCCCAGAATTTTTCACTTTGCAGAAAATCAACAGACAGATGGTGATTTTTTTCAGGTTTTTTATTATTATCCAGATTTGATGGCATTTCCCATTAATTTCATTTATGGCTTACTACATGAAATATCAAATTGAACTTGAGTTGCTTAGTAGGGGTTGGCCACATAAGTCACACATGGTGCTGTATCTGCTTCCTGATTGGATAAGTGTCACCTTATCATCCTGTTTCTTGTGTGCATATTCAGGGAAAATAAGTTTAAAAATTGCTTTCCTCGGGTATTCAAATGTGCAGGCTTAAAATTCACTTTACACTAGCATTTGTGCTAGTGAAAAACTTTCAGACAAATACAAAAAGGGTGTGAACACAACAGATGCAGATTAATTAAAAATTATTTCACATTGTTTGCCCAGGTATAGATACAGAAACTGTCCTGGAGGTGGGAGATTCTTGTATCACTAGGTAGCAGGTCCCAGTTCCCTGGGACCATAGAGGACAAGGACAGGAAATGTAGCATAAATGGGGAGGCTAGTGTACACAGCGTGTATCAGTCACTCGGGCATTTGCTGCAGTAAGGTGAGATTCCCAGCTGCTGCCCTTGTCCAGGATCCCTCAGCTTCTCTCAGGCTTCTCTGCAGCCTGAGAAGGCGATGTGTTGTTGAGCACCAATGTATTTATTTTTATGTTGATAACACAGGCCCCAGGGGAACCTTGGCTACAGTTACAGTCAGTGTAGTGAGACCAGCTGAATCTGTCCAAATCCTTCAGCAGTAGCAGCTGGGAACAGGACTCACTCAGGTTTCCACACTCTGTTGCTGATTCCTGTCCTCCATACCACTAATCCCGTTAATTCCACTCTTCATTGCCACCCTTCTGGCTCTCTCTTGTTTCTGTGACTGACTGCGCATGTGGTCTTGACTTTGAAAAGTAACTTCAAATGGGCACCTTGAGTGACCTCTGCCTCAGACTGGCCTGGCTGTTCAGGGCGTGAAATACCTCATGGCACCAGCGAACTGCTTCTGATGACACCTGACCACTAACCCTAGCACAGGAATATAGTAATGCAAACACGTCCCCATAAATCCTTTCAGAACAGGCTAGCTATCTGATAAACTTACTGGACTGTTTAAAGGGAGCAGTGGTCAGAACCCCAGCATCTTCCACATGGACCAAAGCTGCCCCAGCAGAACCCTCCACCTTGCGCACAGCCTGTGCCACCAATGGTTATGACATTCTGTGAGTACCTCTTTCTGCCCTTTCGATGGTGCCCCCTTCCTACAGCGCTGCCAAAAGGGGATTAGCAGGAAACACAATCTGCCTTGTGTCATAGGAATTTGGAAAGAAGCAGGACTTGATGTGGTGAAGGGAGGTGAATCCCACTGTTACATTTCCTTTTTTGAGAAGATGGAGGGCTGCTGTGATGGCGAGTATTTGGTTTCACATCTGTTCCAAGAAATATCCTCCTAAAACCATTGTCCTCTGAAGCATCCCAAAGCTATCCAGGGCCGCCTCCCTCCCTTCAGTCCCCTTCCTACAATCTCAGGGCCATAGGGCAGCAGCTGACTCCCACAGTCATGAAAAGATGGCAGATGGAGAGCCGGAGTCACTGTTGATCCTGGTACAGGTAGTTGTGGGATTATTGGCCCAGAGCAGTGCAGAGACTGAGCCCCTGATACCAGTGCAGAGGGACTGGAAGGGAGTGAGGTGGTAGTGTGACACCTTTTCTCTTAGTCGATTTCACATGGTTGCATGGAGAAGGAGGGCAGAGTGACTATTAGTGAGCAGACATCAGAGGCCTAGCCATGTACATTACAATAGCTTCACAATGAACGTGGAGCTCTAAAACTAACAGATTACAATTGTTTCTGTGTTTATTCACCTATCTGAGTTGTATGGGGAACTCTCATTAATCCCAACATAATCTAAAACTCCATTCTGAAGGCAGCATCTTTCTAAGCCCTCCTCAGATGATGTTAACAGGATAATGTCAAACTCAGCCGTCACCTCTCAGCTAGATCTGAGGGGCTGGGCTCACTTCTAATGAAACAAAAATACACTTATTTCTAAACTCGTGAGACTGGTCTGCCTCTTGCACCTCTCGTGCCTTTGTTTTATGAGAGGAAGAAGCTGTTTCCTGTTATCTCCTGGTTGAATGCTAATGAGGGGCCAGTCCAAGTCTGGGGAGCATTTCAGGTCTGCTCAGACATGGGGCTGGAGAAATAGGAGAGGGAGGAGGGGATGGTCTCTTAAATCAGGTCCCCTGTTTAAAACTGACTTGGAACCTAGCCTGAACTGTAGAAGCCTAGAAGAAAATTCATAAGCTGGAGAGGCAGTGACCTCTTGTTTGAGCCTTCAGAATAAGAATGGTGTGGAGGGCAGGCAGAGGGTGAGGGTTGCCCTGCAGTTGGCTGAACTCTGCCAGTTCTCAGTATTGAGGTGGTGGGGACTCTACCCAGGATCTCACCTTTTTGGAGATGCCCTTCAGGATCAGTCGTGCAAAGATTTGGAGAACTCATATGATCCCCTGGTTCTTCTTTGAGGAGTGTCCCTGTAAGTGCTCCACTTTAGGTGAATCTGCACCCCTGTGCAGGGGTGCCAGAACAGGAGGAGCTGAGGGCCATGGCCCCATCACTTTTAAAAGTGGGAGGGCACTTTTTACCAGTCATGACAGGGAGGGGGCAGAGAGGAGCGAGTGGGGGGCGGGGTCTTGGGAAGCAGAGGCAGCAAGTGAGCAGGGCCTATGGGTAAGAGGCAGCACAGGGGTGGGGCCTTGGGGAATGGGCGGCACGAGGGGGGGGGGGCTCCGGGAGAAGGGGGAGCGTGGGGGTGGGCCTCGGGGGAAGGGATGGCATGAGGAGCAGGGCCACAGTTAGGGCACCAGTGCCTCCCCCCTTTTAGGGAGCTTCTGCAGCTCCTGCCCCTGTGCTTGTAATCGGAGATTTTTAGTAGCAGTACCTGGTTTGGTCACACATGCGCTTTCCCCATCTCGCACCACTTCTGGCGGCTACATAGAGTTGTGCGACCAAACCCCTGCCCCACCCGTTCCTTCTCTACTGCCCTCGGCTTGAGATGGAGCACTTGGCGGTGCCTCTGAGCTCTCTCTTTAGTCTAGTTCTGACTTTAGCAGTTCATAACCCAGTTATTTAGTTCATAGTTAACTACTCTACCTCTTCCCCATTTATTTTTCTTTTCTTAAAAAAAGATTCTTATCTTAGGTGTTTAAGTTCTAGTTACTAGTATGCCCTTTAGCATAGTATAGTTACCCTCCCTCCCGGGAGAGACCCTATTCTAAGCGGCATGGTCAATTCCCTGGGTTTAAACGTTGTCTTACTTGCTGGCCGTCAATCACAGTCTTGGGCTGGCATTCAGAGTGTGTTCACTGCCTTGGTGAGACATGCATTTCACAAAAGTGCTCTCACTGCCACAATTTAAAAGCCTATGCTGGACGTCAAGAGACCTACAGCTAAAACGCATCATGAGGGAGAAGTCTCTCTGCCTGGCATACAATCCTGGATCACAGACTCCTCCTGGACAACAGTCTCTAACGACAATGTTGGAAAGAGGTTCCTCATTACCCTCTCAGAGCAAGGAGCACCTCCCCCCAAAAGGCAACAAAGAAACAGGCTTTCACATCACTATCATGAGAACCCACCAAAAAGAGAGATTTCCCGACCTGTCAGACCACATCGGTACTAACTGCACCGAGAGCCATCCACTTTGGAAGTAACAGGACCATCTGGTACCATGGGTACTGCGCAAGCAAAAGATCCTAAGTGGGTTGGCTCAGAAAAAGGCAAAAAAGGGAAACCTAACTTCCCTGCCTTAGTATTGCTGGAGCCGCTCAAACATGTGGCACCAAGCATCTCAACAGCGCTGTAGTCTATGCCTCCACCTTCTGCCTCCATAGCGCATAGTGCACGACCCGCGGCACCGACAACTGCAGTAAAGGCATTGGTATCGCTGACAACACTCTCCTCGGTGCTGATGTTCTTGGTACTGCAGCAGTTTCTCCGCCATAAAGATCTTCTGGCCTCCTCAGCACCAACCTTACTCCAGCATGTGCGGTACCTTGCCAACATACCACACCACCCAGATCAGCTCTTCCTTTATCCAGTGATGAGGATGATGATGACAAAGGGGAAATCTACTCCTTCCGTCACTCCTTGTCTATCCACACAGCTACCAGACCAGGTCCACCAGAACACCAGGAATACCACTCCAGACCTGAAACTCAAGGATGGTACGGATACCCATGGATGCCGCCACCTGTGCCATTTCCACCACAGTGGCCTTACTGGGATCCATGGTGGCTTACTGCCTCCCAATCCACACAGGGAAAGGTCAAAGCGTGGTAATGTGCAGGGCATCATAGCTGCAATCCTCAGGAATTCTGAAAGACATCCAAGTAGATAAAATTCATGGAGGATAGGTCCATCAGTGGCTGTTAGCCAGGATGGGCAGGGATGGTGTCCCTAGCCTCTGTTTGCCAGAAGTTGGGAATGGGTGACAGGGGATGGATCACTCGATGGTTACCTGTTCATTCCTTCTGAAGCACCTGACATTGGCCACTGTCGGAAGACAGGATACTGGTCTAGATGGTCCTTTGGTCTGACCCAGTATAGCCATTCTTATGTTATGTTCTTATGTTCTTAAGTAAAAATTGGAGATCTTCCATTCTACAGAGAAAAACTTTTCTCTGCCAAAACCAACAAGATCCTCTCCTTGATGAAAGATTCCCAAGTGACTCTCCATACATTCAGGATATATACACCTGTGACAAAACAGAGCTGTTACCAGCCATATCAACGCAGCAGAGACACCGCGTTTCCGCACAAACAGCAATGACTGTACTCCTAAAGACACAAAAGTCACAGAGACATGGAGCTTCTCAAACCCAGTCCTTTATGTCATAATCCACATCAGTCAAGCAACAATTTTGAAAATTTGGTCGAGGGTCTGAATGACCTCCCTCACCTGACAGCGCGAATACCAACCAGGTCTTTGGCCAGCAATTATGCCTTTTTTACCATGTTTGGGCATCAATCACTATGGACCAATGGGTTTTAGAGATCATAAGATCAGGCTATGCCATCCCTTTCACCTCCTGCCCACACACCCTACTGCCCTCCCCGTCCCTCTTCAGGGACCCTTCTCATGAGCGTCTGCTACAACAAGAAGTAAACCATCTTCTACAGTTAGGTGCCATGAATCTAGTTCCTACACAACACATGGGGAAGGGATTCTACTCGTATTACTTCTTAACCCAGAAGAAAAATGGAGGATGGAGACCCATTCTAGATCTCAGAAAGTTCAACAAGTTTGTACAAGCCCAGAGATTCAAGATGGTCACAGTGACCACAGTAATACCAGCACTGGAAAGGGGGGACTGGTTCTCAACCCTCAAGCTACAAGACACCTACTTCCACATCACCATACATCCCGCTCACAGAAGGTTCCTCTGGTTCACAGTGGGAAGTGACCACTACCAATACAGAGTTCTACCATTTGGCCTTTCCGCTGCACTGAGAGTCTTCTCAAAAACCCCTGTAGTAGTGGCAACACATTTGCGCAAACAAGGGATTATAATACAGTAACTCCTCACTTAAAGTTGTCCCAGTTAACATTGTTTCGTTATTAGGTTGCTGATCTATTAGAGAACATACTCATTTAAAGTCGTGCAATGTTCCTTTATAAGGTTGTTTGGCTCGCCCCGCTCAGTGCTCCTGCCAGGGAGTAGGGTCAGAGCATAGGGGCTTGCCCCGTTCCGCCCACCCCATCCCACTACACCCCTGCCTCAACCAAGCTGCACCATCATCATTGGTGAGTAAAGTATTAAATAGTTTAAAATTATTTAAAACTTATACTGTATACGTATATAATGTCTATCGTCTGGCAAAAAAATTTTCCCTGGAACCTAACTCCCCCTATTTACATTAATTCTTATGGGGAAATTGGTTTCACTTAACATCATTTCACTTAAAGTAGCATTTTTCAGGAACATAACTACAACGTTAAGTGAGGAGTTACTGTATTTCCATATCTGGACGACTGCTTACTCAAAGGCCCCTCTCGATCAGAAACAAAAGGACAATCCATCTCTTCCAGAATTTAGGGCTACAGATAAATGAACAAAAATCAACCCTATTTCCGGTACAGCAACTGGACTTCATCAGAGCCCACGTAGATTCCATAGAGGCCAGGGCATCATTACCGATTAACAGATTCATGACACTGACCAACCTTATCTCAGTAGTCACGAACAGCCCACAGATATTGGCACATACCTGCCTACAGCTATAGAGTCATATGGTGGCCATCACTTTTGTGCTAAGACACGCACAACTGCACATGTGCTGCCTACAGGGCTAATTATGTTCCGTGAATGTACCAAACAAACACAGCTTGAACAGGAGCCTCACAATGCCACCAAAAATCAAGGAATTCCTACACTGGTGGACACAACCAGATAATGTATGTACAGGGATCCTCTTTCACCAGAATCCAGCATCCATGCTAATTACAACATATGCCTTGTTGACTAGCTAGAGCACCCACCTGAATCAGCATACAATTCAAGGGAGATGGTCTTCTACGCAGACTCAGTTACACATCAACTTCCTCAAACTATGCGCAGTTCACAATGCCTGTCTTCACCTCCTCCTATTGATAAAGAACAAAACAGTATGCGTGATGACTGACAACATCACCTGCATGTTCTATATAAATTGACAGGGAGGATCCCGCTCTCACTCCCTATGCAGAAACGCCATGAAGTTTTGGAACTGGTGCATAAACCATAACATACACATTTCAGTATCCTACCTCCCCGGTTGCCAGAACACAACAGTAGACACCTTGAGCAGACAGTTTTCCCAGTATCACGAATGGGAACTGAAGAACAGAGTCTCACAATCAATATTCCAATGATGGGCCTATCCAAAAGACAGTAGCTCTTTCACATAGCTGAGTCTACAGATAAACAAACAAAAATCAACTTTCACACCCATACAGAGACTGGAGTTCATTGGGAGTCTGCAATGTATGTTCACACTTCCTACCCTTGATCAAGAACAAGGCTATAAAAGTGCTGATGGACAACGTTACTTGTATGTCTTTTATAAACCACCAAGAAGGGGCATAGTCACACTCCCTGTGCACAGAAGTGATGCAACTATGGAATTGGTGCATCCTCTACAACATTGACATCTCAACCTCTTACCTACCAGGATGCCAAAACACCACAGCAGATGCACTGAGCAGAAAATTTTCCCAGGACCCAGTGGGAAATGGGTTTTCCCATTTTCCCAGTGGGAAATGAACACCAGGGTACTTGAGAGCATATTCAGATGCTAGGGGTTCCCAACTATAGATCTCTTTGCGACAAACCAGCCAAGTGCCCTTACTTCTGCTCCAGAGTGGTACTGGGACCATGATCTCTCAGCAATGCTTTTCTCCTCAAATGGGATACACATCAACAGTATGCTTTCCCTCCAACCTCTCTCCTAGCCAGAGTCATACACAAGATAAGGACCAACAACTCCAGAGTCATCTTGATAGCTTCTACGTAGCCCAGGCGAACATGGTTTCCTTACCTCCCGAAGATGGCTTATGTGCCCACCACACACTCTTCCACTTCTACCTCATGTCCTGTCTCTGGGTGCATGCTGGGTCTACCATCTGAATCTAGCAAGACTCCACCTGAAGGCATGGCTACTCCATGGTTCCAAGACAATGAAATGACTGTTAGGAGGAAAGGAACATTCTTTTAAACAGCAGAAGGTCTACTACCTGGTATACCTACCTTCACAAATGGAAGAGATTCTATACATGATGGCAGTATAGGCAAACAATGGTAAGTACCTCTCCTTTACCAGTGGTATTGGATTACATAATAGAACTCAAGAAATCAGGTTTCTCAATGAGCTCCATCAAAGTACACGTTGGGGCAGTCACGACATTCCACCACAAAGTGCATGAGTTCTCAATGTTCACCCACCCTACCATTAAACGTTCTCTCTAGGGTCTTCATAACCTCTATGCAGAAATACAAGCCCCCACTCCATCATGGGACCTCAATCTGGTGCTGCAATGCCTTATGGAGCCCCCTTTTGAACCATTAGCAACATGCTCACTTCTCTACCTCTTGATGAAGGCGGCCTACATCATCACTATCAGATCAGCCCGATGAGTGGGAGAACTGGGGGGCCTCATGGCACATCCCCCATACACAATATTTTTCAAAAATAAAGTTACCCTATGACCACACCCCAAGTTTCTACCTGAAATAGAGAGCTGTAGCTCACGAAAGCTCATGCTCAAATAAATTGGTTAGTCTCTAAGGTGCCACAAGTACTCCTTTTCTTTTTGAAATAGTTTAATCATTCATTTGAATCATCCCATTCATCTCCCATTGTTTTCCCCAAAGCTTCATGGGAACAAACAAGAAGCAACGCTTCATACCCTAGACACCCATAGGGCACTAGCTTTTTACATTGAGAGGACAAAGTCTTTTAGAAAGTCACCAAAGTTATTTCTTCCATCACAGAACGATCTAAGGGAGACACCAGACCCAAACAAAGGCTGTCAAAATGGATCCCCGGCTGCATTGACTTTTGCTATTACCATCATCAGATACAACCCCCACCAGGGACCCATACTCATTCCACCAGAACTTTCTCTATGTCAGTAGCCTTCTTCAATAATGTGCCTTTAATGGACATCTGCAAAGCAGCCACCTGGGCAACAGTACATACATTCACACAACACTATGCCATAGACCAACACTCGGCATCAGATGCTCTACTTGGACTTACAGTTTTGTCAACCACCATGCAACTCTGAAGCCCCTCCCTTCCACAGAGGGGCACTGCTCTACAGTCACCTAAAGTGGAGCACTCACAGGGACACTCCTTAATGAAGAAGAGAAGATTACTCATCCTGTGCAGTAACTGAGATTCTTCAAGGTAGTTGTCCCTGTGGGTGCTTCACTACCCTCCTTCCGCCTCTGTACTTTGGAGTTTTTTCACACTAGAGACTCTGCAGTAGAGAAGGAATCCAGGAAGGGTTGGTCACACAGCGCTACGTGACTGCCTGAGGCAATGTGAGATGGAGACGACACACGTGTGACCCAACCAGGCACTGTTACTAAAAATCTCCAATTACAAGTGCAGGGGCAGAGATTCAACTAAAGTGGAGCGCCCACAGGGACAACCATCTCAAAGAACCTCAGTTACTGCACAGGGTGAGTAACCTTCTGTTACTTCTACTGTCTTGTACTTGGTCCTTTGGTACCTTGCTACCAATACAGGAATTGACTCTGCCCCTCCACTGAACTGGATGTCTTTTTGTGGCATTGATTTACTCTTGGTTTGCAATAGAGAAGTGTAGGCCAAAAAATTAGGGTGAATAGGTTAGAGTGTGGCAAGACTCATGGAAATTGAATGGGGGGAAGGACAGAGCCAGAGCAGGGAGAAGCAACTACAGTAAACAACCTGGGGAGTGGGGAGGTGAATAAGGGGAAACAGATCTGGGTTTATCCAGAGCACAAGGACTTTGTAGTTGTGATAAATGAAGGGGAGGGAGGTTGCTCCCTTTTATGGACACCCAGCCAGCCAGTAGCTATAAAATCCCTGTTAGTTGCTGTTCTCTATTGGCTTTACCTGTAAAGGGTTAAAAAAAGCCCATAGGTAAAAAGAAGGGAGTGGGCACCTGACCAAAAAAGCGAATGGGAAGGCTAGAACTTTTTAAAATTGGGGGAAAACTTCCCCTTTGTCTGTCTGTTGCCATTCTCTGGAGAGAGGGGACAAAGCAGGGACAGGGCTGAAACTATGATCTAAAAA
Source organism: Eretmochelys imbricata (assembly GCF_965152235.1). NCBI lineage: Eukaryota > Metazoa > Chordata > Testudines > Cheloniidae > Eretmochelys > Eretmochelys imbricata. The sequence goes on from NC_135577.1 coordinate 91,102,232, forward strand.
GCTTTAAACTAGGTATGAAAAATCATCAAATCATACCTAGAACTACTCGTGAACTCCAGATATGTAGGTAGATCAGGAATGTCTAGAAAGACACGATTAGGGTTATTTCTTATTGGCTTCTGGACTCCTCTGTGCTAACCCCTAAATGCTTTTGTTTTGCTTGTAACCTTTAAGCTGAACCTCAAGAGAGCTATCTTGATGCTTAATTTTTGTAATTGTTTTTTTAAGACCTAGCAAAAAGCCTAAGTTCCAGATGTATTTTCTTTCTTTTTGTTTTTAATAAAATTTATCTTTTTTAAGAACAGGATTGGGTTTTTTTGTGTCCTAAGAGGTTTGTGCACATGTTGTTTAATTAGCTGGTGGCAACAGCTGATTTCCTTTGTTTTCTTTCTCAGCTCTTCCTGGGGGAGAGGGGGTGAAAGGGCTTGAGGGTACCCCACAGGAAGGAATTCCTAAGTGCTCCTTCCTGGGTTCTCAAAAGGGGAAGGCAAGGGGGTTGCACTTGGGTGGTGGCAGAATCTACCCATCCAAAAGGTCAGAGAAAAGCTATAACCTTGGGAGTTTAATACCAGCCTGGAGTTGCCAGTATTAATTTTTTAGAATCCTTGCAGGCCTTCACCTTCTGCACTCGAAGTGCCAGAGTGGGGGGTGAATAAGGGAAAACAGATCTGGGTTTATCCAGAGCACAGGGACTTTGTAGTGGTGTTGGATGGGAAGGTAAATCTCTGTCTTTTCTGTGGCGTGGGGGAGACAGCAGGGGTCACACTGGCCTCCCCAAGCCTGTCTCTCCTTCCTAATGAGGCTGTTCATCAGCCTTTTCATGCAGGGAGATTTCACTCAAATGCTTACAGTTGTGGGCAGCTCTTTTGTGTTACCCACCCAGGTAGGGTTTTGTGACATGGAGCTGTTGCTTTCTTGAGCCTACATAGTCCAGCAAGCCAAATTGGACTTGTGACCAGAAAAGGTGGGGAAGGGGACAGGTTGGTCTTCACTTGTCAGCTGTCCCTGTTTGCTAATGTCACCCACTCTAGGATATATATTAAGTGTATCAATTTACCTCCTTTCAGACTCAAGCTGTACATTACCAAGGGAAGCATGGACAGCACTGTAAGACTGGAAAGTCCCTTTGCATGGAGCCAAGAGAGATGAGTTTCTAGGGTTATCAGCCCTTGTAGGAAGGAGGAAGGTCTTGTGTTTAAGATTAGAATTCAAGAGATTTGGTTTCCTAGCTCTGCCACAGACTCACTGTGTTATCTTAGGCAAATCACATGGCCTTTTGCTTCAGTGCCCTAGCTGTGAAATGGAGATGCAACTTCCTTGTTGCAGAGAAGTGCTCTGAGGATAAATTCATTAATGTTTATGAAGTGCTCAGATGTTACAGTCATGGAGGACATACTAGTACCGGGATAGATAGCCAGACAGACTTTTGTTCTAACAACTCCTGGGAAGTGGAGGATATGGGGATTCAATCTGTTATACATGGTGACTCAGTCCCATGAATCTTCTGAGGAAAGAGACTCAATCATCATAGTCTGGGGATTGAGACAATCTCATTCCAAGCCTATTTCTAAGGTTCCTTTGGCTAACAAGAAATCTGTCCCTCTTCGTCACCCAGCACCCATTTGAGGTTGGTGAACAGGCCAGCAACAGCCTGAAAGGGGAATGACCCGTGGATTTACTTAGATTGTTTAATATTTGTATTGCAGTAGTGCCCAGCAGCTGCTCTGAAGATAGGGACTCATCAATTTCCACATATGCCTAGGAATGCCCTTCCCTGCATGAGCCTTCAAGACATCCAGGCACAAAGAACTTGTGAAATATCAGCTCATATTAGCATATGTGGAAGGGCCACTTGTGTTATAGGGTTACATGGGGAAAGAGAGGCCAGGGAATCTCTGTGGAGCAGGAGGATGAGTGGCGAGGTTGGATGGATGGCTTGTGTGACTTCATTTCCCTTCCATTGCACTGGCATTAATATGGCAGGTGAATTCAGAGTGACAATAGGATGCTGGATGCAGATTTCTGGACCAGTAGCCAGTCCAAGTGCACATCGTTGGCATTCTGGTTCCAAGTGCATTTATTTTTAATAAACACAGCTCCCAGTAAGTGTTGTTCAAGTCTAAGAGCAAACTGATTTCCTAAATATACAGGAAAAGTTTTGCTCACTTGAATAACCAAAAAACATGACCTATTCAAAACAAACATGGTGCATTGTTAGGCGTTCTGGATTTTTTTTAAAATGAACATCAAATAAAAAATTTTAAGTAAAAGAAGTGAAAAATGACAGAGTTTTGCCTTAAACCTGCCAAAGGGGGAAATGCAGAGCTCAGGATTAAACTCCATTTTGAACAGACGGGAAGGAAAAAATCCTTTCCCACCCCTCAAATTATTCATTCAGAGAGCTCACCCCCTGCAGCAACGAGCCCCTCAGCTCCTTCTTTTGGGGGGCTAGAGGTTCCTGACCAGCAAGCAAGGGAGCAAAAGACACAGAACAGAAGACACCAAATATACTGAAGAGGAAAAAGAAGACTCAGTAGCATGACTGTGGGAGGATGTTGTGAGGAGCAGATGGGTCAGGCAGAGAGCCAGTCATAAGCAGCTGAAGGGGTAGTTATTATCCAGGGGATGGTGAGAAGTATTTATGGCTTTTAAGCTGTTAGCTCATTCAGATGGGCTTAGCATATTGATCTATGCATTTGTGTGTAGCTGTAGTGTGGTTTGCAGTCTGACAGGGAGTTCCAAATTTCTAGTACTAATTACTTCTGCAGCCACTGGGTCAGTGTAGTGGTGTTTTACACTCCCCTCTGAGGTCACTCACAGGCTTTGCTTTGTGTCTTTTCCAGTTCCTACTCGCAGTGATGGATTAACCCTGGGCAGCAGGTGAGAAGCCCAGTGCACCGCTCCTGAGTTCAAGGCAAGGGATGAAGCAGCAGTGACTGCTCATCACACCACCATCCCTTTAACACCCAGATGAGGTTGACAGTGAGGCCCTGCTGCACATTCCAAAGTAATTTCTGAGGAGAGGAGAGAAGTTGCGTGTCTGTGGGAACCAGTGGTAAGGCTCCGAGCTAAGGGGCACCATTCCCTCTCAGAGCTTCTGCTGCTGAGCCCCCAGGATTCCTTCTCCTCTCCCACACCTCCTTCCGCCCACCAGCCATAGAGACTCTCACATAAGACAGAGGCCTCTAGCTGTCTGCATAGTGCTTCCCAAGATCTAAGTTTGAACATGAAGCCTCATCCACTCAGCCATTTCAGCCCATCCTAATCCTGTAACAGATGCAGTTCTTTGCCCTCTATGAGCACTGCTCACACCACATGACAACCAATGACAGAAGACAGACCATGTGACGAGAGATATCTTCATTGGCTGTCATCTTGAATTTTGGCAGGAAGCCATGGAAATACTCAGTTTGAATAAAGTAATTTCATTTTGGTTGTATGGCTTGTATTTTCAGTTATTAATTTACACCCAATCAATATTTGCTCCTTTATTATTTTGGGCAGTATTTTAAAATCTGACTGTAATGTCGTGTTGTTTCATTGCTGGATGTTTCTATTTGGTGTGGCTTATTTTTGTATTTTACTTTCTCCTCCCATTTATTTCTGCTTTCTAAACTTTTTCATGATTGGCTGATGTTCCTAGAACCAGACCTGAAGCCCAAGAGACGGGTGGTTTCTGTCAGCTGCAGCAGTGGCTTGTTGCACCACTCCAGTCAAAGTTTGGCTAGTGCTATGAAGATAACTCTGCCTGTGTTAGAGGAGTGCATCAGCAGCTGGAGATTGCATTGGGTTAAAAACGTGCTGCTCCCTAAAATGCAGAGAAAATATCGTCAGGCCCTGCTCAGTTTCTAGGTTCATTAAATAACCAATAAGTTTTTCACATATTTTCCATATTCTTTCTCCTGTCAAACAGCCAAATGGAACAATTATAACAGACCATGTTCCCGAACAACACACAGGCTCCTAATGTTTACATTGGACCCCACACTGAACAGGCTGCTAGGATCTGGTCTCTCTCCTTCCAAATTACATTTGCCTCCATGTCATTCCTGCAGTACACACTGTAGTTCCAGTAATCAGTGCTACTAGGTCCTCCTCAGGTGACTGGCAGACAAGTGATGGACAGGATGAAGGATATATCAGAAGAAAGAAGTCTTCCTGCCACTTGGCATCCCTGCTGCTAGTGCTCTCAAGACCTGGTTTCCACTCTGCTTTAGTGAGGAGAGGTTGCTGATGTTCACCCCTCAGACAATGCCTGGAAAAATGGAAAAACAAAGATTAATAAGAGGGTCCACTTCAACTGCTGTATCTGTAATGGCAACTGGCAGCAGCAGATGGCATGTGCCTGTAATGTGTGAGAACAGACTTCCAGCTCTCATATCAACTGGTTGCAGAGCCTAGTAGTGCAAGTGACCCTTCCCTCCTCTGCCTGTTTAATTTCTGATCAGAAGCTAGCAGGCTACCTCGGTTTAGGCCTCAGGGAAATCAGAATCTCTACAGCTTCCCTGCCACTCAGCCTAACCATAGAGGTTAGTCCTCTACTAAACGCCACAAGAGCAAGAAGCCCTCTCACAAACAAAGCAGAGAGCCCAGCTGTCATGTAAGGAAGCCTGAGAGACCTTCCTTCCCTGAGAAGCCAAAGAGAAATCCAAGTCCATCTCCCCTGGAATTTCTGTGGAGGAGGAGAAAGTTTTTCATCCTCTTCAGAGTCAGATTCTGAAATTGCCTCCCTGAGGAGTTTTGAAATTGCCTCCTTGAGGAGTTTTAATGCGTAGTACATGAGCCATAGAACTGCAGTGCTCAAGGCTCTGAGCTGGTTAGAGTATTCTTTCCCACCTGCTACTTCACAGTGAAAGAATATTCCTGACCTTTACAAAAAGTGTTTTACCCACTGTTTTCAATCTAAAGGGAAGATTTGCTTATGTTTGGGAAAACCCTGGGGAGAAAGCTTTGTGGTTATATTCAGTGAAACAGATAGACTTCCTAAGGAGAAGAGTGATATCTGGGCCTCCTCACTAAAAATCCATGCCAAGAGTACAATGTTCTCTCAGAAGTATGATGTTCCTTGGAAAGGGGAAACTTCTGTATCTGACCTGTTCAGACAAAAAATGGAATTGGCCTCAAAGAAGGCAAAGAGATGACAGGTTCCTAAGCTCAGTACACTTCTGCCCCAAAGCCAACAAACTTCTTAAGAGGAACATTTACTTTACTGACTTAATTTCCACAGCTTGGATACTACAATAGCTACCGAAGGGCAGGAGGAAGTCCTTGGGCAAATCCTTATACTAACAAATCCAGTTACTGACTTCCTGCAGCCATGTCCCCCACATTCCTTTGGAGATAGAATTAACTAGTTTCTAAGACAGGGAAAATACCAGACAAATTAGTTCCTTCCATCATTTCAAATGGTTAACAGATAGAATTTGCCTCACTTTCCTCAGGCTTAAGAAACGTTCTCTCTTTATGCCTCTGACCTTTCAAAAAGGAGATGATGTAAGCAAATATACCCAGCACCTCTCAGATGTTTGTGCCAATCTTCCTGTCTGTTGAGGACAGCTAGATGAAAGCATTTTCTCTCTTGTTTGTAGTACCAGAAATTCAAAATGGAATCTCTTTGGCCTAATGTCAGCTGGAGAATTCTTAACATCCACAGACCTGCAAAACTCATGTTTCCATGTACTTATCACAAGCATCTCTTGAGAATTACCTAAGAATGAAAATAGCAGCCGGCTCTGCCATAAGTCATGGCTCTGTACATTTTCACAAAGATTCTGATTGTAGCCAACTAATGATGCTGGGCTGAAGGCAGTTGGAATTAGTCAAAAATAAAAATTATTTTAAAATGATATATAATCATCAGATTGTGTTTATTGCTAAGGTATGCTACAGTCAGATTTTATCACCATTTCCTTTGTCCTCCTTCCCCTTCCTTTCTATTGTCTGTTACACTCATTTCCAGCTCTTCAAGACATGGGTTGTGTCTTCCTATGTGTTTGTACAACACTTAGCACAAAGGGGTCCAGATTCTAATTGATGTCTTTTAGTGTTATTGCAATGCAAATAATAAATGGTAATAATATAGTATGGTAGCAGGTGCCCTTCACTGCGAAAGGGATTAAGTTCTATCATATTTAGATAACTGGTAAGTCAATCTCTTCCAAAGGCTCTGGTTGTGGTTCAGAAAATTTTATCTTCTTTTACCCATCGGCTTTATCATAAATCCTTGAGCGCACTCTGGAGGATCAGAGGATCTTGTCCCTTTACAAGCCTGTTTCATCACTTGGAAAGCCCACAGATATTTGTCTCATGAAAGGCCCTAGAATATTGTTTCACTAGTGACCAGGACATCCTCTAAGTACCACGCTGTCCTGCAGCTCCTTGGCTCACAGAAAATCTTTACTTTCTTCTGCTCTCACAATAGGACTAATTTCATTTCTGCAGAAGAAAACCCTTCCAGAAGAATGTCAGGAAATCTCTGCTCTGGTGAGACATGCCTGCTACTTTTCTCAAGGGATTTGCATGCTCACATCTTGCCTGGACCATTGTAATGACAGATGCCAGTTTCCTTGCAAAGAGAGTTCATATGAATTAGATAAGTGCTCAAAAAACCAGAAGCATCTTCATAAGAGCAGACTGGAAATGAAAGCAGTTCACCTGCTACTTCTGCGTCACAAGCCATTCTACATTACACTTTTTTGCATCAGTCCATCTAGACAATGCTGTGGTGATGTCTTACCACATGTATAGAGGCGGGGGGAACATTGTAGCCCTTCTCCAACCCGCGCTGAAATGGGCAGAAGAGAATCTTGTGACATTCACAGCCGTCCACATAGCTGAGAAAGTCCGCATCAGAGCAATTTGGCTCAGCAGTTCCAGCATATATCACAGGGAATGGAGCTTCAATCCACAAGTATTTCACCAGATGTGCAGGATGTGGGAAATTCTAATAATACACGTTTGCCACAAGCCACAGCTGTAAAGTGCCTCAGTTCTGCCGCAGATATAGGGGCCCCTTGCACTAAGGATAGACACATTCTTTGTTCCCTGAAATTGCAGCCTGCTGTGAACCTTCCCTCCTTTCCCCCTCATTCCCCAGGTGCTGAGAAAAGTACAAAGGGACAAGATGAAGTGGATTCTCATAATTCCAGGTTAGCCATGGAACAGCCTGTGTGTGCAACTGTTCTTAGCCAAGCCCTGGACTCTTCATTTCTTAATCAATAGGAACTGATTCACGATGATAAGAACATCCTTTTCTTATGGATATAGCTTGTGAGAGACTGATCCTGAAGTGCCAAGTTCTCCCTGACTCAGACATTAATACTCTTCTTAAGTCTTTAACACAAGCAACCAATGGCAAGTACAACCTAATCTGAAAAGCCTTCTCCTTATGAGTTAGTTCCCTCTTTGGGTGCTAAATACCTGATTTTAAAATATTTTTTCCAATGCAGCCTAAAGAAAAGCCCTAGTACCTGAAAGGACCTGGCTGCTGTGTTTTAGTTCTCTCAGATATAATGCCACCTTCCCTGTGCAACCTCATCCCCTACTTAGAAGTGTTCTAAAAGCAGCCAAGCACCTGAAGTCTAAATTCCATGCAAGCCCACCTCCCTGGAGGAGCCCAAGGTGGCCAGAATACAGTGCCATCCTCTTTTTAAATCTGTGGACACAGGTGGCATTTTCAGTTACAATTCGATCAGCTAGAGGATTAGGAGAAATCACAACCATTTGATGCCATTTTCAATTTGTTGCCTTTCTTCCTGTGCTCAGCTGCATTCCCAAGACATATCCGAGCTTTCACACTGAGCAAAAGATGTCCCTTGTTTCCTTTCCTTCAGAGCAACTCAGGATGTGACAAAGAAAGGATCCTACATTTGTGCAACATGACCTGAAGCCTCTCACATTTTACCTAGAAAAGACAAAAGTCTTTCAGATTAGCTGATTCTTTCTGTGGGTTCTGTAGCAGCACAGAAATGCAAAGCAGCTTGTGAAGTATTGACTTCTCCATTTGTTCCCCTGTTCTTGAAGCATCACTCTGAGAAGGGGTCCTTTGTAAAAGTCCTTTGGGCCAGGGCTCAGGTTGCTTCCAGGAGAGAAAGTGGAATGGAAACTATAGAAGAGATTTGCAAAGCAGCCACCTGGAAGCCCAGCTGCTCCTTTACTAAGAATCATAGGTGCATGTTAGTGACTCATTTTATTCAGCTTTTGGGTAACCCATTCTAAGGGCTCCAATTTAAAATTCTAACTTTTTTTTTTTTTTTTGAGTCAAGGAGTATGTTTTCCCCTCCCTAATTTGTCTAATTGGTGCTGCTATGTAAAGATCATTAAGATGGGTTCCTGGAGCTCTTGTCAGCTAGGTGCCTTCTCAGTTACTGTTGTTCTGCATTGTGTATGGATTGAGTTTGTCAGCCTCGTGGGCTCCATGTGCACTAGCAGCAATGACCTCTTGAATTTTTATCTGAGCCATCCTTCTGCCTGACATCACCTGTGGAGAGGTGGTGGAGATAGGTGAGCCCCTTAATACAGATTCCAGGAGCTAAATGTTGCAGATATCCTTTTAATAAGTGAGAAACCTTTTTTGTACAGTGAAACCGTCCCCAGAAGTTTCTCCAGCTCTCCCAGTGCTATGGAATCTGTCCTGCATTGAGAACCCAGCTCCACCATCAAAATCTGTCATCACAAACCATTGACAACAGTGAACTGCCATGGGAGGCCACGGCTGTTTTAGGCTGCAGTCCAAGTGATGGCTCGAGGTCCCCTGTATTCTCTGCCTCTGATGGGATGAGTACCTCGGGCAGACACAAGACAGTTTAGTGGCAGCCAGAAAGTACAGAAAGGGATTTGTGAACTTGAAGAATGGAAGATGTCAAAAGCAACACAGAAAAGTCAGAGAGATCTGAAACTTAGTGAGTTGGAGCAAAGCTGATATTGTTTTCAGTGAAACAGACAAAGGTTTGTGTGAATTTATGCCTTTTATTCCTTTTTTCTTCTATGTAATCTCATTTCCTTTGTGCACTGAAGTCTGTTGGCAGGAGACCAGAATGGGGAAGCAGCACACTCCAATTCACACACACGGGGTGGGGGTGGTACACTGTTTTCCCATGTGCCTGTTGAATAGCTAGGGCCAGTGGAGAGCACAGTCAGCACAGAGAGCAAGGGTCTGGGACAGCATTTTATTCCGTAATGGTTCTTATATCATACTCATAGCTATAGTAGCTGAGTGCCTTCCACCTTTGCAATAAGTGATGTAGTTCCCCTGTGTAATAGTGGAGAACACTGCAACCAGAGTTGCATGGCACTGAGATTCAGACTTAGGTCTCTTGCATGCTACTGTAGAGCACTCCTAACCTGAGAAACAAGGGGCTGCCACATATAATCATACCCGTGGACTCCCATATGGCAGTGCAGAGTACTCCTTTCTTCCTCTCTTGTATGCTTCTGAATGCAGAGTCTGCCACCAGCAATATTGTTAAGCTATCCAACTATACTCTTAGCCCAGCAGAAGCAGCTGTCCTATCTCGGGACCTCTCCTTCTGCCCCTCCACCCCCACGAACATGATACAGTTCTGTGGTGACCTAGAATCCTATTTTCGACGTCTCCGACTCAAGGAATATTTCCAACACACCTCTGAACAACATACTAATCCACAGAGACCTCCCTACCAACACTACAAAAAGAAGGATTCTAGGTGGACTCCTCCTGAAGGTCAAGACAGCAGACTGGACTTCTACATAGAGTGCTTCTGCTGACGTGCACGGGCTAAAATTGTGGAAAAGCAGCATCACTTGTCCCACAACCTCAGCCGTGCAGAACACAATTCCATCCACAGCCTCAGAAACAACTCTGACATCATAATCAAAAAGGCTGACAAAGGAGGTGCTGTTGTCATCATGAATAGGTCGGAATATGAATAAGAGGCTGCTCGGCAGCTCTCCAACACCACTTTCTACAAGCCATTACCCTCTGATCCCACTGAGAGTTGCCAAAAGAAACTACAGCATTTGCTCAAGAAACTCCCTGAAAAAGCACAAGATCAAATCCGCACAGACACACCCCTGGAACCCCGACCTGGGATATTCTGTCTACTACCCAAGATCCATAAACCTGGAAATCCTGGGCGCCCCATCATCTCAGACATTGGCACCCTGACACCAGGATTGTCTGGCTATGTAGAAGCTCTCCTCAGGCCCTACGCTACCAACACTCCCAGCTACCTTCGAGACACCACTGACTTCCTGAGGAAACTACAATCCATTGGTGATCTTCCTGCTAACACCATCCTGGCCACAATGGATGTAGAAGCCCTCTACACCCACATTCCACACAAAGATGGACTACAAGCCATCAAGAACACTATCCCCGATAATGTCACGGCTAACCTGGTGGCTGAACTTCGTGACTTTGTCCTTACCCATAACTATTTTACATTTGGGGACAATGTATACCTTCAAATCAGCGGCACTGCTATGGGTACCCGCATGGCCCCACAGTATGCCAACATTTTTATGGCTGACTTAGAACAACGCTTCCTCAGCTCTCGTCCCCTAATGCCCCTACTCTACTTGCGCTATATTGATGACATCTTCATCATCTGGACTCATGAAGAAGAAGCCCTTGAGGAATTCCACCATGATTTCAACAATTTCCATCCCACCATGAACCTCAGCCTGGTCCAGTCCACACAAGAGATCCACTTCCTGGACACTACAGTGCTAATAAATGATGGTCACATAAACACCACCCTATACCGGAAACCTACTGACCGCTATTCCTACCTACATGCCTCCAGCTTTCACCCTGACCACACCACACGATCCATTGTCTACAGCCAAGCTCTGCAATAGAACCGCATTTGCTCCAACCCCTCAGACAGAGACAAACACCTACAAGATCTCTATCAAGCATTCTTACAACTACAATACCCACCTGCGGAAGTGAAGAAACAGATTGATAGAGCCAGAAGAGTTCCCAGAAGTCACCTACAACAGGACAGGCCTAACAAAGAAAATAACAGAACGCCACTGGCCTTCACCTTCAGCCCCCAACTAAAACCCCTCCAATGCATTATCAAGGATCTACAGCCTATCCTGAAGGATGACCCAACACTCTCACAAATCTTGGGAGACAGGCCAGTCCTTGCCTACAGACAGCCCCCCAACCTGAAGCAAATACTCACCAGCAACCACATACCACACAACAGAACCACTAACCCAGGAACCTATCCTTGCAACAAAGCCTGTTGCCAACTGTACTCACATATCTATTCAGGGGACACCATCACAGGGCCTAATAACATCAGCCACACTATCAGAGGCTCCTTCACCTGCACATCTACCAATGTGATATATGCCATCATGTGCGAGCAATGCCCCTCTGCCATGTACATTGGTCAAACTGGACAATCTCTACGTAAAAGAATAAATGAACACAAATCAGATGTCAAGAATTATAACATTCTTAAACCAGTCGGAGAACACTTCAATCTCTCTGGTCACGCGATTACAGACATGAAAGTTGCGATATTACAACAGAAAAACTTCAAAACCAGACTCCAGCGAGAGACTGCTGAATTGGAATTCATTTGCAAATTGGATACAATTAACTTAGGCTTGAATAGAGACTGGGAGTGGCTAAGTTATTATGCAAGGTAACCTATTTCCCCTTGTTTTTTCCTATCTCCCCCCCCCCCCCCCCGTTCCTCAGACGTTCTTGTTAAACCCTGGATTTGTGCTGGAAATGGCCCACCTTGATTATCACACACATTGTAAGGAGAGATCACTTTAGATAAGCTGTTACCAACAGGAGAGTGGGTTTGTTGGGGAGGGTGGGGAGAAAACCTGGATTTGTGCTGGAAATGCCCCACCTTGTTTATCATACACATTGTAAGGAGAGTGATCACTTTAGATAAGCTATTACCAGCAGGAGAGTGGGGTGGGGGGAGAGAAAACCTTTTGTAGTGGTAAACACCCATTTTTTCATGGTTTGTGTGTATAAAAACATCTTCTGTATTTTCCACAGTATGCATCCGATGAAGTGAGCTGTAGCTCACGAAAGCTTATGCTCAAATAAATTGGTTAGTCTCTAAGGTGCCACAAGTACTCCTTTTATATTGAGATTAGTGATTATGTTCATATCATTTGAGCCTAGCTAGGTTTGCTCCTGGTGGGGGAGTTATTAGGTGTGTATTCAGTACAAGTAGTAAGGAACCACTGCTTCCATCTGCTTGCCTACAGTCCACACTTGCTTTCCCCATTGTAGAAGACCACACGGAACAGCTTTCTGCCTTTGCCCTCCTTCCCCAGCACCAATGTTCTGAAACAACCTGCTGTTGGTGCTGGACTCAGGAATCTATTCAACCTGCCATTAACCAAAGTGCTGTTGGGTTATCTCACAGCTGATCTGTAACCAAACAGCCCTATAAGACCTCTTCTCTATGCACATTTACAGACAGGGAAGCTGAGCCCCAGAGAGGGGAGACACTCTGCGGTCAAAGGCAAGTCAAATCAATGGCAGAATACAAGCCAGTTTGTCACACTCCCAGGCCTATGATTTAACCTCTAAGTCATCCATGCCACTCTTGACTCAGCCTGCCCTTCCAGAAAGCAGCTCCCCAGATAGGAGGCGGAGAGGTGAGGATCTAGTGGTCTGCGGGCCAGACTGAGAGCCAGGAACTCCTAAATTCTAATTCTTTCTCTGCCACTAGCAACCTCTATGGCATGGGGCAAGTCATTTCCCCTCTCTAAGCCTTAAGTTTCTCCATTTGCCAGCATTAATTAGTGAATGTTTGTGAAGTGCTGTAAGTGTCAAGTATTAGAAGGCTTGGTGCTCTAGTTCAGCCCTTCGTAGCCTTCCTCCCCCCCCCCCCCCTTTTTTTTTTTTTTTTTTTTAGAGAAAGGTAGCCATTCAATTGAATGGGCAGCAGGGCCAATCCCAAGGCCAAAGAGGAGTGATAACCAGAGAGCAGGCTCCAATTTGTAAACCAAAACCTCCGATGGGGGTTGCTGCTAAGAGATTAGAAGGGATTCCTTTGCCAGCTGGCATCTGGATTCCCCCATCTATCTAACCAGGCATTTACAGCATGTCCATCAGCACGTTATTGTAGTCACAGTGTACTCCCTCACTTGTCTTTCAGTGAGGAAAGCACCAGCCCTAAGAGCACCTCACTGAAGGGTTAAATTACACACAGTAACAAGTGTGTGCTGCAAGGCTGGGCAGCGCTATTAGTTTCATCACAAGTGACTACAGGTCAAGGAGACCTGAAGAAAAATAAAGGGATAAATTTAGGCAGTGAGGGGAAGGGCCCTTTTATCAGAGCTGGTGTTCCTTCACTGCAGGATCCTGGCCAAAAGGGCATCCAACCACTAGTTGCCAGCTAACCATCTAGATGTTTTTCATGTCTCATTAAAATGCCTGGAATTCTGTGTTGGGGCAGTACCACAATGAGGTGAGCAGCAGCTGCCTGTATTTTGAAGGAGGAGGATCAAACTGGGACCTGATGGAAGAACTACACCTAAAGGAGAAGAGGCCCATGCGGAAGCCTGGCTGCAGGTGAGTATGGGCTACCAGCCGAGCATCATTTTGCACTGAGTTGTTGAGGTGGGGCAACATGTCCTATGGTCTTAAGAACATGACTAGGAGTGATTTTGGCTGCCTGAGTCAGAGGGTCCATGTGTGCATGATGCTATTGGAGTGGGTCTATTTATGGGTCCCACTCTTTCTAGAAGTGTCCAAGTGCAGGAGACAGTGTATCTGTATCTGGAATACCATGCCCTCTCTTTGTGGTGACTCTAGATGAGGAGAGTGGTGGGTGCTATATCTTGCCATGGGCATGTCTCTGAGACTGTACAGGAGAACTGGGTGGCTAGGTTTGGCAAACTGAAGCAGTCTGAATGTGTCTATGGGACAATTTCTTCGGTATTTATATGTGTGGAAGTCCATGTTTAGAAAACGGTATATGTCTGTGTGCCCATTTGTGACAGGCTGTAACTCTACTTGTTTTCTCACTTGGCAGACTGCAAACAAGAGCAAATCCAGCTGAACGTGTGAAGTTGTTAAGCCACAGTGACTGTCGTGTACTCCGTGGCAGGCTATCTATAAGTGCATTGCCATATGTGTTGGACTCTATCCATATTTTTTTTGTATTGACAGGGAGGTTGTGTCTGCCTGACAGCACCTGGTGGAGGTGATTGCATGTCAGAGGTGCTAGGTGGGATGTGGCACATACAGAACTGGTACCATTTGGGTGGACTGCATGGATCTTGACCTGGCCTTCAGGATGAGCGTTTTTTGGCAATGGGAGGAAGAGGAGCTTTCAGGCATGATCTCATCTTGTGAGTCTCTAGCTAGCCGTAGTGCTCTGTGTTCCCAGTGAGAATGGGACAAGGGGTTCTGAGTGGGGAGCAGATCTCGCAGTCACCCTAGCCTATGTTGCAGCTAGAACAGAATTCTGATATGATAAAATCTCTACCCCTTCAGCAAATATTGCCTCTGGTCAGAAAATTCCATTTCCCAAAAAAATATTTATTTTTTTACAATGGTTTTGAGATTAATATTTTTTTTAAACCTCGGCAGGTGAGACCTGGGCTAGGTCCTTGTGCAGGAGAGATGCAGAATTCCCTTAGGCACCTCACACACCACAACAAACAAAGGGTCCTTTGGGGGGAACAACCCAAGACTGGATGGGTCCAAATCTAGGTGCCCACAGGAGCCACGGTGCCTGCACTGACGCAAAAACCTTCCAGCAGGACCTCCAGGAGTGGAGAGTCGCTGCATGGCAAGGGTATGGAGACATCAAGCCTTCTGTGAATGGAGTCAGCACACCCTTCCCTTCTTCTCTCAGATTAGCCCATCCTGAGCAGCTTGAATGTGGGGCTTGTGATCTGGATTTAGACCTCAGTATTCAGGAGCTACGGAATGGACCTTTGTGATTTGCAGGATACAGTGTAAGCTGTGGACTCCTGCATCCCAGCTCTAAGGCAGCAAAAGCCTGGATGTCTCTCTCAGATCCCCTTCTTGGTGAACTTTATTTTTTTAAGAAAACTTGTTTGTTCCTTCATAAAGAAATCCTGATTCTTCAGGACAGAGGGAGGGCTGGGGTCCCAGGATAGCTGGAGCCGGAACAGAAAGGATTGTCCAGCCTCCCTTCCCCCTTTCCAGCACGCTCATCCCGCTCTCCTGCTTCCCATTCTCAGCTATCCCCTGCCTTCAAACAGAGTGCAGTTTCTCCATTCAGTGCCCCTCCACCAAAAGTCCAGCCATTCTGAAGAGTGTGGTCTTCACATCACCAAAGTGACTCTCAGAGAGAAGTACATGGAGCCACCAAGACAGAGAAATGTTCCAAAAGGGATCCCCAAAGTGGGTGATATGTCCTGAGCTGCAGGGTTAGAAGCCCAGGCCTCGGTGTGCTCAGGTCTCTGGCCCCCTTGTTCCCTTCATGTTACTCTGGGAGCCGGAGAGTAGGTGGTAACTGTTTCTCTCTCAGCTTTGGGTAGGGCTGGGTGCCTTTCAGCTGCACTTGCAGGATTTCACCACCATGTTGGAGAGCTGCTCCACTTTGGGGGTCCTCCCAACATAGTACAGGATGGTGAGGGGCTCCAGATCCTGGGGGACACAGCAGGGCGAGGCAGACGCCTCTGGATTCAGCGTGTGATACAGGCCCAGCACCTGCAGAAACAAAACACATGTAGGAACTATGTTGGAGATGCCTGAGGCTACTAGGGCTGCCATGTGATGCTTTTCCACTCCAGTGGGATCAGCAGAGCTGGTCTCCAGGCATTTATATCACTCAACACTATAGTACTTGACTGACTGGCAGGGACACTCTCCAGTAGGTTTGCCCCAAAATAGGGCCATCTTTGAAAGTTTCTAATCTGCCCAGCCTTGAATGAGCCTTTATTATTTACTGCCAAGTCCATTTGCTCTGATACTCGAAGCAAGTGATCTATGGAGCGTAAATGCAGCCTGAATAACAACTAACCCCTCTTAGCTGGGCATTGGCATGGCTGCTGGTGTCAAAATTTATGCTTTTAACAAAGCAGGGTGTAACTAGCCTGGGGCCATGTTGTGCTGAGCTCCATAAAAAGCAGCTGAAAAAATCAGTGTTGTTGATTTCAGCCAACTTCTCCAGATAGTACTGGATTTAATCCAGCCTTCTCAAGTATCCATGGTTCCCTCCCAGCTTTGAACCATCTGATGAGCTCGCTCCACTCCATCCTCCAAGTCATTACAATATAGTATTGGAGCCAGAACAGAGCCCTGTGGGATCCCACTGGATTCCTCCTCCCAGCTGGCCCTGAACCACTGATGATTATACTCTCTAGTCACGTAACTCTCTTATAGCAGTAGCCATGTTTCTCCTCAAAGGTAGCTGCATTTCAGTGGTGGGTGACATCTACATTTACAAGGTGAAAATCTGCTCTCACCTGCCCTAGTCCAGTCCCATTGACTGCACTGGAGTTGGCCCTATTTTAAATGAAAAGAAAGTTTGGCCCATCGTCTAAGTCGGGGTGGGCAAACTACAACCAGGGGCCACATCAGACATTTTAATCTGGCCCTCGAGCTCCCACCGGGGAGCAGGATCCGGGGCTTTCCCCACTCTGGCACTCCAGCCGGGGAGCAGTGTTGGGGGTTTGCCCCGCTCCACACATGTCGTGGCTCTGCACGGGTCCCAGAAGCAGCGGCATGTCCCCACTCTGGCTCCTAGGTGTAGGGACAGCCAGAGGGCTCCTCACACTGCCCCCGCCCCAAGTGCGGCCCCCGCAGCTCCCATTGGCTGGGAACCGCAGCCAATGGGAGCTGCAGGGGTGGCACCTGCAGATGGGGCAGCATGCAAAGCCACCTGGCCATACCTCCGGGTAGGAGCCAGAGGTGGGACATGCCGCTGCTTCTGGGGGCTGCTTGAGGTAAGCACTGCCCAGAGCCTGCACCCCTGACCCCCTCCTGTGCCCCTGCCCCAGCCTTGAACCTTCTCCCACCCTCCAAACCCCTCATTCCCAGCCCCACCCCAGAGCCCGCACACCCAGCTGGAGCCTGCACCCCAACCCCCTGCCCCAGCCAGGAGTCCCCTCCCACACCCTGAACTCCTCATTTCTGGCCCCACCTGAGACCCCACTCCCACACCCAACCCCCAATTTCATAAGCATTCATGGCCTGCCATACAATTTCCATACCCAGATGAGGCCCTCAGGCCAAAAAGTTTGTCCATCCCTGGTCTAAGTGCTTTGTGATCCTTGGAATTGTACAGTGCTATGGAAACATCCTTTTTTATTATATAGATCCATCTAATCCCCATTTCTTTATCTTCCCTCTGGGACATCCCCCTCACTGAAATGCTGCACACCCCCTAAGACAGAAGTGAAGTTGGTTCAAAGTGATTATTTGTGAGGAATCTTCTGTTTCTCACAGTATTTGCCCCTAGGCACTTCTGACAAACTGCCTTATTAGCTCACCGTTCTAACAACTGACCAAGGTTTTGTCATTAATCTTGTTGCTCACTAATTTCCTGCTTTTTCCTTGTTCCTTCGAAAACAGGAACCAGCCCAAATTCCCCTTACATTTACACTGATTCAGCCCCACTGACTTCCAGAAAACCACCTAACAGAATGTGCCCCTCTCCACACACACTTGCCCTTTTCCTGTGCCCTGGGAAGGAGATCTCATCCCCATGGAGCCATTGGTCCCACCCTCCCTTTACCCTGCTTCCAGCATTTATTCTTTAGTCATTTCCTTGGTTCCAGTACTCCCACTGCTGCTAGCCCTTTAGCTCAGTCAGGCCTTGCTGATGTGCATATGCTCAAGTCAGCAAGAAAGTTTTAACCTGCTTCCTGAGATCCCTTCCTTACCCACTTAGCTATCATTGCATTGAGTATCCTGTTACCAGTGGCAATTTTAGTGAAGCTTGAAGCAAAGTAGCTAGTGAGCAATTCTGCCTTCTCTCTGTCCTGCTGCCATCTCCCCTTCCTGGCGGGGGGTGGTGGGGATATAGTCCTATCTACACACAAAATCACTTCACCCAACACTGGGGTATTAGGCAGCAGCTGTTTACAAGTGCCCAGCAGTGTTCAGTGACAGTTTACAACAGAAAGTGCAGAAGAATCCTATATCCAGTGGAAACTGCAGGAGGAGTTTAGGAAGCAGAATATAATTATTGGAGTTGAAACTTGACCTGAGCATTTGGATTAATATCCCATCCATTACACACAACCCCCCCTCCCCCCGCCCCCGCTGCCACCAAAAAGAAGTACCCGGGGATCTTTAATGATCACAGGTGGTCAGCACGGCTGTTTAAAATCTCATTTGATAGGCAGCCGCACAAAGCTCCTGAGCATTGGGCTGAGGCATGGGTTCAGTACCTACTCCAAAGGTAGCGTGCCCCCAACTGAACCACCCCCACCATTGCCTGCAGCACCCCGAGGTTTCCTGGCACTGGCCTAGCTTGCCCCTACTTCACTTGAAATAGATCAGCCCCAAGGGATTATAGCTGCAAGCCACAAGCAGCCACCGCCATTAGAAGCCCCTGTCAGTATCAAATGCCTGTCGTACCGTGCTGTGGGTTGTGTCTGCGCTGCGGAGGTATGGGCAAGGGCCTGAGCAGAAGTTGGCGAAGTAACCCTTGGGCTCATGGACCCATTTCCAACCCAGGTCCTGTCGGAAGTCGATGTAGAGAGGACGCACACAGCAGTTCTCCTCCAAGTTCCTGACACAAAACATTGGCACAAAGTGAATTCAAGGACATAGGAAAGATGGGAGCTTCTGCCCCTCCCCCACGTGACTCAAGGGCTTCATGCCCCATTGAAGGATACAGTCTTTTAAGTAGAAGGAGCTATTATCTCCAATGCCTGGTCTGACTGCGTGACTAGGCCCGATGCTACTCTGGGAGAAACATAGTTTTGGGTGACCAGGCTGCATGGCTACTACAAACAGAGCTGGGAGTACCAAGAGAGAGGGAGGTCTGCAAATATGGCAGTGCTCAACTTCTACCACCAGGGGACACTCCCATCAAGATGTGGGGAAGGGAGAGGGAAAGAACCTGGATACATATGAAAATTCCTTTTAAAAGCAGAAGTGGAACATCAGAAACAAATCATAACGGCCAAGCGTGGGCACACCATGTTCAGCAACTCCCAAAATATCCATCAAAAGACCCAGCCTTGGTTGGATGACATGGCAAGTTCCAGCTCACACTGATAGTTCAAATGTGTCCTGCAGGAGGCAGTTCAAGTCCCCATAGGTCACACTCACTGGCTAGCTGCTCAGCGGCAATAGTGGGGCTGTTTTTCCAATCTGTGTCAGTTTCTCCTAGGACTCCAGACACCACTGAGCTCTTGTCCTGGGATGAAGAAGCAGCATCCTGAGCTGGCCCAGCACAGCTCTGCCTTTAAAAGCGCCCTGGGGAGTGCACTGATTCACAAACATCTCAGAGGACCCTGCTTATCCCAGCAGTTTCCAATGGGCTGGAAGCTTCCAGGTGTTTCCATGTCACCTGGCAAAAAAACAGCAGCTATCCCAGAACTGGTGATCCTGCTGCTGCTTGACTGAGGGGGAAGGATAACGCCAGAGGTAGGTGGGGTCCTTGCTTACCGGAAGCAGTAATTGGTGTCTAGAGCTCGTTTCTTCCTGTAACCTCCCAGAGCTGGACTCTCAAGCCGATGTGGGGGTAACATCATCAAAATCAGGTGGGGGTTGTGAAGGTCCTTCTGCTTCTTCAGCCGCCCCAAGTCCCCACGCCCATGGTCATCCTCACTGTCAATGCCTGAGGACAGAAAAAGGCACCCTCCTGTAAAGGGTTTGCCTCAAAGCAGAAAGGGGACTGTATGGACCGAGGAAGGTGTGGAGAGAGACCCCAGAAGACCTTTCAGTGACCTGGACATGACTGTGTAATGCTTTCTCCCACTCCTAACCTAGGGAGAAGGGGACTCAATCTCCCTGTTACATTCACTCCTGGACTTCTTCCCAGACTGCACCCTAACTGGACCCTCACTTGGCCAGCGTGAATTTGGTTGTCACTGGCCTGAAATAGAGGCTTGTGGGCCACTTGTTTTACTATTTACAAACTGCTGGTCAGGCTGTTAATCAGTCCCCCTCTCTCTTGGCTTCAGTCCCAGGACAAGCAGAAAGATGAATGGTTTAACGATGTCAGATCATTGGCACTCTGCAGAAATAGCCTCAGAAATGGAGCTGGTGGGGGCTAGTGGCTACAGCCCAAGGCTCAGAGCCAAGAGATTCCTAGTTCTTAACCCAGCCAAGCCACTGTCTCTCTATGCCACCTCAGGCAGGATGTCCGATTCCTGGTGCTTCAGCCACCCTATCTGGAAACCAGAGTGAAAAACAGAATCTCACGAGAAATCTGAGAATGCAGCAGAGTCAAACTTCCCAGAGAGAGGTTACAACACACAATTACCCCTTTCTGCACACATCCATCCATACACACATATATATACACTCGTGTACTTAGCGGCACACACACTCTAAACAAAGAATTCATGCAGTGAAACAATCCACGTGCAAGCCCATATCTATAATCACTACATGTACATGGGGTTCCCTGGGTGTAAAATACTCAAACATTCAGATCAAACTGGAGAGTCAGTTCTTCTGCAGCTGCTCCATGCTCCTCTCTCCCATGAGGTTCCCCCAACCCTTGCCCCTTGTCACCTTTGAACTTGACCTCCAGCACCTCGTTAAAGTTTTCCAAGATGTCCCCATTGGGCTGAAAGGTGTGACATGGACAATGGATGCTGATCTCCAGACCCAAGTTGGACTCTGCAGAGGAAGAGGTGACTCCATGAGAAACGCAATTCTAGCTATATGAACTGTCCTTCAACTTACGAAGAGAGTCCCAGGGAGGCAAGAAACCCCATAGCTCCTAAGATCTGGGATCAGCACAAGGGCTGCTGGATGACATGGGAAGTGGGGACCAGCTATTATCTTAAAAAGGAGAATGAGAGGCTTCACTTGTACCAACAGCCATGCCCTTGTTAAAAGGAACCTTCTCCTGAGGGGAGGAGGACATTTATGGCTAGATTTTCTAAAGCACTCAGCACCTAACAGCATCTGTTTTCTTTAGTGGGTGCTATTGGAAGCTGAACCCTTCGTGTTCAAATCTGGCCCTAAGTGTCCATGTTAAGTCAGTTTTCTTCCCCATCACTGCTCCACTAACAGGCCTCCATCTACTGCTGGAGGAAGAGTCCTGAAGGCAAGTGAGTGTGACATGAATAAATGTTTCACTGGGAGCATTTTGCCCAGCCGTGATCAGTACAGCAGCTGCAGCCTCCTGTTTTTGTTGATTTTCCATTTAAGTCACACAGATTTTCCTGACGTAATGTATTTCTTCATATTAATGAAAACTTCCTGAGACCTGCCATACTGTGTGGTCACAAGAGAGGTTCTCATGGTAGCAGGAATCTGTTGACACAAGAGTCTTACAGAAGCTCCTAGTCTATGTCTTTGTATGAATGGAAATGGCTGTCTGTCTGTGGTATTTCTAAGGTACCTGTCACTTTGATATCTAAGCACCATCCACATTGTGACCACTTGCATTGCACATTATCAGCCAGCATGACTGCCCAAAACTAAGTGTGATACAGGTACTGAACTCAAGCCATTAAGGACAGAAGTTGGACTGCTTTAAAATAGGAGCCAACAAACTCATGGCTCATCCTTCCTGAGACTGGCTTCATGCCAAGTGCCTGCATTCCAGCTTTCAGTGACACCCAGGTTCCAGCTGTGAGGGTAATCAAGCTGTGACTCTTGGTACCTGTGATCCAACTATGAGGGGTACTGAGAGTTATCTCGTAACTGTTCGCTGACTCTGCTGAATGATAGCAGAGGCAAAACTATTAATATGTTCTCAGCCACAGCCCTTTGTACACTGTAATACTGTGGCCTCTATCTAGCTAGATGTGTCAGACAAATGCATTAGACTAGAAGCTCTGGTATTCCCTCACCTTTACACCTGTGAGATTTTAAATAGGCAAGAGAATCAGGATTCTTGGTCCCACCACATTGTTTGCAGTTCTAAGGGAGCTCAGCCTCTTGAAGAGGAGGAAACCTAGCCACTATCATGTCCTGTAGAGAATGGGAACTCCAGGGAGGGCTAGGTAGCTAAAGGAGTATGGAGGAGGCACACCAGGGCAGCTCCTTGTGGGTAGTCTTGTCTCAAACTGGGCAGAACTGCTTTTGTTGGAACCTCACTGCCTTGGACTGAGGGAACTGTCCTTTTCTAGAGGGAGATGAGGTTTTCCTCTGTACGTTATCTGAAGGAATGGCACTGGTGGCTCCCTGAGCGAATCAGACCCTCCACCCAGGCCTGTCTGAGACAGCAAGACCCCTACCTCTGCGCAGGAGCCACTCACGCACAGTCTCAGTGACATCGAAGGACAGCCACTCGGCAAAGCCCCTCGTTTGCACATTCCTGCCGCTGAGGTAGCGCTGCTTTGCTATGTGTTCGTCAGGCCGGAGGATCTGTGTTGGGAGGAGACACAAAGGGAATCAGCCAGTGCAGCATGGCTGGGGAGCAGAGACACCTCACATTCTTTATTTCCCCACCAGGGTTAGATTTGTTATGAAGTAATCCAGGAGGAGTGTGCCAGGGAGGGATACACTGGGAATGACTTCATCTTTCCTTCAGGAATACTCTGTCACAGGTGAGAGTGATACCCATTCTCTAGGCACAAACTGGAGCATTGCATGGGACCTTTACAAAGCATCTTGCTCTTAGAGGACTGGCCAAACCTTCTCCTGCTGTGTCCCAGTGGCAGGGGAGGGTTGAGGGAGTGCTAGCCTGGGCTGTAGGAGAGCTGGGTTCAATTCCTGCTCTCACCAACATCCTGTGTGACCTTGGGCATGCCTCTTAGTTTCTCTGTGTCTCAGTTACATTTGTAAAATGAGGATAATAGCTCTTACCTGCCTCACAGGGGTCTTGGGAGGATAAATACATTAAAAATTGTGAAGTTCTTAGATACTGTGGTGATGGGGGCCATGTAAGTACAATAAATAGGGGTGTAACTCTGGAGAGGCATGGAATACTGCAGCAGATGGGAACCTTTAGGAGAGGGCACCATGCCAGGATACCCAGGGTATCTGAGAATGAGTGAGCAGGAAAAGGGGCAGCAAAGACCCAGGGGAGAAAAGGACCTAAAAAGGTCAGGCTGAGGTGGCTGCCTGCGCTGGGGGAATTAAGAAGGTTTTAGCCCCTTCTTGCCCCCTGCCTTTGCACACCCTAGTTCTGTTTAGCCCTGAGAGCCACAGCCAAGCTGCCCCCTCGTCCTGCCCCCTAATGCATGGAGGTGGGGGAGAGCCACTCACCTGGAAGAGCTCGATGCGCTGCTCGCTGCGTTTGGAGCTTGGGTTGGGCATTCGCAGCACCCGGAACTCAGCCCGGAACAGATTGGTGCTGTTCTTCTCTGCTGAGGACACGTTGAAGCGGAAGACATTGGAGGTGATGCTCTTGGGGCAGATGCCCAACTCATCTAGGAGACAGAGAGGGAGGCTGAGGGCCATGGGCTAGAGTAGGAGGGCCTGGGCAGAACAGCACAGCTAACCCTGTGAGCAGCAGTGGATTGGCAAGGGGCATTCTGAACAAAGCCTGCCATTTGAACTTCTGCCACGTTTACACTGCAGTCTGACTGTCCTGGCTGAAGAAAACAGATGGGGGCAAATTCTCCACCCAAGCCTGCTCTAAACCAGAGATTTTTCTGCAAAATTTTCCCACTGATGCTACCATTGTTTCATCTTAACCAGCCACGGCAATAGAGGGCCCCAGGTAGATGAGTCACCAGCATTTTTTATTCCATGTCATCTAACCGAGCTCAGGGCTGGTTTAATCAACACAGGTTTAAAATGCCAGTGGCCATGCAATCCGCATCTGCACTAACGCTCCCACTGTTGCTGTCACCAGGGGAGTTGAACAGCATTTTTCTGGAGTAGACAAGGCGTCATGTACATGAGTCCCACCCCACTAAAGGCAAGCGAATACCTCTGGATTTACATCACCATCTCTGAGCACAGGACCTGGTGCAGTTGTCTTTGAACCTTAGTTTCACAAAATTCTCTTAGAAAAAACTATTTGAATATGGCGCTGTCTCCTGGAATGAAAACTCGTCAGAGGTCACAAAGCATGAGGCAAGGAGGGGAATTTGGGGGTGTTGTCTTGTAGGTACTAGGCCTTAATGCCAAGTCCTAATCTTCACTGATGGACTGGCTGAAGGACTGACATCGGATACTAGCCGCAAACACCAGCAAGGACAAAGAAATAATCCCAAGGGACCTAGAGAGATTAGACCAATGGACTGGAAATAACAGAATGGGGCAGCCTGCTGGGGAAAAGTACTCAGACCCCAGATACCCAACAGGAAGCGAGGGGAGGGGCCTGGAGAATGGATATGGTATGAGTCAGAAGAGAGGCCCCACAGAATGAGCCTCACCTCATCCAACATATTGTACTGCCTCTGTTCTCCCCCTCCCCTCTCCTCTGCCCTAGGCTTACAGAACTGCCCAGCCGTACCTGGGAGTGCAGCTCCCTGAACTCATGCTTCACCTTCATCCTGGGTACAGAACAGCCCTCATGACTTCCACCTCTAAAGCCAGCATCACCCTGGCCCCTTCAGTCCCTGCTCCTCTTTGCCCCCGTATGCCAGTTTACTGCTAGCTGCATAGAGCATGCAGCTTCTCACGTGCTGCAGACCCAGCACAGTGAATGGGCCCTCAGTGGGGCCTTAAGCACTGCTCTATTGTGTCATTTGATGTGACATTTGTGTTGGTCTTAAGAAAAGAATTATCCCATGTTTCTGCTACAGTCCCAGCACGTGACGAACAGACAGGAGGCCCTGTTAATCCTGAAATAACACCCTGGTCTCAGACACTTCTCTTCATGGCACCATCAGCTTCCAAAGGAAACAGGGCAGCAGGCTCTGAAGAGAGGGGCTAGTGTAAAACCAGCACCTTGGAGAGGAGACAAACCTATCCACAAATGGACATAAGCTCCCACCACAAGTTCCCAGGGCCAGATTCTGCTCAGCATGCCATTGGTTAAATCCACAGTCACTCCAGTGAAGACAAAGGCCCTTCTCTTGATTTACACCCAGACTCAGAGAGCAGGAGTGCAAGAGTTCATGGGGATTCACCCCCTGGATGCTCTGACTTTCCAGCCAAGCCAAGGTGTAAGACAAAATGCTGCTCCCATTGAACTTGCTTGGGAGTTTTGCCATTGGCTTTTTTGGGACCATGGTTGGAACAACTTCCCCATCCAACAGGATTTATCTGATGCATTGCTCTCACGCAGGAGACAGATGCTTGGTGCATAATGGGTGAGTATCCCAGAAATGGCTCAGATCCCTATAGCAGCAGCAGACAGGATGCTCACGCCCACAACTCAGCAGCAGACTGAGGACATGCCAAGCCATGCTGTGATAATGGGCAGGTAGGTTCTTGTAGCAAACCATGAGTTCTTAGTTTTCACTCCACAGAAAGGTGCTGTCTCTCAAATGACACATGAAATCAAGGCCTTGGCCCATATGCTCATTAACAGTCCCAGGGCATCCTCCTGGAAGAAGCATAACTTGGGCAATTCCACTCTGCCCCTAGGACCACTCTGTGGTTCCAGGTAGATACTGTCTTTCACTTCACTTCCCGTCCTAAACAGTTTTATAGTGTTTCTAGTCACTATTAGCCAGGTTGCACTTCCATTCCAGAGGTGTCTGCCTATCAGTGGTGGGTGAAGTGGTTCCTATATCCATGTACATGCTTTACCCTATGTGCAGTGCAGTTAAGGCTTAGTTAATTAATGTGTATAACAGACCCTGAGATCCTTGGCTAAAAAGTACTAGAGAAAGGCTATTGTTTTTATACCTTATCCCTCTCCTGCTCTCACCACATCCTCTTCTTTCTGTCTGTCTAATCTTTCTAGCCCTCATCACCTTGTTATCTGAGCACATCCCAGTATTTACTGGTAGAACTAACAATCTTTCTTTCTTTCTTTTCAGCGTGTAAGAGAAATAGCTTGTTTATAGTTTTTTCCATTTACTATGAGTGTGCTGTACAAAAAAGGCTTTGTTGAGAGAAAGCTAAGCTGATAGTTCTGTATTTCATTCTGAATGTAGTCAGGTCCATGCCCAGTCTTGTCTCTTGTGGTAGACTGGGCCCAACTCCTATGAAATCTCTGTCTCCAGTACTCATTAGCCTCACCCACTGGTTGCCCATTTCATTGATCTGGTGGGATGAAGCTGTCGCTGGAGGTCCTGGTCACAGAGGAAGAGTGATCGACCTCTTAGGAAGTTAGAGCCAGTCCCACCAGAGGCACGTAGAGGGAGTTTGAATATCAGGACAGAGATTTCAAACTGGATTCTGGGCTTGATCGGACACCAGTGCAGGGATCTACCTAAGCAGACAGGTGTTTGGAACCAGCTACACCTGTTCCAGAGTCTGGTGCTTCATTTGTGGATCACGTGAGTTGAAGTAACTGAGCCTGGAGATCATGAATGCATGGATATCCCTGTGGCCAGGTCTGTGTCTGATAGGGTGGGGTGCAGGCTGATGGCCATTCATCATTGAATGGCGCAGTTTTTGCCACCATTGCATATTTGGGTGTCCAGTAGCACCAAGAAGCCCAAAAGGGCTCAGGGCTGTGGGCTGACTCAACAATCTGAAAGCAGATGCCTTCGATTGTAGAGGATGTGATACAGAAGGTAAGTTCTTCAAAATGCTTCCTCTTCTGACCAGTGTAACCTCAGCTTTGCCTGAGTCAGTATTAGCCAGCTGCTCTGATCCAAGTGCTAATTTGAGGAAGGCCCTGAATGAGATGGTGCTGTTTGTTTGATACAAAGGAGAGATGGAGCTGGGTATTGTCTGATGGCACTTCTGCCCATGTTGTCTCACCAGCTCCGCCAATGGCTCATATAGATGTTGAATAATATGAGGGAGAGGATTGAGATGTGTGGGTCTCTGCAGTTGAGGGCTTTGGACGTGGAGGGACAATTGGCCAAAGGACCCAGTGGGTTTGGTATAACTGCACCCCTCTCCCAAGATGGCCTCTGTTTTGTGACATGAGGCCAAGCAAGGTCACTCGCTGGCAGATATGAGTCCTCCTCTCTGAGACCATCCAGTCAGCACTCAAAACGTAGCTGGGGCTGAGTCACCTGAATCTCAGGAGACCCTGGATTCCTGGAGTAGAGGGACTTGGAGGGGCAGAAGGGGATTATTCTGATTATTCTTTTAAGATTGGTTCTTGTAGGTTTTTATCTCCAGATTTATGTGCTTTGGAGAGACAATGGCATCCTTCTCTTCTTTAATGAATCTCAGCTCTCTCACCACCCCCGCTCTAATATTGCAGAGCCTCCAGACACACCCATGAGTTGCGAGTGTGGCAGCAGGGTATTTGACTATCTTTGGCTGCTGCTCCCTCACCCCATATTCCCTGTGGCCCCCTCTCTTCTGTCCCCTTGAAATCCCATCTGTGCAGTACAGTGCAGGGCAGATATCAGTAGCCTACATGCTGAATCCAGCCGCCTGTGTATGTGAAGGGAAACACAGAAGGCTTCATGGCTTCAACATCTCTCTCTCTCCTACTTTCCCCAGGTAACTGGTGGTCTCTCTGGTTGTCTCTCTCTGCTGGTCTCCAGAACAGGCTGCTTGCCTCGGGTGTGAGAAGTGGGTGACTCACACTTGTCACTTATTAATTGTGGCATATGGCTCTGAGTGCGGGTTGGGCTCTGACAATGGGATAATAGTGGTAATAATGATAATGGGTTAATAGTGGTTTGGGGCTCCCTACAGCAGTGGTTTTCAAACTTTATTTCTGGCGACCCAGTTGAAGAAAATTGTTGATGCCTGTGACCCAACAGAGCTGGGGATGAGAGGTTTGGGGTGTGGGAGGGGCTCAGGGCTGGGGCAGAAGGTTGGGGTGCAGGGATGAGGACTGTAGGGTGGGGCCAGGAATGAGGGGTTCAGGGTGCAGGAGGGGGTTAGGGCTCTGGGCTAGGGGTGCAGGTTCTGGGGTGTGGCCGGGGATGAGGGGTTTGGTGTGCAGGAAGAGGCTCCGGGTTTGAGGGGGCTCAGGGCTGGGGGAGGGGATTGGGGTGCAAGATTGGGGCGTGGGCTTGCCTTGGGCAGCTCCCGGTCAGCAGCACAGCGGGGGTGCTAAGGCATGCTTCCTGCCTGTTCTGGCACCGCGGACCATGCTGCACCCCGGAAGCAGCCAGCAGAAGGTCCGGCTCCTAGGTGGAGGTGCGCAAGTGCTTGGGGCAGGGGCCCCGTGGCCCCCCCACCTCGGAGCCGAACCTGCTGTTGGCCGCTTCCAGGGCGCAGCGCGGTGTCAGAACTGGTAGGGAGTAGCCTGCCTTAGCCAGGCAGCACTGCCAATGGGACTTTTAATGGCCCGGTCGGTGGTTCTGACCAAAGCTGTTGTGACCCAGTGCCTTACATTCCGCGACCCACAGTTTGAAAACCACTGCCCTACAGGCTGCTTGATGTGGACAGCACAAGTGGGCAGGGCTGGGGAGAGGACTGTAGTGGCACCACTGTCCCTTTAGAAATAAATTAGGAGACTCTTTTAAGCCAGTGGTGTTCAGCTCCTCCCCCGCATACTGCTTGCAAGGCTGGGGATGGGATGGGAACAGGGACGGCCGTTCACCCGAACACAAACAGCCTGTGTTTTGGAGGGTTTGCTGACGACCTTGGACAGAGCACTCTGCTCTCTAGGGAAGTGAGACATTCCTTGAGCAATGGCCACCTTCCCCTGCTGTGCTTTAGTGCCCTGGGTAGCACAGCAGAAAGAGCATTCCCTCAAGTGACCGAACAGCTCTGATCATGGATGGGGTCAGGTGCCTGCTTTTCTAATATAACCAGGTTCGCCCTGCTGCAAGCTCACTCCTCAGCTTTCCCATTGTCAAGTTGGTGTCCTGGAGAAGGATGAGGTCTCCAACCCAGTGAGTTGTTCAGCTGAAGGTTTGGAGTTAGGAAAGTTTTGAGCATGGCTACGTGTGCATGTGTGAGACTCCCCTGTATCAGCCCCTAAGATCCTTCACAGGAATAAGACTGGCTTATGGCTCAGAATTTGCTCTAAGATCACCACCTGAGGATGACAGCATCAGGGGACAGTTAAACATTAGCCACTTTTGAAGACATAGGGCCAAATTCAACCCTGTTGTAAGTGAATTAAACTCCACTGACTTCAGTGGGGATGTGGCTGCTTACACAGGACTAAATTTGACACAATGTCTCCCATGGCAACTCAGGTCCCAAGATGTCTCTCCCCAGGACACACACTGGCCAGTCCCGGGAATTCAGTCCAAATAGCACTTTGAACCCAGTGTTCAGTCATATACTGGGCATTCTTGATGGGAAAGGTTAAATAATTTTAGTGCTAATCAAAATAAGAGACCAGCAGAATAAGAGACCTGGTAGTGATGGGTGACTTTAACTACCCAGACATCTCTTGGAAGAGTAATATGGCAAAACACAAAATTTCCAATAAGTTCTCTGAATGTATTAGTGATTGCACACTGCAAACTATCTTGATTCAAAGGAAAGATAGGAAGAATAGTAAGAGGCCAATACGGATCCATCAGGAGCTATTTAATGACCTGAAAATCAAAAAGGAATCCTACAAAAAGTGGAAAAATGGATGGATTGCTAAGACAGAGTATAAAAGAATAGCACAAGCATGTAGGGACAAAAATCAGAAAGGCTAAGGCACAAAATGAGTTACACCTAGCAAGGGACATAAAAGGAAATAAGATGAGGCTCTTTGAATGCAGTAGGAGCAAGAAAAACAAAGGAAAGTGTAGATTCTCTGTTTAAAGGGGAAGGAAGACTAATAATTGATGACATCAAGAGGGCTGAGGTGTTTATGTCTATTTTGCTTCAGTCTCCACTAAAAAGGTTAAAGGTGACCAGGTACTTAATGCAATTAATATTAACAACAAGGGGGAAAAATATGTTAAGAAATAGGGAAAGCACAGGTTAAAGAATAAGTTAGATGTGTTAAAGTGGGCAGGGCCTGATGAAATTCACCCTAGGGTACTTAAAGACACAGGTGCCAACTTTTGTCGCCGGTGGGTGCTCGTGCCCCCCCACTCCTGGCCCCACCCCTGCCCCACTCCACCCTCTCCCTGCCCCTATTGGACCCCTCCCCAAATCCCCACCCCAGCCCTGCCTCTTCCCCGAGCACGCTGCGTTCCCCCTCCTCCCCCCCAGTGCTTGCCGCGCGAAACAGCTGTGGGAGGGGGGAGAAGCAGGACGCGGCGGTGCACTCAGGGGAGGAGGCGGAGTGGAGGCAGAGGTGAGCTGGGGTGGAGGGGCAGGTCGGGGAGCTGCCGGTGGGTGCAGAGCACTCACCAATTTTTCCTCATGGGTGCTCCAGCCCCAGAGCACCCACGGAGTTGGTGCCTATGCTTAAGGAACTAGCTGAAGCAATCTCAGAACCGTTAACAATTATCTTTCAGAACTCCTGGAGGATGGGTGAGGTCCCAGAGGACTGGAAAAAGGCAAACAGAGTACCTATCTTTAAAAGGGGGAACAAAGAGGACCCAGGGAATTATAGGCCTGTCAGCCTGACTTTAATAACTGGAAGAATACTGTCGTAAATGATTAATCAATGTATAGGTACCTAGAGGATAATAGGATTTCAAGGAATAGCCAGCATGGATTTGTCATCAAATCATGCCAAACACATCTAATTTCCTTTGACAGGGTTACTGGCTTAGTGGATGTGGGGAACCAGTAGACATGATATATCTTGATTTTAATAAGGCTTTTGATACACTCCCACATGACACGCAAACTAGGGAAATGTGGTCCAGATAAAATTACTATAAGGTGGGTGCACAACTGGTTGAAAGACTGTACTCAAAAAGCAGTTATTAATGGTTCACTGTCAGACTGGGAGAACAAATCTAGTGAAGTCCCACAGGGGTCAGTCCCAGGTCTGGTACTATTCAATATTTTCATGAATGACTTGGATGATGAAGTGAAGAGTATACTTATAAAATATGCAGGTGACACCAAGTTGGGTGGGGTTGCAAGCACTTTGGAGGACAGGATTAGAATTCAAAACAGCCTTGACAAATTGAAGAATTGATCTGAAATCAACAAGATTAAATGCAATAAAAATAACTACAAAGTACTACACTTAGGAAGGAAAAATTAAATGCACAGCTATAAACTGGGCATAACTGGCTAGATGACTGTACTGCTGACAAGGATCTGGGAATGTATCTCAAATGGAATATGAGTCAACAATGTGATACAGTTGTGAAAAAGCCTAATATCTTCTGGGGTGTATTAACAGGAGTGTCATATGTAAAACACGAAGGTAATTGTCCCACTCTACTTGGCACTGGCTCAGCTGGAGTTCTGTGTCCAATTCTGGGTGCCACTCTTTAGGAAAGATACGGACAAACTGCAGAGTGTCCAGAGGAGAGTAACAAAAATTATAAGAGGTTTAGAAAACCTGACCTATGAGGAAAGGTTGAAAGAACTGGACATGTTTAGTCTTGAGAAAAGAAGACTGAGGTGGGGCCTGATAACAGCCTGCAAATAGGTTAAGGGCTGTTATAAAGAGTAGGGGAATCAATTGTTCTCCATGTCCACTGAAGATAGGACAAAAAGTAATGGACTTAATCTGAAGCAAGGGAGATTTAGGTTAGATAGTTGTAGTTAAACTCTGGAATAGGCTTCCATGGGAGTTGTAGAATCCCCCTCATTGGAGGTTTTTAAGAACAGGTTGGACAAACACCTGTCAGGGATGGTCTAGGTTGACTTGGTCCTTCCCCAGCACAGGGGACTGGACTTGATGACCTCTTGAGGTCCCTTCCAGCCCTACATTTCTATGATTCTGTGATTAAAGAGTCTGCCAAATAGTGGCCCAGTGATGTTGCAACTTTCCCCCTCATCCCTTTTAATGCACCTCAGTCCTGGCCTGCACCACCCCCTGCTCTTCCATTCCTGCTCTCCCCCTGCCAAGGTGTGCCAATGCACCTCAAATGCCAGCCTTCAGCCTCCTATTATCTTTACTCACATTGCTCCTGCATTTGAACAGGCTCCTTCTTTCCTGGTACCAACCATCCTCCTTCTACCCCTCCAGAGACAGCATCCGAACCCTCTCCTTTCACCTCACCTTATTCTGCTGTGCTCCACTGTGGTGCTATCTGACACCATTTTCATGTCCAAACCATATTTGTCTATAGTGTGTCTATCTGATTTTGACTGTAAGCTGATTTTAACTCAGGGCAGGGACCTGGCCTACCAACGTGTTTGCAGAGCACCATTAATGGCATTATAGTAACAGCTCTCCTTCCTGCCTTGCAGTCTTCCCTGCTCCTTGAGTCCTGGTGTCTCCTGAGAAGATAACTAATCATATAACCACATGGCATACAGTCTGCTAGAGATTAAATGAAATTAGTTGCATTACCCCATTGTACCCCTTATTCCACTTCATCATGGTAAGAGTAACGTAAATCTGGCAGTATGGCTGCAATCTGAAACTGCCACTACTGAGATGCAGCTCCTCCAGTACAACAGTGCCAGGAACCTCTGGCACCAAAACAGCATCCCCAATGCAATACTACAGCATCAGGGAACAGCCTGTATTGTGATATGACTGCATGTCCTCCCCTGTCTTCCAAAACTGGGGAATCTCCAGCACTGCCTGAATGGATTGCTCCGTGCCTACATCCACACAGCTTCTGAAACTGCAATCTGCTGAGGGTTTGTGTCTGCGCAGTCTCTAGGTCTCTGTATCTGCCCCTGAATCTGGTTACTGTCTGCATCTGTGTCTGCTCAACGTCTGCTCTGCACTTGCTCAACATCTGTTTTTCAGTGTCTCCTTGGTGTCTGTGTCCCATTGGGATCTCCTCTGCATCTACATCTCCTCAGCTTCTACTTTGGTGTCTGCTCTGCACCTGTGTGACCCTCTGTTCATTATCTGTCCCCTCAGCATCCCCTCAGTTTCTGCATCTGCTCAGCATTTTCTCAACCTTTGAGTCTCCTTGGCATGTATGCAATGTCTTGTCATTATCTGTGTCTCCTTAATCTCTGAATTTCCTCAGCATCTCCTCTGTCTCCCCTCAGTGGCTGAATCTCCTCAGCAGTTCCATCTCCCCAGTTTCTGTCTCTCCTCAGCACCTGCTTTCAGTCTCCTCAGCATCTCCTCCATGTCTGTCTGCCTTTCTCAGCACCTTTATCTTTGTCTTCTCTGCATCTGAGGACACTGCACAGAGTGAATGGGTCAAAGCCATCCCTGTTGTAACCACTGAAGCCAGCAGAGTTTTGCCACAGATGAATTTGGCCTGATGCCTGGGCCTCTGTTGTCCACATGAGAGACACTTTTAGATTTCTGTTACTAGTCCTTGTGGGTAAATTCAGCCTACAAGCCTCAAACTCTTTCCTCCTCTTCCCCTCCATCTTTTCCCTTTTCTTTCCTTTCTTCTTTTGTCTCTAGTCTCCTGTGTGTGTCTCTCTCCTCCCTTCCCCTCATCTTCAGGATCTCAGTGCTCCAGACATTGGCTGGGCTTGCTATTCCCTGGCTAGAGTCTGAGCTGATGTTATTCCAAGACACTGAAAAGCCCATCCCTTGCCTGTCCTGTTGCCAATGCTCAAACTCCTCCACCTGCTGCGGAGCTGCTCTCCAGCCAGCGCTTGGCCTCTTTTTTTAAAAAAAATCATGTTTTAAAAATTAATCTTTGGGTTTTTTTCAGACCCCTGTCTCGTCCGCGTCCCCCAGCTTCTCTCCAAACTCCCCTACACACTCTTTCCTAGACACCCCGCCCCCGGTTCTCTAATGCTCTGTCCAATGACTTGCTCCAGTCCCGCAGCACACACACTTGCTGCCCCCTATCCCGATAAGCAGTAATTTCAGAGCCCACGAGGACACCTAGTGGTAGGAAGGGGGCATGAGGCTGTTCCCAGCATTCTATCTGCCCTCAGACTCTGAGGGTTTCTGTCTGTGCAGTCTCTCAGCATTAGCCAAACTTCCTTCCCTCCTACTGCGCTTTGAAAATCTCTGCTGTAAACACGAGTCACATTCACTGAACATATATGTTCAAAGACATGCAAAAACATACGGATCTCAACTTCCCCATCTGAGCAGATACACACGCCAAGAAACACTGCACATTCCAAGGCATAAACTCTTCCCAAGCACGTACAAACACACATAGAGATGCGCACATCTCACACCCACTCAGGTATACCGCAAGACACAGAAACAAACATCTCATATGTCACTCCATCTTCACACAGGCCTGAAACACACAAGTACTCTTATCTCACTGGTAAGAAATGTAGATACCTATTTCAGACACACACACTGGTACTCACACATATATGTACACACACCTACTTGCACAAATGCACGTGTGCACACACAGATACAACATACATGCACATATATGCAGATGCAGAGTGACAATGTATCATATAGGGTGGGTACACACACGCACAAATAGGCCTGTACACACATATTCACCTTTGTACAGACATCTGCGTGACCATATGTACATGCATACACACCCACACCTATGCATTGTCAAACACATTTTGCAGCCAATGTGGTGTGGCTTAATCACCTGAAAAAAGCAACAAAAAAGGAGTTTGCTATGACTGTCACTTTTCTCTTGCTAGAGGTGGTTCAGGCCAAAGTAGAAGTGGCCACAATTATCCAGAAACCTGCCGCTTGGAATGACCACCAGGGTCCGTGAATGCCCCCCACCAGGAAACTTCGTCCCTTCCCGATGGAAGTCCTGAGTATTCTTCCTGCTTTCCCCCTCCTCTGTCCCATCCCGAAGGCTGCGGAGTCCTTTCCTTCTTCCCCTTACTCCCTCCGCCCTTTTCCTCCCGTGCCTGGAAAGCCCCTAAGCAGCCTTGCCTCTCAGCTTCATGCAGTGTGTGTCTGCTGCCGAGCCTTGGGTTCCTCCCAGGATGATGCCCTGAAAGCCAGGCACAGGAGCAGAGAATTACAGGGAACTTACTGTGCTCGGGGAGACCCTGGATCATGTCAAATTTGTGGATCTCCTTGGCGTAGTATGCGGACTCTAAACTGTCCTGAGCGCAGCTCTCCTCCTCCATCTCCTCCAGCAGCTCCCGGGTGCTGTTATACAGGGCCAGGATCTGGTAGGGCACATGAGCAGGTCCCACCGTCTCGGGGGGGCTCGTGAGCCTCAATTTGCTCAGGATCTGTCCCCTAATGGCCTCCACCCTCTTCTTCTTGATGTGGTCAAGGTCTAGGGTGGTGCAAGAGGAGAGCGAAAGGCTGACAGTGGCAAAGCTCAGCAGGCAGAGGACCACCAGAGCCCGTTGCAAGTGCATCTTCATGTGCGAGAGTAAAGAGGGGGCCACAACGGAGAGAGACCCCAGAGGAAGCGCAAGTGGGCTAGGGAGACCAGGCAGGGCTCTCGGTGCAGCCTCCCCAGATCCTGCAGACTGAGGCTTGGCAAGAAGGTGCATGAACTCACTGCGCTGTGAGAGATTCAGGACTTCCAGGAAGCGCTGGCAACACTTAGGAAGGAGAAACAGGCTCTGTGCCTCGGCGAGCCGGGATCCTTCTCCATGTGTCCAAGCAGGACCCGCTGAGCCAGGGCTCCAGGCAGACCAGGGCAGGGGAGGGGGCCTCCGCACGAAGCGCACTGCCAGGAACAGCAGCGACGTCGAAGCTCGACTGTGCCGTGGGGCAGCCTGGCAGCTCCAGAGGCAGGTCCCCGGGACCAACGAACTGCGGTGCACGTGTCAGGCGGGCAGGGCAGGGCAGCCCCCCGGGGCCGGGCAGGCGCGGGCTCGGCACTTGTTGCGGGCATGCACCATCCACGCGCTCCCCTTAGCTCACATCCCCTGGGGGGGGCAGGGTGGGGTTGGTCATTCGCTGCCGCTTGGCTCCATTGGCTGCTGACTCGGGACTGCGCGCAATTAAGCGACGGCCGGGCTGCACATCCCTCTGGCGTCTCCGCGGGGATCCAGGTAGGAGCGTGGGGCAGCCCTGCCCTGCCCCTCGCCCCGCTCCTAGGGGGTCTGCTGGCTGTATCCCCCAGCGCGCAGCCGGAGCCCTGTGCTCTCCGTGTCCCTTTCTCTCGCGCTCTCCGGCCCCGGGGCCCCCCTCGCTCCCTCACACACACTGACTCTCTATTCCTCTCGGCTGAAATTTTATACCTCCCTCCCATGACGTCTGCGGGCCTGCAGAGGGGCGGGGGAGGGACCTGCCAGCCCAGCCTTCAGCTTCAAACCGGGTTTAATGCGTCCCGCAGGCGCGGGGGAAGCAGAGCGCGCGGGAAGGACGCTGCGGGCTCCCCTGCTCTCCGGGCTGTCTGGCGTGGGGCCTGTTCCCCACCCTGCCTTTGCCCCCAGACACAGTCTCCCCTCAGTCCCGCTCGCTCCCCCCCTTCTCCTGCCAGCGCCCACTTCTTCCTCCCCAGCCCCTGATCGCGTTGTTCCCGGTGAGCAGGGGTGTGGCAGCGGAGCAGCGCCACCCTTGGACCTGGCCCTCCCTTCTCATTCCCTTGGGGTGACCCTGGAGGGAGGGAAGCCACCGCCCAAGCCGGACTGGCAGATCCCGAAATGGGACGTTGGCACATTCCTGGGCCTATAAGAAGAAGTCCCTTGTGCCCGAGGGGCGGAGGGGGGGGTGGTCAGCGCCCCGGGCCCCGCTCTGCTTTAATCGTGGTCGGGGCAGCTTCGCGGACAAGCCTGGTACGCGCTCCCGGGGCTGGGTGGGGGTTTCGGGAAGGCCAATGGCGCTCTCTGGTGGCGAGCACATGCCGGCGGCGCGGCTCCTAGGCAACCCGCTCACCCCCGCCGTTCCCAGACTGGGTTCCTTGCAGCCCTCGCTGGTGGTCCGCAGAGAGCTGGCGGGTGACTTGATGCTGGCGCCTCCGCCGATTTCCAGCTGCTAAATTGCATTAAAAGAAGCTAAAAATACATGACATACTTTGCTGATGTGCTTTTTTCCATGTGAGCAATTGCTGGAGTTGCTGTAGGGATGGGATACAACGGGGGAAGGGAAGGGACACGAGGGACGACGGGTGGTGGTGGAGGTGAGGGATGACAGGGCTGGGCAGGTAATGGCAAATGGAAAGGGAGGTGGATCCAGGAGAGGGCAGCAGGGTCTGGGAGAGGGGGAGATAGGAGGAGGATCCAGGCAATGGTGAATGGATGGGGAAGGGGGGCTGTCAGATATGGTTCCTGGCTGTGGGTAGGCTGGATCAAATCTTATGACCTAGATTCAGAAGGCCTGGACAAGTAGAGGTGCTATCTATTCTAAGTGCCTACATGGCCCCTCTCACCATAGTGTCTGAGCACTGCACAGTCTTTCATGTTTTTATTCTGTGAAGGAGGGAAGTATCATTATTGCCATTTTCTGGAAGGGGAACTGAAGCACAGAGAGCCTTTGGGTATGTCTACACTGCAAAATAATCCCCACAGCAGCAAGTCTCAGGGCCCTGGTCAACTGACTTGGGTTTGCCCTCTGGGGCTAAAAATAGCAGGGTGGACATTTCCACTGGAGCTAAAGTCCTGGCTCTGATACCCTCCGCCCTCCTCAGGTTTCAGAGCCCAGGCTCCAGCCCAAGCAGCAAACTCTACACTGCTATTTTTAGCCCCATAGCACCAGCCCCCACAACCCCAAGTCAGTTGACCTGGGCTCTGAGACTCGCTGCTGCAGGGTTGTTGTTTTTTTTGGGGGGGGGGGGTTGGTTGGTTATGGGGTTGGTTTTTGTTTTTTGTTTTTGTTTGTTTTGCAGTGTAGATATACCCTAAGTGGTTTGTCCAAGATCACACAGGAAGTTTGTGGCACAGCAGGGCATTTACTCAAGTCTCCCAAATCCCAGACTAGCACCCTGCCCACAGGACCATCCTTCCTCTCTATTCTTACCTCTTCTATAGCACTTTTCATGCCTAGATCTCAAAGTGCTTTACAAAGGAGGTCAGTGTCATTAAAAGTATCAGGGTTTCTGAACACAAGGGCAATTGGGGGCCAGGGGGCAGGCTGAGTACCAGCAGCTCTGAGCTGGCAGTCAGGGAGGAGAGTAGTCTAAACAGCTAAATGGGAGTGGAGCAAGAAGACTACAGCTGCCTCAGGAGTAAGGGAAAGAGAAGAGCGTGGCAGAGCTATAGGGTGGAGCTGCCAGTTACGGTCTGTAGCCTGGGCAAGCTGTATTAGCTGGTTGAGGTGAACCCTAGGTTCACTTTGACCAGTGATCATGTGTTAAAATACAACTTGTCCTGGCAACACTAATGGGGGTGCCAAAGAGAAGCACACTGCTGAGCATGCCTGAGACTCGCGTGTTACTGCTGTGACTGGAGAGAGGGGAGCTTGCATCAGGGCTTTCAGCTACAGGAAGCAGGAGTGGATTTACCATGAAACAAACTGTGTAGTGACATGGGCCCCCCAGTGACAGGAGGGCCCCCGAAATGCAGGACAAATCTCATCTGACAACCTGCCTCTGAGTCCCGGACGGCAGCGCAGCAGGGCTCAGGCAAGCAGGCTGCTTGCATGCAGTGGCTGATGGCCTCATGCCGCACCTGGAAGCAGTCATCTGCACGCCCCTGGCGGAGGAGCTGGGAGGTGGCTCCATGCGCTGCCCCTGCCCTGGGCAGCGAACAGAGACCTGCTGCCTCCCTCCCCCCAAGGGGCACACAGAGACATGCCAGCAACAGGGCTAAGGTGGCTCCCTGCCTGCTCTGCCTCTCTCCCTTCCTCCCTCCGCGCCGCACCCCTCCCAGAAGTGGCCAGCATGTCCCTGGGGCCCCTCCGGGAGGCGGTGTCTCCATGTGCTGCCCCTGCGCTGAGCGCCGACTCTGCAGCTCCCATTGGCCAAGAACTGCAGGCAATGGGAGCTGCAGGGGTGGTGCCTGCAGGCAGGGGTAGTGCCTGCCGGCAGTGGTGCGCGGAGACCCCCTGGCCCTCCCCCACCTAGCAGCCGCTGCCAGAGGGGTGTGTGTGCCTGTTGCTTTGGGAGCCCTGCCGGCCGACGTAAGTGCTGCCCCCTTGCCCCTTCCCACACCCCAACCCCCTGCCCCAGCCCAGAGCCAAACCCAGCACCCAAACTCTCTCCCAAAGCCTGACCCCTGCACCTCCTCCTGCACCCTAATTCCCTGCCGCAGCCCAGAGTCCGCACCCAGCACCCAAACTCCCTCCCAGAGCCCAACCCCCCACAGCCTCTCCTGCATCCCAACTCCCTGCCCCAATCAAGGTGCCTCACTTTATTTTCATTTACTTCTCATTACTTATAATATAGGAGGAGGATGAAGAAAAAAAGAATGAAAACTGGGGGGGAGATAAGAGAGTATGTCCTTTTTCTTGGCTGGGTCCCAAAGGGGGCCCCCCCCCAAAATGAAGCTGAGCACAGGGCCCCACTAACTTTAAATCTGCCACTGACAGGAAGGTAATTCTTTGTTGGAAAGGTGACATTTTAATTTCTCAGACAAGCCAGAGTAATATGTTGTGATGCAGTTTACAGACCCCACACTAAGGTTAAAGGAGCGGTGGAGCCGTAGTGGGCTAAGAAGGTCCTGCCCCTCAGCAGCTCCTGGAAAGGCTCCCTAGGGAGAACCTGTTTAAAAGAGAGCTCTGGCAGTCAAGGGGGGTGGTGGAAAGAGGACAGACTGCCCACAAGAAGATAGACAGGCTGTAGGTGCTGAGGCAGAATGATCTGCAGGGGAAGAACCAACCCTGTAAGACTTGGCTGGGAGCCTGACCATCGTCCACCACCATCTCTCCCTGACTAGGGGGAACAACTAGACTCTGAGAGAGAGCTGGGAAGTCTCCTGCCCCAGCTGAGGCTCTGAATTACTGAGACTGTGCAAGCAGAAGGCTGGGGCCGCACCCCACATTGAAGGGAAAACAGGTAAGGTAGGATTGGGAAGCAGCCTAGGGGAGGCTGATTTAGAGTGGCAGCCAGAAGGGACTGAGCCACCCCTCACCTCTCCCTCCTTGGGCCCTAG
Organism: Eretmochelys imbricata; assembly: GCF_965152235.1. NCBI lineage: Eukaryota > Metazoa > Chordata > Testudines > Cheloniidae > Eretmochelys > Eretmochelys imbricata. The sequence goes on from NC_135577.1 coordinate 91,142,148, forward strand.
GCTGGGACCTGGTGGAGAGGGAAGGCCCAGTTCCCCCTACCCTTCTCTCCTCGCCCAGCTGCTTGAGAGAACTCAGAGGACTCCGGGTAGCAAACTGTGACTTGGCAACTGGACCTCCCAAAAGAGTCGTTCCAAGACACAGAGACTGTTTGGCTGTGGCCTCACCACTCGGCTTGCTGGCCCCCAAGCGAAGCTAGATACTAAGTGGTGGAGAATGTGGACCACCTAGAAAAGAAGGAGACTGAGCTAAAGATGGATTGGACAAGCTGTTTAAATGGATTGTGGACCAACAACAACAGGAGCAGCAGACACAATTGCTCCACAGCTAGCTGCCCAGCAACAGCAGCAAGCCTCATAACAGCAGCAACAACTTATCAAGGAATTAGCAGCCGAGCAAAGAGATCAGCAGCAACAACTGGTACAGCAGATGGCCATGCTGTTTCACCCCCAAAGTATGCTGGAGAGTATGGCAGTGGGCAGCTTCAGCCTGGGGTATACCCTAAGTCCTCCACTGAAGCTAAAATAATGGGGCTGGAGGACAACTCAGAGGCATTCCTGGTAACTTTTGCAAGGGTTGTCACGGTGGCTTGCTGGCTGCAAAGGCTACTCTGCTAGCATCCTACTTGACAGGAGCAGCCCAGCCAGAGTACAGGGGTCTCAATGCGATGGCTGAACAAGGTTACCCTCGACTTAAGGCAGCCATCCTATGTATGCTGCTGAGACATACAGCCAGTGATTTCAACAAGAAAGGTTCATACCTATGGCACAACCACAGGTGGTGCTCTAGAGCCTGTAAGAACATTGTTGACGGTGGCTCAAGCCTGACAAAAATATGGGAGCCCAAGCAGTTGAAAGAATTGGCCTAGAATAGTTCACACACAATCTCCTGGATGGAGGAAGGGAGTGGGTGATGTGCCACTGTCCCAAAACCCTCTCTGAGGCTCTAACCTTGGCTGAGAATTACCAGTTCCCCACAAGGCCCATGGCAGAGACCCCGTCAGGCTTGTCTCTCAACCAACAAAGGTGATGGAAGGGAGAATGAAAAAGTGTGCGGGGATGCCAAAGGACAGGGCTACCTGGACCCAGCAAGGATAGAGGAGCAGATCCAGAGTGTCAGGTGGGGAGATGCGTCCACCAGGACCAGAGCTTAAGAAGTGCTGAAGATCTGTGGGGCAGCCCCTTTCGGAAGCTGCAGGAAACCAGACAGGGGCCCCCTCGGCAACAAGGACTTGTTTTGCGTGCGAGAACCAGGACGGTTCCGCCGTGACTGCCTGTACATCGACTGCCTCTACAGCCAAATAGGAGTGGCTGAATCCAGAGCCGATAAGACGGGGCCAATGAAACTATTAGTGCCCATATGAGTCAAAGGCATGGAGGTGCAAGGATTGATATACTCAGGGTGCTGCCACGCTCTGGTGAAGGCAAGTCTGTCAGGGCCTGAAACAGTTCCCATGGGCACCATTTCTTTGCAACTCATCCATGTGGCTGTGTGCCCTTACCTCATGAAGAAGGTACAGCTGAGGGTGTGGAACCATGATGAGGAGATCCGTGTGGGGGTAGCCATGAACATCACGTATCCGGTGATAACTGGACAAGATTGGAGGTTTTTTAGAGACTTGATGAAGTCCAAGAATGGGGAGCTCCTGCAAGGGACCAACAGTGTCACCAGAGATGGTGGAGCCGCAAGCTTTAGCAGGCAAAAGCAAGCAGATAGATCTGGAAAAAGGAACATCAGCCTCTGTGGATAATGCCTCTACTGGGGAGGATGGACTTTCCCCAGGGAACACAAACAACAGGAGAAATTAAGTAAGCCAGCAGTGCCCAACATATTTTCAGACAATGTGGAAGAACAGAGAAACAACATTGGGATGAGCCTATGAACAGCTCACCCAGATCAATGGTGAGGTGGTGGAACCTCGATTCCTAAATGGCCACATTTCAAGCTAGAAGGAAAGAAAATATAGAGAGCAAAGAAGGACCACCAGGCTGGGGAGGCTGAAATGCAACTGTTTGTCCCAAAGAAATATAGCAGGGAAATACGGTGCTCAGCATGCACTGTGCCCTGTGGGGGACACCTTGGTCAGGAGAAAACACTTGACAAACTGACATTATTATTGGCCAGGCATCCACAAAGAGGTACAAAAGTATGGCACCTCCTGCCCAGGATGCCAGTGGGCAAGTCAAGGTAAGGTATCTCAGGCCCTGCTGATACTCCTTCCTGTGGTAGGGATCTCATTTGAGAGGATCGGCATGGACCAGGTGGGCCCCTTGGAAAAGAATGCAACTCTATCTCAGCACATACTAGTCATATTAAACTATGCCATGCAGTACCCCGAGGCAATTCTGCTCCACAAAGGCAGTGGCCCTTGCCTCACAGCTCATGAAAGTGTTTGTCTGGGTGGGGATCCCTCAGGAAATAATCACAGATCAGGACACCAGCTTTGCGTCCCAATTTATGAGAGAGCTGTGTAGCTTGCTGAAGATAAAAGCCTTATGAATGTTGGTATACCACCTCCAATCTGGCAGGCTAATAGTGAGATTTAACAAGACCTTGGAAAGTATGCTGCAGAAGTTCGTAGCCTTGGAACCTTACCACTGGGACCAAATACTTCAGCCGCTCCTGTGCGCCATCCATAAAGTCCCTCAGGCATTGATGGAGTATGGGTTAGGGTTAGGGTTACATAGCGAGTGGCAAAGCCCTAAGGATGTGTCATAAATATAAAGGGAAGGGTAACCACCTTTCTGTATACAGTGCTATAAAATCCCTCCTGGCCAGAGGCAAAATCGTTTCACCTGTAAAGGGTTAAGAAGCTAAGGTAACCCCGCTGGCACCTGACCCAAAATGGCCAATGAGGGGACAAGATTCTTTCAAATCTGTAGCGGGGGAACAAAGGGTTTGTCTGTCTGTGTGATGCTTTTGCCGGGAACAGATCAGGAATGCAGCCTTACAACTCCTGTTAAGTTAGTAAGTAATCTAGCTAGAAAATGTGTTAGATTTTATTTTGTTTAATGGCTTGTAAAATCAACTGTGCTGGAGGGAATGTATATTCCTGTTTTTGTGTCTTTTTGTAAACTTAAGGTTTTGCCTAGAGGGTTCTCTATGTTTTGAATCTGATTACCCTGTAAGATATTTACCATCCTGATTTTACAGAGGTGATTCTTTTACTTTTCTTTAATTAAAATTCTTCTTTTAAGAACCTGATTGATTTTTCATCGTTCTTAAGATCCAAAGGTTTGGGTCTGTGTTCACCTGTAACAATTGGTAAGGATTCTTATCAAGCCTTCCCCAGGAAAGGGGGTGTAGGGCTTGGGGGGATATTTTTTTGGGGGGAAAGACATCTCCAAGTGGTCTCTTTCCCTATTCTTTGTTTTAAACGCTTGGTAGTGGCAGCATACTGTTCAAGGACAAGGCAAAGTTTGTACCTTGGGGAAGTTTTTAATCTAAGCTGGTAAGAATAAGCTTTGGGGGTCTTTCATGCAGGTCCCCACATCTGTACCCTAGAGTTCAGAGTGGGGAAGGAACCTTGACAGGACAGGTCAACCAGATTTTGCATAGACTTCCAGAAGGTAAAAGCATTGTTCAGATTTGACACCTACCCAATGCTGAGGGTTGACAAATTGTTAGAGAGGTTAGGGAACACCAGGTATATTGCCACCCTTGACCAAACCAGGGATTACTGGCAGATCCCCTGACCCTGGAGTTCTGGCTGCAAGAAGGGAGATAGGCTGTAGCCACTGAGGCAGAGCAAGCTACAGGAGAAGGATCAGGACTGTGAGTAAGACCCAGGCAGGAGGCTGGAGGTCTGATCCCCAACCTCCTTGGTGCTTTAAAAGGGCCAATTTCACAAAGCTGAAAAAAAAAATAGTCAAATCAATGGGGAAAAGATTTTAAACAGAAAAATTTGAATGATAATTAAGAATTGTTTAAGAATATTTTATTGCATGCTCCAAAAGCCACAATTCCACAGTCAAAAAAGAAGGCTACACTGATCAAAATACCAGCCTGACTTAGGGGGGAAGCAAAAGAATATATATATAATATATAAACAAATAGAAGAAAAGGGAATTTGATAATGATCGATATAAATTAGAAGCTAGAAATTGTAGACAACTGATAAGGAAGCAAAAGAACACAAGGTGAAAACAATGGCTAGCACAAGGACAATAAATAAGAGTCTTTAAAAGTATATTAAGAACAAAAGGAATCCTAACAATGGCATTGGTCCATTACTAGATGGAAATGGTAGAATTGTTAATAGTAATACAGAAAAGGCAGAAATATTAAATAAATATTAAATAAAATTAAATAAATATTTCTGTTCTGTATTTGCAAAATAGCCAGATGATGTGTTCATATTCATATCATAGAAATGTAGGACTGGAAGGGACGTCAACAGGTCATCTAGTCCAGTCCTTTGCACGGAGACAGGACTAAATTATCTAGACCAGGGATCTCAAACTCAAATCACCATGAGGCCACATGAGGACTAGTACATTGGCCCAAGGGTCACATCACTGAAATCTTTTCATACAACAATACAAAAGTATAGTCAAAAATGAAAAAAATGAAGTATGCTATTAAAAGTCAATGTATTAACTTTTTAAAAACTGTAATGCGAAGAGGGCTTTTAATAAAATATAAACACCTGTAACTATTCCTTATGTGGTCAGTAACACTGATGATGATCTACACTAACAGTCTATCAACATAGCTGTAATGGGAGGAACTTTTTAAAGTAACTATTCATACAAAATACGTTGCCACTTTTAACAAACATTCTTTCCAACTACTCACAGCAAAGAATCATACATGCTGAACTTCATACCTCAGACTGCTCGTCTAGTTCATGAGGCCCCGCCTCTTCCCACCGCTTCCCCACCCCCATTCTAACCTCTTCCCCAAAGTCCCCGCCCCAACTCCGCCCCCTCCCTTCTCCTATTCCAACCCCTTTCCGAAATCCCCGCCCCAGCCCTGCCTCTTCTCTGTCTCCTCCCCTGAGCACACCACGTCCCCGCTCCTCTCCCCTCCCTCCTGGAAAGTCCTAAGCGCCGCCAAACAGCTGTTCGGTGGCAGGAAGCATTGGGAGGTAGGTGGAGGAGCGGGACGTGGCGTGCTCGGGGGAGTGGAGGGGAACTTGGCTGCCGGTGGAGTTGGCACCTATGGCGGGCCGCAGGAAATAACTCTGTGAGCCGCATGCAGCCTGCGGGCCACGTGATTGAGACCCCTGATTTAGACCAACTCTGACAGGTGTTTGTCTATCCTGTTTTTAAAAACCCCAGTGACAGAGATTCCAAAGCCTCCCTAGGTAATTTGTTCCAGTTCTTAACTGCGCATACAGTTAGGAAGTTTTTCCTAATGTCCAACCTACATCTCCCTTGCTGGAATTTAAACCCATTACTTCTTGTCCTAGCCTCAGTGATTAAGGAATTTATCACCTTCCTCTTTATAACAACCTTTTACATACTTGAAGACTGTTATCACGTCTCCCCTCAGACTTCTCTTCTCCAGACTAAACAAACCCAATTTTTTCAATCTTTCCTCGTAGCCAGGGGTGAAAGTAAAATTGAGCTCTTACCGGTACAGGGCCAGCTCTGGCCCCCCCAGAAGGGGTGGAGCCTTGGGCAGAAGGGGCAGGGCTGGGGTCAGCATCCCCCAGCCAGTCCATCTGTGCTGCCTGGCCCATGCCGCCCGGGGCTCCAGCAGTGATTTAAAGGGTATACTTTTCGACATACTTACCTTTTAAATCGCGGCCCTGGGGCAGCGGCCCTGCTGGGTCATTGCTGCCCCTTTTGCGCCCCCCCATCAGCGGCCCTGCTGGTACAGACCCATACCGCCTTACTTTCACCCCTGCTTGTAGGTCATGTTTTCTAAACCTTTAATCATTTTTGTTGCTCTCCTCTGAACTTTCTCCAATTTATCCACATCTTTCCTGAAGTGTGGTGCCCAGAATTAAACACAGTACTCAAGTACTCAGTGCTGAGGAGAGTGGAATTATTACTTCTCATGTCTTGCTTACAACACTCCTGCTAATACATCCCAGAATAAAGTTCGGTGTTTCTGCAACTATATGACATTGTTGACTCGTATTTAGTTTGTGATCTACTATAACTCTAGATGCTTTTCTGCAGTACTCCTTCCTAGGCAGTCATTTCCCATTTTGTATGTGTGCAATTGATTATTCCTTCCTAAGTGTAGTACTTTGAACTTGTCCTTATTGAATGTCATCATATTTATTTCAGACCATTTCCCCAGTTTGTCAAGATCATTTTGAATTCTAATGCTGTCCTCCAAAGTGCTTGGAATTCTTCCCAGCTTAGTATCATCCACAAACTTTATCATATCATGCAGTGATGACGACATACTTACCTTTTCAACAGTTGTTCAGGAGGATGTTAAACAGCATCTACGAAAGTTAGACATTTTAAAATCAGTAGGTCTTGATAACTTGCACCTGAGAGTTTTAACAGCTGGCTAAGGAGCTCTCTGGTCTGTTAATGTTGGTTTTCAATAAGTCTTTGTACACTGGGGAAGTTCTAGAGGACAGCAAGAAAGTCAATGTTGTGCCAGTATTTAAAAAGGGTAAATGGGATGACCCAGTTAGTTGTAGACCTGTCAGCCTACCATCGATCCCAGATAAAACAATCAAATGGCTGATACAGGACTTGATTGATAAAGAATTAAAGGAAGGTAATATCATTAATGCCAATCATCATGGGTTTATGGAAAATAGTTCTTATCAAAATAAACTGATATCTTTTTTTGATGAGATTACAAGTTTGGTTGATAAAGGTAATAGTGTTGATGTAATTCTTAGTCTTCTGTAAAGCATTTTACTTAGTACTGCTTGAGAATTTGGTGTAGAAACAAGAACAATACAAAATTAACATGGCATACAATAAATGAATTGAAATCAGGCTAATTCAGATGTGAAATTAGGTACGGATTTTTAAAAGTGAGGGTAATTAACTATTCCAACATCTTACCAATAATTAGGGTTAGAGCTGAGTGAATAATGCATTTTTCAGTTTGAGAGCCGAACCAAAAAATCCCAAAACACATTTTAGTTCAATTTGAATGGAAACAATTTTTTAAAATTTTGCATAAAAAAGAAACATTCTAAAAATTTCATTTAAAAAATCAACTGAAATGTTTTTAGTCAACTTGAAATAAATTTTTCTTTTGTTTTTCAATTTGTTTTGACCATTTTGGATGTCTCGCCCTTTTTTATGTGTAGGTGTGTTGTGGGTTTTTTTATTAGCTGTATTTGAAATCAAAACATTGTTTCAAATCAAAAAGTCAAAACAAAAGAGTTTTTTGACTCTGGAATTTTTTTTCAACCAAAACCATTTGTCAAATTGGACCCAAATTCAAAGATTAGTTTTGGGCCCCTCAAAATGCATCTTTTGACAAAAGTCAGTTTGATAAAAAAAATGTTGCCCAGCTTTAGTTATGACAATTTCTCTATTAGTAGCAATCTTTAAATCAAGACTTAAGCTTTTCTAAATGCTGAAACAGGCATTAATTCAAGGAAGCTGCATGGCATGTATAATACAGCCTAGATGATGACAGTGCTCCCTTTCTGACTTTATAGTCTATGAATCTATGATTCCTTACACGTACATAACTATTTTGCTTCTCAAATGAAAAGCACGGAAGCAGAAAATATCACTTTTTTCACAAGAGGCTTAGCTGCCAGGTTTGGAGCCACTCCTTTGGTGACATTTGTCACAGGAGCGAGTTCTCGTTAGGGGGCTGCAGTGCAGAGATGCCTCCCTGGAAGAAAATTGTAATTTTTCTCTCCTCCCTATCCCTCTTCTGATCTTCCTGCTGCGAAATACACTGCAGAAGCCAGTGCCAGCCACTATCTCCTCTTCCTCTACTACCCTAGCTCCTCAATCCTGCCAGCCAGGGATCAGAGGAAGGCAGCGGGAACCAGTGACAGAAGAAGCAGCTGGATGCCCATCCTCCCCATAATCTATAGAGGAATCCAGCTGCCCCAAGCATCCACCACTGGTACCCCACCACCCTTCCACCCTGCTGCCCCAGGCACATTCCAGAACCCACCCAACATCCCATCTCCAGAGAAAGGAGAGGAGGCAACTGAATGGGGAGTCTGAGGCAGCTGGGTTGCCTGGAGTGGGTGCTGTGTGGGTTGGCACTGGATCCTCTGGAGGGTGGGACATGCCTGGGGCAGATGGGGAAGGCTGGGCCCAGCGAAAGGCCACTCGCTTTGTGTCTCCATTGCCATCTCTTCTGGTCCTGATCGCTCCTTTTAGGCTGCAATCCAACCAGTGAAGAAGCATGGAGGACACCTGGTTCAGCAAGCACCAGAGTGGTCCCTGATGGCTGGAGGAGCAACTGCTGGAAAGTCACAGCTCATCTGTGTCAGAATCCAGCTGTGAGGAAGTGTGGCAGGGCTACTAAGTGTGAGTTTCACCAGAAATACTTAGCACTTGGCAGCCCTGACTGCAGAATCCAAGTCAGTGGTTGATGTAGTACAAGTCAAGGATATGCTTAAGGAGATCAAAGCAGGCAACGCGGTGGGTACATTATATTTCACTGTTGCATTTGAAGCCTCTGATCTTTCAAGCACGTGGCCCTCTGCCTTTCTGGATATATTGCTTTTGATGGAAATATTATTCTCATTGTTCTGTACCACTGCAATGGTAGAATGTGAGTTTTCCACGATTAATTTAATTAAAGCAAGTGCACGCATATATATGCAGTAAAGTATGATCTGGGAGAAAAAGCAGGTATGAATGTTTGACTGTAGTTAATTTCCAGACCCATCAGGCCTGAAGGAGGACCAGGAACAAAATATAGTAATAGGCCCAATCATAGGGAGTTTTCAACTGCAGCAGTAGTGGAGGACTAGACTAGTGCTGTTCTGTATAATCAGATCTGATTCTCAAACCAGATGGATATTACCATTAATGTTATTTTATGTATGAGAATTTTTACTTCTACTTGAAATAAAATATTACATAGTTCTGACTAACTGTATCAGATGGGTGGGGCAATGACATTTTAATTTTTATTAAAGTGAAGATGAAACTAAACAAATAAGATAAAGTGAGAGTCAGACACACTAAAAAGAAAAAAATGGTACAGAGAAATCCTGGCACAATGACCAAAACTGAAAAAGTAGAATATATAATAATTCCTTTAAACAATCACACCAGCAACAATTGTTCATTGTCATTTAATTTAGAAAGAGACCACAGCCCCAAATAGGGGACAACCATGTTTTTATGAAGAAACAGTGAAGTTTTAGCTACATATGAACAACGAATCAGAATTTTTCCCCTCAGCCTGCCTATGTGTAATTTGTGAAGGGAGAGGTGAAGGGGAGAGAACAGTACGGTGCTTAAAGTAATTGAGATCCATTTGAGCGCCCTTTCTCTCTCACTATCTGAAATGACAATTGTTGACTGTTTGGCCATTATGAGGACACATGGAGGTTGTAGGATGATAACCCTCTGCACACAGGCCCATAGATATCCATGGAAACTGTTTGATGTGTGAGCATAAAGGGAGAAAGAACCGAGACAGTGCAACATGCAGACTTTATTACTTCTTCCACATATACTGGCCTCTCTCATCAAGCACTTCTTGAAAGTAAAGTTCTCTCAGTTCCTAGACATGGCCCTATACACAAGGATACTATAATGCTCTCTACTGGGAAGCTACTTATAACATCCCTTTAGTTACATATATTGAAGATAGCAAAATTAAACATGAATACCATATCTGCTTCCACAATTAACTTTCCGTTATACCCACAGAAAGTCTGTATCCTCATGTATATGACTTAACACCAACACTTTCTTTTTCAGTAGACCAACTCTTAATTTGCTTAGCTACTAAGGTATTTTCCTCTGGGTTTGGGATGGCTGTTCTTTCAAGCTTTCGTATTGCACAAAGTCTTGCGTATACCTTGCATGCGAATTGATGTTGGAGGAATTTCAAGTCTTGTGAGGCCAGGATACTGTCTTGCACTTGGTTCTTCTAGTAGTGTGGTGTCTTGAGAGTCTGGTCTGGATATTGGTCACTTGTCAGCCTGTGTTCTTTCTGTGCTCTGCTGATTAAGTCTCAGTGGAGTGCATATTTGATCAGGAGCTTCTGTTCTCTCTGTCGCATAACACAGGAAAAAGGGGACAGGCAATGAAATTAAATGGTGGGAAATTCAAAACCGATAAAAATAAATAATCTGTTAAACAATGTGTAGTTAAACTGGCATGCATTGTCTCAAGAACTTAACAAGATTCAAAAGGGACTGGATTTTTGTATGGATAGCAAGAATATTTAGAGTTATAATTAATGACAAAATTTGGGAATGAATATTAAACCTTGTGCTTCAGGGCTTACGTGAATCTCTAACTCAGTGGTTCTCAAACTTTTTTTTTCATGGACCACTTGAAAATTCCTGAGGGTCTGGGTGGACCACTTAATGATCTTTCCAAATGTTGTTTGTACTGTTAGCTAACTATTGTAAAGCACTTTGGATAAAAGTGCTATATAAAAAAAACCTTAATAATAATTAACATTTTTTTGTTCTACAAATAAAAGCACACAACTCATATTTTAATATGAGTAGTCTTACCTTTGTAATGCGATGGATGTGCCCTCTCACCCCCGCCGTGGCAGCCCCCAAGCTGGGGCTGGGAAGGAGGGGGGGTCTCTCCCTCTCTCCCACACCACAACAGCCCCCAAGCTGGGGCTGGGAAGGAGGGCTGTCTCTCCCCAGGAGCTGCAGCCCTGGAGCTGGGGAAAGTCTCCTTTTTCTCTGGCTGCCACAGCCCTGCACATCCCAAATTCCCCCCACCCCCTCTTCTTACCCCACTGCCCCCTCCCACCTACCCCCTATTGCCCCCAAGGCCACCACCTCACCTTACCTGTGCGTCTTCTCCAGGGTCCAGGCCAACCATCTAATTAGTGGAGCCATGCTTGTGTGGCTACACTAATTAGGTGGGTGGCCTTTCATTCTCTCGTGTGCGTCCACCCAGGCACGCACCTTAGAGGGAACTATCTGCGGATCACCTGGACGGAGCTCACGGACCACTGGTGGTCCATGGATCACAGTTTGAGAAGCTCTGCTCTAACTATTAGACTTGAGGGTGAGACCTATGTGGGGGGTAGACTGCACATCTGCCTACTGCAGGGATTTCTTACTCCTCTGTCTGAAGCATCTGGTACTAGCCACCATCAGAGATGGGATATTGGACTGGGTGGAGCACAGGTGGGATCCAGAAGAGTAGTTCCTACAGTCAAATGTTCAAATGGTTACTAATCCAAAATATCTGAAGGTGACCAAAGAGCTTGCAGTTAAATGCGCGTGTGGACAATTCTGGGTGGGAGTGGGACTCTTAAGGGTTGAGGAGACTGAGGCTTTGGGGCTTAGCAGGAATGGGCCCTTGGGAATCAGGGGAGGGGGTAAACAGACCCTTGAGAAATGGAGGAGAGGAACCCTTGGGAGCTTGGTAATGACAGGCCCTTGGGAGCAATGGGTCCAGCTTTGGGAGAGGGGACAAGGAGTTCCCCAGAAGAAAGGGCTTGTGTGTCACGGGGGTGGGATGGGTGCCGTGGATTCTATGTGGTGATGAGCAGTTAGGAAGGGTTCAGCAGGAGCGAGAGGGGCCCTGGGATCCCCCAACAGGAGATGGGGTTACAGGAAGAAGGGGGGGCATCAGAGCCACGGAGAATGCGGGGCGGGCGAGGCGGGGCAGTGGGGTACCGAGGGAGGCTGGCGGCCCTGGAGAGCCGCTCCCGCGCGGGAGAGGTGTTTGAGCATCTGGAGGGCAGAGGTTTCGCCCCATTAGCCCCGTCTTCTCCCTGGGTCGCCGCGGCGGCCCCTTTAAGGGTGGGCGGGGTTTGGTTGTTAAGGACGCTGGAGGCGGGCCTGGCCCAGCTCCAGCGAGGCCCAGTTGCGGGATGGAGGCCGAGCTGGGGCTGGGCGAGGAGCCGCGCAGGGCGGGAGTCGGGGTAAGAGGGGCCGCCCCCGGGGAGCAGCCCGCAGGGACCGCTCAGCCCGCCCCCGGCTCAGTAGGGCGCTGGAGATCTCTCCCGCTTCCCCGGGGGGCAGGGCTGCTTCCGCGGCTGGGCCCAGGGCGGGCTGCGAGGGCGGGCCCCGCCGAGCCTCCTCCGTCCCCTCCCGCTGCCGGGGGCTCTGCCCCGCCGCCGGCGCTGCGCCCCTACCCCGGGCCGCTGCTGTTCTCCCCACCCCCGCCCTCTGTGACCCCACCCGGGGCGCCGCTAGCCACGTGAGGAGACCCAGTCCCTGCCTTGACCTCCGGTCAAAGACGACCCACGGCATCCAAAGGGCTTGGGGGAGGAGGGAGAGGAATGCACTCCGCCAGTATACAGCGTTCATCTGCATCTGATTGATCTTGTCCTTACAGAAATAAATCTAAGTGATGGCTCTCCCCAGCTGCCCCCAATGCTGTTGCCAATTGGCTGGTTTTTTTTAAATGCACCTTGCTGGTGAGGTGGGCCTGGAAGAGGGACTTGGAGGAGAGTTTACTGGCCTTGTAGATCAGTTCAGGGAGTGCGTGCCATGCAAAGGGGGCCACTTGGAAGATGGTTTAGAGGAGGCTGTGTGAGCAGTGAACAAATGTTTGGTCTTGGTGCTGGTATTGTGTTTGGCCTGTTTGTGAGTCGAACAGTGCCGTGCTAATGTTGCATTAGGGAAGTTATTTGGATTCTATTTCTCTCTCTCCGTCACCATGTTCATGCTGCCCTGAAGTTGCTACTGTCAGTAACCGAGCTCTCTACCTCTCCCCTCCCCCACCCCCCAGATGGCAAAGATGGGCCGACGAGCCCGCCAGGATTCCTTTCCAGAGGAGAATCGTCTCATCAGGAAGAATTCCTCTGCCACGTCTACTGGAGAGGTGGGTACCATAGACAGGATAACATGCCTGCAGCATAAGGTGCCACTTAAATCTGACATTGCCCATTGCAGAGGATTCTGCATGTCTTGCAAGGTCCTGCTTCACCAGTTAAGGTCTACCCCTGGCTAAGTCTTGTTCTTATTGCTGGGGCCCACAGTGCCATTCTGTATTTCCCATTACTGTGCTGTTGAATGTCTGACTGAGTGCAGTCATAGCATCTACAACATGTGTAACTGTACTGGGACGGGGGAAGGCAGACATGGTCTATGATGATTTCCCATGGGAGAGATGTGCATGGTGTTATGGAACATGCTGGTATGGGGGAATCAGAGGATCTGCACAGGAGTGCCTCACAAAAAGCAGTGTGATGAATGTAGCTGCTTTCTTCGAGTGATCTTTTCCCGCATGGATTCTACTTTTGTTGCTCATGCACCCCATGCTTACAAGATCAGATTTTTGGCCATCAGTGTCTGTTGGGCCTGTGTCCTAGGTGCCATCATGTTCCATCCCAGGGCATAAAGGTCTGAGGGGGCTCAACCATCATTATTCAAACCTTCTTACCATCCAGGGCAGTGGGATGGAACCCCTGCAGTGTCTGCCCTTTCTCTGTGCACGGTGCTGGTGTTAGTTAAAACAAGAGGTAGTGACTTAATTAAATTAGTTTTTAGTTAGTAAAAACTGTATATAATTTTTTCCTTCAATTTGTTAGACCTGAGTCCCCTCCCCTACCCAGGGTACTAGCATCATGACAGAAGTTTAAAGTCATTAGGCTTTAAGACCCATCCTTCATGTGGCACTTGGATGCCTATTAATGATGGACATTTCCAGTACCTACTCTGCTGTTTGTATTAATTTTTGATGGACTGTATGGGCCCAAAGAGTTAAAAGTGTTAACATGATCCTGTCACTGTCCGGCATTAAACAGTTTTACACAAAGTTTGTTATACCAAGACCTCAGCCTGCTTAGAACCATGGCAAATACACCATTAAATATCTTTAAAGCTCTTTATTAAAGATACAGAAAAGAAGGAAAAACAGTTAAAGCCTTTGAAATGTAAAGTCTTAAATAAAGATTTTATTTTAACAACATCTCTTGTTCCCTTTCCATTTAGCTGGAGACAGTTTGTGGAAGGAAACCCCCTGCCAGCCCCTTTGATGGTCTTTTAGATGGTATTAAAGATAGCAATAACTATTCTTTTTTGGGGAAAAAGAGAACTTAGTTGAGATGGGCTGGAGCTGTTGTTATTGCTCTTGGTGTTAAAGTCCAGTCCTGTTTCCTAGAAGACAAACCCACTCAATAGGGGAGAGAAAAGAACAACAATGATAGAAAATGCAACTTCTGTCTGTGGTATTGACTTTCACTTGCAACCTCACAGCCGGAAAAACACAGGCACAGCACGCAATCTTATTGGCCACTCTGAGACCCTGGCAAACTTGTACCAGCTTTAGGCTGCTTAGGGCATTGAATTTAGCTGCCTCTTTTTGGTCACATGCTCACAGCAGTGATGCAGAATATTCAGTCTTGGCTGGCTAAAGCCAGACTCCTCTGAGATAGAAGGAAAAAAGAGAAGGATAGGAAAGAGAAGAAATAAGATGGGGAGGAAAAAGGACACATGTGGGAAGGTGACTGTCTCACATCCCAGGTGGTGGTTGGGATTGTCATCTGGGTCCCTTTCTCTGGTTAGATCTGGTCAGGACATTTTTCAGGATCAGGACGATGAAGGCCCAGTGGGTCACAGTGAATCCTGGGGTCCCAGGAGACAATGCAAGTGGCAGCCATGATGGTGAAGTTCATTTCTTCTGGTCCACCCATCCCTCACCCAGCCAGTGTTGTCAGACAGCTTCTGATTTTCCCCACAAAGTCTTCTGTTTTAAGGACCCTGAAAGGGGAGCGATGGGTGAATAGCCCATCCTTTCATTATTTTGTTCACCAATTAGGCTTAATTTCTGACACGCTAATTTGGGTCCACTGATTTCCAGTACAACACTTTTCTTGTTTACCACGTGAGATCTTAACACTGTTCTTGAATTATATTAGTAGGCCTTTTTATTTGGATTAATTTAGTCTGTCTTGTCTCACTTTTGCACTTTTTTCCCCATTCACATTTGTTATGTTATGACATTTTATGAACTTTCACTCTTTGAGCTCACAATGAGGGTAGATTTGTAGGCCCAGTTATTACGGTACTGCCCTGGAGAAGAGTCCATCCAAGAGCGATGTTCCATTTGTCACTCTTACTCCAGGTGCACTCTGTGGGAGGGAAGCCAACCTGAAGCTGTTCCTCCTTGAGAATTTGATGGAAGCCTCCTCACATACTGAGGAGAAGGCTTCAGCCAGGCCTCAGCCATCTGCTGGTGCCTCTCTTAGTGCCTCTCTCTCTTAGTACCCTGGTGGGCTGAGATTCCACCACAAGCTCCTGGGTAACATCTGCTCAGAGCCTCATTTGTCCACTTCTACGTCTATGTTAACGACTTCTGATCGGCAGAAAGGAGCACTGCTCCAGAGATGAGCCAAGGTACAGGTCACCATCTGTCAAGGTTCCTTCCCCACTCTGAACTCTAAGGTACAGATATGGGGACCTGCATGAAAGACCCCCTGAACTTATTCTTACCAGCTTAGGTTAAAACTTCCCCAAGGTACGAATCTTTGCATTGTCCTTGAACCGTATGCTGCCACCACCACGCATTTTAAAAAAAGAACAGGGAAAGAGCCCACTTGGAGACGTCTTCTCCCTCCCCCCCCAAAATATCCCCCCAAGCCCTACACCCCTTTTCCTGGGGAAGGCTTGATAAGAATCCTCACCAATTTGTACAGGTGAACACAGACCCAAACCCTTGGATCTTAAGAACAATGAAAAATCAATCAGATTATTAAAAGAAGAATTTTAATTAGAGAAAAGGTAAAAGAATCACCTCTGTAAAATCAGGATGGTAAATACCTTACAGGGTAGTCAGATTCAAAACATAAAGAACCCTCTAGGAAAGCCTTAAGTTACAAAAAGACACAAAAATAGGAATATACATTCCCTCCAGCACAGCTTATTTTACCAGCCATTAAACAAAAGGAAATCTAATGCATTTCTAGCTAGATTACGTACTATCTTAACAGGAGTTGTAAGGCTGCATTCCTGATCTGTTCCCGGCAAAAGCATCACACAGACAGACAAACCCTTTGTTCCCCCCCTTCCAGATTTGACCCTCGTTGGTCATTTGGGGTCAGGTGCCAGTGAGGTTATCTTAGTTTCTTAACCCTTTACAGGTGAAAGGGTTTTGGCTCTGTCCAGGAGGGATTTTATAGCGCTGTATACAGAAAGGTGGTTACCCTTCCCTTTATATTTATGATACCATCCCTGGCACCTGAGTCACTAGACTCTTGTCTTGGGCTCGTTTGTTTAAGAGCCATAATCTTAGAAAGGCTCCTTCTGGTGTCCTGGTGCTGACCTCCAAGACAGCAGGTGCAGTGCTCACTAAATTGGCAGACTGCGCTGCCCTTGGTACCCACCCTGGCACTGAATGACTGAGTACCTGTAGCGTCTGCACTCAGAGCTTCAGGATCGTGCGCCTCAGTACTGACTAGCTCTGTGGCACCTGCTACTTTGGCAAAGACTAAGTGGCTGATTGCTGGGCCTGGCACTAGGTCACTTATCCTTGAGAAATTGAAAGTGGTGATATCCAAAGCATCTACTTTGGAGTCACCAGCATGCTAGGTTTAAGAGGTATGCCTTGTATCGACCTCTCCTATGCTGAGACAGGGCATGTGATATAATGGCCCCTCCCTTGGAGCAGCCAGAAGTGGAATCCATGTGGACAATCACATGAAAAAGAAAGGTTACTAACTTTGCAGGAACTGTGGTTCTTAGATGTGATGTTCACATTTAGTCTATGATCTGCTCCCTCTTCCCATTACTATAGAGTCCTATGCCACTTGGGTTCTATACTGGCAAAGAAACTGAGGGATGGTTGGGCCTCCTGAGCCTTTTATGCCCTCAGGAGTGTATGTGTCGGGGGGGTGGGTGCATGAGCACACCTAGGACACAGACATGACCCCAGTGGACACTGCTAGCTGAAATAATCCAATCTCCTGTGCAGGGGGTGCATGTGTGTAATCCACACATCTCCTGGGTGTGATGTTCTGTCCCCTCTAGTAAAAAGAAAAGGAGTACTAGTGGCACCTTAAAGACTAACCAATTTATTTGAGCATAAGCTTTCGTGAGCTACAGCTCACTTCATCGGATGACCACTTAGAGATTAATGAGTCTGCTACAGCCTTAGCTAAGGGCTGTGTGGCTTTTAGCTCATGCAATAGAGACTCATGCATTTAGCTCCAAAAATCCCAGGTTCGATCCTGCCCACTGATGACCAGAGTCTGTCAGTGTTACATTTGCACCAAGGATGAAATCTGTGTGGGTAATGTAACTGTGGTTCTGCATGGTACTGTAGGGGTTCTAGTCATGCTCAGGAGGCAGTGGCTCCAGGATGCATAGCTGCAGCCTCCTGCATATATAACTCAATTGTGTAACTTGGGGCCCTTTCTGAGCTATGGTGCTTTTGCAGATGTGTTTATTCTGTAGAACCCCCTTTTCACCACTACCCTGCACCTATGTGTGGTTTGGGACCTTTCATTCTTTAGAGAGAAATTACTTTATCTACTCTCTGTTGGCCTTGTTTGTAACTTGGATTGCTCCTTAGGCAGTTTCTGGACAAGCATCTGGTTTGTGGCAGCTTCCTGCTTCCTTTGCAGTTGAATGTGCATGGCCAAACTCTCTCCTGTCTTGGTCTATTTCACTGACACCCACACAAAGCAGATGTAAAATGTCACCACTGTGAGTGGGGAGAGTTGACACTCACTCTCTCCAGGTGTGAAAGATTACAGAAGGTGTGTGGCAGGCGCACAATGTCCTTTAGGTGTTGCTTCTATTCGTTCCAAGTTGAAATCCAGAGACTTGTGTTGGGGGGCCTTTCATGGGTATTCTTTTTTTATAATTTCTTTCTCTCTTTTTTTTTTTCCCATGCTGATCACATTCTAGGATGAAGACACTGAGGAAAAGGTAGACCATGTGGGACTAGAGGCTTCTGGGTAGATGCTGGCTTCTCCTAGGGGAACTGGCAGGGCTAACCTGTCAATGCAAGTGAAGATTGCTTTAAAAGGGACTTTCTCACAGGAGAATAAAAGATGGTGGTCTCATGCCTCAGGCTCAATGATTCGCCTGCTTTCCCTTGGCTCTTACTGTTATCCTTTTTTTCATAGGGATTTCCCTCCTTCGTAGCTGCTGCATCCTGCACTAAGGTTACAGTCATGCATGTTGCCACAGAAATGGTGGGGACATCAGATTCCATGTTGAAGCCAATGGGAGTAGAGGAGCTGGGAAGGTGCTATGCCCTCAATGAAAAACATATCAGCAATTAATGACAGGTTTCAGAGTAACAGCAGTGTTAGTCTGTATTCGCAAAAAGAAAAGGAGTACTTGTGGCACCTTAGTCTCTAAGGTGTCATAAGTACTCCTTTTCTTTATATCAGCAATTAGTGACCAGGGTGTCAGATCGGAGACTGGGTTTTGATTTAATCTATGGTATGCGTGGCAGGATGCCCTAGTGTGAAAGCTCCCCTTTAGGAGTCACTGAGTCCTGCTGGAGGAGGCCAGTCAATAGACAAACTGGGTTTTAGCTAGGATGTGTGCCTGTACCCTTTTTGTGATATTCTTCTGTCCCGGGAACTTGGTTGCACCCCTTGCGTTCTCACTGCACTGGCTCCTTGGGAAATGTTATCGCCTGGAGGGAATCGGGCGAGTTTGGGTTTCGTGCTGAGCTCCTGAGTTACATGAAGGAATCTGCATTTTCAGTAGTGCTCTCCTGTATGGATTTACCATAACTAAAAGGCATTCCTGTAAATTTCAGAGCATTCATTTAGAAAAGGGAGTTCTGACTGCTGTTCAGGATGTACTAGAAACTCATCAAATGGGCAATTGTTTCCTGGGGGGAAGCTTGGAAATGCTTCTGAATTTTCTGAAAAGCTTCAGAGTTACGAGTCTTGTGTAGTTTCTGCCTATGTCAGGAGTCACTATTGCCCAGTCCTCCTGGCTAAAGCTGCTTATTGTGTATATTAGATATGCAAATGCTTTTTTTAGCTGAAGAAAGGTAGAGAGGAGAAAACACCATCCCAATACCCTAGTGGTAGCGTGGCATGTCCTAGCTGGTCTCTCGCTCCCCTCGCCAGAAGGAGCTGGGCATTCTGCAGGGGCTGAGCCCTGGAGGGAAGTTGGAGTGGCCCTCCTTTGTTCTCCCTCACCGCCAGCAGTACTGCTGAGCTCCAAAGCTTGGAAGGAGTGCTTCCTGCCTCAGTCCAGAGATGAGGGGGAAATGGGTTGCATCCTCTCCAAACAGAAATGTCTTTTCAGAGCAGATGCTGCCTTCCTCCCAAGGCTTCTCTGAGCTATCTGGTTAAATACCAGCTGATAAACATGGTATCTTATTGGTCTGCTGTCATGTGAATTTCTTCCTAAGGCCAGTGCCTCTGGGCCTGATCCTACAAGGTGCTGATTGCATTGAAGTCTGTGGGAGTTGAGGTCAAGTGTTTAGTAGCTTGGTGTCAAGCCCTCTGAATGTGATGGGAACTACTGTGCATGAGGCAGCTCAACAGTGAAATGACTGTGTCTGCCACTTAACAGTCAGAACACCACCGGTTACCAGGTCCTCACTTGTCAATTGTCTGCTGAATCAAAGCTATGGGGGATCAGCTCTTTCTTTGGGTTTTCTATTCCAATCCTAGGAAGCCTGTATGAGGTCCCATTCTGGAGGGATTATGCGTGAAGGCTAAAGTCCAGGAAGGAAACTCTGCCTCTCACCTCATTACTTCTGGCCACAGGATGTTACTCTCAGTTGGCCTGATGCCAGTCATAGAGAGAAACAGCACTGCAATTCACAATTTTCTTTTCATAGTAGCATAACAGTTAATGGTAAGAAAGATCCACCTAGTTCACCCATTCTCCTGCTAGGTCAGGGCAGGATCGTTCCCTATATTAGAAGCCCCAGGGTTGTGTCCCAAGTCATTTTCACTGTCTCAAGTGATGGGACTTCCCTTGGGGGATGATTCCACAGGCTTTCTTCTTGCTGCTGGGAAGAGAATCGGCCTAAATCTTCATCCTCTTAATTCTTTCTGGTTAGATCTAATTACATCCCCCTGTATCACCCTAGATCAGCAGTTCCCAAGCCAGGTCCTACTGAGCACTTGCTGGGAATCTGGAGAGCTGCCTGGTCACATGGTACTAGCTCCTTCTGGCTGCTACATTTCATTAAAATAAACTAACATTATTTTCCTGAGGGGACTTTTCCATGTGAGCAGTTGTTGCTACAGAGATGATGTGTGATGGGAGGGAGAGGAGGTGTCAAGGAGGCGATTGCTCTAGTGAGAAGTGATCATTGCTATGAAATACTTTAGGACCACCTGGCCTAAATCCTGGCCTTCCCTCCCTAGGGTTTACACCCTTCTGATACCTGGTCATTTTTTATATTGAGGTTACATTTATAAATAATTTTATAACAGGAAAATAAATGGTTAATTGCTGTAGGGTCTGATGGATCAGTAAGTGGCTTATAATCATTTGTAACGCCAACTACTTGTGTCTATAAAATGTTTATAATCTCTATTTATCATTTATTAACCCTTTATAAGACTATTATAAATGAAACCTAACTATCAAGTGTGACCACAGACTTTTGCAGCTACAATACGTCCCTCCCTTAGTCATTGCTCAGCCAAGCTGAAATACTTAGCTTTGTTAATCATCAGTTTGAAGTTGGCCCCTCCATCGCCCTGATGACTCATATAGCCCTTCTCTGAACTCCCTTTGGGCTGCACTGAGTGTTTATAATCTGGGCTCTTCCTGTATTAGCTATGTTCCCCACTGGGGGCTGAAGATTATTGAACCAGCAGCATTTGTGCTCTTTCTGTGAATGTGCCTGCTCAAGTCCTGCCCTCCATCCGTCTGCCTGCTCCAGGATGTGTTCTGCATCCCCTGGCTCAGATTTGAATGCCTGCCAGGTTCAACCAGTCATTGGGCTGCGCTTTCCAAGGCTGCCTAGGACACATAGCAAAGAGATGTGAGGTTGGTCAATGGAATAATAAAGGGTCTATCCCAGTATCTTGGCTTTGTGGTGAGGAAGAGAACATAGTTAATCTGGAGGGGCAAAGTGTGTTGGTTCCCACTCCTTTTCTTAGTCCTCCAAGACTCCTTGGTTCTGTTCCTGCTCTGCCACAGATTTGGTGTGTGACCTTGGACAAGTCCCTTCTCCAATCTGTGCCTTAATCCCCTTTTGTTAAGTGGGGATAATGTTGTGTGGAGATTGACTAATATTAGTCAAGCAGCTGGAAAAGTGCTGCTTATTATTTAAATTAAACTGCTCATTATCAGGAATGCAATCATGATTAATAATGTGAGCTATTGTTGGAAACAGATGAGGAGAATATAAAGTAAAGTACTTTACATGTATAACTTAGTACGGGCCTGATCGTGCAGGTGAGAAGCCCCATTAAAATCAGTAGCATTACTAGTGTGACTAAGGCTTGCTCACCTGGGTGAGACTTTGCAGGATCAGAGAAAGCAGAAAGTGAAAGAGTGTTGTTTTCTTGCTCAGTTCTTGTTCAAGCACCTCGCTCTGTATTTGGGTTCCCAGCCCTGTTTACATGGTAAACTCTAATGTGATTCCATTAGCCACCTCCAAACTTTCTCAGAACCTAAATATTGACCCTGTGGCATTCCAGTCTGAGAGTTACAGAAGGCCGAATAAGGTGCTTTTGAGCCCATTGTTGCATATGGCCAGCAGTGGGTTTATCCCAATGGGGGATTATTTATTTATTTTGAGGAAGCACCAGCTCTGTGCTAGGTGCTTTCCCAATACCCTCTGCTCTGAGAAGTTTAGAACTGAAGGAGTCCTGTCTTGCTCCCACAAGATACTTCAATCCTTCTTATTAGTTATTATTTGTATTGTGATAGTGCCTAGGAGCCCCAGACATGGACCAGGACCCCATTGTGATAGGTGCTGTACAAACAGAACAAAAAGACAGCCCCTACCCCACATATCTAACAATTTAATTAAGATCCCTTGCTCTGTAGGGTTCTGCTATCCCCCATGATGCTCGACTGTGGAGGAGCCCTCAGCTAAGGCTAACCCCTCTTGGTATGGGACATGCTACCAAAGCCTTGCATGGTTTGGTGTGGTGTTGGGGTGGGAGTTGATAGCTCTCACAGTGAGAGGCATCTCAACAGAACCCGAGAGAAATAAGTGCCAGCTCTAAGGCTGTGTTTCTTGGCGGTGTTTTCAGTTGTGAATTCCCTCCCAGATATGCTTGGCAAACATGTTTGTCCTGGACTGGGCTGAACTTACCTGCCATGTCCAGAAGATTCTGCTGGCTATCTGGATTCTGTTATTCTCTGCTATTAGGAGACGCATCATCCACCAGAGGGGAGCCAGTGTTTCGGAAGTCATGGGCTGTTACACCTGTATATTTTTGAAGTGGACTTGCTTCTCTTTCCATGTGGTTCTCTGTTGCCTGCAGACATACTGGACTCCCAGCCATGCCTGGGCCTGCTCAGCTGGAAGTTGGCCAGATTCTTCAGGAGGAATCTGAAAAATGCAACTAACTCATGTTCCCTAATTAGGCCAACTTCTCCAGTGTGAGCCCCAGCATCATATGACCTGGTGCTCCCCAAGGCCCTGTACTGCCTCTCTCCCACTCCCCCTGGAACCCCAAGTGGCCAGCCAGCAGGGCAGTTATTTTCAGCCCGCTGAGGTTCTCTTTTGGCCTTTCAATGACATCTTCCTTCGTTCTCACCAAAATAGCTCTTCTAATCAGCCACGTTCCCCAGCCTTTTTTGTAGCATCCTCCCTGTTCAACTGGCCTAGCTGTTGAGTTGCTCAGCAGCTCCCTGGGTGGGGAGAAGGGACAGACACTGAGCATCCCATGGGAAATAGTTTTATTAAAAGATTTTTTTCCACACATTTATTTCATGCTTTGAATGCTTCCATCCTAAGCCCACTAAAAGAGCTGATGGAGGGGTATAGCTGGATGTGAACATTTGCTACCAGTACATAGCCCTAGGGAGGAGCAAGCTGATAAAGGGACCTTTCTGTATATAGCCAGGATGGGTAGGAGGGGCATTGCTGTGTAGCCTTGGGGTGAGGAGGGACGTTGTTCTGTAACCCCAGGGTTGGAAAAGATAAGCCCTTGAGGGGAGTGCATTGATGTATAGATGTGGGGGGAGAGGGAAGGATATAAGCCATAGGAGGGCAGGGCAGGGTGCCATATGCTTCAATATGTGTACTTTATTGAAAGGACAGAAACATGGTCCTGATTTATGTAGCTGGATATGACACTGTTTTATGGCATGAAATCCTGACAACTGTTGTACAGCATGGGCTGCTGTGGCTTATCCCCTTTGTGAGGTTGTATAGAACTTTTGGGGCCCTAAATTAGTTCCTTGCCATCTTGATGCACCTCTGACCCAGTTTTCCTAGTAAAGGGAAGTAAGCAGCTACTAGGACAAAAGGGTCCTGGAGAAGTGAAGACCCAGTCCTCCAGGGATTTAGGATACCCCGGGAACTCCTGGGAGACTGAATTGCTAAAGGCAGCTTTACTTCTTTCTAACAAAGGCCTTCTAAAGAGAGGGAGGCCCCTAGGGGGTCTGGTAATGGGGACCACTCTCCATTATCCTAGGAAGCTAGGGGAGTTGGTTTGGGCAGACCAAGGAATCAGGCCTTCCCCATGTCTTATTCTGCGTGGTGGCTGTACAGACTGGTTTATTTGTGTGGCTGCCCAGGGGCACTGGGGCTCTTTGAGTCAGAATTCTTTTGTTTGGTGATAATTAAAACTAATTCATGAGCCCTCTCCAAGGAGGCAGCTTTTCTTAGCTGTAGAGGAGCCTCGGGTAACTTATTGTGGAGACTGAAACTGAAGCCTGGTCCTTCTTTCTCTCCACTCTGTGGTGGTTGTTAAATGAAAACAAGGCATCTACATACAATCCCCCCTGCCACCAGACCTCCACCCCCAAAGCTATTGCCTGTGGCAGGGAGTTGGGCCTTGTGCTTCTATCGGATGTTGGTTAGGAGGTATGAGATACATGGGATGGACCATCATGGCCTCTCAGGTTGGGATTGAGGTCCATGTGCCCTCTGACACACACTGTCGTTGTCGTCTGAGTTCATATTTCCTGCTGATGGCTCCCAAGAGGTGTTGTGATGATGAAGGAAAATGAATCAACATTTCACAATCTCTTCTGAGAATCTGTTTATGGAAAGGACACAATGCATCCATAACCTGGCTCTGTAACACTAATAATCTTCTGAAAGGTTTGCCTGCTCAAGTTCCAAAGAGAGGCAGTTGAGGTGCTTCTAGCATCCACACAGCTCCTTTACCTCTGCAGCTGTAGAGGCACAAGTTAATAGGAGTCTGGAAACCCCCCCAGTGGTGTAGGGAGCAGAGCAGAAGCCACCCTAGAATTACTGCTATCTGACAAGGAAGAGGAACTAACTGAGAATAGTAGGAAGGAGCTAGTGACCATTAGTTGTTTGAATTCAGCATAGTGAGGAATAGGGGTTCACAGCCCCTAGCAAGGTATGACTAATAGGATTCAGGTAATTATGGGGGGCAGTGAGCAACATGTAATACATTGTATTTAAACTCTACCCATGAGGAAGGAGGTCTGGGGAATCCTTGAAAGGCACAATCACAAAGACACAGCAGACTGAATCCCTGTAGGGAAAAAAAAAATTAAAGGACCAAGCCACGACCAATGTGCAAGGGACATTTTCTAGGGACTGAAGGTAAGAAAGCTTCTGGAACTGGGTATCTGACCAAGAATATATAATTTAGTTAAAACCTGGAAAGAGCTAAGGGCATCAAGAAAACCAAAGTAGGCTATGTCCGTACTAGAAACGCTGTGGCAGCACAGCTGCAGCTGCGCCACTATAGCGTAGATGCTTTGTACAGCAATGAAAGGAGTTCTTCTGTCACTGTAGTAAATCCCCCTGTCCAAGAGGCAGTAGCTGGGTCAATGGAAAAATTCTCCTGTTGACCTAACAGTGTCTACACCAGGACTTAGGTCAGCTTAATTATGTTGCACAGGGTGTGAAATTTTTTTGTAGACCTGGACGATGTATTTAAACTGACCTAACCTTTGTAGTGTAGATCAGCCCCTAATTAATGCAGCTAAAGAGAATAAAGTATTTTATAAACATGCAAAGAAATGGGAAGAGCTACACTAGAAAGTTGTCCACCAATAAACCAGGGTGACACCCATTGAGAACTGCTGGGTGCTCATCATTTTGAAAGTCCATTCACTTATTTAGGCACCTAACTAAGGGGCACAGAGGTCTTGACCATTTTTGGTCATTAAAAATCCTACAGCCCACTTCATAAAAATTGGGGTATCTAGTTGGAATTTGGCCACTACACCAGAACTGTATCCCTAAATTCTATGTGAAGTTTCAACTGTACATTACATTCATTTTAGTTTTGTCTTGAATTCTTATTTAGGGCTACTTGGGGCAGCCACATCTACCTCAGAAGTGGCTGTATTTTGGTGATGTGTGACATGATGCTTGCATCTTAATTTGTAGAACACTGAAATTTTTGGATAAATGATGCTATATAATTAATTATTGCAACAAGGGATGTGGTAGATTCACCCTTACTGGAAAATTTTTAATCAAGATTAGATTTTTTTTTCTAAAATATATGAATATTTCAATTAGGCATTAATTCATAGAAGTCCTATGGCCTGAGTTATACTGGAGGTCAGACTAGATAATCACAGTGGTCCCTTCTGGTCTTAAAACCTATGAATAAATGCAAATTACTATTTTTAAAAATGTATATGGTACACTAACCTAGCTATGGTACTTTACAGGCAAAGAGACAAAGATAAAGCCAATGATCCTCAACTCATTCTTGGCCTGGCCATCATTGTGACTGAATATTCCTTGTAGGTAATCCTGAAAGAATTACTGGTCTTATTGCAACAGGAATACAAGGGCTGTTGGAATAGTGGAGGGTTAGTGTTCTGGACATTAAGAGCCACATGGTCTGTGTGCTCAGTGGAGAGAGGATGTAAAGTGGGTGAGGCAGTGGGGTTAAACCCCAGTTACACTGTGAAGTCATGTCTTGGTCATAGACCAGGGCACGTTTTCAGAGGTACCTTCTAATGTTGGGTGCCTGAGCTGAAGCAACCTTGAACCTGAATGTTGACCTTGATAGTTTGTGATTAAACCCTAAGTACTCTGGGAAATGCGATCTAGGGCAGAGGCTGGAGGTATTGGGTCCTCCCTCGGTTCTGTCCACTGGACTATTTGGCAGCATTCATGTAACTCATCAGATCCATGAGGTGTTTTTGAATGTGACTGTGCTGGGGCTGTATGTCTGGGGGACATGGGCTCTAGGCTGTCTGTGGGATTGTGTAGAACTGTGGAGGGATCTGAGCGGGGTGGGGGGGGGGTCAGGGTTGCATGTGTGGGGAGGGACAGTTGTGTGAGGAGATGTAGGGGTGGGGTGTGTGTAGGGTTTTTTGTATGTACACGCACGCCCATATGTGGTGTGGTTTTTCCCCTTTTTTTCTGGGCTCGGGAGCACACAAATAATCTAAATTCAAAATGCTCCTTTTTTGGCACTGCAGCCTCTTCTGTAGTTTGGCATCTTAAGAATCTGGGGGAATCGTGTAAAGATCAGAAAACTCCATTCACTTGGGGCCCTGAAGGCTTTGCATTCTGTGACATGGTCATTCCAGTCGACTGAGCTCTGTCCCCTGCGGATGAACCCATATAAGGAGGCCATTTCCTGCATTTCACGTTCCCTGCCTGTCCCTCTGCCCTCCCGCGCTCCCTTTGCTAAAGAAAGCCAATATTTTGGGACTGCGGCTCCCAGCTCATTTCTGTTCCCTGTTTATTTTTGGAGACTGCCTATTTTTGCTCCTCCTGAGGAGCTATGCAGGGTCATGCCCCATCCTTACAGCAGGCAGCAGTTGCCCTTGGCAGGCTGTGTCCATTTCCCACACTCTCAAACAATACTTCTGTTTCTAGAAACAAACAGAGGAGACCCTCTGCCTCAGGGTTACCACCAGCCTTTCCTCATTGAGAAGCAAGAGACCCTTGGCCGGCCTTGTCTCAGAGTTATCCTCTTCCCCCACCCCTCACTCTGAGACCAGGAAATCTTCAGTATTCACTCATCTCTTCCCCTTTCTGAACTAAAGTTCACTACCCCTGCCTAAGGGTTGAAGCTCCCTTAGGGTTACTGTGTCGCTCTCCACATTTGGTGCTGTAGTCTTACGACTCTTTCTAGCCCACCTGCTTTTTCTGGACAGCGTCCTTTGGTGCTATGAAAATCTGAAATTGTTTGCCCTGCCCCATCTCTCACATTACTGTGTGTCATGCAAACTGCTAAGGTCTCTGCCATATCAGGTACTTCAGTATCCTGGGAGAGGGGATTTGAGCCCAAAGCTGCAGGGGGCATGGGCTGGACACGCAGAACAGCAGTCTACTGGCTCCCCTTATGGTATCAGAAATTCTTATCCCAATCCCTGAGCCATGTCCCCACCTGCCTATTGCCATGGCCACAAGGGACATCATAGGAAGGAGCAAGATAATAGGAATAATTATCTTCTAAAAGTCCAATTCAGTCTCCTAATGTGCCTGTGTCTTGTCCTGTCTGTCTGCCTGTCTTGAAGAGAGAGCTCCTTGGGCGTAGGGAGTGTGTTAATTTGTTGTGCACTTATGATATGAAACAAAAATGTGTGCAGTTTAACAATACTAAACTGCAGATGCACCTTCCTGGAGAGGGCAGTACCCACATGCTGGACTGCCACCATACCCAGCATGTTTTGGCTAGGCAGCATCTGAGCCTTGTGTATGTGAACCTGAGACTCAGCTCGGTCCCTGGATAGAGTGATGCATCCTGTTATCTCAGACACTTTAAACCTGCCTTGCAACATTGCTGTTCCTTTGTTTTGTAAAACTTTGTTAAAAACAGCACCTTGGTATTGGACTCAAACTTCTTGCCAGGTAATTCTCTGCAGAGGTCAATATGAGTGAACCGAGCGTGAGGTGGTCTGGTTGGAACTGCATATAACATATCCTCTTTCTTGTGTGTCTCTCTTATTCTTAAAGGGCCCCCCACCTAAACCCCCACGCCGGCAAGGAGGCTGGGCAGATGATCCTGTAATGGCACCTTCCAAGTGAGTACCAGCTTCTTTCTTTCTCGGGATGGGATGGGGCACCAAATTGCCCCAAATTTCCTGGTGCCTATGCAGCTGCATGCTGTTCCAGCGGCCAGCCTGCTCCCACAGCTGGCTGAGTTGGCCAGGAAAGCTGCCCCCGCCCCTGCTCTGCCCCCACTCCACTCTTTCCCCTGAGCTACGTTTCCCCCCTGGCCCCTAAAGACCTTGGGCGCAGCGCGCGCATACACACACCCCTTGCGTAGGGGGCTGTGTAGGGCACCACAATGTCTAGGGACAGCCCTGGGCTTAGGCATAAATTCATTGAACATCACCTTTTAGGGCTTGCTGTCACAACCACTAGGGTGATCTTCCTGAACCTCGTATGCTGCCTCTGTCTCTAATGCTATTGTGAGCCAGCCCTCCAGACCACCCAACCCAGAGTATCCATCCTGCTGGGGGCAGCTGACTGACTCTCCTTACGTGCTTCTCTGCTCAGGCCTCCAGATCTCTGTGAAACCAGTGACAGCATATCCCTTGCCAGCTGCAGTAATTGGGAAGGGGTGTGGAGGTGGGTTTAGGAGCATGTCCAGGAGAATACTCTTCCTGGCTGAGCTCTTTTCACCATTGGTGAATGGTGGAGTCCCACTGGCAGCCAGGACATTCCACAGAAGGAATCAGGATTTTGTGTCCAGCCTTGGTGGAAAGTGAAAGGGATCAGTGTTTGTGTAAAAAGAAAAGGAGTACTTGTGGCACCTTAGAGAGTAACCAATTTGTTTGAGCATAAGCTTTTGTGAGCTACAGCTCACTTCATTGGATGCATACTGTGGAAAATACAGAAGATGTTGTGTTTGGTTGGGTGAATGTAATATCTAGGAAGAAGCCCTTATGGAGGGATCCCACATTGCTGGAGGTGGTCAGGGACAGGATTCAGGGAAGAGAGAAATCGGGGAAGGAGGTGGGACTCAGTACAGCTGGAGACTCCAGGATGGAAGATCTAGGGAATCTAGAGGAAAGGGGAGATCAGGACATGCCAAGAGACGGAGGATCTGGACTAAGGGCAGGTGGAGCTGAGAGGTGAAAACTTCAGGCTACTCACCAAAGGCTGTAAAGTTAACTGGGCTCTGCCTCACCTATTGATGGACCTAAAGAGTGGGAAGACGCCTCTTGTTTTAGGCTCAGGTAGGATGTGGGGGAGTTGCTTATATTTCTCAGCGCACACCTGAGTGTATCTCCTGGCTTGGTCACCTAACTCTGGGGGCTCTCCAATTTGTGAAAGGACTACATATGCCTCTTTCAGAAGTATGCTGGGTTCACAGGGCCCTGAGGACAGGATGGAGCATTCAAGGATCCCCTTGGCAGGTCCTATATGGCAAAGGTCACTCAAGGCCTACCTGGACCAAATGAATTAGGTGGCCCTTCACCCAACAGTGAGCCTACCTGGAAAAAGTAAGTTTCTGGGGAAGTTACTGCTTGTTCTTTAGAAGAACATATTGAGGTGGATCTTCTGGGTTCTGTAGTTTGGGGGAGAGCAGAAGAAAAGTGCACAGCCTGAACCCACCAACTCAGAGGAGTGGGGTTCAGGACACACCTGTATTATTATTTCTCTAGCATCCTGAAGTATGCTGGGCACTTCAAAGATTTGATATGGCGGGTTCTTGGCCAGGGAAGCTTCCAATCAAATTAGACACAAATCTGACAAAGGAGCAGGAGAGAAGATCAAGGGGAATGGCCCATCTCTGTGGGAGACCTGGTTCGCTTGGCATCTCAGGCACCTTCTGGCTTGAGTAACACTCCAAGACTCAGTGGAAGTGGCCACTTGATGCAAGCTGTTATTGACTGGCATTAAGGGCCACAGAAGAAATTTTTATGACCATGTCAGTTTTAGGGGGGTTATTCTGATTTTTAAAAAATTAAAGATGGGAAAGGAGGAGTCTGGATAATCCCTTGTTGTCATTTGTCTTTTCTTTGTGACTCCAGCTGCAGATTCTTCAAACACTGATTTCTCCTTCCCTTCCTTCCAAGATGCCAGTGCTACTAGGGCTGTTTCTCTAGCATATCTCATACTAAATTTTGCTTGTGAAGTGTCTGAGTCATAGGCTGATGTCACACATGTTGCTGCAGCTGGATTGTTTCTATTTTCCCAAGGCTTATCTATGCACCGCTTTTATACCAATTTGACTGACTATACTGGTTTGGAAGGCCGTCTAGTTAAATCAGTACAACACGGTTTTCCCCCACCTCCTCCCCCACTGTGTGTTTGCAGTTACACTGTTATCAATGTGCTTACGTTGGTATAGCTACTGCCAGTATTATCACTGATACCAGTTTAACTGTGCCCATGCTAGGAGACTGCATCCTTTACATATATTGGTTTCTAAACTGGTGGAGTTAAATCAGTGCAAAACCAGCATGTAGACAAACCTTCAATGACTTTTACTTAGGAAGGGAAGGTTGGAGATGGGGCTGTAATTAGATTTTTCTCTGTCATGTGCAGGTGTATTGCAGATCAGCTAGTATATGCATCTATTTATGTAATGGCCTTGTAGTTCTTATTCTGTCCCCTTATGCAGCCTCACCTCTTCGTTCCAGTTCTGACTACGTTGTCTGTTGCACGGGTAGTCTTGTTGATTTATCTGCCATGGCACTTAGACGACTTTCCTGCTCCATTACTAGTTTCCAGAGCCTGTCAGTGTGAGCAGGTCACTTGAAATTGTCCTTCCAATGTGTGTCACCTAGCAGTTGTCATGGTAGAATTTCATCTACCATTTTGTTTTCCATTGTTCCTAGTTTTGCTGGACCCTTCTGGAGCCCCTCACAACCCTCCCTGGTCTTGTCTCACCTGGATAACCTGTGTCATTAGCATATATCCCACTGTACTCTTGGCTCTATCTGCCAGATCATTTCTACCTCAATCTGTTGCAAGTTGGGGGTAGGTAGCCTCTGGTTCTCTCCATACTCTATTTTATTTTAAAAATACTTTGCATGAATAGGGCCTTTCATCACAAAGGTTCCAAAAGCATCTACAAATCTGTCACTTAATTTCTAGAAGCCACCAAAGTGGCACATTTTACAAATAAGGTTACAAAGAATCAGGCATGATGAAAAGGTTAATTAGAACTCTCAGTAGCCCCGTGAAATAGCTATTTTTATTAGTAGCCGCTCTTTTATAGATGTGGAAGCTGAGACAAAGAGGTTAAGTGGCAGAGCTGGGACTCTGCTATAACCATTATAACACTCCTCACTACTATTTGGCATCATCTATTTTTCTTCCAGTGGGGTGTCCCTGAAGTTGAACTTCCTCTATTATCTGAAGAGAGAAAGGGAAGACACAGTTTTTCTTAGTGTCAGCCCCAGTGCTGCTTATTCCAGCCCTAGCACTCTGGTGATGGGGACTATATAAGTACCTAGCTAGATACTTGGGGCCTAATACTCTGCTATACAAATTAATAGTAATAACATAATCATTGTTTTGTTGTGAATCTGCTCTTCAACCAGCAGAGGGAACCCAAGCTCTGCTATGAGAGCTGTGCTGATGCCTTTGATGGCATCATTGCTGACATTCCTGAAAAACAGTAAATGGTTTATTGCCGTGTTGGCTCATGCGTCCTAAGAAGCAAAGAGGGGGAAAGTGTTTACCAATGGGAAAAGTCCAGGCTTCAGGCAAAGAGAATTTGTTTTTGAGCATCCATAAGGATTTTATAAGTGGAAGTATTTAAAAAAAAACCAAAACAACTTGCCAGCGTCCCTTTCAATCAAATAGCTGCTGTCCTCACCGAAGACATTTTCTTTAGCGTCTCTTCCATATCTATCTCTGCTAGTGTCTGATTCTGTCCTTGCTTTGCTGTAAGGACATTTGCATGAAACCTGGGTCTGTTTCCCTTCATTCTCATCAGCCCTTGTGGTTTAGTTCCCACAATCCTCTCCTCAGCATCTAGTGTTGTGTTTGAACAAATACAGCCACTTCAAGGTGCCTTCGCAAGCAGCTTTCATCAGGAAGTCACCCACAATGTGTGCACACATGAATCTGCTGTGTCCTGGTGGACACGGAGGGTCCATGATGGTGGCATATTGGGAACAGGCGGCCTTAGGAATAACTGAAGCTGCTTCCTTTGGAAAAATGGTGGCGTGTCCTGGAGAGTAGGTGTGGGCAGGGTATGCCCTGGAGCATGGATATGTTGAAATGTCCTGAGGCAGGATGGCAATATAATGCCCTGGAGAGTGCATGTGATAGCAGGGAAGCATTGGTGGACATCTGAGAGAGTAGGGGCAGGTGGGATGCACCCAAGAGCATTGCAGTGATGGTGGCATGACCTGGGTGGAGAAGTTGTTTGGGGCTCTGGAGGGTGGGGAGTGGCAGCACTGGGCCGCAGAGCTGGAGGAATGTGATTTATGGGATTAAGGACTTGAATGAATTGAGGGCTCTGGAGATGAGTAAAGTTAAAGCCGCCTGTTACAAGAAGATGGGACTTAAAATACGCTCTCTTGTCTGTGTGAAATAGCCCTTGAGAGCAACTGGTTTATAGAACCTCTGGCCATCCCTTTCCAGCAAGTGGGAATAGTGAAGTGTCTGTGAGATTCTGCATCTGCGCATGGCAAGGCGGGAGGGCGTGTCATTTCTTCCACCCTCTATTCTCAATGCAGTGTTGCTGAAATAAATCTAAGCATGTGCTTCCCTGTGGTGCTGCCATGTTAGGAGCTGAGTAAGGCTCCTGGTTGTGGGGAAGCCTGTAGCAGGGTTCTGTTGCCGTGTCTTACTGCCACCTGTAGCTGTTCTCAGCAGCGTGGCGAGAGCAGGCAGAGGAGAGCAAGGTGGCTGAGCAAGGGAGTGGAACTTGGAAGGAGAAGGAAGGAAAGGAAGTCTGATTAAGTTTTGTCTTGAAGTGTCTGTTTTTGGGTTTGTCCCTGCATTGATCTGCAAGGGAATGAGGCAAGTAATGGCCCCTTGGGGACCTTCAGGACTTTCCTCTCAATGTCAGCCGTCATTTTCAATCACTCTCTCCCTCCCAGCCATTAATTTTGGCCCAGGATCATGGGGACTTGTCCATCTATCACTCCTAATTGACACTAAATGATCTGTCAGTTTATTGATGAACGGCAGGAGTGGAATTGTCACAATATATTTTACTTTCTAACAACTCCTCCTGACAATTTTACCTTGTCCATCTCACTCTCCTCACATAAATCTCCATTGGCCTCTCGTTCTTTCTCTTAGGCTGTTCTGGTGCCAGCCGCCTCCATGCCATCGGCACGTGTCAAGGACATAAAGATGGTGATAGAGCTGTGGTGTGCAGGCCCAGGGTGTGTGTTAGGATTTTTTCTTTTTTTTTAAATAGGCTGTTATGTTCCGGGAATGCTAACTGGTTCCCGTCCTCTTGTCCCTCCATAGTGCTCTCCTTGCCTCTACCAACTGGTGGTTATGTTCAGCCCCAGTAAAAGGCAAAAAAAACAATGGGCAGAAGAGTCACCATAAGAGACGCACAGCAGGGCAGTAGCAAGAGGTGAGAGAAA
The DNA here is from genome assembly GCF_965152235.1 of Eretmochelys imbricata. Lineage (NCBI taxonomy): Eukaryota > Metazoa > Chordata > Testudines > Cheloniidae > Eretmochelys > Eretmochelys imbricata. Next base: position 91,175,744 of record NC_135577.1, read on the forward strand.
TATTTCCCATTTTAATCCAGCACAGTTCTTGGTTACAGTGGGCTTGCCTGTGAAGGGGTGATAATTGGACTTTTGCCCTTTCCTGCTTCTTTGCAATGGGCATTGCTGGCCTGAAATGGGGTGCGGGGTATTTTTTTTTTTTAAGTGGTGTTTTCTGTTTGTTCTTTGTTAGACAGGTAGGTCTTCTCTAACCTTTTTTTCGTGATGGACACTCTGCTTGACTAGAGAACCAGTGGGATTATGGTATTGCCTGGTGGAGCTGAGAAGGGAGTATCTGCAAAAGATCGAGCATCCTAGTCTCCTCAATGGGGGCAAAGAAAGTGTGGGTGCGCGTGCTCTCTCTCGTTCTCTGTTCCTCCAAGGAGTTCTCCAGCAAAACTAGGGGACACAAAGACCAGACTTGATGTTCCCGATGTAACCTCCCTGTAGCCCGCTGCTTCCTACAGCTCTCATTGGCTGGGAAGGGCAAACTGCGGCCAATGGGAGCTGCGGACAGTCAACGTAAACAAAATGTCCTGCAGCATGCCAGCGGATTACCCTGATGGGCCACGTGCCGAAGGTTGCCAACCCCTGGCCTAGGGCGAGGCAGCAGCATATGTGCTCAGAGGCAGAAACACAGGTGCCTAGGGAACTTCTACTGCAAAACTGTACGTGCTGAGTGAGTTCAGGCGCCTACAGGTTAGGCAGCAGCTGAACGGGGCTTTTGTGGATCACAAGGATGCCTAAAATAGGACTTAGGCACCTCAACCCCAGATTTAGGCACTTAAGTACCTTTGAGGATCTGGGCTTATGTCTTTTGAGCCAGACAATCTGTGCTAGGACAAACATGTTTTCAGTATTTTGATATGGATGCAGAGAGGCAGAACGCTGGCCAGTTTAATTAGAATTCTTCAAATGTAACCCTTCTCTGTTCTTCCTGTGATGAATCCACTCTCTCAAAATAAAATGTATTTATGAAAATCACATCTTCCCCTTTTCTTTTTTTTTAAATTCTTTTAGCAAGAGGGCAGCTTGAAGCAGTTTTGGTTGGAGGTGATTCATAAAAAGGAAGTGGCTTAGATGTGCCAGGAAATATGTTAATATGCAGACTGAACCCTCCCTCCAAGTCTGCAAATGGTCCTGCCCGTGCGTGCGCAAACGCACCTGCCCTTGTACCTCTCCAGTGGTGAAAGTCAGGTGGAAAAATAAACTATCTGGCAGCCTTCTGCTCTCCCAGTCTTTTTTTGTTCGTTTGGGAGGCATGCATTCTGGAAAACTTCCTCTCTCTCTCAGGGCTATGAGGACTGCAGCACCACCTGCGGAGAGACTTGGTGCAGTCTGATCTGTCTGTTTCTGCAAGATAGCTGGTCCTCCCCAATAACAGTGTTATTTCTGAAAGTAGCTCCTCTCTGAGAGAAAGGTGCCACGTGTTCATGGAGATGTATCTGATATGGTGCCATTGTAATGTTACTGTTCTCCAGGGAGGGAACTGAGCAAAGAAAAATCTAGTGTGGTTATTAGGGCAAGTCCCACAAGGAAAAGAGTAGCAGCCTCTTTAAAATTATGCTGGACAGAACCCTGGAGAATAGATGTAGGGAGCAGTCCTGCCCTGGCCAGGCGTCGAGGACCAGAGCTTTTCTGTCGGCGCTGTGTTGCTTGTGAGGGAGATCAGCATCTTATCTAACGTCCCTTTATGGTGGGATGCATGTCTCCTAGGTCTCTCCTTGCTTTCATCCCCCCATTGCAGCTAGATGTGCTCACTGGGAGCTTGGCTAGCATGATGCACAGCCTGAGATGACACTGCTAGGAGCTCTGCAAGTTGCACATCTGCCTCATCCAGATACTTGCCTTAGCTACATTCTCAGCCCAAGACTGGGCGTGGATGCAGCTACTCATAGGGTATGTCTACACTACAAAATTAGATTGAATTTATAGAAGTCGGGTTTTTAGAAATCGGTTTTATATATTCGAGTGTGTGTGTCCCCACAGAAAATGCTCTAAGTGCATTAACCTGGCGGAGTGCTTCCACAGTACTGAGGCTAGCGTCGACTTCCGGAGTGTTGCACTGTGGGTAGCTATCCCACAGTTCCCACAGCCTCCGCTGCCCATTGGAATTCTGGGTTGAGATCCCAATGCCTGATGGGGCTAAAACATTGTCACAGGTGGTTCTGGGTACATATTGTCAGGCCCCCGTTCCCTCCCTCTCTCCGTGAAAGCAAGGGCAGACAATCGTTTTGCGCCTTTTTTCCTGAGTTACCTGTGCAGACGCCATACCACGGCAAGCATGGAGCCCGCTCAGGTAACTGTCACCGTATATCTCCTGGGTGCTGGCAGACGTGGTACTGCATTGCTACATAGCAGCATCAACCCATTGCCTTGTGGCAGCAGACGGTACGGTATGACTGGTAGCTGTCATCGTCATGTCCGAGGTGCTCCTGGCCACGTCGACCAGGAGCGCCTGGCAGACATGTGTGCAGGGACTAAATTTGTAGTGACTTGACCAGGTCATTCTCTTTGGTCCTGCAGTCAGTCCTATTGAACCATCTTATGGTGAGCAGGCAGGTGATACGGATTGCTAGCAGTCCTACTGTACCATCTTCTGCCAGGCAGGCAAGAGATGAGGATGGCTGGCAGTCTTACTGCACCGTCTTCTGCCGAGCAGCCATGAGATGTGGATGGCTTGCAGTCCTTCTGCACTGTCTGCTGCCAGCCAAAGATGTAAAAGATAGATGGAGTGGATCAAAACAAGAAATAGACCAGATTTGTTTTGTATTCATTTGCTTTCCCCTCTCCCCCGTCTAGGGGACTCATTCCTCTAGGTCACACTGCAGTCACTCAGAGAGAAGGTGCAGCAAGGTAAATCTAGCCATGTATCAATCAGAGGCCAGACCAACCTGCTTGTTCCAATAAGAACAATTACTTAGGTGCACCATTTCTTATTGGAACCCTCCGTGAAGACCTGCCTGAAATACTCATTGATGTAAAGCCACCCCCTTTGTTGATATTAATTCCCTGTAAGCCATGTCATCAGTCGACCCTCCCTCCGTCAGAGCAATGGCAGACAATTGTTCTGCGCCTTTTTTCTGTGTGGATGCCATACCAAGGCAAGCATGGAGGCCGCTCAGCTCACTTTGGCAATTAGGAGCACATTAAACACCGCACGCATTATCCAGCAGTATATGCAGCACCACAACCTGGCAGAGCGATACCGGGCGAGGAGGTGACGTCAGTGCGGACACGTGAGTGATCAGGACATGGACACAGATTTCTCTGAAAGCATGGGCCCTGCCAATGCATGCATCATGGTGCTAATGGGGCAGGTTCATGCTGTGGAACGCCGATTCTGGGCTCGGGGAAACAAGCACAGACTGGTGGGACCGCATAGTGTTGCAGGTCTGGGACGATTCCCAGTGGCTGCGAAACTTTCGCATGCGTAAAGGCACTTTCATGGAACTTTGTGACTTGCTTTCCCCTGCCCTGAAGTGCATGAATACTAAGATGACAGCAGCCCTCACAGTTGAGAAGTGAGTGGCGATAGCCCTGTGGAAACTTGCAATGCCAGACAGCTACCGGTCAGTTGGGAATCAATTTGGAGTGGGCAAATCTACTGTGGGGCTGCTGTGATGCAAGTAGCCCACGCAATCAAAGATCTGCTGATATCAAGGGTAGTGACCCTGGGAAATGTGCAGGTCATAGTGGATGGCTTTGCTGCAATGGGATTCCCTAACTGTGGTGGGGCCATAGATGGAACCCATATCCCTATCTTGGCACCGGAGCACCAAGCCGGCAAGTACATAAACCGCAAGGGGTACTTTTCAATAGTGCTGCAAGCTCTGGTGGATCACAAGGGACGTTTCACCAACATCAACGTGGGATGGCCGGGAAAGGTACATGACGCTCTCATCTTCAGGAACTCTGGTCTGTTTCAAAAGCTGCAGGAAGGGACTTTATTCCCAGACCAGAAAATAACAGTTGGGGATGTTGAAATGCCTATAGTTATCCTTGGGGACCCAGCCTCCCCCTTATTGCCATGGCTCATGAAGCCGTACACAGGCAGCCTGGACAGTAGTCAGGAGCTGTTCAACTACAGGCTGAGCAAGTGCAGAATGGTGGTAGAATGTGCATTTGGATGTTTAAAGGCGCGCTGGCGCAGTTTACTGACTCGCTTAGACCTCAGCGAAACCAATATTCCCACTGTTATTACTGCTTGCTGTGTGCTCCACAATATCTGTGAGAGTAAGGGGGAGACGTTTATGGCGGGGTGGGAGGTTGAGGCAAATCGCCTGGCTGCTGGTTACGCGCAGCCAGACACCAGGGCAGTTAGAAGAGCACAGGAGGGCACGGTACTCATCAGAGAAGCTTTGAAAACCAGTTTCATGACTGGCCAGGCTACGGTGTGAAAGTTCTGTTTGTTTCTCCTTGATGATACCCCCTGCCCCTTGGTTCACTCTACTTCCCTGTAAGCTAACTACCCTCCCTTCCTCCCTTCGATCACCGCTTGCAGAGGCAATAAAGTCATTGTTGCTTCTCATTCATGCATTCTTTATTCATTCATCACACAAATAGGGGGATGACTACCAAGGTAGCCCAGGAGGGGTGGTCGAGGAGGGAAGGAAAATGCCACACAGCACTTTAAAAGTTTACAACTTTAAAATTTATTGAATGCCAGCCTTCTGTTTTTTGGGCAATCCTCTGTGGTGGAGTGGCTGGTTGGCCGGAGGCCCCCCCACCACGTTCTTGAGTGTCTGGGTGTGGAGGCTATGGAACTTGGGGAGGAGGGCGGTTGGTTACACAGGGGCTGTAGTGGCAGTCTGTGCTCCAGCTGCCTTGCTGCAGCTCAACCATACACTGGAGCATACTGGTTTGAATCCTGCCTCCTCTCATCACGCTGCCGCCACATTTGAGCTTCAGTCCTCTCTTCAGCCCACCAGTTACTCTCTTCAGCCCGCCACCTCTCTTCCCGGTCATTTTGTGCTTTCCTACACTCTGACATTATTTGCCTCAACACATTCGTCTGTGCTCTGTCAGTGTGGGAGGACAGCATGAGCTCAGAGAACATTTCATCACGAGTGTGTTTTTTTTTTCTATCTAATCTTCACTAGCCTCTGGGAAGGAGAAGATCCTGTGATCATTGAAACACATGCAGCTGGTGGAGGAAAAAAAAAGGGACAGCGGTATTTAAAAAGACACATTTTATAATACAGTGGCTACACTCTTTCAGGGTAAACCTTGCTGTTAACATTACATACATAGCACAAGTGCTTTTGTTACAAGGTCGCATTTTGCCTCCTCCCACCGCGTGGCTACCCCCTCAACCCTCCCCCCTCCCCATGGCTAACAGCGGGGAACGTTTCTGTTCAGCCACAGGCAAACAGCCCAGCAGGAACGGGCACCTCTGAATGTCCCCTGAAGAAAAGCACCCTATTTCAACCAGGTGACCATGAATGATATCTCACTCTCCGGAGGATAACACAGAGAGAGAAAGAACGGATGTTGTTTGAATGCCAGCAAACATACACTGCAATGCTTTGTTGTACAATGATTCCCAAGTACGTGTTACTGGCTTGGAGTGGTAAAGTGTCCTACCATGGAGGACGCAATAAGGCTGGCCTCCCCAGAAACCTTTTGCAAAGGCTTTGGGAGTGCATCCAGGAGAGCCGCGAATGCCAGGGCAAATTAATCCTTTCACATGCTTACTTTTAAACCATGTATAGTATTTTAAAAGGTACACTCACCGGAGGTCCCTTCTCCGCCTGCCAGGTCCAGGAGGCAGCCTTGGGTGGGTTCAGGGGTACTGGCTCCAGGTCCAGGGTGAGAAACAGTTCCTGGCTGTTGGGAAAAGCGGTTTCTCCGCTTGCTTGCTGTGAGCTATCTACAACCTCCTCCTCATCATCTTCTTCTTCTTCTTCGTCCCCAAAACCTGCTTCTGTGTTGCCTCCATCTCCATTGAAGGAGTCAAACAACACGGCTGGGGTTGTGGTGGCTGAACGCCCTAAAATGGCATGCAGCTCATCATAGAAGCGGCATGTTTGGGGCTCTGACCCGGAGCTACTGTTCGCCTCTCTGGTTTTCTGGTAGGCTTGCCTCAGCTCCTTAAGTTTCATGCGGCACTGCTTCGGATCCCTGTTGTGGCCTCTGTCCTTCATGCCCTAGGAGATTTTGACAAAGGTTTTGGCATTTCGAAAACTGAAACGGAGTTCTGATAGCACGGATTCCTCTCCCCATACAGCGATCAGATCCCGTACCTCCCGTTCAGTCCATGCTGGAGCTCTTTTGCGATTCTGGGACTCCATCATGGTCACCTCTGCTGATGAGCTCTACATGGTCACCTCTGCTGATGAGCTCTGCAGCTTGCCACGCTGGCCAAACAGGAAATGAGATTCAAAAGTTCATGGTTCTTTTCCTGTCTACCTGGCCAGTACATCTGAGTTGAGAGTGCTGTCCAGAGCGGTCACAATGGAGCACTCTGGGATAGCTCCCGGAGGCCAATACCATCGAATTGTGTCTACAGTACCCCAAATTCGACCCGGCAAGGCCAATTTAAGCGCTAATCCACTTGTCAGGGGTGGAGTAAGGAAATTGATTTTAAGAGCCCTTTAAGTCAAAATAAAGGGCTTCATCATGTGGACGGGTGCAGGTTTACATCGATTTAACGCTGCTAAATTCGACCTAAAGTCCTAGTGTAGACCAGGGCATAGTGGCATGTGGGGCTTCTAGATCTATCATCACCCTAAGACATGTCACAGCCTTTTTGTAAGCAAACAATGAGAGTAAGCAAGAGCACAAACAGGAGCCTCAAGCTAAGAGAGGTGCGTATCCTCTCCAGACAGGTTATGCTGCGTTTGATTTTGCATATGCTCTCTGTCACTCTGTCTCCATCTACCCTTCAGTAAGCAACAGCGTATTTCTCTTCTGTTGTTCCATGAGCCCTCTGCCTAGAGTTTCACCTTGAGCCTGACAGGGAATGTTATTGCAGATGTGGCCAGCAGGGGGCAAACTTTACACGGGAATAGGCACACCTTCCAGTGCAGCTTGAGTCTTGCCAGTGGTGTAGAGCCTGCCAGCATTTTGACAGGGCTGGCTCACTTGTTCAGATCTCCTTGGAGTGCTATAGACTATAGAGCATATGTGCAGGTAGAAGCTGAGTGCAGCATAAAGATGTGACATGAGTGGGGAGCAGTCTGGGGAGGGTTGTTTGCCAGGTCCCCAGTGGAGGAAGGGTTGGTCACCAGATATCTTGTTGCATAGGTGCTGTGATTTCCCTGCCCAGGAAGTGCTGTCCTATGGGGATGAGCGGAAGGGTCTGTGCTCTCAGTGCAGGAGGGGAGAAGGCAGAATTGATTTTTCCAACAAAAGTGCCTCTGAGCATCAGCCTTTCAGTGTAACTTCTGCTCTTACCCGCCTTCACAGCTATGTGCTTGAGACCCACAGAGGTTATAGCATAGGGGCAGTTTTGCCCCAGAGTGGAATGTTGATGTCTCTTCATCCCTGCTGCTAGCCGTTAGTGCTGGTTTCATGTTTAAGTGATGGGAGGACAGATCTATTGGACATTGAGGCAGCTGGGGCTCTGACACTGCACACGGCCCAAGCCTTGCAAAATAACCCAGGCAAACAAATCTGCACAGGCCCAAGCTCTGCCTGCCCACTCTTTCCTGTAAAGCTAGTGGAAACTTCCAACAAACCATATTTTACTTGCCCATCAACTATGTACCCTGTCCACCTGCCCCCAATCATCCCTAGCAGCCCTTGCCATCAATTTCAGATCCGTTTTTTCCTGAACAATGCCTTAGTATACCTGACGGGTCACCATAATCACTTCCTTTATTCTTACCTGGCTACCCCACCCTCCTGCCTCCCCATACTAGGGTTGCAATGTGTTCCTATGGTCCCTGTGTGCTGAGAGGTCGCAGGCTGACCTCTGGTGCTCAGCTGTAACTCAGGGACATGCTGTTCTGTGGCACAGAAGTGTAACGAGGGCCCTCCATGAGCTGTGGACATTAAAAGATTTCAAGGACATTTTCCCCCTATTCATCCCAGTTATGTCCCCTGCTAAAATAGGTTAACGGTGTCTAATTAACCACTGAACATTGTCATGCTGCATAAAGATAGCATCCTTGCTGTTCTCTGAGCCCTGCTACTTTATCTCCATTTATATCTCCATGGTATTCCATTAAATGAGAGAGAAATAGTTTAACAGAGATGATGTCTACATTAGAACTGCCTTTCACCCTTCAGCACATAACTTGTAAGAGGCTCCACGGCAACTTGGACACATTTCTGTGGGGGTTGAGAGTCACCCCCTCATCTAATGCCTTGGGGACAGAGGGGTTCTTGCCAGTGGTATAGAATTGCTTGGGATGAGATATTTACTGAATAGGAGCAGATTTATCTCCCTTTCCACAGCAGGTGGATAGGACGGGGTAGATGGGATGCAGGAGTGTGTAACAAGGGGATCTCGGAACTGTAATGCAGCCCTGCCTCTACTTTCTCTTCCATCAACTCCCCTGAAACTAAGGATAGGGATTGACAGCTGTTCTGAGCTGGAGAGAATATTCCAGGGATATTGAGTGAATGTGGGAGTAGTAGCAGCTCCTACTGTGAAGGAGTTTGAGCTGAGCTGGCCAAATGACTTGGTCAGCCCATGCCCTGGTGTCCCTGGGAAGGAATTTGTTTGATCAGGAAAAGTTAGAGAAGGAGAGGATGAAGATGCGGGTGCCCAGGTGCCACAGCATTGAGCAACGTCTAAATTTACCTAGCTGGATGACTAGAAATAGCTGGCTGAGCAGGAGGTCTGTTTCATGGGAGCTGGTGATTTGTGGTGTTTTGATACTCCTGAATGACACCTAGTTCTGTCTAAATGTTGCCTCACTTGCATTGTTCTGAGTGTCTTTATCTGAATGGGTGAATCTATGGTTACCAATTCTGTATGTGTTTAATGCCCTCCTTGTGCCATGCTTGTTGCTGGAGTGAGGGGAGCTGGTAAGTGCAGATTTCTCAGTGCAGGAAGCTGCTGGGAATGTAAGATTTAAATGTATTGGAAACTTCCCCAAACATGGTTGGCATGCTTAAACCCAAAGCTTGTCACTTCTCTGCCTTAGCTCATCCATGGAAGGCTGTGTTCTTGTGGTTGATGAGGAGGATGTTGTGCACCCAGAGCATTAGCACCACCCAGAAGGATGAAATGCTTGTCCCAGCTTGATGCAACTGGCATTGAGGCAGAGCCTGTTTTCAGGAGGGGGCACTCCACAGCACCAAAAACAGAAAGATCAAATGCAAATTGCATGTGTGGCTTCCAATGGCAGCTGGAGAGGTAAAAGACAAACAGGGATAGTTTCCCTGTGTTTGCTAAGTCTCTAATGTCATCCTCTGACAAGGACCCTTGACCTGGCAACATGCTTCCCCTACTGCTCCACCAGAGCCTGTGATTTTTGACCTCTCTTGCCACAGTGGAAGGCTTGTCTTTTTTTCTCTCAGGCTTTTCCTGAGGTGGCAAATGTGGGTTATGTATTTGGGTAGGTCCAGTTTTGTTGTTGCTTTTATTATTATTTATGTGTATCACATTAGCACCCAGAGGACCCATTGTGTGGGCACTGTACAAACATCCCCTGTCCCATAGACTGTCAATGCTTTGGGGCAGAGGCTGATTTTGTGTTGCCTGTTTGTATAGTGCCTAGCCTGATGGGGCCGTAATTTCTGAATGCAGTCACCAGGGGCTATCACAGTACAAAGAATAAATAATAATGGTGCCTGGTCTCTTTCTTCTGTCAGTATAGCAAGAGACGGTTGTGATGGGCACATTTTATAGAATTTCAAAAAATGCCCTTAGATCCATTCCGAGCTCCTTCTCCCTTCTTCTATGCGAGGAGGTGGTCTAGTCTTGTGCATTTTCACCCACTTAGTTTTCTTGTAGCCCTAAACCCTTGTTTGGAAACCACACTGTTATCCTGGATATATTTTTTTTTTAAACTGACATCTGATGCTTTCTGTATTTAGCCCTACAAGTCCCTCTCTACAAACTGTTTGTGTGCTTCTCCTGGCAGCTGCAAGGTGGAAGGGTTTGTGGTGATTCAGTGATGTAATAAGAGGTTAAATGAGTTAGATATGTGCTGAGTGGCTTAGGGGACAGAATAGCTGTGTAGAAGGATCTGAAGAGTGTAAACCCCAAGGCCATGACATGGCTGTAACCAGGAGTAATGGGATGAAGCTAAGGAAAGTTTAGAATGAATATCCACAAAATTTTCCTGCTGTCTGAGGCTGTGGTATTGTCTCCCACAGGCAAGAGATAGAAAAGACTCTTGCTTGGGATGTTTAATCCTCCAGTGGGCAAAGCCCTGGAAGATAGCCTGGAGGGAGCAGTCCTGCCTAGCCAGAGGAGATGGATTAAAATGGGACATAATTCACCTCTACCTTCTCAGATTCTTCCCTTTGAATTCAGATCCTCTAGTCTGAGCCGCTGATGGGCCCTCTGGGCTGATTCCTTGCTCTTTTTGTCTTAGCAGGGGGATGGTTGTATGTATTGGTGCATTGTCCATCTCCATCCCTCTCCCTGTAGGCAGTCACCTGCCCACCAAGAGGGCTGTCCTCTAAATGCTACAATGCCATTGCATTGAATGGCTGCCCTTCAGGCTTGCTGCACAGAAGGGACTTGGTAAAGACCAAGTTCAAGTCTTACTTAAGTTGCTGCAACTCTGGTCACATCAATGGAATTACACCTACTTGCTTTGGGCCCAAAGTCTCCAATTCAGCGGCAGTTCTCGCTAATGTTTCTCCAAGTGAAAGCTCCAGCAATGGCAGTGGGGCAGCCCCTCTTCCTCTCTGTCTCTCTGACAGTAACCTTCTCTTGGCTTCCTCTTCTCAGAGATGGGAAGTCTGTGTCCCCTGCTCCTGGCCCTCACAGGGGCAGATTAGGTACTCAGGGCTAGAGGAGGCTCAGGACCTGTTAGAATGGAGAGCTGGGTGGATGAAGGGAGAAGCCTTTCCCATTTCACTGACCTACTTCGATGGGGAAAGTGCGAGGGAATGGAAGTGACCACTGCTTCGTGGTGCTTCTTGGGAGGGGGTGTGTGGGAGAGGAAAGCTCCATGTATTCCTTGTCACAGTGCCCTGAGCGCAGGAAGAGGGGAGAATATTTATTCCCAGCGCACAGAGTTAAAACTTCATTCTGCAAAATGGCCAAAGCAATCAGCGAGTGATGGAGTATCTGCTAAAAAGAAACCTGGCATTTAATTAACTTCTCAAAGTGCTGGTTCAGCAACCTCCATGTTTTACATTTTGAATATTGAACAAGCATCCCTAATCGGAACTGAATTACTTCTGGGCTTGCTGGGGTGGAGAGCAAGAGAGCTGCCATTTGCCTGCGCCTCCCTGCCCCCCCCCCACGTTATTATTATGAACTCCTGTTAACTCAGCCGGATCGGCCCTGATTTGCTGCAGCGACAGCATTTCTGACCGGAACTTGCCAGGGCCTGGGTGGGGCCCCTGGCCTAGAAAGGCAACTAAACAATATTTGTCTATGGCGGAGGACAGGAGGAACCTATTGGTCTCTCAGGGATGGAACTAGCATGCTGGAACTAGCATGACTTATTTTTCTCCAGTCCCTCGTGTACTGGCCTTTGCCCTTGAGTAGGGGAAGCTTTGCCTGCAGCTCATGGGCAGTGGGGACAAAAGAACTGAGGAGAAACTCAAAGAACAGTGAGTGTTCTTGCTAGTGTTTTGCCAAGCTGCCTCTCTGGACCAAATTAGCTCTAGTTTAACTGTGTGTGCAGTTGGCCAGCACCCATCTGCGTGCACTTTTCAAAGGTGGGGCCTGTTGTATTGTGCATGAAGTGACTTGTGTCGCCAGGGATGTGTGGAGGCTGCTTTGCAGAATAAGAACAATGTGTTGAAAGATGTGTGTCTGTCTCACCCTATAGCCCTTTTTCAGCATGGACCTCTTGTCTTACAGATCAGGACGGAAAACTGCAGAAGAAGTAGAAGAGTAAGTTTTCCTTGTTGCTAATGAAAGACTTGATTCTCTTCTGTTATGGGACCCTAATTCCCTGTGGGAGTGTTGTATAGTATGGGCATGTGAATACGGGCACTGGATTTTGGATCTTGCCATACTCAGGGTCAGGGATTTGAAGCCTTGCCTGAAGGCACGTGATGTGCCCATTGTCCTGAGGGAGGGGACTGGTAATCCAACTCCTTGTTTCCCTAGAGCCGGCACATGTAGTTTCTCTGTCTACAAAAAAGACAAGAATTTGGGTGGGGAAAAAAAGGTCTCTTTTCCCAGATGCCCTGGCCCCTGAAACCTCAGGTCCTGCTGTCCACAGAATCCAGGGATTACACTTTGTGTTCTGAAGAGTTCTTCCAGGTGGATGCAGAATGAAGCCTTGTGAGAGCCAAGCAGTGGAAGATTTGGGAGAGGAGCTGAACTGAGACAATGTGCGTGCTCTTCCCAAGTGTTCTGCAGCATGGGAAAACTGGGGAACTCCTGCCTTAGATTCTGGTGGGGACTGCAGCCCCCAGGCGGAGAGAGGGGACATGAGAATAAACACTTCTGTCTTTGAAATTATTTTCATATTGTGCTTTGTTGTAGTCATCGCCTCCGGCAGCAGAGCCTGGAGGGATCAGACGATGGAGGAGGTAATCTTCCTAACTGCTAGAAAAAAAATGTCCTGTGCTCTCTAGGGTTCTCCAGAACCATGGGCAGAATTATCCTGGAAGAAGCAACAGGAGAGTGTATCACATTTGAGAGAGATGCTGGGGTAAAGGTCTCCTTGACTGCAGAGCTGGAGAAGGTGTGATGGAGATCAGTAGAGAGAGTACTCTAGGGAAAGAGGACCAGGGAGGTTACCCATGGACTTAGCCTTGGTCTTGTGTAATGTAGAAATGATCAAATACTTTTGGTAAGATGGAGAGATCCTAGAACGAATTTGTGTCTGTCTGCATAGGGAGGGAGGCTGGAAGGTCAGTAGATGGTCAGGAGAAGGGGAAAGAATCACAAGTGGTTCCCCCATTTCAAATGGTGATAAACTCCACTGCCAAATCCTTCCTGGGTCTCCTATTTACACACACCCTCTTGTGCCCATTCAGGACTAGCACTTCTGACACCCTCCTGTGTGCCCCATACCTTGCTCGCCTCATCTGTCAAGTCTCCTACCTCTCTCCATGACCATATTAATGAAGACTTCATGGAATTCTTTTACAAAAATCTCATCACCCTTATATGGGAGTGTGTGTATATGTGGGCTGAGCACATGCACCAATGAATTACACCTTTCCAGCAGTGTACTGGCTGCTGTGAGGTACCCCAGATTTTTGGGCAGGCTCTAGCTCTGCTGGGCCTTGTAGTTACTGTCGCCTGTTCCTCCAGCACTGGGCAATTGTGTTATCAGCCAAGATAAATAGCTGTGAAAATCCACAAGGTAGAGTCCTTGACAGACATTAACCCGATATACCAAGAGGCCTGGCAGCACAGACACTCACCCACGGTTCCTAGGAGCTATATCAAACTTCCAGGGGCAGAACTTTTTTACACTGTTTAATTAACCTGTAAAACTGAGGGCCACAAAATATCACTGAGTCAGAGTTTAGCAGGATTCACTAAGGGATCAGTGTCATGGCCCTCATCACCAGACTAGCACCTCCTCCTGGTTGTGCTAGGAATTAGCTTGAGGCAGACGCTCACATCTGCGATCTGTACACCAGGTCTCTGTCTCTGCTCCCACTTACAGTTCCTCACTCAACTCCCAGAACCACAGCGTCTTCTCGACTCAGCCCTCTGGCTAGGTTGTCATCTGTGTTTTGCCCCTTCTGCGGGGGGTGGGGGGTATCATCCAACAGTCCTGCCCCTTCCCCAGTGGCAAGCGGGGGAACCCGGGCCCTCCCGCTACTCCAGGCCCCAACCCAGGGACCCCGTAAATAGCAGCCTTCTACTGCTCCTCTGTAACCTCTGTCATGGCTGCTCTGTGTCCCTGGGACACTTCCCCATGGCCCCAGCACCTTCTTTGCCCTCACCTCAGGGCCCTCAGCTGCTCAGTTCCAGGAGCCAGCCACTGCTCTGACCAAGGTGTTTGCAGTTCTCTCAGCCCTCGGGAACACAGTCCTTACTCCCTGGGCTCCCAGCAGCAACTGACCTTGCTCTGTCCTCCCTGTGCTCTTTTTTTTTTAATATGGGCCTGTGGGGCCCTGATTGGCTGTTTCCAACACAACCTCCCCTGGGCTCTATTAACCCCTTCTTTGCCCGTATGGGGCAGACACCCCATCACAATCAGACTTTTAGATGGGTAATGAGAATATCCACAGTTACATTAGAGAAGATAAAAATATAAGGCTTATTCAGATCTTTCCGGGAGATGATACATTGCATATGTGGCTACCAAGCCTGGCACCTTTTAAGCCCAAGTAGCTACCTCCAGAATAGTCTTAGCTTTCCCCCTGGAAGACTTCCTGAGCTTTCTGAGTTTGTGTATCACTGAGGCTGAACATATGAGCTCCCCATGGGTTCAAATACCTGAGATCCCTCATGTTACACGCTTGCCTCTGAGTATTTGATGTTTCTTTGCAGACAGCAGAAACCTCTTTGGCCAAAAGTTTGCACCATGTGGCATCTGGTACTCAGACACCATGTGTGGTAGATAGACTGTGATCTGGAGATAAGTCAAATCACAATATAGTGCATTTGTTTATCCGAAGCCAAACTGCAACTGACAGTCATTTTTGTCATTTGGAAGCCAGCATCCAAGACTGTGTGCGTGAGTAAAAGTGAGAAAGAAAGGAAAGATCACAATATTCTGGCTAAGATTCCAACCCATACAGGTGTCTGGTAGAACAATATATGATGGAGTGGGTGGGGCTACTTTAAACTGTGCACTGAAAACCTCTGAATTATCAATGTCCCAGTATTTCTCCATCACTTTCCTACAGTCCTCCTTACGGAAGGAGATAAAGCATGGAACCTATATGTGAGAGGGCTTAGGGATCAGAGTCTCTCTGAGATCTCAGCAATTCCAGGGAAGGAAAGTGGATGATTAAAAACAAAATCCCACCCAAGGAAAATGACTATGTTGAATAAACAGTCCAGGAAAAATAAATAATACACAGTGTGAAAGTATAGAGCAGCACAGGCAGGGCCGGCTCCAGCTTTTTTGTCGCCCCAAGCGGCAAAGACAAAAAAAAAAAAAAAAAAAAGAAGCGGGGCCTGCTGCCGAATTGCTTCCGAAGAGGGAGTGAAGAACCCACCACTGAAAACGCAGACGAGTTGCCCCAGTCACAGACAGAGTGCTGCCCCTTTCTATTGGCCACCCCAGGCACCTGCTTCCTTCGCTGGTGCCTGAAACCAGCCCTGAGCACAGGTATCTAATATAGCCATGGACTGAATTGAGTTACTGCCCCAGACACATTGGGATACCTAATACAAACCTATACTTTGGCTTGTGACATTCAATACGGCATTATGGCTGGGACTTTAAACACCCAAAAGTCAAAACATTGGCTTATGTTCCCCGAGGAATGTGCCGTGGTCTTTTTATGTGGCATATGGTGTTGGCTTGTTATACCTTTAATGTGAATAGCTAGGGTTGCCTATTAATGGTTGCTGTCAAACCATATATTTGAATCTTTTGTCTTTAATGCATTAGAAATCTTAACCATAAGGTTGCATTAACATTATTTATCTCCTGTGCCACCTTTTCACTAAAATAAAAAACTGCAGACTTAGAAAAAGAACACTGTGTGTTCAACAACAGTTTTGATGTCCAGGGACATTTTACTACTTATTTATACTGCAGTTATGCCCAGAGACCCCTGACAGGATCATGGTCCCATTTCACTGGATGCCATAAACACACAGTCCCTGCCACAAAGAACCTTCAATCTGGCCTGGCGGGGGGCGGGGAGAAGGTGATACAATCAAATAGAAACATTTTGTACATGTAATTATATTGATGAAATAAATATGGACTTCCCCAACTGCCATTCCACCTAACTATGTAATGTTGGGAGATTTCTTATAGCTGTCATGGCTGAGTTGGATTCTTGAGGAGAGGTTTGAAGTAGAAGATAATAGCTTCACAGATTAGTTCAGGGTGGGCATACCATGTGTAAAGGGCTGAGTGGAAGGAGGCCAGAGACAGTTGTGGAAGGAGATGGACTGAATGGACATTTCCAGCTTCAGTGATTCTTTAGAGTTACATAAAGAAATCCACAGCACAAGTCACATAGACAATGCAGTAGAAAAGAGTGAAACGTTTCCAGGAGAGAGCGCTTGTGGAAGACAGGGAAGGGTCAGACATTGCAGCTCTGATGCTCTGTTTTGGGGTATATACAGAACCCTGCTAACAATTCATTTTCTCTAAACTGTATTTCTCCAGCCATTTTTCCAGGTCTCTCTTCCTCACTGAGAACTAGTCCAGGACAAGTGAGACATGTTAAAAAGGAGCCATTTTTTGTGGCGTTGGAGAGCCAAAAAGTGTATCTGACAAAAAGCATCATTTTTCCACTCTAACTCCAAATTGGGGGAACTTTTCAAAAAAGTTAGTCACCTGAGAATAGTGGCAGTAACTCCCCAGCTGTAACTAGTGTCTCTGTGTACCAATGTTGGGGTTAAAGCAGTATTTCTCAGACGGGTCCCTGGGATCTCCCTGACACAGTTTAGGAAGGAAGCAAGCCGATCCCTGTTATCAAAAATGTTGAGAAACACTGTTCTAAAGCACACACTATTGAACTATCTGAGCTCTTGTGCAATGCTCTGATGCACAGCCCACACTGGCATATACACATATTTGTACATAAAATGTGGTCTCTGTAAACATGTACTGCTCCTTTGCTGGGTTGCAGAGTGTCTGCCTGAGCCCTTGCTTGTGGGGCTCTGGTAGGAGAGCTCTGCCTCTCTGCACAATGGGAAACCTGTTTTAACAGGATTTAATACATTGACAACCTTAGGAATAATAAACCTTCACGAGCAACAAAAAAGTGTTTAATCCCTAAAGGACAGGCCTACTTGAGCCACTTTTGGCCAGGGGCAATTGGGGGCTTAATACTGTGTGTGTAGCAATCTGGGTGATCTGAGAGAGAGGAGTTTAAGGGTAATTGCTCAATTTTCTGTCCATGTCAACAGGGAAAATGGGCAAAAGTGGTTGAGCTCAGCTCAGCAGTGATGCTGGATGAGATGTGAGGCTGTCAGTGGAATTAGAAAAGAGCTATCTGCAGAGCCCTGTCTTGTAAACGCCGGCTGCTCTGTGCTGGGGCTACGCAAGGGAGGAAAGGGTTATTACAAATAAATTCACAACGAAAGGGGCCCCTTCCCTTGTGCACCCCTCCCCTGGGGGACTGGCACGGGCTCTATTTTTATCCTGCCTGGTATTTCACTTGTTCACTTGACTTTTTCCAACCAATGCAGCATCTGTCTGACGGATGCAGCAATCAAGTGGCCATCTCCTGGATTGGGCAGCTTTTGAGTACTGAATGCCCCTGCCTTTCCCTTCAGAGATGGCACCTCCCTCAACCGGTGAACCTCTTCAGCTGAGAGTCCCCTCTTTGTGCCTTCCCTGCCATGCCCCCTTCTGCAATGTCTTCCCAGAAATGTCCCCTCAGCCCCACTTCACCCCTTGGAATTCCCTTCTGCTCTTCAGCTCCTCATCCAGTGATGCAGCTGCAGCTCATTGGCTGAGACTGCTGTCTCTATCCCCCTGGCCATGGCTCCCCCACACATGCTGCTCCCCCACTTCAGTAATGCCCCACTCTGGTAGCTCTGCTCCCCAGGAGGAGCGCAGCAGGGCCATTGCTGGAGGAAGGGGACAATGTATGTGGTTTTGAATGTGGGAAAAGGTGGTATATGATTTTGGAGCAGGTAGTGTGTGTGAACAAGGAAGCTGATTGAAATGAAGGGCTGACTGCTGCAAAGACAACCCCACACTGACCTGCAGGAGAAGCTGCCAGAAGGCTGTGACTAAATCAGTGCCATCAAAGTGACACCCATTTTCCCCCCTCCCGGAAGCTTCCACCTAGGAAGTGATGCTAACTATGAAACTTCTATATAAAGTGTTAAGCCTTTACAAGGGCTTCTTACCCTTCTGGTGTGTGCGGGCAGCTCTTCTTCATTAGAACAGGGAAAGGGAGGAGGTAGTGGAGGAGAGATGTGGAGGGAGCTGTGTGGGGAGAACACTTGCCATTGGTGAAATGGAGAGAGGAGCAGAACTGTGCCTGGCATGTGAGGAGCTGAGTGAGTGGGCTGAATGGGGAGTGATGGTCTGGGGCAGAGGGTGATGATAATGCTTGTATGTTGGTCTGTCCCACTGTGACTTCATGTGTCCATGCACCTGCCAGTTGGATGGTTCTTGGAGGTGCAGGCATACAGCTCTGTAGGTGCACCTGGTCTTGACCTGCCGCCCTTTGCTATTCAAACCCTGGACTTTTGTTTAAGAGGGACTCTGCATCAGGCCAAACTCTGTGTGGTGGTTTTGTGATGTAGATAAAAATCCGCCAGGGACTGGGGGAGTCCATTAGCATATGTGAGGCCAGTGATGGGCAGGCTCACAAACAGCTACTGGCTTCAGGCGGGCGATTGGTCAGGGCCAGCTTAACCTCACTTTGACAGCTGACATTACAACCTGGAGTTGCCTTGGTCTGGAGAAGTCTCTATCTTTTCAGTGGGAGTGGAAGGGGAGAGCAGAGTGTGTGTATCCCAAGGGATATGATGAAAGCCCTGTTTTGAGTAATTTAAAACTGGACAAGGCAGTGAATAATACAGCTGTTAGGGAACAATCCTGGCCTGTTTGGGGATTAACTTGATGGGTTCTGGAAAGTCTCTTCCATCTCTAAATTCTGTATTATGTTAGATACATAGTCATATTGGGTTTATGATTGCTGAGTCCATAAGTGTAGTTGACGGACTAGGTTTACCTAAAAGACCTGTTAAGAAAAAGCTCTTGAAAGCTGATTACAGAATTGAGACTCCATCATTTAAAACCGCTCGAGGCAAACTCCTTTGAACATTGCAGCAGTGGAGGGACAGAGAGAGAACTGCGTAGCCCTTGATTGTAGCATCGTTCCCTCAGGACCCGTCCCCACTCCCCCCTCAGTTTCTCATCTGATATGAGAAAGCAGCAGTAAGACTCCTCATCTGTCTTATGAAAATCCGATTCGGAATGGCTCTGATCAAACCCAGCTGGCTGTCAGCAGTGGTGGCCTTGTGCGGAGGGAGGGAGGCTTCTGAAGAGTTTCTGGATGTGGAAATGTCACAGGTGCTGCCGATCAAAGAGGCATTTTTTTAATAAATATATATAAGAAAAAACAAAAAAACCTAAGGATTTAGCATAAAAGAAATGTATTTTGTCTTGTTTTTCCAGCGTAACATGAAGAGGATGAAATAGAATCAGATACGCTTGCTCCCAAACATACTTCCACAGGACTGCTCTGAGAAGCCACTTTCCCTGTCACATTAATGCTCTAAAGCAAAATCACTCATCTCTAGCATTATTGAGGAGGGTTTTGTATTTCTGAACTCCCCCCATCCCTCCCCCTGTGCCTCATGCCCTTCTAGGCTGTAGCCCTGCCAGTGCCTTAATACTTTTTAGAAGGGGAAAAAAATGAACGGGGATGTGGAGAGAAGCCTTTGAAAGGAGAAAAGTGGAAATCTCCAGGAACTGAAGCAGGCACAGAGTTCAGACAGGAGTCTCTGTAGGTTGGTAGCTGTATGATGATCATGGCTGAATGTTTCCTCCACAGAGAGAGATCTTTGGCAGTTTGAGCCTCCGAGATCAGTGCCCTGCTAATGCCAGTTGTACAGTAGCACAGTCTCCAGTAGCACAGTCTTAATCCTGGTCTCCAAGTTCCTGATGCTTCTATTGCCAGTGACCAATCTGGTTGTCCAAAGGTCATAGGTGCATAGATTATAAGGTCAGAAGGGATCATTAGATCATCTTCTAGTCTGACCTCCTGTATAACACAGGCCATATAATTTCACCCAGCTCCCTCTGTATTATGTCCAGTAACTTGTCGGACAATGCTGTATTGCCCCCTATAACACAACATCATTGCAGCACTTCTATCCTCTCCCTCAACCATCCCAAGGAAGATGTTTGCAATGATGATTCCAAACTGGGAAGATACTGTATGTCAGCAGCAACACCGCACAAGGTGGCGGTTGCACTGGATTCCAGCCTGCCCGAGTCACACCATGGTGAGCATCTGGGAAAACAAATGCCACAACCTGGTTACAGTGGTAGGGACTGGTGCTGTTCTCCGGGGCTCTCCTGGCTCAAGAGCCTGAGTGGCCACTCCTTCTACTATCCAGCCCTTTGTCTAGTTGATAATCACTTTATAGCTTGGAAGGCTGAGAAAAAACAAAACCATTTGCTCTTGTTCTCCACTAATATGGTTGTCTCTGTAAAGCTACTATTTGGCTTTTCAGTGTCAGGTTGCCACTGAGACCTTTCTATGACTTGGGGTTAGAAGGCCCCTTTATTATTGTGACTTTTC
Source organism: Eretmochelys imbricata (assembly GCF_965152235.1). NCBI lineage: Eukaryota > Metazoa > Chordata > Testudines > Cheloniidae > Eretmochelys > Eretmochelys imbricata. The sequence continues at coordinate 91,196,183 of NC_135577.1, forward strand.
ACAGCAGCTAGCCCATGTGGTACCACCATCATAGACTCTCACCATGGTTCTCAGAGAGATGGACTCTTGTACTGTTTTTCCTTAGTTTCTTCTCTCAGCTTTCCAGGGCCACACCCCAACAGTCATGGTAGCTACCTGATTCTCTTCAGTCCTCTGCTTTCATCCTCCCCACTGGCGACAGGTATGGCTCCTGATCAGTCATCAGATTGACAGCAGGTCCGGTACGATCCTGCAGAATGCATTCCAGTCAAATGGAGTGGCCAGAGGTCCAGAGAGCTATTCTTTGCCCACTCTGCTTGCTTGCTTGCTGCTCTCACCTTCCAAGAGGCTTTGAGCTTGTGTTCAGTAGAAGCTGCCTCTGCTCCTTGTTCCTTGTGGTTTTTTTAAGCCTGTTGCTTTCCACTTTTCTTTTTCTTATTTTCCATTTTTTTCCATTTAGAGGGGGAAAAATATTTATCAGATTGAGATGCGCTAATTAAAGCCATTTTCTGGTATTTGGTTAATGGAGTGTTTGATGTCTCTCTGACAAGACCATGAAATGCATGGAGTGTCCACAGGGACGGAATTTGCTGAACACGGCGCTTTGTAAATGAGGGGACACAGTGTCGCAGCAGCTCATGAATATGAAACGCCCATGATGCTACCTCGGTGGACTTGGGAACACAGATGAATCCTGTCATGTGCTAAATGAGACCAATTTCTTTCACTTAACTTCATCTTCAATCAGACCTTCTTCCATTTGCCTGTTTAAAATTCCCCAAACGTGATGCAGAAGGTAAAAGCATTCAGTAAAATAAAGTTTTGCAGCAGCAGAGAAATTATAATTATCCCTGGTTTAAGTTGCATGCTCATAACATGTAAAATTAAGTTAGTTTCTGTCATTCTTTAAGTGAGGAGCCTGTAATTCTGTGCGTTGAGGATAAACAAACCTGTTTTGAAGGGGTCAGCTTGCCCCCAAAGCTGCCATACTCTGGGTAGTCTTCACTCTGTAGTCTCAGTCGCAGCAAAGGTGTGCATAGCATTGTTTGGTCACTGAAGATGCCTGCATTGCTGCTGTGCGGAGCTTGCATTCTGAACTGGCCACTGAAAATGTCACGTGACTAGGGGGAGAAAATCCTCATTAAGCATGAATTGCGAGATTTTTAGTGTGACTCTCAGCACTTGGAGTTGTGATTCCAGAGAGAATGGCTGTGCAGCTCTAGGGGGCCTACATTAAAAGGGGAGGGTTAGTGGCTGTAAAAGATGTACTTTAACTGAATCAGTGTTGGCACTGGACTGGCACCAAGGAGACAGGGCTTCCAATCCCAGCTCCGCCTGACCTGTCTGGCCTTGGGCAATCCACATCTCCTCTCTGAATTTGTTTTTCCCCCATCCACTTTGTCTTGTCAATTTAGCCTGTAAACTCTTTGGAGCAGGGACTGCCTTACTGGGTGTTTGTACAGCACCTAGCACAATGGGAGCCTCGGTCTCATTTGGGGCCTCTAGGTGCTGCTGTAATACAAATAACAAGCTGGTGTGACTTGCATGTGGAGGAGGAAGGTGCAGCAGGAAAAGCAACGGCCAGGAGTGTGAAGGCTGTAAGGTAAAGTGGGTTCTTACCCCTCCTAGCAGTTGCTTTTCCTGCCTCTACCTCTCCGTCTATCAGTTACCTGTGTAAGAGGCAGAAAGGCAGATGGTCACAGGTACCCAGCCTGGACTACGGCCATCACTAGTGTCTCTTGTTTGTTATATCTTAAAAAGCACTCTCCCCTGCTAATCATTCAAGTACCCAGTCTGAGTAAGCATGTGTCCTCCTTCCCTTCCGAACTCCTACTTTCTTACACCAACTTGCCTCACCATAACTTAGATGCAATGATCTTTAGGGTCTGGATTGTTTCTTATTCTTTTGTGACCAGTGCCTAGCCCACTGCCAGCCCTGACCAGCCTGGGGTCTCTGATGCTCTTGTCATAGAGATAATAATACACTTTATTAGCTATTAACAAGACCTCTACATTTGGTCTAGGAAATTATAACTTAGCTGTTAACTATCACTTGGGGCTAGTGCCACAGTAGTTCTGGGTTTGATGAGCTTAGTTTGAATTGCCTCCAAGAGAGAGCTCCTGGCTCCTTGGGAAACTTAAAATCAGACTAGATGTAGGTGTGGAGAATAGACCACAGGAAACAGTTCTGTGTTGGCCAGCATGGGGCTCAAATATTTATTTTCCATCTCTGCCTTGTTTGATTCCTGGGCCCAGGCTGGCATGGTCTGAGGAAGAGGATGCCAAGGGAAAGTGCTTTATGTTACTATTTGATCCCCTTTAACCAAACTGGGGTCTGAAGAGGAGTTCCATCTAGGTTTTCTTAAGGTCACTCTGGGAGCATGGGGGGCCTTGAGTTGTTTTCCCTGACTTCCAGAAACCCATTTCTTCTGTTTTCTGTCTGTAAAACATTACCCAACGTATGCCTCTTCCACTCCTCTTCCTCTTTCTTCACTGATTTTACCAGAAGGAAAACTGGGTGTATTTTAACTGGGGAGGAATGAGTGCTCCTTTTAAGAGCAGGGTACAGTCGAACATTCTCCATGGTATCACAAAACTGATACCAGAGGAACTCTGGTGGAGGCTGTGGTTGAGGGCGGACCTGCATGAGTTACACTAAAGGGGCCCAGAGTCTAGTTGGGAGACCAAGTGCTAAGAGATGGCTTGTACCTAATTTTATTATTATTCTTTGTTTGTTTTTGTTGTTGGTAATTGGCATTTGATTTTACATTATCTTTATGCTCTGAGTTCTGGGCCTGGGAGGGAAGGGTGTGCTATAGGGGGAGGGAAATCCCCTGCTGGAGCAATTCTGTCTGGGCTGTAACATGGCTAGTGTGGTCTCCACCCAGCTGCAAAGACTTGTCTGCAATATTTTATTGAAATTGGCAGATGTTAGAGATCAGGAAACTGCCCTTCCTTCTAAAACACAGCTATGCATTGTGAATCTGTTTGTTTCCAGATTGTGGTGCCGTTCTTTGTTCTCTGTTTCATTTTACAATGTGCAGGCCCTTCAGCGGCATCATTGCAATGATGATGTTTTTGTGTTTGATAAGATGTTCCCAATTCCCATATGCACATGCTGGAATGCGATTCCCAGCTGCTCTTCAATGTGTATAGAAGTTATGAAGCCATGTACGAGGCTCATATGCAAAGGCCCTGATTTCAGATAGATTATAATGTAGACAGAAAATTTTACAACAAGATTCCATATGGAAAAATCAAAGTTAATTGATTTGGTGGAAAAGATCTGAAATATAGACACTCTGTAGGAGGCAGGACCCAGAGAATCAGGGATAGCTGAGAGAGACCAGGATGATATGGGCAATACACTATCTAGGAGATTTGCAGCTGCTGAAATAAGGCCAGTGCAGTTTCTGGCTGTGTGCGCATGGGTCCTGCATTGTAAGACAGAGAGGACATAGTCCTGCAAAGATTTACTTACGTGCTTAACTTAACATGTGAGTAGTTTCACTGAAGGTGATGTGAATGCTAAAAGATAGCATGTGTTGGCAGTCATAGCACAGCCATGGGGTGGAACTGGAATATTGCAATAACTTCTCAGCAGTGTTACCAGAAAGATATTGGGAAAACTGTAGTAAGATCTGAGAAGAGCAACAAAAATGATCAGGAGGGTGGATGGCTTGAGTAAAAAAGATGCTTGGCTAACTGATGGCAAAGGCAATGCTGTGATGGTTTACAAATATGCAAAGAGTGTGAACAGAAAGAAGGGAGCAGAATTATTTAGAGTGGCACAACAGGGATGGGGCAGGAGAGGAGGAAATTACAAGTAGTGGGTTGAAATTTAAAAATTTTTTTTATGCTGAATAGCATTTAAATCTGGCCAGTGGGATCTGTTAGCCTGGGAGCTGGGGATGCCCCATAGTATAGGACATTTCAAGGTAAACTGGACATGACTCTACATGGCATACAATAGGGAGCAATACTGCACTGGCCACCATAGGATGGGCTGGTGGGAAACTAATAGAGCACTTCCATTTATGTCTAAATTCTACTGTCTACGATTCTCTCAAAGTACCTACGTGGTGTTAGAGCCTTGAATTCCTTGAGAGAGAGAGAGAGAGAGAGTTTCTACCTGGTAAATTCACTGGCTTTCCGTAGCCTATTTTTTTGAGAATGCTGTGTGGCTGCAATGCTCGGTAAGGGTTCATTCCACTCCAGTTGCAGCCTGTGGGAGTCTTTCCATGGAATTCATTGGAAGCTGGATTTGGCCCTGTGTCAGCAAGTCTAGCAGCAGGATATCCAGTTTGTAAAACTCTAGGATCCTGCAGGGTGAAAGATCCATCATTGATCTGGGTCTGACATTTGTGGCCCATCTGCAAGAAAAAGGGAGCAACAAAGCCCAAAGGAATCCAAGAGAGCGAGACCCAACCGGAGAAGGAATCAAAATAAATAATGAATGGGGAAGCTAGGCTGTTGGTTAGCTGATAGAGGGAGGGATCCTGCAGGGGTTCAAACACCCTCAAATCCATTGGAGTCAAAGAGGAATGAGGACACTCAACTCCTTGCAGAACTGGATCCTTTCTGCATGTGACACCAAGAGTGCTGCTCAGTAGAGGAGTGTAGAAATGCTCCCAGTTAGTTTTACATTAATTTCTATTAACAGGGGAACATTTTTCATCAGTGTAACATCCAGTTCCAGTCTCTACCTATAGATTTGTGTGTATCTTCGCAAATGTCTCTAGCAAAGAATAGGCTAACTTTCAAACATCTTTGAAAGCCTCCAGCTCCCCTTAACCACTGAACTGCTGAGCAGCACTTCAGACAAGCCGAGAAATTAGAGACCCAAAAGACCCTCCAGGTTTCATCTAGTCTGGCCATCCCCTTGCTTCTGCCCATGCAGGAATGTTCCCTAATCCCTACAGTCACTCTCCAGGGTCTTGCCAAGTCCTGCTTTTAAATGACTGTAGCCATGGGAATCTCACATTTTCTGATGGGCAGTTAGAGATGTCCCCTTAGTCCATTTTGCCTGTGATTCAACAAAACTTCTTTTCTGTGCTCAGCTTCATCTCTTTACTTGTAAGCTAATCCCCGCAAACCAGCCTACACAATTTGTCTCTTCCTTACTCTTTGCCCCTTATCCACAATGACTCTGCCCCCCCATAGCTATCACTGGGCTGAGCCCTACATATTCAGCTCTTATAATCTCTCCCTCTAAATCAGTCACTCCGTCAGCTGAATCGCTTTTGTTCTTTTGTCCCTTCATTGCACTTTGCCAGCAGCTGGGAGCCCCTGCTGGGAAGAATCAGTGCAATGGCAGCGTCTGCTGTGAGAGCGGTCAGGGCTCCGCAGCGAGCAGAACAGTAACAGGCCATTGTCAAATGGCGCAGTGACTCAGTGCTATGGAATTGCCAGCCTTTGCCTTCCTCTGTCTCAGGGATGGATCAGGCCAAGTTGCTACAGTTTCCCTGCAAAGGTCTTTATGAAGTTTGCTGCAGCCAGAAAGCTGTTCCATAGGCACCTATTTGTTGGGTGGTTGGGGAGCTGGATGGCACGGCTCTGCTGAGATCATCCAAGCTGTCACTGCCTCTCGCTGCAGCCTCCATCCTCCTCAGCCCTTTCAGCAGGCAGCCAATTAGAGAGAAATCCCACTGTGTGGCTAGCTCCAAACAGCCATCTCGCCAAGGCCTGGGCTGACCCAGGCTCTGCTGCAGATGGGCCAGCGCTGTCTCCTCTGGCCGGGGAAGGGGAGCTGGGGGAGCCTGTAGCGATGCGGAGTGGACATGAGGCAGGAGCAGTGCCATTTGGAGCTGTGGGAGGCTGCACAGCACTGACAGGAGGCAGGAGAAGGAAGCTGCTCAAGAAGGCCCGGTCTTGAGCCCCAAACTCTTCAGGTGGGGCTGTCTCTCCAGCTCCTGAATATTCATCTCAGCCTGGGCTGCAAAAAGGGTAGAGCTAGAAATAGCCAACTGCTGCATTCCAACACTATAGCAGCAGTGCTACAGATGGAGCCAGGAGCAGCCTGATTGCTCTAGCCCGTGGCATGCCTGCTTCATTCAGATGCCAACTGGGTGAAGAATCTCCAGAGAGCGGAGCCATTCAGCTCCCCAGCTCCAGGGACAGGGGCCCCTGGAGCAGTCTTCTGGCAAACCATAGGCCTTTAAAGGGACACTACACTAAGGGCTTGGCTACACTTGCGAATTACAGCGCAATAAAGGAGCCCCAGGCACACTAGCTCACTACCTGTCCACACTGGCAAGGCACGTAGAGCGCTCTGACTCCGCGGCTACAGCATTGCTGGTACTCCACCTCGGCGAGTGGAATAACGTTTGCTGCGCCCCCGCTGGAGTGCCGTGGCGCCAGTGTGGACGCCCTGGTCCTATAGTGCGCTCTGAGCGGCCTCCAGAAGTGTCCCACAATGCCTGTTCTAGCCACTCTGGTAGTCACTTTGAACTCTACTCCCCTGCCTCAGGTGACCAACTGTCAGACCCGCCCTTTAAATTCTCTGGGAATTTTGAAAATCCCCTTCCTGTTTGCTCAGCAAGGGGTGGAGTGCTCTCAGCGAATCTTTCCAGGTGACCATGCCTCCATGCACCAGGCGATCCCTGGTATGGAGCAATAGCGAGGTGCTGGACCTCATCAGTGTCATCAGGGAGGAAGCTGTCCAGTCCCAGCTGCGCTCCAGCCATAGGAATTACAATACGTTCGGGCAGATATCAAGGGACATGATGGAAAGAGGCCATGACCAGGACGCACTGCAGTGCAGGGTTAAAGTGAAGGAGCTGCGGAATGCCTACTGCAAAGCCCGCGAGGCAAACAGCTGCTCCGGTGCTGCCCCTGCGACCTGCCATTTCTACAAAAAGCTGGACGCAATACTCAGGGGTGACCCCACCTCCACTCCAAGTACCACCATGGACACTTCAGAGCCCAGTTCAACAAGGCAGGAGGAGGAGGAGGAGGAGCAAAGCGGGAGCGAGGGTTCTGAGGCGGAGGAAGACACCCCAGTATCCCTAGATGCATGCAGCCAGGAGCTGTTCTCAAGCCAGGAGGAAGGTAGCCAGTCATGGCAGCCGGTGCTTGGGGAAGGACAAACACCAGAGGAGGTTCCCGGTAAGCGGCTTTTATTTTAGGAAGGAAGTTATTCGGTGTGGGCTCTTGGGGTGAGGAGGGTTAGGGTTGCATGCATGCCTAGATGCGGAATAGGGCATTGATGTGCTCTCTCACATTGCAGTAATCGGCCTCAGTGATCTCTTCAAAGGTCTCAGCCAGAACTTGGGCAATGCGCTTGCGCAGGTTTCTCGGGAGAGCCACTGTGTTCCTTGTCCCAGTAAGGCTAACCTGTCCACGGCACTGTGCTGTGAGGGGCGGGGGACCATTGCTGCACACAGGCAAGCGGCATATGGGCCAGGGTGGAATCCGCATTACAGTAGAAGACTCTCCCTAGCTTGCTAGGTCACCCTCAGCAGCGAGAGATCTTCCAGGATGAACTCCTGTGGAAAATGTGCAGACAGTGTTCAGGATGGGGGCCCCCTGCCACTGTTGGCTCTGCCCAAGGCACGAAACCCAGAGGACAGTGAAACAATCAGTCACGCTTGACCCTGTGCTTACTCACCATTTTGGGGCTCCTGTGGATTAAGTGCACTCGTTTTGGGATGGGCAAATTATGCTATTGTGTAGACTGTGCTTGCCCTTAAGTACAGGGGAATGATTGCTCTGTCTGGTGTGAACAATGCTGTCTCTGCTAACTGTTGCATTTTGCCTTTACAGATGCAACCTTGAGATCTCAGCCGTCTGTGTTATCACTGGCCAAAAGACTCCAAAGAATCAGAAAGAGGCCACGTAGAAGCAAGGAAGACATGTTGCATGAAGTAATGCAGCATTCGAGTAATGAAAATTGAAAAGTGCAGGAGTGGCGGGACAGTGAAAGGAGGATCCGCCAGCAGAATGAGAAGTGCTGGCACAAAAGTGTGGTGCTCCGGCAGCAAAGTACGGATCAGCTGATAAGCATAATGGCGCACCAAGCGGACTCAATCCAGGTGCTCATAGCCATGCAGGCAGAGCACTACTGCGCCCGCAGCCCTTGTCCCAAAACTCTTTCTCTCGTGCCCCCATGTCATCTCCAACCCACTTTCCCCAACATCCAGGTTCTTACCACCACCAGCTGCCTCCAGCACCTATAGCTTCACCACCCAGCCCTGAAAACTACAACCCTTACCCTCTGCACTCAACCCCCGATCACCATGCAGTATAGCCATCCTGAAGTGCAGCACTCATTGCACAGAACTCCAGACAGGAAGGCTGAGTATAACAGGACATACGCAAATCTGTGATTGTACCGTTCCCGACCCTACCCTCTTGCCCTTTCTGTTTTCTAAGCAGTTGTATTTCTTTTCAATAAATGGATTTATTGGCTTTGAACACATTCTTTATTATTGCATAAAGTAAAAGATAGCTTAGCCCAGGAAAGAAACAGGCACTGCAAGTCAGCGTAGCAAAAACAGATTCCTACTAACTTTGGAACCACTGCACTTCACTCCCATGCAGGGCACCAGACATTACTGGTGGCTTTCAGCCTGAAATTGCTCCCTCAAGGCATCCCTAATCCTTACAGCCCTGCGCTGGGCCCCTCTAATAGCCCTGCTCTTTGGTTGTTCAAATTCAGCCTCCAGGTGTTGAACCTCCGAGTTCCATGCCTGAGTGAATCGTTCACCCTTCCCTTCACAAATGTTATGGAGGGTACAGCATGCGGATATAACCATGGGGATGCTATCATCGGCCAGGTCCAGCTTCCCATACAGAGAGCGCCAGCAGCCCTTTAAATGGCCAAAAGCACACTCCACAGTCATTCTGCACCGGCTCAGCCTGTTGTTGAACCGCTCCTTGCTGCTGTCAAGGCTCCCTGTGTAGGGTTTCATGAGCCACTGCATTAAAGGCTAAGCGGGGTCTCCAAGGATCACGATGGGCATTTCGACTTCCCCTACGGTGATCTGTGGGCTTGTGGCTTCTGGTCTGGGAAAAAAATCCCGGCTTGCAGCTTCCTGAACAGGCCAGTGTTCCAAAAGATGCATGCGTCATGCACCTTTCCAGGCCAGCCTGCGTTAATGTCAACAAAGCACCCACGGTGATCCACAAGCGTCTGGAGAACCATAGAGAAATACCCCTTCCGATTAACTTGGAGGCTAGGTGGGCTGGTGCCAGAATAGGAATATGTGTGCCATCTATTGCCCCTCCGCAGTTAGGGAAACCCATTTGTGGAAAGCCATCTACAACGTCATGCACGTTACCCAGAGTCACGGTTCTTCTGAGCAGGATGCGATTAATGGCCCTACAAACTTGCATCAACACAATTCCAATGGTCGACTTCCCCACTCCAAACTGGTTAGCGATCGATCAGTAGCTGTCTGGAGTTGCCAGCTTCCAGATTGCAATAGCCACCCGCTTCTCCACCGTCAGGGCAGCTCTCAATCTCGTGTCCTTGTGCCGCAGGGTGGGGGCGAGCGCCTCACACAGTCCCATGAAAGTGGCTTTTCTCATCCGAAAGTTCTGCAGCCGCTGCTCGTCATCCCAGACTTGCATGACGATGTAATCCCATCACTCAGTGCTTGTTTCCCGAGCCCAAAAGCGGCGTTCCACGGTGGTGAGCATGTCCATGAATGCCACAAGCAAACTTGCGTTGTATGCGTTACTCTAGTCGATATCGTCAGAGCCCTCACTGTCACTTTGGATCATAGGGAATAATTCAAGTGCCAAATGTGACGTGCTGCCGAGACTCATCAGCATACTCCTCAGCAATTTGGGCTCCGTTCCCACAGACCGAGAGGGAAGACAGAGTGCACTGTACAAAAAACATTGAAAAATGGCGCCAAATGTGGACGGAAGCACAGGGATTGCTGGGATGCAAACCGATGCATTGGGACAGGACCCAGAATGCCCCGCACCTCCACCCCCTTCCCACAAGCCACAGCACCAGAATGGGAAGAGGTGCTCTGTGGGATAGCTGCCATTAACGCACTGCTCTCAATGCCGCTGCAAGTGCCACAAATGTGGCCACACCAGAGCACTTGTTCCTGTCAGTGTGGACAGCAGCACTTTCCCTACTGCGCTCTCCGAAGGCGGGTTTAACTCAAAATGCTCTACATCTGCAAGTGTAGCCATGCCCTAAAGCCTGCTCTACACTACCGCGGTAAATCGATCTAATTATGCAACTTCAGTTACATGAATAACATAACTGAAGTCGATGTAGTTAGATCCCCTTTGGCGGTGGCTACACTGCTCTGTGTTGACGGGAGACGTTCTCCCATCGACTTCCCTTCTGCTTCTCAGGGAGGTGGAGTACAGAAATTGATGGGAGAGTGCTCTCCCGTCGATTTAGCGTGAATTCACCAGACCCGCTAAATCGACACTCGCTGCATGTCTACACTTACTGGTAGATCGACACTGCTGCAATCGATGCAGCGAGTGTCAATTTAGCAGGTCTGGTGAAGACATGCGAAATCAATGGGAGAACATGTTTTGCTCCTATACCCACCTTCCCCCACCTGCTCACTCCTTATATCCCCAGGAATATGCCTCAGAGAAAGGCAGCTCACCTTCTCTAAGGAGCATTTGTTTGCACCCAGGCTTTTCGGCACCCCTTCTCTGTCCCTCTTCCTTTCTCCTTTCCCTTCCCCCCCAGCTGGAGTAGCTGTGACCCTAGTCCAGGGAGTGGGCTGGAGACAGACCCATAGGATAGGCTAGCTTCAGCAGACTCACATTCAAAATCATAAATAGGTTCCAACTCACTGTGTCTGCCAGGTCACCTTGGGATTATTTCTTACCTGAGTTTATATAAAGCTAGGTGAACACTGCAGTAGACTATCTGCAACAGGAAGTTTTCTATGCTGTTCAACCTGACATTCTCTCTTTTGGCCCCTTCCCCATTTCACCTCCAGCAGTGCAGTCTAGGTGTGGTCAGTGCTGGAGCACTTCAGTGAGGTTCATACCTCAAGCTCTCTTGTCTGGATTCTGGGCTCCTGGGAGCAGGGAGGGTCTAGTACAGGGCTGAACATACTGACAGCCCTTAACTAACTACTGTGGCTAGGCATGTGGCAACTCTGGTATGCTTTGCCCTCTGTTCAAATTATTTTGGGCTGAGCGCTTCTCTTTACCTGATTGTGGGGTGCATGTCATGGCTGGGCCTGCAGCAGGATGCACCATAGTCACTGGCATCCTGGGCTACAATCAAACAAAACCTTGTCCACCTGTGCTTTGCTGTTATGTCCTTGCCCTCGCTGGGCGTGGGAGCCCCTCCTGATGAAATAGAGAGACTACATCCAACATGCTGACCAGCCTCCTTTGCAAACACCCTGAGCCCAGACTTCAATGGGAGATGGGATCTGGGGAGAGAGAGTACTGGAAATGCTCAAAAGAAGGACAGAGAAACCCAGGGAAGAGCCTGAAAGTGGTTACAGATGAAGGGTTATTGCTTCTGAGAGAGAGAAGGGGACAAATGCCAGAGAAGTCAAGCTCCAGGGATCAGAACGAGATTTGCAGCTGCAGCATGAGACACATCCAGAGAATTTTGCCCCTTGGGAGGGGGAATCCACTGTGAAACTTCTTTATTTTTGGCATTTGGGGCTTCATTAAACATTTTCACCCTTAATTTAAATGACAGTTTTCTGAGGGAAATCTGATATTTTTCATCTCTAATAAAATGTGAACCTGAGCTGGACAAATAGTGATTCTTGTGTGAAGGGAATTCTTGCCCTGCTTATGGGATGATGGCAAGCATGCAGCAGATCCGTGTTTGAGGCTTGCAGCAGCCAGCAAGAACTCAAACCTCATAAGGTTCAAGGTTATTCCAAATGGAGAATCCATGACCGTTGAGCAAGTCCTAATGCAGCACAAATTTGCTTCCCTCTTTGGATTTATCTTGCTTCCAGGTTTCAGAGCTTTATTGGCTTGTTTTATTATTAAACTATATGCTTTTTTAATCATTGCAAATAACCTACCATTGTTTTCCTGTCATGAGGGCTGTGAATGCATTCACACCCCATGTAGCATGGGAGGGTGGGATTTCTGACTTCTCTCTCTCCCAAGTGGGAGGAAAGCTCAGTATTCCGTTGTCTTCATGCTGCTTCTGCCTCTTCCTGTTGCAGATATTCCAGTGATCCCGGACTTGGAGGAAGTACAGGAAGAAGATCTCGCCATGCAAGTGGCAGCTCCACCCAGGTAACAGCACAGCCACATGACCACAAGTCTAGAGTCACTGCCCATAGCTGGGGATCAGCAGTGAGAAATGGCTGCTGAAATTAAACCCTGCATTACCTTGTGTTCTGCAGAGATCAGTGGCTGTCCCATTCAGTAGGATTTGATGCCATGTATTATGATAGTGAGTCTCCAGGATAGTAAGGCTCCAGTGTGTTGTTTCCAAATACACAGAGAAAGTAATTACAGCATATTCTATATACATACAAAAATATTTCAAAAAAACATGATTGATATTGCAACGTGAAACCTTCAAAAGTTAGGAAATGCCCAATTTAAGGTTGCCTGTGCAACTTTGTGCATATGTATTATCACACACACTTTACTTACATGATCATAAATTATTTCCCCCCATGTGATGTCTGCCTCATTCAAGTGCCTAGTTAATCTGTATAGTGCAAATCCTATTGGTTAAAAGTGATAGTCAAAGTAGTTCTGGATTTATCTCAAAGGTGACCAGCAAAGGGAAAAAATTAACCCTTTTTTTTTTTCATTTTATCTTAGAAGTATCAGGAAATGGCAAGTCTGCTCTTTCCTGTTTTGTTGAAGTGATTTCTTGGATAATATGGACTGGGAGCTTTTATGGCCCTTAATTGTAGAGAAAGGGTGCCTGAATCCTGAACAAAGATGCCTTTTCTCCCAAATGTTTATTGGGCATTGAAATTAAATAGCTGTTACCGAAAACAAATTCAAAACACTTTTAACAGTTTGACTAAAAATCACTTTGTTTCTCAATCATATTTTACTTCCTTGTTTTATATCATGTTATGATCCTATCAGTTCTCTGAACATCCATGGAGTCTTCCAGAGTAGAAAAGACCCACATTTCTCATGTAAGACAACAAGCAGAAATAAAATTGCTACAGGTCTTCTTTATATTGTGACATCACACAGAAGGAAAAGAGAGCACAATACCCTTCCTTCTCCTTTTTTTCTTTGCGATTCACCTTTTAAAAAAACTGTATTTCATAACTATGACTTTAAAGCAGCCAGGAAAACTCAGAGACCCCTAGTATACTGGAAGCTGCATGGTAGCGCTGGTTAGGAGCCAGGAGGTGGAACAATCAAACAGCTTTTCTCCTAAACAGCTAATCCAATATTTGCTGTTAGGCTTCCTACAACTACAGCATCTACCGCTCAGAGGATGGCAGGTTCTGAGGCTTCCCTCACATTCATGGTCCATTAAATAATAATACTCCATGTCTAAATCATTGTTCTATCTGGTATAGAAACAGCACTCGAGAGGCTTGTGCCCAGAATCCTCTCCACCCATGTATTTCTTTTCTCTTGGGAGACATGGGCACTCAAGTTGGATGCTCCCAGACTCCCATCCATGTGTCACTGCTCCCTAGAGGAGCATGCGCTGTTCCCACACTTAGCTAGTTTTGTTTCTTACCCCTCCCTCTTGCAGTATCCAGGTGAACAGAGTGCTGACATTCCGTGACCTGGACAATGACCTCATGAAGTATGCTGCCTTCCAAACCTTGGTGAGTGGGTGCCTTTATATATAGTGGCCAGCATAACCCCCTCTACACCTCCGTCATGTCCTCCTCCAGAAAAACAGAGATACTTGGGTACAGTGCCCATTGCTCTGGTGGAGCCCCTACTGTGCCTCTGACACTGGATACAAACGTCTCCTTGGCACCTTTGCTTGGAGTCCACTTGGAAATCGTACTCCGATGGCCATTTATTTACAGTCAGAACATCCTTGAGTTTTCCCTCAAGTTTTCTGTTGGTCCAGTAAAAGATATTATTTCACCCACCTTGTCTCTCTAACATCCTGGGACCAACACGGCTCCAGCAATACTGCATATGTCCCTAGAACACATTTCCTACCCATGTTTCACCATGCTCTGCCCCTTTCTCTGGTCCTGGGACACACACAGGACTGCTCCTCCTCCCTCAGCTAGGGTCATCCAGGGTGCTGTCCTTTTGTGTGGTGCCTGAGGCACATGTAACCCTGCCCCTAGTGTCTGAGCTGCTGGCTTTGGGTATAGGAGTCCTTCATGCTGCTGTAGACCAGAGTCTTTTTCAAGCAGGAAGGAAGTTTCCAAAGCTGTTCCTGAGAGGCACAAACCCAAATGGTGACAGGCCATGATTTCCTGTCTCCTTGGGGAGTGCCATATTGCCAGCCCTAAGAATCCAACCCCAAAATCATGAGGTTTTTTAATTCTGACATTGTTTTTGGTCTGGCTGCTGGTTTTTGAATTCCCTCTTCTCGCCCTGCAGTGTTTGTGTGACACAGACACAAAATGCGTACACACAGAAATGCAGGTCCTGACTCCCTTGTGCATCTGCTGGGCAATACTCCCCTCTCATCCCCTCCAGCTACACTCACTGGTTCACATAGTCCCTTTGCTGTGTCCCAGCAGCCTCCCCTGGCTGGTGCCTGTAGCTGGCACCTGTCTCCAGTCAGCAGCAGAGTGGGCTTCCCCAGACTCTTAATTTAATTTAACTCTCCCGGGCTGCGGTGGAGGATGGTGGGAGATTTTGTTGTTTCTGGGCTCTGCCCCACTCAGAGCTCATGGGGTCCCACAGAGGTGCAGGCAGCTGCTATGGGATGTCTGCAGGCTAGCTCCCTAGAGTGGCTGAAGGGAGAAACTGCAGCCAGCTCAGGTAAAATTCCTGCACCCCCAATTCAGCCAGAAATCACAGCAGTTGTGATTGCACTGTGCGTGTTGCAACACTGGGATTGGTCTCACATGCTCCTTCCCCTCCCACTGAGCTGTCCACATCCAGTCACCATGTGCTACTCCTGTCCCATAAGAAGCCATTTGTCCCCAAGGAGGCAAGAATGCAGCTGTCACCAGCAACATCCTGTTCCTGGCTAAGGTGCGGGGTCCCTTTTCTCTGTGCCTGGTCTGTTGGAGTAAATCTGTGACCTGCTGTGTGTTCACAGGATGGAGAGATTGACCTGAAGCTTCTCACCAAGGTTCTGGCCCCAGAACAGGAAGTACGAGAGGTGAGCCCGTCTTGAGGCAGAAACTAGTAGAGCTGCTTGCGTGGGCCTGCAAGGTTCTCAGTCAGGTTGTACATGGCCTTATTAATGGGGGAGGGGGACAGACTTGTCTCAGTTGGATAAAGTCTGAAGGGATTTTGGATTTTAGAGGTTTCTGGGGCCCAGAATGTGATACTCTTAGTGTGCCAGAGCTTGTGGCACTACTTCCAACTGGGCCCTCCTGTGCAAAAGAGCTGACAAAGGAATTATTGGGGACTGTCTCTGACCTGGGCTCGGGGCTCCTGACACACTCAACGTTCTATGAAATTCTGCATCTAAGAGCCACTGCTAGCTGCAGCTCCTCTGAGGGGCAAAGACAGACAGGAGAACAGGGGGAGCCCAAGTCTGGAACAACAGGTCAGGACAGAGGAGCACCAGCAGAACTGGGGGAAGCCCAGGACTGAAATGGCAGGGTTTCTGCAGGTTAGGACTGAGCTGCATTGGGAGAGTTGTGTAGGGGTGGAGATTTCACAGACCCGCTCTGCACTGTGCCTGGTTCAATCTATAACTTGCTTTTTTTGGTGAATTTTAAAAACACAACCCAACCTGTCAAAATCTATAAATTGTGGCAGGGACTGAAACCACCTTTTTCCTGGGATTTCTAGTGCTCCTAATGGAATCTAGGGCCCTGCCCTAATGCCCCCTCTATGCGCATAGTGGTAGATCTCTGAGGCTGCTACAGCGTCTCTTTAGGGCGGCTCGCCTGGCCAGCCTGGCCATTTAGCAGCATTCAGGGACCTGTAGCAATTCAGAATTTTTTTTTCTTTTCTCTTGATAGGAGGATGTCTGCTGGGACTGGGACCATCTGTACATGGAGGTGTCTTCAGAACTCGTGACTGAGTGGGACCTGGGACAGTCTGAGAGAGATGAGCCCTTGGGTCAGCCCAAGAACATCTGAGCTCTGGCCAGCTCAGCACACAGGCTCAGACAGCTACAAATAGTTAGCACTAGTTGTTTTGTTTTGTTTTTTATCAACTCTTGTATTTGAGAAAATATTCCAGATCTGAAAGTAAAGGAGGTGGGAGCATGACAGGAAAGTGGGCTTGACTCCCAGGTATTTTGTAACAAGAATATTTATTTGTTCTCAAAATGCCACACTGAATAATTTCAAATACAAAAAAGCATTTATGTTTAAACAATCGCTTCCATTTCACTAGCTCTTTATCCCAAGATGTTTTACAAATTACTGTAGGGATTTTGTCTGCTGCTGCTGCAGTGCACCCTGTTCTGGAGTGGAAACATGGCAGCTATTTAACAGCCACACTGCACAAAGGGTAGGACAGGAAATTAAGAAGAACGTGGCTTCCTCTTGAGGCTGCAAAGGGAGTTTAAGTTGAATTTGCCCAGGACACTGAGGTTACCATCCTTCTCTCACAATAGATGCCACTAGTGGTCCAGACCTCAGTTTTATATCCCATCCAGAGGTAATACCTCCAGCAACCCACTGTCCTTTAGCCCTGTGCTTGGAATAATAGCTCTGTATTGTTCCCTCTGACTCATCCCTCTGACAGCATCACCTACTAAACTGTCAGCATTACTTCTTGCAGCATCTGCTTTTTTTCCCCTGTGGTCTCCCAGAGCTAACCCTACTTAGCTTGTCAACACAGAGGAAAGCATAGCGTGAGCTGAGATGGTTTAAGATGATAGGTATCTTGTAAAGAAAATGCTGTTTATACCACACATGTGAAAGTGCCAGGCCTGCTGCTGTGATACATACACCCTGCTTGGTATTTCTTTAGTACCTGGCATCTCTCTTTCAGTGCTACCTAGAAAAATCCATTTAGCTATTTTTAATGCATCCATCCCCATAGTATCAGTGGTCATTGTTTGCAGGGAGCTAGTTACCCTCTAGAGCTTTGTGCTGCTGGAGCTTCTGACAGTGATTTCTCCCATGTGGAGCAAGTGTAAACACTCTTCTGTGTGGTGCAGATGGCTGGGGGAGGATGCTGCTGCTGGCTTTGTTAGCAGGCTTTGTGCTTGGATAGTATATCTTCATCGTGCTCTATTCTTACTGCTGTGCTAAGAGCACAACAGGTCCAGTTACCCCTCTGAATGCAGCATATGCTAAATCATAACATCAGGGCCTGCTGAGAGATGGTGCTGGAAGCAAAAGAGGAGCAGGATTGAGCCCTGCACCATGGCCTTAGGGGTGAAGGGCATGGTGGTATCTTGGAAAATGGTGCTACTGCACCACGGGCTTGGGGTGGGAATAGCAGAATGGCTGATTCCTGAAAAATGAAGCTGGGATAAATGCTTCACTGGGCAGAGTCTTTTTCCAGCTATCGGTGATGGTTGCAATAAAATGGATCCTCAGAACCCTTGGGGCTTCAAAACTCTTCATGTGTGTAATTGGGGAGACCTCCATACACACTCTGATGGTGATACCAATGTGTGGAGGAGCCACTGGGCTTTAGGAAACTGAAGTATTAACCTACATAGAAATTGCTCCCCCTGCACTGCTGGTGCACACACAACTGCAATATCCACCCACACTCAGGCTTTGAGGCCAGCTTCCAAAATCTCTGGGCTTTTGACCATGGGCAACAAGGTGACCTTACTGTGAAAGCGACTATGAGTAGAAAAGAGAGTTGCTTAAGCTGTGAAGATGACAGCGGTGCCCTTGCCCCTTCTCACAGACTCACTCAAACTCAGGGAGATGTTAATTTTTTTAATCAAGAAGTCTCACAAATGACTGAGAAATTGGGGTGGGGGAAGGGAGGGAGATTGGGAGTGCCCATATGCACACAACAGGCAAATGTTTGGAGGATGAGGCCAAACTCTTTGCTAGAGTGGAGAAGCCTGTTTTGTATGAGCTGTTCCTCACCCAGACTTCCCAGCTGTACCACCTTCTCTCTCTGTGTTTCAATGAGGCCCACACAGGCTTGTTGGCCAGAGAGAACACAGGGTGCTTCCCACATCCCACTGGAAAACTTTGGTTTAAAATTCAGCAAAACAAAGCAGCTCAGAAGATCAGATATACACCTTGGAAGATGGAGGGGGAAGACCTGCCTCCCTCCCCCAGAGATTTAAACACAGAGAAGAGTGTCTTTCCTTTTAATTATAAGCTGTAGGACTTACTGGTTTTGGGGTCCCCTCTCCTGTCCATGTAAGAGCAGACTCTAGCGTACACCACTCCTCTGCTGAGCTGATAGCCCACTGCTGCTATCTGCCATCCCTGGATCCCAGCATCTCTGAAACCTGAAGGATATGTATCTATACCTCAGCCCTGGGAATGAAAAGGGAAGGTTCCGGAATGGACTCAACGCAGGCATCCCAGTGCCCTCCACTGAGGCATGTGTCTCTGCAACATGCAGACTGCTGTACTCCCCTAAGTTGTCCCCCTGTGTCTCCAACCCTAAACTGCTGTAGCAGAAAAACAACTCAAACTGAAAGACAAAAATGATGAAGGGGGGGAGGGAGCACAGCAAGGGAGTGGACATGCTGTGTTGCTGATACCTTCCACAGCTGGAAGACTGGGCCTCAGATCTTGAGACATTGTCACAAAGAACTGTGGGTCTCCCCTCCTAGCAGTTTGTTGTCCACATCACAAAACCACTCCACAGTTTGTGATGGTTGGAGTAGCTAAAATTGCCCCAAGACTAGGGCACATAGGCAGGAAGAACTGTGAATCTGAATTACCTGGTTGCGTGGGGTGAAGCTAGGCCTGCAATATTAGGTTATTATGCTTCTCTGGGGGGATGGGACCAACATCACAAGGACTCATAAGGATTTCTGAGGGTTTTGTGCTTCTGCCATATGCAAGGGCGTGAAGCAGCTGCCCAGCAGGCACAGGTCTGGCTTGCTTGGTGCAGAGGTTTTTCTCTCTCTTACTCCCTCCCACCGCAGGGGAGCACTCCCCTGACTTCAGAGTGAGAGACTGAAAGTTGCACCCAAAGCTGCATCCCCTGTATGGTTCCCATGTTGAGTGACTGAGGACAAGCCTTTCATTTTGCTGACTATGTTGTTCCTGTGTAATATGGACCCTGCGCTCACTCGGTGCAGGCATCATTTTAGGTGGGGGGGAGGTACATCTCCCTCCCAGGCTGAAGGCCGGGTGGGAGAGCCAATGCTATGTTTTTCCCTCAGAATGTTCAGCCCCCAGTACTCAGTGAGGGCTGCGGTGCAGACGCTGGCCTAGAGGTTGCTCTGATCTTTCTGGGCTGGCAGCATCCAGCTTGCCAGTTCAACTCCCAGGCCAAAAAATGGGGAGCCAAGCTGGTCTGCGAGGAGCTGACAGGCCTCCAGAGAAGAGCCAGGCCTGAGAAGATGTCAAGTGGGGAGGAGAGGAACTGGGAGACACTGGCTAAAGGGGGCAGAGGGAGTATTGGGGGGCTCTGGAGGGGAGAATGGGTGGTCTGGGTGAGGAGGTTTGGGGACAGAGGGAAAAGAAAAGGCCCCTCTGGAAGGGGGGAGGAGGATGTTTGGGAAGGAGGGACAAGGGGGTGGGGAGGAGACTCAGGGCATTTCAAAGGTTAGAGGAAGGGAGACTTTGAGGGGGGAAGTTTGGGGGGGGTGTTAGAGAGGGTCCAGGGAGACTGGGTTACTTGGGGTGAGGAAGAGAGTGAGGCAGGACTGGGCTGGGGGTGAGGGCAGCTGGAGAGAGCCTGGAGAAGGGAAAGGCAGGCCAGGAGCGAGGTGCGGGAGGGAGGGGAGAGGTTTGGAGACCAGGTGGGAGAGTGAGGGATGGGAGGAGGGTGAACATTTTGGGAGAAGTGGGAGAGAGATGGGAGTTTGGAGGACTGGGAGGGTCTCACTGGAGAGGTAGGAAAGATGGGGAGGGAGGAGCGTGTGAAGGGAAAGAATTAAGGGGTTTACAGGAAGGGAGCAGAAAGGTGTTTGGAGTCAGAGTGGGGAATTCAGAAGTGTGCTGTAGCCACTTTATGCTAGCAGAGCTGTGTGCACCAGCCTGAAGTTGGCCCTGTGGAATTCCCTCAGAGGAGGGAGCCTCCCTGGGAGGTACAGAGCTGTCTGCTCCCTCCCCAGAGCCTCTGACACAGGAGTTCTGGGGTTAGAGGGGTGTGGCCAGGGCCATCCTATGCCCTGGCTATTCCCTGGCTGCTGACTGGCCCATAGGAGTCCTCGATAGCTGGGTACGGTTTTATTGTACAGCATGTTTGAAAAGTCATAGATTCACATATCTTAAGGCAAGAAGAGACAACCGTGCTCATTGACCGCCTGCATAATACAGGCCTGCTGGAGCCCAGTGATGGATGGTTGAGCTAGAGCCATGTCTTGTACAATCTTGATTCAAAGACTGCTAGTGGTGAAGAACCTACCACATCCCTAGGTAAGTTATTCCAATGGTTAATTATCCACAATGTTACTAATTTTTGCTATATTTCATGATTGAATTTTTCTAGCTTCAGCCTCCAACCATTGGATCTTGTTATGCTTTTGTCTGCCTGAGTAAAAGCATGTCTGATATCCCCTCCCTGTTTTAGATATTTATACAGTATAGGCTGTGATCAAGTTGTCCTTTTACCCTCCTTCAGTGAGCCAAATAGATTGAGCCCTGTTTTCATACCTCTCTGATTCCTTTCCGCAGTTGGGAAAGGGAGCTGGGATTGTCTGACCACAGTCCTTCAGTCAGCATGTTGTTCCTGTCTTTCATAATCCTATTTTGGTTGCATTGCAACACCTGAAATGTGACTGAGAACTGCTGCTTCTCCTTCCACAGGGGCGGTGCTGTCATAGGATGAACTGCTCATTACTGTATTAAGACAAGTGGAAATAATGCAGTGTGTTCGAAGGCCAGGGCTGGCCAGTTCTTGGCTGGACTGGAATGTACCCAGGTATGCTGGCTGGGACAGAGCTGCATTGTGAGCTCTGATTTGTAAAACACTCTGTGAAAAGTATCTATCCATGTTGAAAAGTTTGGAGCAAAATGTTCTTTGTAACTGATCTGGGTGGCACCAGCCTCAGGTGATTTCTATTCCCACTAGCGTTGAGTCTACTTCTCAGAAGCATCAGCCCAACCTACACCAGGGAGATAGAATCAGTACCACAGATTGATGCTTAACTGAGGACATTGCAGTTGTCCTGGTGGAATAGAGAATAGTTCTCTGCATTCTTCTATTCGCTTCCCTCCAAGAAACTCAACATGCTTCATGCACACGGATGAATAAAGCTGCCCAACTTTCTCAGGAGGTAGGACAGTATTGCTATCCCCATTTTACAGATAAAGAAACTGAGGCACGGAAAGGGGAAATGACATGCCGAAGGTCACACAATGACACAGTGGCAGAATTGGGATTAGAACCCAGAGTCCTTAGCTCTAAGATGGAGACTGCACACCCTCTCAGAGCAGAGAATTGAATCCAGAAGTGTTGAGTCCCAGTCCCTCACTTGACCCTAGAGATTACACTTTTAATGCAGTGGTCTGACATGGCTGGTGTCCTGATCACTACTTGTTCTTTTCTGCTGCCTACATGACTGGAGGAAAGCTGAACACCTGTCCAAGTGTATCATAAAGAGCTAGGTTAGTATAGTGAGTCAGTTATTGATGCCTCATTCTATCTGGTTTTACTGGGACTCTGCCCAGATGTAAGAATCTATCCACACATATCCAATTGCAGGATCAGAATCCAATAGACAGAGGAAACAGTGAGATTGACGGTAGACAAAGTGATTCAAATGCACAAGAAAAACTGAACTGTAATTTCTTCCAGTTCTAGGGATCTTAGGTGTCACTTGTAACTATAGCAGGTACAATATTAGTAGGTGGAAACTGGCCATTTGAGTAGATTATAATTTGCCATTGAGGAGGACTTGGTGGTAGAGACCATACAGGTGGTGCCGTAAAATAAATAATCTTGATAATTAAAGATGAAAATTAGGCATTAAAGTAGATTATCCAGAAACTTTCCATACAGAAGTCTATTTGCCAGATAGGAGCCTCTTAAAGGGACTCTGCTCAGCTGCTTTATTAAATGAGACAAAGTGACAGAGGGAGGAAGGGGAAAGCTGCTATGTTAATCAGTTGGAAAGGTACTGCTGTTTCTGTCGCTGGAATGTCTCAGGGAAAGCGGAATTAATTCATCACATATGCTCTTAGCATCTGCTGCAGTGACCTGGAGTGGGGGATCACAGAAAGAGGGAGTGAGAGCCAGAGCTCAGCATTCCCCCACTATTCCCTCATCCTCACTCAGGCCTGTGTTCACCTCCTGCACAATGACTGCCTGTGAGACAGGGAGGCGCTTCCACTCCCGCTGAGTTGCATGGTACCACGCGTTCTGTGAGAGGTGGGTGAGTATGTTACAGGGAGCAGGGTTGAGTATTTCCTCCCTGAAGGAGATTAAAATGCTCCAGGGGAAAAAGAGCATTAAAATAGGAGAGGAAGCCCCAGAATTACTCCAGCTCACCCCAAATCAAGTCCAACCCTGTGGACTCCCACAGAACAAGCCCCCCAGCTCTCTCGCCTGCACTGCTGGTAGACATAAGACTCTGGCTTCTTGCCCCACCTCCCTCATTTGTCACCACCGTTGAATATCTCCCCAATAAGATGACAAGTTTGCAGCTTAGAGTGGTTTCCTTGACCACCCAGGCCCCCCACCCCCCCGTGGGAGTCTCTCTCCTGCACTACCACTGTGTTTGCTCCTTGGGAAAACAGGGGGTGGAGATGCCTCAGTGTGTCTCAGCACTACATATGCTGCCTAAATCCAGCCTTTTCTTCTCTGAAAATGGGTTCCCTCAAAGAAATCCTCCTACCCTTCCCCATCTTGCTTCCTCTTCCCCATAAGATACACTGGGGCCCAAGGGCCATATCCTGCCAGGGCTTAAATGGGAGCAACTCATTGACTCCAGAAGGTATTGCTGGACTGGATTGGGCATGTGTCTCTGTATGCACTCTGCTTTATTGGACTGTGCCTTCCTTGGATGAGGGGTTCAGGCTATGAGCTATGGGGCTCCCTGTCTGCTGTTTCTGGCAATGACCTGAAAACCATCCCTACATCAGCTTCTCTTTCTTGGGTCATGCCATTTTACACCTTGTACAGACATATGGAAAACAGGACATCTTTCCACTAGGCCGGGAGAGTTGCTAGAAGTAGCTTCTGCTGAGGAGAATGCCAGTACCATTTGGTGGGTCTAGTGGCCTGGGGATGGGGCAAAATGGAGGTTATTTCACAGTATTTTCTACCCTCCCTCCCTTATTATTGTTTTATTTAACCTGTTTGTTAGGGTGGAAGTAAAGAGCCAACCAAGAATCGGGTCTCATTGTGCTAGGCACTGTACAAACATGGAGCCCTGAAGAGCTAAAACTCTAAATAGACAAGACCAACTGAGAGTGGGGGAAGGAGCAGAACACATAAGCAGAGCAAACTATGGGATGGCAATACATGGCATGTTCGTTCCACAAAGTTTGCATTTGGGGAAGGAGGTTATAAAAGAGTGGGTAAGCTGGAAGGGAAGGGAGATGAGAGGGAGAGTCCTGGGGGGAGGAGAGATGGATTGAACCAGAGGTGAAGAGACTCTGAGGGAGAAGGAAAGGGAGGGTTGGAGCAAAGAGCCAATGAGCACAGCGCAGAGAAAGTCCACTTTGAACTGTAGACAGGTCTCCAAATATCCGGAAGTCCCTACGTTGGCTGCTTCTGCCCCTACCCGCTAGAGTTTCTGGTTGGCTCCTCTTTGCAGTTTTCTCCCAAGCCCACAAGTGGGGAGGCACTACCTGGAACCTACGGCCCCCAGAGTGTGTGTGGGAGTTTCCCCTGCATGGTTCTGTGTCCAGGAGGATGCTGGGAGGAGGGGTGGCCCTGGCTGAGCCCCATTTTACTTCTCCCTCCAGTGCAGCAGTCGCTGCTTTGACTGCTTCTGGCCAGCTAGCTCTACCCTGAAACCGGAGCACCCGAAGCCATCTCCACTCACTTGTGTTCCTCACGAGGTCTTGGACTCTAAATCTCCACCCTGGGGCTCCAGCTCTGCCAGCCTGGCCACAAGACAGATATCCCAGCTGCCCCACATGTTACATTCACAGAATGAAGCTGCACACAGGCTGTGTTCCCTGTTCTGCTGGTGTCCTGTTAATAACAGTCCCTCCAGGAAATATGGGCCCTGGGGACTCCAGTTCCACTGATCATATCTTCCCTATTTTACAAACATTTTAATATAAACATTAAAAATAAATAGTTGACAACCAGACCCCCACCCCATGTCCCTTTGGCCAGAGGTTGCTAGTACATAGCCAAGTTGGAGTCTTGTCTTCACCAGAGACTCAGAAGGTTCTAGCAAGAGGTCATCTATTGTGGGCAGTGGATAGTGACATATTTTCAGTGCTGGTTCAGTGGCTTTGGGTGTGTACAGATGTGTAATGTGCCTGATGGCTTCTTTACCACCACCATGCTTCCTACCCAAGCTGTGCTGGTGCTACAATACCCCTGCTCTACAGATGTTCAAGCTCTTTGCATACTGGATTATGTAGAGCCACTGACATTTTCCTTTGTAGTAAGCACACAAGTTTCATTATGGGGTCTACATCCAGTTGCAGTTTTCCTTTGAGTCAGCCATCCCCTTTGAAAACATCCCCATACATTTTTTAAATTATCTCCTTTGTCCAAGGGACTTCCCCTTTTGCTTCTTGCACTGCAGCTATAAAATTCTTACGCTGCTCCCTGGTAGGATTCATCAAGTACAATTCCATTACAAGAGGCCCCATTATCCAGCTGAAATCACACAGGGCATTTCCCTGTTAACATTGTTGCACGCATGAAGGTTGGTATTGTCCCTTGTCCCTTTCCTGTCCCAACAGCCCGAACCTGATAGGCTCTTGGACTCCAGCAGAGAGCGATCGTGTCATCACTGCTGTCTGACGTGCCACGCACCTCTTGTACAAGGCTGATGGAATCTTTCTGAGACCTTCCTCCCCTCTGTTGTGCCACTGCCTCTTAAGACTTTCTCTTGAGATTTCCATTGCACGTATCACATGTAAGCATCTGTCTAAGGCGATATCATCTTCCCGGAGCAGCTGCTCTCGCAGGTGCTGATACTTAGTGCTGCAGACTATCCTGTCCTAAATCAGGGAGTGTATCAAGTCCCCACAATTGCATGTAGCAGCCAGCGTATGCAAGGCTGCTGCACTTCAGAGAATTCACAGATCCCACTGCTCCCACCCTGCTGAAGAGCGAAGCTGAATGCAGGTTACGTTCAACAAGTGGAAATCCTCTACATCGCTTTGTCCATGTGGATGAGTTGCTTCTAGCTTAACTCCCCACATTCCCTGTTCCACTGGTGTCCCATCAATAACAGTCCCCGCAGGGAACATGGGTCCTCTAAGTCCAGTCCCACTGATCATGATACACAAGTGGTCTCTTGTGATGTGGTGCCTCCCAGCTCCTTAATGCGGGATCTGAATGACTCTCCCAGGATTGTGGCCGGAGTGGAAATTGATTGGGTAATTGCTGGGGAGTGGGTTTGTGTTTAAGTTCTGAATTGGACAGTGATTCTGAAATAGGAACTGGGATGGCAGCAATTTGTAATTGCTGGAGTTCAAATGGTCTGATATTACTTGGAGTGACTGCAAGGAGCTGAGATTAGCTATTTACAGGGCCTTGCAGAGATTAATTTACTACTTTTCACAACACCCCTAGGTCAGTATCATTATCCCATTTTACAGATAGGGAAGTGAGGTACACAGAAAGAAAGGGTCTTGTACATAGAGAAGGAGTCAGTGTCAGAACCCAGGAGTTCTGGGCTCCCAACCCAGTGCTCAGCACAATGCTCACACCCTTCTTTCATTTCTTTCTGATATTTACAACTAATCTTATTTCCCCTCAATTTCATTCCCTTCCTCCCAGTTATGCCCTAGAGTTTAAATGAAGGCTCTGGGGAAAGGGGAATACTAGGAGAAAGGAGAAAGGCCAGAGAAGAAGCCACCAAGGGAGTGTATGTGACAACTTGGGCAGGAGTAGAGTTCCACCTTTCTTTTATTCACACTACAGTCCCTGGCTAAAATCCACCTCTGAGAAGAGCGCTTAAGGAGAAATGGATGGTTTATCCCAGGGCAAGTCCTCAAGTGATGCAAAGAGCCACAAGAGACCATCAGTCATCTAAAGACTGGAGCTCCCTGTACATCTCTCACCAGCACTCTCATGGTATGAGGGAGAGAGAGAGAGACTATCACTGTGGAATGGGTGTCACTAGAGGCATTCTAGCATCCCCATAAATAAAGCACCTACTCTTTGAGTTATGCCACCAGTGTCTCAAAACCAGGAACTAGCATCTAACCCCAGTCTCCCTTCTCCAGACAACCCATCTGCCCCTCTAGGTGTATGACATTTATGCTGATGCAGGCCCCTATCCTTTGTGCTGTGTGACCTGTGGACATGTTCTGATTCATTCATGAACCCTATGTGACTCAAAAGTTCAGAACTCTTGAGTCCATTAATTTCTCTATTGAGGTTAGTGTGTGAGGTGAAACCCTTTCTTTCTTTCTCTTAGTCCCCTGATTTTTCTTGCCTTCCCTGCCAGCCAGTCCTGCATTAGACCTCTCTGGTGTGGGAAGAACACAGGCCTACAGGCCCCACTATCAGGCTCCATCTTCTGTCACTTTCAGGACCACTTCATTATCCCTTGATTATCCCTCTTCTCCTACTTATCATTATTAATAATCACCCTGGATTGGCTGGAGTGCTGACAGCTGCCCCTTGTCTATTCTTTCTGTCTATTTTAATCCTGCTTGCTTATCTGGAATAAACCTGATCCTTTTTTTTAATTAAAGAAATCTGGCCAGCCCACTTTCCTCCCCATTCAGAGATAGGACTGATCATGTCTTCTGATATGCAGGGAGCAGGTAAAGAGGCAGATTACTGTGGGGAACAATATTTTGCACAGTCTGGAGATATAGGACATCATAATGGGCACCAGGAGAGGTTAGACTATGTGTGTGTGGGAGAGAATCCCATCTTAGTACAGTCACAGGAGCCTGCAGATGTATCACTATTGACCCACCAGCATGAGTTGTCAACAGAAATGAAGCCAGGACCTTCAGCACAGGACTCTAACGCTTAGAGTTTACAGTATCCTAGTGTTGCTGAGAGATTCAAGTTACAGGTTTCCAAAGCTTTCATGGTGGCTCTCTTACATCCCTGTCACTTAATAGCTGTCACACACTTCAGCACTGAAATTCCTTCTGCCTCTTAGAGTGGCCATTACCCTAAATAGAAGTT
The DNA here is from genome assembly GCF_965152235.1 of Eretmochelys imbricata. Taxonomy (NCBI): domain Eukaryota; kingdom Metazoa; phylum Chordata; order Testudines; family Cheloniidae; genus Eretmochelys; species Eretmochelys imbricata. Next base: position 91,223,561 of record NC_135577.1, read on the forward strand.
TCACTTGAGTAAAAATATTTGCTTTGTCTAAACTGTCCGGGTCACTATTACGATGGTGTGTGTATGAGGTGGGGGGAGCAAGAAAGCAATTGCTGTGTTTTTTCATACACTTTGGGCAAAACCATAAAACCAAATCGGTATTTGGATAAATCTATAAAGTAACTAGAGTGGGGACTGAAGCTCATAAATGGTGATAATAGGGATTCTGTAACATAGCAAAATGTGCTGAAATGAAGAGGGTGTGGTTTGGCCATAAACAGGAGGTGGTGTTCAGCATTCACAGTAAATAATACCATTCTTTGGTCTCCAGACCTGCTTAAGTGACATCAATTTCAAACACACAAGTTGTAATGTGGAATTTAGTGCATATTTGCACCACTGACCTCTGCTATGGAGCAAGGCAGATGCTGCTCAAATACATAGGACCATATCTTCCTCTAGTTAGTGGCTGGAGATCCATGAAAGATATAGCAGAGATCACCTTTAGCTCACGTGCTGGGATTTCAGAGCTGCACTATCAGAGCAAAAGGGGTTGATTGGTTTCTGCTCTCACTTGTGTGCAGTTTAACTGAGGGCTAGTGATAGACGTAGGTTTGCAGCTGGGATGCGTTTGTACAAACACATTTGCTAAGCGCAGCACTGTAATACAAACCCCTGTGTACATTTTAGATGATCCCTGAAGAAGTGTGAATCCATAAAAATCACAGACTCTAATCCTGAGCTATGATAGGACTGCCCCTGCTCCCATATGAACTTTCCTGCTACTTACAGAAAATCTCAACCCCTTCTCCTCAGCCCAGCCTTGTGAAATGAACACCAAACCCAGGCAATTTTTGTACTTGGTGTAACAGCATAGCTGACCCATTAAATGAAATGGGATTCAGCTTTCCTGTTCCAGTCCTATTTCTCTTAGTTGGGCCAATTAAGAGGGTGGGGCAGCACCTGGGGAGCTGTAAGAGGCCTAGTGAGAGCACTGCAGAGAGAGCAGACTGCTTCAGTCAGGAAGGGCTGGAGATGACAGCTACCACAGGTAGAAGACGGTTCCTGGGAGAAGGAGAAAATCAGGAGAATAAGTTGTCCTCATGCCAGAGCTAGAGGGCTGAAGGCAGGCATGGGAGTTGTCAGCTGGCTCTAAGCAGGGGAGCTGGAGTTAAGGGTTAGAGAGGGCTGAAGGAAGGGAAAACTGTGGAAGGGCTTACTTGCTGCTATCTCCTCACTGGAAAGCTGGACCCAGGAGGGCTGTAAGAGAGCCAGGGAGAGGGAGGGATGCTCCCCTGGCAAGAATGCTCCCAGCAGAGAGGCTGTGGAGTTCCTCCTCTCTGGGAAGGGCTGTGGTAGCTGTCCCACCAGAAGGACAGTGGACTGATAAAGAGTGTTGGTGTGGTGAAGATGGAGTATGCAACTCAGATGATGTGATTTATTTTTAAGGACTATTTGTATTGGGCTGATAGTGCAGAAGTCCCACATAATCATCCTTATGTATCAACCAGAAGATGAGCTTTCATGGGGTTCTGGGGACTTAAAAGAGAAACTGAGGCAAAGGGCCACTTGCAGGTTTGAACTGAAGCTGCTTATTTACACTTGGTCATGGATAAAAGGTAGTGAATGGCTATTATTTTAATCTTGAACAAAATGATTGAAAGATTAAAATTATAAAGCTAGCCAAGCTGAAGCCCTAATATCTGGCCAGATCTCTTATTTTCATGACCCTGCTCCTTCAGCAAAAATACTAACCTAATTTTGATCCAGCAAGGAAAATCTTCAGGACGTTTTTGGCACAGAAATGACTAAAAATGCAGGTTTTTGAATTATAAACCACAGCGAGACACTTTTAAGAAACCAGAGTTGTAGCTCTAGCCCCAGCTCCAGGATGAAGTAAGGTTATAATCATGACCCTGATCAGCAAGCTGTCACAAAACCACACTAGGAAATCCCAAAAGAATTGGGTAATAGTTAAACAGCCTTAAAAGTGCTCAGAGATCCCTTACCAAATGGAAGTTAAGCACATGGAGCTCTTTGGGTGTTGTGTTTCAGCCTGTATACACACAGTGGTATGTGCAAATGGCTTTATGCAAGGGTGGTGAACTGTCTATTTACTTCCTTCAGTGAGAGAGAATTTGAGCCCTAAAATCCTCTCAACCTTTTGTGAAGTAAATCAGGATTATATCCATTGTGCAGAGGAGGAACTAATACACAGATTGATCATGTTGACTTTATCCAGTTATACTGTCAGAGCCAGGATTTGAACCAAATCTTGTAAGTCCCTGTCCCACTGTCTTAACCATGTTATTTTAGTAACTAACTAAATCTAGGTGTGTAGGCTGGTGTATGTATATATGTATTTTGATTTCTAACCAAGTGCCTACAACAGGCTCTAGGCTGACTTTACCATTTTTGAAATATACAAAATAAAATTAACAATCTCAGTACAATATACACTTCAGAGTAATAACACAGTGCTCTGCTCATGCAGTGCCTGAATACTGATATTCACCTGCCATGATGATAAACCATAATGACTTAATGCAGAAACAGCCTCCTGTCCTTGGCCCACTCCCTCTCCAAACACCCTCTCCCCCATTTTGCAGTGCGCCCAGAATTTATCCATCCAAGATCTCGGAGACCAAGAGGAAAAGCCACTTCTAAAGTTAACATTATACTGCCTGCTAGCAGCCCCTTCCCCATTATACTGAATCAAGCACTTCCACTGATCTCAACCATAGCTGGGTCATACAGGATCTTTTAGGATAACCCAAGCCCACTAAGACCTTTAAAATGCAGGACAGGCCTGTGGGAGCATTTATAACATGGGCTTAATAGGTGGCAGCCCAACTCAAGGTGAGATGGGCACATAGTCCAATGTCTAATGTGGGGCAGGCGCGTGGAAGTCGGTGTAAAATGCAGGTTGGTGCAGGATGCGTGAGATTTGTATAGTGTCTGATATTGAATACATATGATTCTATGAATAATATGGGATATGGTGTGTGTCACATTGGATAAATGGGTCTTTCTTATGCTGACTATTGTCTATCTGTATAATGCTGAATACAATTTGTCTTGATCATATCAGAAAAAGGCCCCTTTTTCTTTTGGGTAAGTGGATATGTCTGTATCATGTTGGATACATATGTCTTTACCATGTTGGATATGTCTGTCTGTATATAGAACACATTTGTCTGTGTGTATTGCATCAGATAAATTAGTTTTTTTCCTGTTGGGTCCAGGGATCCATTTGTCTGTCTGTATAATGTGCATATGCATCAGCTCGTGGCTGAGGTTGGAAGTATTTATGGCAATTAGAATGTTTTGCCTGGGAGCTGTTTTGGGGCTTTTTTGAAGTGAGGATTTTCAGACTTCAAGGTGTTAACAGCCCCTCTAAACGGTTTTGTTTTTTAATTGCAGCAAATGACTGAGGAGCCATTAAACATTCGCCTCTCTGCAGTTGTTTCTAAGCCCTTTCAGTCCTCCTCCTATTTATTCTGTTTAATTCAGTCAGGTAGCTTCGGGGCAGTGAAGATCAATACTTTACTTTGATAGGAAAGAGTCAGGTTTGAAACATAGAGATAAAACTGACACATTTTGTATAAATTTAATTAAAAATGCACCTTTAGTGGCTTGTTGCGAGCACAAAGCCAGCACTCCATCTCGCTATCTCTCTGTCTCTCTCTCTGTCTGTCTCTCCCCTTTCTTGTGCCTAACAGGAAGATCTCTGAATCTGCCTCGCCAACAAAGCACCGCATTTTATGATTTCTGTCTTGAAAGTTTAGCACCGAGGGAAAAAGATGGAAGGGATATGAAATTCTAAACAGACCTTCTGCTCTCCCATGGTCCCTCTCCTCTTGGTGGGGAGGGGTGGGGGCGGCTGGGGAAGGAGTGGGCTCCCAGGTGGTTCGGGGAGGGGGACAAAGTGGAATGATGGGGTTTTTTTAAACCCAGCAGATTGAACACCCTGGGGCACTTTCCATTTGGAGCTGTAGCTTCCCTCCCCCCTGGGCCCTTCTTGCTTTGTTAAGTGAGAATTTATTTTTCTGAATACATGTGCATCCCGGATCCCACTAGGATAAGTGCTGGCCACAAGGCAGTGTCTTTATTCTCTCTCTCATTTCATTTCTCTGCCTCTTTCCCTAACCCTGCTGCCAGTGAGGACATTTGTCTTGTGTTTTATAATCTGGGCCCGTCACCCCCTTCCCCTGCATCTCTCTCTCTCTCTTTCTCAATCCTATTTGGCTTAGTTCATTTTTCACTTGAGTGGCTTCCCTCCCAAACTCCCCTCTGCTCCGGCCTCCCTCTGCTCAACACCAATAAAACACGTACAACACAGGTAGGACAAGGTGCCAGGGCTCAGCATGACAAACTGCTCACACACCATTCAATAACCATGGCTGTAAATCGCCTCCACAAACTCTGCTTCTCTGCTCTTGCTTCAGCCTCAATGGATCTCCTGACACCTGGACTTGCTCACAGAGTGCACATAGCATGCACTGCCCCCATAATGCACACAGCAGGGTCACATGGCCAGGGAAATGTGGGAAACAAACAGTAATGGGACCTCAGCTTCAGCCAGGGCAAGGATCTTTCAAATCCCTTTTCCTGCCATTAGGAGTTCTCAAGTTTAAGGTCCCATACCCCCTTGAGTTTGGTGCAGTATTCTGCTTGGCCTGGCCTGAGACTGCCACAGCATCTTGCTATCTAAACTACTTGTCCACTGTATGGAATTTGATTTGCTAAATGTTACCTGCGGAGGCTGGCAATACCTGTCTGTCTCTGAACTCTCATTGTTCTGAGTTGTTGTTTGTATAGTCGTGGTGCTGTACACGCACACACAAGGAGATGCAGCCCCTGCCCCAAAGAGCTCCCAATCTAAGTAGGCAGACGGCATATGAAAGGTGGGAGGAGAGGAATAAAACAGCTTTAAAAAATAAACATGAACTCTCTCCCCATCTTCCCCCCATTGTTAGCTGGCTATGTTTGTACTGCAGAGCTGGATCATACAGAGAGATGTGAAAGAGGGTGTTGGCCTTACAGATCAACATGGGGAGAAAGTACCGTACATTAGAGATGACATGGAAGCCAATATGAAGACAGTGTTGAGAGAAGAGGAAAAAAGGGAACAAAGTAGGCATCATTAAGGCTACAATTTAGCCACGGGTATTTTTAGTAAAAGTCATGGACAGGTCACGGGGAATAAACAAAAATTCACGGCCTGTGACTTGTCCATGACTTTTACTAAAAATACCTGTGACTAAATCTTTGCGGAGGTGCCCTGGGAGACCGCTGCTGGGGGGGCAGGGGGCAGCAGTACCAGCTGCTGGGGCCATTGAGCAGTGGCTGCTCTGGCCACCACTGGGACCGCTGCTCAGGCAGTCCCCAAGGCCAGGTGCACTGGGCAGCTGCTGCAGGCCACCCGAGCAGCAGTCGGTGCAGCTAGCCCCAGGGCAGCTCCAGCAGCACCTGCATGGCGCTGGCTGTGGGTTTGCCCGAGTGGCGGGCTCTAGAGCCACTCCAGCAGCAGCCAGTGTGGCTGTCTCTGGTGCCAGCTGCTTGGGCAGGCCTGGGGTCAGCCACACTGGCCGCCGCAGAAGTCACGGAGGTCGCAGAATCCCTGACTTCTGTGACAAACACAGAGCCCTAGACATCATTGATGGAGAGAGGTGAGGGGAGGGGATAAGACACATGACTGGATAAACAGAGAGGAGTGGAATTAAGAAGGGCCTTGATGAGAATACGTTTGAAAATGTGTGCTGGAGAAGGAAGAACCAGTGGAGGAATTCAAAGGACAGAGAAAAATGGCCAGAATACTCTGGGAGTCAAAATGGAATGACTGCCCATGATCCTACCCATCCCAGCCTCTGCTTTGCAATTCAAGCTCCCTGGCTTCACTAGCTTTAAAAGTATTGAGAACTTCCTCTCTAACAGGAGAAATGATGGGGTTAACTCTGTATGTCTGTCTGTCTGCAGACGGGTGGCTGGATTATCTGTTAAAAGTCCTTTTTATGAGTGTCTTGGGGAGGTTAGCGCTCAGCGGTGTCTCTGTGTCAAGATTCTCTAGGGAGTTGAGTGCTGAGGACTAGTTTCTCAGGGACTCTATCACTGAGGAGTGTAGACAGCACACAGTACAGTGGTGCATACAGTCAGCGCCCGTGTTTTCTGCCTTTAATCAAAGCAAATGAAAGTTTCTAAACAGAAGAAGCCAGGCTTTTGTGTTCTGCCACTGGAGCTGTTTCCATGCTGCCTTCAGTGCCGGTAATTGCCGACACAAGTCGCTTTGTGTTAAAATGGCAGAGATAATTGAAACGGAATTCAGAATCAGGACCCTGCAGGCAGCACTTGTTGAAAGAAGAAATAAAGATCGTTTGGGTCACATCTTTTGTAATTTGCGTTTAATAATCGTACCAGGAGGTACATACAAAGGCAGAGGAGACATGAGACACAGCAACCCAGCCAGCCTCCCACCCCCCTCCCTTTCCCTCCCCCTGCCTCCCGGCCTTTCAGTGGAAATTAGGGAGGCCTAAAAGAGACATCTCATTTCATGTGTGGGGTGGGAGAGTGCTAGTCCCAAAGCACAGAGGGTCAGTGCTCTCTGTGAGGTAGAGTCCGTGCTGTATTCTGGGAGCCAGAATGGGGGAATGGCTCCCTGGATCAGTGTTAAGCAGACGTTAGGATGAGGATTTATGGGCCCAGGAGTTGGCTTGCACCCAGTGGATCTGTCTAAATGCTGAGGAGCAAAGGTCACTCTGTCTGATATAGACTGTGTGATTTTATTTGAAATTGAACTGAAATGGGCTCCCTTTTGTAACCTTCAATGGGCATTGTTGGAACCTTTGTTATGATTCCCTTCCCCCCTTCCCCCCCTTGGTATATTGCCTCAGAGGTCTGGGAATATAAGCAGTCCCTAGAAAATATGTATAATCCCATAAATGTCCCCTTTATAGTTTCCCAATGGCTATTCCTTTCCAATAACTGGCTGGCGGATACCATCCAGGGGCAGGGTCTAGTGCTGAATGCCGTGAAGTTTGGTATATGTAGTGTGGTTGTAGCTGTGTCACTCCCAGACCTGAAGTAGAGCTCTGTGTGGCCTGAAAGCTTGTCTCTCTCACTGACAGAAGTTGGTCTAGTAAAAGATATTACTTCACCCACCTTGTCTCTCTAAAGTTTGATAGTAGGACATGGAGGTGGTAGAGAAAGAGTTAACCCTTTCTTTCTGGCTAGATGGAAGAGCCCCATTGCCTGCCCTGAGTGCAGGGGTTTGCAGAGGAGTAGGACTGGGCCATTCACCCTGGGACACTGTAAATGATGTTTGGGGCTGATTCTGACTGTGAGCCCCAGGGAGAAGACAGGAGTAAAGAGGAGAAAGGATCCTGTGCCTCCCTGGACCTTGACTGCAGTAACCTTTGCTCTTTTTGCTTTGGCTAAAGTGATGCCTTGTTTGGCCCTTAAAGGGAGAGGGCATTCTTTCCACTTCTCCTGTTACATCAAAGCCCCACAAAGGTGTTTGATCCTGTGCGCTGGGTGGCCACAGAAGGGCCAGGAGGAAAATGTGGTGGTATGCCATGTATGGTTAGTAGGAGGCTGAAATTGAGACTACAGAAAGGTTGGTATGAGGAACCGGGCAGCTCAAGCAATGTCTGGGAACCTTCAGCTACTCTTATTGCTCACTTAATTGAACAATCAAATGGCTCAGTTCCAAAGAGAGCGTTACCTTGTGCAAAAAGAAAAGGAGTACTTGTGGCACCTTAGAGACTAACCAATTTATTTGAGCATGAGCTTTCGTGAGCTACAGCTCACTTCATCAGCTGTAGCTCACGAAAGCTCATGCTCAAATAAATTGGTTAGTCTCTAAGGTGCCACAAGTACTCCTTTTCTTTTTGCGAATACAGACTAACACGGCTGTTACTCTGAAACCTTGTGCAAAGTGACTATGGCCCTGGATTGTTCCTTTGAGCTGCTAGAACAAACCCTGGCGGCCTAGCCTCTTGGGGTGGCTGAGGCCTTCTGGTACCTCCAGCTTCATCTCTGGAATGACCAGAACCCACCTATGCATCCCTGCTGTCTGTGGGGCAGCATGGTCTAGCAGATAGGACCCAGGAGAGGGAGCTGAGACCTGTGTTCTAACCCCAGCTCTGCCACTTGACTTGCTATGTGACTTCCTTTTTCTGTGCCTCCGTTGTCTTCTCTTTCCTGTCTCTAAAATGGAGCAGCTGTGCTGGTTTCTTCAATGGAAGAAGAACACACATATTGTATCTTATTATGGGGCACTTGGAACCCACCCATACCTAAACCATGCCCATGGGGTAGCCAGAATCCTTCCACATCCCCCATCACAGGGCATCCAGAACCTATATGTATCTTGGGGCATCCCTGCGGCTAACTTAAAACAAAACCAGGTCTGATGGAGACCTGCTTAAGTAAGAACAGTCCATCCCCTCCTTGGACAGTGGAACATGCTGTCCCCCGACCCTTTAGCAAATTCTTCGTGTTGTCCCTGTGTTATTGTCCCATTGAAATGGTCAGGGATATGAATGGGAAGAAGCCAGTCTTAGGGGGATTGGCATACTGTGTCTCTTTCTCACTGGGGTTACCCTGTATAGCACCTGGCCTGGTTCAAAGGTCAGTAGATCCCTTGCCACCAGTTATCAGAACAGAAAACATACAACCCCCCAACCCTCCTACTGTAGCTCCCTGAACGCTCCACCCTGACACTGCTGTATTTCCCCTTTTCCCTGCATCTGCCGTATCCCTTCCTTTAGCCGCTCTTGGCAGCTCATGATTTTATGCTTTTTGCCTCTGACCACAAAGAGCAGCATCTGTTGGCTAAATCTGGAGTTGCCCTCCTGTTTCCCATGGAGCCCAGGGGGGCTCTGTCAGAAGGACAGAGCTGCTGTTGTGAGAGCAGGAATTTGGGGTGGGGTAGAGAGGTGCCTTGACTTCTAATTTCCAGAGGCTATGACAGTGAATAGTTCTGTTCAATTTAAAATTCCAACATCCAATATTTCCTTAACCTAGAGAAAGCGGGTGACATGACATTCTCTAGGTGTCACATTGCTCCAAGGATTGTCAGGAAACACCCCCAGATGCATGAAGACTTGCAGGGAAGAGACCCTGGAAAAGATAATGAAAAATGGAATCTTCCACCAGGTGGAGAGAGACCAGGCACCGTCACAGATCGCACCTTACAGCCACCATCTTTCTGCTTGAGAGAACCTGTGAACAAGTTAGCCTTCAGAAGCAAGCAACTGAGCTGCTTAATAGTACTATGAGGCACTCTGTTCCCTTCCTTCCAGCCTACGTCTCATCTCCCACATGGCAGAGACATTGTATGAGTCACATTGGGCCAGTCCCATGTGATGTTCTTGACGTCTTTCAGTGGAGTAAAAGACTGGTCATCAGAATTCCTGGGTTCTCTTTTCATTTTCTTGCTGTGTGACCTTGGATCACTGCTCTCTGTGCTTTAGATTCCCCATCTATAAAATAGGAAGATACTGATCCAGCTGCTAGGGGCCTGAGAGAGTTAGTGAATATCTGAAGAGTGCTCTGAGATCCTTGGATGGAAGGTGCTACAGGTAGGCAAAGGATTGTTTTAGAGCTACACTCATGAGGTTGCTCCAGTTCTTGGTAGGAAACCATTACCCATCTGTGCCATCACATTGAGAGTCATGATGTCCTATAACTCATTGTTCTTAAAACTCTGTGAGAATGCCTAGATATCATTGTAATGGGAGCACTATAAACTCACAGGCATGTAAAGAAACCAGCTGGGATGATGATCAGCAGGGAGCAGGAGGAGAGAGAGTGAGACAGTATATCAGTGACTGACCATCCCCATTTCCATACATCCCTCCCCCTCACACACGCATCCCCATCAATAAACACCCACCCTGCTCCTCATCCTGGTACATTCATACCCACACAGCCGTGACCCTACTACATACATACACAGATGCCTGCTCCATCCCCTTCTTTTCCCTTCTCTCCTCCTCCCATCTGTTTGCTGTATAACTCCTTGCTAAGTAACTTTCTCTCCGCAGCCTCCAGGGCTGGGTGCAGGGTCTTGCCCCTCCTCCTCTCCAACAGTCCAGTGGGCTTTTGAACATGTGTTTCTGGGAGGCAGATACCAGCTGGCTTGGGGGGGGATTTGCATAATCAGCTAAAAGCTCCTGAGCTGAGCTGGGGACGTCTGGAGGAGCCTGTGGCAGGATGGAGGGAACAGGGAAGCTTTGGTCAGCTAAAGGTGAAGTGGAACAGATTTTCAAACGAATGGACAGATGGTGAAAAGAGAGGAGGGGTGGGGAGTAAATTCAAACTTTTACATTAAATGAATAAATAGCTACATGTAGAAAGAGAACAAATGACCACTGAGCCAAGGGGCCTGACAGTCATGCTACTGGCCCCCCAGTCACCACTTCCCTACACACAGTGAGGAAGCAGGAGGGGTGGATGGAGCTATGTGGGGAGGGCAGAAGAGGGAGGGTCAGGTGAGGCTTTCTCAGCAGGAGTTCCTTATCACAGGGAGTGGCATTTGAACTCGCATTCACAACAGTGTGAAATGGAAGCAATTCACCCCAAGAAGCCTGAAGTTAAAGAATTCTTGGGGCCTCCCCATTGTGATGCTGGTAAAGGTGTCTAGTCATAGCCCTGTCTCTTGTAACCCATCCTAACCTTTTCTCTCATACACAGTGCCCTCTGCTGGCAGGTGCAGCATGGAAGAAGTCCAGCCTATCTGATTTGTTCTCAATGAAGGGTGTGTCCTGCACTCTCCTGACTCGGTGGAAGAGTTGCCATTGGGTTATGTATCTAGTCCTGGTTCAAGCTGTTCTGAGATTACTCCAAGGCAGCACCACTGCAGAGTTTCCGACAGCTACCAGTAGAAAAATTATCACAGCCCCCACATGTGAAAATAGGAACCTCAGCCCTGGTCTACACTAGGAGTTGAGGTCGAATTTAGCAGCATTAAATCGATTTAACCCTGCACGCGTCCACACGACAAAGCCCTTTTTTTCAACTCAAAGGGCTCTTAAAATCAATTTCTCTACTCCACCTCTGACAAGGGGATTAGCACTGAAATCAGCCTTGCTGGGTCGAATTTGGGGTACTGTGGACACAATTAGACGGTATTGGTCTCCGTGAGCTATCTCAGAGTGCTCCATTGAGACTGCTCTGGACAGCACTCTCAACTCAGATGCACTGGCCAGGTAGACAGGAAAAGGCCCGTGAACTTTTGAATTTTAATTTCCTGTTTGGCCAATGTGGCAAGCTGCAGGTGACCATGCAGAGCTCATCAGCAGAGGTGACCATGATGGAGTCCCAGAATCGCAAAAGAGCTCCAGCATGGACTGAACGGGAGGTACGGGATCTGATCACTGGATGGGGAGAGGAATCCGTGCTATCAGAACTACGTTCCAGTTTTCAAAATGCCAAAACATTTGTCAAAATTTCCCAGGGCATGAAGGACAGAGGCCATAACAGGGACCCGAAGCAGTGCCGCGTGAAACTTAAGGAGCTGAGGCAAGCCTACCAGAAAACCAGAGAGGCGAACGGCCGCTCCGGGTCAGAGCCCAAAACATACTGCTTCTATGATGAGCTGCATGCCATTTTAGGGGGTTCAGCCACCACTACCCCAGCCGTGTTGTTTGACTCCTTCAATGGACATGGAGGCAACACGGAAGCAGGTTTTGGGGATGAGGAAGATAGCTCACAGCAAGCAAGTGGAGAAACCGGTTTTCCCGACAGCCAGGAACTGTTTCTCATCCTGGACCTGGAGCCAGTACCCCCCGACCCCACCCAAGGCTGCCTCCTGGACCCGGCAGGCGGAGAAGGGACCTCCGGTGAGTGTACCTTTTAAAATACTATACATGGTTTAAAAGCAAACATGTTTAATGATTAATTTCCCCTGGCATTCACAGCTCTCCTGGATGTACTCCCAAAGCCTTTGCAAAAGGTTTCTGGGGAGGGCAGCCTTATTCCATCCACCATGGTAGGACAGTTTACCACTCCCGAACAGTAGCACGTACTCAGGAATCATTGTAGAACAAAGCATTGCAGTGTATGTTTGCTGGCGTTCAAACAACATCCGTTCTTTATCTCTCTGTGTTATCCTCAGGAGAGTGATATCATTCATGGTCACCTGGTTGAAATAGGGTGCTTTTCTTAAGGGGACATTCAGAGGTGCCCGTTCCTGCTGGGCTGTTTGCCTGTGGCTGAACAGAAATGTTCCCCGCCGTTAGCCACGGGAAGGGTGGAAGTGCTAGCCACTTGCTGGGGGGAGGTAAAATGCGACCTTGGAACGAAAGCAATGTGCTATGTATGTAATGTTAACAGCAAGGTTTACCGTGAAAGAGTGTACCCATTGTTCTATAAAATGTGTCTTTTTAAATACCACTGTCCCTTTTTTTTTCTCCACCAGCTGCATGTGTTTCAAGGATCACAGGATCTTCTCCTTTCCAGAGGCTAGCGAAGATTAGAAGGCGAAAAAAATGCACTCGTGATGAAATGTTCTCTGAGCTCATGCTGTCCTCCCACACTGACAGAGCACAGACGAATGCTTGGAGGCAGATAATGTCAGAGTGCAGGAAAGCACAAAATGACCAGGAGGAGAGGTGGCGGGCTGAAGAGAGTAAGTGGCGGGCTGAAGAGAGGGCTGAAGCTGAAAGGTGGCAGCAGCATGATGAGAGGAGGCAGGACTCAATGCTGAGGCTGCTGGAGGATCAAACTAATATGCTCCAGCATATGGTTGAGCTGCAGGAAAGGCAGCAGAAGCACAGACCACCGCTACAGCCCCTGTGTAACCAACCGCCGTCCTCCCCAAATTCCAATAGCCTCCTCACCCAGACCCCCAAGAACGCGGTGGGGGAGCCTCCGGCCACCCAGCCACTCCACCCCAGAGGGTTGCCCAAGCAACAGAAGGCTAGCATTCAATAAGTTTTAAAGTGCTGTGTGGCCTTGTCCTTCCCTCCTCCACCACCCCTCCTGGTGCTTCTCTCCTCCGCCACCCCTCCTGGGCTACCTTGGTAGTTATCCCCCTATTTGTGTGATGAATTAATAAAGAATGCATGAATGTGATGCAACAATGACTTTATTGCCTCTGCAAGTGGTGATCGAAGGGAGGAGGGGAGGGTGGTTAGCTTACAGGGAAGTAGAGTGAACCAAGGGGCGGGGGGTTTCATCAAGGAGAAACAAACAGAACTTTCACACCGTAGCCTGGCCAGTCATGAAACTGGTTTTCAAAGCTTCTCCGATGCGTACCGCGCCCTCCTGTGCTCTTCTAATCACCCTGGTGTCTGGCTGTGCGTAACCAGCAGCCAGGTGATTTGCCTCAACCTCCCACCCTGCCATAAATGTCTCCCCCTTACTCTCACAGATATTGAGGAGCGCACAGCAAGCAGTAATAACAGTGGGAATACTGGTTTCGCTGAGGTCTAACCGAGTCAGTAAACTGCACCAGTGCGCTTTTAAACATCCAAATGCACATTCTACCATCATTCTGCACTTGCTCAGCCTGTAGTTGAACAGCTCCTGACTACTGTCCAGGCTGCCTATGTATGGCTTCATGAGCCATGGCATTAAGGGATAGGCTGGGTCCCCAAGGATAACTATAGGCATTTCAACATCCCCAACTGTTATTTTCTGGTCTGAGAATAAAGTCCCTTCCTGCAGCTTTTGAAACAGACTAGAGTTCCTGAAGATGCGAGAGTCATGTATCTTTCCTGGCCATCCCACATTGATGTTGGTGAAACATCCCTTGTGATCCACCAGTGCTTGCAGCACTATTGAAAAGTACCCCTTGCAGTTTATGTACTTGCCAGCTTGGTGCTCCGGTGCCAAGATAGGGATATGGGTTCCGTCTATGGCCCCACCACAGTTAGGGAATCCCATTGCAGCAAAGCCATCCACTATGACCTGCACATTTCCCAGGGTCACTACCCTTGATACCAGCAGATCTTTGATTGCGTTGGCTACTTGCATCACAGCAGCCCCCACAGTAGATTTGCCCACTCCAAATTGATTCCCGACTGACTGGTAGCTGTCTGGCGTTGCAAGCTTCCACAGGGCTATTGCCACTCGCTTCTCAACTGTGAGGGCTGCTCTCATCTTGGTATTATTGCACCTCAGGGCAGGGGAAAGCGAGTCACAAAGTTCCATGAAAATGCCCTTACACATGCGAAAGTTTCGCAGCCACTGGGAATCATCCCAGACCTGCAACACTATGCAGTCCCACCAGTCTGTGCCTGTTTCCCAAGCCCAGAATCGGCATTCCACCACATGAACCTGCCCCATTAACACCATGATGCCCACATTGCCAGGGCTTGTCCTTTGAGAGAAGTCTGGGTCCATGTCCTCATCATTTTCATCACCGCGCTGACGTCACCTACTCTCCCAGTTTTGTTTTGCCAGGTTCTGGTGCTACAAATACTGCTGGATAATGCGTGTGGTGTTTAATGTGCTCCTAATTGCCAAAGTGATCTGAGCGGGCTCCGTGCTTGCCGTCATATGGCGCCTGCACAGAAAAAAGACGTGGAACGATTGTCTGCCGTTGCCCTGACAGAGGGAGGGGCAACTGATGACATGGCTTACAGGGTTGTCTTACAGGGAATTAAAATCTACAAAGGGGTGGCTTTGCGAGAAACTGAATGGCCCCCTCAAGGATAGAACTCAAAACTGGGTTTAGCAGGCTGTTGATTTCACAGACGGAGGGAGGAGAAAATGAATACAAAACAAATCTGGTCTATCTCTTGTTTTGAGCCACTTCATCTATCTTTATACATCTTGCTGGAAGCAGACTGTGCAGTACGACCGCTAGCCATCGTCATCTCCTGGGTGCTTGGCAGAAGATGGTGCAGTATGACTACTGGCCATCGTCTTCTGCTGGCTGCTGATTAAAAGACAGTGCACTGCCTGTAGGACTCAATCGCCATGAGACAAAACTTAAAAGGGAAATGACCTGGCTGAGTCACTCCCATATTTGCCCAGGCGCCCTGACCTCATCGAAGTTGGTTAAAAGAGCACCCAGGACTACGTCAATGACAGCTACCAGTCATACTGCACTGTCTGCTGCCAAAAGGCAATAAGCTGCTGCTGTGTAGCAATGCAGTACCACGTCTTTGAGCACCCAGGAGACATACAATGACGGTTAGCTGAGCGGGCTCCATGCTTGCCGTGGTATGGCGTCTGCACAGGTAACTCAAGAAAAAAGGCGCAAAACGACAGTCTGCCCTTGCTTTCACAGAAGGAGGGAGGGAAGGGGGACCTGATGATATGTACCCAGAACCACCCGCGACAATGTTTTAGCCCCATAAGGGACCAGGATTTCTACCCAGAATTCAAATGGGCGGCGGAGACTGCAGGAACTGTGGGATAGCTACCCACAGTGCAACGCTCTGGAAGTCAATGGTTGCCTCGGTACTGTGGACACACTCTGCCAACTACCTGCATTTAGAGCATTTGTGTGGGGACACACACAATCGACTGTATAAAAACGCTTTCTACAAAACCGACTTCTATAAAATTCGACCTAATTTCGTAGTGTAGACATACCCTCAGTGGAAGGGAATGAAGATCCCAAACCCCAAAGGGTGAAAGAGAGCAAACTTGGGAGAGGGTACAAATTCTCTGGAGGGACAATTGCTGCTCAGGGTGGCCCAAGAAAAATGGGATGAAAATGAGCCATGGGAAATTAGGCTGAATATCAAGAAACATTTCTTCACAGTGAAATCTACAGGGCTATGGAATCATCTCCCTGGTGAAGCCTCATTGTTAGGGACTGGAATGGGCAAAGTTCTGGGGAACAGAATGGGGAACAAATCTGTCTTGGCTTCTGGGGATGAACTTGATGGCACTTCATAAGGCATCTAAGCTCTAACCTCTAAGCTTCTGAAGAAGCAAATGGTGATCCTTGGGAGTGGAGTCAGAATGTCAGATTAATGTTGTGTCTGTAGAAATGATCTGAACTCTCCCTTTTACGGGATCTGGCCTGGCATGGTCCATGTCACCTTGGCTCTTCCTCAAGGCTCAGTGCCTTCTACTGCTGCCTATCTGTTTCCCTGTTGCTAGCTGTCTAGTGCAGATCTGTACTCATTCTTTCTAAAACCCATGACATGCACACAACCCCTAGATCTAACAGGCTCTCCCCAACCCCGAGCTGTCCATATCACATGACTGGTTCCTTACTTTCGTATAGCTATTCAGGGAAGGGTCTGTGCATATGTGTCTTGTACAGCACCCAGCACAATGGGCCCCCTACCTTGACTGCTATTACAATACAAATATTCTCCTTTCTCTAGGCCTGTCACCCTAACTGCTCATTTCCCCCTCCAATTGTTTTAAATTAATTTAATTAGAGTAAAAATATAAAACAGTGTTTCAGTTTCTTGGTGATTTTAAGACCTGCACATGACTTTTGAGAGTCACTGCATAATTTTATATTTATGAGACCTCTGTATCCCTTTCCACTATCGCCACCGTTCCCCATTTTTGTTGGTCTCACGTGTTCCATCTCTTTTTAGATGGGTCAGAAAATATATTTTATAATTTTGTAAAGTCAGATTTTAGAGTGCTGGGGAGAAAAATACACACCATAGAGAGGAATTGCCATGTCAGGTGAGACAACAGATCCACCTAGTGCTAGTGTTCTGCTTCTGACTGTAGCCAATACCTCATGCTTCAGAAAAAAGTGCAAGAATCACTGTAATGGATAATTATAGAGTAAACTTCCCAAAGGGGAAACATCTTCCTAACCACCACCAGTCAGTGGTTGCCTTATGACCTGAAGCAAGAGGGTTCATAAATGATATATTTTCTTTAAAATCTTGTCTGCTGTAACTGTGGAGGTTCTCCTTATCCATACAAGTGTCTGATCTTTTCGTGAAGCCTGCTGAACTCTTGATGTATTGTCAGCAACTCCCAAAGATTAATTATGTGTTGTATAAAAATGTATTTACATGTGTTACCTTCCGGTTTCATTGCATGTCCCTTTTTCTTGTATTATGAGAGAGGGTAAATAAAAATGCCCACTTTTTAATCATTTAATTATTTATTTATTTTTGGCTGTTGCTTGTTTTTTATGCTAGTGCCCACAATGCACTAAGTGCTTTCCAGAGAGATAAAAAGGCACATTCCTTGTCTTGAGGAGCTCAGACAGAGGTTATGGAAAACATATAATTAGAATGATCAAGGTGATGCTTGGCTAAATCTAGGGAACATAAGCTTAAATTAATACTACAATCTTTGAAAATATTCCCTCCATCAGGATAAATCAGGTAGATTCCTCATAAGCAGCACAAGTGAGTCTTGAAGGTAGCAGAGGAAGAGCCAATGTAGAGATTCAAAGATGTGGTTGAGGCGACCAAAATGACAGGCAAGTGTGTGTGCATTCATTCCACTAGTGTGCATTACCTTTCATTAGTTACCACTGAACGTCACCTGCCATGATGCTGCCCATTCGCTTAGCTTTGTTAGGTCCCTCAGAAGTTCCTCCATGTGTCCGATCTTGATTTGCTTAAATTTGTGTTACCTGCATATCTTGCTGCCTCACTGCTTACCTTGCAATTATAAACAAAAGTATTAAATACTGGTCTCAGTATAACATCTTCAGACACCACACATGTCCCATTCTGAAGACTGATGATTTATTCCTACTCTGTTTTGTCTTAGTTTCTAATCCATGACAGAAATTAAACCCATGATGACTTAGTTTTTTTAATAATCTCTTGAAAAGGACTTTGTCAAAGGCTTTTGAAAATCCAAGCGACTGTCATCTGGTTCTCCCTTCTTCACTATTTTGCTGACATTCTCAAAGAATTCTAGTAGATGAGGGAGGCATGATTTTCCTTTACAAAGCCCTGCTGATTTGTCCCCAAATTCCATCTCTCTCAGCTGTTCCAATTCATCATCTCTGGTCTCTAACTTCTGAATTTGGGCTCAGGTGGCCATGAGCTAATTGTACTATGCCCATAAGTATGCCACTTGGCACAAGGCAAGTAGTTCTCATCCATTCTGCACTCTGCACAATAAAATTCGGTAGCCACCTCCCCCCATGACTAATTAAGCTAATGCAGCTTCCATAGCTAAATAAGGTATTTTACTCTGTGAGTGGGCATTAGACTGAAATAGGTTTTATCTTTAAGTTAGAAGTTCAGGCATTTTATTTTATTTAACGGACTTTGTTCAATAGTTCCACAATTAATACAGCTATTAACCCCTCACTAGTAGTCCTGTGTACCCCAAACTCACGTATGCTCTCTCAGATTCCTTGGTATTCTATTTAAATATCAGTGTGCTGAGAACATTAGAAATCTTCAGATAGGACATTGTCTTCTAATTTCTGTAAATTACTACTAAAATTGCTTATAACATTGAAGAAGTAATAGTGATTAGAGCATCTTAAATCCTAAACAGACTGAATTCCAAATATATTTTCAAATAAAGATATTGAGTTTAGCTCGTGGGATCCTATTATTTGTCATTTTGCAAATATTCAGATGTCTGCCAGGACTGTGTGAGAAAGCTTGGAAATCCTCAAAGTTTGCTGAATTATAGCAGAAATAGTTCTTCCTAGCAGAAATAAAGCCATGTGATTTAGGTGACCAGTGTGATTGTTAAATAGCTGCTGTGTTCCACCCCAGAGGTACCTGCATTCCCACAGTGGGTGTATCATTTGTAAAGTGCTTTGGGATGCTTTCAGTTGAAGGGGGGCTATAGAAATGTAAGTTCTTATTTTCTCCCTCGCCCCACCAGGATTTTAGTCAGGTACATCAGTCAATCTGAATGTATCTGTATTGCGCTGAATTCTGTCCTCACTTACATCCATAAAGGCCCCATTGACCTTAGTCAGCTACACAGGGAAAAAGAGAGCAGAATGTCATTCCTACATTTTGTGTCAGTCTTTTCTCACCCAAAAATGAACCCTGCTCCCCAAAACTCCACATTGCTCATCGGCTACCAACTGTCTGTCCAGCTCCCAACATGACCCCCTTCCAGGGCCAGCTGCTGCCTTCACATTTGTTTTAGGAATTCCCTGTTTCCAGGAGGGCTTTTTGTCTGAGTAGAATGGGTCCATAACCTGTGGGGAAAAGGCTATCCGCCTTGCTGCCAGTGGACATGCTCACTTATGCTCCCCTCCCTCCTTAGTTTCTATTCTCCTTAGAAAATAAAACATTCCAGCAGAATAATGGCTGCCCCAGTGGAAAGCCTCTTCTCCTGACAGGGGGTTACTGGCACTTGGACTAGCTTAGGAAGAAGAGAGTTAAGGCAGTGATTTACATGCTGGTTGGGCACTGGGAGAGGTGACTGAGTGGAAGGAGGGTACTTAGGGAGCTGCTAATTGAGTGATTATGCCTCAGCACTGCCAAGGGAAGTTAAATAAGGAAGAAGAGTAATGAGGCCTCCTCTGCTCCAGGCCAGTAGGAGCCCTTTGGCTCCCAGCACTGCTCTGGGTTTGAGAGCAGAAGTGGAGATATGCCTGCCTGCTCTCATACTCGTGTAACCACCTTCGTGCCGGTGTCCCCAGCTGTCTCTGTCACAGGTGCAAGTAGTGACATGAGGGGGTTGTGCCCACCCCCAGTTTTTGCCTATCAGTGCTCCCCTCAAGCACGTCAGCAGGACTCATTTCACACCTGGGATGTTTTATGTGGCTGCTCCGCTGCTGTGTGTCTGGGTGAACTTAAAAACTCTTCTCTTGGTGCTCCCTGGCATCAAGACCTATCTACTGGGGTCAGAGAGCTTGGAAGGCAGGAGATTTCAGATTCTAGAGGCTAGATTTGAAGCTAGCTAGCCTCCATGTTGGGCTTGTGTGTGGGGTGTATGTACAGCCCTCCCTGAATTTGCCCTTATCCACAGTATCTACTTTAGTTTCCCTACTATCTTTACTGTAGACAAAATCCTCTCTGGGGGCATAAATGGGCAGTTAGAGACCCAGTCACCTGATTCATAGCCATGAAACAGCCTGAGTTTGGGATTAATCTTGTAAGGATCAAAACTCTATTGAAATATTTATCAAACCCCATAGCCTCTTGTAGCTGTGTGTCTCCTACCTGCTACAAGTCTCAGGGTCATGCAGAGGTGATGGGAAGTTGTACATGCCTTCAGGAGTGACTTTCCTGAGCCAGGAATTTTCTATCCATCTCTCCTGCCTCTAACCCTGTGAAGATGGTTATCAATCAAATTCTCTCTCCATCAAGACACAAGCTTTTAATTCAGGAATAAAAATTAAGATAAATTAAAAACCAAGCTAACCACATGGCCCCCAGAACTGACAGTTACGTCCCCTCTTTCCCCGCCTTCCCCACATGCCAAATTCTAGCACCACCTTGTTATCATTGTGGTCCTTGAAGGTGAGCATTGACTAGAGTCAGCCAGAGAATGGGCAGGGTCTGTACCAGCTTCACACATGTCAGTTAGCTCTGCTGAGTCACCTCAGACCTGCAACTCCCCTTGCTCCAGCCGCTGCTAGGTCATTTCTTCTGTCTTCATCTACTGAGTGGGTGAAAGGCTGGCTCTTTAGATATTCTGGGGATCATCCCTTGTTTTTCTCTGGCTCAGAAAAAAGTGAGATTATTGCACTATTCAGAGCAACTTGGGGGAGGAGAGGTAGACACCCTTCAGCATCACTAGAGGTCTCTCTTTATCTGTGTGTGCTTGTCTGGAGGGCAATGGGAATAAAATACGCTCCTTCTGAATAACTTCTTCATTTTGCACTTGACATGTCACAGCCTCCCGGCATGTAGGAGCCCAGCTCACCACTACCGGCTGGACTCTCAAGGCTCAGTGAGCTGGCAGGGAATGTCCCAACCTGGGATTCTTATTCTGCATATTCTGACTTTGTAATACTAAGCACTTCTCTAGCACCTTACAACACTAACAGCGCCTGGCAATAGGGAAGAATCATTATCTCTATCTTCCAGGTTAGGAAATTGAGGCACAGAGAGGGGAAGTGACTTGCCCAATGCTATGGTCAGAGCCAGTGTCAGAAATAGTTAGAATTTAGGCATTCCTGGATCCCAGTCCTGTGCTCAGACTTCAATTTTCAGTCCATCCAGCTGTGCAGTTACTGTACATAAGCTGGCTGCCAAAGTCCTCTTTCCTTCTGCCCTTTCCACTTGTCCAGTATAGAAAGAAAACCTTTATGCTGGTGCAAATAAGAGATCCAGCTGTCCCACACCCCACAGCTGAAGGAGGAGGAGCTGCATCTTTGAATCTGAGTACTAGCTCCCCCATTTGTCCCACTTTTATGCAATAATGGCCATCCAGCTCCCTGAGCAAATCATTCCTTGGAGAGCTGCCTGAGAATGGAGGTTGACCAAGAGATCTGAGACTGGGAAGGAGTGGTGGGGAGGGAAACCATTTCCTGTGCGTTCCATTAAGGGCACTGCAGGGACCCTCCCTCCAGCATCCTCACCACATTGAGTGGTTACAGGCAGTAAGCCATGGCCCAGTGTCTCTGAGCCATGCGGATTCCCCTTGAAATCAAGGCTGTGGGCCCAGCATTCTGTATGGTGGATACCAACTCAGACTCTTGTCTCAACAAGCTGTAGGGGTCGAGTTCACCCCTGTGGCCACTTTCCACAGTCTGTGCTTCTGCAAAGCAGTCTTAAATGCCTCCTGGGGGAATATTCCTGGCATAGGGGGCCTCTTCAGCAGGCTGTCCCTGGCTGCCGAGGTGGGCTGTAGAAACTGCTGCAGCCAGAGCACATGTTAGGGCAATTCCTAAGGTTGCTGTAAGTTGTGCAGAGGTTGAACTGACCCTCTGTAAGCCTGAGATCGGGGAGGCATATTCCTTCCCACCTCGCTCCCCCTGCTGAACTCAGTGCCAGTGCAGAGGTGAATTGGGCCCCGAGGCTTTCTCTCCAGGGGCTGTCTCACATGCACAACTATTCTCTGCATGCACAACTAAAAGCCATGGGAGACAGTACAGCGGCACTTCAGCACTGCAACATCTCCCAGTGCTCTGCCTCTCATGCAGGAATCCCCCTTCCGCTCCTTCCTCCTGTTTTTGTGTGTGGAATTTAACTCCTCATTAAAATTAGGAACTGATAGAAGCCAGCAGAATACAAGCAGAAGCTGTGGCATATTCTCCCACAGAGCTCGGCCAGCATACCTCAAACCTCTGTGGCATCTCCAGCCCTAGCCCCCCCCACCCAATCCCACAGCTCTTCCAAGGCACCTCAGTCCTGGCCTGAAGAACACCCTAGCAGAGACTTATTAAGTCAAGACACATAGATCTCCATATCCTGCTCTTGGAGAAGGAGGGGGACCTTGGAAGTACAAAATTTGGATCCAGCCGTGGGGAGCCCTGGGACCTTTAAAGCGCCACCCGAATCCCACTGCCGGAGCCCCAGGGTAGCAGCGGCAGGGCTCCGGTGGTGATTTAAAGGGCCCGTGGCACCCTGCAGCAGCTGGAGGCCCAGGCCCTTTAAATCGCTTCCCGAGCCCCGCTGCCAGAGCCCCGGGGTAGTGGCGGCAGGGCTCCGGGGGGTGATTTAAAGGGCCAGGGGCTTCCAGCCGCTCCCAGTCAGGCCTGCCATTGTCATTTTGCTCTGGGGGCAGGCGATGGGATGCTCTGATTTGGCATGGGAGGCCTTTGGTTTTTTGAAAGTCCTTCAGCTGAATTAGATCCTGACCCCATTTAGTTTTAACCCACCCCTGCTCCCTACTATCCCAGCCCAGGCTCTCTCCAGAGCAGAGAAGCTAGCAATCAGGACAGGGCATGTGTGATTTTTGGGATGTGAATAAACAAAGCTGAGCCAGCAGCTCTTGCTTGATCCACTCAGACTTTGAAGCCAGTGGTCTCCAGAGATGAAAGGCAGTTCACCAACCCATTGCTTCTCCCTCCCATCCGGCCCTACTGCATCTACAATTTCCTTTGCTGCATCGTGAGCTGATGCTGTTCTGCAGACAGACCCATGCAAACACTGAGGATAATATTCTCAGAACTGGTGCCAGGTGGCAGTTTCACAAGGGTGAGACATACCAAGCACGTGCTCATCTCCTGACCTGGCTTTTCTTGGTTAGGCTTCACCAGTGGCTTCTCCAGGCTATGTAAGAATTGAATTACCTTCAACCTAACTTTGCTTCCATCATTGCTCATCTACCTGGCCTACCTCACAACTGGAGAAGGTCCTCCCTAGGAGGAGCCCTGTGAAATCAGACAAGAGTGAAGTGCTCCCACATCTGTGGGGATTCTCGAGGAACAGCACAGAGCATGCTGACAACAAGGATGGCAGAAAGCCAGTGTGATCAATTGAAGGAGATGAGGTCATTTCTTAGCTGATAGGTGACACACAGTGGCTGTGACAGGCAACCCCGTGTGTGTGCTCTGAACCTGCCATTTCACTTCAAGGGAAAGATGGAGGGGTCCAGAATGAGACTCGTCACACCTCTGCAATCCAGAGTGAAGTGGGAGAGCCAGGGCGTGGAGCCTTCTGAGCTGGCACTAGAATAGTGGGAAGTTCAGGTACTGTGACATATATCCCCATCACATGGTTTCCTGTCAGTTGCCCCATTCAAATAGTTTGCTTTTGAGGCAGCTCCCCAAAGAGGAAAGATCCTGTTTCCAATGTCATGTTGTTCTCCTTCCAGGACTGTGTGTCCTCCAGGTCAGCAGCAGAGTCACCGCAAGTATCCACTGGCTTCTAAATAAAGAGAAACTAACCTGAGGAGGAGGCAACAGAAGGAAGCCGCCTCCCTGGTCTGTGTTCCTGAACATCTGCCCAGTTACTGCCTCTGGCCAAAGGGCCTCCACTGAGTCCACTGTATACCTACAGCCAGAGCCCTTCAAAATCCATCAGTATTTGTTCTGAATGCACCACCAGGGCGTACTGCTGGGCATGAGACACTCTCCCTCCACCAGATGCTGCACATCTGGCCTGTGCACAAACCCATGCAAAATGTACTTTGACTACAAAGCTTGTGGTTGTCTAAAGCACGTGTTGTGAAAGGCATAGTCAGAATATTAATTATGATGCAATGATCCTCCTGGCCCCAGACCTTGAGTTGGGTTGAATCCAGTGGTTTTGAAATGTGGATAATTTTCCCCACCCACACACTTGGCAGAGCCCAGAAAATTCACTGTGATCTGAAACCCAAGCAGCATTTGAACTCAGGGCTCCATAACTGAAAGGTCAGGGCATTCACCCTTTGGAACATTATGGCATGGTCCAAAAAACCTGGATACACAAATGATCCTGTGGCCAATTACAGGCTCAGGAACATGTGGGATCAGTGAAGCTTGTTCTGGGTTAGTCCAGGGGATGGAGACCCTCACCTGTGCACCAAGGATTTGCCTTCAGCTTCATTTATTTCAAGAAAATGTTAAGACGCTATGTGTTCTTTGTTTGTGTATTCATGTGTCTACGCATAAAGGCATGTGTGTATGTATGTATGAATAATAGAGCTATGCATAGTGGCAGATTAATGGCACAGCTGTTGTAATGATGATTGTGCACCCCCTAAGATGTAGGGGAACCCAGTCTTCTATAAGAGTGTCCCTTCAGATGTTGGACTTTCTCATGGTTGGGTCGTGAGCATTCATTAATGAATACTTGTAAATTGTTTACAGATCCTCAGATGGAACGATTGTGCCCTTATTACTTATTCTTTTGGGGACAAATTCTGAAGTCTTTAATTAATTTTTGCCCAGTCCTTACTCAGCGGGCGTAAATATTAAGGCCCTCAGGATTTGTTGCATTATTATTATTAATAAAAAGAAAAGGACTACTTGTGGTACCTTAGAGACTAACACGGCTGTTACTCTGAAACCTATTATTATTAATAAAAAGAAAAGGAGTACTTGTGGCACCTTAGAGACTAACGAATTTATTTGAGCATGAGCTTTCGTGAGCTACAGCTCACTTCATCAGATGCATACCGTGGAAACTGCAGCAGACTCTATATATACACAGAGAATATGAAACAATACCTCCTCCCACCCCACTGTCCTGCTGGTAATAGCTTATCTAAAAGCCATTTCCAGCACAAATCCAGGTTTTCTCACCCTCCACCCCCCCACACAAATTCACTCTCCTGCTGGTGATAGCCCATCCAAAGTGACAACTCTTTACACAATGTGCATGATAATGAAGTTAGGCCATTTCCTGCACAAATCCAGGTTCTCTCACTCCCTCACCCCCCTCCAAAAACCCACCCCCATACACACACAAACTCACTCTCCTGCTGGTAATAGCTCATCCAAACTGGCCACTCTCCAAGTTTAAATCCAAGTTAAACCAGAACATCGGGGGGGGGGGTAGGAAAAAACAAGAGGAAATAGGCTACCTTGCATAATGACTTAGCCACTCCCAGTCTCTATTTAAGCCTAAATTAATAGTATCCAATTTGCAAATGAATTCCAATTCAGCAGTTTCTCGCTGGAGTCTGGATTTGAAGTTCTTTTGTTTTAAGATAGCGACCTTCATGTCTGTGATTGCGTGACCAGAGAGATTGAAGTGTTCTCCGACTGGTTTATGAATGTTATAATTCTTGACATCTGATTTGTGTCCATTTATTCTTTTACGTAGAGACTGTCCAGTTTGACCAATGTACATGGCAGAGGGGCATTGCTGGCACATGATGGCATAAATCACATTGGTGGATGTGCAGGTGAACGAGCCTCTGATAGTGTGGCTGATGTTATTAGGCCCTGTGATGGTGTCCCCTGAATAGATAGGTGGGCACAATTGGCAACGGGCTTTGTTGCAAGGATAAGTTCCTGGGTTAGTGGTTCTGTTGTGTGGTATGTGGTTGTTGGTGAGTATTTGCTTCAGGTTGCGGGGCTGTCTGTAGGCAAGGACTGGCCTGTCTCCCAAGATTTGTGAGATTTGGGAGACAGGCCAGTCCTTGCCTACAGACAGCCCCGCAACCTGAAGCAAATACTCACCAACAACCACATACCACACAACAGAACCACTAACCCAGGAACTTATCCTTGCAACAAAGCCCGTTGCCAATTGTGCCCACATATCTATTCAGGGGACACCATCACAGGGCCTAATAACATCAGCCACACTATCAGAGGCTCGTTCACCTGCACATCCACCAATGTGATTTATGCCATCATGTGCCAGCAATGCCCCTCTGCCATGTACATTGGTCAAACTGGACAGTCTCTACGTAAAAGAATAAATGGACGCAAATCAGATGTCAAGAATTATAACATTCATAAACCAGTCGGAGAACACTTCAATCTCTCTGGTCACGCAATCACAGACATGAAGGTCGCTATCTTAAAACAAAAAAACTTCAAATCCAGACTCCAGCGAGAAACTGCTGAATTGGAATTCATTTGCAAATTGGATACTATTAATTTAGGCTTAAATAGAGACTGGGAGTGGCTAAGTCATTATGCAAGGTAGCCTATTTCCTCTTGTTTTTTCCTACCCCCCCCCCCCGATGTTCTGGTTTAACTTGGATTTAAACTTGGAGAGTGGCCAGTTTGGATGAGCTATTACCAGCAGGAGAGTGAGTTTGTGTGTGTATGGGGGTGGGTTTTTGGAGGGGGGTGAGGGAGTGAGAGAACCTGGATTTGTGCAGGAAATGGCCTAACTTCATTATCATGCACATTGTGTAAAGAGTTGTCACTTTGGATGGGCTATCACCAGCAGGAGAGTGAATTTGTGTGGGGGGGTGGAGGGTGAGAAAACCTGGATTTGTGCTGGAAATGGCTTTTAGATAAGCTATTACCAGCAGGACAGTGGGGTGGGAGGAGGTATTGTTTCATATTCTCTGTGTATATATAGAGTCTGCTGCAGTTTCCACGGTATGCATCTGATGAAGTGAGCTGTAGCTCACGAAAGCTCATGCTCAAATAAATTCGTTAGTCTCTAAGGTGCCACAAGTACTCCTTTTCTTTTTGCGAATACAGACTAACACGGCTGTTACTCTGAAACCTGTCATTATTATTAATGTTTGTGATGAGTTGGACCCTTAAATCTCTCTGGCCCCAGGATGCTACTGGTCTGATTTTCAAGGGTGCTGAGCAGTGACTATTGATTTCAGTGGCATTTGTGAATGCTCAGCACTACTGAAAGTCCGGTCATGCATGGTTTTATTCTGGCTATACTATATGTATGTCTGTCCACGCATATATGTATGTGCATGTCTGCCTTTCTCTGTGCAGGTGTATTTCTTTGCATGTATATCTGCGCATGCATGTCTGTCTGAGCACACGTGGCCCTGATCTCTGTCTGTGGGGAGCCGTGCCATGACCATGAGTAGTCTGGAGCCTGAGCTGCCGTGTTACATTGGTAATTACAGCAGATAAACTGCTCTGCTTGAGAGCTGCTGTCCCCAACTGGCTCTGAGGCAGGCGTCCCGGCTCCACTGCTGGAGTCTATTCATTTTAATAAGAGGGACACCCTGTGTTATTAAGAAGAGTGTTTATTACTGTCACTGTGTGCTGACAGCAACTTCCATCATCGTTAAATGGCAGATGGGGGGAGGAGGGGAGGG
Source organism: Eretmochelys imbricata (assembly GCF_965152235.1). Taxonomy (NCBI): domain Eukaryota; kingdom Metazoa; phylum Chordata; order Testudines; family Cheloniidae; genus Eretmochelys; species Eretmochelys imbricata. The sequence continues at coordinate 91,250,993 of NC_135577.1, forward strand.
AGCTGCGTGCTCCAGTCTCAAAGGCTAAGACCCAGCTGGCAAGGAGGCAGGAGGTATGGGGCTTCCCTGCTCAGGCCCTGAAGTGAAACAGTTCTGCTGAGTGAGGGGTCCCTTTGGGGAAGCAGAGTTGGCATGGGGAAGTTCTGGTGGAATCTGGAAGGAGACAGCCTTTGTCAATCTCATTTCCTTTAGGCTCTGGGAAAATGGTTTGGCCAATGACGCCCAACCTAGGCAAGACATTCCTTGTGCTGGATTCGGACCTGCTTGCTAAGTACCCATCTTTACAGGGGCTTTGCTGAGGTTAGGAGATTGGAGGTGACATGGTGCAGAGCAGAAGCTTGTTTGAGTGGGTAGGTTTGGTTCCTTCAGGTGAAGCCTCTGTGGCTTTTCTGACACCCCTGACTCAAGCTGGGCCTGGCCTGAGAGCCCAGGTCAGTTCTTCACCCATCAGCCTTTGTGGGAATGCTGAGCTGTTCTGTGTTGTGCTCGCTGCGCCTCCCAGATTGCAGAGACTCCAACACCTTCCTCGTTGGTCTTGATGGTCATGAAACCTCTTCAAAAGTTGTAGTGAAATCAAGACCTGACTGAAATAGGCTATGGCCTGAGAGGACTTCACAAACCTAACTCCACCCTGTTCCCTGCTTAAGGGTGCTTCTGGTTTCAACAAACTGCCTCTGGACACAAGTGGCATGTCTTGGGATGAGCAGAGGAGATGTTTATGCACAACTCAAAACAGCCAATACCACACAATTTACCATGATAGCATTTTCTCTACTTGGGTGAGGCCCAGGATTAGAATAGCAGGGGGTGCTGCAAGTCAGGAGTGAGATGCATCAGCAGAGCTGTATGGGGGTCCAGGAACTAGGAAAGCAGGGGGTGCTATAGTCTAAGTAGGTTGGAGGAGCATTGGTAGAGCTGTGTGAGAGGAAGTTTCCACAGCCCTGCCCACACGCTTGACCTGGCTCTCCTAGGTGCTCTCAGCTTCTCAGTTTCATGGTAAACTGTTGTTCTCAGACTGTGATACCTTTATGAAATATCCAAAATGAAATCTCTGCTGCTCACTGTGGTGGAGGACTTTTGTTGCTTTCAATCAGATACCAATGGACTTCACCTAAGAACTGGAGAGGGCTGTCCGCTGCCCTACTCCCCACAACCCTAGGGAGAGTCACCAGGTTTTCAGGCTTTCATCAAAAGAGACAAAGTTTCAGTATGGTTTATTTTGGAACAACTTAAAGGAAACGATGGTTTAAAATTCCCCATGTTCCTCCCAGCTGCTCCCTTCCCCCACTTCTCCAGTGCCCCTCTTGAACCCCCTTCTTTCCAGTCCTGCAGCCCTCATCTTTTCACTCACCCCATCCCGAGCATTTGGGTTCTTTCTTTTCTGGCTTTGGCTCTTATGGTTCCATGGGGAAGGGGTTACAATATTACTGGAGGCATCCCCTGGCCCCCCACAAAAAAGGCAGACCCAATATATCTAGCATGTTCCTCTCCACTGCACCTGTGAAGGAAGGGCAGCCTGCAGAGACGGGGGAGTTCCAATACTCCAATCCTAATGTCCACACCTTAGAAGCAAATGTCATAGCATGTTGGAGTAACCCCCTTTTCCTCCCTGCTGTTGGAGTAACAACCCTCCCTCCCCTCTCCACCACTGGAGAAACAGCTCTGTCCCCACAACTAACAGCAGTTGTCTCAAGGGGTTTGAACCATTCACTGTTGAAAATTATTAATGTCTTTATCTTCATAATGGCAACTGCAAACTCACACATCAGATGATTTATCCTACTCGGCAACAGGTGAGGAAAGTGAGGGGTGCATCAGCAGAGGACGGTGGGAGGCTAGATAGGCTTGATGAGAGCGCAGGGTAGGCAGGGAGGGTTCGAACTCTCAGTCCTAGGGGATGTACGGAGCAGGAGGCTGAGAGGTCTCAGTAGTGCCAGAGGGGAAGCCTGAGTTCTGTACTAACGGAGAGTGCAGACAGGTTGTGTTCTTCAGATGGAAGAGTCCTGCCCTCCCCGATCCTAGAATGAAGCTCAGAGCTGGAAGCCAAGGGCCTGACTTGACTCCCTTGTTCTGCATGTCTTGGTGCCCTGGACTAATGATAGAAGTTTCTGTTGGTCATATGCATCTGGTCTCTGACCTGGGGACTGCCCGCTGGTTGCTCCGCTGGCCGTACCCCTCCTCACTGAGGCTTTCCAACCATGCATGACATTAAGACTCCTCTAGGTTTTTGTAGGTTTTGCAAGGTTGATTGGGACCAGTGCGAGTCACACTAGGCCACTTCCTCATCACCATAACTCTGGGCTGAATAACAAGAGGCCAAGAATCTGCTAACGCAGGCCCCTGCAGAGCGCCCCATCATTCTCTTTTATTCGCCCCGGAGATTTATGCTGCCTACCTCCCTTCCTTTTGTCCACCAGCCGGGCCCTATAAGTCATGTCCCCAGCCTGACAGATCACATGGCTTGTGCTGCTGCTCTGTCAGAGTGAGTGATGCTGGGGGGTGATTAAAAGAGAGGAGGGGTGAGAGGTCAGCAGCAGACGGCATGATGGGAGTGTGGGATGTAATTATCACTTCTGTGACATACTGCTGGAGGCTTTCATGGATCGACACATGGGCTGAGGTCTGGAAGGAAGCTCGGGGGTGGGTGGGGGGAGCGGATTGACACAAGGAAATAACAGGAAGCATGGGAGCTTTCATATGGAAACTTATGGGGAGAGATCTGAGTGTAGACCTCCCCCTCCAATACCTAGAGACTCCATAGGGCAGGATGGAGAGAGAGGGAACTAGAGATTCCCCTGGGATTTCAGTTTCTTGGCAGTGTTTGCCATCAGATGCAGACAGAAGGCATAGTTCTATTTTGACAGGCTTCTGAAATGAAATGACCACATTCAAAGCGTTAGGAAGACCTTGACCTAGGCCGCTATCCACCAACCTCTCGGAACAGGGGTGCAGGCACAGGGAGATTTCATCTGTTTCACTGGAACGTTGACAGGGTCATTGTTTAGACAAGAGAAACTAAAACTTGTAAAAATGGGAAAATTGGATGCTACGTTGTGGGTGAGAGTGGCAGGGGGTTTTCAGGCTGACCCTCAGAGGGGCCTCCCCAGTCTCTGCAATGTGTTGTCCTGCTCACTGTATCTATACACTGGGATGTTTTGCACAGAGCCGCTTGGGTAGAACAATTCTGTCTCTTAGATGGGCTGGGTGGTCTGCATCTTTGGGTCCCCAGAAGGGGCAGTTGTATGAGAGTGAAAGGGTTTGTGTTTGAGTCCTTCTGACACACTCTGTATGTGAAATACTGAGCAGGGCTTCTCTGATGTTCATCTCCAAGATGTTCCTTCTGGAGAGGCAGGAGGTCTCACTTATGCCTCTGCCTTGAAAAGGCTTTCTTGGGTCATACAGACAGGGAGGAGACAATTTTACCTCTTATGAATACAGTTCATCTGATATAATAAACTTTGAGCTCAGGCCTTTAAATACAGAATCTGTTGCTACGAGTAAAAATGGAGCCAGACCTGGAGCAGAGCAAGGACTGAGGAGAGAGAGAGAGCTAAATATATCTGAGAGCTAAATATATCTCTAGTCTAGAAAAGAGAAGTCCTGGGGGGAGGGACAGGATTACAGTCTAGAAATACCTATTAGATAACCATCTAAATAAAGGAGAGCAATCAGTCTCTGGTGATGGAAAGATGAGGAGCAGGGGATTGGCACTAAGGGAGGGAAAGGTAAAGATGGAGATTAAGGAAATGCCTTTGCAATAAGAGATTCCAGTGGAGGGTAGAGAAGACATTGGTAGGAATGGTGCAGGGAGGAGCCTTTCAGGGGATTCAAAGGGATGACCCAAGCGGTCTTTTTATTTCTGTCAGTCTCATTTGTGGCACCCTGTAAAAGCCTACAAGTTAGTCAAGCTCAGTGGGCTCTGTGTTTGTGCCCTCCTGGGTTCTGGCACTTAAACTTGAATTTTGGAATTTCTTGTTTTCTGTCTCCATTACTTGTAGGTAGGCTTCTGTAAATAGGGTTCACACTGGGATCTTGAAAATGCTCAGTCTGGAGTGGCTCCTGATCACCTCTACAGAGTGTCCTACAGGCTAGGGTACTGCATTGGGAGAACGTAGCCTTCCGCTCCTGAGTGTGAAGCATTTTTAGTTTTCATGTCCCATGTTCATGCATGCAGTTGTATTGGTGGGCCACAGATGATGAAGCTGTCTCTGAGGTAGCTTGATGCCACACTACTGAAGACCTTGAAGATGAGGATCAGGCCCTTGAATTGGACCTGTAAGTGAATGTGGAGCCAGTGAAGGGCATAGAGCACTGGTGTGATGTGCTCATGGCTACAGATTGTTGAAACTCAGGATTTCTGTTCCATGGGAAATTCTGACCTTTTGGAAAAGTTTTCATTCTGATTCCCTGAGACAAGGAGCCTGGAAGCTCTGAGGTCCTCAACTCCAAAGCAGTCCATATGCCTTGGAGCTGTGAATCCTGGAAGCACAGGCTCTGCATCAGCTTCCCCTCCCTGCTGTGAGCTGGTGGGGTCTCTCACCAGCCCAGGAAAGAACCAGTACCATGCCCAAATCCATTTCCGCCCCTTGCTTCTGACACAATTTATTACTGAAACACAAAAACTCCTGAAGTTACACACAACAACATGATACTCCTGACCAAAACAGGCTGTAGTCCTCTGAGGCCTTTCTCCTCGGGCTCAACGGGTAGTGATCAATGGCTCCATGTCTAGTTGGCAGCCGGTGTCAAGTGGAGTGCCCCAGGGGTCGGTCCTGGGGCCGGTTTTGTTCAATATCTTCATAAATGATCTGGAGGATGGTGTGGATTGCACTCTCAGCAAATTTGCGGACGATACTAAACTGGGAGGAGTGGTAGATACGCTGGAGGGGAGGGATAGGATACAGAAGGACCTAGACAAATTGGAGGATTGGGCCAAAAGAAATCTGATGAGGTTCAATAAGGATAAGTGCAGGGTCCTGCACTTAGGACGGAAGAATCCAATGCACCGCTACAGACTAGGGACCGAATGGCTAGGCAGCAGTTCTGCGGAAAAGGACCTAGGGGTGACAGTGGACGAGAAGCTGGATATGAGTCAGCAGTGTGCCCTTGTTGCCAAGAAGGCCAATGGCATTTTGGGATGTATACGTAGGGGCATAGCGAGCAGATCGAGGGACGTGATCGTCCCCCTCTATTCGACATTGGTGAGGCCTCATCTGGAGTACTGTGTCCAGTTTTGGGCCCCACACTACAAGAAGGATGTGGATAAATTGGAGAGAGTCCAGCGAAGGGCAACAAAAATGATTAGGGGTCTAGAACACATGACTTATGAGGAGAGGCTGAGGGAGCTGGGATTGTTTAGCCTGCAGAAGAGAAGAATGAGGGGGGATTTGATAGCTGCTTTCAACTACCTGAAAGGGGGTTCCAAAGAGGATGGCTCTAGACTGTTCTCAATGGTAGCAGATGACAGAACGAGGAGTAATGGTCTCAAGTTGCAGTGGGGGAGGTTTAGATTGGATATTAGGAAAAACTTTTTCACTAAGAGGGTGGTGAAACACTGGAATGCGTTGCCTAGGGAGGTGGTGGAATCTCCTTCCTTGGAAGTTTTTAAGGTCAGGCTTGACAAAGCCCTGGCTGGGATGATTTAACTGGGAATTGGTCCTGCTTCGAGCAGGGGGTTGGACTAGATGACCTTCAGGGGTCCCTTCCAACCCTGATATTCTATGATTCTATGATTCTATGATCCTTTGTCTGTCAGCCCCTGAGAAGAGGACATGCCTCTTCCTTAAATCCCCCGCGGAGTCATCTGACAGGCAGGTAGCCCTTAACCTTTTCCTGTCTGTTTCACTCTGTCACATCTTCAGTGGAGGTCACAGTCAGAGTCTCAGCCAACTCCTCAAATCATTACCATTTTACCATTAACATGGCTTCCATCTTCCTTGGGTTGAACTTCAGCCAGTTGTTTCTCATCAAGGTGTTTATCTCTTGCAGGAGCTACGTCAGTTCTGTGAGGGTGTTCGTTATGTTGGCTGAGTGTCAGCAGCATGTTGATGCAGTACAGCCAGTGTTGTTGTGTGACCTCTCCCTGGGGTCTCATATGTATGTCGAAAAGGAGAGAGGACAGGATTAAATCTCGTGGAACTTCAATCCACATTTTGAGGATTAGGAGAGCAGCTGCCCATCACCTCTTGCTGGGATCTGATAGGATTTATTTGAGCCAATTAATTGCTTTACTCACCTTCTCCCAAGGTGTATACATGGGTCAGCAGCATGCCATGGATGACTACAGCTAAATCCACAGTTAAGGCGAACAGTATGTGCACTGAGGTTTGGCTTCTGTCCATAAAATGTAAAGAGGTTCTCCATCCGAACTACCAAAACTGAACTGCTGTGGCAAAATCTGAATCCTGATTCTGAAGCCTCCAGTGTGGGGAAGAGGTTCGGTGCTGTTGAAGTCTGTCTGTTGCCACTTTTTACAGTGAAAGGCAGGGAGGGAGATGAGGCAGTTTTTGACAAGAATGCTAGCATCCAAGTTTAGTTTTCCTGAGAACTGGCCAGACGATCATGTGCTTCAGAAGGGTTGTTAGGTTGGTTTCTTTGAAGGAGTCATTCATTATTTCACTCAGTAGTTGGTTTAGTTGTTCTTCACTGGCCTTCACCAGCCATTGTGGTGAGTCTATGATAATGGTATGTACTGTATGCCGGGAATGTTTATGTTATAATTGCACATGAAAGGGAGTTCAAATCTCAGGGTTTCATATCACTCACCCAGGACAAAGCCTTCCAGGGGCACAGAAACCCCCCCCCCCCCCCGCTTTTGTAAAGTTTAGAATCTGTCATGGTCCTTTCTGTGAATTTTCACACAGATATACCACCCCCATGCTGACTCGCACCTGCACCTCACTTGATGGCACCATTCCCTGTGAGCCATGCCCTCTGTCTTTGGCCTGGAATCTAAGGCACCAGGGCCTCTGATTTTGTGTCCCAATAATGCTTCAGTTTTTGGGTAATGTGATTAAGTGCCATAGAGCAGTGGTTCTCAACCATGGGTACACGTACCCCCTAGAAGACCTCTGCATACCACCAGGGGTACATCAACTCATTTAGATATTTGCATAGCTTTACAACAGGCTTCATAAAAAGTACTAATGAAGTCAGTACAAACTAAAATTTCATATAGACAATGACTTGTTTATACTGCTCTATGTACTATACACTGAAATGTAAGTACAATCTTTATATCCCAATTGATTTATTTTATAATTATATGGTAAAAATGAGAAAATTAGTAATTTTTCAGTAGTACTGTGCCGTGACACATGTATTTTTATGTCTGATTTTGTAAGCAAGTAGGTTTAAGTGAGGTGAAACTTGGGGGTATGCAAGACAAATCAGACTCCTGAAAGGGGTACAGTAGTCTGGGAAGGTTGAGAACCACTGCCATAGAGCAATAGCCATGAGCACAGATGCTAAAGGAACAATGTCAAGTGCTTACTTTGTGGGACCTTCTCATCTGTAATAAACCTGTGAGAAGCTGGTGGGGTGGGGGTGGGGAAATCACATTTTTACACCTATTGCTTTAGAAAAGAAACACCAACCAGTGGAGACAGGAGAGGGAGATAAACAGAAAATAGATAGAAAATAGGAGACCAGGAGTGAGATGAAGAGAAGAAAATCACCTGAGAAGAGAAGAGAAAAGACGAGAGAGCTGGGTGAATACCTCGAAGCATTTTCTGCAAATGTAAATCCAATAAGAAGTTGAATTCTTGTCCACTGCGTTCCTTTCCTGTAAATATTTTAGCTAACCAGCTATTGGCAGGAATGTTTGCCGACATAATGAATTTTAAGTAAGTGTCAGGCTTCACTAAAAGGGAATCTTGAACTTGTAAACATGAGCATTTACACCAGAAACATCCTTCTAGGAGTTATTCATCCTGTGAGGCCGTAGACACTATGCCATGGGACCGAGGTCTGACCAATCAAAACTAGCCAACTCAGTTTAAATTTCAGATATTAGCTACTCACAACAAACTTCTCTTAAACAATTTCCAAGCCCAGATTCATTCCTTGCAGCTTTTTGGTGAATTCCAAATAACAAAAAAATTCAAGAAAATTCTAAGCTGCTCATGAACAACATGTGAGAAGATGAACAGGTGAAATCCAGCAAATAGAGCATTTGCTAAGAATTATCTGCTCAGCTCTTGAAGAGAAGAGAGAGAAGGAGCAAAACCAGTCTGCTCCTAGGCTTTCAAGGGAAGAGACTTTCTGGCAGAAGTGGTCAGCAATATATTACTGGGGGATGTAAGGTGTGTGTGGATTGTGATACTGCATGGTCAGAGGGCAGCAGGAGAATGTTTTTTTTTTTTTTTTGAAGCAGAAAAGAGTTTTATTCCCTGTAGAGGGAAGAAAGTTCACTATAAATTAATTAAAGCACCTGAAGCCAATCACATGATAAAAACCCCCCTGCTTCAATCAGACAAGAGGAGGAGTTGAAGCAGAGTGGATTGGTGTTGGAGCAGAGAGCAGTTTGGGGGAGTTGAAACAGTGGATTGGTGTTGGAGCAGAGAGTGGTTTGGAGGGAAGCAGAGGAGAGTTTGGAGAAGTGCTGCGGTGGGCTAAAAAGACCAAGACACTAGGTAAAGGGACACCTGGTTTATGCAGAGGGAGGGCAGAAAGCCCCACAAGCTGAAGGGCAGGAGAGGGAAGTAGCCCAGGGGACTATAGAACCGCTAGTTCTAGTGGTTTACTGCTATCCCTAGGGCCCCTGGGCTGGGACCCGGAGTAGAGGGTGGGCCCGGGTCCCTCCCTCTCCACACCCTTTCTCTAGGACACTAGTGGAGCAGTTAATACCCCAGTTCAGGGGCAAGAAATGGTGCCCTGACCCCCCCCCCCCAAAGAAGAGAAAGTGTGAGACCCATCATTGTAGTGCTGGCAATTTGCCACACGTGGTGTTAGTTGTGGGATCTACGCGCTGGGGACTTAAACCAGGGTTAGCCAAAACTCTCCCATCCCTAAGATGGACGACCTGGTCAAGGCCCTACTACAAGCCACCACAGCCCAGGAGGAGGCTACCTGGGTCCAAGCAACCACCCAACAGGAGGCAACTCGGATGCAGCAGGAGACTAATTGTCTGTTAATAAGTCAGGCTGCCCAGGACTGAGCCCTGCTGCAAGAGCTGGTGAACCAGATGAAGGCCCTTATGGAGCTGAACCGCAACTGCGATGGGACCCGGACCATACGGGCCAGCCTGCCTACAGAAAATGACACAGGAGGATGATGTGGAGACATACCTCCTGGCTTTTGAAAGAGCAGCCCTGCGGGAGGCCTGGCCCCAAGATCAGTGGTCTGGTATCCTCGACCCATTCCTGTGTGGGGAGGCCCAGAAGGTTTACTATGATATGGCTGCGGAGACTGCAGCAGATTACCCCCAGCTGAAGGCAGAGATCCTGGCCAGAGCTGGAGTAACGACAGCGTTGCGAGCCCAGAGGTTCCATGAGTGGCAGTATACGGAGGACAAGACACCCCAATCGCAATTGTTTCACCTGATCCACCTGAGCTGGAAATGGCTGTGCCCTGAGGGCCTCAGCTCTGAGAAGATGATGGCGCTCCTGGTACTTGACTGGTATATGAGGGGGCTACCACCAGGCCTCTGGGCTTGGGTTGACCATAACGACCCCTCCACCTATGATGAGTTGGTCTCCTTCGTGGAAAGCCCGCGAACTGTTCCAGACCCCAGGGGGTGAGACACGGCAAACCAGGAAGCCAATCCCAAACCCAAGGCCCTGGACTGTCGAACTCCAGGAGAATCATAACTGGGAGGAAAGACACCAAGGAATGGCCTGAGGCCAAGAAGGGACCTGGGGGTTTGGGAAGAGAGGACTGGGGGGGCCGTCCAAATAGCCCCAGGCAGAGGGCAGCAACCGGAATAAGGGGGCGGTGTTATGAGTGTGGGGAATTGGGGCATATAGCAGCCCAATGTCCCAACAGGGAAGAGCCTATGCAATGTAATCTGGGGGATCACAGGGAGCAATGTGGCCTAATTGGCCTGGTAGGGGTCACAATGACCTCGCAGGGGTATACAAGATCAGTAAAAATGAATGGTATTGAGACCATAGCATTAATAGATTCTGGGAGTGCTGTCACTCTGGTTTCAGGGAAGTTGGTGGAGAAAGACCAACTAAACCGGGCCAGAAACACAGGGGTACCGTCTGTTCATGGCACCGTAAATTTCTACCCACCCAATCCCGGTACGGATTGAGATCCAGGGGAATACTACCAGGGTGACTGCAGGGGTAGTCCCCAGGCTCCCCTACCCTGTCTTAATTGGTAGGGACTTCCCCGGGTTTGAGAGCTTACTTCCCCCAATAGAGCCAGGGGAGGGTAGCAACTCCCAGGTTGAGACAGAGGCACCTGCAGATAGCCTCACCCCAATGTTTGCTGAATTTGCCCCAAAATTATTCTCATCCCCCGGAAAACCCCAAAAGTCTAGGCGGGAAAGGAGGGCAGATAAAAGATTGGGGACCAGGATTCTAGCAGAGAACCAGAAAACCTCCCTTGTTGGTAGGAGAACCCCATTCAGGAGGCCAGGAGATAATTCAGGCCAATGAGGACTCGGAGATGGTTCCTAGCCCAAGTAGGGACAACCCAGGGGGCGGAGTAGAAACAGACGCCCTGGAATTAGGTCAGATTGGTACCGCACATGAGAATTTCGGGTAGGACCAAGCCAATGACCTGCTATACGCAAATGTAAGGGAGGAGGTAGTGGAAGTAAATGGCGTACCCGTGGAAGGAAAGGCCCAAGGCCATATTATGTGCTCAAACGTGATCTGTTGTACAGGATAGCGCAAATACGAGGGGAAGAAGTAGAGCAACTCTTAGTCCCACGGAAACACACGAGGGCAGTACTAGAGTTAGCTCACAGTCATCTATTTGGGGGACATCTAGGAGTAGACAAGACACTGGATAGAGTCCTAAGAAGGTTTTATTGGCCAGGAATACGTACAGAGGGCCAGGGCTATTGTGCCTCCTGCCCTGAATGCCATTTGCATAGCCCTCGACTTCATTTGCGGGTCCCATTAGTACCTTTGCCTATTATGAAGTCCCTTTTGAGAGGATAGCCATGGACATAGTGGACCCACTGGAAAGATCGGCACGGGGCCACCGAAATGTACTAGTCATCCTTGACTATGCTACGCAGTATCCAGAAGCCATTCCTTTAAGAAACCCCACATCCAAGGCAATAGCAAAAGAACTACTCCAGGTTTTTGCCAGAGTGGGCATCCCTAAGGAGATCCTGACAGACCAAGGAACCCCTTTCATGTCAAAATTAATGAAAGACTTATGTACTGTACTCTGCATACAGACCTCAGTCTACCATCCACAAACAGATGGACTGGTCAAGCGGTTTTACCATACCCTTAAAAGTATGATCCCAAAGGTGGTAGCTCAGGACGGAAAAGACTGGGATACCCTTCTACCGTATCTAATGTTTGCTATATGGGAAGTCCCCCAGACGTCCACCGGTTTCTCTCCCTTTGAACTACTATATGGACGCCACCCACGTGGAATATTAGATATTGCCAAGGAAGATTGGGAAGAACAACCCAACCCAGGAAACAATGTCATTGAGCACATGACACAGATGAGAGAGCGAATAACTCGAGTAACGCCTATAGTACGAGAACATTTGGAAAAAGCACAAGAGGCCCAGCGGACATATTACAACCATCAGGCGAAAGTACAGAGATTTCAGCCAGGGGAACGGGTGATCGAGCTAGTGCCGACAGCAGAAAGCAAACTCCTAGCCAGCTGGCATGGACCATATGAGATAGTGGAAGCCATTGTGCAGGTGGACTATAAGGTCAGACAACCAGACTGCCGAAGGCCAGAGCAAATCTACCACATCAACTTACTGAAGCCCTGGCATGACCGAGAGACGTGCCTGGTCATTTGGGGAGCTTCACCCCAGACAGATGACCCACAGGGGCAGGTGAAGATATCTTCTGAGTTAACTCCAGAACAACAAACAGAGGTCATTGATATGATCCAACAGAACCAGGACGTGTTCTGTACACAGCCGGGGCGAATGACACTGGTCCAACATCATATTGTCACCAGGCCCGGAGTAAGGGTGACGATAAGACCGTACTGGATACCGGAAGCTAAAAGGGAAGAAATTAGGACAGAAGTGAAGAAGATGCTGGAACTCGGGGTTATTGAAGAATCCCACAGCCAGTGGTCCAGCCCTATCGTCCTAGTTCCCAAGCCTGACGGCACCCTGAAGTTTTGCAACTACTTCCGGAAGTTGAATGAAGTACCCCAATTCGATGCCTATCCAATACCACACATTGACGAGCTAGTTGATAGGTTAGGCAAGGCCCGATACCTAGACACCCTGAACCTGACCAAAGGATATTGGCAAATTCCCCTGGCTGAGAATGCCAAGGAAAAGACTGCCTTCTCTACACCCGATGGCCTGTTCCAATACACTGTCCTCCCTTTCGGACTCCATGGGGTCCCTGCAACATTCCAATGACTTATGGACAAATTGCTGTGACCCCATGCCAAGTATGCCGCCGCCTATCTAGACGACATAGTCATCCATAGCCCTGACTGGGAAACGCACCTAGGAAAAGTAGAAGCAGCGCTAGATGCCCTGCAGAAGGCCGGCCTCACTGCCAACCCTCTCAAGTGCGTGATAGGACTAGCTGAGGCCAGATACCTCAGGTATTCAGTAGGGAGAGGTTTGGTGAAACCCCAATGGAATAAAATGGAGGCAATACAAGGTTGGCCTCGACCAGTCCACAAAAAGCAGGTTAGAGCATTTCTAGGGATAGTAGGATACTATTGGAGATTCATCCTGTTAGGATATAGATATTCAGGCCTGCCTGTAAAGGCCTATACTTTAAAAATGTAGGTATGTTTATCATTTAGCTAGTAATAGAGGTATACAAGAAAGAATCTGTGTAAGGGCCTTCTCTCACTGTGACAGTCTGAGGCCCTGTTCTTAGGCCAATGCCTTTGGCTAAGCAGCAGAGGCAGTCATAAGCTGGGAAGCGTACAGTCACATCCTCACATTCCAAACTAGTTAATATGGGGCTGTTAGGAAGGTGATCTTATCTATCACCTCCAGAGAAAGGGAAGAGCCTAGAAGATGTAAAAGGAAATTTAGGGTGATAGTTTTCTGTCTGGTAAGAACTCACTTATCAATAGACACAGCTGGGAAACCCTTATGTCTTTAGTTGTGAAATCCTCACTTCTGTTTTGTTTTGTCATTATAGTTCCCACTCTGCTATTGTTTATTTGCATGGTCTCTGTCTGGTTCTGTGATTGTTTCTGTCTGCTGTATAATTAATTTTGCTGGGTGTAAACTAATTAAGGTGGTGGGATATAATTGGTTAGCTAATCATGTAACAGTAAGTTAGGATTGGTTAGGTAAATTTCAGTAGAATGATTGGTTAAGGTATAGCTAAGAATATTACTATATAAATTAGGGACAAACAGGAAGTAAGTTGGATTCGAAAATAAGGAAGAAGGAACTTGGATTTAAGCTTGCTGAAAGTTCACCCCAATAAACATCGAATTGTTTGCACCTTCGGATTTCAGGTATTGTTGCTCTCTGTTCATGCGAGAAGGACCAGGGAAGTGGGAGAGTGAAAGAATAAGCTCTCTAACACATCCCTCATTTTGCCACAAGAGCAGGGCCATTGACGGATTTGATAAAGGCTTGGGGCCCCGAGATAGTAAAGTGTATTGATGTGGCAGAAAGAGCATTTGCAGATTTAAGGACAGCCCTTTGCTGCCATCCAGTACTCATAGCTCCAGACTTCAAGAAGGAATTCATCCTACAAACGGATGCCTCGGAGGTAGGGCTAGGAGCCGTCCTTTCACAGATGGTAGGGGAGGAGGAACACCCGATCTTGTACCTCAGCCGGAAACTCCTCCCCAGGGAACAAAAGTACGCTGTTGTTGAAAAGGAATGTCTGACGGTAAAATGGGCTATGGAGACTCTCTGCTACTACCTACTGGGGCGGTGGTTTACCCTCGTGACAGACCACGCCCCACTCCAGCGGATGCACAGAAACAAGGAGAAGAACGCAAGAGTGACTAGGTGGTTCTTATCCCTGCAGCCCCTTCCATTTCTGGGTACAGCATAGGGCCAGAAGCCAACATGGCAACACTGGTGGCCTATCACAACAGCACTGCCTCTCGTCCCAAGTAGCCCAACCCATGGTGTTGAGCAAGGGGGGAGGGAGGATACGTGATACAGCATGGCCAGAGGGCAGCAGGAGAGTGTTAGAAGGGAGCCTTATTCCCTGTAGAGGGAAGAAAGTTCACTGTAAATTAAAGCACCCGAAGCCAATTAAAGCACCTGAAGGCAGTCACATGATAAAACCCCTTCCTTCAATCGGACAAGAGGAGGAGTTGAAGCAAAGTGGATTGGTGTTAGAGCAGAGAGCAGTTTGGTGGGAAGTAGAGGAGCGTTTGGTGAAATGCTGCAGTGGGCTAAGAAGACCAAGAACCTAGGTAAAGGGACACCTGGTTTGTGCAGAGGGAGGGCAGGAAGCCCCACAAGCTGAAGGGCAGGAGAGGGAAGTAGTCCAGGGGAAGGAACCGCTAGTTCTAGTGGGACCCAGAGTAGAGGGTGGGCCCAGGTCCCTCCCTCTCCACTCCTTTCCTCTAGGACACTAGTGGGGCAGTTAATACCCTAGTTCAGGGGCAAGAAACGGTGCCCTGAACCCCCCCCCCCCCCGAAGAGAAAGCGCGAGACCCATCATAGTAGTGCCGGCAATTTGCCACAGGATGTACGAAACACAGGCCTGCCGCCCTGACAGCGGAGACTGGGGATGGGAGATGATGAGACATGGTGGTAAAAATAAAGGGATTGGATCAGAATAGGCAGGGAGCACGAGAGCGACAGACAGAAGTGGGAGCGACAGACAGAAGTGGGAGATACGAGGGGTTGGTGGATTGGGAGGGAGGGGGGAGAGAGCGAGCGAGGAGAAGACAGCGTGACTGTGTCTGATCTACACTGACGAGTACCAATGTTAACTGTCACCTCTCATCTCCAAACTAAATCACACCTGGAATTGGAGGCAGCGAGGAGCTGATAGAGTCAGCCTCAGAGAGCCGACAAGTCAATCAGAGCGGAGATGCGTGGAGAGACACCAGCTTTGTAAGGCTCTGTGCCTTTATTCATCCTGGGATTTACACCTGTCAACTTCCCAGCGGGGGAGCAGTGGGACTTACTTCAACACCACTTAAAATGGGACAATGGAGTCATGTCTCTCTGGGACACAGGCGTTACCACAATGACCCTGTGCTCTCCTCTTCCTCTGAGTTTGCATTTTATATTACGGGGAGATCAGCTTCCTTAGCCAGAGAGCCCAAAGGTTCCTGGATTGCTTCCTCGAGCTGGGGAGTGAGGGAGAGGACTGCTCAGATCTTAAACTCTGCAGGATTATTTCCAGCACAGCAGAAGTACCCCCAGATCAAAATTCTGAAGCAGAGAACTGAGCAGCTCCAAGCTCTGCCTTGTGATATATCAGCAATCGAGTGCGAGGTTAACCACTCGTCTCACTGGCCTAACGAAGGCATTGGGCTAGGCTGCATGAGCTCCCTCCCATCTTGCCATATACCATCTTGCTTCCTGGGGTTGTCTTGGTATTTATTAGAGGAGGTCAGTAAATGCCAGACTGAGAGACCACCTCCCTCCCAAATTCCTGCAGTTATTCATAAAGACCCTCCTTCCTTTTTAATGGAGCCCCTAGATCAGGACTCTCCCTGCTGGCTAAATCCTGGGTACCAAAGCTGATGATACAGGCATTGAGCAGCCTGATCTCTTAATCCAGCTGTGTGTATTCATTTGAAACTGAAAGAAGCTCCTTTTTGTCGTCTGCTTCTCAGCATTAACTTCTCTTTGATGTAATTCATGCTTCCGATGCTCTCTCCCTTCATGGGGAAGATTAGTGTGAAATTGGTCTGCTCCTCCAGAGACTGCCATGTTAAGCCTGCAATGCTTGGTCCTTATTGGAAATACTTAACCCACATCTGGGGGGGGGGGGGCGAAGGAGAGTGTAAGATTCCCATTCTTGACTCCACAAGGGACTCCCTCTTCTCTTTTTGCTGGTTGGTGAGGAGAGAGAAGGAAATGGGAACATGGTCCTAGTGACGGAGGCATCCCATACATTATGGATATTTATTTCTTCAGTAGGGATATAGAGGTACATGATACTTTAGAGAACAAATAAAGATGGTATCTCAAGCCCATAGATCATAGCATCTCATTTAGAATGAAAACAGGAGGAGATAACACATGGGAAAGACTTCATGGGGAATAAGGTGAAAACAAGCATGTAGTGTCTTGTCATTGTGAGTTACAGAGTTTGTAGTGAATCGATAGTCTCTTTTTTTATAAGCCTCCTTGGAGAAGAGTTTTTTGAGAGGAACTCGGAGATGGAGGCATGGCAGACAGGATCAGGAAGGGAGTTCCACACAGACTTCTCATCCTAGCATCCCCTTCCTGTCTGTCAGTCATATCTCTACCTTCCCCTCCTCTTAAGTTCCTTCTCAAAACTCCTCTCTTCAGGGAGGCCTATAAACTAAAGAGTCTGTATCTGTGAACATCACATCACCATGAACTGCATGATTTTCAGTCATGTACCATTCACCCAACAGACCATATGATCTTTCTCTTTTATTCAGGTTCATAAAATATGTCCATCATGGTGGTCCAATGCAGGGGAGCAGAGACTAGTACTTGGGCAGATGAAGAATCACAATCACAGAGCTGTCCAGGTAAGAAAAGAGATGGTGGTGTTGGGAGTGAATTTTAGATTAAATTCCACAACTGTAACTCCTACAGTGGCTTCTCCATGCCTCCCTCCTTGATCCAAACAAGGAAGTCATAAGGACCCCTCTCCCCATGACTTGCAGAGACCTGGATCACATTTGTCTGCTTTCTTCACTCATCCTTGATCTCCACTTTTATCCCAATCTGGGACTGGTCTATATCCCACTCCCATATTCTTAGTCTCTGCTTTTGCCCCTTTACCCCCATCTGCTCATGTTCTGTTACACGCCCATTACTTCCTCAGTCACCGCTTCCCCTCCACCATCCACTCCCTCCTCTTCTGTCTCTGTTCTCTGCTATTCCACCTCTCTGCTCCCTTCTCCGCTCTTCCTGTCCTCCCCTCCCATTTCAACCCTAGTTTCTGCTATTCTCCTCTCTGCCCTGTCCTGGTCTGTTGCCCTCCTCTCACACACACTCAGTGCCATTATTCCAGGAAGGGCCTTGAGCACCTCCCTTGGTTTAGCCTTGTGCTTCCTCTTGCTCGGATGACCCCCTCCCTCTCTCAGGTCTGCAAATCACTCCTTCCCGTGTCAGCCAGCAAATTGGTTTATCCTCCCCCCACCCTGGCTTTCATTACCTTGCCGAAATGAAGCGATATCTCCTCGGTGGAGGCTTCCCGTCGCCGCAGCCAGTACCCAAATCATGAGAGCTGGCATAATAAATGAAGACAAAGTGCCGGCGGCCTGAGCCATCTCTCCCACTGCGCCACCAGCCGCTGCCAGCTTCATTATTCGCTTAAGTTGCCGGAGAAAATTACTTAACCCTGACCCGTGTATTAGGGGCCTGTATTAATGCTGCGACAGGCGTCTCTTACAGCAAAGAACAATTTATTAGAGCCGAAACAGGCTGCTTTTCTCTGTCATTTTTCCAATCTGAGCTTTGAACACACATCATTAAACTTGTCTGACTCTCTCCCCTGCTCCATCATTCCTTTTTTATTTTTTTTAAACAGAAAACGCTGTAGAGAATGGAAATTGTTCTGTACCTGCTAACCGAGTGCCTCGGACTTTGCCCCCTTCACTCCCCGCCATGTTCTTCTCCCCTCTCCCATGTCTTCATCTCTCTCTGTCTAGTTCACTCTCATTCCCTTCTTTCTTTGTAGCTTCCTTTCCTATTATTTTCTCATTCTCTCCCTTTCTGTCTGCTTGTCTGTCTGCCTCTCTCTGTTTAATTCACATGTGTGTCTCTCCCTCTTACTCTAATTCCTGCTTCTTTTCTTTCTGCACAGGGCTGAAGCCTATGGGAGAGATTCTGAGAACTTCACTCTCTCTGTTTCTTGTAGGTTCAGAGTCCTTCTCCATGCCTTGGCCCTCTGGGACACACAGACCTACTCGGAGATAGCATTTTGGAGTTGGCCTGTGAACTATTTTTTTTTAAGTATTCCCCCTCCATCTTGTCTCTTAAAAAAACTCGACATAACCAATTCCTGTGTATCTAGATCATGCCACTGTGCATAGGAGCAGCCTGATGAATGTGGGGAGATTCAATGGGAGGAATCTTTGGGGGGCCCCAAAACTTAAGTAGTGGATGATGGGAATCTTCCAATTATCCCCTACTTCCTCTGCTGCAAGGAGAATGCAGGCCAGCTGCTTGTGCTGAGGTCTATGCATGAAAAAAAATTCAAAGGAGGATTTTCGTAATAAGCCAATGAGTCTAGGGTCTGTTAAGTGCTATCCACCAAAGGATTCTGTGTAGTTTAGTGAATTTTAGTTATTTCCTCTCTTTCTCCAGTTATTTCATTTTAGAATCTAGAGTAGCCAGTAATGATATTATAACATAAAGGCTAAAAAGACCTTCATGTCCCTTTCCCCTAAACATAGAGAGAGAATGCCCAGACACCATGGTGATAGACGCGAAATAGACAGACAGGCTGAGAGATTAGATACATGATGTTGGCCAAGGAAGTACAATAAAATTAAGGCGCACCGATCACTTAAATTCACTAGCCTGAAAGTTGGGTGTGTTTGCTTGCGGATCCCCCAGTAACAGTTTTTATTCCCTTCTTCCATGCACCATTCTATCCTTCTCCAGGCCATTTCCTTTATCTGCTTGTCTAACTAACTGGCTTTACTGTAATATTTATGTTCTGTCTCTCCTCCTGTTTTGTCTTTTTTTTTTTTTTTTAAAGCTCTTTCCCTTTTCTTTGAACAGCAGCAACCCCTTTCCTCTCCTTTCTCATTCATCTGCTTGCTTTCTCCTACGTTACATTCTCCCAGCTCTTGCCTCTCCTCCTCCAGTTCTGTCCCCCACGTTCTCATCTTTCTATCCCTCCTGCTCTCCTCAGATTCCAGTCATTCTTCCCATCTGTCTTTCCATCTCTCTAATAATAATTAGTGCTTGTATATAGCATTTTGCAAACGTTAACTGATTAGCACTCCCAACCTCATGTGACGTCACTCATTAAGAATCATCCACATGCAGCAGAGAGGTTAAAGCCAAAGTTTTCAAAAGTGTCAACTTATTTTGGTGCCCACCTTGGGCCTTAATTTTTTTCCATTTGAAGGCAATTGGAGCTGTGGGTGCACAATGGCTCAGGTTGGGCCCCCAAAAACTGAAGAAGTCAGAATCTGTGGCCACTTCTGAAAATTTAGCTAAATGTGACTTGGCCAAGGTTACAGAGAGAGTAAGTGTCAAAGCTGGGATTAGAATGAAGTGCTTAGTCCATTGGACCATCTTGCATCTCACACTATTGCACTCTTCCTCCATTGATTGACCTGTGACAACAGGATTCCAAAATCCAGCTCTGGGGTCCTAGGGAGACAGGGACATAACTGATTTGTGACTTTAAAAAAAATTACTGTGACAAACTTTCTTCCCCAGTTATCTATTTGCATTTCCAGGTGATTCATACATTGGATGTCAGCACCTTTTAAATCAATATCTGGTGTCAGGTCGGACTGTGTCTTGGCCCCTGCACTCATGTGGGTTCTTACCTTTAGAATGCACTTGCTTGGTTTGAAATAGCCCCAATCTGCTGACCTTCAAGGCTTTTGGAGAGAGACATGATGTCATCATATTAAGTAGTAGGATAAGATTAGAAATTAGGCTATTTGAAGCCAAACCCAGCAACTGCCTCTATCAGCACTGGTTGGGTTTTAGCAGCTTTCTTGTTATGGGCATATTATAAGGATGGAAAACCAGTGAATCCTGAAGAGTGTTTACCAAGGAATACCAGTAGACAGCTGGTGATCACGTGGTTGCCAAAAATTTAAGAACATAAGATGGGCCACACTGGGTCAGAATAATGGCTCATCTAGCCCAGTATCCTGTGGCCAGTGCCAGATGCTTCAGAGAGAGCGAAAGGAATAGGGCAATTTATCATCCCAGTCCCAGCTTCTAGCAGACAGAGATTTATGGAAATTCAAAGCATGGGGTTGTATCCCTGACCATTTTGGCTAATTCTTTTTTTTAACCCAGTTATACTTTTGGCCTTCCCAATATCCCCTGGCAACGAGTTTCACAGGTTGACTGTGTGTAATGTGAAGTATTTCCTTATGTTTTGTTTTAATACTGATGTCTGTTAATTTCATTGGGTGACCCCTGGCTTGTGTGTTATGTGAAGGGGTAAATAACACTTCCTTATTCATTTCTTCACAGCATTAATGATTTTATGGACCTCTGTTATATCGCCCTTAAATTGTCTCTCTTCCAAGATGAACAATCCCAGTTTTTTTAATCTCTCCTCATATGGAATTTGTTCCATACCCCTAATCATTTTTGTTGCCCTTTGCTGCATTTTTCCCAATTCTAATTTATCTTTTTTGAGATGGGGCAACCAAATTTCATGCAGTAGTCTAGGTGGGGGTGTACCAGGGATTTATATAGAGGCATTATGATATTTTCTGTTTTATCTATCCCTTCCTAATGGTTCCTAACATTCTGTTAGTTCTTTTGATTGCTGCTGCACATGGTTTCAGAGAACTATCCATAATGATTCCAAGATCTCTTTCTCGATTGGTAATAGCTAATTTAGACCCCATCATTTTGTATATACAATTGGGGTTGTGTTTTCCAATCTGCATTACTTTGCATTTATCAACATTCAATTTCATCTGCCATTTTCTTGACCAGTCACTCACTCCTGTGAGATCCCTTTGTAACTCTTTGCAGTTAGCTTTGCGATTAACTATCTTGAGTAATTTTGTATCATCTGCAAATTTTGCCACCTCACTGTTTACCCCTTTTTCCAGATCATTTATGAATATATTGAATAGGACTGCACCCAATACAGACTCCCGGGAGACTCCTCTATTTACCCATCTCCATTGTGAAAACTATTTATTCCTACCCTTGGTTTCCTATCTTTTAACTAGTTACTGATCCATGAGACCTTCCCTCTTATCCCATGACTGCTTACTTTGCGTAAGAGTCTTTGGTGAGAGACCTTGTTAAAGGCTGTCTGAAGTCCAAGTATAATACCTCCAGTGGATCAACCTTGTCCACATGGTTGTTGACACCCTCAGAGAATTCTAATGCACTGGTTATGTATGATTTCCCTTTACAAAAAGCTGTGTTGAATTTTTCCCAATATACTGGGTTTATCTATGTCTGATAATTCTGTACTTTACTATAGTTTCATCCAATTTACCTGGTACTGAAGTTAAGTTTACTGGGCTGTAATTGCCAGGGTCACCTTTGGAGCCTTTTTAAAAAATCGGCATCACATTAGCTATCTGCCCATCATCTGGTTCAGAGACTGATTTAAGTGATAGGCTACATACCACAAAGTTAGTAGTTCTGCAGTTTCATATTTGAGTTCCTTCAGAATTCTTGGGTATATATCATCTGGTCCTGGTGACTTATTAGGGCTTAATTTATCAATTTGTTCCAAAACTTCCTCTATTGACATCTCAATCTGGGACAGTTCCTCAGATTTGTCACCTAAAAATAATGGCTCAGGTGTGGGAATCTCCCTCATGTCCTCTGCAGTGAAGGCTGATGAAAAGAACTCATTTACTTTCTCCCCAATGGCCTTGTCTTCCTTGACTTCCTTGAGTGCTCCTTTAGTACCTTGATTGTCCAGTGGCCCCACTGATTGTTTGGGAGGCTTTCTGCTTCTGGCGTACTTTAAAAGAACAACAACAAAAAACGCTGTTAGTTTTTGTGTCTTTTGCTAGTTGCTCTTCAAATTCTTTTTTTGCCTGCCTAATTATGCTTTTACACTTGACTGGCCAGAGTTTGTTCCTTTCTATTTTTCTCAGCAGGATTTGATGTCCAATTTGTAAAGGATGTCTTTTGTCTCCAACTGCCTTTTACTCTGTTGTTTAGCTTAGGCTTGCCAATTTTCTAATTGCTCCAAACCAAACATCCTTGCCCTGCCCTTTCCCCGAGGCCCTTCCCCTTCCCTGAGCCCCCACCCCCACTCACTCCAGTCCTCCACCCTCAGTCACTCGCTTTCCCCCACCCTCCCTCGCTTTCACTGGGATTGGGCAGGGGGATGGAGTGCAGGAGGGAGTGAGGGCTCCAGTAGGGGTGCGAGCTCCAGGATGGGGCCAGGGTTCAGGAGGGGGTTCCAGGCTGGGGCAGGGGGTTGGGGTGTGGGAGGGGACTCAGAGCTGGAGCAGGGGGGTTGGGTCCTGTGGGAGGAAGTTTGGGGTGCAGGCTCCAGGTGGGAGTTAGGGTGTGGGAGAAGGCTCAGGGCTGGGGCAGGGGGTTCAGGTGGGGGAGGGGGGGTGAGATCTGGGAGGGAGTTAGGGTGTGGGAGGGGGTTCTGACCTGGGGCAGGGGATTGGGGTGCAGGAGGGGGTTTGGGGTGTGGGCTCCGGCTGGGTGGCACTTACCTCAGGTGGCTCCGGGTCGGTGGTACAGCGGGGCTAAGGCACCGGCTCTGCACTGCTCCCAGAAGCAGCAGGCATGTCTCTGTGGCTCCTAGATGGAGAGCCCAGGGGGCTCTGCATGCTGCGCGCACCCGCAGGCGCCAATCCCACAGCTCCCATTAGCCGGAGTTCCTGGCCAATGGGAGCTGTGGAGCCGGCGCTGGGGGCCGGGGCAGCACACGGAGCTTCCGTGATTTCCCCTGAGCCTAGGGGCTGCATGGACATGCCAGCCACTTCCAGGAGCTGCGCGGAGCCACAGCAGGCAACGAGCCTGCCTTAGTCCCACTGCACTGCCAACCGGACTTTTAACAGCCCAGTCAGTCATGCTGATCAGATAGGATTGCCAGGCAGCCAGTTTTTGACCAGAACACCTGGTCAAAAAGGGACCCTGGCAGCTCTGGTCAGCACAGCCGACTGGGCCGTTAAAAGTTCAGTCAGCGGCACAGTGCGGTCTGGGGCTAAGGCAAGCTCCTAGCTCCTTGTGGTTCCTGGAAGCAGCCGCCAGGTCCTAGCAGCCCCTAGGCACATGGGCAGCCAGGGAGGCTCCGTGTGCTGCTTGCATCTCTAGTGCCAGCTCCACATCTCCCATTGGTTGGGAACCGTGACCAATGGGAGCTGCAGGGGCACTGCCTTCCGGCACAAGGACAGCGTGAGGAGCCTCCCTGGCCATCCATGCTCCAAGAAGCTGCAGGGACCTGGTGACCACTTCCTGGGATCCACAGTATGCACTGCTGGGACCCCGCACACGGTAAGCACTGCTGGGACCCCGCACACCAAACCCCCACCAGCACCCCAGCCCCCTGCCTCAGCCCAGACCCCCCTCCTGCACCCCAAACCCCTCATCCCTGGCCCCACTCCAGAGCCTGCGCCTCCAGCCAGAGTTCTCACTCCCCTGCCCCACCCCAGAGCCTCTCCTGCACCCTGAACCCCTCATTTCTGGCCCCACCCAAAGCCCACACCCCCCGCACCCTAATCCCCTGCTCCAGTCTGGAGTCCTCTCCCACACCCCAAACCCCTCATCCCCGGCTGCACCTCAGAGCCTGCACCCCCAGCTGGAGCCCTCAACCCCCTCCCACACCCCAACCCCCTGCCTCAGCCCAATGAAAGTGAGTGAGGGTGGAGGAGAGTGAGCAACGGAGGGAGGGGGGGATAGAGCAAGTAGGGGCGGAGCCTCTGAGAAGGGGTGGGGCAAGGGTGTTCAGTTTTGTGTGATTAGAAAGTTGGCAAGCCTATGACCGGGGCTGCCAGGGTCCCTTTTCGACCAGGCCTTCCAGTCCAAACCTGGATGCCTGGCAGCCCTAGTTAGCCATGGAGGTGTTTTAGGACCTCTTTCTATTTTTTTAATTTGGATTATACCATATAGTTTGAGCTTCCATTATGGTGTGTGTTAAAAGTTTCCATGCAGCTTGTAGGCATTTCACTCTTGTGACTATGCCTTTTTATTTCCATTTAACTAGCCTCCTCATTTTTGTGTAATGCCCCTTTTTGAGTAATGCCCCTTTTTGATGGGTTTCTTTGGTATTTTCTCCCCTACAAGAATGTTATTTTAATTACATTATGGTTGTTATTACTGAGTGATTCAGTAGTGGACCTTTTTGGACCAGATCCTATGCGCCATTTAGGACTAAATCAGTAAATGCCCCTCCCCTTGTGGGTTCCAGGACTAGCTGCTCCGAGAAGCGTTCATTAAGGGTGTCTAGAAATTTTATCTCTGCATCCTGTCCTGAGATGACGTGTTCCCATTCAATATGGAGATTGTTGAAGTCCCCTGTTATTATTGGGGTTTCTGGTTTTTGTAGCCTCTCATCTCCCTGAGCATTTCACAATCACTGCCACCACGCTGATCAGCAGTATATTCCTACTGCTATACTCTTATTATTCAAACTTGGAACTTCTGTCCATTGAAATTCTATGGCACTGTTTGATTCATTTAAGATTTTTACTATATTTGATTCTATGCTTTCTTTCACATATTATAGTGCCACTCCCCCGCCAGTGTGACCTATTCTGTCATTCCTATACATTTTGTACCCTGGTACTACCATGTCCCATTGATTATCATAGTTCCATCAAGTTTCTGTGATGCCTATTATATCAATATCCTCATTTAATACCAAGCACTGAAGTTCACGCATCTTAGTATATAGACTTCTTGGCGCTTTGGTGTCATGAATACCGATGATGGACATAAACTGAATATCCTCCCAGACCGCTTTAAAGACCTAGCTAGAGATCGATCCAGGTGGTGCTTGATCTGCAAGGAGATCATGTTCCTTTGGAATTTGCCATGATGGTGATGATGATACTTGAGGACTGACATTTAGGGAGGGGAGTAGTTTTTAGTATTGTCTATGCTCTGTGGTTTCTGTAGCTATTGCTATATTTTGTGGGATTGCTGCTGTTTTTTCTGTTTATATTGATTTTAAATAATTGTGGGGGCAACTGGAGTATGAAAGGCACCTTCACTAGTTCTTATACATCTAAATAAAATAAACAAGGGGGGGCAATTAGTGGCAATTGTACTAGGGGTTTGTGTGTGAGATTTGGACACTGATGGAGTTAAGCAGAAACTTCCCTTATGGGAAAGTTACTCCATAATTATTCATTCGCATCAGGTACTGTCAACTGCTAGAGAGTAGAGTAGTTGACTAGATGGAATACTGGTCCAATCAGGTGTTGTAATTACTATGTTCCGATCTACTGGGAACTGGACTGAAAAGCCACCAAATTTAGAAAAAAAATTAAATGCAATCAAAGTGGCAATGCTTTCTTGTATTATCTATCTGCTGTATGTGGGAAGCTCAACTGCTCATTTTATTTCCCACCAGTGTTATTGTAATGTATATGTGCATTGGCTAAGTTTCCAAGGGAGCTCGCTGGCCTGAAAGGAAATAAAGTGGGGTGGGTTTCTTGCAGTGGCAGGAATCAAGGGGATTTTCTAGCTCCTTGTCAGAGAAGGAGTGGGTGTGGGCTGAGTGTCTCGTGAGGGAAGTCAGTGCCTGAAGGCTAGAGGTTTGGTGGGGAAGCATGTGCTATCTCAGATGTCTCATGAGGAAGGAGAATACATGGAGGTCTGAGTGTCTCAGAGATAGGGGTTGATAGGGATCAGGTACCTCTCAGCTGTGTGTTTGGGGATCTTGTGGAAGAGAGCTATGTATTTCATAGCAAAGAGAGGTGTACCTGAGAAGACGTGCCCTGAGTCAGAGATGGGGAGGGAATGGGGCTGACTGGTTTCAGGTACTTGCAAACCAGGCAACCTCCTCTTGGACCATTTGTGAGGCACCTGTGATGGTTCCATGTGATTTCCTGACCAGCACATTCCGAAGCAGCCCACTCCCTCCAGGACTTCTAGCAATGCTGGTAAAGCCTTTTGCTGTATCATACATACACACATTGCTATTCCCTGTGGACTCTAGTCCTCCCTGGGGCTCCCAGAAAAGCAAGGGCAGACTCCTGTCCCATCTCACACACATGCTGCTATTCCCGTGGAGCAGGGGTGGGCAAACTTTTTGGCTTGAGAGCAGCATTTGGGTCCGAAAATTGTATGGCGGGCCATGAATGCCCAGTGGAGGAGGGGGATTCTATGTGGTGTAGCATGGGGGGGGGCTATATAAGGGATGTTACCAAGGTGGGAGAACTCTACATGGGCAGTACCGGGGACTCCTAGGGACTCTGCCAGCAGTGACACGAAGGCGGCTGTACCAGGCACCGCCATGGGCAGAGGCACCCTAGCTGGGACAGGTGTGGCGCCTGGGCAGTTTCAAGGCTCTCCAGGGTGGGGCCGTAGGAGACCGGGTGGGGATTGGGCAAGCTGCCGCATGGGTGGGGGTGGCTGCCGCGCAGAGATGGGGTTCCGATCCCAGAAATAGTTCAATGAAGTTGCGTCTGCGCACTGTGGCTCTGCATGTGCTGGAAGATGGTGGAATTGTGAGTTGGGGGCTGAGAGCGCCAGGAGGGCGGAGCAGGGCAAGCCCCTGCTCCTCAGCTGGAGTGGGACAAGCCCCCAACCCCACTCCCCGGCGGGAGCTCAAGGGCCAGATAAAAACGTCTGATGGGCCAGAAGCAGCCCGTGGGCTGTAGGTTGCCCACCCCTGCCCTGGAGCCTCCAACCCTCTCCTGGGCTACCAGCAATGAACAGATAAGCTCCTTAGTCAGGGGATGGATTCTTTCAGCCTCCAATTTCTCCAGATCTCCCAGCAGCTTCTTCCCAGGCCTTCCCAGCTCATCTCCACTGAGGCTGTGGGCAGCTGGTGCAGAGGGAAGAGACAGCGGGACACTGATGTGAGGGTGAGAGTGAATAGTTGGTGTGACAGCTTTTCTGCTGGGAGTCCCTCCCAAATTCCCTGTCACTCTCCTGCTCAGCCTGATAGCTCTTCCAAGTTCTCTAATCACCTTCCTGCTGTAATGAGCCTCTCATGCTGCTGATGGAAATCAGGGTATTTGGTTATGAAAGGGACACTGTTAATAACACAATCTCTCCCCACTCCATCCCCCTCCTTCCAACCCCCCTCCCAGCTCTCCACACAATTCTCTCAATTAACGATAGGCAGAAATTAATTTTTCCCCTGGACTGAAACAATTGCCTGGCAGAGGATTGCCAGCTCGGCTCCAGATAGGGACCTTTCCCAGCAGGGCCCAGAGAAAGGAGGAGAGACCGAGGAGAGACCAAGGCGATAAGCAGGGCCCTATCAGCAGCCACAGGACACCGTAATACAAATGTTATCCTTAGAAATGTACTTAAAGAGGATATGTTTATAATTCGAAGGGGATTGTCAAGCCGCTTCCCTCCCCCTCCCAGCAGCTCTATGCTGCCGCCTCCTTCTTGCCTTGGAGCTCTGTGATGCCTGCAAAGGGCTTGGCAGTGATGGCACCAAACAAACATGTCCCATTTGCTCCCCTGGCTGTGGTGCAAGGGAGGTTGGGGATATGCAGGTGCAATCTTCCTGGAAACTGCCAAAGAAGCCTCATCACCCCACTACCTGCCAATCAGCAAAGGCTGGATAAGGAGGAATAGAGCCCTAGTAGCATATATTGGAGGGGGAGGGGCTTGCAGCTGGTCCAGGATTTAGTTCAGTTTCATGCAAAGGGGTTAGAACCAGTCTAGTATGTTGTGTTGGGGAGAGATGGTGCAAGGATCACTAGAGTCCCATCTAATACAGTGGGGAGGGGAATGGAGCACAGGATACAGCCTGACCTAGAGGGCAGGAGCCAGTTAGATCCAGTCCAGGGGCAGAATCCAGTCTTGTCTGGTTCAAGGGAGCATGTTCCAGTAAAATTTATGAGTCAGGATACTCTGTGCTCTGAGGGGAGGGGTCCAGTCTAGATGCCCAGGTATATATATATTTTTCCCATGTAATAAATCTCTAGGGTAAAAGGGCAGCTTCTCTGTCACAGCTCTAGCTGGGGACCCAGCCCAAGCAACTGGTGTCAGCCAGAGGGGCCTACCCCTGCTGTCAGATAAACCAAGGCATTCTGTGGATGCCATCTTTAAAAGTCTCTCTCTTTGTACCCAGTGTTGCCTTTTACTGTAAGGACCATGTTTGCAAAGCCAGGGTACAGTCTGATGCATGCCATCAG
Source organism: Eretmochelys imbricata (assembly GCF_965152235.1). Lineage (NCBI taxonomy): Eukaryota > Metazoa > Chordata > Testudines > Cheloniidae > Eretmochelys > Eretmochelys imbricata. The sequence continues at coordinate 91,279,235 of NC_135577.1, forward strand.
TTTCCTGTAAGATGGCCTGATCAGTGGGCTGGGCCTTTCCAACAAGCCACTCGCAACTCAGCAACCTAAGTCTTCAGAAACGCCTCCAAGAAGGAAAAAGCTTCCCTTTCAGTAGGGAAAAGCTACAGAGTTGCCTTGTCCACTGTGCACTCCTTCTCCCTTTCAACCCTGTCCTTCTCAATACCCAAGAAAGATTAACGCCTCTCTGCGTGGCAGAGAAAGTTATTATCATTAATGAAGAATTAAAAGAGAGCGATTAATAAAGAGCCCTTATCTGGTAGCGAGGAGGAGGCTGGACAATGGGAGGAAGATGGAGAAAATGAAAAACAATAAATATGAAGCGTAAAAGGAGGCGAGCGCTGCTCCCACTTGTTAGATCGCAGCTGCATCTCCTGAGGGGGGAAGGCTCCAAATTGCTAATTACTGCCTCTGAAAAGACCTCGCTCTGATATGTTTGCCACTGAAAGGCTCCCATTAATGAAGCAGCGATGATGCCGTTTCCCTTTGACTTGCCTTCAATTCCCTCTCTGAGCTTCCTCCCAAGCCGGGAACAATGAGGCCCTGGGAGCTGGCGGCTCCCACAGGCCTTGCAGAGACTAGGCCGGGGGCAGTGGAGTGAGGGGAGCCGAGCCGTCTGTGAAATATGGAGGGGGGAGATAAGGCAAAGACAGAGGAAAGAGGCTCACTCCCAGGAGCCCAGGGAAAATTTGCAGTTATTATGAAGGAGATGAGACAGATTAAAAGCCCTTGTGTTCTGTGCTGCCCTTTTATTTAGTGGCTTCATCTCTGAGATGAAAGAAGTTGGAAATGACTTTCTCTGCATTTCGCTGCAAGAAGCTTCACGGCACATTTTTTGACTTTATTCCTCCCTTTGTCTCTTGTCCCCTTCCCTCTCTTTCCTTTTAACCCCTGGAAGGTTTTGCCGAGAAGCATCAGGGGGCTTTGCAGAGCATTCACTGGGGGAGAGTGATAACCCCCTTCTACACCTGTCCTATCATCTAGGGCTGGACCTCTCTGTATACCCAGTGGAAAGCTTGCTGGGCTGGTATGATCCAATGGAGCTCCCTTTCTTGCTCACCTTGGCAATACCGCCAGCAATTAATGCCCTCTCTTTCCTGCCCCCTCTCAACAATATTGACGCTAACAAAGGTGGAAGGGGTGGGGCATCAAAGTAAAACTATCCCTGGACTGTATAAAATATTTGCACATACAGAGTCCAGAAAATGGTACCTGTCCTGCCAGGATAATTGTTCTGAGTATGCATCTGCATAGCACTTCACAAACATTAACAGATGAAGGCTCACAATGGACCTGGAAGCAGGGGTCAATACCATTATTCGCACTGTTCAAATGGGGAAACTGAGACATAGAGGGATTAAGTAATTTGCCAGGAATATGGATGGAATCAGGCACAATTGGGATTAGAACTCTTGGTTCCTAGCCCTGTGCACAGTTCTTCTCTCTCTCTGCCTCTCTACAGAGGTACTTGGTGTAAAGTAATACAAACATATTGCAAACTGACCAGCAAATAGGTTATGCCAGCAGGTTTTGCTGTGTTCCTCCTAATTCTTATTCCCACTTTTCCTGCCTGCTTCTCATAGAATCATAGAATATTAGGGTTAGAAGAGACCTCAGGAGGTCATCTAGTCCAACCCCCTGCTTAAAGCAGGACCAGCCCCAACTAAATCATCCCAGCCAGGGCTTTGTCAAGCCTGACCTTAAAAACCTCTAAGGATGGAGATTCCACCACCTCCCTAGGTAACCCATTCCAATGCTTCACCACTTTCTTAGATCCAACCTAGACTTCCTCCACTGCAACTTGAGATCATTGCTTCTTGTTCTGTCATCTGCCACCACTGAGAACAGCCTAGCTCCATCCTCTTTGGAACCCCCCCTTCAGGTAGTTGAAGGCTGCCATCAAATCCCCCCTCACTCTTCTCTTCTGCAGACTAAATAACCCCAGTTCCCTCAGCCTCTCCTCATAAGTCATGTGCCCCAGTCCCCTAATCATTTTCGTTGCCCTCCGCTGGACTCTCTCCAATTTGTCCACACCCTTTCTGTAGTGAGGGCCCCAAAACTGGACTCGGTACTCCAGATATGGCCTCACCAGTGCTGAATAGAGGGGAATAATCACTTCCCTTGATCTGCTGGCAATGCAGCCCAATATGCTGTTAGCCTTCTTGGCAACAAGAGCACACTGTTGACTCGTATCCAGCTTCTCATCCATTGTAATCCCCAGATCCTTTTCTGCAGAACTGCCGCTTAGCCAGTCGGTCCCCAGCCTGTAGCAGTGCATGGGATTCTTCTGTCCTGAGTGCAGGACTCTGCACTTGTCTTTGTTGAACCTCATCAGATTTCTTTTGGCCCAATCCTCCAATTTATCTAGGTGACTCTGGACTGTATCCCTACCTTCCAGCATATCTACCTCTCCCCACAGCTTAGTGTCGTCCATGAACTTGCTGGGGGTGCAATCCATCCCATCATCCAGATCATTAGTGAAGATGTTGAACAAAACCGGCCCTAGGACCAACCCCTAGGGCATTCCGCTAGATACCATCTGCCAACTAGACATTGAGCTATTGATCACTATCCATTGAGCCTGGCAATCTAGCCCAGTGGTGGGCAATTTGTGGCCCACGGGCCGCACGCGGCCTGTCAGGGTAATCCATTGGCAGGCTGTGAGACAGTTTGTTTACACTGACCATCCACAAGCGTGGTCGCAGTTCGCTGTTCCCGGTCAATTTGTTGGGAATGATGAATCGCAGCCACTGGGAGCTGCAGGCAGCCATGCTTGCAGATGGTCAGTGTAAACAAACTGTCTCACAGCCCACCAGCGGATTACCCTGACGGGCCTCATGCGAGGTTACCCACTACCGATCTAGCCAGCTTTCTATCCACCTTATAGTCCATTCATCAAATCCATACTTCTTTAACTTGCTGGCAAGAATACTGTGGGAGACCGTATCAAAAGCTATGCTAAAATCAAGGTATTTCACGTCCACCGGTTTCCCCATATCCACAGAGCTAGTTATCTCATCATAGAAGGCAATCAGGTTGATCAGGCATGTCTTACCCTTGGTGAATCCATGTTGACTGTTCCTGGTCACCTTCCTCTCCTCCAAGTGCTTCAAATTCCTTGAGGACCTGCTCCATGATTTTTCCAGGGACTGAGGAGAGGCTGTAGTTCGCCGGATTCTGCTTCTTCCCTTTTTTAAAGATGGGCACTATATTTGCCTTTTTCCAATCGTCTGGGACCTCCCCCGATTGCCACGAGTTTTCAAAGATAATGGCCAATAGCTCTGCAATCACATCAGCCAACTCCCTCAGCACCCTCAGATGCATTGCACTTGTCCCCATGGACTTGTGGATGTCCAGCTTTTCTAAATAGTCCTTAACCTGTTCTTTCACCACTGAGGGCTGCTCACCTCCTCCCCATACTGTACTGCCCAGTGAAGCAGTCTGGGAGCTGACCTTGTCTGCTGTGAAGACCGAAGCAAAAAAAGCATTGAGTACTTCAGCTTTTTCCACATCATCTGTCCCTAAATTGCCTCCCCCATTCAATAAGGGTCCCACACTTTCCCTGACCTTCTTTTTGTTGCTAACATACCTGTAGAAACCCTTCTTGTTACCCTTCACATCCCTTGCTAGCTGCAACTCCAGTTGGGATCTGGCCTTCCTGATTATATCCCTGCATGCTCGAGCAATATTTTTATACTCCTCCCTAGTCATCTGTCCAAGTTTCCACTTCTTGTAAGCTTCCTTTTTTTGTTTAAGCTCACTGATTTCTCTGTTAAGCCATGCTAGTTGTCTGCCATATTTGCTATTTTTTCTGCATATCGGGATGGTTTTTTCTTGTGCCCTCAATAACGCTTCTTTAAAATACAGCCAACTCTCGTAGACTCCTTTCCCCCTCATATTAGCCTCCCAGGGGATCCTGCCCATCAGTTCCCTGAGGGAATCGAAGCCTGCTTTTCTGAAGTTCAGGGTCCGTATTCTGCTGCTCTACTTTCTTCCTTTTGTCAGGATCCTGATCTCGAGCATCTGCCAGCCTGGTTCCTGCTCCCCGGGGCAAACACCCAGGTCAGCTCCTGCTGCCACTTCTTCTTCCTCCTACAAACTGCACCAGAATCTGCCATCCTTACTCAGGCAAAACTCCATCATGAATCTGATCTGAGCGATGCTTCCCAATTTGGCCTGCTATATCCAAAATTTATGCCCCAAATGAAATAGTTTGTTCATGAAGAAAGTGGCAATGAAATACTTGGGGGGGAAAAGGTACAAGGAATGGAAAACATAAGAGAAACTACAGCAGGCATCTGCTATGGACTTTCACACCCCTAGGACATATGAACATAGAAATGGCTACATAATTGACTGTCTAATCCAGCATCACATCTATAACAGCAGCCAAGACCAGATACTTGAGAGGAAGGTGCAAGAAACTCTGAAGTGGATACTGATGGAATAACCTGCCCATAAGGAATGTTTCTTCCAAAACCTAGGCATTTAGTAGCTGTCTTACATCGTGAAGCACGAAGGTTGAGTGCAGTAGTAGAAAGGGATTAGATTTTAGGAGGGATTTAAGATTTTAGGGTAAAAAACCCTGGACTGGAAATGGAAAAATGGAAGGGAAAGCAATATACTGTGATAAAGCAGAATTAGTTACTGCCATCAAAAGGGTTAAAAAAGAGAATAAGAAGGAAATTTACAATTAAATTAATGCAACAAAAGTACCAGAAAGTATGTCCATTGATAAACGAGGGGGTAGGAGGGTGGAATCAATAACTAAAAAATGGTCTTGATAGTGATTTACTTTAAAAAAAATCTTTCTTCAACAAAAAAAATAAGGTATAGAGCCTCACAGTTAGGAAGTAATGAAAACTTTGTCACTGAAGTGACTGGTGAAAAACAAGTAAGGGAATACTTAGGAAAATAGCTTGTATAGAAATCAGCATTCTGTGGTGGTGTGGTGATCAGCTAACAAACTCAATGAACTGCCTGAACTTTCTGGAACATCATAACAAACTAGGAAAGGTGCCAGAGGACTTTAAAAAAGCAAATGTAGTGCCATTCTTTAAAAAAAGAAAAGAAAGTGATTCTGGAAAATTATCACTCTTTGAGTCTAACTTTTGTTCCTGGTAAATTAATGGAATAAATAGTAAAAGAAGATGAAAAATGTAAACATCTAGAGGATAACAGAACTATGAGTAATAAGAAGCAGCATAGATTTATAAAGAACAAATCACGTCAGTCAAACCTGATTACTTTCTCTGATTAAATTTACAAAATTAATGGATGAAGAGAATGCCACAGATGTAATATATCTGGACTTAAGCAAAGCATTTGATACAGTGCCTTGTAAAATGTTACTTGAAAAATGAATTGATATTGGCTTGAATATGAGCACTGCCACATGGATAAAAAACTAGCAGAAGGACCATAAACAAAAGGAAATACAAAATGGCAAAGAACTGGGTTGTGGGGGTTAGGCTTGGTTTTATTTAATGTCTTTATTGATGATCTGGATGAGAGGCATGTTAAAGAAATTTGCAGTTGATACTAAATTGGGAGGAGCTGCAAACCCTAATAAGGACAGAGAATACAAAAGATCTGAGGTTAGAAATATGGGCAGGAAATAACAAAATTAAGTTTGACTTGGATATATGTAGTCAGTGGCAGAGCCAGAAATAGAACCCAGGAGTCCTCCTGCCCAACTTACTAGATGCATGATTTAATTGGGGATTGGTCCTGCTTTGAGCAGGGGGTTGGACTAGATGACCTCCTGAGGTCCCTTCCAACCCTGATATTCTATGATTCTATGATTCTATGTTTCCCATGACTAAAAACCAAAAGAAAACAAACAACAAAAGAATAAGCACCTGGCGCAAGCTGTGAACTCACAGCTTCCATTAGCAGCTAATGATCTGTAGAAACAGGAGCTAAAACTCCAGCAATGGGACCTACCAAAGCACAAATCTTCAGAAAATCAATACAGGAATGTCAGGCTTTCAATAGGGAAGATGTAACTTTCATTCAAACCAGGGCCAGAGGTCAGACAAGTTAGTTGCTGATATTTCCATAAATAAGAACTTCATAAACAACCGGTGGTGACTGATAATATACACTCACTAAATCAGAAAATGACTGAAGATTAGACACTGAGTCAAGCACGGGGAGATACAGGCCCTTTTCCAGCTGGGTTTGAGAGACCACATATGCAGCCACAGCTGCTCTGACAACCTTTGGTCAGGCTGGGGTACAGAACCATCAACTAGAAGAGGTCAAAATAAAGACTAATTGGTGCTCTCTGTGGGAGGAGCAGTGGCTCTCCGTGAATGTGACACAAGAACTATGCCATTCCCTGGCAGCTGTGTATATTGGTCTGAAGTGCCCATCTTCAAGGCAACATGTGAACACATGTTGTGGCATGAGAGTGTACTAAATGGTTGTAAGCATAGGTGGTGCGTGAGCCTTCCATTTGGGGAAGCTTACACGCGAGCACTGGAAACTCCCTAGAAGAGTGGGGGGGGGGCACTAGTGCCTGGACTATGACCCCACCCTCCTGAGGCCCTGCCCTTACTCCACCTCTTCCCTCCCCTGAGCCCCCCACCTGCTCTTCTTCACCTCTCCCACAAGCCCCCCCCCCGCCTGCCTGCTCTTCTCCGCCTCTTTCCCCATGCCCCTCATTCGCCAACCACTTGCTCCTCTGTGCGGCAGAGGAGAGCGAGTGGCGAGCGGAGGGGGCCTAATGAGAAGAGGTGGAGCAAGGGCAGGGCCTCAGGGGAAGAGGTTGAATAGGGGCAGGGCCTCAGGACAAAGCATGGGTGGAGCCACAGTCTGGGCACCAGTGGCCCCCTCACTTCTAGGGAGTTTCATTTCTGGTGCTCCAAAGGCGACGAATAGGATTGCCAACTTGCTAATCGCATAAAACTCAAACCCTAGCCCCGCCCCTTCCCCAAAGCCCCACCCCTTCCCCAAGGCCCCGCCCGGGTCACTACATTCCTCTTCCTCAGTGGCTCGCTCTTCCCCACTGTCACTCACTTTCACTGGGCAGGGGGTTGGGGTGCTGCTCTCACCCGCAGGCACTACCCCCCAGCTCCCATTGGCTGGTTCCCAAGCAATGGGAGTGCGGAGCCGGTGCTCAGTCAGCGCGTGGAGCCCCGTGGCCCCTCTGCCTAGGAGCTGGACCTGCTGGCCCCTTCCAGGGCGCAGCACGGTGCCCCAGGACAGGTAGGGACTAGCCTGCCTTAGACTCGCAGCACTGTCGACCAGGCTTTTAACAGCTGGGTCGGTGGTGCTGACTGGAGCCGCTAGGGTCCCTTTTCAACTGGGTGTTCCGGTCGAAAACCGGACACCTGGTCACCCTAGCGGCAGGCTGGCATGCCTCCAAAGGGAGGTGACCTGCGCCACATCCGCAGAATTTGCCCTCCTGCACATGGCCAACCTTTTTTGGGGAGGCTTATCCTCCCCCAGCCTCTTATACGTGCTGCCACCCATGGTTGTAAGGAATGTGCCAGCTAGTGGACAACTGGTCAAGACACCATGAGTCAAACGAGTGGTGAGAAAGTTATTTCTATCTCATAATCTTCAACCACAGAATCACAGAATAAATCAATGAACTGCTTATTCTGGAGCACCACCTGGATCCCTGTTTTTCTCTGCCTTTTACTTTCAGTTTAATTTCCTCAAGATTCTGCGATACCACACTCCAGCTGAGACTGCTGGATGCAGCTCCATCCAGTTTGTCTCTATTGTCAACCTGGGGTTGGGGGGAGGGGTGTTGCTTGGTTCCTCTCCAATAGGACAAAGACCCAATCCTACACCCATTGAAGTAAGTGGAAAGACACTCCTTGACTTTATTGGGCATTGGATTGGTTTCTAAATGGATTGTCTCCACACTGCTCTGAAGAGAGTAAGCAAGGAGGGAGAAGCTTTGTTTACCATGCTCCAAAGAATGAACTAAAGAATGAGGGGAAAAGGAAATGAAAATTTAGGCTGTACACGAAGTGACATTTCCTAATCATGTGGTTTATTTGAGTTACTGGGCTAGAAGTTTTATGCTTTCCTGTAAAGCATCTGGTATTGGTCACTTTTTGAGACAGTATAGCAGCTAGACAGGCCACTAATCTGATCAGTCTGGCATTCCTGTGTTAGTTTCTCAAGAGAAATGGTGGAAGCCCCTCACTTGGAATATTTAAAACTAGACTGAACAAAATCCTGGAAAAATTAATATAGGGAACAATCCTGCAGTCATCTCCAAAGGAAGGGCTAGATGTTTTCTAATAAATGCCAAAATTAACGCTGGCCTTGCAACATTGCCTCTGACCTATGCGCTTATGCAGTTTCATACAGCATGATGGCATCTACAGGCCCCACTCTGAACCAGGACTGGGAGTACAGCAATACTGGACTAGGGCTACCCCTCAGCAGGTGTAGGGCATGTTCTCAGTGGAGGAACAGTTTAAAAGTACACTGCCCAGGAAAAGGGGGGAAATGAGTTGCATGTGGCATCAGAAAGCAAGGCTGCGGCTGTGGCAGGAGTGGCAAAAGCTTTGTGATGGCTGCTCTAGTAGCAGGGACTAGGCTCTCTTCCCCTCTCTAGGAGCTGAAAAGCCCTAAAAGAGATTGATTGAACAGGGCTGTCAGAGACTGGGGAGAGGCTGCTAGGTCAGAGACCATGCCCCACACTGAGGAGTGCTAGTGTGGTTGGAAGTACCCAAGGGAAAACATAATTTGGAGTAGCTCAGTAAGTGGGCTGGGTACTTTGATAAACCCTAGGGTCTTGTGTTGGAGTGGGTGTGGGTCCCCCTATCTTCCCCCCTCCCCTGCTCCACTATAGTGACAGAATCTCTGTGGAAGGTTTGGAGTATATGGGGGTGATTGTGGCCCCAGTCAGCCTTCTCTGGGATGACTAGGCTGACAGAAGGCCATGAGCTGACCACTAGACCAGGTGGTCATTGGACATGAAGCCTGTAATTACATGATTACATACTATTTTTTTTTCTGCAGGACCCCCATTCATTCAGTGTACAGGATGGATAGTGAATGAGGCAGGAGTGTGTGGAGGTTGAATGGTGTACATGGGACCGTATGTTCCTATTGGGTTTTGGGAAGTGGGCTAAAGGACTGCTAAAGGGCCCTCCACCAGCCTTAGGGGAGGATCCACAAGGTCCAGGTACTCAAATAATTACAGGGGACAAACAAAAATGTAACAGGGGCAGGTGTGAAGGTCAAAGGATCAAACAAAGGGAACTTGAAGGGGACACTGAGCAGAATCGGACCATATGTTGGTAGGCATCTGCCTTATTCACTGTCACTGTACAACACGTGCATTGAATGAGGTAGAGAAAACAGTCCATAGACATGTAATTGAATGCTGTATGGTAATGTGTGAACAACCTTAACTTTGCCACTCCCTGACTTTTGCATGCTGCACTCTCCCCTGTAACAAACAGCTTTTTTGTATGTAACATATTTTTGCAGTACTGCATTGTGAGGTATCCACTGCCTGTTGCATTTGGGTGCCATCTGTAAACATAGACAATAATGATAACTGGGCATAAAGTATATAACCCCATTCAGTAGGATAAAGGCTGATGCAATCCCATCTGTCCACTTCAGGCCAAACACCACACTCTGTAGATGTAGCATACTTTGGGAGCAGGTACTCGCTGGGTCACATCCACCTCTGATAGAGACCCAAGCCCTCAATCTCCTCACACTTTAGTAACACACACAGGTTTTATCCAGGCATGAAAGTAACTTAAAGGATTTTACTGATACTCTGGAGTCCTTAGGAAGACGCAGGGCTTCTACTCGAAGAGGCGGGGCCTTTACATCCCCCGGGCCTTTAAATCAAGATTTAAAGGGCCTGGGGCTGGGACTGTGGTAGCAGCAGCTGGGAGCCCCGGGCCCTTTAAATCACCCTGGAGCTACCAGCTGCAGAGACGGCTGGGAGCCCCGGGGCCCGGGGATCCAGCTGCTGCAGCAGAGTCCCAGACACTTTAAATAACCATCAGAGCCCCGGGGGCGCCCTGCTGCCACTGCTACCCCGGGGCTCTGGGCTCTGGTGGTGCTTTAAAGGGCCCGGGGCTCCACTGCTGTAGCGGCAGCTGGGAGCCCCTGGCTCTTTAAATCACCATCAGAGCTCCGCTGCCGCTACCCCAGGGCTCCAGCAGCGGGGCTCGGGTGGCGATTTAAAGGGCTCCGGAGGGTAGCGGCAGAGGGAGCCCCGGTCCCTTTAAATTGCCACCTGAGCTACCGCAGCAGAGCCCCAGACCCTTTAAATTGCCGCCGTGACCCCCGGGGCTCCAGCAGCAGGGCTCAGGCGGCTATTTAAAGGGTCCGGGGCTCCGGTTGCTGCTACTGCCCCGGGTCCTTTAAATCATCCCCGAAGCCTGCTGGAGCCCTGGGGTAGCGGCGGCTGGGCTCCGGCGGCTATTTAAAGGGCCCGGGGTGGTAACGGTGGCCAGAACCCTGTGTCCTTTAAATCACCGCCAGAGCCCTGCCGCCGCTACCCCAGAGCTCCGGCAGGCTCCGGGGACGATTTAAAGGAACCAGGGTGGTAGTGGCTACTGGAGCCCCAAACTCTTTAAATCGTCCCTGGAGCCCTGCTGCTGCTCCGGTGGCTATTTAAAGGGCCCGGGTCGGTAACTGCAGCAGGAGCCCTGGGCCCTTTAAATCGCCACCCGAGCCCTACTGCCGCTTTCCCAGGGCTCTGGTGGTAATTTAAAGGGCCCAGGGCTCCAGCCGCGGCTGGGAGCCCCAGGCCCTTTAAATTGCTGCCTGGGGAAGCCGATCCGCCCCGGTACAGTGCATGGGCTCTTGCCGGTACGCTGTACCGGCTTACTTTCACCTCTGGTTTTATCATGCCAATAAAAATTTTGGCTTGTGTCTCACTTGCCTATCACCTTGTCCTGTTGTGAGCTCCTTGGGGCAGGAGCTTTGTGCTCACACCTGTATAGATGCAAGGATGAAGTTCAACAAATAATCTGAGCAGGGAAGAGAGTCCCACCCAACCCTGAGAGCCCTCCACTGCAGCTGTGCTTAAAGCCAGGTCCTCATCTAGGGTTCTTGGTAGGGGCATTGTAGAGTCCCCGAAACTCACTGCCTTAGGAGGGAAGGAGGCAGTGGTTCCAGTCTCCTGGGCGGATGGACAGGCTGGGCGGAGAGCAGCACGGAGCAGCTGTATGCTTTGCCCCAGCCAGGGTCACACCAAGCCCCCGCTCTCTGTTTAGGCAGCACAGCTGCGGGGCCAGCCCCCTGCCTGACACACTGTTGCTGCTGCAAAGAAAGAGCCCGAAGGGAGCAGAGAACAGAGCGCAAGCATCGTCCTGCCCCTCTCGCCTGAGCTGCACGTGCGCCCCCCCCCCCCCCGGGCCAGGCGCCTCCCGCAGCTGCTCATCATTCGCACAGCTCCACCGCGGCGGGGCGGAAGTGTGCACGCTGAGGGGGCGTGGCGCGGGGCGGGGCGGAAGTGACCCCCGAGACCGGAAGTCCTGTTCCGAGAGGAGGCCGAGGACCCCGGAGAGGCCGAGGCGGGCGGGTGAGTGAGACCCGCCTTAGCCCGGCTCGGGGCTGGGAGGGTCGGGTAGCGCGAGGGTCTGACATAGGTCGGGGGATGATGCCAGGCCCTGGGGTGGTGCCAGGTAGGGCCGGTGCCAGGGCCGGGCTGGGGGCCTGGGGCCCAGGCAGGGCGGGCGCCATGGGCGGGGTGAGGGTGGTTCCGGCCGAAGGCTGACAGGCGGCGGCGGGGAGATGAGCTGCGGGAGTAGCTGAGGAAGTGGAACGCAGGAGTCGTGGCGTCGGTCTGTGCTGCGTTGGGTGATGCGGGATTTTACCTACGTCTCCGACTCCTGGGTTAGAAAGGTGCCTAGAGCTTCTGTCCTGTGTGTTTCCCTGAGGCTTTCCCTCAGTCCCCGGGTCCTGGCCTCATCAGGGCTCTGGGGGGAGGGCAAGGCACAGTGTCCCCTATTTCCTGAGGCAGCTCTGCCCCAGTGCACACAAATCTATTGTACATATTCCCATAAGGTGTTTTCTGTGTTGGGGGTCCAGTTTGCTGCTGTGGTTAGAAAGTGTCAGTATCTTAGCAGGAGCGGATTTATTGTATAACAACAGGATCCTGGTTTTGTAGTCTCGCACACCAAAGTGCCTTAGATCAAAGACTCCCTGTGTATTGAGTGAGCAGTCATTTGTGGGGTGGGAAACCACAGCTGTTTGGTAGTGCACAGCAACACGAAACAACAGTTTTGGATGAGAGATGAAGAACAATCCTATATAGAACTGTAATGGCTGGGGAGATGTAACAAACTAGACTATAATTACACAGATTGAAATTTGAACAGTATTCCTGGTTAACGCCTGATTCTCCCACCTCAAAAAAAAAAAAAAAAAAAAAAGAGAGGGGGGCAAAGCATCATGGAATCTTTGTGACTGCATTAGTATGAGACTTAAGCTTTATTCCTCTTTGGAAAGACTGATCCTCATGCAGCATAGAGTCTTTAATACCCATTGTGTCATTGGTCTGAGCCAAGTGTGCCACTTATTAAGTCATTCACAGTCCCTTCATGACTGGTAGAGGTCTCCCATCCATGTAATGAGCAGGCCCAACCCTGTTTCTTGCATATAACAGCTGATGGTATGACATCACATGGTGTTCTGAATGCAGGCCATTTCACTTTTAGGCTGGATACTGGGACATACTGCTTCAAGGAAGAAAATGCAATCTTGTATCCGTGTCAGGCATAAACTTGTCTTTAATTGCTATAGCATGAGGCGGTCTTGGCTGGGAAGGGGAAGTGGTAGCCCTAGTTTTAAAGGGAAGACTGAGCTGTAGCACAAGAAGAACAGTTTGCCTGTATTAGTCCTATTGGGCAAGTCCAAGGTGAGTGTCTAACCAAGTTGCTGGTGTGAAGAAGGCTCTAGTTTATGCTGGTCTAGTGACGTGCTGTTGCAGTGACATTAGTGGCTGGTGCTAATTGGTTGTTTTCGTGTTTAGTAGACATTGCCCATGGATGAGCTGGTGCATGACTTGGCCTCGGCCTTGGAGCAGACCTCAGAACAAAACAAGCTGGATGAGCTGTGGGAAGAGATGGCCCTGAGCCCAAGGCAGCAGCGGCGGCAGCTTCGCAAGAGGAGGGGTCGTAAGCGGCGCTCAGACTTCACGCACCAGGCGGAGCATGCCTGCTGCTACAGTGAGGCTTCGGAATCAAGCCTGGATGAAGCCATGAAGGACTGTCGTGAGGTGTTGACTGCCAACTTCAGTGACTCAGATGACATGGCTGTGGCCAAACGCCACCCAGCTCTGAGTGCCACCCTAAAGAGCAAGCAGCATTCTTGGCATGAGTCGGACTCCTTCACGGAAAATGGACCCTGCCGGCCCCTCAGGCGTCGCCGGAAGGTGAAACGTGTGACCTCAGAGGTAGCTGCTAGCCTCCAGCAGAAACTCAAGGTGTCGGAGTGGAACTATGAGAGAGGCTATAGGTTCAAGTCAGCCAAGAAGCAGCGTCTGTCACGCTGGAAGGAGAACGCCCCTTGGACTTCATCCAGCCATGGTCTGTGTGAGTCAGCAGAGAACAGGCCCTTCCTCAGTAAAGGGGGGAGGAAGGAGAGGATGGAGTGTGAAGCGGATGAACAAAAACAGGGTTCTGATGAAAACATGTCTGAATGGTGAGCTCTCCAGGCCTTTCCTTCACCTACCACAATCAGATTATCAACTTCCTTTACAGCTGCTTGCAAAGACTGTGCCCTGGTCTAGGTAGTTCCCTCTCAAACAAAGTTTTCCCTTAAAGATACAAGAAAAAAAAAAAATCTCCAAACCCTTGCCTGCAGTCCTGTGGTGCTAAATCAGTGTGCATGTTGTCTTCATGACCCAGTAGTGACATGTGCATGTTGTCCTCATAACAAACCGGTGTGTTTATGGCTCCAATGAGAAGTCTGTTGTCTCTGTCTTCACAGTGACAACCAGCATGCTAGTGGCTCTAGTCTTTGCAAGTAAAACCATGTTGACAAGCCAGTGAGTGATGGATGAGACTGATTTCAGTTTCATGTTTCCAAGGGTTTATGAGAAACAGCAAAGGAAAACAGAATCCTGTAGTGACCAGTTAGCCTTGTTTGCAGTTACTGTATGTACCTTGATCAAAACGTTCTGTTTACAAGTTACTGCATGTTAGTTGTCTAGTGTAGTTGTAACAAAGGCATAGATCAAGGTGAGGCCTTTCTTACCAAAGAGAGGATGCTTTTTTTTGCCATCTAAAGATGGGAAAAGACATTTTTATCTAATAGTACAGGAAGGATATATTGAGTAGCACCTTGAGAATGTATCTCAATGACAATGGGTAGATAGATTCCCTCACTTGATGGAGCAGTAATAGACATTGCTAGCCTCCTCGAGGTACTTTCTGCACCAATCAGTATCTCTTCCATCATGTTCAATTGAACTTAAACCAGCTGGCTTTCATCCAGCCTTATCTGTGCCAGCCATTGAGAAAGCAAACACACAGCTTTGTTTTGGTCCATCACCTGAGGAATGTGCTGGGTGATTGTTTTGTTTTCCCTCAGTTGGTTCCTTTCCCTCAGACTAATTAGGGTATATCTACGGTACAAAATTATGTTGACCTAAGTTACCATGACATACAGCCACTACATTAATTAATTGCTTTTGCATGTCCATACTATGTTCCTTGTGTCAGCGGTGTGCATCCTCACCAGGAGTGCTTGCACTGATTTAACTGTCAGTGTAGAGTGGCTTCTGAAAATCAGCAACAGTCGATGTAAGCAACACGGTATCTACACTGATACTGCATCGACATAACTACATCAATCTAAACACTACACCTCTCACAGAGGTGGAGTTACTAAGTCGGAGTAGTTGGCGAGTTACATTGGTGGGAGCTACATTTTAGTGTAGATCAGGGATCAGCAACCTTTGGCACACAGCCTGCCAGGGTAAGCCGCCTGTCGGGACAGGCCGGTTTGTTTATCTGCCGTGTCCGCAGGTTCGGCCAATTGCAGCTCCTACCGGCCGCGGTTCACCGCTCCAGGCCAATGGGGGCTGTGGGAAGTGGCACGGGCCAAGGGATGGGCTGACTGCTGCTTCCAGCAGCCCACATTGGCCTGGAGTGGCGAAACGCGGCCAGTGGGAGCTGCAATGGGCCAAACCTGCAGATGTGGCAGGTAAACAAATTAGCCCGGCCCGCCAGGGGGCTTACCTTGGCATGCCGCGTGCCAAAGATTGCCGATGTAGATGGTTACAGAGTTAGGTCGATGTCAGCTGTCTTGCGTTGACCTAACTCTGTAGTGTAGACCAAGGCTTATTGTGCATACGTTTGCATCAGATGACACTTGCCATCTGCTGCCAAAGCCTTTGGATTCTCTTTGGAAATCCAGAGGTGAAAATGTTTGACCATCTCACCTCCACATGTATGGTCTGGGCTGTGGCTTGGTGAGGGGAGTGGAGTTAGAGGGAGAAATACATGTGCATTACTTCTCCTTGTAGAACGCTTCTGGCAGCAGTGAGGGATCATGCTTTGCCTCTCCTGCACTAAATACAGTGCTTCCCTACTAGAAACAGCAGAGTGAAACTGGGTATGCTTACATCATTTTCACTCTGCTGTAGATGCTCCATCTGATACCACTGAAGTGCTTTGTAGAGCTGCAGCAAGGGCATATCCTGAGGAATGTGTGAAAACTGGACAGGGAGGAGAGAAAATGAATAGGAGTATAACCATAAACAGGCAAGAGGAAAGGTGATTGGCAAAGCAAGCGGGGCCAGGAAGCAGTATTGGTGTTCTAGGGGCTGTTGTACATCAGTTTAGGATTGAATTGTGTTTCTCACTTCTCCTGTCAACAGAGATTAGGAGTACACAAGTGTCACACTCAGCCACTATGGGAACAAATGCCTTGTATCATTCAGCAGTGACGTTTTCCCCACCCTCTTTCCTCCTAGATTAGCAGGAGCTAGCATCTCTGTGGAGCTAGAACACTCAGCACTTTCATCACTTTCCTTTGCTTATGCTCTGATCCAGAGCCCACTGAATTCAATGGAAAGACTCCCGTTGGCTTAATAAGCTTTGGATCAGGACCTTAAGGAGGAAGCAGCTTTGATGGATTACCGGTGGGGCTATATTCAGTTTTATGCTGGAGAAAGGTTTGTTACCATATCATGTCTTCAGAGTGGGATGTGGGGATGAAGAATTTTGGAATACCCTCCCACACACATAGATAATGGACTAAGAAACATCCTACATAAAAGTGGGGGAGATGGAGACTGAAATGAAGAGGAGAAAGGAAAGATACATAGGAACATGGTGAGGGAGCAAATGACTGATCTAAGAGTGGTATGAGAGGGGAATCAAAGCTTGATAGCCAAAAGGAAGGGGAAACCAAGAATGAGAGAAACATGAATTCATTTTAGGGGACATTTGAGATTTTTGAGCTACCAGTACAATGGTGACGATTAGTTGCGAAGACACTTAGAAGTAAAACCTCTCCACTCAGTCCCCTTTTAATATTTTGGAGCTCTCCCACACGATGGGGAACTGACGAACTATAAATGGAGGCCCTGAACGTCTGTCTCATTTATCTAAAATGTATGCTGTCTGAATTGTCTGCTTAATGTGATTACATAGGGCAGATCAAACCAGAATAGTCCAAGGGCTGTCTGAGAACATCCTTGCTAACACACATGCTACTTCAAGTTCACGGATGACATATTGTCTCTCTAATCTTTCACATAAACAATATCTAACTAGCCTTCTTTTGTATCGCTTAATTTCAAATTGGATGTTGTACTAAGTTTACCAGCCAGTGATAAGGTGAGCTTGTTTTATCTTGATATATTCTGGGCTGATAGAATGACCAGTTACTCCCCAGTTTGTAGTTTAGTTCCTTTTGAATAGTAGCAGGTTTGGTGACAGCCTGTAGTGGCAGTCATGAGCCTGGCTCAGCTGATGTATTAGGGGCTGATCTCTCAGGAAAGAAAAAATCCCCTTCTCCTGGAAGGCAAGTGACAGAGACAGAGTGTTCAGCCTCCCCCTCCTTCTCTAGCCCGGCCTGACCTTCTGCAGCCCCTTGGTGCTTCTTGTTTTCTTATTTTTATAGAAAATCAATGTCCCTCCTGACACAAACAATAGCTCAGGAGCAGGAATAAATGTCGGAAAGCTGAGATCTCTGTCCATCACCTCTCACTTTAACTCCACCAAACTATTTAATTATAAGCATGCTTTGCTCCAGGTGTTTGCGACAGTGAAATTGCTAAATGAGGACCATTTTAACCAAAGATTGGGCGATCAATAACACTCTATAGCAGTAGCTTGTCGGATCAATAGCATTCATTATTTCATGGTTAAGGTAAGTAGCCTCCTTTGCAAGTGGAGAGCATTAATCAGTGCTTACTGAACCTGAGGAAAGGCTTGTGTACAGGATACTCCGTTTTCCAGGCCTGAAATATAAAGGGAGTATAGGTAAGGATATCTTTCAATGAACCTTTGTACTGATACCGCAGGTAGAAAGCGTGGCGGAGTATGTATCTGTAAGGCACTGCAGGGTTTTCCAGTACTTTGAGGCACTGGCTGTTCTGTTAATTTGATTCGGAACTTGGTTTAATAATCCTTTTCCTTTCTTATGATTCCTGGTCCTATGCTTTAACTACTGTCCCTTTCTCATACAGCATGTTAGGGGATGGATGGCACAAACTTCATAAAAGGCTGGCTTAAAACTTGGTGTTAAGTTGCATGCTAGAATGTGGGAGGGACTTGCAACCTCTTCCATCTGTATGTTTAAAACTACCAACTGAAAAATGGACTCTAATGCACTGATGAAGGTTCAGACTTTCAGGTATCCAGTATAATGGATTGTCTTAGCTAGTTTACAGAACATGTTTTTTAAAAAGTAGTAATATGCTTCACAGCATATGGTTTTAGTGAGTACATACAGTTAATTGTGGATGGGGTGACACTCACTGTCCCTTTGCCTTGTGTCCCATAAAGTTTCCTGAGGATATTGGTGGCTGGTATAACCACACACCATGCTGTGTGATGTTGCTCTTCCAGGGTACATGGGGATCTTATCTAACCACACTGCTGAGATTATTTCAGATGCTGAGTTAAAGCTAGGATTCACTTCTCCCATAAGGCCCTGTAACCTGTGTGCAGGGTGGAAGGGGTATTACTTTTGCTGAGAGATCTCAGAATAATGGAGGTATTGGATAATATGTCCTAGAAAAGATCGAATCCTAGCATTAACCCATCAAATACCTAGGATTGACATGAGCATGTAATTTTGCAGCACAATGTTCAGCCTTTTCAAAACTTTTTACAGACAGTTAAGTTTTCTACTCAGATTATTTTCCAAACAAATTCCTTCGTAAACTGTCTCCTGGAGCAGCAGCAGTGGCCAAGTTTAAAACTCAGTTTAACTGGTGGTTATCTACAGCTGCAAGCTATGTAGTACTGGTTTATTTGGATGAGTAGTTAGGGACTTGAGGCCTGGTCTACATCTAAACTTAGGTTGACCTAGCTATGTTGCTCAGTCAGGGCTGTGAAAAATTTCATGCCCTGTGTGATGTAATTAGGTCAACCTAACCCCTACTATAGATGCAGGTAGGCTGAGGGAAGAATTCTTCCATTAACCTAGGTACTGCCTCTCGAGGGGGTGGACTTACTATAACAACAACAGAATAACCCCTTTTGTTGCTGTAGTAGGGTCTATGCTACAGTGGCACAGCTGTGCTGCTGTAGTGCTTGAAGCGTAGCCCCTTATCCAGCCAAAGAAAGGAGAAGGCATTGAAGAGAAGGCATTTATGTTCCATTTATGTTGGAAAATGGAAGTCTAAAAAGAAAAAGTTGTGGTACAATTGCCAGTGGCCATCGGGTGACCCGCGAGGGGAGCATTTAGCTTCATTTCTGTTGCCTGGTCGTTACCAGAGACGGGGATATCTGCAAAGAGTGTCATAATTATGATCGTTAGCCTTGGTGCCCTGACCTAATCCCATTTTTGATAATTATGTTCTGATAACCTAAAATTTCCTTTTTTAACTCGATACAGGATTCTTCTTAAATTGCATAGTGTTGTAGTGAGCTGTTAGACAGTTGACATGTTCCATGCCAGAGGCAATCATGTGTCAGTGATGAATTGATTCCCATTTTGTATGGTATATAAAGTACTTTGGGGTCCTTTTGGGATGAAAGGCACTGGCAAAATTTAAAAGATTATTGCTGCATACCTTTCAGCAGTTAACTGTGGTTGTTCTTTGCAGTGAAACCAGCAGTGTATGCAGCAGCAGTGACACTGGCCTCTTCACCAATGACGAAGGCCGTCAAGGTAACTACTGTCTTGTGATTTCCCTCTGGTGCAATATGGGAATTTCTTTTTTATATACTTATAAATGCAAATTCAAGGCAGTGCAGGACTAGAAATTGGAGGGGATCAGGATGTGTGGGGAAGGGAGAGTGGCTAGGAGTCAGAGGAATTGGCTCAGATCACAAAGGTGTTCCATGTGATTTCAGTTAAAATCATGCTTTTCTTATGGAAATGCCATGATATTTATCAAATGTATACAATCCAAATACTGGAAAGTGTGATATAAGGCAATATGTACGTTATTTGGTTCTTGGGGATGACTACTCAGACTTTTCTGCTTAGTTTCAGTGAGGTCATCATGAACTCCATGAAGTCTCTATCAATAGAGGTCAATTGTTTGTATATATATTACAAAAGTTCCCACAATCTGCTTGTCATACTCTGCAACACAGAAACATACTGGTCCAGAGAGCTCACAATCTAAGATGACAAGCAACATACTAAGCCTGGTGGAGATGCAACAACCAAAACATGTGTATTAGGCAGGGGAGAAGCAGTTCTCAGAAGTTTGTGGACTCTCACACTTCAACTGGTGTTGGTGTTGAATTTGTAACATACACATTCTTTGTCCAAGATTATTATTAGGTACTGGAGTTAAATACATGTCAACCAAAGAAACAAACACAAATGTTTAAACAGGGACTAAAAATCCCTTCCCCTCTCTGTTGCTCAAATTCCAATCTCTTAAATCTTGTGATGTCATAATTTCATTAATTCTCCAGTCCTTGGCTGTGTCTAAACTGGGAAAATGCGTTATGTTAGAAAATGTGTTAACTAGTATGTTTTGACTAATATGATGTCAAATGTGGTGTAGTACCTACTGTAGATAGGGACAGTTGTGTTAAAAATTACTTTTTTTAAAAACATGACTGTCTCTGTCAACACTAGTTGCCACTTCATGTTTGACATCATTTTAGCTAAAACATGTTAACACATTTTCTGAGATGATGCATTTTCCCAACATAGACAAAGCCTTAAATGTTCAGGTGCTGTTTGCACTCTAATGTGAAAAACAAGCAAGGAAAAAATACCCTTTTTGGACAAACTCCTTCCAAAGCTTCTTTATCAGTCATAAAGAAGCAAAAGAAAGGGCACAAGCCCAATTGTTTTCCTTTGCAAGTCCCTTTAAACTTAATGTTCTGTCCCAATCCCAAGTTAGTTAATTACATTCTGCTTCACTATATTTCCGGTGTAGTTTCAGCTGGATACAGGTTTCTTCCCTTTTTGTCCTTTTAACTATTATGTTATTGGAACAGTTGGCATTTTCCACCCCAGGAGCAGCTGCATTTCATTGATAGAGGAGTGGTCCCTGTGTATAGTTTGAACATAAGTTTATAAAATGCTTTGGGATCTTTCAGGGTGAAAGGCACTGTAGGAGCAGTGGATGCTGATCTTTGTCTGTCTAATGTAGCAAGTGACTTTGAAGGAAATTGCTTGAGATGAGAGTTACTGAGCTTATGCTCTAGTGTCCAAAGTAGCTGACATGTTTATACACATGATCCTTTTTCCAGTGTTTAGGGGAACAGTTCTTATTTATTTTTTAAACATATTTTGGTTGTTAATCTCCGAATCCACTTCTGAAGCCTCCGTCTAGAGCATATGTATCAAATATATATAAAAGTAAATGTCTGTATTTGTGAAATATCCTGATTCCAGGCATTTGCCTGTTGTTGTGGGTCATTTCGGGGGCTGATGTTGTGGTCTGGGCTGTTTGCTTCATTTGTCTAATGGCTGGTTTTCAGAGTGGATGCAGGACTGGCTTATTGTCTCAGGATGAGGTCTGGCGCCCGTACTGCACGGAGCTGCCTGTTCACCTGTTACTTTCCCAAGGAGAATTCTAGCCAGGCAGCTTTAACAGAATATTGTCTAGTGCAGTTCATTTACCAGGACACAGCTGTGTTAATTGCACTGGCTCTGCTTTTTGGAGACTTTTGAAGTGGTTAGTTGTTGCTCTCCCAGGCATGAGTGGGCTGTGGTCTTTACAGGTCTTATGGAGTTTTCATAGAGCCAGCTGTATGGCACAGTTAATACTCATAGACCCTTTCTGTGCTCTAAGCCACCAGCCATTCCTAATGGCATGATATACTTTTCCTTGAAGCTGCTGTCCTCTGACTGTGGCTCATTCTTCCCGATGTACAGATTGGTAGCATGTGCAGCATTTGCTCCTCTTTCCCCCCATTTTGAGGGCTCCTTTGTAGTAGCCCATAATGCTTGTGCCAGGCCACTACACTTTCACCTCCCCTGCAGTAATTACATTGGAGAAAGAGCCACACCTGTACATCAGGCACCACACAGCACTGAAATAATGTCAGTGAGACACAGCCACAATAGAGCAATAAAGCTGCCTCAACCTCCTAAACACCTCAGTAAAGAGGACCATCCAACAAAGAGGCCTTCATGCTGGGTGATGCTACGTTCTGTGGGAAATGCTGCTTATGTCACTGTAGACTGAGCACAAGAATAATTGGAGCACTTGTTGAATTCCCTATAATTACAGTACTATCAATGAAACTTAAAATAAAACTGCTATAAAATGTAGGAGTAACTCCCAAAGAATCTTCAAGTGAATTTGGTAGTTTTTTGATGTGGAATATGTAGCATTTTGATGGTCACTCAGAGTGGTTGTTGGAGTAACTCTGTGCTGCTTCTCTAGGGGATGACGAGCAGAGTGATTGGTTCTATGAGGGAGAATGTGTCCCAGGATTCACCGTCCCCAACCTCCTGCCCAAGTGGAGAGCTGATCACCGGTCTGAGGTGGAGCGAATGGACTCTGGCCTGGAAAAACTCTCTGACTCTACGTTCCTTTTGCCTTCCCGGCCTGCTCAGAGGGGTGAGCTCCACAGGGAATGGGATGGGTTCAGAAGTGTGTTTGTGAACCTTCAAATGGCAGAGAGCAGATTTCATTTACAGAGATGCTCAACTTAAGCTGATATGAAAGTTGACCTGTTTATAGATTTTTAAAATATGCTTGCTTTGGATTATTTTGTTGTGCCCTGTTTTTAGACTGGAGCAATCGGGACACTCTGCATGTACCTCTACAGTAAATGGAATTTTGATATTGTGTTTGATGTTATCTGTAAAGCAAACAGAAGTCTAGATTAAAGATGGCTGCACCACCCAAAAGAGAACGCTATGAAATGGTGAATCATCCTTCATTTCAGCTGCCTAACTTCTTCAGTCACCTTTTTATAATGTATAGATTTTTATCTGTAGCTCTTAGGTAAGTCTTCTCATGGAGAAACTGAGGCACAGAGGTTCTGACTTGTCCAAGGTCACACAGAGCAGAATATAAAACCCAGTTCTCATGACTCTGAATCTCATATTCTTCTAGGCGCTGGACCACAAGGCCTCTCATCACTGTTTTGCCAGGAGCAACCTTCTGCCTTCAGTGCTCAGCTTTTTCCTTTTCTTGGTTTTCAGGGTTTCATGCCCGTCTGAACCGCCTTCCAGGAGCTGCTGCCCGTTGTCTCAGAAAGGGACGTAGGAGGCTCGTTGGCAAGGTATTGCCTCTTCCAAGAGGGAAATTCTGTGTCTGCTCTGCTGGTCAGTTCGGAACTGCTGCTCTAAGGCAGCAGGTGGATTATTTTGTGCAGAAGAACCCTGTACGGTGGTCTGTCACATACTACTTTCTTTGAAAAATAACATCCAGCTGAAAACCAAATAGTTAAGACAAGCAGCCAAAGAAGGTGGGAAGATGGAGGGTGAATACAAAGGGAGCTATATTGGCAGAAAGCTTGTTCGCGCTTAGGGGGAAATGACAGCATTGATGTATCTGGGAGAGCTGTGCAGATTCAGACCCTGGGAGGCAAAGACTGGGAGCTTAAACTTGATGTTGGAGGTGAAGAGAAGCCAGAGTTTTGAACAGAGAAGCAACATGGTCTGATTGGCAGCAGAGAATGATGATTTTAGGTGCATCATTTTGGATGGCTGAAAGGACAGGAGGTCAGAGAGAAGGTTCCACTAATGAATGCAAGAAATGAATGAAATTAATTGCAAGAAATGAACCCCTGGCCAGGATTACAGCAGTTGGCATAGAGAGAAAAGAACATATATCTGTTACAAAAGGAGAGACAGGATTTACCACAAGCCTGCATGTGGTGGGAAAGAGGAAAGCCACGTCGGTGTGGGGACAATGGGGCGGAGAGCGGAGCTATCAACCATGATGGAATAAGGAGGCTTTTGGGGATGAAGAAAGGTGAGGGATTGGATGTTTGTTGGTGGGACTTACTCTGTATTCTTGGAGAGACTGCTTTACATTCATTGATGAAGATCTATTTTCCCTGCCTAAGGACTGGTGGGGAAAGGGTAAGACCTCTCAGCTACAGAGAGGAAGCCCTCCCACTTTGTGAGGATAACGCCTCTAATGATTCAGAGTTTGGGGTGTGTGTGTCAGGGGTGCAGTTCCTCTCCCTTCTCTATTAGTCACACTCAACAGCTCCTGTTCTTCCCTTCTTCAGCCCATTCACCTTTAGTTGTAGCCAGTATTTTAAAATAAGAGTCCTCAGTTGATGTGAAATCTGCTTTGAGCAGGGCTCTTCAGGCCACCTGCAAGGGCCTGTGCCTGTTGGAGGCTCCTCTAATGATCCCAAATGAGAAGGATAATATTTACTTGTTTAATTCATCTTCATCACCTTAAAGGGATCTTTGTCATTTCCAGCGGAGGTCACTGCTCCCCCTCCCCGTTCTCTCTCTAAATTGTAATAATAAATAATGAGTTTCATTCAGAGCTCCCCGCCAGCGAGCTGCTAATTACCCAAAGTACGGCTTGTAATTTACACAGTAATAAACCGTAAATTTAAACATTACGGCACTTTAAGTTAATAATTTTCCTGCTGTAACAAATAGCCCATCTTTGTTCACCCCTGCTGCCGCTGCTGCCTCCCCTAAACCTCATGGTCATTTGTGCCCAGGCAGTTTGGCATAAGCTCTGGAGAGTCTGGCCTGTGAAGCCTTCTCCCCTCATATCTGGAGCCTGACCTACATCTCTTTCCCCTCCCCCCACAGTGAATTTTTTATGGCCAATTGCTATGTGAAGATAAACAGCCTGATATTTAGAGCCTCCTGTATGAATGTGTACAGGCAACAAACATGGGCTTTGGTCAGAACTGAGCTCCCAAAGCAATTCCTCCCTCCTGGAATGTGCTTTTACTCAACTGCTGCAGGAGTTTTTACTGAATCTGCTGCTTTTGGACAGTCCAAGCTCCCACACGGAGCACTTCAGTTGCCTTCTCTGTGCTGGTGAAATTCCCCTTCCTGTTGTGTCCCCCTTCCCTCCCCCCCCCTTTTTTTTGTGTGCAGTGCATGTTGTAAAGTAGGGAGAAGGAGGAAGGTTCAGTTTTGTGAGAAAGAGGAGCTGACGGTTCTACTTAGTAGGAACCATAGGAACTCCTTTCTGCCTGAGCTGAGTCTCCTGCCCTCCTCACCTATCAGCCTGGAGTAACTGCTTACAGAAGCTTTGCGTCCCTGAGGGGATTCACAGACCTCACAGCCAGGGTCAGAGAGGTTACTCTGGGAAAACAGGACCTTGAATATATTTGTGGTGTCTGTGCTGTCTGCTTCTTGGAGAAGGAGGGGGAATGTCTCAGATGAAGCTTTTGCCTATTTTTGTGTTTCAGGAGACCAGCTTGAGCACTCTGGGCAGTGAGAGGATGAGCCACATCATTAGTGACCCACGTCAAAAAGAGTAAGGACCTATCTGCTAGTGATTATGGTCTAGCACAGGGGTAGGCAACCTATGGCATGCGTGACAAAGGCAGCACGCGAGCTGATTTTCAGTGGCACTCACACTGTCCAGGTCCTGGCCACCGGTCCGGGGGCCTCTGCATTTTAATTTAATTTTAAATGAATTAAACATTTTAAAAACCTTATTTACTTTACATACAACAATAGTTTAGTTATATATTGTGGACTTAAAGACCTTCTAAAAATGTGAAAATGTATTACTGACACGCAAAACCTTAAATTAGAGTGAATAAATTAAGACTTGGCACACCACTTCTGAAAGGTTGCCGACCACTGGTTTAGCACTTTGAGTAGGTGAAGGGGAGCGTGAACTGTGCAATACCTTGAGACTGCCTCTTTCCATCTGCTCACTGGGACTGGACGGAGTGATGACAAAATAACCTGTGAGATGGGAGATAGTTGGGTCCAAAACTGACTTGTTACTCCCTTCTGCCCTATTTGCATTTGCTCAATCCCCCCATTATAGGTCTGCCCCAATGTATGGCTACGGCATGCTATCCCTTTAATTACACTGAACCTTCCTCCTTCTCCCTCCTTTACCACATGCACTTCACAGATCCATCGGTCCTTAGCACAGCTTTAGAGGACCCTCTGTGCTCATTATTGAGTAGCACTGTGTATGGAGGAGCACCATGGGAACAGAGCTGGGCAGCGGAAGTGATGCTGACAAATCAGCAGCCAGTTTGGCTTCTCCACAGATGCAATGTTCTGCATTTCCCTCCCAGCTCCTCCTCCTAATCATAACCAGTACCATGGGTGATCAGGGTGGGTTTCCCTGGAACTGCCACTGTGGTGGTTTGACAGGTAGGGTGGCTTTTCCTAATCATGCTGCAGTGAATTCAATCTTCACTGGCTATCGGCATCCAGATTCACTTCCTGCCTACTTGGCTCCCTGTGTTTAAAACTTGTCATTTTGAGTATGAGTCCTGTCAATGTTTAATCTCACTTCCTTTTTTCTCCATCTCTGTTTTTTTCTCCCCTTTTCTCTGTTCTCCCTCACCCTCCCGCTCCCTTGCTCCTTCCTTTCTCCGTCTCCCATTCCATCTTTCCTCCCTCCAGTTTCTGGTTACCATCGATGGGGAAGAGAGACTGCAACCAGGTAAGATGGCTCTGCTGTTCCCTTTTTTATTTTCTCACTTGGTTTCCTTCTTTCTAGAAAGAACAAAGTGCTGGCTTCCGATTTCCACCACATTGTGGCCTGTGCACATGAGGTAAGGCAGTCCCAGCCCTTCATCTCACTCTAACTGACATCTTCTGGGCTTCTAGTACATCCCACATGCCAGGGATCATATGGGCTGTTGGTACTGAGTACCTCCCTGGGACCCCAGTCTTCTCCTGAAATCTCCCTTAGTCCGACTGGTTGTTTAACTTTCTCCCTGACAGTGAGCTGGAGGGAGGGTCGTCTTGGCTGTAGGATTCTCTGCAAACCCCATGAATGGGACTCTTTCTCCTTTTAACCCTTCACATCCATCCATTTTGGGTCATGCTTTTTTCCTGGTGATCCTGTAGAGGAAGAAAAGCTGTTGGCCTGATTGTAGTTAAATAGCACCAGACCAGGGAAGTACTGGAAAGTGATGGGGCGGGAGAATAGTCACCCCATCTGTTTTCCATCACCCCTACATAAGTGCACATTGTCAAGTCTTCTCCAATAAGTGTATTACGTAGATCAGATTCAGTGACAATTGGCTTATCTAGCCAAAGCAGAAGAGCCCAGTCTCTGTGACTCTGCCAAGGCAACGGGCCTCTTCCTCGGGTGCACCAGTACTGTCTGGTTCCTCACAGCAATAGTGTCTCCTTCTGTTCAGTGGTCAGATGCTCATTTTGTTTCACAGACACTGATGTTGAATGCACCTTGTTTTTGAAATTGGATTTCAGTTTTACTGTCTCAGATGGCTCTGAGTGAGCATTTCATGTCTCCAGGGCGATAGAACTACTCTTGAGGCCATAGTGTCCCCTGCCTGTTAGAATAGCTCTCTAACATTCAAAATACATAATGCTCTGAGTGTCAGAGTGAAGACTGACTCTGTAGACCTTGAGAGAGCCACAGGAAATGCTGCTCTTATGATGAACTTAAATAGCTACAAGGAGTAACTGGAGGTTTGTCCCCACAATACCATTGTAATGTTTGTCTGACAATAGAATAATGGTCATTTAAAGGAGACGCTGTCTGATAATTGACGTTTCAGAGATTATAGCATCTCTTCAGCCTGTATCAAGCCCTTTGTTTATAAAAGGTGGCACTGAGTTCTGGATTCCTGAGTGGTGTTTATAGCCAGGGTCCTTTCACAGCTGAAGGATTATTAATTTATCATTTCTTAAAAGCACAAGCGCCCAGTTCTTTGAAAAATGTCCCTATGGGTGCTCCACTTGAGATGCACATGCGCTGCATGTGCCTTTGATCGGAGATTTTTTGATAGCAATGCCTGTTTGATCCACATATGCACCCTAGCTATCCTCAAGCCCTGTACTGAGGATATATAGGTCTGTGACAGATGAACCACCCCCAGTTCCTATAGCAGAAATATGCAGTGCTGCTACATGGGCTTCAGTTCACATCTTCTCAGGACACCATGTTTTAGTGAATACCTCAAAGGAAGATGCTGCCTTTGGTTCTGCAATTCTGCAAACAATTCTAGACTGGGTTCCAAAGCTCTCTCCTTCAGAGGGAACTGCTCAGGAGATATGTCAAGTGGAGCCTTCTCTCTACTTTGGCATCTTGGTGAGACTTTGCAGTAGAGAAGGAACTGATGGCAGTTTGTTTGTCACAGCCCTGTATGCCCTCAGTATGAGCCATTACGATAATTAGGGCACATGCCCGGACCAAACAGGCACTGCTGCCAAAAATCTCGTATTGGAGGCACATGCACATCTTCTGTGGACACCCACAGGGGGACACGTTTCAAAGACCTCCAGTTACTCTACAAGGTAAGTTACCGCTTCTTATTTTAGGATAGAGTACCAGAGATGTATCTAGTACTTTATAACACACACAAAAATAGATTCCTTGCCCTGAAGAGCTTCTAGGCTAAGTTGAGAACAAACAGGAGGAGAGGATGATGATGATGCATGTGGTTACTTGAGAGGTTAACGCAGGCATCCAGAAGGTAGCTAGCAGGATGAATTCTGCAGTCTGTTTCCAAATTGAGTAAATGTTGCTTCATGTCATCATGTGGTTGATTAGTGACTGTTCAATTCCCACCCCTCTCTTAAAAAGATTTCCAGGGTTGTGTCCTTCAAGATAAGCTGCCCTTAATAGAGTTGATGGCTCTTAGGCTCTTCCAGTGTCTGCAGCGAGACAGAAGATCATGGACTACTCTGAAGACCAGAAGGAGGGGGATGAACATCCATGTTTCTCTGAAATTGGCTTAAAAAGGGTCCCTGATGTGAGAGACCTTGCTAACTGGGGGAGGGGGGGTCTTTAATACAGCTAGTCCCTTTGCTGTGGAAGCAATGGGGAGCTCTCTTTGAATTGAGCCTTGAAATTGAGTTTTTGGGAGCATGGTTAGTCTTCTGGTAATGAATCTGCTCCACTGATCCAAGTGTCCAACATGAGGAGGAGTTTTACTGCATCTTTACTTGTATTTATGGAAATGACTTCTATCCTTAGACCCAAGGGCATGGGCAGGAAGCTCTCCCTGGGGGAGGTGGACTCTCATCATGGAGTGCAGCAGTCCCATATAGGGCTCCCTGAATATGCTCTTGTTTACCCTGTTGCTTGTGTGCTGAGCAAGAGGAGCAACTCCTCTGCAGAGTTGTTGCCTTGAAAGAGGATAGTGGAAGGGACAGAATCAGATATCACTTGCCCCCATTATTTGATGGTGTGTTGGAGCAAGTCTGTGAATACTGCGTGAGCCAATGTGGAGAGTGGATTTGAGCTGCTGCATCTGGAAATTGTTCCTTTAAACACTGCTTAAATAATCTCTCTTGGACTTTCCAGTTCAATCCGTTATCTCCTTTGTACTCTCTGGATGTTCTTGCTGATGCCTCCCACAGAAGATGCTCACCAGCACACTGCACTGCCAGGTAATCCCCCTGCTTTGCTCCTATTATGAGGATTGTCTCATTTCCCTTCCTTTGCCACATGTCTGGTTCCTTCAGTACTAGCAAGCCTGTGGGTTAACGCTCTTGGAAACCTGGGCTCCAATCCTGATAAAATGTACACATGCAATAAGTTTGGTCTCCACTCAGTTGCCAGTGGGCATGCAGAGTAGTGAGCAATAAGGTTCTGGGGACAGAACTTGGTCTGGGTTTGAAATACAGATTGGACCTCTGCCACACAGTGCCCAGTAATACCAAGCTGGTGGGTTGCTGTAGACCATATGAAGATATAGATGGCCTTATCCTTGCCTATTATTAGAATTGGAAACCAAACTGCAAAGAAGGTGGCGGTAGGCTAATGTGCGTTACTGAGGAACCCTAAGATCCCTGAGTATCTGAAGTGGGTGTCCTGGATGGTTAGCAGATTTGGCAGTAGCTAAACTGAGATGACTTTGTGACTGGTGATGTCTCTGTGCTGTGGGATTATGGTGAGAAGCTTGGGTCAGGAATGACCAAGAGTTCAGGCATGTTTGAGTTGGCATTGTTTGGTTCGAGGGGGAAAGGTCATGTGCTGTACAAGTGCCTTCTGCTGGCCACTATTAAATCTGATTGAAATGCTGGCCTCACAGAGGTCACTCCAGCATCCTCCGCAATTGTTGCTGTCAAAGTGTAATGCACCTTTGCACCCTTCTTACTGTGTGTGGATGAAGTCTGGCCAGGGAGGGAGCTCTACTTGTGTTCTTAAAGACAGATTTATTCTGAAGGAGCTCTCCATACGTAAAGCTTCAGTTTCCTTTCACTTGTTAATTAGTAAATAGGGCATGAAAAATATTCTAGGGTTGTTTGTCTAAATGAAGGCTTGGCATCTTCCCAGCTCAGCCTCTCCTCCCACTGGCTTCTGCAGGGAATTAGTGATGTTGCACCATGATGTCATGCATACAGGTCTGTGACTTCTGCATAGGACACGGCAGCTGGAGGAGCAGTGACAGGATGAGAGTAAAAAGAATCCAAGAGAATACTAACCAGCAAACCTGCTCCTCTCAATGGTTCTCGCCTTCACATTTGCCTTGCACCCCTGTAAACTTCACCATGAAGCTTGGAGCTGCATCTCTACATAGTGCAGTGAGCAGGTCCCTTCCGGTGCACTGAGTATATGCCCAATGCTACAAGTGGAACCAGCCATTCCCTGTTCTCCCTATAAAAAACAAACCTGTCTCCTGCTAATAAATCCAATCAGGAAAAAGCTGATGGCACCTAGCTTGGCCAGTGAAAGCCCTGCCCTGCTCCCAAAGCTACTGGGTATGGCCGTGTCGAACAAGGATTTTCTGAAGCAAGTGTGATCATTGGGGTTTCTCATTTCTGTTACGTGAATAATTTAGTAACTAATGGATGGGTGTCCATGTACCCTGAGACCTCTTCTTCAGAAACTACTGCCCGATTTCAAAGTATAAATCTCATGTGCTGGCCCTTTAATCCCGCCTCTTAATCTGTAGTGGTGCGTTGCCATGTGCTGTTAAACAACTGGCTTATCCACTCTAGAGGTGCCTGCATTTCAGGGGCCTGCAATGAGGATGAAGTGGTTCCAGTATATAGTGTGAAAAGTGCTTAAAAATTCTTTGGGATGAAAGATGCAGTAGAAATGAAAATGCATGTGCAGCTCCATGTACCTAGATAAGACTGAAATCTTTAGTGAAAGGTGTTTCGCTTTACCTAAAGGTGTTGCCAAAGATATAAAAATGCGAGCACGCTTTCACAAACTCCATTATAGAAAGGTCCCCGCAACAAACAGTTGCTCTTTAAAGCCAAGTTCTCCTTTAACCCCTTACAGAGCCACTAAAAGGTCCATAAACAGCTTTTGTAAATCCTGGCACGAGGGTCAGACAGTCCTGTGAATCTACTCATTCACTGCTCTAGTTATCAAAATCTCCCAGTGTTCCAGGTTTGGACCCAGCTGATGATGTTATTGTAAACTCCAAATAATCTTCCTACAGAGGTGGCTTCTATCTGTCTACTTATCAAATGGCGGTGGGAAAACACAGGGCATAGGAAGAAAGGTTAAAGAGAGGCTGAGGGAACTGGGATTGTTTAGTCTGCAGAAGAGAAGAGTGAGGGGGGATTTGATAGCTGCTTTCAACTACCTGAGAGGTGGTTCCAGAGAGGATGGTTCTAGACTATTCTCAGTGGTAGAAGAGGACAGGACAAGGAGTAATGGTCTCAAGTTGCAGTGGGGGAGGTTTAGGTTGGATATTAGGAAAAACTTTTTCACTAGGAGGGTGGTGAAACACTGGAATGCGTTACCTAGGGAGGTGGTAGAATCTCCTTCCTTAGAAGTTTTTAAGGTCGGGCTTGACAAAGCCCTGGCTGGGATGATTTAATTGGGGATTGGTCCTGCTTTGAGCAGGGGGTTGGACTAGATGACCTCCTGAGGTCCCTTCCAACCCTGATATTCTGTGATTGATTCTATGATGTCTGGTTAGACATTAGCCTGTCCTGGCGGTATTGTAGCAATGTACTGGATGCCCACTTTCAGCGTGGTGCTCACTGTGCCAAGTAATACTGCTTCCCTCTGTTCAATTTCTTGTCTTTTTTACGATTGATGACTGCCTTTGGAAAGCCTTTTGCAAATGTATCTGCTAGAAACCCAGTTATCAGGTGGAGTTTGTTCTCTTTTCCCTTGTGGAAATGTTTTCTTCGCCTCCCTGGTGGCTTTTGGTGCAGTTTGTCTGACTGTGCAGTGCAGTGAGTGTTTTGGAGCCCAGTGCTTCATTTAAACAGAGCTGCTGGCCCGAATGCTGAGTGCACAGCTGTGGGCATATAAGAAGGGCTTTTCAGTGTCAAGGAGAAGGTTCTGTATGGAGGGTTCCTTGGGAAGATACCGTTGAAAGGCTGTATAAATTGTACCATACAAGATTTCCTTTCTTGCTTTATGTCTGCGATGCAGAGAGATTTCATTCAAAGTGTCTGGGCAGTACTGGGGATTTCACACCCATCTTTAGAAGCGGTTTTGTGTGTGTGTGTGGTGACTCTGTTATCATTAGTGGTATAATTTTATTTTGCAAAGCGAGGAGAGTTTTCTGCTTTCTTGCAGCTCTCCCCAGGGATAGTTGGTGTATTAATTTGCTGTATTGCCTCCTGGCTGTTCCCAGGCTGTTTTTCCTCTTCATCATGGAATTTTTAATGGCCCTGCTGCCTCTCGGGAGGTGTGCAAGGAAGAGTACCTTCGGGATCACTTCCCTTTTTTCACATGCCTATAATTACTCTCCTTTAAGAGCACAAAAGCGTTTGCTAATCATGCCTTGTCTGTTAAGGTTTCCACTTGACGATGCAGCCTTTTAGAGGCAAGTGAGCAGAGGCTTACATGGACAGCCGAAGTATTGTACTCCCCCTCTTCTTCCCTTTATCCCTTTCACTACCACCCATTTTTCTCTTCTGCACCTAGAAACTGTATGGAGTGGTAGTGCTGAGCACAACCTATTTGAGTACTGCAAATAGGCTAGGTTTGTAGTGGCTCAGAAGCATTGATTAGCCATCAAAATGTTCCATGGCTCCATCATTGGGAAGGTGCTTCATGTTTGTTTTTGGTCCATTGGTCTGGTGTCATGATCTTCCCTAGAGTCTAAGAATTTCAGAGCAGACTTGAGCCTCTGTTCCTCTTCCCTCTGGGCGTTGGAGTCTGAGTTATGGGTGGAGGGAAGACAGATTGCCTCCATTTCCATTTGTTGGCTGATCAATGAGATCCAAAATGAGATTGGGGTGGAAACTCATTTATTGTCCTTTCTGGAGGTCAGAAGAAGAGGGGGGATGGTCTGTGTCTAGGCAGACAGGATGTTTAGATTATGAGTGCAAGGAGCCTAAATTAGGGAGACCTCTGAATTGTGTTCCTGAATCCACATTGGTAAGGTAGAATGAGGCAGAGGGATCCCTTCTTCTTCCCTGTTCGGAATCTTTACTTGGGACACTGGAAGGAAGGCAGTTCACTTGTGTGCCATCACACCCAGTTCTCAGTAAAGAGTGGTGTTTACTACATCTTTACAAATCCTTTCTTGGGTGGCTGTGCTGCCATTGCATGAAGGCTGAGGAGTATAGTAAATGACCCATGCGGTTCACATGATTTCAGAAGTCAACAATCTTATGGTGATTTTTGGAAACTAAAAATGTGCTCCTTTAGGACTCCCTGGGGCTCAGGGTGGTAGAAGAGGAGATGCTGCTGTGCAAAGGAATTGTGTGCTCTGTGATGTGATAACAAGAGACCTTTGCATGCATAGGAGCTGTGTGTGCTGATTGGATGAGCGCCTTGTAGTGATTTACACACATGTGATGTGCAGATCAGACTTCGGTGCCCAGTTGGTTGTATCATTTCAAAGAGGAGGAGGAACTCTGCTCTCACTATTAATTTTGACCTTTGAAGCCACCATAAACAGCCTCAGGTTTTACCTCAGGGCTTAGAAAAGGAACCTTTTATTTGGCCTGTGTTGCTGCCTCACCAGCAAACAGCAGCAACAGCTGGGCTGTGCGCTGCTTTAGTACCAATAGCTTTGTTAGAAGACTGTCTCTGTTGAACATTTACTTTAACATGAGGCTATAGTAGTCTTTGTTTGTAAGACATTAGATGCATGGCCACTCCTAATGCTCACTGTAACTTTCACTGGTGTGATACAAATGCTTTGCATCCAAGGATATGGTTAAAATAAGGTTGCCATGGATTATGTCAGCAGAGAAACAGGGCAGTGTGGGATTTTAGTGAGAGACTTGCACCTTGTGTGTTCTATGGACTCCAGCTTCCAAGGAAGTCTTAGATTGGGCATCATAATCACAAAGAGTCCAGGTGAGGTCCTTTTGTATGCCAGTGGGAATCTTTGCAACAGCTATTGCCCTGAAGAGCTTTTCCTCTTGACTAAATTTTCCTTTTTTTTAAATCAAATGTGCCAATCTGGCATGGAGAGTTCTCTGAAAAGCCTGTGATGCCATTTTTTTTCTGCAGTTGTGGTGCTTCTTAGCCAATGTCTTGGAAAATTGGATGTCAGTTTACAAACCAGGCTTAGTTTTAGTGACTAAGTGAAATGAACATGGTGTTTGTCAGTCTAGTTCCTTGTAGACAGGTGTCCACATCACAAAAACTACCATTGCAATGGGTGCTAATTGATTCCCTTCCTAGAAAAGCGAAGGACTGAACTCTCCTCTTTGTCCTAGTGATGATTCCTCCAGTTCAGGCTTTCTGTATCTTGATCGGGTGAAGGGGAGAAGGAGCTTCTATTGTGCTGTACTGATAAAACAGAGGATTTCAGGATCCCAGGCTGTCAGTCACACCATCTATTTAAATTAAAAAAAAAAAAAAAAAAAAGCATCTCTTTGGCTAAGCATGTGATGGTGCGAAGGGAAGCCATAGTCTAAACTTTTCTGGCGCACAGTAGGCACAACAGCAAAACCCAACCTGCTGTCCATCAAAGGTTCTTCCCTTTCTCCAGGCTCAGCTTTATGGTTTGTACATCCTGACTTAAAACATTAAGAACAGGATGGGAGAGAATCCAGATGCTCAAGAGAACTCCCCAGTCTTGTGGTAAAAATACCACTGTCTGTGGATAACCATAGACTTTTCTCTCAGAAATATATTCTTGCTATACCCACATAATTTCTCATTCATTCGCTGTTCATGATGAGAGGCTGACAGAGGAGTTGCTACATTTTTAGAGAGACAAGGTGGGTGAGGTAATAGCTTTTGTTGGACCAATTTCTGTGGGTGAGAGAGAGAAGCTTTCGAGCTTACACCTTTCTCAGGGCAGAATCTCCCAGTTCTTCCTCTTAGGGTACTTGGGTTACAGCCTTCTGTGTACCTCCTGTGATTACTCAGCAGTCCCTAGTGTGATTGGACCCTGCAAGGCTGTTCTTCAGGGCTCTGTCCAGCAGATAATACATAATGACAAAACCAGTCTATACCCCTTTCCAGCTTACCTGAGTTTAGGCCCAACTCATTCAGATCCTCCCACAGGGCATGCCTTTGACTGCTCCCCATGAGCAGCATTTGACAACTCACTCCTCCGCCGACTTCTCTTCTCTAAGCTACTTTGTAACTGGTTAGTGTCCTTTTGATATTTTGGTTCCAGCCTTGGCAGGACAGCTATGTAACTCCTGGCTGGAGCCTATGCTATGGCCCCAGCTTTGGAGCATTCTGGGAGGACCCCTTCAGTGTGCCAGACACCCTAGGAGTCCCACTCTTCCTCCAGGGTTAGCCTCACAGCTTCACCACCTCCCTAGGCTGGACCTCTTGGCCTTCAGCACTGCTGCTTCACTGTTAGCTCAGTTCAGCGAGTTCCACTGAGACAGACCCCGACGAGAGATTTTTACATTCTTAAGGAGCAATGCACTTCTGCAAGCATCTGCAGACATTCAGTCAGTGTTGTCAAACAGTCAGGCTTATTAGTCAACTGGAACACAGCGTAGGAAGTCCTTGGTTATCCTAGAGAAATAAAGGTTAAAGCATAGTCAATTCTGGGTAGCCAGAACCCAGCCAAGCTGTAGTGAACCCCATTGTTCAAGCTCTGCCTGTCCCTCCATCAGATTCCCCAGTGTGTGCCCAACAGCTACTCGCAGCCCATGCTTAACTTTCGCCTCATATCCCACACCCCAAGTCCTTTGTTCTCCAGCTTGGGAAATGCTGTTAAGCCTCCCTGCTGAGAGGTGGGGCAATCTATGGTAGTTGGTTGCAAGGTTTCAACGCTGGTGATCAGATTTGCCATTGTCTTCATGGATTCTCCACTGATATGGGGCAGGCCTCAGCCAGTTCCTTTCCAATGACCCACTTAGTCCCAGACAGCTAGGCACCATTCATACCTGTGTCTTAGCCTGGCCCAAGAGCAAACAGACATTTTCCCCCCACTAGGTAACAATGCAGCATATAGGGGAAACTGAGACATACATAGGTTTCATACAAACATTACAAAAAATTCCCACTTAGTCACAGCCTATATGTAGGATCTTTACAGTTAATGTCTCAACCTGGTCTCCTGCTGTTTGTCAGAAAGTGACTTATCTATACCAATTGACTGGTCTTCCTATTTGCTTTTGCTATGCATGCAGCTCCAAATAACCAAATATAGCTACCCGATACCTCTACTTACAACAACCAGAGAATCATATGAAATATATAGTATTTGTAGGTTAATACAGAGCAGTGCCACATCCTTGATAAGAAAAGGAGTACTTGTGGCACCTTAGAGTCTAACCAATTTATTTGAGCATAAGCTTTCGTGAGCTACAGCTCACTTCATCGGATGCATTTCATCGGATGTATTTTCCACAGTATGCATCCGATGAAGTGAGCTGTAGCTCACGAAAGCTTATGCTCAAATAAATTGGTTAGTCTCTAAGGTGCCACAAGTACTCCTTTTCTTTTTGCGAATACAGACTAACACGGCTGTTACTCTGGATCCTTGATAAGATATACTCCGTATGCTTGGACGGTCTCTGTCATCCTAATGCACTTCAATGGGGCACATCTGTCCCCCCAGCCCCCAGCGTATGCCCCTGTATGCAGATTTACAGTGCCCTAAAGTGCACTGAACACTTGAAATTGACACTTTTACCACCAGGTCGATCAAAGCTAGTGAGCAGTCAGTAGGCTCCTGATTAACTAACTGGAGTGTGGGTGATCAATAAGGGATAAATCTGAATGAAATACATATTATGCTTTATGACCCCTGAGCCTTTGTTGTAGTAGTAGCAGGGCTGCTGAATGCAGCATAGTTGGTACTCGCATCTGACTAGGAAGCTGCTCCTGCTTTTGTTTTCAGTGCAGTAAATAATTCTGAAACTTTGACCGTTTTTTAAATTCTGTTTCTTTGTAATTGTAATAAGAGGTGGTTGGGGTTTGAGCTCAGAGCTCCTGTATTCTAATCCTAGCCATAGCTTCCTTCAGTGGCTTGTGGCAAATCACTTCACATCTTTGCCTCAGTGGGAATGATAATGCCCATCTCTTTCCCAGGAGTATTGTGGGAATTAACTGGTTAATATTTGTATAGAGTTATAAAGTTGAATAGTGCTATAGAAGAGCTAGTTATTTTATTTTATATGGTCATCTAGCTTGTTTATATAATCATCTTGTAATCTAGCCCCGCCTTAGAAAAGTACAAAATAAAAATCTTTGACTATAATTGTTTGTTTTAATCTCTTATAGCTGTTCAGGTTCAAATGTTCAGAAACCCATGCCACAATTGTCAAATTTTGTGTGCCATCATGAATGTATGTGCAAATCAGGTATTTGTGTGAGTAGGGGTCACGTAGGTGTCTAGTTGGCCTTCTGTGTGCACAAATACCTCATTTGCATGCGCGCGCACACACACACACACACGCGCGCACTAATTGTGTGAGCGTTTCTGAAACCTGTCCCATAGGTCCGGATTTTCAGTAGGCTTCTGTTTCCTGCACATACTCATGCAAACACTTGAGCCTAATCTGCACCTGCAAAATTGAGGGCATTTGAAAATTTGGCTTTGAAAATTTATTTAAAAATGCTCAAATAAATTGGTTAGTCTCTAAGGTGCCACAAGTACTCCTTTTCTTTTTGCGAATACAGACTAACACGGCTGCTACTCTGAAACTTGGCCTTTAGTGGAAGCTGACTTCCAGGCTTAAAATAAAATCATCCCATTGGTAAGATTTCTTAATATCTCCTCAGTGACTGATTTCATGTTGCACATAATGACTCCTGGCAGCTTTTAAACTTCAATTGATGGTACAGAATGCAAGATTTTGTTCTGTTGTGCATTTTTATTCTTCAGTATTCATGAATTTGAGA
Source organism: Eretmochelys imbricata (assembly GCF_965152235.1). Lineage (NCBI taxonomy): Eukaryota > Metazoa > Chordata > Testudines > Cheloniidae > Eretmochelys > Eretmochelys imbricata. Next base: position 91,317,165 of record NC_135577.1, read on the forward strand.
CTTCTAACTGGCTAGAGCCAGGGATGCTTCCACAGTTAGTAGCACACCCTGATTAGCCTCGTTCTCAGGGCTTCCCACACAGTTATGCGGATGCAGTTCAGAGTTGAATTACAGCATGCAGTCCTGGATTCCTATGAGCTCAGATTCACAAACTGTGTGAACACATCATGAGCAAACATATTTCTAAATGAACAAACACTCAGTTGGAAATATGAAAGCACGAACCTCATTTCCCTGGTGACCTACAAGAGGCTGGAACCCATGACCCTAAGGATGAAAAGCATAGTTATTAAACCACTAGAAAAAATAATTATAGAAATACCAGCTGTAAAAGCATGAGGATCTGAAAGAAATGGAAGCTTTCATTATATCTTAGGTACTTACAGGGCCTCCATTACTGTAGTACTTGAATGCCTCATAATCTTTAATGTAATTTTTCCCCACACCCCTGTGAGATAGGAAGTGCTATTATTCCTGTTTTACAGACAGGGAACAGAGGTAGAGGGAGATTTAGGCTGTCTACACTGTGTCCCACAGTTTGGATTATGGGGGTGTGGATAGCAGTGCGCACAAGGCGGCACATAATGGAGGCTAGGGGAGGCTAAGCCTTCCCAAACCTTGCACCGCTGGCAGGGTGGGGGGCAGATTACTCCACAGGACCCGCACCCAGGGGGTCTGACCAATTTGGGACCCCTGGAAAAATCTATCCCCGCCACGGGCCCAGGACTGGAGGAGCTCTTCCTCTCAGCCGCAGAGCTTTTCAGCTCTTGGGGCCACAGTGAGAGGGACTTGGGGGGTAGAAATGGAGTGGGGGCAGGCCCACATGGAAGAGGCAGAACAGGGCAGGGCTGGGTTCAGAATGGGGGTGGGGCCGCAGGGGAAGGGGCAGGACAGGGCTGCAGGGAAAGGGAATGGGGTGGGGGAAGGGGTGGAACATGGGAGGGGCTCCAGGCTTGGAGCTCACAGGATCCTTCCTTCTTCCTCCCTCTCCCCCTCGTGGACCTGACCAAGGTCTCAGCCACTGCCCCCCTCCTCCATCTGGAGTCCTTGTGGGCTGAGAGCAGCAAGCAGGGGCATGGCCTTGGACAGAGGAGGCGGGGCTAGCCTCCCCAAGGGGAAGCTTCACCTGCTGCCCAGGAGCACGCACCCAAGTGCTGTGCTGCAACTCCCCCATGTGCACACTGTGGTTGCGAACTAAAAGGTTGCTAGTTCACATTAACATCTTTTATTTCAGTGGTTCTCAACCTTTTTGGGCTCAGGACCCATTTGTAAATGTTCGTGGCCTGTCAGGACACAGTGAAGAGTCTCGGGGTGGAGGCCCTGGGGTAGTTTCGAGTGGGTCCTGCCCAGCACTCACCCCACAGTGGCTGTTCCTGCAGCTGCTGAACTTGGGGCTGGCTCTCCGCTCCGGGCATTGCAACCTCTGGGGTTGTAGCGCTGCTCAGGTTTGGCCCTGCCCCCCTGACTGGACCAAATTTGTGTGAGTGGAGTTGTGACCTCACTCAAATTTAGCCTATCAGGACTCCCATCATGATTATGGCTGGGCCAAACCTGAGTGGCGCTGGGATCCAGAGGTTGCAGTTCCTGGAGCAGGGACGCGAGCCCAGCCAGCCCTGTGGGACAGGAGCTGCTACGCAACCCTTTGAAACAGTCTGGCGACTTAATTTTGGGTCCTGACCTACAGGTTGAGACACCCTGCTCTACATTATTGCCAGTGAGGAACCTTTTAGTTTACGCTCACAGTGTCCAACTGGGGGAGTTACAGCACAGCTATTCACACCCCTGTAGTCTGACCTGTGGGGCAGTGTAGACAAGCCCTAAGTGACACAGGAAGTCTGTGGCAGAGCAGGAACTTGAACTCAATTTCATTGTTAAATTATTCTTCCTTATTCATTCTGGATTGTTTGGGTGGGTCTCCTCAAACTACTGCTGTGAATATATTTTCTGAATTAAACTTCTTGATATTTCTTCTTATGAGCAGAGGTCAGTGTTGGTGGGAGGGATTAGATGACAGTGCTCTGTTCAACCTTCATCCACAATCCCAGTTCCACTGTGAGCCATAATAATAGAATGTTTTTTCTAAAGTGATAAACAGTTAAATTGGTGTCATAGAAACCATTATCATTAGGCTTCAGAGTTTACATCAGCTCATATGAATGGGCAGTTTAGGCTTTTAAACTGTTTCAGCATATGCATTGGCTCAATGAGGCTGCATTACAAAATGATGTATGTACTAGTATGGACCAAGCTCTGGTGTTTTCAGCACAATTGCATAACACAGTGTTGAAAACACAGGAGCCTGATTTACAACTGCACCGGCTTAAGCACTCATGTATTTGTGCCAGAAAACCGATACAAAATTTGTAGTCTAGGCATGCTCCAAGATAATAACATTTTAAATGTGATGTGAGTGCAGAGCTATTTTCATAACCATAGAGGCAAGAAAACTTGCCTTACTTTTTAATGAAAACTTATATTCTGCAGAAGGTGATAGGGCCCCACAGAAATGCTGATATCACATCCACTAAGTACCTGTTCAGTCCCATCCCTGCCTGTGCAATGATTTTATTAGCTCTTTCAGAGCCTTTGAAGAGCAGTCTATATTTTGGGGAAATTAATCTGCTGCCACAGCTCATATCCTGGATCTGGTGTCTGAGCTTGAGGATGAAACAAAGTTTTGGCCACAGGCTGTGGATGCGGTGGGGGATGTGAATGAGTTGCTGCTGCTTCTAGAGGCTGTCTCTTTACCCAGGCAGCAAGTAGATGGATGGAAGCTGGCCAGGTAGTGTTAAGGCTTAGTGGTCAGTGTCCCTTCTTGATAGGTGATATCAGGACAATCTTTTTAATATTTCTGTTTTTCTCCCCAGACAGACAAATATACACCTGGGACCACCCTGCTCAAGGGATATCAAGAGGAAACGAAAGCCAGCAGCAGCTGTAGCCTCTCTTTCCAGCCCTACTTCAGGTAACTTGATTTAACCCTAGCACCCCTGTCTACGCACCATCACTTGTCCTGAGAGGACATTCCAGCATAGGCAAAGCAGATTTTCAAAAGTGGCTAGTGATATTGGGTGCTTTGGTTTTTGGATCCCTAACTTGTGATGCCTTAAAGTCCCTTGATTTTTTTTCAGAAAGTCTGAAGCATTCACCCTCTGAAAACCATGCCTTTTGAAGGTATTTTAAGTTGGGCACCCAAAAATCACTAGTCACTTGAAAATCTTGGTGTGGAGGTCTAAGGTAGGAATTCCTAAGTTGGAGAGAGGGGGAAGACTGTCTGTCTGAAAATAGCACAATATTTGCAGGAATACTGAGGATAAAAGTTAAATGAAATGCAAGTGAGAAGGTGATAATGAGTTACGGCTGTAAGTGGCTTGCATTTAGCACAGCAACAAAAAGAGTGGCCTAATGCGTGAATATATGAAGGTGCACCCATGGTGAGTTATTATCATTCACATTGCAAGGTCTTTCAATGTCAATATTTGGTGCTGCTGCTGCATAAGCCATTATTTCCACAGTTTAAAATTAAGCCATGCAACCCCATGGTGATGAGGAGGTGAGCTTCTGTACTTCCCAGATCTTTCACGATGCCTGGTATGAACTGGTGGTTTGGTTCCCTCTCTTAAGGAGATCTCTTAAGTTTTGTTGCTGTGCTAAATGCAAGCCACTTACAGCCGTAACTCATTATCACCTTCTCACTTGCATTTCATTTAACTTTTATCCTCAGATCTGGACCCTTTGCTGCAAGAGCCTAGTTCTCACTAAGGTTATGGTCACCTCTCAATAGCCATACTGGTAACGCTAACTCCACCTGGAGCCATTTACTACTGCAAGAGGTAATGGCCCCTGTTCCCCTTCTTGCTCCAGGAATGTAACATCTAGAATTCTGGCTTTTTTCCAGGTGGATTATACCTCAGAAGTGACTATTTTTTAGAGTTTTGAAGGTGACTCAGGTGTGAAATGGGTATAAATCTGAGGATCGAAGAGGTCTTTAAGAGGGTGGGGAGATACCTGGCTAGAGTAAGTTCACTCCTGGAAACTTTTTAATTCCAACATGCAATTTCCATGTGACCCATGTTCCTCTGGTACCTTGTGACTAAATGGTTGTGTCAGGAATCAGCAGCAAGAAGGATGCGTGGCCAAGAGCAAAGTGATGATCAGATCTAGGAAACAATGGAAAAGACCAGAGGAACCACCAGTGGATAGGTGGAGTCATGTCGGTGCCTTTTCTGGGGATTTGTGGGAGATGAAGAGTAATGGAGCTGGAAGGAAATCATGCAGTCAGTGCAGTTCAGATTAGATGTCTAGTCAGTGTGTACCCAGAGGGATCTCCTGTGTTTGTTTCAAAGGGACAGAAAAAATGTCAGGTAAGCAAATGAAGAGTGTCAGTTTGCTTCTTCCTGGCAAAAGTCTGTTTGCTGGTATTCTTGGATTTAGCAGTTCCACTGGTGGCCTTGAATGTTATAATGGGATAATCAGATTCCTAGTGTTGAAGGGTGTATAGAAATGTGTCTGAATAGCTAATTATGATCATTTTTGGGGTATATAGAGTTCTTAGTGGGAATTCTTGTCCTATCATTATATTTTATCCTTTTGCTGCTTTCCAGGGTTCTTCCTGTTCCGCATGTAACTTTTGTGGTGTATTACTGCTCTGTTTCTATAGACTAATCTTCCATTTCTATGGCTGCTTTCATCAAAATAGATCCCAAAACACTTTAAAAAATTTAATCCAGCCTTATGTTTATAAGATAACACAAAGAGATAATCACAGACTCCCTCCCTCTCTCGTGCACTCTCACTAGTTACTAAAATGTCATTAACCAGGGGTTCCCCTTCCTTGGGTTAGTTTGGCAACCTCACTTTCTCTCACTGCAGATGTCTCTTTGAGAAATCCTATTCCTTCAGTGAACAATAAAGTTCTGGGGTGAATTAGAATTCAGGCCCATAAATGAGTGTAGGGAACAGGCACATGTACACAGTGCCAGACTTCTCCTTTAAATAGCTCCTTGGCTGAGTCCAACTGCACTTGTCTCACTTGTTGACCAGGTCCTACTTCATTGAGCTCCTTTTTTGCAACCTGAGTGCCCCATGGAGGTGAAGGACACAGCCTAAGCTGGCTCCATCAGTCAGCAGAACAAATGGGCTTGCTCTGCCTAACATCGGGCCATCTCGAATTCCACCTCTTTTATAGAGATGAGTGATGAAGAGGGGCTTGTTCCGCTTTGCAGCTGTATTAATACACATCAGGGGCCAGCTCCTGGCACTAAATCACGCTTCTGCATACATCTGTTATCGGACTCCTCACCAGTGTGATGAACAAGACTGCAGATAGAGGCTTCCTCGTGTCATTCTTTATAGGATTTTCCTAAAAGAATAAATAGCTCAAATCTCTGCCAACACTCTCCCCTGTCATTGTGATGAATTTAGCTTCTTTCTTAAACATGCAGCTACAAATCTTCCCCAGTCACACCCTCCCCCATCCACACAAAGTTTTAAGTTGAATTTGACTGAATTCAGCAGATGTTGTTAAAGACCATATGAGATGCGCACACTCACTCCTTTCCAGTGTCAGGAATGAAAGGAGAGACCTGGGACTCCATTTATTTTCAAACTTAATAGGCTAGCTAAGTTAATTATGCCTTTGATCCCAGTAAATAGTGTCTGGTAACACTTGTTCTGTCAGAGAGACCTGTATTCAAAGGTATGCCTGGATGCACCCAATAAGCTAAGGGGAGCACCCAAATCTATATCCCATTGTCAGAGCAGGAAATTTCCAGTAACAGCATGGCCGCCTGAGGCAAACTGGATTAGTGACTACTGCTAAAATAGATGTCACTGGAGAAGAGAGATTTGGACATTTTCCCCCAGAACTCTTGAGGACTAATAGGAAGGAATTCAGAAGGAGACTTCAGTGCCTCAGGAAGTGACTCTTGTCTTCAGAAATGTGCTGGCAAGTCCTTTTTACTCAGTTGCTCAGAAAGGCTGAGACTCAAAGCCAGTGCTTTCCAGCTAGAAAGCAGAGTAGCAGATGGGAATTCTGTCATGTTTAAAACACAAATTCTGGCTAGAGCAGGTAGCCATAGGAGTGAGGAGATGTTTGTAATGTGGTGCATCAGACTGGGTGTCCCAGATGGTCTTCTGTAGCTTGGCTGAATGCAAAAGGGATGTGAACAATTCTCCTCTGTTGTGAGAATATTTAAGTATTGGCTGTGTACTTGGTGCTGTACAAAACACAGAAGCAGAAATGCTCTTAGAGACTAACAAATGAAATAATGTATCATTTAGTTTATTCCTCTTTATTCATCCTGTCAAGTTCTGTTAATGGGGACTGGCTGACTCAGGAGATGGAGATTGGGAATGGGATATGGAGCATTTTACCTCTAAACTGCTAGCTGCAATCCAGTCTAGACATTAGGTGACTGTTGAGTTTAGGTATGGAGACTTTGACCTGTTCCAGTCTGGTCCAACTTGAAGAAGTGTTTGGTTTAGGAGATTGCAAATGAGTTCTACTCTGGTCTATCTTTCCCCATCTTTGCAGGTGTTTGTGATACTGTCTACCCTACTAAGTCCATACAGAGGTTCACAGTGCATTTGTTTTATCTGTACCATTCTCTATTGGACACCAGAACATTACTGCCTTCCCTTTGCAGTTCTCTCCTTATAGAGCTCACATGATGACTCCACCCTGTCCCTCATGCTAAAACAGTTGTGCTTGCCCAGGATGCATTATTCTGTAGTGCATAAAGCTTATTTTCATCTTCTCTGGTGCTAATTAAATTATCCTCTTTCATCCAAGCTATTCAAACTTGAATTTTAAAAAGACCTGCAGAATAGATGCTCTGGGTCAGGATTTATCAGCTTGGGGGTTGCAAACAGGTATTGGAGTTGTGACCTAATTGCACTACACATATTGCTAAATGGGGGAGAGGTCCCAGTATGGAAAAGGATGAGATTCACTGCTCTCGATCTTCTGGTAGTCGCTAGAATAACATACAGAAATCTATGATTAATGCTTAGGTTGCTATGAGGTTACCAGTTTTAACTTTTTCTCCTGTCCTCTGCTCCTCTCTCTCCACGTTCTCCTTTTCCTCCTACTGTTTTGTGTTCCAACAGCTTTACCTGTCCACATGGATGCAGCAGACTCATCCCTGCCAGCGACACAGTCCCAGAGGTCCCAGAGCTCTGACTGGACGGTCAGAACCCAGGCAGCAGAGAAATCCACTGCTGCTGCTCCATCTAACTTCTTTAAAACACCACAAGAGAAGGGCCCTGGATACAGCTAGGTGGAGGTGTCTCTATTTGGAGCTGGTTGCGTTTTATGAAATGTTGGACTTCGAAGTACATCAGCACTGAACGTCTCATTTGGCAATAACCATCTCATCAGTGTTGATGCGTGATGCTCACCACACTCAGCTGTGTGCCCCATACATCCCGAGATCATGTTCGTGAATCTGTGTAAAAAGTAACTGGTGATGCTGGGGCTGCAGCTTTTTTAAAACATTCCTGCTATTGCTGTGAGTACTTATTACGCACTCATCTCCTACCCCAGCACCTGTTAGCATCTGCTGGGATGTGTACAGAGCCTTGTGGGTTTGCAGGTGTTGGTCTTTGTTACGAAGCTGGTCACCACTTGGGCATATCGTTTGTTGCAAAAGGCTGAATATAGCAGGAGAAAGCCCTATTGCAGCTCTGCAGAGGCAAGAATCTGTCTTTGACAAGCATAATGTCAGAAACAAAGGCCAGCTTAGTATCCCTGGTCAGGGGAGGAGGAGGGGAACAGAGAGTGCAAACAGGTTTGAAATGTGGGACTTGAATTCTGTATTAGCAAAATGCCTATCGGCCTCTCACTAAGGGACTTGGGAGTCAAGATGTTGCTTCTAATGAAGCAAATGTGGTGCTTGTCCTGTCAGGAATTGCCAGTGGCTCACTGTCAGCATGGTCCTTCAGCGTTTTTTGTCCTTCCTTGTTTGGAGTGTCTTTAATCTTGCCCTGTGAATTGCAGTATTCTTTCCTTATTCCCCATCCTCTCCATTTGTCCTGCTGGACAAGGGGTTGGCAGAACTAATTAGGCAAAAATGTGCAGACTGGAGTTATGAGAGGAAGCTTGGATCAAGTTGCCCTAAAATATCCTCTGAGAAGTCTTCATTGGGGAGATGACAGAGAGGAAATATTGGAATACTATCCATGGGCATCCAGCTTCAGACGCTACAGTAAACAATCCCCAGGACACTTGAAGTTGAAGTCCATGTCCCACTGTGTACTAAAAGTCATAGAGAGTATTATCTGAGTTCAAAGCACTCTCTACAGATTGAACCACTTCCCCGTCTCACGTTCTCCCTGTCTTCCTCAAAGGTTAATGTTCTGAAGTATATCTAAGTGGGGTTCCCCTCTGTCTCTGGAGTATATATGGGAGTGGTCTCCCTCTATCACTGATTGTACTCTGCTCTGTAGTATATATGGGAGGGGTGTCCCTGGATTTCCAGTTGTACTCTGCTCTGTGGTATATATAGGAAGTGTTTGCCTTCGCCACCTTTCCTTGCACCCCTGATGGCATTTGCTCTGCAGTATATTGGGGAGCGTTCTTTTCTCCCCACAACCCTTTCCCTTTATCCCTGATTGCTCTTCACTTTGCAGTATTGATGAGGGGGTCTCTCCTGCCTTCTCTTTTCCTGTATCCCTGGTTGTACTTTGCTTGTTTCCCTATCTCTTGAAAAACCTCTCTACAGCTGCATTCTGGGTTATATATTTAGCAGATGTGCCTGGATAGGGTATACAAAAGGAACCATGCCATGCTTGCTTGACAACCATAGTTGCCTTGTGAGCTCTTGAGTGTTTTCAAATAGGTGGCCCTTGTCATTACAAAACCTACTGGTTGGCTGAGTGGGTGGAGCACCAGACAGGACCATCCATTAAGAGCAAAAATAAATTTTCAACATAGGGGTGGAACTTGCACCCCTAGATGCAGGTGATGGATTTGCATGTTTCCCTTGCTTTGCTCTCTATGACCTGTAAATCAAATGAGTGAGGGATAGATTTGATTATGAGCATATCAGAAAATGTTCTAATTGTTTTTAAATTTTCTTTGTATTAAAATTTTAAAATTAAATGGCCAGCCATGAAGACTCATAACATAACACAAAAAGTAAGTTACAAAATCAAACAAAACACTCTCGAACAATCTAAATCATGACTGATGAATAGTTACATTAGACAGAGTATCCATGTCTTATCCACTAATACCTATTCACTCTTGGGGAGAGACCCAAACTGGATTTATGTTTTGTCCCAAGGAAACTCTCAGCTCTGCCCACGTAAATCCCTCTGAAAAATCTCGTGCGTCTTTCTTATACATATTGAAATACCTTAGAGGGAGAGCCTTGTTACTCTTGTACAGGAGCACAAAGGTTAAAGGCTAGTTTGGATTATCTGTGAGCAATTACAAAGGATTTGAGGGGAAAGAAATGTTCAGATGAAGTTAGTGTCTTTACATTCTTATTTTTGTGCTTTGTACAAAACCAAGTCTGTAGCGCTTAACAAGTAATAAAGACAGTCCTTACCATGAAGAGCCTGCGATCTAAAACCCGTACAGAGAAGATGGGACACTGGGAAAACATAATTTAGGGAATAACTTGGCTTTTTTATTATTTCAGTCCTTGTGGGCAAAGCAGGAGATAAACTGCATCCAACTGCTAATTTGCTTCTTGGTTACAGAGGGTGTTGTTTCAATGGAGAGATGAATGGAGTTGTTAGATACTGTTTGTTTAATGCAAGGGTGAGCACAGGTAGGGGATATGTGTTAAAGAGTGAGGGGCTGTGAGCACTGAGGAGCTGAGAGTAAGTAACATCACTCCTATTCCCTGCATTTGTTGATAATCCAATAGTGGGTTGCAGCTTACTGCAGGTTAGCTGTGTAGTTGATCCGATGAAGTGAGCTGTAGCTCACGAAAGCTTATGCTCAAATAAATTGGTTAGTCTCTAAGGTGCCACAAGTACTCCTTTTCTATGGTCCCTTGTTTCAATTCCATAAACCTTTCTTTCCATGAACAGTTGTATTCATCATTTTAAAGCACAGTTGTATTCATCATTTTAAACCATTTCCCTGGCTTCCTCATGAAAGCGAATTAGACCAGTGGCCTATTGTGGTACTTGGTTGTCTCTTAGAAGAAGCTCAGAAACTTCAGTGATGAGTGCCATTAGAAGAATTTAGACAGACCACCTACCCTAACAAAACACACTCTGAAATTAGACTTCTTTGTTTTTACTTCCAGTGTTAGAGTGGAGACTATGTATCTCTGCTGTTCATAGATTCCAAGGCCAGAAGGGACCATTGTGATCATCTCGTCTTACCTCCTATATAACACAGGCCATAGAACTTCCCCAAAATAATTCCTAGAGCAGATCTTTTAGACAAACATCCAATTTGACAATTTTTTAATCAAGTGATGGAGACTCCACTATGACCCTTCGAAAGTTGTTCCAGTGGTTAATTACTGACTGTTAAAAAATGTACATGTTATTTCTAGTTTGAATTTGTCTAGCTTCAGGTCCAGCCATTGGATCGCGTAATACCTTTCTCTGCAAGATTGAAGGAGCCCATTAAATATTTCTTCCCCATGTCGATACTTAGACTGTAATCAAATCACTCCTTAACCTTCTGCTCATTAAGCTAACTAGATTGAGCTCCTGGAGAATTTCACTATAAGGCATATTTTCTAACGGTTCGATCATTCTCATGGCCGTTCCCTGAGCCCTCTGCAATTTATCAATATCTCTCTTGAATTGTGGACACCAGAACTGGACACAGTATTCTAGCAGCAGTTGCACCAGTGCCAAATACAGAGGTAAAGTGACCTCTCTGCTACTTGAGAGTTTCCTGTTTTATGCATCTCAGGATCATATTAGCTCTTTTAGCCATGGCATTGGGAGCTCGTGTTCAGCTGATTATCCACCATGACCCCCAAAACTTTTTCAGAGTCGCTCCTTCCCAGAAGAGAGTCCCACATTCTGTAAGTATGGCCTACATTTTGTTCCTACATCTATCCATTCCCATTTAACCATATTAAAACACATATTGTTTGCTTGCGCCCAGCTTATCAAGTGATACCGATTGCTCTGTCTTCATTATTTATTCCACTCCCCAATTTGTGTCACCTGAAAACTTTCAGTGATTATTTTGTTTTCTTCCAGATCATCGATAAAACTGTTAAATAGCATAGGTCAAGAACCGATCCCAGTGGGACCCCGTTGGAATCACACACACTTGATGATGATTCTCCATTTACAGTTACAATTTGAGACCTGTAAATTAGCCAGTTTTTAATTCATTTATTGTGTGCCATGTTAATTTTATAGTTCTGTCAGTTTATATAGATATTCTGCAAAATCATAAACATCAGAGATGGAAAAGTTCTATTAAAACGGGGCTTTTCAATGTTTTCTGTACTTTGACCTCATGTTACAACAGAAAACATGTTATGACCTTCCTTCTAACCTTAAGAAGGTGGTCACAATCCCCAAAACCCATTTGCAACACCCATGTTCACAAGACATGTATGAAAACAGGCAGTCTTTCATTGCTAATGCAGGATTGCTCCCTACAAAAGCATTTTCTAGTGCTTTGTCCAGTCTAGCTTTAAATATCCCTAGAGAAAGACCCTTCACAGCTTCCCCTGGTTGCAAATCTATTAATCAGCCTAATACATCTCGCTGAGTTTTCTTAACAGTCATCTTAATTTTCCCCTATCTTAAATTCATCTCGTTACTCCTGGTTATATTCACTTGTATCACCCTACATAATTCCTCTCCCTCCTGGGTGCTAGCACCATTCACCATTAGTAGATTGTTATATGGAATCAGCAGCCTAGTCTCACTATTGAGGGGTCCAGACTACAACTCTGTGTTCTCAGAGGGCAGGTTGGAAACTATTTATTCTCAGATTTTCCTGTTGATGTCAATAGAGCTGCTGATCCAAGCAAGGACTGTGGGATCAAGCTCTTAGATTGTATGCTCTTCAGGTCAGGGTACCGACCCATTTTCTTTTGTCTCCAAAGGATTGAGCATACTTATGGCACTATTGAAATAATAACCATAGCAGACACCTCCTTTGTAGGTAGCATCTCCTGCCATGGGATGTTTCCAAAAGGGCTGGAGGTCTCAATCATCTGAGTTCCTGCAACTGCTTTCCCTTTCCCACTTGCAGTCTAGAATCCAATTATGGGTCCAAAAATGGATGTGAGGTGGAAGAGAATTCCACAGCTGGAAGGAGCATATGGCTAAAACATCTTCAAAGCTAAAGGTCCTGGAATAGTAGATGCTACAAAACCAGCACTGGCTGATCTCACAGCCTAGTAATTGTGGGAGAACAAGGAAGCCCCTTATTTAAAAAGGGGCAAGACCACTTGAAGTCTTCTGTGGAAGAAGTGTCATCTTGCAACTAGTGTCTTACTGATATAGGTATTTGATGCCCCCTATCACCATCGTATCTGAGCGGCTCAACTACCGTGCCATTTATCAATGTGAAAATCATTTTTGGAGGAGAGAGATGTTCTGAATGTTTAACTGTGAGGAGGAGAGAATTTTGGTTGCTGCCTGGAGAATCTATGGACCACAAGCCCAGCTCTGCAGTGGTCCTGTCCTGCCAGTTGTGATGCACAGAGCAGAATTACAGATATTTTTTCTGAAAGATGGAACAGAAGCTTAAAAAGGGAGAGTGAAACATGGGAAAAGGGAATCTGATATTACATGGAAATCAAAAGCTAAGTTAAGGACAGCCAGAAGAATGTGAAAAAGCTAAAATAACAATGGTTGGTACAGGTCAAAGGGGAATGTAGGTGATACTTTCTGTAGGACAGAAGGGAAAGCATTGTAGTGTCATATAGACAGAAAAGATAATAGAGAGGCTGAGTTGGAACCCTCGCAGGACCAATGTAGTTACATTTCCTGCTTTGACTTCAGTCCAACATGCTGACAGCACCGAGATGGCTAGTGAAAGGTCTGCAAGGGCAACACATTGACCTTCTGAGACAGCTGTATCTTCATGACAACATTAGGAAAGATGCCCAGAAAATTTTTAGTTCAGGTATTCATTGGTAAATGTACCACCTAGCTCAAAGGCTCAGCAGTGGATCGTATGAAACCTTTATCTGTTAAGTCACTGATTTTGACTTCACCCGGAAGTGACTAAAACAGATTGCTAGCTTGCAGATCTCTAGTAGATTTTAAGAAGATTGCTCACAGTCTGTTATGTTCTTAGTGGACAGATGTATACCACACAATTATTAATCACCAACAACGTGCTTGGCTCTGTGTAAGACAGGAAATACAGATAGCCCCTGCCTAGGCTAGCTTATTTAAAGAGAAATACTGAATATGAAAACAAAAAATACTGTTGCCATGGGAACTGATTAATACTTGTGTTGGTAGTATCAGGTGAGACAAAGGACTGAATGAGCTGTGGAAGTGATTGTGTGGTGAACTGGGAATAGCAATGCTGACTCACCTTTGCCCAGTGCTTTGAGATCTATGTATGAAAAGTGCTATAGATAAGTTGTGTCTTTAGATTTTCCCTAGATGTAACTGTATTTTCCAGGTTGAATTTAATTTTATTCCTGTATTTTCAACCTCTTCTTGTTTATAATTCTTTGCCTTCCTGCTATTCACAATTTCCCAGTTAGATTTAATGTAATGTGCTGTCTCCTCCCATTTCCAGAGCATTAATGAAGAAGTTAAATAAGACAGGACTTTACACTCAAGCCGTGTGGCTCTCTATTGAACTTCTTGCCCCATCTCACCATGTTGTCATTTATTATTAATTATTTTTATTACAGTAGCCCGTAAGCGCCCTAGTCATAGATCAAGACCCCATTGCGCTGGGCCCTATTCAAACACAGAACAAAGACTGTTCCTTCCCCAAATGGCTTACTCATTGTGCTCTTGGTCTTTCATCTAATTTGAGTCCATGGTGTGCTCAGAATTATTGTCAGCTCCGTGAGAACAAGTAAGATTTTTTGTGATGCTGTACAAAGTGAAGTCCGGTTCTATCGCACTGTGTTCACTTGTGAAGGCGATCGCTCATTTCATGAGCCTCCTAGGGGGTCGGTGAGGACAAAGCAGGCTGTCTTCTTTCCTAGTGCCCCCTGTTGACCGTTGTACCAGCACAGCAGTAGTCTGCCCTTTCAGTGACTCAGCCCTCTGGCCAAGTCATGAATTGTGTCCACCCCTTTCAGGGTACACAGAGTCCAACAGAGGATAGCCTTAGTGTCAGGCAAAGAGGTTCCAGGCCACATTGGGTCAAGGTCCCAGAGTCATGACCCTCTGGGTTATAGAGTCTTCCTAGTCCATATTCCTCTGTATCCGGTGTAGGCTCTTTGCCTTCAGCCCTATCTGCAGGTTGGTAGGGGAACCCAGGCCTACCCTCTCCACCGCAGGGCTGGCTCCAGGCACCAGCGTTACAAGCAGGTGCTCGGGGCGGCAGTCAGAAAGGAGCGGCAGGGTTTCCGCGGCAGCAGCAATTTGGCAGCAGCTTCCCCGTTCCACCAGCTGTAGCAGCAGCAGCTTCTCTCTCTCTCCTGCCGTCTGCGGCGACAATTCGGTGGCGACAGGCCTTTTTCACTGCTTGGGGCAGCAAAAACGGTAGAGCCGGCCCTGCTCCACCAGGTCCTAATCCAGGGCCACACGGTGGGCAGCAAGGTCCTGCACCCTAATGGGCTGTGCCGCTGCTCCCCTGCATTGCTTCCCACCGGTCTCCTCTCTCAGAAGGGCAAAGCAAAGACATGTAAGGAAAATAAATCAAAAGATAAATCCCAGGCCTTGCAGGTATCCAAAGTCCCTTTTCCCTCAGCAGGTCAGGTAGGTTCTTAATAGTCAAGGGCCCCAGGCAGCTGGCCCTTCCATAGTACTCCCTCTGAGGAGCTAAGAGTGTAGGCCTGCTCACCTCCACTGACTGACTACTATTGAGTTGCTCTGCTCCTCGTCCGGTGCATGCATGCATTGCAGGTGGGGCTGCCTAGGCCCAAAGTAGCTCTTTAATCTATTCTTTTCCAGTGCAGGATTTGTACACCCCATCACACCCCTTCATCTTCTAATTCAAAAAGAAAAGGAGTACTTGTGGCACCTTAGAGACTAACCAATTTATTTGAGCATAAGCTTTCGTGAGCTACAGCTCACTTCATCGGATGCATACTGTGGAAACTGCAGAAGACATTATATACACAGAGACCATGAAACAATACCTCCTCCCACCCCACTCTCCTGCTGGCAATAGCTTATCTAAAGTGATCACTCTCCTTACAATGTGTATGATAATCAAGTTGGGCCATTTCCAGCACAAATCCAGGTTTTTTCACCCCCCCCCCCTTTTTTTTTTCCAAAAACCACAAACGCAACTCACTCTCCTGCTGGTAATAGCTCATCCAAACTGACCACTCTCCTTACAATGTGTATGATAATCAAGGTGGGCCATTTCCAGCATAAATCCAAGTTTAACCAGAACGTCGGGGGGGGGGAGGAAAAAACAAGGGGAAATAGGCTACCTTGCATAATGACTTAGCCACTCCCAGTCTCTATTTAAGCCTAAATTAATAGTATCCAATTTGCAAATGAATTCCAATTCAACAGTTTCTCGCTGGAGTCTGGATTTGAAGTTTTTTTGTTGTAAGATAGCGACCTTCATGTCTATAATTGCGTGACCAGAGAGATTGAAGTGTTCTCCAACTGGTTAATGAATGTTATAATTCTTGACATCTGATTTGTGTCCATTTATTTTTTTACGTAGAGACTGTCCAGTTTGACCAATGTACATGGCAGAGGGGCATTGCTGGCACATGATGGCATATATCACATTGGTGGATGTGCAGGTGAACGAGCCTCTGATAGTGTGGCTGATGTTATTAGGCCCTGTGATGGTGTCCCCTGAATAGATATGTGGGCACAGTTGGCAACGGGCTTTGTTGCAAGGATAGGTTCCTGGGTTAGTGGTTCTGTTGTGTGGTATGTGGTTGTTGGTGAATATTTGCTTCAGGTTGGGGGGCTGTCTGTAGGCAAGGACTGGCCTGTCTCCCGAGATTTGTGAGAGTGTTGGGTCATCCTTCAGGGTAGGTTGTAGATCCTTAATAATGCGTTGGAGGGGTTTTAGTTGGGGGCTGAAAGTGACGGGTAGTGGTGTTCCATTATTTTCTTTGTTAGGCCTGTCCTGCAGTAGGTGACTTCTGGGAACTCTTCTGGCTCTATCAATGTGTTTCTTCGCTTCCGCAGGTGGGTATTGTAGTTGTAAGAATGCTTGATAGAGATCTTGTAGGTGTTTGTCTTTGTCTGAGGGGTTGGAGCAAATGCGGTTGTATCGCAGAGCTTGGCTGTAGACGATGGATCGTGTGGTGTGGTCAGGGTGAAAGCTGGAGGCATGTAGGTAGGAGTAGCGGTCAGTAGGTTTCCGGTATAGGGTGGTGCTTGTGACCATTGTTTATTAGCACTGTAGTGTCCAGGAAGTGGATCTCTTATGTGGACTGGACCAGGCTGAGGTTGATGGTGGGATGGAAATTGTTGAAATCATGGTGGAATTCCTCAAGGGCTTCTTTTCCATGGGTCCAGATGATGAAGATGTCATCAATATAGTGCAAGTAGAGTAGGGGCATTAGGGGACGAGAGCTGAGGAAGAGTTGTTCTAAATCAGCCATAAAAATGTTGGCATACTGTGGGGTCATGCGGGTACCCATAGCAGTGCCGCTGATCTGAAGGTATACATTGTCCCCAAATGTAAAATAGTTACGGGTGAGGACAAAGTCACAAAGTTCAGCCACCAGGTTAGCCGTGACATTATCGGGGATAGTGTTCTTGATGGCTTGTATTCCATCTTTGTGTGGAATGTTGGTGTAGAGGGCTTCTACATCCATAGTGGCCAGGATGGTGTTATCAGGAAGATCACCGATGGATTGTAGTTTCCTCAGGAAGTCAGTGGTGTCTCGAAGGTAGCTGGGAGTGCTGGTAGCGTAGGGCCTGAGGAGGGAGTCTACATAGCCAGACAATCCTGCTGTCAGGGTGCCAATGCCTGAGATGATGGGGCGCCCAGGATTTCCAGGTTTATGGATCTTAGGTAGTAGATAGAATATCCCAGGTTGGGGTTCCAGGGGTGTGTCTGTGCGGATTTGATCTTGTGCTTTTTCAGGAAGTTTCTTGAGCAAATGCTGTAGTTGCTTTTGGTAACTCTCAGTGGGATCAGAGGGTAATGGCTTGTAGAAAGTGATGTTGGAGAGCTGCCGAGCAGCCTCTTGTTCATATTCTGACCTATTCATGATGACAACAGCACCTCCTTTGTCAGCCTTTTTGATTATGATGTCAGAGTTGTTTCTGAGGCTGTGGATGGCATTGTGTTCTGCACAGCTGAGGTTATGGGGCAAGTGATGCTGCTTTTCCACAATTTCAGCCCGTGCACGTCGGCGGAAGCACTCTATGTAGAAGTCCAGTCTGCTGTTTCGACCTTCAGGAGGAGTCCACCTAGAATCCTTCTTTTTGTAATGTTGGTAGGGAGGCCTCTGTGGATTAGTATGTTGTTCAGAGGTATTTCGGAAATATTCCTTGAGTCGGAGACGTCGAAAATAGGATTCTAGGTCACCACAGAACTGTATCATGTTCGTGGGGGTGGAGGGGCAGAAGGAGAGGCCCCGAGATAGGACAGCTGCTTCTGCTGGGCTGAGAGTATAGTTGGATAGGTTAACAACATTGCAGGGTGGGTTGAGGGAACCATTGCTGTGGCCCCTTGTAGCATGTAGTAGTTTAGAAAGTTTAGTGTCCTTTTTCTTTTGTAGAGAAGCAAAGTGTGCATTGTAAATGGCTTGTCTAGTTTTAGTAAATTCGAGCCACGAGGAAGTTTGTGTGGAAGGTTGTTTTTTATGAGAGTATCCATTTTTGAGAGCTCATTCTTAATCTTTCCCTGTCAGCTGTAGAGGATGTTGATCAGGTGATTCCGCAGTTTCTTTGAGAGCGTGTGGCACAAGCTACTAATTCAGTAATTCTGTTTTATTATATGTGTTTTACTGTAGTTACCAGAGGCCTCAGGAAGGATCAAGGTCCAATTTTGCTAGGTGCTATACCAAATGCAGACTAAAAGAACAGCTTCTGCCTTGGAGTGTTTACAATGTAATAAAGGGTGAAGAAGGTATGAAGACACACGTGGGGAAAAGAAACAAAAGAGGCATTGTGGTTGGTGTCACTGAATGATCAGTTTTCACAATTGAATGACTGTAGTGTGTGTGCAGAGATGCACATTACTGGCGCTTTGAACAAAGATGACACTGAGGCAGTTGTCTGCCGTGCTCCCAGCCACAGGGGGTCATGTCGTCATGGACATCACTGACCCATTTACGCTGTGGGTATATGATGAAAAAGTAAATTGCCACAGTGGCAGCTAGAGATTTGGTTGGGTGCCACTAGTTTCATCTTTTGTCCCTTGGTGTCAGTCTCTCGCCCCCACCCCGAGAAGAAGTAGGTACAGTATAACCTCAGAGTTATGAACTGACCAATCAACCACACATCTCATTTGGAACCGAAAGTACACAATCAGGCAGTAGCAGAGACCAAAAAACCAAAACCACAAGTACAGTACAGTACTGTGTTAAATGTAAACTATTAAAAAATAAAGGGAAAGCAGCATTTTTCTTCTGCATAGTAAAGTTTCAAAGCTGTATTAAGTCAATGTTCAGTTGTAAACTTTTGAAAGAGTAACCATAATGTTTTGTTCAGTTATGACCATTTCAGAGTTATGAACAACCTCCATTCTGGAGGTGTTTGTAACTCTGAGGTCTACTGTATTTAAAAGAGGGGGAGGGGGGAAAGAAAAGGGTAGGTGCTTTAAAACCATAAAGGAATTATATGAACCAGAAAGGGCCTGGCATTTATTATTGAGGTATAGACAAAACCTGTTACGGGGGACTGTCAAATGCGCAGCATGAACACCACCTGCCCCCAGTGTCTCTGTTCTTGTATCTTTAATTTTGTCCCCTTTTTTGCCCCAGCTTAACCATTTGGTTTGGGAGGTATGTTGCCTTTGTATCATAGAACAGCTATGTAAAAAATAAAACAAAAAAAAGGCCTTCTAGTGAGAGACTTAGAGAGCTCAATCTGTTTAGCGTAGCACTGAGGTTGAGAGGTGACCTCATTACAGTGCAGAAGTTCTTTCATGGGGAGAAGAGGCTGGGTACTAACAGGCTCTCTCTACTTTAGCAGAGAAAGGTATTACAAGAACCAATGGCTGGCAGCTCAAGTCAGACAAACTCCAGTTACAAACTAGGTACACATTTTTAACAGTGATGGTGATTTAACCAATGGAACAACCTATGCAGGAAGTGGTGGATTCTCAATCTCTTGATTTCTTCATATCTAGACTGGATGCCTTTCTGGAAGGTATGCTGTAGTCAAACCTATGTTACTGGGTTCAACGCAGGGGTAAATGGGTGAAATTCTATGGTCTGCTTCATAGTGGAGGTCAGATTAGATGGTCAAATAGTTTTTTGGCTCTGAAATATATGAAGCAGATTGGCTTTTGTCTTCCTATCTTTCCACCCTATTGTTGTGTGAGAAGAGAGAGATCCAATGAAAGGTGGGTAGCATTACGGTTCCCGGCAGTATAATCTGGGCAAAAAATCCAGATCTGTGAAATGACTGAAGATGATATTGTTTTGCCAAAGGGCTGCAAGCATGGAATTAACAGTTGGTGAGACAAGGAGAAAGGCAAGAATTTTGCTTATGCAAATGAACGTACATCTCTTACCTCATTTGTGTGAAACCTCACAGGACTGGAGACAGTGAGGCAATGTGGTGTTGATGTGCACTTTCATGGCACCCAACTATCTCCTGGTTAAAGATTCCTTCACAGTTAAGATGCCCCCTCTTCCAGCTACACATAAGTGAAGCAGGAATCCCTCCTTCTATACAGAATCTATCAGTGTTGAGTCAACTTCAGGAGCTCTGTCTCTGTTCTTTAGCTCAGTTGTATAGTCTGTGTGGATCCTCCCCTAGACTAAAGCAAGTAGGAAATTGGTGGGCTTGCTATTGCCTTGGCAGGACATCTGATGAAATAAAGTACTTCCTTGCATTTTATCGCCTATAATCAGGAATTGATTCCACTTCCCCTGGTGTGACATAAGGAAAGATGCCTCCCTGCAGAAGTGCTCCACTGGTGGCCCCTGGTTTGATATGGAAGGGGCAGGTGGCAGGTGTCTTCCTATGGAAGAGCTTTGCTGCACCCAGCTTCTGGCAGGAGATAATGTGGCTGGAGAGAGTGTTGTTCCCACTGGCATCATGGTCTCTAATAATGAGAGGGCAATGACCAGCTTTAAAATGCACCAAACTGCATCTCCTGGCATGTTTCAAAATAAATGTAAAATTCCTATACTGATAGGGCAGTGCCCCATGCCAACTCTGAAATCATGGGTCCTGGAATTGGCACTGATATCTAGTGCTAGCAGCTGTCTTTGTTGCCCGGAATGGTGTATTGTAGTCCTTGGTACTGGAAGGTCTGCTATTAATACCCTGAACTGAGGCCATGCGCATTGAGCTGGCCCCTGGGCAGAGCTGAAGTCTAAGAATTCCCTCTCTCTCTCTCTCACCTTTGGCTGCACCAGAGACTAAGCCAAAAGCAGGAAAAGCTAGAAGAAACTTGATCATTCATCTGTCATGGGCAGCCTATCCAAAGAGAGCACTGGGATGGTTTTCTCCTAGAAGCCTGTATGCAGCACTATGTACATATCACAAGTGTTTTGTGTGGTCATGGAGTTTCCCTATTAACAGGGCTTGGACTCCAGACTGTTAGGAC
Organism: Eretmochelys imbricata; assembly: GCF_965152235.1. Classification (NCBI taxonomy): domain Eukaryota; kingdom Metazoa; phylum Chordata; order Testudines; family Cheloniidae; genus Eretmochelys; species Eretmochelys imbricata. The sequence goes on from NC_135577.1 coordinate 91,337,965, forward strand.
TATTTGTTTGGTAAGGTTGTAAACAAGGAAAACTCATGTCTGTGTCCCTTGGTCTAAAAACATGCTGTGTACTCTCTGAGAATCTTTGTTCAGATTGTAGAAACTGGAAATAAAATCAATATTCAAAATAAAGAGTTGTATGTGATGTAAAACAAACAGACCTGCAATGGAATGAGGAGGTTCACTGACATCTAAATGAACTCATGCAATCATGCCTCAATGACATATTTCTTTGCCTATTCACTTTCTCCTATATAGGTCCAAGTAATAATAATGTACAACTCAACAGAGAAGTTGCAGGGGAGATTATTTTTTCACCATTCAAGTCACAGCTTCTTGACTCCAGGAGAAGGGGTTTGCTGGGCCCACCCCACTTTACCATTCCCATACCATTGCTCCTTGTTTTGCAGTGGCCTTGTTGTTTGCTGGCGTGTCATGACTTCATTTCCCTGTAATTTGAAATGTTAAATCCAAGTAGCTCTCAAGCAGCTGTTCACCTGAATCACCATGTTAAATATGGCCCAAGTCAACTGGAGCCATCTTGAAATGAGCTGGTGGTGTCATGTCAGTGTTTAGTGGACATGTGTTTATTTCACCAAAACTAGCATCACTGTGAGCACTGATTAATCTGGTCTTCAGCAATTTCAGCAGGGAGCCCAAGGTTCAAATGGACCCAGAGATTGAATTCTTCTCTCACACATGATGTTGGTCTCTAAAAGTCGAGGTTGAGGCTATCTGTGAGGAGAGCCATGTAGGAAATTCCCCTATGCATCAACTGCTGTAGGTATAAATTATAGGACTTCGGCTATCACATCAATCTAGCACTTTTCAATAGCACAGAAATCATGAAGCACTTAAAAAAAACCCAGAAAAATACTTTGGATAGTATTTGAAGCATTCTTTCTGAAACTGAATAGTTTCAAAAGGCTCTTGATATTTTTGTTTCTATCTGCAAACTGCACATTCTGTAAACAGGATGAGCCGCAGAGGCACAGCGTGGGTGTGACAGTGAAGTGGTGCTGATGGAACCCATTGGTCAGAATGGGGCTTGCTGAGATTGCAGCATTCCTGCAGGGTACTTTTCTATTTCTATTTATCCTCTTTCTCAGAGTCCTTGTCAATTAAGAATTTCTCAGTTCATTTGCAGTGTGTGGCTTGGGATGAATGTTGGACATTCTCTTTTCTTTGCAAACAAAAAGAGGGAGCTAACTCTTTAGTCAGTATCGATTTAGGAATTTATTGCTTTGACTTAACAAATATTGTCAATGTTGTGACAATAAAAGTATACTGTCAAACTTAGCAAAATAAGTGATAGCGTGTTCCACTTCCACCCCCATGTGCACTTCTGTTTCTAAACTTTGTCAGTGAAGTGTCTCATCTGATAAACGATGGTTTTCTTTAAATACAGAAGTTGCTTAGTGTGATCCACTTCTATTTACTTCATTGGTTTTAAACCAGAAGCATCAAGGATGTCAGCTAGGTTGGGAACTGCTCTTAGAATAGTGTTTGAATAGTTTGTGGCAGAGCCAGCAGTAGAGATGTCCACACATTTTTGTGTGGCCCACAGAAATAGTGGCTTTCATTTATTCTTTGACATTTATCAACATCTCTTATAAATTATTTATTTTAATTATAAAATGTACCTATTGCCTCTAGGCTTGTGTGCACAACTAAAAACATGCATGCAAATTGACCCAATGCCAACTCAAGGACTCAACACACCCATTTGTTTACATGGAGAATGTCAAATCCAGAGTAGTGTCAGGATACTCCACACCAGGGTCTAGCAATTTCACACTAGAGGCAAATTGTTGACAATGACTCTCTAGTGATAAGCAATATGAAGGGTTTCTAAATGCCATAAATGGCAGTCAGCGAGTTGACAGTGTTGGATGTAAAAGTGATATTTCTCAAGGCAAGAACAAGGGTAGATCTCTTTAGGAAAAAGCATTTGGAATGTGCAAAACACAAACATTTGGATGTTTTAAAATAAAGTTACAGATGGGAAAGCCCCATTAAGGTAGGAGTCATCTAGTTCCTTCTTACCTGGGGACTATGCATGTGTCCCCTACAATTCCCTAGGGTTTTCTTGAGGCCAGTTTTACCATATGTTTCTCAGCTGATGGGACCTGCATCACGTCCTGTGGGAAAATTTAAAAAGTCCCCCTTTGCCCCCATCTAACCAAATCTAGGAATTAAGTGTCTTCAATACCAAGAACTACATGCTGAACTTCCTGGGAGTGAGACCAATGCGGTGACCCAAAGGAAGCACAGAACCGTAGCAAAAAAGACCTGTTAGTATACCAAGTCCATTTCCCTGCTAGTGCAGGATTAAGATGTTCTAGGTGGAGCTGGCAGTGACATCTTTAGTTTAGGTTGTCTGACACTTTCCATTATAACACCCTGTCTTCATTGCTTAAAATTTTGCCAAACTTTTACTGTTCAGGCTAAAATTTTCCATGCCAGATGCCTGTCTCAGACTGATATTTTCTGGAAAGTTTCAGCAAAAATGGCTGAGTCATTTTTTACAGTTGTCTCAGTGCGATGCATTAGCACCTCCATGGTTTGGAGCAGGGACTTGAAATTTAGCAGGAAGATTACCTTAGCATCAGGCAAATACCCTTTTCTGTCCATGTAAAAATTCACGCATTTGGCTTCTGAAGTGCAGCATGCACATATTTAGGAGAGATTTGTTAGAGGCTGGCAGCTAAATTATCTGAAGATTTCATCTGGATTGAAACATGCTCTACAGCAGTGGCTCTCAACCTTTTCAGGCTACTGTACCCCATTCAGGAGCTGATTTGTCTTGCGTACCCTAAGTTTCACCTCACTTAAAATCTACTTGCTTACAAAATAAGACATAAAAATACAAAAGTGTCACAGCACACTATTGCTGAAAGATTGCTGAATCTCATTTTTACCATATAATTATAAAATAAATCAATTGGAATATAAATATTGTACTGATGTGTATAGTACATAGAACAGTATAAACATGTATGAAATTTGAGTTTGTACTGACTTTGCTAGTGCTTTTTATGTAACTTGTTGTAAAACTACGCAAATATCTAGATGAGTTGATGTACCCCCTAGAAGACCTCTGCGTACCTGCAGGGGTACATGTACCCCTGGTTGAGAACCACTGCTGTGGAGAAGAGTGGCTGGGACTGAGTGGATCTTTCCCTTCAATTACTCCTCCTAGCTGGCAAGTATCACTGTGGTGCCTGACACCAGACCTGAGGAGAGAGTGAAAATGGCTTGACTCTAATGCAGAGTAGGGATCAGAGGGGGAATGGAGCAGGCTGGGGGGTATAGGGGCAAAAAGGGTCTGTCATAAATATAAAGGGAATGATAACCACCTTTCTGTATACAGTGCTATAAAATCCCTCCTGACCAGAGGCAACATCCTGTTACCTGTAAAGGGTTAAGAAGCTCAGCTAACCTGGCTGGCATCTGACCAAAAGGACCAGTAAGGAGACAAGATACTTTCAAATGTTGTGGGGCTGGAAGGGTTGTTTGTGCTCTTTGTTTACATGGTTGATCTCTCTTGGGACTGAGAGAGGCCAGACAGAAATCCATCTTCTCCAGCCCATCCTAATCCAAGTCTCCAATATTGCAATCAGTATAGGTAAGTCAGGCAAGGTGGATTAGTTTATTTTTTGTTTTATGTGAATTTTCCCTGTGTTAAGAGGGAGGTTTATTCCTGTTTTCTGTAACTTTAAGGTTTTGCCCAGAGGGGGATCCTCTGTGTTTTGAATCTGAATACCCTGTAAAATATATTTCATCCTGATTTTACAGAGATGATTTTTACCTTTTTTTTTTTTTTTAATAAAATCCTTCTCCTAAGAACCTGACTGATTTTTCCATTGTTCCAAGATCCAGGGGTTTGGGTCTTTGATGATTTTGTAACAAATTGGTTAGGATATTATTCTCAAGCCTCCCCGGGAAAGGGGAGGGGATATTTTGATGTCTCCAAGTGGTCTCTTTCCCTGTTCTTTGTTTAAAACGCTCGGTGGTGGCAGCATACTGTTCAAGGACAAGGCAAAGTTTTGTACCTTGGGGAAGTTTTTAACCTAAGCTGGTAAGAATAAGCTTAGGGGGTCTTTCATGCGGGCCCCACATCTGTACCCTAGAGTTCAGAGTGGGGAAGGAACCCTGACAGGGTCTACAATTGTTAGGGAACACTTGCCTTCAGAACCTGGAATAGAACCCAGAGTTCCCTGTCAGCGCTACATTTCTGTGATTCTTGAATCCCAACATTCCTCTGCTGTCTAGCAACCTCTGGAAAAGCGTGCCTCTCATCTCCTTGTAGCAGCTGTTCCTTACAGAGGATAACCATTGACTCAAATGGTAGACTGAAAGGTTTCCAACATTGCAGATGACCCATGCACAGGTCAGTATGGTTCCACATGAAGGGATTTCTGCCTTTTCAGTTTCCTTTTTAAAAACACTTAAGAGATTACATTAAAAGAGTATTAAGGCTACAAATTCCAAACACTGGAAGTTGGGAAATGGCACATTAATGTTGCCCATGTTGCTTTAATTTAGTCCCTTTGTGTGTGCATTATGATACAGCTTTTAATTTAATCACATCATATTTTTTCCATAGGACACCTGCTTTGTTCAGAACGGAGGGTGGATGGTGCTCACTGAACGACCAGCTATTCAATATTTCTTGTCATCCTCATTAATCAGTGTCCAGTCCTATGCCTTATTTACAGCACACCATTCAAATCTTACTCTGAATAAAGTATTATTAATTTCCTATGGCACTCATCATTGTGAAGCACTCAGATATTCTAAACATTAATGAATTTATCTTCACAAAATCCCTGAGAGTTAAGAAGCTATTGTTATCTCCATTTTACAGATGAGGCACAAAGATTAAAGCCAAAATTATTAAATGTCTACTAATTTGGGGGGCCCAACTTGAGACATGTAATGTCTGGGTTTTTTTTCCAGAGTATTTTGCATTTTTATAACCCTTTATATGGTCAAAGCACAGCTCCCTTTGCCTTCAGTTGCAGCTGTGAGTGCTCAGCACTTCTGCAAATAGGACCCCAGCATCTCAAGTTGGGTACCAAGAAAATGAGGAACATCCAGTGGCCACCTATCAAAATTTTGGTATAAGTGACTCGCCCAACATCAGATAGGAACACTGTGGCACAAGCAGAGAGAGACTCCAATGTCCAGGTGAGCATTCAAGTGCCTTAACCATACGACCAAACTTTTTCGTCCTGCAGTCCTGTCATTCACAACACACCTTCCAACTTGTGCAACAAATGAGACAGGGGTTCTATAGACAATAGCCTCCTTCACTACACAACTCTGGTTCATCTCAGACGTAGTCCATTCCATACACTGAATAAGGAAGGAGTTTTGTGGCAAAATAGTACGTGATCTGACTTAAAACCTGTATCACAATACACGCACAAGAGGCCTGAATTAAGGTTGCTATTTTTACAGTTTAACTGTATGTCTGGCATTTCTTAACTTTTGAGTGCTTGTCTTTGCAACTATAACATTCTTTTAATGTAGGGTTTTGTTGTTGATTGGGGTTTTTTTTGTTTTGTTTTGTTTTTTTTCTGTATGCATGCATTTCTACATGTTGGGATTTCTTTACAGGGAATTTTGGCTTCCTAAACATGTGCATGCTCCTTGGAAACAACAACTACATTTCCCTAAATTTCTGAAGAATTGAAAGCTGAGGAGCAGCCCAAATGCACAATGTCCGAGAGAATCTGCTGTTTAAACAGATTGGCTGCTCCTGAACCAGTAGAGGAGAAGTAGGTGAGTTTAAGACCACTCCTGAGAGCGGAAATACATATTTTTAAAAAAATATATATATATTTTTAAGCCACACACCAGAGGCTGTGCCAGTTAATGCACTCTCCTGGTCCATGCCAATGCTCGTTGTCATCCCCTGACTCTCTTCTTTCACAGAGCAAGCTGTAAAACAGTGACTGTGATTTAATCTGTTTTTTGTACAGTACAGAAAAACTCAATTGATATTTAACAAATAATAGACTGCCTACAGGCACCAAATTTAGCAAACAGGCGAAACAAGAATCTGCATGAATATTTTGGGGACAGTGTCTGAGGGATCAGAGAGCAACCAGGAAACCATAGCAAAACACATGACTGGGCACATCAAAAAGTAGTGGAAAAGTGTTACGACAAATCATCTAAGTGTCTTGTTAGCTTCCCATTCCCCCGCTCCCCCTTCACTCCTCAGCACTGGGCCTATCCTAAGAACTGATAAATAGGTTTTTAAAGATAAACAGTCTCCAGAGATTTACATGAGTCATGTCAGACACAGGTGTGAAGGATCATTTTACAGAGCAACTTAAATTTTCTGATTAAAACTGACAATTCAATTCAAAGATGAAATATCAAAATATTTAGACTTTACATCTAGCATCTGGATGTAGAGCAGATGTCCAGTGTCCCCCAGCTGTCCTCTACAGCACATTGGGTCCGATTCTCTCCTGTCTCATGTCATCATTTATACCTGTGCTAAGAGGGTATAAGATACCACCCTTGTGATTGGGTAGCATTTTGCACTCACTCAGCACAGGTGCAAATGATGAAGGCCCATGGCAGTGGAGTCAGATTAATTGTTTTTCAACCATGCTACCCACTGTGGGTCTGATTCTTATCTTAACCACTGTGAATCTGAAATCTATGTAGTTACCCTTGTGTAAATCTAGTGGGCAGTGAGGTGCGGAGCGCAGAAGCCAGAAGAGGAGACTTTGGTAGCTGAGCTGACTGAGACTGATTTGAGAGCTGGAGTGGAAGGGGATAGAAATGGGGAGAAGTGAGCACAGAGCTTAGATAGTTGGTGAAGGAAGAGGAGATAGGAGGAGAGGCGAAAGGAGTTCAAAATAACATCAGGGTTGCCAGCCAGTGGAGTTGTCAGTTGTGATGGACAAGAGGGAGGTAGTGTCTGTATAATTGTATGAGGAGCCTGTACGCACTCTCCTCTCACCAAGGAGTCGCACGTGCAAGCTGGGGGAGAATAGAGTCTGTCCATTAGTTAATGATAGTACAGTGTTCTGAAAGTATAAAGCATTATGTGCAGGGTTGCTGTTATGGTGATGCCATGGTGACTGCTGCAGTCCATGCCACTTCTGGCTCCTGCCCGTAGGGTGCCACAAGAGCGGGCTACAGTCAGAGTTGGCCAAGTTCTGCCCTTTCTGAGAGCAGATGTTCAGCCATCAAAACAGGTTCAGGAAATGATTTGACTACCTGCAAAGACGGGATTCAGTTTGGGAATCAAATGAGTGGCACACGCTGAGCAAGGCCTCTATATCTGGAGCCCTATGTGAGTCAGGTGGTGACTTGTCTGCTTGGAGCCAGGGGGAGAAGGTGTTATTAGATGAGATGTAACACTGAAGTGAGTTGATTTTGCCTGTTGGGGCCTGGATACCATCTCCAGCCCCTTCCCTCCCACCCCTTCCTTTCATCAACAGGGGAGGCATTACCTGGGAATAATCAATGACGCTTCTTGGAGAGCCGTGTGAGTAAACGGCTTGTCATATTTCTCTGATTAGTGGAACCGATAGGGAGCGGGTGTCACAAGGCCAGGTTCTCCTCCTTCCAGATGCACTGACTCACCAATGCAGCCCATGGCCTGATAGGTCACAGACTATCTGCAGACTTCACTAGTATGTACCAAGCCTCCACTGTGTGTGGCTTTTGCTATGCTGAAAGGACTGGGGCCTTTCTCTCCTAGTCTGAGAGAGAAGATTCTCTGAGAGTCAGGTTCATCACTGCGGGCTGCACTGGGGTCCAAGGGTCTATCAGATAACACTGGACAGCCCCCAACAGAGAATAAACATGAATGTCAGCCTCTATACCAGGGATTGGCAACCTTTCAGAAGTGGTGTGCCGAGTCTTAATTTGTTCACTCTAATTTAGGGTTTCGTGTGCCAGTAATACATTTTAATGTTTTTAGAAAGTCTCTTTCTATAAGTCCATAATATATAACTAAACTATTGTTCTATGTAAAGTAAATAAGGTTTTTTAAATGTTTAATTCATTTAAAATTAAATTCAAATGCAGAGGCCCCCGGACCAATGGCCAGGACCCGGGGTGTGTGAATGCCACTGAAAATCAGCTCACGTGCTGTCTTTGGCACGTGTGCCATAGGAAAGTATAGAGCAGGGGTAGGCAACCTAGGAGTTTGTGTTGCCATTTCCTCCAATGCCCCTTGTCCTGTGGCCATTCCTCCTCGTTCACTGAGATCTCTGAACTTCTCCATGGAAATCAGCCACACATGTGAGGGCTGCTAATTGTCCCAAATGTTTTGGATCAGCACTCTCTCTCCCAGCCCTGAGCTGACTGGATGCAACAAACTGAGCCCTGCCACATCAAAATCTTCCTGCTCCAGTGATCACTCTGCTAGGCCAAGAGGGGGTAAGCCTCTTTATCTCTCTCCATCTGTTGCTTGGTCTTTCTCAGTCTTCCCCTCTCTCACTGTGTCCACGCCTTTCATGGTCTCCCGTCTTTCACAGTCAGACCTGACTGTTTAAAAGTAATCATGGTCAGCATTTGTCATTAATCTGTTTTCATTTTTATTTATTTAAAAAATGAGGGGGGGGGGAACAGAAGCAGCAGCAGGGCGATTGCAGATGAATAATGAAAGGATTCATCACAGCCATACCGGGATATATATATTTTTTGCAGCCAAGCGAGACCGATTCCCATCACAGCTCGGGGACTCGTTCCACACAGCCACTCATCTTTCATGCTGGGGAGAAGGGGAAGATGGAGACAGTATCATTATGGATGTAACTGGGCTCTGAAGTGACTGGTCAAGGTTGCTGCTTCAGTCGCAACAAAGCTGCTTGTGGGAATTTTCTCTACACTGTGCTGTTGCTTGGCAAAGTAGTTGCTTTTTGCAGCAGATTTTCTCTTGCAAGAGGGTGGTGGAAGTTTGTTTGCAGGGGAACTGTTACTTGGAGAACTTTCTCTGAGCTCTCAATTTGCTAGAGGAGGGTGAGTAAAGAACAATAAGCTTGCTCCCTTTGTTTCTGAAAGGTTGGCTAGCACATTAGGATAAGCACAGGGCACCTTTCCCCCACACTTTTCATGTCTTATCTCCACCCCACATGTCCAATCTGCCAGCTTCAGCAACACCATCTGCCCCTTTCTCCAAGAAACATCTCTGTGCTTCTTTCCCCTGCCCTCCCCCACAGCTCCCAGCATGCTCTATAGATGAAAAGCCCTCCCTGGACTGGTCCACATGGCCACTCTCATCTTCTCATTTGTATCTCTCCTGAAGATATGCAGCTTATAAGGAACTACAATAGAATGACCAAAGGGTCTGTAAGGACAGGCACGGGTGGCTCTAGACCTTCCTCTGACTGAAGCTTTAAGGCCGACACCCTTGGATTTATGTTTGGTTCAGGGTCTGTTACCTTGAAGGGACAGAGTAAAATTCCCTTTGACTTCAAAGTCCCCTAAACTGGGGAACTGGAAGCTCTCAGTGCCAGGGCCATCTTCTGCTGGTGAGGCCAAGCCTGCTAGGCTTCAGAGGCTTTCCTACTCCTGAGAAAAAGTTCCAGGGCATGAATCTATTGGTGGCAAGTTTTCTTTGGTGCCGAGACCTTCATCAGTTGTTGCTCTCAAGCAGGAAACAGGTGATGGTGGGATGCTCTTGGTACTGGGAGCTTCCTCAGTACCAAATAAGCCTCATCTAAAGAGGACACTGTTGCTGCTGGGCTGGTTGTGATTCCATCTCCCTTGTTAAGCTGGCCTTTTCTGGAGGCATTGGTTCTGCTTTTGTCCACTGTTAAACACAAGGGGAAAAAACCCTGAACGCTGCACCGCAACAGGAGAAACAGAACCCCCACACATCCAGGGGATGTCCAGGCATATCAAAGGCACAGATCCCACCAGGTCAGGTCCAAAAGCATCTCCATCTTTCTTGTGCCACTGATTCTAAGGACTCCAGGAGGATTGTTCTCTTTAGAAGATGTATTAGTCCCTCAGCACTGGTACAGGTCTGGTTGCCAGAGAGTGCCCACTCTTCTGCACAAGGATTGGGGGAGGTGTTTCTCCAGAACTGGAGAGGAAGTTTCATTCTCCTGCCTTGTACTCTCTTCTGGGGATTGTCTAGATTGGCATCCTGGATCTTTGGTAGGTTCTGGGCTAATTAAAAGGCCCAAGAGCTGGCTGTATCTTTCCATCTGAGAAAGAGACAGTTAAGATTGAGTTCTTACGAAGTTCTGTTCTGCTGGTAACTTGGGGAACCATATCACCAGTTATCACATCTTTGTGCAACAGCAATTCCAATTATTGGATCAGATGCTACTGTTAGACTACCTCTGAGGAGCTGAAGAAAGTAGCAAAGGACTTTGCCATAGAGGACTGCATGACTGCCAGCTAATGCTTTCTCCGCATTTTATGATGCTTCAAGTACCTCTGCAAAGACAGTAGCATGAGAGATTGCTCTTTGCAGGCATTCCAGGCTTAAAAATTCAATTTTTTTAGCTGAAGCAAAAGGTCAATTGGAAGAGCTTCCACTTGGCTAGGAGGATCGTGTTAAGTGCAGGGGACTGGACTAGATGACCTCTCAAGGTCCCTTGTTCCAGTTCTATGATTCTAAGTACTAAAGCTGATGAGATCCTTGGAAGTTGAAGAAAATCAGATACATTACTCTGTCAATTCTCTAGGGTTGTCTCAACCTAGCCAGAGGAAGAAGAGCTCAGCTTCATCTTTCTTTGGGTTCCAGACTCTTCATCTAGTTCTATCCTCCTCTCCAGAAAACCCAGCCTTACCAACAGCAGAGGAACCAGGGTAAAGAAAAACACTTCTTCCACTATTTTCATCTGCCCAGCAGATGTGACACGTCACTTTGAAGTTTAGATCCAGTCTATTTCCTCTTACCTTGTCCTTCTTGCTTCCCTTTCAGAGAGAGTTTGGTCCATTCCCTTGTGGCATAGAGTGGAATTACAACAGACTGTTGGGTGCTGAAAATAATTTTGTTTGGATACACAGTCAAGTTCCACTCTCTGCCTCCTCCCAGTCCTCCATTCCCATTCCTTCTCAGGGATCCCTCTTGCTGCAGAAGTGGATTCTCTGTTGAAGATGGGAGTTATCAAAGTGCCCTAGCAATACAAAAGGAAGTGCTTCCACTCCAGGCACTTGCTCATTTGAGAAATGACAGACTGATTTAGTCCCGTTACGAGTCGATGTTGAATGTTTGCATCAGGAGGTTCAAATTCAACTGGCTGATCGCCGGCTTCTACTATGCCTACCTTTCCACTCAAGACTGACTTGGGTCTGTCATGTATTTTTACATCTCCTTCAGATCAGCTCACTGAAAGTAGCTTCGCTTCTGTGTAGGCAAGACACTACCAATGTGAAGTCTTTCCCTTCTGCCTTTCTGTAGCCCTAAGGGTGTTTCCCAAGTGCTTGGCCAATGATTACAATTTATTTCAGGCATCAAAGCATCTACATCGGGGTGGGCAAATTTTTTGGCCTGAGGGCCACATCAGGATGTGAAACTGTACAGACTGCCGGGTAGGGAAGGCTGTGCCCCCCAAACAGCCTGGCCCTTGCCCCCTATTTGCCCCTCTTGGGACCCCCTGCTTTAAACCACCCCCCTGGGATCCCACCCCCTATCCAACTCCCCCCTGCTCCCTGTACCCTGACTGCCCCAACCTATCTACACCCCCAACAGGCCCCCCGGGACTCCCATGCCCTGTCCAACCCCACCTGTTCCCTGATCACCCCAGAACCTCTGCCCCATCCAACCACCCCCGCTCCCTCTCCCTGACTGTGCCCTCCTGGGACCCTCCACCCCTAGCTGCCCCCTGTCAGCCCCCCGGGATCTCCTACCCAACCCCCCACCGCTGTGCCCACTGCCACCACCCCCTTACCATACTGCTCAGAGCAGCAGGTGCTCGCAGCCCCGCTGCCTGCACGGCAGCATAGGAAGCGGAACAGCAAGGGAGGGTCTGGCGGCAAGCCTCCCTGGCCAGGAGTTCAAGGGCTGGGCAGGACAGTCCCATGGGCCGTAGTTTGCCCACCTCTGATCTACATGTACCCGTGCCTACGTAACTGGCTGGTTTGCACTTACATGTAACAAGTCTTGGAGAATGTAACATGCTGCTGGGGATACCCAGAGCTGTGAGACACTATTACCTCTCTGTCTCAGGTAGGATGAGTTTGGCTGGTGACAGGATGGTGTCAGCTCCCTGGCACACCAGCCTCTTTTCCTCACTGGCAAACTCCTCAAGGCAATCCTAGCCCAGACCTTCCCTAGATGGTGGTGACCAGTGAATTCCAGCCCCCAAGCTCCTCACAGGTGTTTCTCTGCAATGTGTAGCCCTTACCGTTGTGCATTCACAGAAGATAGTAAATTTGCTACTCTGATAGAGTTAGTACATCAAAGCTAATTAATTTAACTGGGGTCATACATCCTTCCCTTCAAATCCAGCACTGAATTGATTTATAGTAAAAGTAAAACCAGTTTAACAAAGGTGCATGGATTAAGTGATACTAAGTGAAAGAGATTAAGGTAGAAACAGTTACAAGCAAATAAAAGTGAAAACGCACATCTAAAAGTCTAAAACTTAATCTAGCAAGATAGTTTTTGGTCAAGGTGTTTTTTTTCAGCCCCCGTCATCTTTCCAACCTTTTACTGGCCAGGACCCATCACAGAAATTAAATCACTTGATTTCTTTGTCTCTGTGACGGGGTGGGACTCACCACTGCCATGCCTCCTACTGGCTGTCTTGGGAATTAGCTCCACACCTTCATCTGGTGTTGTCTCACCCACCGTCACCTCTGCTCCTGGATCCAGGACTGCGGCATCCTCTTCATGACACTGCCCTCCAGTTGTGCCACACTCTGAGTTCTCCCCTTCTGGGGACCCTGCATTCTCCATCCAGCCACTTCCCTCCGTGGCAACTGCAGTACATTGTCCCAGGGCCACTTCCCATGCAGCACTAGCACCCTTTTCTCCCTTACCTCAGGCCCTAGCAGCCCCCAGGAGCTCTCTCTAGCTCCCCGGTCCCTGCTTGCAGCACTGAATTGTCCCAGGTGCGGGAGCTTCTTCCCCCTGTTAGGAGTCTGATCTTCTCCTCTCAAGCTCCAGTCAGCTACCTAACTCTGCTCTGCCCTGCAGCCCTTCTTATATGAGCCTGCCAGGCCATGACTGGCTACTCTTCTCAGCCCCTTTCTAATTGGCTGCCTCTGCTGCAGCCTCCCTAGGACTACTTTTGACCCCTTTTCTGCCAGCAAGGGGCAGCTGTCCCATCACAGTCTTCTTAAGGCGAAGGATCACTTAGGTGTTTGCTCCCCTCTCTTTATAATTCAGTGAACTTTTGAAATGTATTCTTTTGAAGGGTTCTCCCAGATAAAGTTCATTTGTCTGGAGGATAAGGCTCCATGGTTATTCCTCCCTTGCTGGGGGTTGCTACTATGTAAATTATCTCTTTCTGCTGCAACTTCCCATACAAATGAATAGCCCGTTGAATTTGCTACTCCCAGGTTGAGTTGTTGTCTCTTTCCTTTGTCCGGAGAAAACCTATATATCAACTCCGCTGACATGACATCAACTCCGCTTTTAGTCACAGACTTTAAAGCATAATATCAGTGAGTATCCATAATTTCCCAATACAGAATCGTAACATATATTTTACAATGATATTATTGACCAGTGTGGTGTTTGTTTTCAAATGATACCTCACAAGGTATATTTTGTACAGAAATCATTTCAGTAGTAGGTAGGGTGTGAATACAGGGGTGCCTAGATCACAAAGAAAAATCCCTGAAAAATTATATGAGCTATGTTTTTTCAGTCCCTAAGACCATGGATAGATTGCAGAAAACCAGGTCTGTTACCGACTGTGACGGTGTCCTGTTTCTAACAGGAGGGGAGGAATAGCTCAGTGATTTGAGCATTGGCCTGCTAAACCCAGAGTTGTGAGTTCAATCCTTGAGGGGGCCATTTAGGGATCGCAGCAAAAACTGGGGATTGGTCCTGCTTTGAGGAGGGGGTTGAACTAGATGACCTTCTGAGGTCCCTTCCAACCTGATATTCTATGATTAAGACCAGATAGTTCCGAGGAAGGTGTAAACTCTGTGTATGGATAAATATGCACCAACATGTCTATGGAGGAGGAGCTTCTCCCCAACCCCAAAGAGTAAGTGGTTAGCTTATGGGGTCTTGTTCATGCCAAGTGCTACCTCCTTAACCACTCTATTCAGGTGTTCTCTTTAGCAGTACATGTGATGTGTTTGAGCTGCCTTTTCTGGGTTTACATCTATCCAGGCTTTGCCCAGGAGATATTTACCTACTGCTCTGCAAAGATCTGGCCTAAGTGTCTGGCCTTAAAGTCTATGAATCTATATTCAGGATTTCCATTATTTGGCCCCCATTCCCTTCCCTCCCCATCCCAGAATAAAAATCAAAAGGTGGATGAAGGGTGTTTTATTCCTGTTTTGGTGGTGGTTGTCGTGTTCTACAATAAGGTAGCATTTCTTGGACCCTGCTCGGCTCCCTCTTGCTAGTGCAGGCCCCAGAACCACCAAGATTAAATATGAAAGAAGAGAAGACCGATTTCCCAGCGCAGGGCATAGCTAAAATATTTCATGTTTAAATAATGAAGCTAGATTTTCTCCAGTCTTGATCAGTCTCTAAAATATTGCAGGTGAGAAAATTATTGCTCTTGCTGAAGGCCTGCGCTACAGCATATAATCTGCTGGAGCTTTCTCCTTCCAGGCGTGCAGGCTCTTCTCAATTGGAAATATTTAACACCCTATTAGTTTCTGATGTGTTCTTTAATATATTGGTGATTTCAGAGTTCCCTGCGGGGCTTCAGTTATGAGGATATAACTGGATGCAGGTTTGCATAACCTGTACCGAAATGCTTCAGTCCATCTGATGCATGTTAGAACTGCATACTGTGAGTTTGCATGGAAACTTGCTTTGATTCCAGGCGATGGTAGCTACAGTAGTGTTCACCTTCAATGCCCGAGACAGCAAGGGCTGTGTGAGTAGAAGCCATTCAACAAAACCAAAGAAAAATGATACTCAGAGTCTGGGGCTTAAAAATGTTCTTTGCATTCTACAGAACAATTCATGGGCCAATGTAGTGCCTTGAGCTGCTATGGCCTCATCATAGGCCCTACCTCTATTTGTATGACACTAACCCCCAGAGGCCCTGGACACGATTGGAATTTCATTGTGCTGGGAGCTGTGCAGACATAAAATAAGAGACCGTCTCAACCCCAAGAAATTTAGAATCTACCTAGGAACAAGACATGACGTGGGTGGAGAACACAAGGGATGGAGGTGGGAAAAACTTGGATGAGAGCAATAGGAACATGTGGTTGCATAGATTACAAAGCCTGGACTTAATTTTTATTGTTATGTTTAATAATGACTGAAAAAGAGAGAATATAAATTGCTAACAGGCCACTCATCTAGCCACTATCATTAGACACCATGATAGAGGTGGGTCTTAGGAAGAGATCTGAAGGAGGACAGGGTATTGGCTATGCAAATTGATATGCAAGATGAAGAAGGCCTGGGTGAGAGTTTTGACAATCTGGACGCAGAGAAAAGGCCAGATCATGGAGATGTTAGGAAGGAAAATATGGCATGATTTAGGTATATGGTGAATTCATTGTAGCTTCAGCCTATATGGGTTTCCTTCTCAAAAGCCCAACCACATTGGTGATGTCCTGCCTGCCCTTTTTCTGCTGAGGGCAATGAGCAGCTGACACAGGACAGCAGCAGTTTGTCCTGCTCCTGAGTCATCTTCTTGGTGTGCTCTTTCTCAGCTCCTGCTTGGGGGCAGCAGGGGGAGACCTGGATAACAGTTTTGATGCACTTGTAAAATCCATGGCTCTGCTAGACAGACGTTTTGCTGGTAACAATGGAAGGGTGTTGGGCATTGTACTGGCCTTAAGCATCTCACTGCCTTCCTGCTTTGTCAAAACAATGAGGAGTCCTTGTAGCACCTTAGAGACTAACAAATTTATTTGGGCATTGCCTTACCAAATGGGGCGTCAGTGCTAACAAGGCCAATTCAATTAAGGCAGAAGTGGCCTATTCTCAACAGCTGATTACTTTTGCAGTGCTAATGAGGCCAATGCAATCAAGGTGGAGATCGCCCATTTCCAACAGTTGACAAGAAGGTATGAGTATCAGCAGAGGGAAAATTACTTTTTGTAGTGACCCATCCACTCCCAGTCTTTATTCAGGCCTAATTTGATGGTGTCCAGTTTGCAAGTTAATTCCAGTTCTGCAGTTTCTCTTTGAAGTCTGTTTTTGAAGTTTTTTTGTTGAAGAATTGCCATTTTTAAGTCTGTTATAGAGCGTCCAGGGAGATTGAAAAGGAGTACTTGTGGCACCTTAGAGACTAACCAATTTATTTGAGCATGAGCTTTCGTGAGCTACAGCTCCGATGAAGTGAGTACTCCTTTGCGAATACAAGTACTCCTTTGCGAATACAGACTAACACGGCTGTTACTCTGAAACCAGGGAGATTGAAGTATTCTCCTACTGGTTTTTGAATGTTACAATTCTTGGTGTCTGATTTGTGTCCATTTATTCTTTTGCATAGAGACTGTCTGGTTTGGCCAATCTACATGGCAGAGGGGCACTGCTGGCACATGATAGCATATATCACATTGGTGGATGTGCAGGTGAACGAGCCCCTGATTCCTGCTTTGTGCTTCCAATGCACCTAGGCAACACACATGCTGTTTATAGGGGGATATTTTCCCCCAGAAGTCACCTGTAAAACCAATAAAGTGGGTTCCATATGTATTCCCCCTCAGCCTCTGGGACAGAATTGGGTATAATATGCTCAAATTACGCATCAGATGGTTTCTCCTGGTGCCAATGCTGAAAACGGTCGCTGGGACTTGAGAATCCAACTGGGCTCTTTGTCTTTTATGTTAACCCAGAGAATAAGGGCTCTGTAATAGGAAGTTGGCTGCTGATTTTTTTTTCAGTTGTGTGCAGGGCAGAATTGAATCCAGCTCCCGCAGCCATAGTTGTTCAGGGGCAACGGGAGTAACAATGTGTTGGTGTCAGTAAAGTCAGCAGATGTGAAGTGGGGAGCAGAGAAGGGGCTAAGAAGGAATCTTTTGAAGTCATTATTCTTGATGCACCCACTCTTTTATGCATTGTCTTTCCAGAACGACAAGTATCATGTAACATGTACGGTTCCCCTGAGTGGGATACTGTGTCTATGTCAGCGGCAGTTCAGCACCAAAGTGAGGGGAATAGAAATATCAAAGGTCTGTTACCACGTTCCTGTTTGTATAGCAAAAGGCCTAATTTAGGAGTAGCCACAATTAAAAGGTTCCAGAACCACTGGTGGAAACATCAGGGGATCATTCTGAGTACATTGCATGGAGATCCTGTTCTTACAAGACACAGGACATACACTGAATGAAACATGCTCCACTAGTGCAGCCTGGGGTATGTCCGGGCATGTTACTCACTTGAATGGTGCTTCCATGGGACACTACTATCAGGTAGAGGCAGATCAGTGTGGTATTCCCTACAGGAGTCAGATTCAGGAACCCTCTCCCATCCAGGCCATTTAGAGAGTGTCAAATCCTCTCAGTCTCTCCACCACGCCTTTCCCTCTAGTCACTCGCCCTCCCTAGATGGTGGGGAGGGTACAAGGGTGGCCTATGGCAGTGAGAAGAAAGGAGAAGACACAGTGATTTAGGGATGGTCTGTGAGTGGAGATAGCAGAGAAGGCACTGCAAAGCAGAATGCCTGTCGCTGCACCTGGACAGCTACACACCCCACAGCCCCATGATTAATTCAGGACTCCCATGAAAATAACTAGAGCCCTGGAAATCTGTAGATACCTACTTTATGTCCGCAGATATCTGCATCTGTGGATGCGGATATGTTTGTATTGTTTACCATCTTTGTGGATCATGGATCGGAGATGGATCCAATTTTTTTTGTCTGCGCAGGGCTCCAGAGCCGTGGTTCTCAATTGGGGGTCCATGGCACGCTGGGAGACTGTGGCTTCAGAGGGTCTGCTTGAGGGGCTGAAGCCCTGAGTCCCGGTGCCCCTCATGGGGCTGGAGCCTCAAGCCCTGGCACCCTCCGCAGGGATGGACCTCTGGAGCCCCAGTGCCCCCTGCAGGGCTGAAGCCCGGAACCCCAAGCTCCCCAGGGGGCTGGAGCCCAGAGCCCAGCACCCCCTCGTGGGGCTGAAACCCAGTGCCTCTACAAGGCCGAAGTCCTGAGCCCTGGCACCCTGCACAGGGCTAAAGCCGGGGGGGGAGACGGGGACCTTCAGGGCTTGGGGCTCCTGGCTTCCAATCTGTAGGAAGGGCTGCTGGGGCTCAGGGCTTCCACCCCACAGGGCCCATGGATCCCTTGAAACTGACCTGAGGGCCCCCTGGGGGCCATGCATGCCCAGTTGAGAACCACTGCTCTAGAGGGTGTGGGTGTGGATGCAGATACGTTTAAAAGGTGGATTGCGGATCATGGGTTAGGTACAATTTAATTACTGTGGATCAGATACAGATCCTAATTTTTGTATCCATGCAGGGCTGTATAAATAATCCCGACCCTCAGGATGCAAGTTTCTTGAGTCCCAAGAGACCGCTCTTTCCTCTCTAAAGCAGCACCTGCTGGTATTGCCCTAATTAAGGGCCTAATGGTGGTTCCTGTTTCACGGGCTTTAGAGCTAGGTTGAGTCTACTTTACTTTGATCTAAAATGTTGCAAACCATAGTGTTGTTGTTAACTTATGCAGCGGTGGTGGCTAGCAGTAACAGTTGAGCTGGTCCATATAAACTACAGGTCCCAGAATATAATGCTCCATCTTGAGCTGAGTGGCCTCACCTGAAAACAAGATGGAGCACTGCATTCTGGGACCTGCAGTCCTTATGGACTATGCCTCCATGTAGAGGCTGCCATCTGCTCCAGTTAGGGGCAGCATATTCCCTCCATGCAAGTGTCCTAGACAAAGTACCAATAAAGAAAACCTAAAATGTTTAAAAAAATGAATGTACAACATTTAAAGTAATACTAGCACCTACGTTTGCACAATGGAGAGGGGGAGAAATGTAGCTATTTTCCCACAATTGATATTAATGGGAGTCACCCCAGCTTCCTCCCCATCTTTTTATTACAAATTCTTAAAGGCCACATGTTTGTCTGATCTGTCCTCCTGGCTGAGGAAGACTAGAGATGTTTCAGAAGTCACCAAAGGGTGTAGTCACAAAGTAATCCCAACGACATGCAGGCTAAGACCCTGCCTCAGTGGCTCCCCTAGCTCACTGCTGCCCCATGGATAGACTCCAGTCCTGACCTCTGCCCTCTAGACTGCCACTCTGGCCTTATATAATTTTTTTCAATGTAAGTTTTTTGGGAGTAGTACAAGTGGCTGCTCTTTTAACAAAGTAGGGCCTCCAGTGCACAGACACATCGTTGCCAGGGACAATAGAACCTGGGACCTTCAACACGCAAAGCACAAGCCCCAGCCCCTTGAGCTAAATGAGTAAGTCCCTTTGCTGTCAATAAATAGCTGGTTGTTGTCCTCACTGTGGCTAGACAGTAGCAGGAGACACGATTCCACGCACCACGCCCGTGAGTTTATTTTCTTGTGTTCCAGTACACTGAGGAGGTCAGTTTTGCAGGGGTTCCTGACTGGCCTCCTTGTTGACAGTCTCATTTGAAAGGCCAAGATCTGAATAGGCCATGGAGACTGAACTCCAGGGCAGGGCTGAAGCCTGTGGGCGGCCGTGGTGTCAGAAAACTTGCAATCTGAAATCTTTCACCAGCACAAAATGTGCATGAAAAGTAAAGAGTTTTTTTGCAGGTTCACTTCTGATTTAACTGGCACTCCTGCCTTCCCAAATGAGGCTGGACTTGTCCCTAATGCCCAGGACCAGAGGCTGTGATGGGCATATGTGCAAAAGACATCCTGGTGTGTCATCTGTCAGTTCCCGTATTTCCATGTTTCCCTCAGGTATGTGGCTGGGGGAGTGGGAGAGCTGAGCTGCTTGATTTGACCTTGTGTTTTGTTTTTTATTCTCTTTGCACGTGCCCCTAATTGATCTTGAAAAGAAGGGACAGTTAAAGAAGACGTTAAGGTGAAATGAAGCCATAACTGCGCCTAGAGACTTTTATTAAGTGTGGCAAAGTTCCCTGGGCAGCGTTGAAATTGTTTATTGATTTTGGTATGGCTGGGTGCTCTGGAGTAATCGCCCGCAGAACCGCGCGCGCGATAGAGAGAGAGAGCGCGAGCAAGCTCCTGCTTCGTTTGGTCTCAGCTGTCTCCAGCACCAGCCTGCTCCCTCCTATTCTGGGGTTTTGCCTCTTTTAACCTGTAAATAAAAAGCCACAGCTGTCTCCGATGAAGTGAGCTGTAGCTCACGAAAGCTTATGCTTAAATAAATTTGTTAGTCTCTAAGGTGCCACAAGTACTCCTTTTCTTTTTGCAAATACAGACTAACACGGCTGCTACTCTGAAAGCTGTCTCTAGTTAACTCTTGTGGTGTCTAACTCTTAACAGCTTGGGGCTGGGTGCTGCTTGACCGTGCCAATCCCACTGCCTGTGAATTGCCTGCAAAAGGGGCAAGGGGATGATTTTTGAAATTTTTAACATGGACAGACTTGTAGTGGCTAAATTGCCCTTTTGATTGGCTTTTACAGAGAGGAATCCTTCTGTGACAGCCAGCCGTGTTCTTCAGCTCTGAGCCTAGTTAATTGATGGGTGGGTCAGCTTTGTGATGGGCATGTGGAAAACATGCTCTGTGTTTCATCATTAGCTTCAACAGGAATCTTAGAATTGTAGGACTGGAAGGGACCTCGAGAGGTCATTTAGTCCAGTCCTCTGCACTCATGGCAGGACTACTTATTATCTAGACCATTCCTGACAGGTGTTTGTCTAATCTGCTCTTAAAAATCTCCAATGATGGAGATTCCACAGCCTCTCTAGGCAATTTATTCCAGTGCTTAACCACCCTGACGGCTAGGAAGTTTTTCCTAATGTCCAACCTAAACCTCCCTTGCTGCAATTTAAGCCCATTGCTTCTTGTCCTATCCTCAGAGGTTAAGAAGAACAATATTTCTCCCTCTTCCTTGTAACCACCTTTTATGTAATTGAAGACTGTTATCATGTCTTCTCTGTCTTCTCTTTTCCAGACTAAACAAACCCAATTTTTTTCGATCTTCCCTCACAGGTCATGTTTTTTAGACCTTTAATCATTTTTGTTGCTCTCCTCTGGACTTTCTCCAATTTATTCACATCTTTCTTGAAATGTGGCACTCAAAACTGGATACAATACTCCAGTTGAGGCCTAATCAGCACGGAGTAGAGCAGAAAAATTACTTCTTGTGTCTTGCTTACAACACTCCTGCTAATACATCCCAGAATGATGTTCACTTTTTTTTTGCAACAGTGTTACACTGTTGACTCATATTTAGCTTGTGATCCACTATGACCCCCAGATCCCTTTTCACAGCACTCCTTCCTAGGCAGGCATTTCCCATTTTGTATGTGTGCAACTGATTGTTCCTTCCTTAGTAGAGTACTTTGCATTTGTCCTTATTGAATTTCATCCTATTTACTTCAGACCATTTCTCCAGTTAGGAACGTTCTGGGCTAGTGTCGAATTCCACCATTTCTTCTCTGCCTCCTTCTCTTATCCACTACCCCTCTGCATCATAGCACTATAGCTGTAGCTGGTGCTGATGCTGGGGGGGATTGAGCAGTTGTCCATGGTACTGAAACCAGGGTACCTCTCTTGTGGGTGCTCTAAGACCAGCAGACCTTCAGTCTCTCTTTTGAATTCACCCTCTCCCTTTGAGATGTCTTTAGTTTGGGGTTTGCTGGCTGAAGTGTCAGATACAGAATCAGGACTTTGTTGCTGGCAAGGGTCCATGCTGCAGCCAGATCTTCATCCTTGTACAAAAGAGAACTCCACATCTCCGTTACTGCACCTGGGGTACTTCACACCACTGTCCTGGCAGACAGCAGATTCCACATCATTTGGCTCACATTAAGGGTATTGCATGCCACTGTCCTCACACTAGAGATGTGCCACACCACCTTCATTGTTCAAAGGCCATTTAGCTCTTTTGTCATTGCATGAGGTACTGAGCTCAGACTAAGGGACTATTCCGTACAGGCTTTATTTCTTTACCTTTCCTCCTTCAGCTCTGATTAGCATGGGAAGAGAGAGGGCAGAGTCCTGTAGACCCTTGAGTTTAGATTATTCCCCACATCCTCTGATTTAACCAAATAATTATGCTGCATAGCTCTCAGTAACCCCTCTCTCTGCAGGCAAAGTCCAGTTAATAAATGGAGAGGGATGTAGGGGTTTTTTTTGCCTCCCCTTCATTCAGAGTTTTTATTCCCACTTGACCTTCCTGATGACACATTGTCTTAATCTCTTTCCCTCCTACCATGAGTTGATATCAGACCTCTTAGAATGGTGTGGACACTAGGTGAGGGTCACTCAGGTATAAGTTTTTATGGGGAGAGGCAAATGGAACAAATCTCAAGTCTTGACTCTTCCCTGAGCAGTTCACTTGTGGGACTTCCTAGAACCTGCAGAGCTTTGGTACTATTATCAAAAGACACTGGAGGTATTAAGAAAAAAGAAATCAACCGAGACACCTTCCTAGTAATCTGTACTCTAATCTGAGGAGAGAAATGAGATCTTGAAGCCAGAGGAAAGCTGAAAGCCTTCAACTTCAGGTTTTATGTGTCATAAACCAAAGATTACAGGAATAAGTGTAGATGTTGTATGGGTTGTAAGTATCTAATTTATGATCTTGATATCCTATACATTTCTTTATGAAGAAAACAAGGGGCTGTTTAATCTAAAAACTTTTTAAATTAAAATTGTTTGCTACAATAAGTAACATAAATGTTAGACAAACTATATACCCAGTATGTTACAACTAAAGAAAACTCTAAGCTTTAGAAAGTATGGAAATAGGCTATGGCAATGTAGATAATTTATTTGAATATCCCTAGAGCATTCTTTGACAAAAATGACGTGAGCATTAGCATTACAAACTCCAATAGCAATCTTAATTCTGATCCTTTTCATCTTTTTGTTCCTGTATAATACAGTTGTTCAAAAGTTTGTGTAATAAGTATGGTATAAGGACAATGAATAGTTTTAATGTTGGCACATCTTCATTTTGACTTGAGAGTGTGAATATCATAAGAGGATTTGCATCTATATATACATTATCTTAACTTGTCATTGCCATATTTTGTAATGGTTAGAGGCTTTTAATTATAAAGCTTTTGTACTATCTTCTCTGTAGTAGCCTTGGAGCATTGTGTGAAATATTGTCATTGCAGTGCCAGATTTCATCACAATTCCCCAAGGGTTTTGGTGAAATTTTTTGAAAGGCATCAATTTTTCACTGGTACTTTTAAAATAAGTGCAGGTATATAATACATATATAATGTTTGTAATTGGCAGTACTGAAATTGTTAAAGGGATTTAGTCACTCTTTTTAATAATCTTCTCAAGTGTATCTCATCTAGTTTTGGTTAAAGCTACAAAAAGTCCTTACTAACTCCTGGTGAACCAACTGCCAACTCCTGCTGTTGATTTGTACCAAGACTTCATCTTACTTCTCTTGCTGCATGTATCAGGGATTCTGTAGCCTCCACCTGGGGAAGAACAGGCTGGGTTTTAAATTCCTCAGTCCGACACCTCAGTCTGAAAGAGTTATTTTTAACCTGTCCTGACCCCTGTTTGAACAAGAATAAAATAGGGATTGGGCAGAATATGACACAAATCAATAGGTTATCCCAACAGATGTGATCTTTGGTGCCAGTATGCCTTGGACACTTGCTGCAGTAACACAGATAAATGGTGATTTGTTAACACCATGATCTGGGGACTGGGTGGCTCAGTGGATCAGGCAGTGACTTTTAATCACTGGGTCTCTGAGCTCTGAACATTGAGATGAAATCACAGTCTGATAGTGGGAAGAGAAAAAAGTTCCAGAGGGTTGTGTGTTTTTGGTTCAGTGCTAATCACACTGCTTGGCACAAAACAAACTACAGTAAAACCTCAGAGTTACAAACACCTCAGGAATGGAGGCTGTTTGTAACTCTGAACAAAATGTTATGGTGGTTGTTTCAAAAGTTTACAACTGAACATTGACTTAAGACCACCTTGAAACTTCACTATGCAGAAGAAAATGCTGCTTTCCCTTTTTTTAGTAATTTATGTTTAACACAGTTCTGTACTGTATTCGTGTGTCTGTCTGTCTGTCTGCTGCCTGATTGTGTACTTCCGGTTCCAAATGAGGTGTGTAGTTGACTGTTCAGTTTGTAACTCTGGTGTTTGTAACTCTGAGGTTCTACTTTACTACAGTCCTTCAAAATAGAAAAGTCTCTCTGGTATCAGCCTTTTCCAACAGGAATTGAATGCAGCATTCCCATCCTATTATATCCCATCCCAACCGCTCCCAGCAGGAGGGGACTATAGGAAACCAGATAAGAACTGTAGCACTAGGGAGCTCCCAGCTATTTCAATCCCAGTCTCCCAGTTGCTTTAGGGAATAGCACTGGTCGTGCTTTCCTAGCCTATCTTTCCAAGTAGGAGGCGCACTTGGAAGAATTTGTAGTAGCTCTCAAAGTAGGGGAACTTAGATCATTGCTTTGTTTTGAAAGCAGCTTCCCTTCTATTTTCTGGGAGGGGTGAAACTTTTTGGTTTCTGTGGCTATCTTGAGCCTTGATCAGTTTTGGAAGGAAAGATGGAAGAGTTACTCAGAGGAGCAGAGCTATAGGGAACAGCAGAAGTACTGGCTCCTTGCTGTCCCAGATAATATCCCCAGATCTCCACTCACTCCCATTGTGCCCCTGACAGCCTCACCAGGTAGCCAGCTTTGATTTAGTCATTGAAGGTGGACAGTCAGCCACTTTGACAGTGCATGCCCCCAGAAGCATATCATACATGGTGTGCTCTTCTCCACATGCTGCTCAGGGTGTGGCAGACTGAGGCTGTCCTGAGCATTTTCAAGGTAAAGGATGAAGAGCTCCCACATCTGTCCCTCTTCTTATTCCTCTTCCTATTAAACTAAAGAGAGGCTGTGGGATAGTCTCCCAGTTCCAGGCAGTGACATACACCAACATCCTTGGACTGGGCCAATGACTTTAAGGAACAGGGTAACGATACTGAGCACTTCTACAGCATGATACATGTTCAAAACCCTCTTCATCACTAGTGGGCCTGCCAAGTGGCACATGAGGGCCATGGCACTCACACTTGCAGGGCCCCTTCATGCTTCCCTGCAGCCCAGATGGATTCTCATGCACCAAGCATGGACTGAGCAGGGTTTTACCTTCCATTACTACTCCTGGACCCCGGGGGTTGCTGTGGAGCAGGATATGAAGGCAGCCAGGCAGTCTCTCTGCCTGCCTCCTTTCAGCTACTCTCTATTCCCCCTGCTGGCTTGCAGGTGTCAGCAGGGTCACCACTTGTCCAGGATGGCCTCTTGTTTGAGCTGCCTGTTCAAGTACCCAATGCACTGTCAGCTCTCCTGTTTTATGGGCTCAGGATCATCCTGCATGTCCCTGTTTTTGTACTTCCAAGATGGAGAGGGAAGGGAGAAAGAGGCTCCTTCAGTCTGTGCCCTGCTAGCCGGGGAGGTGAGAGGCCAGTGGGGGGCCAGGCTAGGTCAGGGACTGGATTGGTGTGTGGGATAGCAGGCTGGAGGGCGCAGACACAGAACATGAGTGTCTGAAGTGGGGGGCTAATGGGGACCAAGGGCAGAATGAGGGGAGGGGAGGCATGTGGATTCCAGTCTGGGGGGAGGGGCTTTGGGGTGTGGGACTGTCCACCTTCAAGCATCATAGACAGGTAGGACTTGGGAACAAGGCCTGGGGAGAGCAGAGGGTGGGTTTTGCTATGCCTAGGACTTGTTCAGGGTTTATTTATTTCATTTTTTGGGGGTTATTTTTTATGTAGATGTCCAAAAATCAGGGGGGTTTGGAGCTGTCTCTTTGTATCTACTGTAGTGAATAATCTCTTTGTAATGTTCCCTAGTGCACTTTAACACAGCCCTGTGTCACACAGCACAACATTAAAGTGCACTAGGAACCTTTAATGTGCACTACCAGGGACTACAGCAGGGGTGGGCAAACTTTTTGGCCTGAGGGCACATCTGGGTATAAAAATTGTATGGCGGGCCATGAATGCTCATGAAATTGGGGGCTGAGGTGCCGGAGAGGGTGAGGGCTCTGGCTGGGCATGCAGGCTCCGGGGTGGGGCCAGAAATGAGAAGTTCAGGGTGTGGGAGTGGGCTCCAGGCTGGGGTGCGGGTGTGTGTGTGAGGGCTCTGGCTGGGGGAGTGGGCTCTGGGGTGGGGCTGGGGATGAGTAGTTTGGGGTGCGGGAGTGTGCTCCGGGCTGGGACCGAGGGGTTAGGAAGGAGGGAGGGGGCTCTGGGCTGAGGCAGGGAGTTGGGACGGGGTGGGCTCAGGGGTGCAGGCTCCAGGCGGCGCTTACCTCAAGCAGCTCCTGGAAGCAGTGGCATGTCCCTTCTCCGTCTCCTACGCAGAGACGTGGCCAGGTGGCTCTGCACATGGCCCCATCCGCAGGCGCTGCCCCTGCAGCTCCCATTGGCCGTGGATCCCAGCCAATGGGAGCTGTAGGGGATGGCACTTGGGGCAGGGGCAGCGTGCAGACAGCCCCCTAGCTGCCCCTACATGTAGGAGCTGGAGGGGGGACATGCCGCTGCTTCCAGGAGCCATGCAGCAAGCCCCCGACCCCACTCCCCGGCTGGAGAGTCGGAGTGGGGCAAGGCCTGGTGGGCCAGACGCAGTCCATGGGCCGTAGTTTGCTCACCCGTGGACTACACAGACCAATTAATTCACAACACATTAGTGTGCTTGAAAAATCACACCCCAGTAATGCACATTAGTGTTCCATTTAGACAAGCCCTTAAATACAAGTAACCCTTTCAGGTGTTCTCCAGTGTTTATTGGATAACTGCCAATGCCATTTTTTTGTATGGGGGTATTTTATTGATGTTTGTTGGTTAAAACTGAAATTCAGAAGCCCTAACTATGATTCACCCTTCAGTCATAGGCGTGTGGACATTGAGACGCAAGGCTTGCCACTTGTTCCTCAGTTACCGAAGTACTCACTTTGTAGCAGAGGGGGTTAATTAAATAGAAACAAAGCTCTTTGATGAGGGCAGGGTTGACATTTGATTTAGCTTGTTTGAAGCCCTCTGTCCTTTACATCCAGCTCTGTGTTGTGTATTTCTGGCTGCCCATTACTTAGAGATCTGCTTTTACACCTGGGCATCTGTCCTGTCTGTCTGCCTCCTATCTCTTTCCTTCCTTAAGAAGGAAGCAAAACTTTATTCCAACCCAGAACATTTCATGACTGTCAAATGGATGCATTCATCCTGCGCTCTGTCTTGAGATAAATACAGACCAAGACAAATAGGTCTTTTTTTTTGCAAGTCTCTGAGTGGATCTTTGGCCAGAGAGTCCTGAAGCATCTGTCTCATTCTTCTCAAGTTATATCTGTCGGCATTGTGATTATTGACTGACAGCATGCTTAAACGGAGCAATTGTAACCGAAGCTGCAAAGTTCCTTTGGACGTTGAGAGCTCTCTGCAGCTGCTTCATTCTTGCAAGAAATTTGGAAAGATAATTCCATCCTCAGCACAGAGATTGGGGAGATAAGGGTGAGAGGAAAAGAGGTGGCTGTCCTGAGGGCAAGAGGGCAGGTTTCAGCTGAGTGTCGGATGTTGCTTTGTTTTGTCAGCTCGCCTGTCAGTGCAGGGGCCTCAGGTGAGCACTGCAGCCCTGCCTGAAAGTAGCATTCCTCCTCTCTGATTTCTCACAAGACCAGGAGTGATTTTGTACTGCATGCCCCCTCTAACGCATACTTTGGAAGGATGGTGCTTTTCAGGGGTTATCCTTGAAGAGAGTAAATCCATCGCCCTACTCCACAGGCATGCCTGCCCTCCGGCTGTCAGGCCAAGCAAATATTTTCAACCTTAATTGTCTTCAAATATTTGTAAGTAGAAAAGCTCAGCTCCTCAAACTCTACCTTTCTGTCCCCGTTTCCAGTTTTTGCAGTAGGAGTCACTCCCTCCTCCAAGGAGTCTGTGACAGAAGGCAGTGGTTTTTCCTCTTCCCAAATTGGAGGTGTATGGTAGAGATGTCTAGATTAGGGTTTGGGGTTCATGAAGTGGAGGTATAGCATAGGAAACTGAGATGGAAAAGAGTGATTAGGAAATATGTTAGAGAGACAAGAGCATGGCATTCACAAGCTTATAGAGGATAATGACATCATAAGAAATAAACATTAGATGTCTGTAAAGAACAAGCCAAGCCAGGCCAGCCTGGGATCACTTTTTGTTACTGTTGACTACTGATTGAAAGGAGGCATGGGTTGATGCTGGGGATGCATCTGAATTTTAGTGAAACATTTGTTGTGGTTTCATGAAATCCTGCTCTCCTCATTCGGATGAGGTTGGATGGGAGCGTGGGGACTGAGAAGTGGCCAAAGGTAATGGTGATCCTAGAAGAATCGCAGGAATTAGAGATGAAAAGACCTGGTCATCTAGCCCATCTCTATCATAGAAAGACTATGATGGTAACATATTGAGTAGCAGGTAGGGGGCCAGTGAGGTGGGGCAGGGATTAGCGTTAGTCCTGGTGTGATTAATCCTCTTCATTTAGAGATCTGGAAGAGGAGGTAAACAGTCCATTAATTAAGTCTGCAGATGATACTAAGTTGGGAGTGTTCCAAACACCAGTGAGAAGAGAGCAATAATGCAAAGGGATTTAGAGATTAAAAATGTAGGCAGGAAATAAAACTACGTTCAACCTGGACAAATACAAGCTGGAAAAAAAACAACCTGAAACACAGATATTATAATGTGGAGAGAAGCCTGAAAAGTAATAGTGGCAGAAAGAAACCTAGAGATGATGGTGAACAGCAAATGAGTTAAGAGCCTGCAGTGTGACAAGGCTGGGAAACCTGGCATTTTGCTCAGTGGAGACAATGAGCCTAATACAGTGGAAAGACTCCTCTCTGCTCCAGTGAGTGTTGGATTGGGCCTGTAGTGTCTGAAAGGAGATCTGAGTGAAGGGAATGGTGAATGGGACAAGGAAAAAAGGTCTATCATTTAATGTGGCAATCCAAACCCTGGGAGAAACAAACTATCAATTGGGAAACAGCTGATGAAAGCAGAATTGAATCAGCAGCAGGATTGTTCCTCATGGCATATAATAAGCAATAACTGTGCTATGTCCTTCTCCAGCACCCTTCCATCCCAGAAGAGCTGCTGTACCAATGTGGGTGGAATGATCCTCACAACCGCCTTGGAATGAACTCCTGTTTTGTGATGGAAGAAACTGAGGTGCAGAGAAGTGACTTAGCTAGTGCCACTGATCTAATATATGACTGAGCTAGGATTGGGATCCTGATTCCTAGTCCCATGCTCTACCCATTAGAAACATTGTCTTCCACATTCACTAGTATTTTATCCAGTTTAGTGTTAGATATCCTGAGCTGAGTGACAGGGCTCCTTTCCCTTCCACTAGGCGATGATTCTACCACCTGAACCATCTCACTGTCAGGGAGTTTATCCTGAGTTCTTCCTTTTTTTCATTTCATCCCATTACTGTAAGCTACACCCTTTCATACCACGCTACATTCCTGGACTTTTCCTCCTTTAGTATCTGGGGTGCATGGAAATTTCACCTTTTGGTGCCAGTGGCTCATGATAACAGGCTGATCTGAGTGGGGGCCCTGGGCATTTTTAAAATCAATTCCTTAGTTATAGGTCTTCCTTCCTCTGCTGCCCACCCAAGGTTAGCAGGTGGTTCAGTAATGCAGTGCTGCACTGCTGTGCATTGAGGCTTCGCAGGGAGTGGGTCAGCAATGCCAGCAGGGCTGCTGGGGTCATCAATGTAGTCATCACACAGTCTTCAGTGTACTCAGTTGTGGGTTTACTGATGGAAAGGGTAGAAATATGGGCTCCCTCTGAGCACATTTGTACCGTGCATTTTGCAGGGTTTGGGTGTCTTGATATAGTTTGCTGTAACTGTCCCCCTTCCAAGTGAAGTAGAGCTTATGCAAAGAAAGATCTAAAGGTAAGACCCGTGAAAGCTGTGTCACATAGTTAATATCAACCCTGGGAGGTACTGGCCTAAAACTGCTTTAAAAATGAGCTCTGTATTATAACCTAATGATAGTGTACAGGAGGTCCAGCCACCGAAGTGTGGAGCAGGCTAGTGCTGGAATGTTTCAGGAGGGCTATGACACTTAATTTGGGGAACCCCTGGAGTACAGTAGTGGGGTTTCCAAAGGATGGTGTGGGGCACACTCATCTCTAGAGGTCAGGGGAGCGTAATGAGGAAAGGAATTTTATCATTTTTCCTTGATGGCTTTTTGTGCCCTGCAGGGCTTTCCTGCATGACCTCTGCAGGCTGAGTTCACATGGCCAGCTCGCTGCTGCTGCCTCTGAATAACCAGGCAGGCTTATCTCGCTGTGCTCGGCCACTGCCTCTGGAGTCCACACCTATCGCCTCATCCACAGAGGCAGAGGGAGGGAGGTTAAAGACAATCTGGGGCAGAAGTGGTATAGTCAAAGGCCAACCCTGCATTTCATCTCCTCCCCCCCCCAACCAAAAGGTCTAAAATAAACTTAGGAACATAGGAAGGGTCAGACCAGTTCACACCAGTAATCCATCTACTCCAGTATCCTGTCTCCAATGGCGACCTGTATCAGATGCTTCCGAATGGTCAGTTATGGAATAATCAGTCCAAAAGGGGAGTTTCTTTTGTCCCTGCCAATTAGTGATTGGCTTGTGGGCCCTGAAGCATTTGTTTTGAGCCTATCTGATGTAGTTGTAGTTATTCTCATTCTCATACAAGAATAGCCAGGATTATAATAGCTAATGTTAAAAACAAACATTTTGGGTGGGATGCAAAACCTCATGCTTCAATCTCCAGCTATTAGGGGTAGTATGAGACTTTCAGCAGGGAGGAGCACATCTGCCTGCTGTGGGTTTTTATTTTTTTTTATTTTTTTTTTTTATTTGTACCTTCCTCTGCTGCATTGGGTTCTGGCCACTGTCAGAGACAGGATACTGGACTGGATGTTGCACTCTTCTAATTCAGCGTGAAAATTCCTATGTTCCATTACGCATATGAGTGACCCTTATTTTTTAATCCCGCTAAACGTATGGCCTCAGTGTTATCTTGTGGCAGTGAGTTCCAAAGGTCAATTATGCATTTTGTAAAATTGCTTTTTCCACTTCCTATTTTTAAGTTTGTTGCCTTTCAGAGTCATTGAATGCCTCCTTGTTCTTGTATTATCAGAGAGGGCAAAAGGTAATCTCTGCAGGCCTCCAATCATTATCACTACCCATCTCGGGATCCCTGTTTCTTCTATATCTTCTTTCAGATAAGGTAACCAAAACTGAACATGCTGGAACTGATTCTCCCCTGAGCTGTGGTCCCTTTATACATTTCTGGTGGCAATGGCGGGAGGGGGCAGACATGGCCTCTGGAGAATACCCTCTACATTTTTACCACTGCTACACATTGAGAAGTTCTGTTGAACTGTCCGCTATGATGCCCAGCTCCTTTTTTCTAGTGTCTGTAGTTAATTTAGAATGCCCAGTAATATGTATGAGTAGTTAAAATGATTCCTTCCAAACTGCGTTACTTTGCTTTTGCCAACATTGAATCCCATCTGCCATCAGGCTGCTCATTCACTAGCTTTGTTAGGTCCCTCTGAAGGTCCTCACAGTCCCCTCTAATCTTGACTAACCTAAATTATTTTATGTCAGCTGTTAATTTTGCTACCTCACTGTTCACCTCCTTTTCCAGATCATTGATAAATATATGGGTGTTCGTACAGCACCTTGTGGCACTCACTCCTCTGTTAACTTCTTTCCATGCTGAAGTTCAACCATTTACTCCTATTCTTTGTTTCAGTCTTGTCCAGTTTCTAATCCACAGTGGAACATTCTCTCTCACCCCAGGGCTGCTGAGTTTCCTTAGAAGGTCTCTGAGGGACTTTGTCAAAAGCCTTTTGCAAGTACAAATAAATTCTGTCAACTGGTTCTCCTTTATCCCCTAGTCTGGAGATATGCTTACACAATTCCTTTGATTCTAAGCTAAGTACTGACTGCTTCCAGAGTGACATTCTCATCTTCACTCTTAGACATTGAGTTCACGGGGATATAGACACACATGAGGTGTGGGGACAAGGGCACTGTACAATCTCTTTTGCAGCAAAGGGAAGGGTGTGGACTAGGGGGTTTTGCCTAGATTTCACTTGGCTTCTGTTTGGTGATGACTTCTCTCACATCTCTATCATATGGAATCTCAGTCCTGCGTACAAAGGAGGACTCTTCCAAGAGCTCATCTGGAACTTTAGCACCCTACTGAAGGGGGAGGTATAGACCTCCCTCCCTGCCTCAGGAAACAAGCTGATGTTTTCATGTCCTGACGCTAACTAGGCCCCCAAAGCCCATCACAGCCACCACACGTGAGAGCTGGGACCTCTGTACCCTGCCTGTCTGAGGTTGGAAAGTTATCAAATGTAACTGCGAGAGCACCCTTCGGTCCTGAGGGGTTTTCCTCCAGCCAGTTTCTCAGAGAGTTGGGGGAGTTTAGCACTGAGGGATTTCTCAGGGGCTAGTTTTGTGGGGCCTGAGAGGTCTCTGTGGGGCCTGTTTCTCTGGGAGTTGAGAATTGATGCACTTTCATGTCGCCCATCATCTGACTTTAGTCTTTTCCCCTCGTTCTTGTGTTTCTGGTTTCCCTGCAGCACCCAGCCTTACAATGCTGCTGCTATTCTCTTCTCTCCGGCACGTGCTTTCCAGGTGCTTATATCCTCTGAGTCCTGCCTCTGAGGCCAGCCCCTTGATGACAGCTGCCTGGCTGCCCATCAAAGGCACCATTTAGAGCTGGCCACAGAGCAGACAGAAGGCTGCAGTGTTAGACCCCGAAATCTGACACAGTGTGGCCCCGCCAGTTTTCAGTGTTCCTTGACAGTCCTTCAGCTCTTGTCTGTCAGCCCCCCTGCCAGGCACACAAGTTCACTTCCATCTCGGGAGAAGGGGAGAGAGAAAAGACATTTCACCGAGAGTTGGGCAGGCAGGGGGATGTAGTGAGATAAGGAAGGAGCACAAAGGCAGCTGAAATCCCCCAGTGGATATTGCGTTGCTGGCTGGATTGACAGGTTAAAAGTACAGTTGGGACAAGTTTCCTCCTCCCTGCACCCTCCCTCCCAGAGAGGTGCTCAGTGAGAACAGAGATACATCCAACTGGATCTTGGCCTAAATAACAGTGTTTAGTCCAGCTCAGCCACAGCCTGATGTGGGAACAGCTCAGAACAGTTTGTTTCTGGCTTTCTCTTTGGATCTATCAGATACATGTTAAAAAAAAATAATCACGGCAAACAATGAATGCTGATGAATCAATTGAAACCATGATGAGTCCAGAGGTGAAATATTAGCATTTTTCAAATCTGTGGTAGTGAAGAGAGCTCCTGGCACCAGTTCAGATCCTTGTGTAGGAAGCTGTTTGCAACGCACAATGTTCACTCAGAGCCAAAACCTGTCAGTCGGCTCCCAGAGCTCAGGACGGCAAAACTCTTTTAAGTGACTAGCCCACAAATAGCCTAAAATAATAATGTTCTGCATTTCCATTCCATCTTTAAACCCACAGCTCTTTAGAAACTTAACTTAATGTGCAAGCTGTAGGGATCACTTCAGCCACCACTAAAATGCTGGCACCTCTGGAGTGAAAAGGGGCAGCTGTTTAGTAGCCATACAGAAACTCTAGACAACAGTAAACAAGCATCAGCACCCTATCTTTTATGAAGAGTGCCACAGGATCTTTAATGACCGTGAGCAATTAAAATCTGTGTTACATCTCATCTAAAAGACTGTCTGTAGCATGGCACCACTAACACCAGATAACTCCGTACTGATTCAGAGACACTTTCTGCAGGACCATGAGACTATGTCTACGTGATGAGCGAGGGGTGTGATTCCCCTGCTTAGCTGTGCCGAGGACAAACTTGGGTATGTACTCAGCATGGCTAAGCCATGCCTCCACTGCTGCTACCTGTGTTACTGCTGCAACACTGATATTTATACTCATGCTAGCTCGATGAGCGCTAGTATGAGTATGTGTACGCGAGCAGGGGAATCATACCCCTGACTCAAAGTGTAGATGTAGCCTGGGTTTTGCTCGGAAGTTTCTCATCCTGAAGCTGATCCGGTCCAGCTCTGTTCATGTTCTCTTGGGAGACTACAACACAGCGTGGCTTGGCTGGAAGTTCATTGTCTAGGAAAATTTTTCACTCTGAGGGCAGGTCTACACTACGGGGTTAAGTCAACCTAAGTTACTTAACACGAGCTACGTTATTCACGTAGCTGGAGTCAACGTAGCTTGGGTCGACTTATTGCAGTGTCTGCACCGCGCTGGGTCAATGGGAGAAGCTCTCCTGTCAACTTACCTTATGCTTCTCGTTCCAGTGGAGTACCAGAGTCGACGGGAGAGAAATCTGTGGTTGATTTAGCGGGTCTTCACTAGACCCTCTAAATCGACCCCCGGTGGATCGATCGCCACAGTGTCAAGCCACAGTAAGTGTAGACATGCACTGAGAAAGCTACATTACTTATTCATTCTTTAGTTCTTTGGGGAATGATGAACAGCATAGGCAACCTTCTCTTCTAGGTCATGGGTTCAAATCTGGCCTGGCCCAGAAGTGACAGAAAGCTATGTAGTTGGCTGTTGTGACATGAGTTGGTGGCCTCAGTCCTTTTCTGGTAGAGAGGGGTGTGAGTGTGGGCAGTGAGGAGATGTGTTTATTGGGGAAAGAGGCACCGAACTCTCAGGACAAGTGACTTTAGAGGTGATGCAAATGGAGCTTTGCTAAGAATCTCTTCGTATTCCCCAGCAGCTCATCTCTGCAAGGTCAGAGGGCAAACATAGGCGATTTACTGGGTGAGTGGCTAAAGTGGTTGGGAAAGGGCCACATTCCAGTGTACTCTCTCCCCACCTTAAGAAGGGCTGGAAGAGAAGGCAGCTCAGGGGTACAAGCAGACCTGAGGAATTTGGAGGGGAGGAGGGAAGGTGGTGTGTGGGGGGGGGAGGAGCTTGTAAATTTACTAACAAGTAAATAATAAGTAGAATGAACAGAATGCCCAGTGAGGTGAGAGGGGACTCACCCTTACCCATGCTCGCCACAGGGTACCGAGGGATGGCGTGATCTAGTCCCACAGGCAAATCACACCTACAGGGTGGTTTTTCTCTCCCTGTGTATGTCCTGTATGCCCTTCCACCTCTCCCAGCCTGCTATCACTTCTCCCCTGCCCCACTCCTTAGCCCATGCCACTTGGTCACATTGCTTCTTGTACAGGCTTTGAGGCTGCATAACACTCCTTATCCCAGGCATCACTGGGTCAGAAGGACCTGGATGTGAGTAACAGTCGAACTGTTCAGCCCAAACACCTGAGATTGTTCTTGATCTCTTCTTTCCCCCTCCTCCCCACCCATTACCCTGCTCTGTAGTGGCTTATTATTCTGTTTTTCATGTAGCAGTACCTGTTTCTTTCCCTACAGGGAGGTTAATAAAGACCTACAGCCTTGGTTACTTTTGGCTTTTATAAAATAAAAAATACAAATAGCACATAAGAAGCATTCATTACTGAGCCCTGCACCTCTGGCTGCTCCTTGGATACACATCCCCCTCCCCCAGCATCTCTCTCCCTCTCTTTTTTAATATGTTTTTTTTTAATTTGTTTTGATGAATGAGTGACAGCCCTGACACCCGATTCGCTGAGATTAATAGAAACGACACAATATTTACGTCGCGCCGACGAGCAATTATCCTGCCATCTATCTTTGAGATTATCTTTCTGATTGAAAACTACTCATCCATGTAATCGGAATTATTTGGAATTAGAAGGGAATTTATGGCCCCTCTCTCTCCCTCCTATACGCCTCTATCTCCATCTTTCTCTCTTCCCCCTCCTCTAAATGCGTTTCTTTCCTCCTTCCATCCTTCCCTTGGCCTATTGTCCAGTCATTGTGTCTGGAGCATCATGTGTCACCTGGGCTAAAGGCTTCTCTTCAAAAGGATGCTTTTGAGCATTGTGATGCAATGCAGGTGCAGCTTGGGGCAGAGAGAGAAGGTGGGCAGGGAAGCGCTGGAGTGAGAGGAGGAAGACAGTGAGAGTGGTGCAGGGGTTGGGGCTCAGTGGGCAGGAATTGCAGTGCCAGAAAGGGAAGATGACACGTGGGTGTTGGAGAGGCCAGACTATGCGAGCCATACTCAGGCTGGCGTTAGGGTAGCTGCACAGGCAGTACCAGGATGGTGGGAATGAGTGTTATCTTCCCCCCTCCTTCTGCCCTATGTTGCTATTGCTGTCTTTTCTCTCTGTCTCTGTGGTGCCTCACACCTTGGTATCTATTGCTCACTGAGCTGAGCCAATCCCCTGATTTCTGATCTGAGTGTTTAACTCAAAATAATTCTCCATCTCACTGTGTATGATTGAGAATCTCCTGTCTGGAATGAACCTGTGTGCTGGGGCCATTGTGCAGTCTGCTGAGATCCCACTGGTTCCTGGAGAGGGCCAATGGGATCTGGTGGCCTCTAGTGTATGTGCTGGGCCCTGGCAGCCTCTGGTCTGTTCTGGTGGCCTCTGGTACGATTCCATGTTGGTTAGAAGTGGCTTTCAGAAATTATTATGCCTATGTTTTCTGTTGCTCTATCAAATCCTTTCCATGTGAGTAAGACTAATGGGAACCCTCAGTGAGTGACTGGATCTAAATTTCACAGACGGTGTTTCTCTCACCTTTGCTTTGTTTACTTTTGTTTTCTTTTTTGCACTGAGATGTAAAGGAGGTAATTTGCCTGCACTGTTTGTCTGTGGCCATCACCAGATTTGGAGACATGACTGTTCTTCTGTGTGAATCCAGGATGGGACCTCTGAATTTTTCATATGGTCCCTCTCTTCCTCTTCAATCTCATTATTTTGTGTAACCTTCAGAAAAGCTCTTCCTACCTCTTCCAGTGGAAACTGGGAGTGATGACTCCTATTAAATGGTGGTATAGCCTGTAGTGGTATACGCTATACTGCAGTCTGCTTGGAGAGCAGCACCTTCTTTCCCTCTGTGCATGACCCAGCACAGCAGCTTATCTTTAAGATAGGAAGGAGAAGCCTAGAGTAGTGGGCATAAAAGCCTAGAATACCTGGGAAATTTGCCAGTGCTATGGTCTTATCAGTAGCATGTTTTCCCTGATGTGATTGAAATAACGGCCAATCAATTTGTGGTCTGGGATGGATAAATCCATTCTCAGACATCCCTTCATGAAGTTATTTCACAGCAGTGATGCTCATCACCTCATGGGGCATTGTGCCTCCTCACTCAGCCTTCTGCAAATCTTCTGAGCTGCTTATGAGGAATTAGCTGTGAGGGGAGGAACTTGTTCTTTTGGGTTGGACACATACGAGTAGTGTCTGTGTGACTGATGGGTGATGCCATGTTGGAAACTAGTCTCCTGGATCTAGTGTGCAGTGGCACTTTCTTTACGTAGCTGGCACATTATGAGAGCTCTCGGTACACCATGCAAACCCCTCAGGTGCTGTGATTAGTTTTGGTAAGTAGCTTCTGCTGGGGACATGTGTGGCTGTGCTTTTGGGGTGATCATGGAGGCTACAGTCACTGAAGTCTCTGCATGGATCTTTTCCTCCTGCCATAGGTGAGTGTCTAACTTTAAGAAGTCCTGTTTTTTTTCCGAGTGCCCCAAACCCCCCAATTTTTCATTATTTTTGGTGAAATAATTTTTTTCATTATTTTTATTATATAAAACTGCAAAACTTATTGCTTTGGGTTTGCCTGAATTCCAGTGTCCTGAATGGGAGAAAGGGCTCCCAGCTTCTAAATTTTTATGCAGCCTCCTTTTCAGCTGCTCTCTCCTTGCATATTCCAGCCTTGCGCATCCTGCTCCGCACTTCTCTTGGCCTCAGTCCCTGTGACAGGATATACCTGCCCTGCACTGGGCAGGAATGGGTTAACCCCATAGTGTGGGTTGAGAAAGCCATTCCTCACCCCTGCTGTGCATGCTCCAACTGGAATCATGGTACAAATGGGAGCAGCTAAGCTCAGTCTGCCTGACCAGGGAGGGGAGAGGATGTGCATCGCAAGCTCCTGCCTGGGAGCTATCGGAGCCCCAGGCCTCAGAGGCCAGACCTGCCAAGACCCAGGTAAATACCCGGCTGTCTGCAGACGCCCACAAGGAGAAGGAGTTGTTGGGAACTTCACCTGCTGACTATCCCAGATGACCCGTGGACTATGGAGCAGGAAGACGGAGTAGGAAGCTGCCCAGGGGAACCAGACATTGATCTGGTTGTGGAACCGGGAACAGAGTCTCACCATGTTTCGGAGGGATCCCTGCTGACTCAGTGGCAGATACTCTCGCTACTGTTAGGACCCTGGGCTGGTACCCGGTGAAGTAAGGAGGGCCCAGGCACCCCTACCCCAGCTGCCAATCCACCCCTGGGTGGCAACCTCTCTCCGGCTGGCCGCTAGGCCATACTGCCCTACTGACTCTGGCCACTAGGCCCCACTGCCCTATGCAGAAGGATGGCCCCATAGACTCTGGCTGCCAGGGCCCGCTGCCCTGCGCAGAGGAGGTTGGTCCCATTGACTCTAGCCATTAGTTCACACCACCCTGCAAGGAGGAGGGTGGTCCCATTGACTCAATCTGCTAGGTCAGACTGCCCTGAACCTAAGGACAGGCCCCCTGACCCTAACGATTAGACTATACTGCCCTGGGAGGAGTACTCCATTGAACTTGGCTGCAGAACCATAATGCCTCCCCTCTGAGGGTGACAGGGTATACCTGCCCCGCAAGAGTCCCTCATAGGGAAAGGGATCAGGGAAGGCCAAATTAATTCTGCACATGACTTCATTTATTTCCGAGAGTGATGATTCTGCTTACCGTCCCTACAAGAACTGGAATTGTTTACCCTTCACCCACACTTTCTGCTAATAATTCTTTGGCACTTCCTTTGTGCTTTCAATCTAGCTCTGAAAGTGCTTTACAGTGATAGGTCAAAATCATTACTGCCCAGTTTATAGTCAGGGACACTGAGGCATAGATCAGCGACAGGATTTGCTCAGGGTGGCACAGTGAGTCAGTGGCAAAACCAAGTCTAGAACTTGTATTATGTGACTGTCACTCCTGGGCTTCAGCCACTAAACTACTCTGCTTCCTATCTGGCACCTAAACTGTATTGGTCAGCCAGAGCCTAGACTCAGGTTCTCTGAGGCCCAGTCGGAGCCTGGACCTGAGCTCTCCTCACCACAAAAGAAAAGCCTGTTTCCGCTCTTGAGATTCAGAGATGACAACAGCCACTGAAGGGTTTTTGAAAAGACTTTACTATAATTTCCAGTCACCCTCCTCTCCCACCTTTCAGTTCAGGATAAATAGAAACCTCACTGAGGTGAATGAAGAGGGTTTCTTAGCTTGCCTCTGAATCAGTGGATGAGGTTACGGTTTAAACTGTGGGCATCAAGCTTTACCAAGCCAAAGGCTGCATCTGTAATTTACTAGAGCCCAAAGGCCTTGGCCCTGATGTTGTAATCAGATCTGCTAAGACAAACATATATTGTTTGCTTGTGCCCAGTTTAACAAGTTATCCAGATCACTCTGTATCAGTGACCTGTCCTCAGACTTGTCCCCTTACCACTCCTCCAATTTTTGTGTCATCT
The DNA here is from genome assembly GCF_965152235.1 of Eretmochelys imbricata. Lineage (NCBI taxonomy): Eukaryota > Metazoa > Chordata > Testudines > Cheloniidae > Eretmochelys > Eretmochelys imbricata. The sequence goes on from NC_135577.1 coordinate 91,377,729, forward strand.
GCAAACTTTGCCAGTGATGATTTCATGTTTTCTTCCAGGTCACTGACAGAAATGTTAAATAGTGTAGGGTGAAGAACCAATTCTGATGAGACCCCTACTGGAAACACACCCATTCGATGATGATACCCCCTTTATAATTACATTTTGAGACCCGTCAGTTAGCCAGTTTTTAATCCATTTAATGTGTGCCGCATTAATTTTATAGCTTCCTAGATTTTTAATTAAAATGTCATGCAGTACCAAGTCAAAGACTTTACAGAAGTCTAAGTATATTACGTCCACACTATTACTTTTATCGACCAAACTTGTAATCTCATCAAAAAAAGATTTCAAGTTAGTTTGGTAGGGTCTATTTTCCACAAACCTCTCTTTATTGGCATTAATTATATTATCCTTCTTTTATTCTTTATTAATTGAGACCCGTATCAGCCACTTCATTATTTTGCCTGGGATCGATATCAGATTGACAGGACTATAATTACCCAAGTCATTGGCACAACATTAGTTTTCTTCTAGTCTTCTGGAACTTCCCCATTGTTCTAAGACTAACATTAATGGTGCAGCAAGCTCCTCAGCCAACTCTTCTAAAATTCTTGGATGCAACTTACCCAGCCATGGTGATTTAAAAATGTTTAACTTTAGTAATTGCTGTTTAACATCCTTGTAATAGGGTGGCTTGCCCTTGGGCTGGGGCTAAGCCAGCCCTGATTAGAGAATAAGTCACACCAAGAGGAATCTGCTGATTCAAATAAAAAAGTCTGAAGGAAGCTGCAGGGTTCTGTGTGGTTGAGAGAAGTAACTACAACGGTCAGAGGTAGGAGGTCTAGCAGTAAGCTAGGGAACCCTGGGAAACAGGAGATTGTGTAGAGCTGGAACTGATGAAAGACTTTGTTTGTATTTGGGGAATTTTGAGTCCTGTTTCTGATTAATTCTGTTGCCAGCCTGGTGCAGAGTGAATTCAAGGATTTTGGTCTGAGAAGGTGGCTGGAAACTGAGTTCTTTGGGGGCTCTGGTGGAGGGGAAATAGAGGCAGGTGGCGGCCATGGTATTACAATCCTCCTGAGATATTAGTGAAGTGGAAAGAATGGTATCATATGCTGACTACATCATCTGGGTTTTTTCCCCAAATACAGAACAGAAATATTTATTGAACACTTCTGTCATGTCTTTATTATTATTGATAATTCTACCATTTCCATCCAGTAATGGACTAATACCATTGTTAGGATTCTTTTTGTTAACGCATGTACTTAAAAATATCTCCTTATTGTCCATAACTCTACTGGCCATAGATTTCTTGTTGTGTCCTTTTGCTTCCCTTATCAGTTTTCTACAGTTCCTAGCTTCTGATTTATATTCATTGCTATCAACTTCCCCTTTCTTCCAGTTGTTGTTGTTTATTATTTTTAATAGCTGCCTTCACTTTCCTTCTAAACCAGGTTGTTGGTTTTTTTAAACAAATATGATCTTCTCCTTGAATGTGGTATTGTTCAAGAACACTTGACTAAATGCCCCAAAAGCCACAATTCCCAATCACCATTCCCATTCTTCCTCCCAGGTGATTTGGCTCATAATTGTTTTCAGCTTTGTGAAAATGGCCCTTTTAAAACATGAAGTGTCTGTATCACTGGACTTGACTTTATTCTGTTTGTATATGATCGCTTGTATTGAAGTTACCATTAATGTCATGCTACTGAAACCTGATTAACAGAGAGGGGAAGTGATTTTTATTTACACTACTTAAAACATTTTGGGTTTTGGTTGCTTTTGGGTAGTAACTTATCTCAAATACACTATAAATCATTAGGATAAAAATTATCCTTGCTAAATATTCGACACCCAGTGCATCCATTAAGGAGTAAGAAAGCTCACATTCGGCATCTAAGACTTCCAGTGAGTCCTCTACCAAAACCAGGGAAGGACCGATTTGACATTCCTGATATTTCAAAGGTAGAAGTCGAGATTTTTTTTTAAAGGAAACCTTTCAGACTTCCTTTATCCATTATAAAGAAACAAACAGTTGCAAAAGGCCTCCTCCTCTCCCCCGTTTTATTGTTTGTTTGTTTGTTTTTTTGTTTTTGTTTTTTTGCAGGTCACCATTTAGATGAGCGATTTTTGCTTGGTTCTTGGCAGATAAACAGCTTTTCAGTTCACAAAACCCATCGTCGCCACCCTAACTATGACTGATTACCATCACCTCCCTCATGCCCACCTGAAAACATTGATCCTGTAGATCCAAGTGCATAGCTAGTGCTATGAGTCTAGGGAATGATTTTAGTTATATCAAAAGGACGAGTAAGGGGAGACTCCTGGAAACTGTGCCCAGTCCTCTTTGGACAGCAAATGGCTGGGGCTGAAATGGAGACCAAGCACATTGCTGGAACAATCTTTTTAAAATGGATCTAGGATCATCTCTATCCTTTAGGACTGAGAACTTGGGGTGGGACCCGACTCAGGTGAGCCCTCATAGGGAGAGAAAAGGGAAGTTATGTGGCTGCTTGAGCAAGTGTCAAATGGGCACTGAAGTAATTTAGTCTGGGTTTGTTTACAAGAAGTAGAAGTCAGACTAACAAGGCCTTAGGAGCAGGGGGCAGTGTAAACAGTTAATAATGGAATAAGACAGGAATGTGGTAGGGAAATATGTTGTGAGGTACAATTGCTAACTCAGTATGAGACACGTGGGCCCAGATGGGAATCTCCAGTTCCTTCCGCCCGGAAATTCCCTATGTTGTTGTTAATTAGCATGGAAATATTTTCCTAGCTGCAGAAAGGATTGTTGAATTGCCAGTGGGATATTAGGAGTGGTTCGTCTATCAAGTAACTCTTAATTAGGTTACTTCCCACTGCTGTTGATATGCTGGGGGATGATTGTGTGCCAAAACAAAAGGAGGGGGAAAGAGAGGAGCTGGGGAAGGAGAAGGTGGAAAGCATAGGACAAAGAGACTGGACACAGGGGAGGAGAAGACAGGGCAGGCTGAAATGAGAGGGCTGAATAAGAAAAGGCTGCTTGTGCCCCAGGACAGGGAAAAAGCAGAATGAGAAACAAAATGCAAGCTAGGTCAAAAAGGAAAACACCCAGGAAACCTAAATAGCACCAGAATTGATTGAATGCAATTACTCAAGGGAATCACTAATTCCTTGGGATCTGACTGTTTCCTACCTTGCACCTTGTCCAGTCAGTTACACCTGTGCAAAGTGAGCACAAAACGCTCAGAGTATCATAATAGTGGTGATTTACACTCACTCTACACACGTGTAAGGCAGGCTACCTTTCTTTGCTGACTGGTTCTAATATCTTCACCTGCATTGAAATGGGAGCTAAATCTGCTTTGATTAGTAATACTAACTGAAATTTTCACCATAGTTCTCTCTATATCCTTGGTGGAAGTGCAGTCAAATGTCTCTATGGTCTCTATGCTTCCTATCACAACACTACACTGAGAATGGGGGATAGGGGACATGGGCAGCTGGTGAACCCCGCCCCCCTTTGGGGAGGCTAACCCCCAGCACTGTTTGTTCCACCCAAGGCCCTAAGTCCCCACTTGCAGCCCGAGCCCTGGCCCATCCACCCACCCCAGCTGCCCTGAGCTGCCAGCTGGCCCATCCGAGCACCAGGCCCCTGGCCGACCCAAGCTGCCCCAGGCCATTGGCCCGAGCACCGAGCCAGCCCAAGCCTCCCCTGGCCACCTCAGCCCCTGGCCACTGGCTGGAGCAGAGCCTCCACTAGCTTCAGGGGAGAGGGGGAGTGAGGGCGGGGCCTCGACAACTTCTTTTCTCTCCCTTTCTAGCAATGGAAGAACACAGTCACTAAATGTAGTGTTACACAAGTGTACTAGCCCTATTTAGACTAACAACAGTGACTCCTGACCTAAACATGGGGATGGGGGTAGGGAAAGAAACACAAAGAGGACCAGGAATGAGGAAGAGATGAAAAATGTGTCTGGCAACATGAGTTAGAATAAGTCAGTAATCTAGTCACAGAGGAGAAAGAAAATTGAGCAAGTGGGTTACCTAAAAATATCAGTGCAGGCTCCCTCACAGACTGAGGGAAATGTTGCAATTCACAGAAGGTATGTTCAGGGGGTTTTAATACGAAGAAATAGCATCAGTGATACCTTATAAAGTACCAACACAATAAAATGTTATCCTGAGGTGTGGCTCAACAGAACACAACTGCCATCAGTGTCCTACGCAAGGAAAGTTGTCTGTTGAGAAGATGGATTCTGGGCACATAAGGGACCCACCCATTCCTTAGACGATAGGATGGGGCAGCTGGCTAGGGAGCAGCAGGCCCTGATACAACTCCTCAGAGAGGGGTTTGCGAGGAACCGGAGAACATGGCGTGAGGGGCTGAGCACCAGGGCCAGGAGGCAGAGCGTCAGGCCTGCTATGCCTGCAGACGAACGGCGCATTTGAAACGGGACTGTCCCTATGGGGATAGGGGCAGGGCACCGCAGCCCCAACCGGGACAAGGAGAGGTCCCGTGGGCAGGCCGCCGAGTGCGGAAACACAGGTGGCTGCCAACCTGTTGGGCCTGTGGGCAGACGGGCCACATGCGGTGGGCCTGCCCAGGCCACAGGGACCAAGAAAAGCCCAAGACAGCCTGGAGGCAGGGAACCTGCTGGGGCTGCTGGGAACGGGGCCACATAAGGAGGCACTGCCCCCTCAGGAGAACTGAGGAGAGGCTGGGAGAGGTGCCTGTGTGCCTGGAAGGGTCAAGACTGGAAGAGGCGGCGATCAGGATGGAGGGAACCCAGACCATCACAGGGGGCTGTCGCCGAGGACGAAACCCAGAGGGACTGGGCCCAGCAGGAGGCCCGGACCCAGGTCTGAGTAGAACAGGTGGCTGTGGAAACCAGACCCTAAGGGAAGAGGGCCTGGAGGACCAGGACCTACGGGCGCTGTTAGAGACCGCTGAGCTGGCCCTCAGGAAGGCCAAGTCTGGGAGATGGCCTGGGGCTGGGAGGCCACGGAGAACAAGTGGGCAGGCCTGGAAGAGCGACTCTGTAGGGGTAACCTCGGGGAGCCCAGGCCAAGACTCCCCCTGAATCCCAGGGTTGGGGGTTTTGAGGGGGGGTGTAGCAGGGTGAGCACATGCTCCAGCCCTGAAGGAAGTAAAACCATGGCTGATTGGGGGAAGTGGCGGCAGCTGGGGGGCCACACCCCAATCAGGGCCCAGCTGGCTCCATAAAGGCTTTGAGCCAAAACCTCTGGGAAAGACTCTCTCTAGCTTGGAGAGAGAGGGACCTGGCTGCAAGGGCTGAGAAAGTACCTAGGTGGGGAGCAGGGTTGGGGAAGGCCAAGGGAGCTGGGGAGCTCGGGCCTAGGAAGGCCCCAGGCTGCAGGCCTGGGAAGGCCTATTAAGTATGGGGGTTGCAGGGGCAGCCATGGGTAAGCAGAAGCAGCAGGTCCAAACCCAATCTTGCCTGTCATGCGTGGCTCATACTGCAGTCTGCCCCAAGGTGCAGGGGCTAGCTGGTGACTGGCAGGAGTCTATGACTGAGGTGAGGTAAGGATAGTGCGTGGGGGGGTTCCCCTGGGAGGGGGAGACCCAGAACTGTGGGGGTATTGCCAGGGGGCAGCACCCAAGACAAGGGTGAGCAAGACCCGGGGCAGCGAGACACTGGCCTGAAGGAGGTACTCCGGAGGCTGGATGCTAATTCCCTGACGACAACCAGCAGGAGGCGCTGCCGGGTGAGTCTGTGCCCTGTGACAGTCTGCTAAGTGAGCAACAGTCTTATAAAAGAAGCAAAGTTTACCAAAATGCTGCAAAAGCACCTTCATTTGTGGTTCCGTCAGATAATCTGTAACCATAGCATATGTAACCTGAGATGCAAAAGATTGTTGTTATGCATAGTACAGACATAACAGGAGCTGGTGTTATCAGAAGAAGCAGATAGGCAGACTGAATGAGTAGAGAAGATGAGTACAATAAAAGTTAAATGTAAGAAATATTGAATAAAATAAATGCGGAGATTCCAGGGCAAGCTTTTTTTGGGACAGGCCTTTACAAATCTTTAATGGAGTTATAAAAAGGGGATTATACCTCCCTTCCCAAAGTCCTGTTTGTCAGAAATGCCTTGATGGATCAACCTCAAACTTTATTTATTTTTTTTTTAAAAAGCATCTAACTAGAGATTGGAAATACAAAACTTCAGGTAGAAAGGATTCTTTCTGGAGGAAAACTGAAAACTAGGCTTAGAATTGCAAGTCTATACTTGATTGTATCCTTCTTCTTCTGCCTGTTATGACTCCTGCCTTTTTAGGACTAGTTTACACACAATTTTTGTTCCACTTTAACTCTATTGGTTTAAAAACCAATGTAGTTTGATTGGTTCAGCCCCCAGTATGGATGCAGTTATACCTCCTATAAAGGTGCTTATACCAATATAGCTTCTTTACAGGACTAAGCTGTACCCCATATGCATGTTTATGCATACTAGGATGTTAAACTGCTTGAACTATATCAAAATATAATCACAGCCCTAGTTGAAATAATTACATTGGGACAAAAACTGTGTAGTGCAGGCCTTAAATTGTGAGCTCTTTGCAGCAGGGACTATATCTTTGTAGGTGGAGGTACATTGCCTAGCACAAAGGGTCCCTGATCCTGATTGAGGCCTCTGGGGATACATCTATACTGCAATAAAAGACCTACAGTATGATAGTGACTGACCAAGGTCAGCTGACTCTGGCTCACTGGGCTCTGGCTGCAGGGCTATAAAATTGCACTTTAGATGTGCAGACTTGGGGTAGAGCTCGGGCACTGGAACCTTCCCTTCCCTTGCAGGGTCTTGTCTACACTGCTATTTTTAGTCCCGCAACCTGAGCTCTGTGAGGCCAAGTCAGCTGACCTGGGCTCTGAGCTTTTTATTACAGGGTAGATAAATTCTCTGGGTGTTACCATACAGTAGCCATTACATAATAATGGAAAGGGAATTACAGATGTAGCTATAGAGTCATCCTAGTACATCTATAATTAGTAGTACTAATAATGTTAATCTAAAAAGGACTTGTAAACATTAACAAATTACTAGGAGAGAAACATTAACTACATAGTCACGTGTGTTGTGTCAAGACTTTAATGACATTATTTTTTTGTCGGGGAAGTTCCTTACTATTTACTTACTCATAATACTGAAAAATGGCTGAATGGATTTTGCTTGTAAATTTTATTATATTGAACACTGTGAGGTTGTCCATCACTGTTTAAAATGGGAGCACATAACTTTACCCAATATAATGAAATGCATTATGGTACCCCACAGCTTCACAATGTTTGAGGACAACGATTGGGGCTGGTGAGAGGGAAAACAAGCCAGAGCTCACCATTGCTGGAATCAGATGCATTTTCTAAACATGGCCAAATTTGGGCTCAGTTGTATTTCTAGCAGGAGAAAATTCCAGAGACCAGGGCTTGCTCCTGAGAAGGATTTGCTTGAGCTTCACTCTAAGGCAAGAGATAGGAAGTATTTCTCAAGGACATCTCTGGTGTGGCAAGGGAGAGGAGGGGTCTTGGATAATTTAGGCTTATGTCATTTAGAACTTTGTGGATGAGAACCAATGTCTTGCATTTTACTTAGAAATGGACTGGCAGCCAGTGAGAGACTGTAAGGAAGATTTTTTGTTGTTGTTTTTTTTTTTTAAATAAACTTTCTTTTAAGAAAAAGACATGGAAAAGTTCCCATGTGTCTTAAGAGTTGTAATAACCTGTTTTGATCCATAAATTAAATTTTGTCAGACTTGACTGGGCAGCATCCCTCTAAATTGTACATGACAAACAGAGGCCTACCCATGATAAAAACCCAGACATAATGCAACAGTGTTAGTGTATGCTACCCTTAGAGTGTACAAATATCTTCTTCTGGGCTCTCCTCCAAAGGAGACCTTCACCTGTTCTTAGATTCTTGTCTTTCCCTGTCAGTGATGTGTGAAGCAGAAATATAGGCCTTTAATGAAGAAACAGGAATAGCATTATTCTTTATTAAACAGCTGTATGAAGAGAGCATTCTTTATGCCACTGAATCACAAACAAATTATATATATGCCTAGACTCTATTTTTATTTTAAAATTTTCTCCAGTTGTTTATGAGCCTGTTCTTAACTGTTAATCTATCCCTCTTCATTTGCCCTCGCTGTGCTTCAGTTTCATCATCTGTAATACGGGGATAATAAAAAGGGACCTACGTCACAGGGGTGAGGGAAACTGGATCATTAGTTTTGTGTGAAGACCTTTTGAGATCCTCATACAGGAGGTGGTAGAGAAGGGTTGCTATGTCTTTTAATTCTATTGATGCCTTTTAAAAGTTGTGTACAAGTTCCTGGGCGAGTTGCCTGGTGTTCAGTGTGCCAGGGGAGAGGCTATTCTAATGATCTGGGATCTGCAACCAATAGTTTTACTTCCTCTGTTATGGGCAGTCCTAGCTGGAACATGTGCAATTGTGTGCACTGTGAGAATGACAGTGACACCCTGCTGGAGGGTGGGACTGGCAGAGAGCTGAACCTTACCTTCAAACAGCAACAAGGCTGTGGGCAGAAGCAATGGAAGGGACTGGTTATTCCAGGCTGGGATAGACTCTGCAGCAGGAGGAGTCCTGGATAAAGTGATAACAAGGGACAGAGCAACACCACTAAAATGAAAGAATCTGCACCTGAAATAAGAATCCTGCAGAAACAAGAATCCTAGGAGAGCTGTTTGCGTGGGACTTTGGGTAAATTCACTTTAGATTGCAGAACTTGGCTAGCAGTTTCTTTGCACTGTTAATGCTAGTAGATCTATAGCCTTTTGAAAGGGGAAAGATTCAGCTGTTTATAGGCTTCACTTTTACCACATTAGTGTTTCATTTGTGTGGGACTATGGGCTAGTTCAAGTTCAGCTGTAGCTACCATCACCTAGTAGGCAGGGATTGCTACAGAGTCCTAGTGTCTTCCCTTCAATGCCCTCAAACACTGGCATCTTTGGAATTAGGGTTCAGTTCAGCCCATCTGAGAGAGGCAGTCCCAGTATCTCCTCAGCTGCACACCAAACATGTTTTCTTGACAGCCTCCAGTGCTGCTGTGTCTGTGGTTTTGTGATACCTATGGCACTTTCTTTACCTGTTCTTGGCTGTAAGTACCTCTTGGACCAAGGTAGGGGTGATAAAAGGTGAATAGAACCCAGACAATGGCATGGGCAGCACATGCACCTGCCTGATGGTCTGTGTGTGCATTAGGCAGCATGTGCTGCTCCCATTAGCTTGTTCACAATAGCTCTCTTCTGGGTATCCAGGTGGATGCCTGACATGATAGAAATGGGAAGTGCTCGTTGTCTGCCAGAGACAGAGCAACAGCAGTGTGGACTCCCCCTGGGAATTTCCTACAAGCTGCCTCATAGCAAATGCACTATGATCTAATTTAAACAAGGGTTTTGTTTAATGTGGATGACATACTCTAACACATGAAAGGTTTCCTGTCTTTGGGAGCTGGACTGCAAGAACAAGGATTGCTAGAGGTCTAGAGTGGAGTGCATTGGTAGAGCTGTTTGAGGGAATCCAAGACTAACTGAGGTAAACTGGCAAAGCTGGAATGTGTGTGTGTTTTGGTGGGTGGACCTCAAGCATCAGGACTGGAAAAGCAGAGGGTGCTGTGGGGAAGGATTGAGAGACACTAGCAGAATTTGTGTAGAGAGATAGAAATTGCTTAACCCACAACTGAAATGCAACCTCCTCTGGGGTGGCACGTAGCAGCTGTTTAACAGTGCACAGCAGCCCTACACAAACATCTGGAAAAGGAAATACTGTATAGAGCTGAAAATGCAAGGGTGAATTTTGGGAAGGTAGAATTTAATTTCCTGAGATAACCTCGGTGTCTTGGCCTGATTCTAACACCCCAGTTGTTTGTAAAATGGGATCTTAAATGCCAAAATAAAAATTAGATGGTTTGACTTGTCTCATCCATAAACTAGCAGCTCCAGCAGCGCAGTTCCTGACTCCATGCTGATACTAGGGTTCACTACTGCCTTATTGAATCATTAACACCACTCCTTGTTCCGGATATTCTTTGGAGGTCTCCCAGTATGGACTGGCCTTGACCCTGCTTGGTATGGGAGATCTGACAAAATGTTGGTTTGAGGCAGTCTGGGCATGAATGCTGTTTTTGCCATCTCACTAGCCTTCAAGAACAGAAGAATGCTCACAGTATGACATATATAGGATTCTCCTTTTCTTTTATGAAACGCCCCGAGAGTGACGCTTTCTTAATTTTGATTAGGAGAGCGCAGCTTTAGCTCCGGATCAGAGATACAGGAGAGGGCTCTGCCTTGGAGTAAGGGGAGAATGTTGAGAAGTTAGTGACTTTCCTAAGAGATTGGGCAAGGCAGGAAATTCTTGGCACTGCTTTAGAGATGAGCTTTGTGCCCTATGGCCCCCCACAAGAGACTTGCTTTAGATTCTTTCCTTTCCTTTTTTGGAAACCCAGGCAATTCATGCTGGTGACTTATCTCCTTCCATGGATTCATCTGATTATCGTTGATCAGGAAGCTTATTCTTTATGTGTATAAGGGCTGCGGAATTGGGCTCTTCCCAAGCAGACCTCAGAAAGCAGGCAAGTAATTTTGAGTCTCATTTATCTGTTGATTTTCAAGCTTTGTGGAGCTGGGGGACTCCTCCTGGAACTGTTTATTCCTTCATTAGCTAGAAATGGTGTTTGTAGCCAAGGAATGCCCTGCTTTAGGGCTCCCATAGAAGCTGGACTTTGCTTTTGGATGACTGTGACTTGTTAGAGTGTTTGTAGAGTGTGTGGGGAGGATCATTTTATTTCAGTATAAAAGCCCAATCTGAATTTGGAAGCTTATTTTAATCTCTGTGGTGGGCTGAACCAGAACTCCAGATCAAAGGGCCTTCATATATTCTGGAAGTTTGGATCTGGAGCCAAATGTAATGGCTCGGCCCATCGGTGACTGTTGTTTGTTGTTAGAGATGCTCTAAGGGAGTCTGTTCTCAAACAAACCAACCTAGGCAAGGGTACCACCATGTCCCTGGCTATTCAGCTCCTCCCTATTTCCTTTGGCACTAAAACTGGTTTAAATCTCTGTCTTCCTCCCCCTTTTCCTGCTATCAACGTTAGTATGGATATTATTACAATAGGTGTTTGCTATAAAACTAGCCGTGCTCTCTCTCCCTCTCCCTGCCCCCAAGGTTATTGAGAACATGAAACAGTATTGCTAGTCTCAAGCTGACCTTATACAAATCTCAGACATACCAGCAGGCTATTAAGTGCCTAGTTAATGCTCTGTCTGCACAGGTGTGTACTTGTTGGTGCTATAAAGTAACAAATAAGTGCTGTAGGTGCTTCACAGAAGTACATATGTGTTTTCTATATATGATGATAACATCTGAGGCAGATGCCTTCCCCAAGGAGCAAATCTAGGAAGTGGACATTTAAACAATCATATAAACTCACTAACTTTTGTAGGCAGAGTCAATGCTTCAGAATTAAGTGTTTAGGAGGGATATTTAAATATATTGCAGTGTGTGATTGTCCTGCTGCTAATAAGCTTTAGATAGAGCCTCATACATTTTATTTCTGTACAAATTCAGACACATTGAAGTCTTTGAATACACTCCACTTAAGTACTAATATCTAACATGAGTACACTATACTGTGCATACTGAACAGTGGATCACTAGTGTAATATTGGTGAACTCAACAGTACATAAATTGATAGGAGTATGATCAGGCACAAATACTCTTAAAGTCAATGGCAAAACTGCGACTGGACAGCCACAGTTAAAAATATTTGAGAATTAATAAAATATATTGAAACTAAAGAAGGAATAAAAGTCAAAACTGCATTGAGTCAGTGGTGTTATTTTCTCCAGTGGTACAAAGGACATTGCAAGGTGCAAGAATATCTCATGATTCTAGAGCTTGTTGGGAGAGTGCTGGACATGGAGTTTTATTCAGAGAACACCAAGAAAAGCCCTGTTGAGAATATAGATTACACAGAAAAATGCAAATTAATGTAATGTTAAGGTTACAGCATTAAAATTCTCCAAAGGTCAGGAAACACAATAGCTAGGCTTCCACTGGCATCAGCAACTCCACTGTCTTGTGCATTCTGTGTATGAGGAGTATATTTGAACAATCCAGTTAAACACAAAAACAGATCTGGAAAATACTCCATATAGGCAATGCATTCAAAATCATGTTGCTGTTGGAACCTCTACTTCTGCATTTCTGTCACGCTTAGTGGTGTTAACCAGGCAGCCTTGACATGGGTTTTTTTTATTTTATTTTCTTTATATTTCTTCATAATAATGCTAGTATTTAAATGGTCCCAATTTGAAGGCTCTGAAGTTCACACCCCACTGAGGCTTATAGGATGATATCCCACCTATGCTGCAGTTTTTGGCTGGTGAGAGTTCTCTTGTAGATAGTAAAATGACAACTGAATCTTCCTAATGGGAAATTTTTTTTTAAAAAACTATTTTTGCTGCATTCTACAAATTTTTTAAAAAAGATTGTGGATAGAATATCCTAAAACTATGGAATGATTTTTATTGATTTTTTTTTTGTTGTAGTTGTACATCCTTATGTTTTCCCTGACATTAAAACAGGTGCGGTTACATTGGGCTCTGCTAAAATCATGGCAGATATGCTTAGCATGCATTGAAGTGATTTTTTGGGTGCTTGCTTTTTTCCACACACTCAATTCAAAGGAAGATCCCAGCTGTCTGTCTCAGCCATCTTTCAAGCTTCATATATATTTGCTGTGGCCCTGTCTAAAGTATGATTACTTTTCTTTTTTAACATTGGAGGAAAAGTGTAGTATGTTTCATTCTTCCATAATAATTTACAAATGGCTGAAAGGGTTTTGCCCAATTGACCCTTGCTCCCTCCCAGCCACCCACCCACACACTTACACTTTTCCTGCCCTCTGCCCCAAACCCCTCACCCTTGAGCAGAAGTCAATCACTGAAAATTTCATATACATAAATAATAGTTTTATGAGCCTGTGAAGCAGGAGTTTATAGTGGAAGCTGCTTTCAACTTTAACTACAGTAGGTACTAATGACAGGCACCTTTTAATAACAAATGCAACAGCAAATAACCAGTGAGAGAGACTGCTCAGATACAGTCCCTGTTTTCCAGATGGCAATACTCTAGACTAGGTGTTTGAAGAAAAATATATTAAACTTTATCCACTCTACAAGTAGCTTGTTTTTAAATATATTTTGGTGATTTTTTTTGTTTTTTTTGCAGTCTTCTGGTCTCCTTTCTACAGTGTGTTGCAGTGGGTGTAAAGTCTATGTAGGATTTCCTCTGCTATAGGGTTTCTACCCCTGTCTGTCCATGTCTCTGTGAGACTGCCTGACACAAATCATTTACTGCTGGAATGAAGAGGAGCTTCCACATAGAAGTTGACTGGGTCAGGGCCATGAGAGTTCTGTGGCAAGAACCAGCTTCAGGCTCAGGAGTGTCTTTCCTGGGCCTCTGACTTCTTTCTCCCAAAGTATAACAACTAAATTCATGTGCTCTAGTAAAAGAGGAGATGAAGATTCAAAGAATTCTGGGCTCTGTTCAAGGCTGTGCCACTGTGTTGCTGAGACAGTGTGGGCAAATCTCTTGGTATCTCTGTGCCTCGGACTCCCTCTCCCCAATACAATATAGGGATGATAATACTGGCCTACCTTGCATGGGCCTTAATTAAGTAATGTTTGTAAAGGGTTTGGAGATAGGTGATATGGAAAGGCAAGGAACGAATTGGTTGCATTTTTATTTATTTGGTTCAGAATGTATACAACTAGACTTGTATTAAGGTCAAACGTTTCAAAAATGGCCACTGGATTTGGGTACCGCACCTTGGCCTGATTTTCAGAAGTACTCAGCACTAAAAATTCCAGCTGAAGTCTGTAATAGGGTGGCCTGCCCCCTTTAAGGATAGACTTGAGACCAGTCAGCCTAGTTCAGTTAGTCCTGCCCTGTTATACCTGTGCAGGTTGGACTTTAGAGGAAGACAGTCTGGAAGAGGGGGATTGGTGGGGGAAGCAGACCAGACACACTATCCTGCGGTAGGCAAGGAGCCTCGGTGGAGACAGGAGCCAATGAGAGACTGTAGCCTGTCTGAAACCCTGAGAGGGGAAAGTGTGTGCTAACCCGGGGGCGGTGAGAGTGAAAGCCAGAAACTTGGTCAGTGTTAGTACAGTTTGCAGCTGGGATTAGCCTGCAAAGAAGGAGGCTGGCAGCTGAGCCCAGCTGGGCTGAAGATTCAGTTGTTTTGCTATTTTCTGTTGGACTTCAAGTGAAGGACTCCGAGGGCCTGGAAGGGGTTGGACTCTGTTAGATGGATTGGCTGGAGGCCAGGTCACTCCTATGGCCAGAGAAGACTCTGGGGAAACTGAGGAAAGGCTGCTACAATACCACTTCCACCCATGATGGGGTGGGTTGGAGTGGCATCTCTGAGACAGTCAGTGGGAGCCACGTACTCAACATCTCTCAAAATCTGACCCTAAGCCTCTCCCTTTAGGGACCCAAAATTAGAGCACATTCATGAAAATATGGTTGTGTTTTTGATGAAATTCAAGATTTGTTGTCCGTTCAGTTAGATATTGACTTGGTGTTCATCTCAGCAAAAATCAAAGGGCCAAATTCAGCTGAAAGGCCTGGGTGCATCTCCATTGAAGTCAATGGCACTATACTAGGGCTGAATCTGGCACGCTGTTTATCATAATGCTAAGTATAGCACTTTTCATCTGTAGATACCAAAGTGCTTTACAATGGAGGTTAAGCATCATTATCGCTGCCTTATGGATGGGAAAACTGAAGCACAGAGCTCAACTAGCTCAAAATCACACAAGGCGCAGCTAGGAACAGAACCCATGTGTCCTGCACCCAGCCCACTGCTTCGTCCACTAGACCATGCTGCAAGAATTAGAATATTAGGGAAATGACATGACATGTTTTTCATGAAATAAGAATTATAAGTCCTGCCCTCTTTACTCAGGGAAAAGGCCCATTGACTCCAAAGAATGCATTGCCTGTGTTGGCACTGAAAGATTTGGCCTTAAAGTAGGGAAACTGCTTTCAGTTATTTACATGAATAATCACCTGGTGTAACCTGAAACCTGGGCCATGCTGGTGTGTCTCCTAGGCTTATTTTGGGAAATCTCCCACCACTGCACTAGCACTGGTGCAACTTTATGGAAATAGTAGCAATAGTGTAGGTGGGCACTAATTTTTGAACATCATCTTACCTAACCCTGCTCAGAGGAAATCCAGATGACATGGTGGTAAAAGTTTTTGATGAGTGCTGGTACCTGGTTTTCACCACCAGAGCTGAACTGGTCCTCGTTACCACACTGTGTGAGACCCCCCAAAATGTCTAATGTTGAGAAGATCATTATTCCCTCAGCTTTTCCTTCTGCCCTCTGTATCCCTCAATACACAGCTGCAGTTGCCACCCACCGGGCCATACCTTTGAGTCCAATTGGTATGGAGAGCTACATATCCCCCATGGAGGTCACTACTGATGTTAAACATCTGGGAGTCAGAGAAGGCTTGGAGAATAGTGCTAACAGCCACTTCCTACAGAAGCTTGAGACTTCAACTGATCTGCTGCTGAGACTGATTTGGGAGCAAGTAGAGGAAATCAGAAGTGTGAGAGGGAAAAGCCCTGTAAAGTCCCATCTAGACCATCCCCACACTTACCAATGCGGGCCAGGCAGGATTGCTTGCTAACGTCCATCCTTAAGGGCTTTATCCAGTCATGCATAAGTGTCCCAAAGAACGGGGCTCACCCCGTTCCGTGAAAGACAATTCCATAGCTACACACATAATCACTGGGAGGTTTTTCCAAATATTCAAGGACTTGATCAAACCCCAAACTCCTATACAAATCCCCCAAAGTTTAGTAACTTGTTACTCTGAGCTAACATTAGCCAACAGGGAATTCCTTGGTCTGGGGCATCCTTTAAAAGTGGGAATTTTGTCAATATCCTGATGTTAGTTGTCAGGGAGTGTCCTGATCAAATGGTTCATGGAGAACAGTAACTTCATTCTCAAGCCCTGAACTCTTTGCAGAGTCCTTCAGGAAGCTGTCTAACCTTACAGTTACTAACCCAGGTGTCAGCCCCAGTTTATTCTGCAGCAGGAATGCAAAGTTTCATGGAAAGAGTTTGGAATAAAACACAGTTCAGAACTGTACTCAGCTCACATTTTTTCTTGTCTTTTCTTTTTTAACTTCAAGGTGTAAAGGAGTCAAATCCAAGCCAGCATCTGTACTTTTCCTTTTCCTTCTTTTGGTACAGTGAATTTTGTTCACTTGCTTACATACCCAAAGTTGCTGTAATGCTGCTGTGGGGAAATGGTGACTGTGGGGGACTCCTCTCTGGGTGCAGTGCAGAGGTGAAAGTCCAGCTTTTGCTGCTTTCCTTAAGACCTATGGTGTGGTGGTGGTTTGTTTTTTTTTGTTTTTTTTTGTCAGCTGCCTGTTATATCAATCACAGAGCTGGGATCTATTTATAGGTTGGGACTCGGAGTACTGTGTCCTAGTCACAAAGAGGCAGAGACGCAGAGGGGACTGTCGGCTGGTGCAGGCAGAACCAAAAGATATTTAATCCGCAATTAGAAACACCTGAGGGCAAGGGAAATTCTGTTCCAGCCCAGAGCTTCTCTCTCAACCTGCAGCATGTAAGTACTTAACTTCTACCTTTTATTGTGTTTTGGATCCAAATGTCTCCCTGTACTAATCCTTTTATCTGGGCTTAAAATTATGGCAGCATCTCAATGTGATTTAAATTTTTTTTTTCTGTTTTCACACTGTCAAAGGAAGGTCAGAGTGATCCACAAGCAGGCAAGATGATTTCAGAACTTCATGTAAATCAGTCAGTTTCACTATTTGGATGTTGGGTTTTTTTCTTAAAACAAATGAAAGTTTGAGCAGAATGGGATTTGTTTTGGGAATGGAAATAGCTTTGCTGGTGTTCTGAAAAGGCCACTGTATAATGTAACTCTGCTTTAAGGGCTTACCAAGGACAGGTGATATTTCCCCACCGCTTGTATAAAAACCACATACTTGGAAACTTCAGCACCAATTACTAAAAGAAAAAAACAACCATTCTCCCAACCACCCCCCAAAACCCCTAGTTTTGGCTCACACCTTCTCTAGCACACACACAAAAATGAAATTTTGTTTCACCAAAGGCGTTTGGCATTGAGCAGCTGATGTTTGTCTAATTTTAAAGGTCCCCAAACAATTTAATTTCGCAATAGAGGGGTGCAAGACTTTGAGAAGTCAGCACAGTGACAATCAAAGGAGGACTCCATTGTGTGAGGTATTTGCTTTAAGGTATCTAAAATGCAAAATAAAACTCATACAATTGGTGTGTATTTTGGTGTGGTTTTTGTTAAGGGAAAAAGTAGGAGAAGCTCTAATTACAAAGGTTTAAAAATGAATCTGAAACTAGGTTTTATTCATTATGTAAACATTTTTTTGGGTCAAAAAACGGAAATAATTGAAATCGTTTGTCTTGTTTCTTACTTTGGGCTCAAAGACTTGGGATTTTTGACTGTTTACTTTTAATATTTTTTTAAAAGGATAGAACAATCTTTATTACAAATGTATGTGGCTTCTTTGAAATTTCTTGCGTTTATAATGTGTCACAGGGGAAAAAAATCAAGATTACAATTTTTATTTTTGTTTTTCCAGTGTAGTACATTTTCGGTTGTATACATTGTTCCCAAAGTACACTCTGGCAACTTTTTTTAGGACAGATATTTTAACATTTTGAAAGCAACAAAAAGAACACAAAATGGTTTGGTTTGAAATAATTTGGACTGAACAAACTTCTAATGAAAATATGAACAGAACAACGGGAGAGCTGCCTTTTGATTCAAGTATCAAGTACTAAGAAATAAAGTAGATTGGTGTGGTGGGATTGAGTGTGGGAAGGTGACAAACAGGCCAGATCTCGCCGTATAAATATACATCATATAGAACTGTGGCTTTTTATTCAATGCAAATTTTACCATTCCCAAAGTCTTTGACTTCCTTTTTTTGTTTTCTTTTGGAACTTATTCCAAATTGTTACTTGCAAAGATTTAAACAGTCCATGTAATGACTGAAGCTAACGAATTGGAATTGTAGAGGCACAGCTTGCAGGATAACACTGATAAACATGTTGATTTTCCATAGGTTAGTAACGTTTAAAATAATTGCAACTCAAAGCTTCCTCCAAAAAAGCAAATCAAATAGAATTCTCAACTTGACAATGCTCAGTATAGAAAGCTTAGTTCTGACTGGTAAGATTTTTTCACTTTCTGTTGCTCTTTAATGTATTTTTTTTAATGTTTGTTTGGCACAGTATTACATTTATTGTTTCTCTGTTTATTTCCCTTTATAGTTGAATTATTCAAATGAGAGCAGGTTATTCTAAAATGTATTGAAGAAATCAAAATTGTTTTAGTTAAATAAAGAAGGTACTGTACAACTAGTTTTAGATCCTCTTAAAAATTTAAAATTAAAAAAGCAACCTCTTTCTCCACCATGCACGCAGCAAAAATCCAACATGCCTACATTCAGACATGACTGCAAATATCCATGATTAAACACTTCTGCAGAGATCCCAACATTCCTGAGCAAGTATTCCCAATAAACCCTCTATCTCTTTAGTCTTAAGGATTTTTGGAATATTTCTTGGCTGTGTCCATGAAACTGCTGGACTTTACTCCCTTTTTCGCTACAGTGGATCTTTTCTTGTACAATCTGCAGATTCTTTGTTTTGTTCTTGCATTTGGAAAAATTATCAAGTGCCTGCTGCTGTATAGCTTGTAGATCAATAGATTATGGGACATCTTTCTCTTTTATCTCTATGCATGGTTAGATAAATGATTGGAAAAAACTTTGATGCATTGTGTGGAAGAATGCAGCCTGTTATCATTTAGTTTCTGCTTCGCTAACAATTAATGTTATGTGGACTAAGCACCCATTAACCTCATCTCCTCCAAACTGATTCCTTAAATGTAATTTGTCATGGGCCTGTTTGTGATTTTTGAGGAATGAAAAATCTTGCTCATTACACCCTTTTCTGTTCATTTGACTGCAAAGTAATTGACACATACATTCTCTTTTTTGTTGTTGTGAAAAAATACTTCCTGGGAATTTTGAATAAACCTGTGCTAAACCGGCTGTACAGGTGTCTGAAATGCAGCATACCAGGTGTATACCTGTAAATCTCTGCAAATTGGGAATAAACACCTGGGGGGAAACACTGTCCTTACTAAAACAATTCTACGCTGTTAGGGTCCTTCCTAATAACCCCCTGCCCAAAAGTCAGCAGCCAGTTAATAATTATTATGGAGCTATCTTTCTCTCCTTTTCTCTCTTCACCTGTACATCTGTCCAGCTATTTCTGATCCCTCTATTTTTACATTTCATTATGCTCATGTTTGCTCTCTCACTCGTTCTTTTTCTTTCCTGAAAACACATTTCTATCTGGCACAGAAAATAAACTCAGATTGCGGGTAGTTATGTTAATCTAATTCAATCCTCTGTGGGTTAGGAGTGAAATTCTAATAGTGGAGCTGTTGAGGGCTTTTTTGTTAATGGCTTGGGGATTACATTGAGTTAAAGGCTCATTTCCTAATCAAACAGAGAGGGAGAGAGTGACTCCGAATATTTATGAGTCTCCCAGCGCGAGTTAAACATTGAACTCCAAAGCAGGATTTCAGTGCCACAGAAAGAGTTAAAACCCCTTAGGGCTGCTATGGAAAAAAAAAATGAAATCAGTTAAGCCATCAGCATTTTCAACTGCTGTACAACTTCAGTTCTGTAAGAAAAAATAATCATCTCACAAAGCTAAAATGGAAACTGTAGCAAGCTATTTAAAACAAAGTCAAGTGATGCTTCAGAACAGCTCTCTTGTAGGTAGGCAAGATATATGGAATGCATGCAGAGGCCTAATAGAAACTCCAAATAAATTCTCCACTAACGTATAGTTGGGTGGGGGGCCACATGTTTGTGAGAAGAGGAAACTTTTATCCGTTTCTAGAAGACTCGATTTAATGTTTTAATGGATTAGTTTTGGTCCCGTTTGTCTCATCGAGAACCCTTTTTGTTTTTTAAAAATGTGGATTGGTAAGCTCCTAAATTGTGCTGCCTCTGTAGACAGATTTGTTAGTGGGCCATATTTGACTCTTCAGGTTAGCAGGAGTCTTGGGTCAAATAGTATAGTTAAGAAATCAGAATCGCGGCCACAAGGACAAATCAATGTTTTGGTGATGGGTTCAGTACAAATGCTTAGATAGAGCCTCGTCCCTCTGAAGACAATAGGTGTTCTGATTGACTTCCGTGGGGTAGGACCCAACCCTATTTTGCTAAGTGTTGGTGTGTTGGAAAATAGGACAGAAGGGCACTGGCCTAGGTTGGGTGTGAAAACCAAACCTGCAAAGACTGAAGTGTAAGAAATGAGCTGGTGCTGTGAAAGTCTCTCTGCTCCCTTCGGCAGGGGTCTTTTAGTGTAGCAGGTGTGCTTCTTGGCTCTGACTACCAAATCACTTCTTCTCCGTGTGCCTCAGTTTCCCTAGCTGTAAAATAGGAATAATGATGCTGATCCATAATCTGAGATAGGTAGATGAAAAACTTTATCTAAACGTTCATCCTATGACAAGCAGATCGATATTGAGCTGCGTTCAGCCCTGATATAACTCTGTTGACCTCAGTGGCATTGTGCATGAGGTCTGAATTTGTCCTATTGTTTTTTGTTAAGATGAACCTCCAGCTTTATTAATCCAAGAGGTAAATATTTACTAAGGTGAAACCCGTGTCAGTATTTATCGTAAGTAACAATAAATCTTGAAGTTCATCCAAACGCTGCATTGATACATGTATTGTTTTATATATAATATATGTTCTGAATATATATATAACAATCATTCTCTTTGCCTTCTCCTGTGCCCTCCATAGTAATGGCACCCAGGGCAGATCTACAGCAAAGTATTCCCTTCACAGCTTTGAGGCTGATTTCTGTGGCCAAACTGCACCCGGTAAAGTCTTAAATTTTCTTCTGTTCTCCCCATCACAGAACCCTTGCTTCTTGGCTGGTGCAGGAAGAGCTTCCCCTCCTGTTTCAATCTATTTTAATCCCTGCCTGGCAGTGTCTGTAAATGCAGGGGTTTACCATGGTGTCCTTTAACCAAAAATTTCTCTTCCTTTCTCCCTACACTGCTGTGCAGCACTCTGTGGATGGCTTTCTGCCCTCCACCCCAGAGGTGGCTGCATTTCAGTGAAGCTGTGTATGTGTACATTTTGTGAAGAATTTAGAAATATGTATTGCCTTTCATCCTGAAGTGCTTCACAAAATACATACACAGCTCAACTGAAACCTTTACAGAACACACAGTGGTAGGGTACGTATGCCATATGTTACAGACTATTTTAAGAAAAATTATTGGGACTGGTTTTTATCTCTCCGCCTGTAAAGCCAAGTACTGTATTGCCATGAATCCAACTGCACAGGATTAAGAGGAAGCCATAACAATTGGAAAATGTCACAGTTGAACAGTCTGAAATCTCAAGATCTAGACGAAAGCACTGAGTGTCCCACTGGGAATTTCCCCTTTCAGTGGGATACCACTCCTGTTTGGTTAAACATCATCCTCTGGATGCAGAACAGAAGATGCCTAACCAGGGTCTAAGTCTCACATGTATCAGAGGGAAGTTTAATTGGCTCTTTATTTTCATTCATTAGAGGAGCCACTGCCATTTCCCTTCCCTTTACCATTTGCCCAGCAGTTGTGAGTTACAGCCTAGGTGTTTCACTGAGGGGTCATGTGATGCTCACAAAGCCAGGAGAGTGATGTTCATGGTGAGAAGAATTTCACCAGCATTAGGGCCTGGACAGATTACCTAGCTCAGCAAGCCAGCCTCCCCTTTTTGTTTGATCGCAATCCTCATTTCCTGCTTTGTCAACAAAAACCCTCAGTCCTCTCCTTCTCCAGATATGAATACACTTGACTCTTGAACTCCTTTTACTCTAGTTGCATTTCTGTGTAGCTTTATGTTGCACTTTTGCTCCCCTTCTTGGAGATTAGATTCGTACCCAAGTTTCCTTCCAGTTTCTCCCTTGTTGGAGTGTGCTCCTATAGTCCAATGCCCTTAACCAGGACCTCCTGAGTTCTAATCATACCTCTAATACTGGTTTCAGAGTAACAGCCGTGTTAGTCTGTATTCGCAAAAAGAAAAGGAGTACTTGTGGCACCTTAGAGACTAACCAATTTATTTGAGCATGAGCTTTCGTGAGCTACAGCTCATACTGTCTCCCTGTACTGCCTGTGTCGAGTCCTTTCACTTCTGAGCTTTAGTTTGCCCATCTATAACATGGGATTAATACTCTTCTGCCTCCCAGGAAGGCCGTAAGGATGAACAAGGGCTTTGGAGGTGTAAAGCCCCATAGAAATGCTCAGCATTGTTGTTATACTCTGAGTTCTCCAGTGTGTTTTGCCTATTGTAACCGTTATCCCGTTTTGTGCCATGCAGAACACATCCTTTTTCCTCTCTGCCTGACCTTTTTTCCCTTCCCACCTCCTCCCTTTCCACCTGGCAGTAAACCTCAATTTTGGATCTTTCTTTTTGAAGTGGCCCTGGTGCTGTGGCTCGCTGTAATGCTCACCTACTCCAGCTGTTGCTCCTGATGTCTCCTTTTATGAAATGTCAGCAGGAACTTTGGGAGTGTATTCATCCCTCCTGATGTCAAAGCAGCAGTCAGGCATAGGAAGGCTCTGAAACTGGTTTCTCTGAAGAGGTTAAATGATAGCAAATAAGGGCTCAGGCATCTCCTAAGGAATAAGGACTGTCTGAGAGAATTGATTACTTTGGCTTATTGATCCTTCAGGAAGTAGTTGGCACTGAAGTGACAGTGCTGTTCTTATCACTTTAGGGGATTCTGTACCAAAACCATCCTTCTCTTTGCTGAGGTCAGTGAGGAGAAAGTGCTACTCTTCTACTGGCTCTCCCTAGATGTATGCCATCCTGGGCAGCCACACGCTTTGTTTCTTGTCTCTCTTTTTGTGAAGAAGCTCACAGGTGAAATGCGAGTGCTTATAAAGTGAAGGGCGGAGAGCAGGGCATAGCAAATGGATGGGCTGTGAAAGCATCTCTCCCACAGATTTGCTGAAGCATCTCAGTCCTAGCTTGCACACGGCACTGCTGGTGTGCTCCCGTTTTGACTTGCAGCCACCCCAGATACTCCTCCACCCAAATGACTTTCATTTGCAACCTAACACAAGAGCTGGATTCTTGTCTTCAGAGTTGAAAGGCCAGCCCACTGATCATTGCGCCCCTTTCTCCTCTGTTCCCTCTCCCGTGCATGTACATGCACTGTCAACTTGTACCCCCTTTATTTCCGAATGTTCTCCTAGGGTTATAAAGAAACTCACTCAGGTCTCACACAACTGCCTGTAGCTAGATTGGAAGGTTGTATGTGCTATCTGCAAAGACCCTGACTCTTGCAGAATCCTCTCCAAAACCAGAGGGTGCTTTAATCTAAAGTAAAGTGTTTTTGTACGCTATCATACCAGCTGCTCACTATACACTTTAAAAAAATCAATGTAATTGCCCTATATATTATGTCTCTGTATTTCGCTGTACAGTGTTGCCAGTTCTTCGATGTTATTGCAATATTGGATGTTTTACTTAAAACCTCAGCTCCTGGAGACTAGTGATTATGGGAAAATCTGTTTTCGTTTTTTAAAAAAAGTTGCTAGCATCATTGTTGCAGAGAAAAGCTTGAAAACATGTTGCCCTCTGATTTTTGGGCCTTTAAGGTTCAAAACAAAAC
This sequence comes from Eretmochelys imbricata, assembly GCF_965152235.1. Taxonomy (NCBI): domain Eukaryota; kingdom Metazoa; phylum Chordata; order Testudines; family Cheloniidae; genus Eretmochelys; species Eretmochelys imbricata. The sequence goes on from NC_135577.1 coordinate 91,401,542, forward strand.
AACCTAACATCTATTTAAAAAAATCTCTTGCCAATCTTGTGACTTTTGGTGGGGGAGGCAGCGGCTCATGATATTTGAATGTTTGAAACTGGCAGTACTGCGTTTCCTAGAGCACACAGTACTGTACCATGGTTATAACGTTAAGAAATGAATGAAAAACACTGCTCAATCCCATGTTGTGTTCTGCCCCTGCTCATTCCTTTGTATTTGTAAAGATTCCCACCTTGTGGCTGAGGCCATTGGTACAAGCCACAACGATTGATGTCGTCCTGTTTTTATTTATTCATTTAGATCAGGATCAGGGTCCTATTGCCCTGGGGACTGCACAAAGCCATAATAAAAGATGGAGTTGAGGGTCTTACATTCTGATTTTAAGAGGAGACACAACCAGAGGGTACAATAAACAAAGTGAGGGAACAAGAGAAGGTGGATGAGGGGAACAGTGAAAGGAAGACATGGCTATGTAGAATCACCTAGTTATTTTATTTCTAGTTCCTTTAGCGCCTCTGCTCTTTCTGCTAAACAAAGTGCTTTCCATGTTCTCTGTGTCCTTGTCCTGAGCTCTTACATGTGCCAACCCTGTTTTCCTATGCTACAGTGCTGCCTTTCCCCTTATTAACATCTCTGGGAGAGTAGTACATTGGTCATCACTTCGTATGCTAATAGCTGAATTACATGCATGTGTGATGTGCTGTTACACAGAGTTGCAACACATTAATCCTAGGGCAAAGCCTTATCTTTGTACTGGATTTTTTTTTTAAATACTGGTATAGTTCAAGCAGTGTACCTGCATCAGTGAACTCTTAGTATAGATGTGCTGCAACAGTATAAACAGTACAGGGCCCCAGAGTGGGAATGGGGTGATGGTTATGCACAGACTGAGTATACTTAAGCTGAGTATACTTGTTCTTTCTCTGTCTTCCCCTTCTCCCCCACAACAGCGTGGGCTGAATCTAGATTGGCTGTTGCGAAGGTGTCTGGAGGGCACATGTATCCTGGGGCCCCATGTTAACCATTTACAGGAATGGCTCAGAAGCATGAAGATGGTATGTTATAGCATTTTCTGCTATCTGTACCCATGTACAGATTACATAGCAGCCATGGGCTTCAGTCAGTGAAAAATGTCCCACTTCCATATTGCACAGGCCCACAGAAGGTTTGAAATTGAGGATTCAGTCACTTGATGGGTTTTCATCTTGTGGTCAAGGTGTATCGCTTTGCTGAATCACGCATCAGTGGAGTAATGTTGAATTAGCTGTGAACTACACTGTGTCAGCCAAGTGAACACCTATCCCTGAGAGGATCTTTATTCCCTGTAGCTTCAAGCATTACCTTCTGTTGCATGTTTCCTGCATGCAGGTGAGGGAGGGTGAAGCATAAAGATGTTCCTTTTAGCTGTAGCCCAGCCCAAGGCTCCTTTCAACATGGAGGGGAAGCAGGGTTCAGGGAGGGCAGATGAGCACAAGAGGTTCCACTCTTAAGAAAGGGAGCCTAAGCAGGAGAGAATTTGAAGGCCATGAACATTCACAGAATAAGTGTTCACAGGAAGCAACCTCTCATCCCACACCATTAGCATTTAGTGACTGTCTGTGTTGTAGATAGTAGCTCAGGGTCATGTGGTTTCCTCTTCCCCAGTGTAGCCAGCTGCCTTATTGCTATTAGCCTGTGTAAACTCAGAAGCTGAGCTCCTGCTCTTTTGCTGCTTACCATACATATCCTGTAAAACAGGAGTGTCTTGGGGCAGCTGAAAAAATTTACCTTCACAACCAAGGATTCAGCTGTGTGGTAAGAAGGTACCACTTCTAGACTCCTCTTGGGGGTTGGAGTAGGATGGGGACGGGATACCTGTTCTGTTCCCTCTGGGGGATGGGGAAGACTGGTGGTGCTTCTGTGGCTTTGAGGGGCAGCCAGGGTAGCGAGAGCATCTTTATGTATGTGAAGGTCCCTCTCCTCTCCCTTCTAGGGCAGGGCAGTCGGGATTGTGTTTTCCATGCTGTTCCCAGCCCCTGAAAGTGTCACTCCTCTAAAATGACATTGCTGAGGCTACAGCGTGGATCAGGTATCAGTGAGCCAACTTTCAAGTGGTCCATCTGGGAGGGCCATCACAGACCTGCTGCTCTGCGTAGCAGGGTATGGGGAGTTTTCCCAAATACTTGAGCACCTAATTCTGCTCCAGCCCTTGCCTTTCTTTGCTCTCATCCCCTGCTGAGTATGTGCATCAATAGCCCAACCTCAGGCACTGACCGAGCTCTTCATCTTCAAATTGCTTTACAGACAGTAAGGGCTGAATGGCCCCCTTCTCTCCTCTGCCTGGAGGGATGACGGTGGTAAGTGTCAACAGAATAGTGTACCCCCTCTGACTGCCTGGGACACCAGGGGAACTTCACTGGGTCTTCCCTCTGTGTTCTTTTGTAGAAGGGGCTAGAAACCAGCTGTCCTCCCTGGTTGATGCTGCATATTTCTGCTTGGGAGTTAATGCTGCTTTCCCAAGGGTTGCTTACTGCATAGCTCTAGGGTAGACTTTGGCCAATGGCAGCATGGCTTCTGAAGGAGGAGCTGGGTAGGACTAGATTTGCCCAAGGTAAGAGAAAGGTTAGATGAGGGCTACTCCAATCTCCCAGGCTTTTCTGTTTGGGTTATGAAGCTCAGGCCTCCGGTTCTGTTCTGGACCTTGACTACTGAGACAAGCCACAAATCCAGCTATAAGCACTGTGAGGCCAGGCTTTAAAATGGGCCTATTAGAAGTGCATGCTTAAAACAAATTAGTTTCTCCAGTGACGCACTGTGGATGCATAGTTGTTCACTTCTCATACAAGTGCAATTGCAAGCACGAATGCTGTTTTTGTCTGTGCAAACAGATGCCCTTATGAATTTTACAGGTATAGTTTTAAAGGCCTTTTTGAAAACTGGGCCCTGTAAAACACTGAAATAACTATGGAAAATAAATACATTTAATTTTATTGTCACAAAGTCTAATGCTAAAAACTAAAAATTCCACCAAGTAGATGAGGCCCCTGTAAAAAGGTGACCCGTTCACAATGCTCTCTATGCAAAATGCAGTGGTAATTGGGAAGAGTTTAGTGTCTTGGTGCTTAGTGCTGTGTGCTCTGTAAGTAGCTTAAGAGCACATTGTGGGAATAAGGCACCTCCTGAACTACTACTTTAACATGGTCTTCCTCAAAAGATCCTGGGGCAAGAAAAGGAGATTGGATGGGTCCAGAGTCTGAACTCTCCATTGATGCCTAGGCTGGGCGGCAGTCAGGAACAGCTAATTTCATTAGAAAAGAAAAATAACACTTTCAGAATGATTTGACTCCCCCTCCCCCCTTGGTGGTCCTTGATTGATTGTTACACTTACCTTGTATCTTGTTTCAAATTTAGATTTCAAGTTCTGTAGGGCAGGGACATTCTCTCCCCTTGTGTGTCTGTACAGTGCTTAGCACATCTGGGCCCTGATCCTGACTGGAATAAAAAGCTGAATCTCTAATGGTGTGTGATCTCCTCAAAGACCTGACACACTCCTGGCAGGTCAGGAGTGGTAGGGAGCCACACTACTATTTATACTCCATGCCAAGCCACAAACAGCACTGTCTCCCTTTTTCTGAGCCCAGCTGAAATGTCAGGTAAATGTGAATGCTGATTTGCTGTTGTACAAACACACATTTTTTAAAAGAGAAGATGTTCTACAGGCATCTCTTAAAATGCAGCCAAGTGGGAGTTTGTGCTGCTGCTTTCCTGCTCATCTGGGAGCCCCTGCATCTCTGTTAAAAGCACATTTCTGAGAAGAGAAGCCAAGCTGCTAATTTGTCAGTAGGACCTTATTTCTGGAATGCAGCGGTATTTCACCAGTGGAGGAGCTGTCCTGGAAACTTACAAGACAAGGTCAGCTTCCTTCTTGTCTTGCTTGTATCTGTAGTGTTGTACCAATGCTGGATAACCTGCCCCCAAATAGCAAAGTTGAGGCACGAGCAGGTGGCACTAGACTGGATGATAACCTGCCCCCTTAAAACATCTGACCACCTTGACCAGGTGTCGTTGAAGCTATTGATTGTAGGAGCAGTGAGTAAAAGAAGCCTGTACATGTTTCCAGTGGAAATATGGTGGGGACCCTGCTACCACATAAACACACGCATGTCTGTGGGTGCGGGCAAAGGTGAGAGTGAGACCTAGAGGGGCTGGAGTAGCTGCTGCAGGGCCTGGGACTGGGTCGGGGAACAGCGAGAGAACCTAGAGGAGCTGGAACATGCCTGCAACTAGGACCCCTGGAGCCCTCCTTCCTAGCCTGGAGCCGCCGCCCAACTTTCTCCTCCCCCCCCTGCCAAGTCTCAGTACCTGTCCCTTCCCCACAAGTGAAGACATGGTGGCCCAGACTTCACCTTGGGCTGTACAAGCCTGCCCAAAACCTGAGCCCATGCTCCCATTCCTAGCCCATGATACTGAGGACTATGGGGCCCCAATCCCAGTTTGAGGCCTTTGGGTGCTACCATAATATAAATATTAACTATTATAATAATAATAATAATAAGAGGAAAAGAAGTGATCCTGGACGGATGAGAGAAGTTGTGGCACAGAGAGGCAGGGTTATGGAATTAACTGATTTACAACTACGGTCCTGTGATAAAGGTGACTTTAGTCTTATAACTAAAAGGAAAAAGTCTTTATTTTTTTTTTTATTTTTTAGTGGTAAAGTCTCATTGACCACTGGTACATGTTCTGAAAAGTTTGAGTAAACAGAGCAGAACTTTTTAAAATATTTAATCTATTTTGCAGAGTTTCACCAGCCCAATGACATCACAAAACTCAAAACATGGATGAATTTTACTGACCAGTCTCAGTGTTTTTTTTGTTTTTTTGTTTTTTTTAAATCCATGTGCTGCACAGCATTTAGCACTGTGATAGCCAAGTGCTTTAGAAATGCTGATAGATTAGACAGATATTCTCATTGGCATAAACAGGCAATTTTCCAGGGCAGAGATAGTGAAATATTTAAGAAATTGCCATTCTATGAAAACTAGCTGATGGAAAAATAAAGAGATGATGGATAATATATTCTCCAACAGCCCTTGTTGTAGGTGAATCCTTTAACTGACCGAAGCAAAGATACTGTGTGGCTTGTACACATCGCACTCTTTCAGATGACTGCTTTCTACAACAATTTCAAAGTGGCAAAATGAATATAAAGTCATAGGGTTTGTTTTCTCCGCCCCCCCAGGCCAGAAGGGCCACTGTGGTACTCTAGGCTGGCCTCTGCCATCACACAGGCCATAGAATTCATCCAGTAATTCCTGTATAACTTCTGGTTGTGCTAGAGCATATCTTCTAAAAAGACATTTCATTTTGATTTGAAGACTACGTGGGTATGCCTACACTTTGAGCTGAGGGTGTGATTCCCAGCTCGAGGTGGCATACTCATACTACCTCTCATTAAGCTGGCATGCTGGGTCTTGGATGGTACGTACTCAGGGCAGCTAGCATGTCCCGCCACTTGTGCTGTCATGGCTATATACTATTTTTAGCACGCTAGTGTAATGAGAGCTAGCTTGGTGATGTCTCCTTAAGCCAGGAATCACATCCCCAGATCAAAGTGCAGATATGCCTCAAATGATGGAAATTCCAGCATGCCCGTAGGGAAATTGTTCCAGTGGTTAATTACCCTCCCTATAAAATTTGCACCTTAGTTCTAGTCTCAGATTTGTCTAGTTTCAGCTACAAGTTATAGGGTCTTGTGCCTTTTTCTGTTAAAGTGCCCTCTACTATCAGCAATCTTTCCCCCATGTAGGTACTTATAGGCTATGATCAAATCACCTCTTAAACTGCTCTTTGATTAAGCTCAATTGATTGAGCTTCTTAAATCTCTCACTGCACGGTGTTGGTTTCCAGCTAGTGTTGGTGTGGTAAATGCCACTCATTCCATTTAATCCAATAATCTAGTGACCCCTCCATCTCTTTCATCTAAACTGTGTCTTCAGTTACTTGTACAAAAGAAGAAAAAATGTTTTAAAAAAGGGAAATATCCCAAATAAGACCTTGTTTAAGAAACCAATTGAGGTGACTAACTGGCAACAGTTCAGTGGCAAATCACATACTTTATAAAAGCTAAGGTCTTAAAAGCAAGGAAGTAGAGATAAGGACATTATACATTTTGCGCTGCCTATATAAATAACATATGCACATTATTCACACCAAGTAAAAAGAAATGCATATTAAACTACAACAGAACAACCTAACTCTGACCCTGAAAATGTGATTCTTTCATCAGTAAACTCAAAACATAAATCCTACACAAAGCCCTTCTGGAAAAAGAAACACAAACATTACAGGCCAGATTGCAGCTTTAAGCATTGCCCTGGATATAGGGGCAGTGCATAGCTGGGTAGCCTCAGGAAGAGCCCTGGGGAATAATTGTGACTCACAACTACTGGTTTCAGAGTAACAGCCGTGTTAGTCTGTATTCACAAAAAGAAAAGGAGTACTTGTGGCACCTCAGAGACTAACCAATTTATTTGAGCATAAGCTTTCGTGAGCTCACGAAAGCTTATGCTCAAATAAATTGGTTAGTCTCTAAGGTGCCACAAGTACTCCTTTTCTTTTTTCACAACTACTGTGCTCCCCTCCTTCTCCCAGTGAGGGAGAATTGGGAGGTAAGTTACTTGGCTCCATCTCACAGTGCAGCTTGCTTGCTTTCTTCTCCTGTGCCTGGTCAACTCTTGCAGCACACCTGTGTATGTATGGAAAGTTCAGCAGGGGGTGGGGGGCAGGGGAAAGAGCTCCACTTCCTCCTCATCCACTTGCTCACAAGAAATGGATTTTTGGCCATTCAGCTTCTGCTTGTACCCTCCACCTTGCATACCAGCTGTGATGCAAGCTACTGTCCTGTTGCCATGCAGGAGCAGTATATATGGGTGGGTGGGGGAGATTACTCCCCTTGGTAGTGTATTAGGGCCAGTCAAAAACCAACTGTGTGTGTGTGTGTGTGTGCGCATCCATTAATGACATCTATTGATCAATCTCCAATGCAGGTGCACTTACATTCATAATTTTATCATAAGTTGACACTTATTCCTCTTTTTATTAAATTACAGTTCATTAAAAGAACAATTGTAAATATTCTACTAAAAAAAAATCAGTCAGCTGATAAACACATTGAACTGATGTTTCCCATTTAACCACATCCTTTAAAAGAAAATACTTAGATCCTGAAATGAAAATAGCCAGAATAATACATGTAAATGACCTGCATGCGTCAGACATACGGCTGTTGTGATGGAATAGGTCTTTCTTTGAATAACACGGTTCTGTTTATGATGTGTGCTGTGTAATACTTATGGAAGCTGATTTTCAGCTGGTATATGTCAGTGTAGCTATGCCAAATTACAGCAATTTAGGATCTGGCCCTTTATTTCCTTGCTTTTAAGTGCTTGGGTTTTGTACACGATATAGATAACTACATTGGTGTCAACTGTAACTGTTTAATGTTTTTTTCTATCTTTTGGAATATACATATGTGTAGGGGAAACATTCTAATAACTGATGTATAGGTGGAAAGCAGTAAAGGTCTAATGGTAGGCAATAACAGTGAGCAGCAAATAGGATCTGAGTTGGCACAGTGGCATGACACCCAAAAAAATGAGAGAGAGAATTTTAGTCTTTGAATGGGATTTGTTTGTGCACACAGAAGCAGCACCTCATGGAGCCAGTGAGGTAGAATACTCCCTCTCCGTACAGCTCTGATAAGACTGCCAGTCTTTGCACTGCAATGGCAAAAAGATAGAGGAATCTTGGAGGGTAGTTAAAGAACAAAAATTGTAAGAGAGCTGGAGGGATTGCTCTATGAGGGAAAGATCAAAAGCATTAAATATGTAGAGTCTGGCTAAATGATGACTAAGGGGGAAATGTGAAAACTACCTATAGCGGTTTGAAGGATATTAGTGCTGGAGCTGAGCAAACAGTGGGGGGAAACAGTCTGTGAATTTGAAAGAGATTTTCAGCTCAACTGTGTTTGCAACCCTTTTATGATCATGTTCTGCCAAGATTTTCACACTCAAGCTTTACTGAATGAATTCTCACAAAAGATATTAAGCATTTGAGCTAAAAAATGTGTAAAAGTGAACTTTTAAATGTAGATTCAGTTTTAAAGTTTGCATTGTGTTTAGTTACATAAGTCACCTAACGGGGTCTAGGTTAGTTTCATGAGTCACATGGTGAAAGAAACAATAGAGCACAAATTACTGCTCTGATAGTTAAATATACAATTTGAAAATTGTGCTCTTGGTTAGTTGCATATGTGTTGTGGTAGTGGTTTTGTTGCAGGGTTGAATATCTTATGTAACTGACCAACACAGTGTGAGTTGCAAATATTTGCAGTCAAATTTTCACAAACCACCCAAAACCAAGAATGACTGAAGAAATTCACTAATACTTTAGCATAACAAATAAACAGGTGGCAATAGTCTGTTCTGTTGCTGACAGGATGTTTTTTAATGAGTGTGATTTGTATGTTACTCTGTTACTTTTATAGACTTTTTTTTTTATTTTTATCCACTGTCAAAGTGACTAGAACCTAGAGCAAGCACTTTCTATGTATAATGATATTGCTATAGATGGTCTATGAGATGGGGTGTGTGTGTGTGAGTGAAATAAATGGAACAACTTCACAATCTGTTCATGGACAATTCACAAAACAACATAGGAGAAATTATTTGTCACATTATTCTTTTAGCTTTAACAACAGAACAGTTGTTTATGGTCCAAAAAGCTATAATTTACAGAATTGGGATAAACTTTAAGAGAAGGAAAATTCAGGCTGAATACTAGGAAAAATTTCTTACTAGTGGTGAAGTAATATCCAGGTAGAAGCTCCATTGTCCATTTAAAATTAAATTAATTTGTTGTCCATTTAAAATTAAATTGGACAGCAAAACATTGGAAAACTAGTTATAGGGCCCAGGGCTATACTGGGTAAGTGTCGGATGGACTATATGATCTGATAGGTTGTTTCCATCTCTAACTTCAGTGACTCTATGAATTAATAAGTATTTGTATAGAAGTTAGAGATGGGAAAGGCTTGTCTGGACATTAAGTGTGTTTCCCAGTTAATACGGGATTGATGTGTGCTGTCCAGTGAGTGATAGAAATATGCACTGAGCCATATAGATGCACATTTCAAGAAAATGCATCTCTGGAGCTGACTGTGTGTGTGTGTGTGTGTGTGTCGGGGGGGGGCATGCACATACTGTACAGAGAAACTACAGGCTTTGACCTATGCAAACACACACCAAATTATAGCCTCCCATAAACAAATTAGCATGCTTAAAAGGTGAAAAGCGCTATAAAATTGTCTCCTCTGTTGTTTATAGTGTGAGTAGAGGATGCCTACATTGCAGAGGAGCTCACATTCCTCTCTCTCCCTCTCGAAATGGACGTGTGCTCCGTCCATTTCACCATTGTTCCTGCCAGCCCGGTCCCAGCAGGGGTTCCCTAATTAGCAATCTCTTCATTTCCAATCAAAGCACAAAGCGGCCCCAAAAGCCTCTCTTTATGAGGGAGCTGAGCAGCGGCTGGGGACGTGGAGTGGGATAATTGCCTTTGCCACTGGCAGCGGTAAGCAGCCTGGCTAATTCATTATTGTAATAACTTTGCTTGTCCTTGGGGAGGGGGGGTTAGGGTGGAGAGAAGTGAGCCTATTGTGAGCAGTGCTAGCTGAGGACAGGGGGAAAGGGAAGTCCAGCCAGAGTTCAGGTAGGATGGAAACAATTGGCTGGGAAGAGGAGACTATACCTGATAGGGTTTCTGTCCTCCAGCTCCTTAAGCAATCTCAGGAATTCGTTAATTTGTGGCATGATGGCCAGTACTCACTAAGATACAATGTTAACAGAACACCTATACTCTGTCCTTTGTAACATTCACAGAGACCACCACCCTAAAAAGTACACAGTGTGAGCAGGATCAGGATGCTGTGGAACCCAGTTATGATGGGAGAAAGGGTGAAGGAATGCCTCTGAGATCTGATAGAAACCTCAGATGTTTGAGACAGAACTAGAATGGCTGACCTGCCCGCCACCAGCAGTCTATGACACTAACCTAATCATGAGATTAAGTTTCTTCTCGTGTCAGGAAATCCTCCACCATGCTTCTCTAATGGACACTGGCTTGATATGCGTTACACACAGTGATGTAGTAGGGTTTTTTTTATAGTTTTTTCTAAAGTGTCTTTCACCATAATGTCTGTGATGCCTCCTGAGGCCCACAACTTTGTCTTCAGTGGAGCTGTGCCAATTTACAGTAGATACTGAGGGTCTGGCTCAGTGTGCAAAAAGCAAGCTTCAGGCACATGAAGAAATCCAGGAGGTCTAAAGCCAGCCTCATGCTGCAGGAGGCACTGTAGGCAATGGTGTAGGAATGGTGGCTGTGGGGAGCTGCCTTCTGTTGCATGAAGGACTCTTCCTCACGTGCAGCACTGCACAGTCAGTTGGGGTTGGGTTTTTGACTTCCTAATGAAGCCTTAATTAGTAGCCCCTACTGTAAACAGGACACTGGGGTTGATGGGTCAGTGGCTCGAGCAGGTATGGCAAATCCTGTCTTCCCCCTAGGCCCTCTGATCCTTCCCGTTTACTCTTCCTCTTCAGTGTAGGTGGGGTGGCCCCTCTGTGACAATGCCCAGCAATTGTGTTAGTAGCAAGGAATACACAATCTTTATTGCTTTTATGATTCCTCTTCCTACTTTCTCCCAGCTATTGTTGTTTATAGTACAGCAGTGCCTAGGGGCCCCAGTGCAGGATTGGGGCCCCATTGTTCTGGGCAATGTACAAATAGAAAGCCCCTGCCACAAAGCATGTACAATCTAAGTAGCTAAGCTATTGATTTGGGGAAAGGTGTCCCTTGGGTAGATTGGCCAAAGGTGCTGGCAAGTAAATGAATAAACATTTGGCCAATCCACCTAATAAACAGATTTTCCTGCATCAATAGTCAGCCTAGTCCTGCACGAGTTGCTAAGTATGTTTCTGGTGGGATCAGCTGGATGGGATCTGTAGCTTACACCATCTCTAACTTCTCTGTTTTAGTATGTACAATTAGCCTCTTTGAAGCTGCTTTGCCTGCAGTTCCCTCTGTTAAAACCAAAGCAATGTCCTCTCGATGAGCCTGGCTGCTCTCAAGTAAAGAGCAAAGCCCCTCTACCCTGTACTGGGACAGGGTGGAGAGGATGCTTATGGCTGAGAAGAAAATATCTGCCTTTTGATTCCTGTGACCAGTGCTCTTGTCTTGCCAGCCTGGTGCTGGGTGGGTGCTACCTAACATAGTATAGATGACCTTGTTCAGGGAGTGGGAGGTTCTGAAGGTCTTGTGGGCATTTACAATGGGCTGAGAGTGCTGTGCCATCTCCAGACTTCCCAGTACTGCTTGCTCAGTGCCATTCAATGTGCAACTCCTCTCCATCTAAGGGATTGTTACAGCTACTCATTTCCTATCCCCTCACACTCAAGCTGTCAGGACTAAAGTGTGGACCCAAAAAGAAGGATGCATTCCTAAAGAGCTGAAGCAATGATGGGAAAATTGCACCGCTCTCACTACTTAAATTATTCATGAACCACAGGAAGCTGAAGATAGATTAACAGCACGTGTTGATGAGACAAGTCAATATGGGTCCCAAATGAGCTAGAAATGAGAAGTGTCTCCATTCCTGATTCTCTAGGACCTTCCTGCTTTCTGTTGTGTCCTATCCCTTCTTTAACTGAGGTTTCATAGTGGTAGCTGTGTTAGTCTGTATCAGCAAAAACAACAAGGAGTACTTGTGGCACCTTAAATTTGTTCGTCTCTAAGGTGCCACAAATACTCCTCGTTGCTTTAACTGAGGTTGACTCTCTCAATCAGCCAGACCTTTGAAAGTATATGTGATGACACAGATGAGTGGGATAAGCATTCTCTTGTTCGAGCAAACAACTGGGAGTCCGGGCTTCTGGGTTCTGTTCTGCCACTGACTGTGTCTGACCTTGGACAAGTCAATTCCTTCTTTGTGCCTTTCTTTCTTTGTAAAATGGGGATAATCTTGACCCACCTCTCTGGAGGATTGAGGCTCAGTGGCCGTGAAGTTCTTCGGGATCCTTTGGAAGAGGAGTTAGAGGCAATGTGAGATGCAGGAAGACATTCTGGACAGAGCCCAGTGGTGCAGCCTGACTGGATGCCAGGATGTAGGAAAAACTGGCTGAAAAGTATGAACAGAACCTGTTTGGGGTCTCAAACTTCTCCCCCCCAACCCCTGCCACTTCAGTCTTCAAGCCAAAACTGTTGCATTGAAACAATCACTTGTGAAGAGGCTGGAAATCATGGCAATGGGCAGGAGAGGGAATATTAATGATCCAATTTCCAGGTGGGTTCCACTCCAAGGCCTCGCCAGGCGATGTGCATTTTTAATCATAACAAACCAGAATGAGAGGGAGTCATTTACAGTGAGGCAGTCCTGTGTCTGAAGCTGCAGAGTGTGATGTCATCTCACACTTCTGTCTGCTGCATAAAGGAGACTGTGCTCATAGGGGCTGCTGTACAGGATCTGAGATGGAGCACTTTCCAACAGGAACGTGACCGCTCCACACCGGGGCAGGCCTATGATAGAAATGACACCACAATCCAAACTGGACCATATGTCTAATAGAAACTGGATCTCTAATGGGAAAGGATCCCTGGGAAGAACCTTGGAAGAACCTTGAACCAGACTGAACCTCTGGGCAGAACCAGAGGGTCCCTTGAATTAGAGGGGAACCCCAGACAGAGTGGCCAGGGCTGAAAATTGGACCTGATCTGAAATGTGCAAAACCATGAACCAGAACAAGCCCTCCCTCAACCAGACAGTACCAAGAATCATAAGTCCTCCCTCAACAATGAATGAAACAAAATCCAGAGTGAACCAGCCCCCAAATTCCATGTCTTTCAGGAGCCCTTTCTTCATAGAATCCTAGAATATCAGGGTTGGAAGGGACCTCAGAAGGTCATCTAGTCCAACCCCCTGCTCAAAGCAGGACCAATCCCCAACTAAATCATCCCAGCCAGGGCTTTGTCAAGCCTGACCTTAAAAATCTCGAAGGAAGGAGATTCCACCACCTCCCTAGGTAACACATTCTAGTGCTTCCCTACCCTCCTAGTGAAAGTATTTTCCTAATATCCAACCTAAACCAGCCCTACTGCAACTTGAGACCATTACTCCTTGTTCTATAGTCTGCTACCACTGAGAAACAGTCTAGATCCATCTTCTTTGGAACCCCCTTTCAGGTAGTTGAAAGCTGCGATCAAATCCCCTCTCCTTCTTCTCTTCTGCAGACTAAACAATCCCATGCTCAAATAAATTGGTTAGTCTCTAAGGTGCCACAAGTACTCCTTTTCTTTTTGCGAATACAGACTAACACGGCTGTTACTCTGAAACCAGTTCTCTCAGCCTCTCCTCATAAGTCATCCTTCCAGTCCCCTAATCATTTTTGTTGCCCTCTGCTGGACTCTTTCCAATTTTTCCAGATCCTTCTTGCAGTGTGGGGCACAAAAATGGACACAGTACTCCAGATGAGGCCTCACCAATGTTAAATAGAGAGGAACGATCACGTCCCTCAATCTGCTGGCAATGCCTCTGCTTATACAGCCCAAAATGCCATTAGCCTTCTTGGCAACAAGGGCAGACTGTTGACTCATATCCAGCTTCTCATCCACTGTAACCCATAGGTCCTTTTCTGTAGAACTGCTGCCTACGCCTTCGGTCCCTAGTCTTTAGCAGTGCATGGGATTCTTCTGTCCTTAGTGCAGGACTCTGCACTTGTCTTTGTTGAACCTCATCAGATTTCTTTTCGCCGAATCCTCTCATTTGTCTAGGTCCCTCTGTATCCTATCCCTGCCCTCCAGCATATCTACCACTCCTCCCAGTTTAGTGTCATCTGCAAACTTGCTGAGGGTGCAGTCCATGCCATCCTCCAGATCGTTAATGAAGATATTGAACAAAACCAGCCCCAGGACCGACCCTTAGGGCACTCCACTTGATACCAGCTGCCAACTAGACATGGAGCCATTGATCACTACCAGTTGAGCCCGATGATCTATCCAGCTTTCTGTCCACCTTATAGTCCATTCATCCAGCCCATACTTCCACAGTATTCTTGCCAGCAAGTTAAAGGAGACCGTATCAAAAGCTTTGCTAAAATCAAGGAATAACACGTCCACGGCTTTCCCCTCCTCCACAGAGCCAGTTATCTCGTAATAGAAGGCAGTTAGATTAGTCAGGCACGACTTGCCCTTGGTGAATCCATGGTGACTGTTCCTGATCACTTTCCTCTCCTCTAAGTGTTTCAGAATTGATTCCTTGAGGACCTGCTCCATGATTTTTCCAGGGATTGAGGTGAGGCTGACTGGCCTGTAGTTCCCTGGATCCTCCTCCTTCCCTTTTTTAAAGATGGGCACTACATTAGCCTTTTTCCAATTGTTCAGGACCTCCCACAATCACCATGAGTTTTCAAAGATAATGGGCAATGGCTCTGCAATCACATCTGCCTACTCCTTTAGCACTCCCGGATGCAGCGCATCCGGCCCCATGGATTTGTGCTTGTCCAGCTTTTCTAAATAGTCCCGAACCACTTCTTTTTCCACAGAGGGCTAGTCGCCTCCTCCCCATGCTGTGCTGCCCAGTGCAGTAGTCTGGGAGCTGACCTTGTTCATGAAGGCAGAGGCAAAAAAAGCAGTGAGTACAGTAGCTTTTTCCACATCCTCTGTCACTAGGTTGCCTCCCTCATTCACTAAGGGGCCCACACTTTCCTGGACTTTCTTCTTGTTGCTAACATACCTGAAGAAACCCTTCTTGTTACTCTTAACATCTCTTGCTATCTGCAACTCCAAGTGTGATTTGGCCTTCCTGATTTCACTCCTGCATGCCTGAGCAATATTTTTATACTCCTCCCTGGTCATTTGTCCAATCTTCCACTTCTTGTAAGCTTCTTTTTTGTGTTTAAGATCAGCAAGGATTTCACTGTTAAGCCAAGCTGGCAGCCTGCCATATTTACTGTTCTTTCTACACATCAGGATGGTTTGTTCCTGTAACCTCAATAAGGATTCTTGAAAATACAGTCAGCTCTCCTGGACTCTTTTTCCCCCTCATATTATTCTCCCAGGGGATCCTGCCCATCAGTTCCCTGAGGGAGTCAAAGTCTGCTTTTCTGAAGTCCAGGGTCCGTATTCTGCTGCTCTCCTTTCTTCCTTGTGTCAGGATCCTGAACTCGACCATCTCATGGTCCCTGCCTCCCAGGTTCCCATCCACTTTTGCTTCCCCTACTAATTCTTCCCGGTTTGTGAGCAGCAGGTCAAGAAGAGCTCTGCTGGAGACCCTTGCTGAGTTCTCTGCCAGACCAGGGACCATCTTGCTGCCTTGATGTTGGTTACGCAAGGCCTTCTCAGCTTTGTCCACATAATTCCTGGAAAGTGGCTTCTCTGGTTTTCAGGGCGCACTAATTTTCAGTCTAACTGACCTACCCAGCAGGAATCTGTCTCATGACTAGTTTGTTTGACCCTTTCATTCCTAGAGGGGCAAGACTACTGAGGGAGTGTGGGAGAGCCTTTTAAGGTTCCCTCCCCCTTCCATCAGGTAACTGACCACTATTACTCTCCTTCAAGCCACAGAGGACTTGTACTGTCTTTCCTTTGGAGCCCATCTTCATGTGCTTAAGGTGGCCAGAGGGAGTTGCTGTTGGGAGACATTGGCCGTGCACTTCACAGGGCTAAGCACTCTTTCTCTTGGTGTTTTGGGGTCTGTGTGCCAGGCCAGATCTCCTGACATGCCCTTTACTTTCTGTTCCTACTGGGTTCCCATTCTGCCGTTCTGCTGGTTTCCAGGTTCCCCGCTACATGCTTTTGTATGGGCTCAATGAGCATAAGCCCCTTTGTCTCTAGGGTTAAACAGCTGGTAAGCCTTGGTCACCTGGGACTTCAGTTCAGTGGCTACGTCATTGTGTGACCACCCATCATAAGTGGGGATGGAACTTAGGCCTTTCTGTTTCAAAAGTACAGGCCTACCTCTGCAGTGAAAAAGGAATCACCTTAGCTTTACCAGTGCAGGGTTTATGATGCACTGAAATAGTGGCTGTCATTCCACCTAGCAGAGGGCAGTGGTATCACTTCCCCACACATTAAACACTTCTATAGTTCAGAGGCTTTTGTAAAAGGGAACAACCTTCCACTTCACTTCCACCAACCCACACTTCCTCAGGTAGTAACAGGCCTTAAATCACCCATCACACTGGATGCTGAAAGCTGCCACTTTGTTGCCAATTCTTCATGCCAGTGGATCCAAGGCAGGGAGGAGGGCTAATAGAGTTGTGTGTGCCCCTCATGTGACATCCCTTGCTGAGTTTGTTGCAAGGAGAAGAAAAGTGGAAGGGGTGGTTGGGTTTTGATGTTCCACTGACTCCACTTATTAGTGAGTTGATCCCAGGGAAGCAGCAGATAAGACAAGGTGGGAAGAGGTGAAGGTGATTTGAGGAGGTGAAGAGCTGCTCTTCTGGTCATCATTCCACTAAGCCACAACATGGATGGTGTTAGTGAGTGTGGTCCCTGCTGACCCAGTCAATGCCTTTTCTATGGGCTGGGGACTAGAATCCCACGCTGCTCTGCTTCCGGCACAAAAGCTGTTTCTTTAGGAAAAGGAGGTCCCTAAAGAACCCTGGTATCTGCAAAAGCAGAGCCTGGCAAAACCACATGCGCCTGCCACTGTACCAGGGAAAATACCAGCAGCTTACAGAATTTTTGCTTTTGAATAAATGTTATAGCATTCACTGGAGAGCTGCTTCCACCTGAGCAGAAAGTGAATGTGCTGAAATGGCCAGGGGCAAGGAGGTGCCCTGTAATATACCCACAGCAGCCACTGCTGCTGGTATGAGGGTTCTGGTTTGAGATGAGATGAGGGTTTATACATGCTATGTTCACGCAGCGAGTCCAGCCCTGAAAGGGGCATCCCTTCATACCCAGGGGCCATTCTTCCTCCTGCACAAAATATTTTTTGGGTTGAGGTGTTGAAAACCTAAATTGTCAAAGATTCATTTGTGTATGTGGGTGTGAGAGAGAGTGATATGGGGAGCAGGTATTAAGAGAAGACAATCTTTCCCCCTTTAACAAGTGGATCTGATGAGAGAGTGAATGAAATGAACTGTTTTGAGCCCTTGTAGCTGCCAGCCAGATGCTGCCAGATGTGATTTTTATGATCACTTTTTAAGCAAGATGGATACAGCTTGCTGAGTAGGCAGGCATTTGTAATTGTCATCCAGGCAAAACTATTTACAGCAGCTCTCTGTGTGTGTGTGTGTGTGTGTGTCTATATGCCTGTGTTTGTGCATGCTCATGTATGCCTCTATTTCCATACTCTAGCCGCCTGCCTCTGATTTAAGGGCAGGTTTTATTCCCCAGCTGCCTCAGGGCTCCTCTTTTCTGATTGCATTAAAGTCTCTGTAATTCTCCCCTCATTAATGATTGGCATATTTTTACCTCTCACTAAAGGAGCTTGGAGGCAACTCCCGAGGGGCCCTGCTCTCCAAATGAAACAATTTCATCCTGCTCCAGAAACGCATTAAAAAGGGTTTGTCAGGATCTTATCGCTAGTTAGGGAAAGCTAATCAAATTACTTCTATTTATTAGCTGCTGCAGCAATGTGTCATTCCATCAAGTACAGGTAGTGGGACAGGCTGGGACCGTGCTGAGAGCTTCCCACAGCCAGTGCTCCTGCCTTTTACCTTACAGCACCTCCTGTTGGAAGAGCAGGGACTGGAGTAGCTGTGAGCTTTGCACACTTGTGCTCCAATTTCCGACCTTACACTGCCTCTTGCTGTGCCTAGAGTAGCTGTGGGTTCCCCACAGCCAATGTTCCTGCCTCCGACCTTGCAGCGCCTTCTGCTGGGCCTGGAGTAGTTGAGAGCTTCTATTGCCAGTGCTCTTGCCTCATATCTTAGAGTGCCCCCTATTGTGGGAACTGCAAGTGGAGTAGTTGTGAGCTCCTCCCTGTCAGGTCTGCTGCACTGTTCTCTGCAGCCCTTCCCCCTCCCCCCATTACTCTCCTCTTCCAGCAGTATCTGTGAACTCCATTATAATCAGTGCTTCTGCACTGTTCCCTCTGAAGCCAGTGGGTAACTTGGCACCTGACTGACCAATTCCTGCTGCCACTGACAGTTGCTGATTCTAATTGCGATGTGGGCTGTGGGATTTGGTTTTTGTCTGCATGTTAAACTCCGTGTTAGACCAGCACTAGTCACTTATTTTATAGTTTCTCAAAAAGAAAAGGAGTACTTGTGGCACATTAGAGACTAACAAATTTATTTGAGCATAAGCTTTCATGAGCTACAGCTCACTTCGTCGGATGCATGCAGTGGAAAATACAGTAGGGGAATCTTATATACACAGAACATGAAACAATGGGTGTTACCATCACTCTCGTTCTAGTGTCCGGTCACCATAGGTGGGGAAGGTGCTGGCTCATCAACTCACACCAGCCCCTGCTCAGCCCGGGCCGCCTTCTACCTGCATCTCGTGGGCAGGCAGGCTCTGCATCAGCGGCTGCAGCTCCTGTCCCAGCCCCAGAGCAGAGGGAGCACAGCTGGATGGAGGGATCCAGTAATGTGGAACGGATCCAGTAATGGGCTGGGGGGGAGGGTGGAAGAGCAGTGAGCGATGGAGGGAGCGGGGCGAGGGGCCTTGCAGGAAGAGGTGGAGCAAGGGGAGGTTCCTGCACTCCTGCTGTAGTGTCCAGTTTTTAGACATTGACAGAGCTCTGAATGCAGAGCCCAGAACTAGAATAGCAGGGAGCGCTGCAGGTCAGGAGTGAGGGGTTTTAACAGAGCTGTGTGAACAGGAATAGCAGAGGATACCATGTCGCAAACCCCTAGCATTCAAAACCCAAGAGTTAGGCCTTGAAATATTACAAGTGGTGTAAAAATCATGAGATTGTCTTCTGCCTTTTTGCACCATTAGGTATCAAATTTTCAATTTTTTTCTCTGCAACCAGGAAGTCTAGAAAATTGTTTATTTAAAGTATTAAAGCAGAGAATCTTGGATAATTGCCTGAGTCCAGGAGCGAGCATTTTACGAAACCCTTAAAGTATTGCTAGGCTTATGATGAAATCGCAGGAGTTGGCCACACTGAGGATGCCAAAGATTGGCAGAACAGGAGAGGTGAATATGAACTTTTAAAAGAATTCAGATTCCTACATATGCCCCACACGTTGTACACACTTTATTTCTCTTTCTCTGTCCGTCATATGCACACACTCAGTACGCTTGCACTTATAACCAAATAGATACACGCATACATTCTTGCATGCAAATATTCCCTCATCCCAGTAAGAGTACACACATACACATACACTCAAAATGTTCATCTCTACATATACCCCAGGGGCACATCGGTTAAAACTTCAAGAAAATACAAAACAACTTGAATTCATGCTTTCTTATGGTCTTGAAACTGGAACCATTTTTTGCAACACAGTTTACTGAGCAGTGCAAATGTTTTGAGCAAGCAGGCTAATTTTCAAGTGAAAATGGGCCCATTTCCTTGTAAAAATGGCCTCGCTTTAAAAAATAAACATGAAGATAGCCATTTTGCTGAAATGTGTGTGAGTACAGTGGGTATAGAATTCATGGTAATCATTTTGAATGGAAAAATTCACCATTTCATTTCAATTTCATATGCCCCAAATGCTGCTTTTAGAGGTGAATACAAATGCATACAATGAAATGGAAAAAAATTAAATAAAGAACTTCCTAAAATGAAAACTGCATTTCACACACTAGTAATACAAACACATGCCCCCCCCACCCTCCCCCCGCCTCATTCTGCCACGGGTGTATGCTCATAGATGTTGCTTTCTCGCACATGCACTAACACAGGTTTCCTGTCTGAGTGCACGGAAGTTAAAAACATTCCAGTGCCCTGGCATTGTGGACCCTGACGTTTGTGGCTTGTGTAGGTGAGAGGCGTGCAGGTGACAAGCTATTATAACTCAAGTTGAATTCACTAAATGGTCTTATGAGTTGACCCTGAAGTGCTACCAGTCAGCAGGGACTCCCCAGGTGCTGTTTAGCGGGATTAGTTAGGGCTCTTTCGCATCGGCCCATACAGTAAGCCATGCTGCGGCATCCTCGTTATCCGGTGCAGTTCAAAAGGTAGCCTGGAGTGGTCCATCATGTCCCACAAAAGGCTGCATCGATTGGTCTGTCGGAGCATTTCCTGGGGTCCTTTATATCTCTCTGCCTCGTTGTCTGTAATGAAGAGGCCAAGTACTGGGCGAGTCCCAGACTCCTGACTGCTGGGATTTCTTCATCTTCTCATCAGGATTTTAATTAGACACGTCCGAGAGGGCAGCACGTGTGAGGGCGGCGGGAGCTTTATCAAGCAGGCCACATCTTTAATTACTGTTTGCTGACAGATAACAAGGCGGTGGTGGGGACAGGTGAAGGGGGAGGCAGGAAAAGGACAGCAACCCCCAGAGTATCTGCTCAGCAAAGGAGAAGGCCTTTTTCACAAATCCTGGGGAAATCATACCCCATTTGCCATGCTGCTTGCCTGCTGCCTGGGCTGAGGGAGCTGCCGTCTGGCTCCATTCTGAAGGGCTGTCTGGTTTGGCAGAATGGGTATGGATGATGATAAGTGATGGAGGGTCGGGGCACTCAGAAGGAAAAGTACAAGTTAAATTGGAGGGAAATAAAGAAATCTTCCTGGCTTGCTGCACAATAGCAGTTAAAATAGGGCCCTGCCACTGTTGTTCTGACTGACTTGGTGGTTGACCACGTGCCCTCCCTGCCTTGGCCCTGGTCTACACTACAAGTTTAGGTCGAATTTAGCAGCATTAGGTCAATTTAACCCTGCACCTGTCCACACGACCAAGCCTGTTTTGTCAACTTAAAGGGCTATTAAAATCGATTTCTGTACTCCTCCCCGACAAGGGGAGTAGCGCTAAAATCGACCTCATTGGGTTGAATTTGGGGTAGTGTGGATGCAATTTGATGGTATTGGTCTCCAGGAGCTATCCCAAAGTGCTCCATTGTGGTCGCTCTGGACAGCACTCTCAATTCAGGTGCACTGGCCAGGTAGACAGGAAAAGCCCCAGGAACTTTTGAATTTCATTTCCTGTTTGGCTAGCGTGACGAGCTGATCAGCACAGGTGATCATGGAGTCCCAAGACCATGAAGCGCAAAAGAGCTCCAGCATGAACCGAATGGGAGGTATTGGATCTGATTGCTGTATGGGGAGAAGAATCCGTGCAGGCAGAACTGCCTTCCAAAAGACAAAATGCCAATATATTTGCCAAAATCTCCAAGGGCATGATGGACAGAGGCTACAGCAGGGACACACAGCAGTGCCGTGTGAAAGTTAAGGAGCTGAGGCAAGCCTACCAAAAAACAAAGGATGCAAACGGTTGCTCTGGGTCAGAGCACCATACATGCAGCTTCTATGATGAGCTGCATGCAATTTTAGGGGGAGTCCCTACCACTTCCTCACCACTGTCCGTGGACACCTGCAAGGGGGGAGTCTCACGCAACAGGGATAAGGATTTTGTGGATGAAGAAGCGGAGGAGGAGGTTGAGGATAGCACACAGCAGGCAAGCGGAAAATCCCTTCTCCCCGGCAGCCAGGAACTGTTCATCACCCTGGAGCCAATACCCTCCCAAGGTGGGCTCCCGGACCATGAAGCCGGAGAAGGCACCTCTGGTGAGTGTACCTTTGTAATATAATACAGGGTTTAAAAGCAAGTGTGTTTAATGATTAATTTGCCCTGAAGACTTGGGATGCATTCGTGGCCAGTGTAGCTACTGGAAAAGTCTGCTAACGTGTCTGGGGATGGAGTAGAAATCCTCCAGGGACATCTCCATGAAGCTCTCCTGGAGGTACTCTCTGTGTTAGCATCAGGAGAGTGATATCATTCATGGTCACCTGGTTGAAATATGGGAAATTTGTTTAAGGGGACATTCAGAGGTGCCCATTCCTGCTGGGCTGTTTGCCTTTGGCTGAAAAGAAATTATCCCCGCTGTTAGCCGTGCAGTGGGGGGCTGACAGGGATCTTCCCTGATACTAGCCACGCTGTGGGGGTGTGTGTGTGAAGCGATCATCCCAGAGAATTCGGTGGCGGGGTGGTTTGGGCTGTGCTGCACATTCACCCTAAAACAGTAGCCCCTCCTTTTAAATGGCCAACCCAACGGGCTTTTCTTGGTATGGGAAAGGAGGGCGCTGCTGTTTGAAACTGTTCCCACATGTTATGAAGGTTGAAGAAGCCAAAACCCTTTGCCTTACCATGGCTGCCTGCAAGCCAAATTCTGTTGCCTAGCCAAGCGTGTGTGAAGTCTCACACCAAACCGGCAGGTACTCAATTATAAGTGGCAAAATGTGACCTTGTACCAAAAGCACATGTGCTATGTAATGTGAATCGCTTGATTCAGTGTGAAATAGTCTTTCCTTTGTTCTCTAAAATGTATCTTTTTAAATACTACTCTCCCTTTTTTTTTTCCTCCCACAGCTGCAAATGTTTCTATGCTCCCCCTATCATCTCCGTCCCAGAGGCTAGCGCAGATTAGAAGGCGAAAAAACCGCACTCATGATTAAATGTCCTCATAGCTCATGCAGTCCTCCCGCACTGAAAGAGCTCAGCAGAATGCGTGGAGACAAACAATGGCAGAGTCCAGGAAAGCGTTAAATGAGTGCGATGAGAGGAGGGAGGATGCAATCCTGAGGCTAATGGGGGAGCAAAGTGACATGCTCAGGCATCTTGTGGAGCTGCAGGAAAGGCAGCAGGAGCACAGACTGCCGCTGCAGCCCCTGTATAACTGCCTGCCCTCCTCTCCAAGTTCCTCACCCAGATGCTCAAGAATGCAGGGGCAGAGGCTACGGGCACCCAGCCACTACACCCCAGAGGATTGCCCAAGCAACAGAAAGCTGGCATTCAATACGTTTTTTGAACTGTAGTGTGGCCTTGTCCTTCCTGCCTTCCCTCATCCACCACCCCACCAAATGCTTCCCTCCTCACCCACCCCTCCCAGGCTACCTTGTGAGTTTTCCCCCTATTTGTGTGATGAATTAACAAAGAATGCATGATTTTGAAACAATAATGACTTTATTGCCTCTGAAAGTGGTGATCGAAGGGGGGAGGTTGGTTGGCTTACAGGAAAGTAGAGTCAACCAAGGGAGTGAGTTTTCATCAAGGAGAAACAAAGAGAACTGTCACACTGTAGCCTGGCCAGTCATGAAACTGGTTTTCAAAGCTTCTCTGATGAGCAGCGTGCCCAGCTGTGCTCTTCTAATCGCCATGGTGTCTGGCTGTGCATAATTGGCTGCCAGGCAATTTGCCTCAACCTCCCACCCCACCATAAACGTCTCCCCTTTACTCTCACAGATATTGTGGAGCACACAGCAAGCAGCAATAACAATGGGAACACTGGTTTCGCTGAGGTCTAACCAAGTCAGTAAACTGCGCCAGCGAGCTTTTAAACGCCCAAATGCACATTCTACCACCATTCTGCACTTGCTTTGCCTATAGTTGAACTGCTCCTGACTACTGTCCAGGCTGCCTGTGTATGGCTTCATGAGCCATGGCATTAAGGGGTAGGCTGGGTCCCCAAGGATAATTATAGGCATTTCAACATCCCCAACAGTAATTTTCTGGTCTGGGAAGTAAGTTCCTTCCTGCAGCTGATGAAACAGACCAGAGTTTCTGAAGATGGGAGCATCCTGTACCTTTCCTGGCCATCCCACGTTGATGTCGGTGAAACGTCTCTTGTGATCCACCAGGGCGTGCAGCACCATTGAAAAGTACCTCTTGCGGTTTATGTACTGGCTGCCAAGGTGGTCCGGTCCCAAGATAGGGATATACGTTCCATCTATCGCCGCACCACTGTTAGGTAACCCCATTGCAGCTAAGCCATCCACTATGACCTGCACATTTCCCAGAGTCACTACCCTTGATAGCAGCAGCTCGGTGATTGCGTTGGCTACTTGGATCACAGCAGTCCCCACAGTAGATTTACCCACTCCAGATTGATTCCTGACCAACCGGTAGCTCTCTGGCGTTGCAAGCTTCCAGAGGGCTATCGCCACTTGCTTCTCAACTATGAGGACTGCTCTCATCTTGGTATTCTTGCACTTCAGAGCAGGGGAATGCAAGTCACAAAGTTCCATGAAAGTGCCCTTACTCATGCAAAAGTTTCGCAGCCACTGGGAATCATCCCAGACCCACAATATTGTGCGGTCCCACCAGTCTGTGCTTGTTTCCTGGCCAGAGTCGGTGTTCCACGGCAGGAACCTGCCCCATTACCACCATGATGTCCAAATTGCCAGGGCCTGTGCTTTGAGAGAAGTCTGTGTCCATGTCCTCATCCCTATCGTGATCGTGCTGTCATTGCCTCCTCGCCTGTTTTTGCAGGTTCTGCACATACTGCAGGATAATGCACGAGGTGTTTACAATGCTCACAACAGCAGCGGTGAGCTGAGCGGGCTCCATGCTTGCCATGGTATGTTGTCTGCAGAGTTGTAGCGGAAACGGTGGGTGACGACGATGTTTTAGCTGCCCTACTGCACTGGCTGCTGGCAGCAGTATGGCAGCTGCACGGAAAAAAAGTGCAAAATGATTGTCTGCCGTTGCTTTCACGGAAGGAGGGACGACTGACAACATGTACCCAAAACCACCTGCGACAATGTTTTTGCCCCATCAGGCATTGGGAGCTCAACCCAGCATTCCAATGGGCAGCGGAGACTCTGGGATAGCCATGATACTATGGACGCGTTCCGCCGACTTAATGCACTTAGTGGGGGGACACACAATAGACACTATAAAATTGCTTCCTAAAAATCGACTTCTATAAATTCGACCTAATTTTGTCGTGTAGACATACCTTTGGATGACTCTGCTGGCTCCCCATTCACTTTAGGATTTGATGCAAAATCACTTTCCTTGGTTTTAAATCCTTCCAGTTGACTTTGCAGGCCTATCTGCTGCTTTCTCTGCTACTGCTTCTCATCCATCATAAACCGCTTCTCTGTCCCTTCATGGATGCGCTCCACTGCTGGTCTGAGAGCCTTCTCCTCTGCAGCTGAAGACACCTAGAACAGGCTCCCTGCAACTCTCCCTCATCTCCTCTCCTTCTGTTTTTAAATTCCATTTGCAGATGTCCCTTTTCTCTCTGGTCTCTGAATCCCCCTCTCCCTCCAGCTGGTATTTATTATCTAACTCTATAACACTGTGGTTTCCTGGATTGTTCTGTTCATTTGCTTTGTGTAATTATGCCCTGACTTTTTTGTGTTGTCTCAGGGCCTGCATTTTCCAGTTTGTTGATGCTGAGCCAGATGCACCTATGTACATGATGGTGGTGCTGCTGTCTGGCTCATCCAGCCCCAGCCTATGAGGCCAGCATGTATGGGACCATCCCAGTGTGTCAGGTTAAATCTAGAACGGTGACCGTTTCTGCTTGAGCCACTCATTGACTGGAGGCTCAGCTGAATCACACCAATCTGGAGCCAGCTGATTGTTTCAAAAAACGTGCCACCAGCCCTGTTCCATTTGGATCCAGTACAAGGCAGCACAGTGATTCCAAGCGATCAAAATGCTGCTGCCTTTCCCTGCAGTCAGTGCCAGGGCAGGCTTCCCCTTGACCCAGACAGACCCTGGCTGATCTGCACAGAGCAGAGCCTGAAGGATGTGCCCAGGATCAGCAAGGACTCAGTAATTGGACTGTTGTTCTTCCATTTTGCTACGCAGTAACAAGCAGATTATATAGCCCACATGCTATAGATTTCCTGTCATCCTTCATGAATCAAGCTCAACTGTCTTATTTACTGTCAGCTAGTGCCTGTGAATAACATCACCTGGGGATACACTCACGCACTTGTGCAAACACACAGTACAGAGCGGTCAGATGCACCTTTGAGTTGTAATCCCCCTGTTCTCTCTCCCTCCCTTGTCTTCCTAACAAGACTTCATCAGAGAGAACAGCTCCTTCTTTTCCCATCTGTATGAAATGGGCACTAACTTGCCTGTGACCAGGGCGGGTATTATAATGTTAAAAGAAAAATCTGTGATATCACAATAGCATTGAGATCTAGATTGTAATTGCGTGAAAGTCAAAGAATTCAGTTAAGGTTCCTCTAGCCATTTTATCCCTGCCCTTTTGTGCCTGGACATTCCCTCGCTTGCCAGCCATGCAGCTAGATATCACTTCAAGTTCCCTGGAAGCAACATTTCTTACGAAAACTGGAAGGTTTTCATTGCTCATCAGAAAGGAAGGTGGACTTGTGGCTAAAATACCGTATTGGAAGTGAGGACCTTAGGCCTACTCCCAGGCTCCGCCCAGGGGTGGCACTAGACATTTCGCTGATCTTTGGGCACTGCTACCGCAGTGCAAATAGAGAATAATATTGACCCTTTCCCCCCTCCCTCCCCGAAAGGGTTTTCTTGGAAGTTTCTCAACAATTCAACTCTAGGCTGCAAACAAATGTGAGAAATCTGATCCCAAGAGAGAGAATTGTTTTGGGAAGTGTCTCCATCTCTCCTATGACTATATAATGAGAATCGGTAGTGCATCCTGGCAAGAATAATTAAAAATGGCAGGATCTGCTGTAGACACTACGGAATACCAAGAAGGAGGTAAATGAGTAAACATCCACTGCAGGATTAGCCTTGCGTATGAGGAAGCCAGCCAGAAATTGAGCTGAGGACCTTGTGCATCCAAAAGCAGTCGGACTACCGACAGAGCGACAGGGTAGTCTGCTTCATCTCTCAGTAGTGGCCCTCTTGGTTACAACTCCTTTTCCTGTTGTATTTGTTTGTGAAGGCTGTGGTCAGAGGTTTGGAGAGCTGAAGTAGGCCTACTTGTAGTCTCAGGATTTGGTGGTTCTTGGGCAAATTAATAACTAAATAATTGAAATCTTGTGCTGAAAATGTGTATGTACTTGCCTGTGTAACTGAGTCTGGGATAGGCATTGGATGAATTGATATAGTTATGTGAAATAAACAAATACTGGAGCTTGTAAGATGGTATGTGGTACATAAAGAATGCATGTTCTAGACACTCCTTTTCCCCTTGGAGGTCTGCAGTACAAATACAGACCAAGCCAAACACTGTTAAGTCTTAAAAACTAAGACCAGCCTGTTTAAACAATCCAACTACTGCACCTTCAGTTGGAACTTGCATAAATTATTTGTCTTGGTATGCGCTTGTAAATGGGGCTGGTAGCACTGCCTTTTGTTAAGGTTGCCCAGGACTTACCTTTATAAGAGCCTATTTTCAGTGGCTTACAACTTTGCCAAACAAACTATTTGTACTGAAATTTTCCATGCCAGGTGTCTGCATCAGGCTGAATATTTTTGAAAAAAAATTCCACCAAAATGGTTCAGTCATAATACATGGTTTTGCAATTGTTTTTTAAAAAAAAATTGTGGTGATTTCTTCTTTGAAAACCACTGTTGCCCTAATGCTTTGGAGCCAGGGACTTGAATTTTGGCAGAGTTGGCCTTTGGGTCAGGTATGTGCCTTCTGCCATCCCCATGGAAATCTGCCCACATCTGGCCAAGTTACCAGCCCTTGAAAAAATGCAGTTAGTACCTGCTCAGTAGAGATGTCTTAGATTTACAGCAGCGAAATTCCCACAAATGCTCTGTCCATTCATGGCTGAACCTGTCTCTCCCGTGCCCTCTATGAGCCCCCTTGCTATTACCAGACAACAGGAAGAAGGAAGCTGCTAAATGCAGAGGGGACAAGAATGCAGAGTGTTTGAGGGTGGGAGAGAATAGTTTGGGATAAGAAGCTGGGGGGGGCAGTAATTAGGGCTGGAGGGTGGGACAGAGAACATGGAACTGGGCATTGTGGGGTGAGGGGAAGAACTAGGACTGTCTGGGCAAAGACACAGTAAGAATTTTTATTTACATGATCAATCATAATCATAAGGCTGCACAAGCAACCTTCTTTCTGGTATTTTGTAACTTTTGAGTGCTTGATTTTGCAACCTTAACATAAAATAATGTTCTTTTAACATACTTGTGTGTGTAATACTATATCATTGAGTTTAATAGGTTAGGTGCTTGCTCTGCTTATGTGCTTAAGAATCATGTTGCCCCCAATCTATGCCATTAGAATATGTATTGCTGTTTCATGTAGTTGCATATCAGCTAGTTACATATGGACAAATTCCAATATCCTTACTCACACTGAGTGGAATCTGATTCTGTAAGTCACACTATTGAGGTACTCCTCTGTGTGAGTAAGGGTGGCAGAACAAGGCTTATAATTTCGCTACATGCAAACATTATTGAGAACCACACATTGCTGCTTTTAACAGGGTAATTACTCTTAATAATTATTGGGGATACTCGTGAGCTTTTGTCAATCTGTTTTTTTTTAAATAGTTGTTACTGCTTGCAGCAAAATGCAAGACCAAAGAATGTCACTGGGGCATATGAAAACCTGGAGCTATGACCTGAAAATCTTCACTGTCATGTGGAGAAAAGCCTGGCAAACATTAATTTTCTTAGAGAGAATACAGAACTGTTCAGCACTCAAAATGCCTAACTTTGTGTAAATTGAAAAGGAGTACTTGTGGCACCTTAGAGACTAACCAATTTATTTGAGCATAAGCTTTCGTGGGCTGTAGCTCACGAAAGCTTATGCTCAAATAAATTGGTTAGTCTCTAAGGTGCCACAAGTACTCCTTTTCTTTTTGCGAATACAGACTAACACGGCTGTTACTCTGAAACCTGTCATTTGTGTAAATTGCATCTCTGCTTACTCGTTATGTACTTATTCAGAGATATGTGTCTCATGGATGTATACTGTAATAATAAATGATAAAATGGGTGGTATTAAAATCTATTGATGTAGGTGTCTTATACTGTGCTGATCATTGTGGTATTTGAACCTAGCCTTTGCTGCTCTATGGTACTGTGGTGTTTGTGGAGTTTCCTAAACTTACGATGGAGAAAGTTCCACTTACTGACTACTGGCAACAATTACAAGTAGAAAATATCAATATTTGAACTGTGTTTGCTTCCATTTGATCTTGTAGGTGATGTTGATTTTAAAGGTTCTAGGCACCTTCTGTAAAATGCACTCTTCCTATATCCTTTCTCCTCCCCTTCCATTGCTCATTGTTTTACGTCTAACTTAGATTGTGTCATAGTTTAATCAGGATAGGAGCTTGTTAGTGCTTTACTGACACATAATAGCTAAGCACAATTCTAGGACTATATAAAACATCTTTCTTAACTAGAACTGTTGACATTTTTTAATATTGGTTAATTTTTGGAAAGTGCAAGTCATGTGCTGTGTCTCATTATTATTGAATGGTAGCAAATGCTCTCTTCCCTCCCATATTTTGTGGATGAATCAAATATGACTAAATAGATATTTTTTTTTAAATCCATTAAATTCTTGAGCACAAGAAATTACAGGTTAACAGGTATGTTTCTGAGAATGGCATAAGCAGCCTAAAGGCCAAGTTAAGGTTGTGGGAAACTTGTATAATATCTGCCTGCACTGTGCCTCGTTCTCCCTTTAACCTGTGACTCCCTCTCTTTAAAAATTCCTTTAACACCTTTCCCCACTCTCATCCCTTCATCACCCACACACTATTTAAACTCGAAAAAAATGAAAAGAATCAATCTAGTTCTTCTTCAGTCAGGACAGAGTGAGAGGTGAAGGGGAGGATAGAAATAGTGGTGCCAAAATGCTCTGTAAATTGAAAGCTGCTGCTGAGCAGGAACTCTGGTGAGCATCCCTGCAGGCAGGCAGACAGCTAAGCACGGCATGGCACTCACAGACAAAGGAGAGAGGAAATAAACAGCAAACTATCTGCTCCTGCATTTGGTCAGACGGAAAGGAAAAAAAGTGAGTACCTTCAGGTGGGAGCCACCATCCACATGGGAGCACAAAATCTACAATTTCCCTCTGGGAGAAATAAAACTTGTTCATTAAAATAGTGTTCGGCCAGATCCTCAGCTGGTAAAAATCAGTGTAGCTACATTGACTTAAAAGAGCAATGCTGCTTCGCACTGGCTCAGCATCCTGACCAGAATTTCTTGTCATTCTTTGTGGCCTTCCATGTATAGCTCTTAAAACATTTTACAAACATAATCATTGTCCCCCTTTCCCCTGCCTCCTCACAATATGAAGCAGGTCAGTATTATTTTACAGATGGGGAAACTGAGGCACAAAGGGGACTGACTTGTTCAGGCATTCTGACTTCCAGTGTTATTTCTAGCCACTAGACCTGCTACCTTCTTTAATGAGCTACAGTTTTGGAAATGAGTGGCAGAACTCTCCAAATCAGGGAAAGATGGCAAGGGGAAAAACATCATAAAGATGTAGTTACAAAATGCACAGTTGGGTCAGCACAGTGGGCATAGCTTGTCTTACAGACATGGCTATACTTGCTGCACTGGCAAACTTGGTCACATCTGTTTTGAAAATATTGCCCATGGGCATCTCCCTCACTGTGGGGCACCTGGTCTTCTGGAGAACTGCATGGAGCGGGTAGACTGAGCCAGTGCAGTAACTGTGGGGGACGGAGCATTTCCTTGCCTCCATCCAGCTCCTTGTGGCAGCATGGACATAAGGTTGGGCCTTGGGCATTGTGGGAACTGCATGTGCTCAGAGGCTGAGTGTCTTGCTCTTTACAGATCTGTCAAGCAGAAAATGTTTGCTTGCTGCTTTGGATCCAGGACCTAGGTGAAAAGAATAAGTGATTTTAACCTCTGGTAGGAGGGAAATCATCTGACTGAGCAGGAGGCAGAGGACAAATGGGACCGTACGATATGGAGGAGGGGAGATACACTGGTTTGAATTCATTAATTATTCAGCTTCTAATTTTTGGCTGCTCTGATTGCACAACTGTTGGAAATAAAGATTCTTTTCACTGTCTCAGTGAATCTGTGACATGGGATCGCGCTCTGTGACATTGGCTGTGTCTTTGAGATGGGCAGCACCCTCTAGTGGTCAAGGATATTCCAACACCTCCTGTGTCTGGCAGCCACAGTCCCAGCATGCTGGGTTTGGGCTGTGTTGCATGGAGATTGCAGAGAGGCTCAGGTTAATTCCAGCTGGCTTTCAGGTTGCTGTTGCTACTGTGAAAGCCACGGCAGCTGGAGAAGAGGGAATAGGATCTGTCAGGGATGAAGGAGGGAAACAGAAGTTTGAAGAATACGTTCTCCCCTTCTTTCTCGGACTTTTGGGCCTCTGAATTTGTAGCCAACCCCTTTTCAAGCCTCTCTGCTCCTCTGGAAATGGATGTTAGGTGCTGTGCACTATCCATGCCACTTAGTCTGGCAGCTGCGCCTATCCAATGCCCCCATAATCCATCGCAGGGGACACACAAACCCAGTTCAGTTTTTGCTCATCCCAGGAGCTGTACCCAGAATCCATTGCTAGTGAGCACCAAAATCCAGTCTGGGAGGGCTGCATCCTGAGTCTATCCTCTTCCTCCTCTTTCCCCAAGGGCATATAAATCCATTCCACAGCTCTCACCAATCCAGGTTTGGTTCTTTTCCTTCTCCCAAGTGCCAGAGTCTGTATAGTCCATTGCAGGGAACACAGGAATTCAGATCAGGTTTCCCTTCTCCTTCCCCTAAGTGGATTAACAGGCTGAGGGGATAGTCTCTGCCTGCCTGACTCAATCTTCATTAGCTAACGTTTCACCAGCTGCAGTGACATCCTGAGCTGGGTGGTTATGTTTAATAGGAGTAGATTCTGGCCCCAGCCTCCATACTAGCAAAGGGCATTGGTCCCCCTCAGAAGATTTTCTTGAGGGCTGGGCCCTGCAACCATTCCTGGTATGGGCCTGGGGGCTGCTCCCCTGGGGAGCAGCCCCCATACCTTCTTGTATTATATTTTCACTGTAATAACTAATCTCTACAAGAGCCTGCTAGGTGAATCTGGCACTTAGGCCCCTACTGCTCACAGTGACATACCGATGTCATTGGAAACAGGGAAATCTTCCTGGTTTTTAGTGGGGGTTTTCTTGCTGTGGGAACTTCTCTCAAACATGGAAGGAACATGGGACTGTTCTGGTGCTCTCGGCTCTTATTATTAGGCTGTTACTTTTGGGCACCATTTCTCCAACAAGTGTTTCTACTGTTGATTCTAATGTGGTGACTCCCACCCCACTGTAAGCAAGTGACTGTCTCTATGCAGGCCCTCCCCCACTAGTCCCCTAGCTAATGCTGCTTTGTGGCTACGGTTAAATTGATGCAACCCTTTTGTATGGACACTTTTATTTTGGTTCACAAGTGCCTTGTATCAACTGAACTGATTTCAGGTCCCTACCAATTTGAGCTAAGGGCTTATCTGCATGAATAAGTTGCACCAATGTAACTTAAATTGGTTTTAATCTAATATAGATAAGCAGTTCAACCCCCTGTGTGGACCCTCTTCAAACCCCCTCAGTTTGAGGGGTTTATTTTAGTTTATTATACCATTTCTCAGATAATTGTGGTTTAAACTGAAATAATAGTTGCCTTTTGCACCAGTTTAACTAAATCAGTTTAAAATTGTACCTTACACTATACTCATTCAACTTTCTCATGTAGACCGGCCTGAGCGTAAGGAGAGTATGTTGTGAGAGAGGAGCATGGCTAATACTAGGTACCACTGAAAGGCTACCAACCTGCTGCTGATCATTGTCGGTATCTCAGCCCCTTCTGGCAGAAGTCTCACCCCTTGTTATGGGGAGACTAAACTCAGTGGGGTGGCCTCTCAGAGGAACTGACAACAGTAAAGCCTTCTGGTTGTTAAATGGATGTCATTGTGTTCAGTTTGGGTCTGATTACATTTCTGTTAAAATGAGGTGTAAGTCTAATATGAATGTTGTCATGACCTTTTAAAAATTCCAGTGCAAGGGTTTTTTGAAAAAACAAATGTTTCCCTTCCATTTTTGCAACGCAAACATTGCAGCAGGATGCTAGTGCATGGGAATCTGAAAGCAAGGTTAACTAGAAAATGGCCAGAAGCAAAAGCAAAGCTGTCTGTTTCTCTGTCCAATCTGGGAGAAAAACAAGAAGTAAACAAACCGCTCGATTGGAAACAGGATTCTAAAAACTATTTAGGCATGGGTGGCAGGTATAATAGGCTGGGGAAGGCTGTGCCTCCCCAAACAGCCCTGTGGGGCCCCGCCCATGTTCCGCTCTGTGGCCCCCTTTTCCCTTGGTCCCAGCCCAGGCAGGCTGCTTCTCTTCCAGGGAGCCTGCTGGAGCTGGG
The DNA here is from genome assembly GCF_965152235.1 of Eretmochelys imbricata. NCBI lineage: Eukaryota > Metazoa > Chordata > Testudines > Cheloniidae > Eretmochelys > Eretmochelys imbricata. Next base: position 91,434,770 of record NC_135577.1, read on the forward strand.
ACTTGAGGTGGCTCGTGGCTGGGGCCGCCTAGCGCTGGGGGGGGTGGGGCAGGGGTTGCGCTGCCCAGCACTCCAGGACTGGGGCTGCGCCGCCCAGTGCTCTGGGGCTGGGGGGAGCGGGTGGGGGTTCTCTGGGCTTTGGGGAGGGAAGAAGGGTGGGCAGGGCCTCAGGCAGAAGGGGTGGGCTGGGGGCTAGCCTCCCTAAGCCCGTGGTTCATCCACCGCCCATGTGTTTAGGATTTTATATCCTAAAACTGTTAGTAAGAAACATAAGGGATCAACCGACTATCCCTAACAATGTTTTTTAAACCACAAAATCTATTAACCCTGCCACCTAGGAACTGGGAATAGGCTTGCTATGGCATCATGGCCATTTCCAAACCCACAAGTCTTGGTATTCAAAGCAGCAAGACTGTGCAATTTCCAAGAGCGATCCCTGATTCTTTAGCATTCTAAGCTCAGCAGGGCAGAGACAGTCTCTGTGTCTGTCTCTTGTCCAGGCCTGAGCAGGCTATCATCACATGATGAGCACAGAGTGAGAAACAAGGTTTATGTTGACACACCAACCCTACAGATGTGGCTGGTCCCTTCAGAAATGAATGGGTAGCAAAGGAGATGCCTCTGGAAATACGAATAGAACAGATCTAATTGTATGTTGCCTCTCAGGGGGTCGGGAAGGTTCGTCCTCTCTTCCCCTTTCCCTTCACATTTCCTCTTGTGGCAGGCACAGGATTCTTTTTACTTCATTTCTTCCATTTGTAAATCAGTCCACTACATGGAACAAGATTGGGAGAGAAGCCCTATTCTTTGGGAAGAGGGGGAGGTCTGCATGGGTGAGTCCAAGAACATTAGGACTCTTGGAGGCCATCAGACTCTCTGGGGCCATCTTGGATCACCAGGTTTGATGATGATATCTCATTCCATTAGTGCTTTCCTTTTCAAGGGATCCCAAATATCCAAACTATTGAGATGATTTTGCCCATCACTGAAATGAAGCCACTTCTGGACGGAATGCAGCAGCATTTAACAGCACACAGCAACGCTATACAATAGTTCAAGATGGGGAGTGAAGGAGAATGTTGTATCCAATGAAAAGTGCTGGCAAAATTCAGGGAGGCAGAAGGAAATCACCAAGATTGAACAAGATGAGCTTTCCACCCATCATCCTTTATTTGCCAGGTGTGTGTCTGAAGTAGTAATTTACAGCCTTCCCCTTCCTCCTCAATGCTTTACCTCCTTGCTAATGAATTACAGGCAGCCATAAAGCAGGACAGCATGGTATATCTTACCTACTACTATGTTCAAGTGTAAGGACCGGACTAGCCAAGTCCAGCCTGGTGGCTATTTTGAGTCTCTGCTCCACGCTAGTACCTCCCAATGGAAAAAAACCATGCTGCTTGATATTCTCAGTGCCATGGTATATCCATGTCCCAGTGACTCTGCAGATGACATCAGAGTCAGATCACCCTGGGAACGCTGCTTCCCTATGACTCTGCTAGCGACATCAGAACTGTGTTGCTGTGGGGATTTGTGTCTCTGTAGCTCTTTTTTTCAGGTGAATTTATCACTGGTGAAAGGTGCCGTGCCAGATACAAGCGGGAACTTTCTGAATTTAGGAAATAACTCCTCCCCAGTCACTGATTTGGTGAAAGGGAAGGAAATTGCACTAGCAATTTCAGAGTTTTCAGGGCAAGAGAAACTCTTGATGTTTTTATTTTATTTTTTTTCCTAGTGTGTCCTAATGTTCCCTCCTGAGCGATTTTTGTACCCCTGCCCTGACATCTTGGTACACATGGGTGTACACATGACAAAATCTGGGCTATTTAAGTATGAGTTGGATCTAGGTGACGACTTGACCTGCTTTCTAAGCAGCCGGATCTGGTAGCTGATCGCTCCCTGTGTTGCTTTGCCAGCTGTGGACTGATTTGAGTGTGTCTGCTAGGAGTGTCAGGTCTTTGTCTTCTCATTGGCGTTCCCTCCATCAAACATGTCTATTAAACACTTGTCGAGTCCCTGAAGGCACTTGCTCTGTGTTTGAAGAGAAGCAGCCTAACCAAAAGCAAAGAGAAAAGCCCTTGTACTCAACCACAGTTGCTCTAAAGGGACTTAATTGAAAGCTAGTCAGAGCCTGCTGCGTATGCTGGGTGCCCAGAGCCCATGTGTGCTGCATCCCTCAGGAGGCCTGTTTGATGCTTTCAGTGTCCTTTGCTATTTTCTCACTGAGACTCTGGCACAGCCTGTATCACCTGGGCACTCTGGACATGAATTGTGTTAACTTTCCTGAGACCCTGGCCTAGGGAAACCTCTGGAGGATTCCAAGCAGCTCCCCAGCCCTCCTAAACCTTCCCAAGTGGAAATGTCTGGCCCTGTGGGAAAGGAGCTTGATAAATAAATAATCCCCTCTGTCTCTCCTGATCAGCCCAAGAAGTTGAGATTGCCCCTGGGTGCCCGAATTGCTTTGTTTAAAATGGCTTTTAAAGCAATTTCACCCTTATCTGATGACCCAGCTCCTCCTCCTGAAAGAGCAATTGCTTCTTTGGGGAGAGTTTTTTGGATCTCGTCAGCAGTGTTAACCTAGGTGAAGCAGGGGGATAGTTAATCAATTAACCCCTTCACTACTACTGGATCCTGTGTATGCCTCACAGCCCCCATCAGTTTCCTATGGCAGCTGATCAGTAGAGTTGTGACTGGCAAGTGCTCATGCTGACCACACACAGTGTTCTGCTTAGTACTGGTGTGCACAGTACCTTGCCACCCCCCACCATGTCCTAACCACTGCCAGTGGTCAAAATTCCTTTTCCTCTATACTGCGTGCTCCCCTTGTCTGTATGTGTTCAGTGTCCCCTCTTGGTTTCATTGAAGTTGGCATCTCAGCGAGTGCATTTGCCAATCACACAAGGAAATTGTTCCAGTAACGTTGGCTTAGCCTGGTAGCACCCAGGAGATGCAGAGCTCTGGTGCCATATCTCTCTCCCCTGGATATTGCAGCATGTAGCTAATTGTCACCCATTGTGTGAGAAGCTTGCGGGGCACATCTGAGGCTCTCAGGCAGCTCACAGATATTTAATTAATTAACTTCCACAGTGCTCTGTGATGGAAATGTTATACTCGCTATACTGTTAGAGAGAGTAAGGCACTGAGAGGTTAAATTACTTGTCCCAGGCCACACAGTAAATTAATGGCAGATTTAGGAATAGAACCCAGGAGTCCAGCTCCCAGCTCTAATGATGAGAGAACAAAAAATATTTGTGAGAGTTGTCCTGCTCAGTTGAAATAATGATAATACCCAGCTTTTATACAGCACTCTGCATCCATAGATCTCAAAGTGCTTTACAAAGGAGGTCAGTATCGTATCTCCATTTTACAGATGGGAAAACTGAAGCACAGGGAGGTGAAGTGATTTGCCTGAGGTCATCGAGCAGGCCAGTGGTATTGCTGGGAGTAGAACCCAAGTCTCCTCAGGTCAATCCAGTGCGCCATCCACTAAGCCACACAAAGTAAGCATTTGATAACTGACCCAAAAGGAGTCATTGCTACACTAAACTCTCAATATAACGCCTTCACAATAGTGAACCTTGGGCTATAGTGAATGTGGTCCCTGGATCTCACCTCCAGCCCTGCCTGCTGTGGTGGGGGGCTGAGAGCTCCTCTGGCTGCAAGGGGGAGGGGGCTCCTCCAGTCTGGGGCTGCGGTGGGGGGCTGACAGATCCTCCAGCCCCAATGCTGCGGATGGGACAAAATGCTCCTCTGCCCACGGGGCTGGCAGCAGAGTGCCCCTCTGGCCACGGGACTGGAGTAGCATTCCATCCCAGTGGCAAGCCCGGGGCTGGATGAGCACTGTCAGCACCTGCAGTGGCCCCAGGCCCAGAGGAGCTCTCTTTCTCTCCCCACTGCAGCCCCAAGGCCGGAGGAGCACTGTCCTGGCTGTGGCCCTGGGAGCCGCCTCCCCCACCCTCACTATCATGAACCCCTGGCTATACTGAACAAATGGCTTGGATCCCCAGGGGTTCTCAATAGCAAGGGTATACTGTAGTATCTTATATTAATGATACATACTCTGTGTGTGTGTGTGTGTGTGTGTGTGTGTGTGTGTGTAAATATATGATATAGTACACAGGGAGAAATAGTCCCTGCCCCAAAGAATTTACAGTCTAATCCCAAGGAGCATTTTCAGTGACTGCATTGGAATACAGACAGTCTAGGTCTAGGTATATCCCAGTAGAATGCATGTGCTCGGCTTCTGAATGTACTAGTTCTGTCTGCATAGGAAGAGCACATCTACCGTGCTGCTGAATGTGCTAGGTATGTTCAGATAGCGCTCACTTTCTGTGCTCTGTAGTATGTCCCTGTGTTGTGCTGCCATATCGGGGGAATAGCTGTGTTGGGCTGCCTGCCTGGTGAAATTCCCCGTGTTGTGCTGCCAAATGGATCCAATGCCTCTGGTTAGAATGGAGCTACCATGCTGCTGATCATGAAACAGAATGAGCAGGTTCTGCATCTTGGTCATTAGCCCCGGTGCTGTAGTAGCCACTGACCAAAAGTTTTGTTCTAACTGCTCTGCTTTGCTAATAAGATTGAGGCCCCTTCCTGTGCAATTATCACTGACATCGAAATGGAGGGTTTTATTAGGGCACTCTGAGTCCTGCCCAAGGATTTTCCCCTGGATATACAGTCAGGGGTCTCCAAGTCACCACAATGGGACTAGTTTGCAGAATCCTAATTACATTTGAGGAAGTAATAAATGACTAGACAAATCTTTTCTAGTCTGTTCTGCTTATCCCCCAGCTCTCTGAGCTCACAAGAAAAAGAAGGTTTAACAAAGAGAAGTGATGGCCACACATTGCGGTGTCTCCCAGGGCATTGTAGAAGCACCTAGTGACACCTTACTCTTGGCGGGTGGCCCATCCTTGCCTGCTGGGCTGCTGATTGTACTAGCTATAGAACTACCTTATGTTCGTCTCCAGGCTGACTGTAAGAGATCTCCAAACAGGACACTTCTTCATAATTGTCTTCTCTGGTAATTTTCGTAAAGCAATCAAGAATGTGGTACCGGTTCTGGGACCCAAACTAGCCACAAGTGACACATACTCTGTGACAACAAAACAAAGTATTTACTGAGTCATCATACAGCCTGTGACACTGCAGCCCCCTTTGTTGTTGTTCCAGAGAAAGGGAGCTCAGAGCAACTTGAGATTTTTTCAGTGAGAAGCTTTGAAACTTGAAAATTTTCCCTCTCTCTTCCCCATGCAGCCTTCAATGGGAATTAAGGTGTGTTGCCTTGATGGTAGCAGCTACAAAGCATTCCACTTCCTCAGGCCCCTTTGCCTTTCTACATCAGACCCATTAACATGTCCCTTGCAGCACACATGGCAATGACTTTTTAACTCTTTCCTTGCAGCATAGGAGCAAATAACTATTATTCCTTTTGATAACAAGGAGGCACTTCTTTTGATCAGTTTAGTCGAGAGCCTATCATTGTAAATATTAGGGTCCTGAGGTCAATTTCTTTTAGACTAGTTAGGGTGCAAAGAGTTAAAGACAGAAAACTCCCCTGAACTAGGGGAATGAATGAGCACCCTGCTAACCTTCTCCCTACTCCCCTGACTTTCCATTGTGGCCCTCTGCCCCTAGCTCTTTCAACCTTTGTGCTGAAATTAAAGAGCTGCAGGTGGCTAGATGCTGTCTGCTTCTCTCTGCCATCTGATTGGGTGACCCATCAGCCTGGGGAAGCTGTGTTTGTGATGTCTTGGTGCTTTGTAATGGAAGTCTTGGTGATATCCCAAGTGAAGGTATTTCAAGGCCCCTTGATCTTCTTCCTTTCCTGCCCCGCAGCTGAACAAAGGACCCTGGTGCTGCTGTCTGGACTGTGAGCAGTGTCTCTGAGGTCACAGGGGGAGAAGGCTCTGTCGCAGCTCTGCAGGGATTTGGAGATAGGATGGGGAGAAGGGGAAGCATACTAATAGAAAATATGTAACTGTCAGTCTGAATAAGATCACTCACCATTTAATGCCTCAGTTGTGTCCTGTCCTACCAGGGCAGCCTCATCAAGGGCTGAAGGTAATACAGTAAATGGAGGGAATCACAAGGGAGAAGATCACCAATAGGTCAAAGTTTAGATCCAGACCACAGCTCTCATCGTAGCTCTGCCTGGTGAAACAGATCCATCTATTTGCCTTTCTAGCTATCCATCTTTCTTTGTGGGTGGCAGGCTGCTGTCTGCTGTAGTTTGAATGGATTTATGCAAAGATCTGTTACAGCAATAGGCTGCTAAAATATGATCAAAAATACTGTGAAGTCTTGTTAAACATTTCTGGACCAAAAATTCCATATCAAATGCCCCAACAAAGGCAATGATGCAAGTGGGAGCTGATCTTTCAAATCCTTTTTGTAGATTTCCTTCCCACATCCACCTCACCTCCCTTCCATTTTAAAACCTCTTTCAAAGATGGAAAATAAAATCTCCCTCCCAGATACCTTTTATTTTTTTCCGTTTGGCAAAATACGTCTTGCTCACCTCCTGCTCTGACTTCTTGTTTTGAATTCAGCAGTTGATGTGCCTCTTTTTGGGATGCTTTTTTGTGTGTACACTTGCATCAGGGGTGTCAGGCACGTGCACTGCTTTGGAAATAGAACTTGTCCTGCTATTAGTATTGCAAAGCTGGAATAAAAAGGCAAAAATAGCGTGGGACCTACAAAAATGGGGACTCTTGTTTAGATTGTTTTCTGATTTCTCCATGACAAAGGAGTGGCTATTTTTATCTTATCTCAAGGCTGCTTAACACTCTTGTATCTAAGCGGGAAAGGGGGGAAAAAAATCAGAACTTCATGACTATTCCCCCTCTCAATTCTACCAATCTTAAAATAGGTCAGATTTTTGGGGAACAGAATTCTGCAACTACAGCTGAGGACCAGAAATCAAGACACTTGGGCAAGTCACTTAACCTCTCAGTGTTTTGGTTTTTCCATCTATAGAATGGGAATGAGAATACTGACTTATCTTCCAGGAGTCTGAGGGCTAATTAATGTTTGTGACACAAGTAGATTTGCAGACAGAAGGCTCTATAGAAGTACATCATAATGGTAATGAACTGGCTGCTGTACATATTCCCTTGTTAAAAAATCATTAATAAAGAGTTAAGTTAAATCCCACTGACAGAAACCCTCAAAATCAAGGAGAGTATATTTAATCTACATACACATCCACCCTCTTACACATCACCACTACCACACCCTAAATGCACAGCACACACCATTGCCACTTATTGCCTCTACAGTAAATATGCAGCCTTAACTACAAGCATGGTAGCAGTGCATTTCGGATGGATGCAATTAACAAGCAAGGTTAATAATTTTGCTTGAGGAAATGTCTGTGGGGGGCTTGGTTCATGTTAGGAAATTGTCTTTGGAGTGGCAGATAAACATTTCGTACTGTGCAATATGTGTTCTGTGTGATCTGTGCATGAAGAGTTTTACAGGGACAGTTGTAGAGAAAGCGGAGCAGAGTAGGGGAGGGATCCTATGTGTTGTCCCAGTTGGGGATAGCTGATTGCTGTGGAAGGTGATAGAATGGGAGGTGGTGTACTTCTGCCAACAGCTTAAGGGAGGCTCTCCTTTAGCTCAGGAGATTAGGGCCTATCGTTAGGGGCAAGAGGATCTGATTTTACCCACACTGCCACTGTGAAGTTGAGTGATCATGTGTACAACATAGATACATCTGTGAAGCCCTAGTGGGTAATGGTTTTGTTACAATATTATTGCCATAGAATCATAGAAATGTAGGTGTGGAAGGGACCTCAAGAAGTCATCTAGTCCATCCCCCTGCACTGATGCTGGATTAAGTTTACCCTGTAGCTCATCCCTGACAGGTATTTGTCTAACCTGTTCTTGAAAAGCTCCAATGATGGGGATTCCACAACATCCCCAGGTAAACAAGTTCCAGGTAACTTGTTCATAAGCAGCATAAAATAATTGTTTATCACATCAGTATGCTATATGCTGTACCTTATAGCATACTGATGTGATATGGTGTCAGACACAGACATGTATACCCAAGTTACTTGCCCAGCTCTCCTAAGTTTTGCATCAAATTTTTTTTCTGTGAAGATGCCACCTTACTGACTTTCCCACAAGAATATCATGGGAGATCATAGTGGGGACTTTTTTAAAAAAAATCTAGGTCTGTTCCATCTGTTTGCATTCCCCTTATCTACAAAAAAAACATAATTTTATCAAAGAGTGAAATCAGGTTTGCTTGGCATGATTTGTAGGTTGCTGCTGTATTAGACCAAATGAAATTTCTGTCATTCAATCAATCAGCTTGCTGGAAAGTTGACCGTTCTTCCATGATAAAAGTTAAAAAAGTAAAAATTAATCCATCAGAAAATAGCTTAGTCATTAAAGAACAGAAAATAAGTCCCAAGAAAATCTCAGTTCATCAACTCTCAGAAAGCCAGTAAAAGTACCAAAGATCTGTAGTGATGTGAATTTGCTGTTTTCTTTCTGGGCAGGAAACAGTCTGGTTTAGAGGACTGATATCAAACTATAGAACAATTTGCCTATAGGACACAGATTCCATTCCATCCTATTAGCGAATGAAAGTATTTGCTATCTGATAACTGTGTGGTGGGGGTCATGGATCAGTGTTCACATCACACTTCCTATCAGTACCTGGCCCAGTTTGGAGAAGCTAATGATCCAACAAGCGGACCAAATTCAGCGATGAATCCTGGTCTCATGCTACCTAAGGCACATTGTGCATACGCTAAGAAGAAGACTGTTCAGTGAGCCAGGTGTGATATTAACTGGAGAGAATCAAATCCACATGCCCACATCATGAAAACCATCCCCACGGGTAGTGGCTCACTTGTTGGTATTCCCAGCAGAATGACTATGTACTGAATGGGTGGTAGGGTAACTGAATTCATGTCTCTCTCCTAGAGGTGATCATTCAAGGGCAGGGTTAAGATCAGTTGGCAAACCTACTCACTGTTGCCATTGTTGTTTTCCTCTGTGAGGGGAGGAAGCCCCACTGGCAGTTTTAGAAGCTAGAAAAGCTTTATGAGCACTGTCGACATCGGCTTTTTGAAAGCAAAATGAAGCCTCTAACGCTCCACAGACAGCGTCTTGGGTTTGAGGCCCTGTTCCATAGAGACTTCAAGATGGCAGATGTGGCAAAGCCTATAGTGGCCATCCCCTCAGGTTCCTGAGGAGGGAAGCAGGGCTCCACTTAGCAGCTATGTTTTAGTAGCTAAATTTTAGCTACTCCAGAGGCATGGAAAGTGTCATTTGTCCATTTACACTGGGTCTAAAGTGATTATAATTTTTGCACCAAAAATGGGTCTGCCCAGCCGCTTCACAGATTCCCATCTCATCTTTGCCTGGGCAGTTCCTGTCAGCAGGAGCCCATTATCTGAGCACAAAGCGCCATTGTGTTACTGATGTCAGTTAATTAGACCACATGGAGCCTGTGCCAGCCAATTGGATGGCTCCCTGGCTGGCTCCCCTAGGCCCTGATAAAAGTTTAGACACAAAATGAAAACTTCAGCTATTGGGAAAGTGGCAGCTGCCTGAAAGGCCAGTTACCAAGCTGACCGCTCATTGCCTGAAGCAGCACACAAAATGGCTGCTCACTAAATCAGTCAGGGTGCAGCAGGTGAGCAATAGTCCACAATGGGAGACTCTATTTCAGATAAATAAGACCAATCAGAAGCTTCAACCACCCTTGAACCAAATCCTATCCATTCTCAGATTAGATAAAGGTCCCTCCAAACTCCATATCACAGGGCATATTCCAACAGGACCCCTATGGATTTTCTCCAACCCCTCCCATCATCCATCACTAACTGTGCAACATTGGGAATACGTCTTCAAGGGGCAACTGGATGGCCTCTTGCTTCTATTTCATCATCAGTGGTTTCTGAACAGTCTGCTCCCTGCTGTGACCTCGGACTATTTCAGGAAGCATCCTGGTATTTGCTCCCCACCCCTCCTATCAGGTTTCCTCACAGAATCATAGAATATCAGGGTTGGAAGGGACCTCAGGAGGTCATCTAGTCCAACCCCCTGCTCAAAGCAGGACCAATCCCCAATTTTTGCCCCAGATCCCTAAATGGCCCCCTCAAGGATTGAAGTCACAACCCTGGGTTTAGCAGGCCAATGCTCAAACCACTGAGCTATCCCTCCCTCTCTCCTTTGAGGCTGACTAGATTGCCTGCCCCTCCAGTCTGGTGTAGTGGGCCACAGAAATCCTCCTGTTGGATCCCACTGATCTGCCACTTCAAAATATAAAAACACCCCACAGTATGCTTGGTTTTGTGAGATTCTTTGGTAATATCCCTTTCTCCTTTCCCATAGGACCTGCTAATCTCATGGGTATAAAGGGATCTCTCATCTCTCACACAATGTACTCCAGGGTTTTACAATTCCATGGTATACTCTGAGTCACATGCTCTGGCCAGGTTGCTTTTACTGCTTGAAAATAAGACCCACCAGAGGTGTTCCTGGGCTTCTGTGAACCACAGTGGAGAGAACATTCACCCTCAGAACAAGAAGAAGACTTACCAAAGAAGATGGCAGATCATTGCACCTCTTGACAATAGAGAGCATACCAGGGCAGGGGGCAGCCTGACCCAGTTGCGGGGAGGAAGATTGAGAGAAATCTGAAGAGAAGAATGATTGGGAGCACAAAGGTTTGGATAAATGTATAAACATATCCATGCTGAATCAACCTGCCTTTTGCAATTCACCTATCACTGACATTAGTACTGTGTGCAACCATCAGATAAAGTGATTAATTTTCCATCAATCATTTGGTCTAATAAAACGTAAGTACCACGTAATAGAAAATTCTTACAGGATCCAATCCTCTGGCCTTGGAAATAAAACCTCCGCTTCACTTTTTCATTTATGTAGTGCTAAAGAAAGTTGATCTCTGCTACTATACAATGTATTTTATTCTTTATTCTGCATCCTTTAATGCACTGTAGGAACGTACTGTAAGATTTGCTATAGTGGACCAGACAGTTGGTTTGCTATAGTTTGCTATAGTGGACCATCTACTTCAGTTATCCCATCTCTGGCAGTGACAGGCACCTGACAGTGACAATACTTGATGTTCAGAGAGAGGCTCAAAAGCCATCAATGCATGTGGAATAAGAGGATAAAATCCACAAACAATCCCCTTGTGTCATTAAACTTGAGATATGATTTCCTCTTATCTTATTGTTTTAGGCTCTAAGCCCTGATTTACGCTACGCAGTTAGGTCGACATAAGGCAGCTTTATGTCTATCAGTGTATACACTACAGCTTTGCTCCCACTGATGTAAGGCCTGGTCTACACTGCAGGTGGGGGGGAATCAATCTAAGATACGCAACTTCAGCTACGAGAATAGCGTAGCTGAAGTTGACGTATCTTAGATCAGCTTAGAATCACTTACTTTGCGTCCTCGCAGCACAGGATCAACAAACACCACTCCCCCGTCGACTCCGCTTCCGCCTCTCGCCATGGTGGAGTTCCGGAGTCGATGGCAGAGAGATCGGGGATCAATTTATCGCATCTAGATACGATATAGACACGATAAATCGATCCCCAATAGATCGGTCACTGCCCGCCGATCCGGAGGGTAGTGTAGACGTGGCCTAAGTGTTCTGCTACACCCAACATAATATCTCCACATCCACGAGAGGCATAGGGCTTATGTTGGTGTAGTTAGGGTGACAGTGTCCATATAGACGCTCTGTTACTTACTTACACTGGCTGCTGACTGTCATTCTTGTCAATTTCACGGCTTCATCCTCCCCGTTCCCAGCTAGGTTGCTGCCCACTGCCTGGGCATGCCGCTTGGAGCTGGGCTGCTCCTGGCATCCCTGGTGGGGCAGGGGCGTAATGAGCTCCTGGCAGGGAGCAAGGAGGCAAGGTGGGGCAAGTGGGCCACCGGGCTCCCAGTAGGGAGTGGGAAGGCGGGGGCAGGGGCGGAACCACGCTCCCAGCAGAGAACAGGGTGCGGGGGAGAGCCAGTGGTGAGCCGGGTGCCTGTGGGGCAGCCAGGCTTCTGGTGGGGAGTTATGAGTGGAGCTGAGGTGCTCCCCACACTGCTCCTCTTAGGTCGGTGGAAGCGCTTCTGGTGTACCACCGACCGAAGGAGTGTAGTGTGGACATGCACCACCTCAGTAATTACTACGGTGGCTGTAAGTTGATCTAATACAGGTCAACTTAAGTTTTGGTGTAGAAATGTCTTAAGAGTTGCAAATGCTATTAATGGTCAGAGTTCCAAAAATCAAGCCACATATTTTGCCTGATGCCTCCTGCATCAGTGAGTTTCACAAGTTAACAATATATACTGCAGTATATACAATAGTATTTAATTTATTTTGTTTTACACTTACTGAATGTACTATTATTCTTCTGGGAAATGGGTAAAGCAGGGAACTATGGGCTTTCACTAGTGGAACCTTTATTAACCAAATCTCACTTATCTGAAAATCCTCATAATTCAAAACAGAGTCCTTTCCCCAGGTCTCTCTTTTTATTTACATGCTAAAGTCTTAGTGAACTGCAGAATTCACAGGTAAAGATTTAAGTGCTTAAATCTTTATATGCTCCTGTGCATAAAGATGTATGCATGTAAACGTTTATTTCAGTTCATATAAATCCTGTTTCTCAGAACTGTCTATAATCTGAATGCAGTGGTGTTGTGGCCATGTTGGTCCCAGGATATAGAGAGATAAGGCGGGTAAGGTGATATCTTTTATTGGACCAACTTCTGTTGGTAAGAGAGAGAAGTTTTTGAGCTTACACAGCTCTTCTATAATCTGAATGTCACCTGTTATATTCTGCTGTAAATCACCTGTTATATTCTGCTGTAAGTATGTCATACTCTCAAACATCCCATTCCAGTCCCCTCTCCCGTCTCTTTTCCAAACTGAATCATCCTCACTTTTGCAGTCTCTTTCTTTGTAAGCTCCACCATGTTGTACCTCTAACCATTCTTATCACTTTACTTTGATTATTTAGTCTGTTACATCTGAAGGTGAGTTGATCAAAATCAAACACAGTTCTCCAGGTCAGGGCACACCATTATTTTATACAGTACTTTGATCACATTGGGGCAGATTCTTACCTGATGTAAATTGATTTAGCTGTACTGACTTAATGTGGACTTCAGTGGAGCTATGATGGTTTGTACCAGCTGAGGATCTAGCCCATTATTTTATCCCTTCCTCAATATCCTGCAAATACGGATCCCCTTGGCTTATATGAGAAATTTAAACTACTTTAGCCAATGTACATTGCTGAATACTGAACCAAGTCAAATTTCACTTGCCATTGTGCTGTGTAATTCCCCTCATTTGAATAGCTCCAATCTGTCTAGTGCTTTACCTGGTGTATTACACCATAGCCTCCAGTTATGGACTCAGGTTTAATGCTGTGTTATATAATGAAGCAATCTCCTCTTTGCCCTAACTTGGGTTTTTTTCCCCCTTGGCATAGGAGAACAAGGGGTTCTGCTGTCCACAGATATATAGAAAGACTTGTTTGGCTTAAAAATCTCTATTTTTCTTAATTATTTATTAAATTAATTTTTAATTTATTGAGTAGCAAAACTCCAAAGATTAAAAAAAAGTAGAAAGCAGGGCAGAGAGAAGTGAAAATAAGATTTGCATGTGTCTGGTTTAGAACATGGAAGATAGCAACAAACAACTAGATCAGTAATAGAACTTTGTAGGAGAGGGACTGCCAGTGTGAGTCTCGGTATAGTATGATCATGTATGAGAGACTCTGACTTTGCATGTGTGGGGTTAAGTGTGAGTGTTTGGATGGGGGTGGGTGTGCCAATGTAACTGTGTGGTTTGAAGGTGAAAATATGTGTGTGAACATGATGGTGTGGGAGTTGGGGGAGATCCCCTTGACTCTAATGGCAGCCAATAAATGTGTACAGAGCCTTGGAAATGTCTGTGTGTGTGAGAGAGAGTGAATGTGTGTGATTGACAGTTTGAGTCTGAGATTGAGAAGTTTTGTGAGCACTTCTCTGCAAATGTATGTATCAATGTATTCTGCTGTGTTAACCTCTCAGGGTGTTTCTTTGCACCTCTGGGCGAGAGTTAAAGGTTTGTATCTGGAATGCATGCATTTACCCTGAAGATCTGATTCTGGTCTCACTTATACAGGTTTTATACCACTGTAAATCCATGGGTTTCATTGAATTTATTTCTGATTTAAATTGGTATGAGATCAGAGTCAGGCCCTATTCTTTGTATGAAAGAGGGTGCATATGTATATTTCAGAATGAATCATTCTGTGTGTGTATTTGAGGGTTTGTATATGGGGATCTGCATATATTAGTCTGTCTGTGTGTATTTTGGGTGGGCTGAGTCACTGTGTGTGTATATTGGTGTGCGCCCAGCACTGAATTGCGTACACCCATACAAGTGTGTGTGTGTATATCTGTTTAGCTGTGTGTGTATTTGTATAGATATACAAATGGAGTGATGTGTTTGCATGTGTCTGTGTGCATAGATGTATGCAAACTGGTACGTATGCATGTCTAGGTGTGCGTATGGACTACTGTGTGTGACTGTATTTGATAGTGTCTCTGGACATGCACTGAAGTACATGTGTGGATGTGCATGTAGATTGTAATAATACATAAAGCACCTTTCACTTCAGGGTCTGAGTGCTTTATGAACACTAAGTACAGTGAGTCGGTAGGTAAGAGGCTGACGCGTAAGTGTGTGTGTGCACGCACATGCGGGGAGAGTCACCATGTCACAATAACTTACATTTTAAGATTGAATCAGGTGATGGTAGTTAATATTACTGTTATCATTTGCATTTCTAAATCACCCATCACTGTGGCATTTGACTAACAGACATCACCCTTTGGTGAGTGCCAATAAATCCAAGAAGTTCTGTTTCCCACATGCATTCAAACTGGTAGTCACACATACTCATTTATGAGACTTTATTGGCATGACAATCCAAGTACTGACAAAGTGTAGAGACAGAACCCTCAGATTTCTGTCAGGGGTGGATAGGATCCTCCCCGGATACAGCTATGCTGTATCCAGCAGTGTCCATTTGGGAGCTGGTGTTGGGCTGCTACTTAGCACTATATTGTGTCTGCTGTGTCTCTCCTTTCTGTTAGGGTAAGTTTTTCCTCAACACTTTCTGATGAGAAGCCTTTTGTGATTCCTGATAACTTGAGGAAATGATCAGGAATTGCTATGAATGCACAAGCAGCATGAGGTTTTGTTGCTGACCCCAAAGTGTTCCCCCGGCAGACACTTTAACAGTCACAGGCATTCAGAGGAATGCACAGGCTATGTATCTGGAAACAAACAAAAAACAAAGGAGACCCACCAGCCACGAGGTCCTGTCTCACTCAGTTCTGCTGCCAGTGGAATTCACATTGTAGAAGGCAAGGGGGACTGTGTAAAGGACCGAAGGTCACTCCCTGTCCCCCTGGTTTTGCCTAGCCAACTGCAGGATCACAAGCTCTTTGGCTGTGTGATCAGCATTCTCTTCCTCTGATGCTATTAGCCCATGTGTGGGTATGTTAGTCTATTGAAGTCTCACTAGCTTGCCCCCCACCTCCCTCCTTCTCACCCCCCTCCCTGCCCAGTTCTGCTCTGTCACTTCAAGCCCAGCCCCTGAGTGGTAACCAATAGCAGCTTTGCCATATTCATCAGTCTCTCAGTCTTAAAGCTACAGTGGAGTTAGTGGGATCTAAATCTCTTGTGCCTGTGTCTTCTCAGCTGCCTCCCTTCCCTCTGCCTGCTTCAGTGTGTCTGGATGAGTGTATGTGTGTGGATGTGCATATGTCTGTCTCTCTTTCTCTCCTACCCTCTTTAACTGTCTCCTCTTTTTCTCCCACCCCCTTTCTTTCCTTCCTTGTCCCTTTTCTTGCAGTCTGGTCCCCTTTCTGTGGCTCCCTTTTTTCCCCTTCACTCTCTCTTCACTGTAATTTAGTTGCTTTTCTCTGCCAACTGGGAATGCTAAAACTGGACTGATGGACATTTCCGAACTTTGCATCTCAGACCCTCTCAGCTACCACAACCAGTAGGTGCCCTGTTTGTTTGGTTTGGTTTGGTTTTGCCTGTGCTGGAAATGACAGGCTGGCACTTGTGTGACCCTGAGTATTGTCTGACATTGAGTTGGGAAGGGGGGAAAGCAATTTTTACTTGAGGTTTCTTCCCTCTCCCCCCGCACCACCCCGAGGAGAAATTCCTCTGCAGATTTCCTATCTTTTGGACAAATTATGTAGAGGTGGGCAGGGGATTGTGTGAGGGGGTATCAATGTTCCTGTCTGAGGCATGGAGGGAAGCAAATCTCCTTTTAGAACAGGTGCAGACCAAAAAGCCTGCTTAGGTGAAAGGAAAATCTCTCTAAGGAATCCACAACTCAGTTTGATTTGACTTTAGTTTGTGCCAATTTATTAATTTCCTTCTTGCAACTTCTTCCTTTAATGCTTCATCTCTGGGGAACACAGACTGATGAAACAGAAAATCTACAATGCATGTTCTGCTTTCACAGATTTACTTTCTGTTTGTGCTCAGGGCTATGTAAAATTTCTATTAGATGAACTAGTGCCTGGGTGTAAATAGATATATACTGTCCACGCAAAGTAGATACAGTACATGAAAACACAGATATTTTACTGAGTTCACTTATTTAAAAGAAAGGCAAAAGCTTCATCTGTGGAAAGCCAGCCTTCCTAGGCTTGCAATCAGGGCAGCCAGCGCGGGGAAAGAGTGGAGGAGAGCTACTGAGCAGGCATCCCAAGCTGGACTGATGACAGATTCCTCGGCACCTGCTGGTGTTCTCATTCTTTGTATGTTATGTTGGAACGTGCCCGACAATGCTTTGTATAAAATCACTTCAGCAAGTAAGTTGGATTTGATCCTTTTTGGGGAACTTGGGAGACAGGATGAATTCCTTTTGCAATTTGTGTCCGGTCCACCGGTACAATTCCTTTTCAAGTACGTTTCTCCTCTCCGACAAATCTCTTTCTAAGTCGAGTCTCCTTTTGTGTATTTGCATATTAGTCTGTGTGTCACCTACAAGGGCTCCATGGTGTCACCAGAGACAGAAATAGTCACTTTGGCTGGTTCATTATTTGTTTAATAACTGCATCCTAGTTAGCATGAATTAAAAGAGAATTAAAAAATTATGCCTTTTACTCTGCTCTTCTCATTACAGCTCTCTTTCATCTCTCTCACATCTTTCTGTTTCTCTCCCTCCCTTTTTCCTGACTTGCTCTCATTCCTTCTTTCCTTACCTTACTCCTTTGCTTCCAACAGCGCTGTTAACATGAGATTTATTATTTTAAATGGGAATTACCAGTTTAAGCCCTATGGCTTTTGTGACTGGTGCTTCGCTTTTGGCTGTTCCGCTTTGAATTAAAAATAAACAAACAGATTTGTAAAGGAAAAGTGGATTGCATCCCATTAGGTATTTTTAATACAAAGTCAAAGTTTTGAAAGTGCACTGTTACCTCCATGAAAAATAGTTTGTAGCTTGATAATTACCAACTGTCATGTCTGCTCTTGTTAACTTTTTTCTGTTCATCCGTTCTACTTGTTGAATCCGGAAAAGCAATTCAGACAGTACGAAAACAATAAAAGTAAATCACTCATTTGATTATTGTTAGTACCTTTTACTATTTAATGGTCTCCCTGGACAGCACCCAACAATCGTGTATCCAAGGTGCTTCATTCCTGCTTGTGCCTCCCTTAACTTTGGCTTCTGGTTAGACAAATGAAAGTGACTAGGAAATGTGAGAGATCCATGGCTTCAAAATGGGTTGGAGGAGCTATTCTTTGGTAATGATAAACTCTTGGTGTGATCTCTGTCTTCTTTTTCCTGGGCTTGCATGGCTTCTAAGCTCATTTACAATTTTTTTTTGGTGTGTATGTGTGTGTGTGTGTGAGAGAGAGAGAGAGAGAGAAACTAAATTGGGAGAATTAAAAAAACCAAATAAACGCATTTAAAAAAAATTAAAGTAAAGAAAAGTTAAAGGAGCACAAGCTATGGGGCAAGTGCTATGGAAACCATGACTAATTCAGAATCTGAAGAAAGTCAAGAGGAGAGGAAAGATGTAGGAAGCCTTCCAGATAATGTGTATAAATAAAAATTTATACAATGGCCAGGTTCTGCTTTGGTTTACACCCTTGTGTAACTAAGATCAGATTTCAGTGTGATTGTGTGTGTGTGTGTGTATCAGTCAGGGCAGAATTTGGCCCAATATATGTACATTTACCTATCTATCCAGTATGTGTAAATAGTACAAGTACACTTTGCAGCAAGTGTAAAATGTGTATGCATGAGTATATATGTACATACGGCATATTGTAGAGTGAGTGAGTGTGTGTGTGTGTGTGTGTGTGTATATACATTTATATCTGTATCTATTTGCATGAGTGTACTATCCTACATACAGTGGCTTACTACGCTGAATACTGGGTATTGAAATAATGTTATTTTCTGTCCAAACTCTCTTGTTTTAATTATGTTCGCAACGATTGTTTTTGGCAAACTGAACATTACATTGAATGTGAACTTTAAAATATTGAAAGCTGCTCCTTTATTTATGTATTTTAATAGTGGTAAAATGGGGGGATAAGTGTGCATAGCACCTTGGGTGATCCATTGTGGAATGCCCAGAAGTTGTAGTTTACATAGGAGACAGAGAGAGAGAGAGAGGAAAATGGTCACCTCACCACTTTGGAGTCCATGGAAAGATCTAAGTTACACAAGTTCCAAATCCAGGATGAGTCCAGACAAGAACTAACTGAGCAGAGGAATTCACCTCTTCTAATCAAACTCCATTATACTTTGAATTTCACCTTCTCTGAGTAGTAAAAGTTCCCTTTTCTTCTGCCTGTATGTGTGTCCTGACCTAAGAAATGACACAAGGAGTCAGGGAGGACTCCGGTTATTGGTATGCATTGTTTCCTGCAGTGCTGGATCTTGCAGTGACAGTAAAAAAACACTTGTTCCTAATTGACTCTGAGTGTGTGTGTGTGTGTGAGAGAGAGAGAGAGAGAGAGTTGATGTGTTGGAGTTACTGCTTTGAGGGACTCATTGCTGTCTCCATGTACTGGGGTTTGGGAAAGTTCTTCTGTCAGTGGCAGGTGAAGCAGGTCCAAGGAGGAACCTTTTGCAAGGGTAGGATTAGCAAACTATAAAAGCTAATGATTTGAGTCTGCAGTTTGTCTCGGAGGTCAGGGCAGGTGGAATGAACATACTTACACTGTGCTTACGATGTCTATCAAAAGTACAGTACATGTACATACACATATATATAAAATGTATACAGTATGCATACACATATATATAAAATGCCTCTATTGTATCTTTGCGGTATATAAACGTAAGATTTTTTCACAAGAGAGTGAAATCTGGCAT
Organism: Eretmochelys imbricata; assembly: GCF_965152235.1. Taxonomy (NCBI): domain Eukaryota; kingdom Metazoa; phylum Chordata; order Testudines; family Cheloniidae; genus Eretmochelys; species Eretmochelys imbricata. Next base: position 91,454,176 of record NC_135577.1, read on the forward strand.
TTTATCCTTTAATATTAATTTCACACTCCCAGATGAGAGAAGAGGTTCTTTTTCTGTTTTGTTTTTGTTACTGCCTAAGATGTTGATAGGACTGTAGGAAAATGTCATTGCCATTTCTAATTAATATCCTGGAAAGAGAAAGAAAGAGAGACTGACCAAGTTACGTGTGTGTGTGTGTGTGTGTGTGTAATTGCCAAATTAGGGCATCCTACTAAAGGTTATGTCTTTCAATGTTTTTCCTTTGATGTAAAAGAGAGATGCACAAATCATTGTCCGATGATGATTCTGAAATCTTATTGTGCAATTAGAAAACAAAATTTAAAAGGAATAAAGTATCTGTATGATCATAGAAACACAGACACAGAGAGATACTGTACTGGAATTTTGATACAATCAAAGAGCAAATTCAGAGAAAGACTTTGTTTTCATTTGTTTTTGTTTTGTTTTGTTGATTCTTATTTACAGATTGAGGAAATGTCACTTTGTTTCCAGTAACCTCCAAAATCTCCACAGTCTGTGAATGGAAGGAAATTGGTGTCAGATGCTGACTGTAGCTGTGTACTTTGAGCACTTCTGAAGGACTAGAACAAGGAGTTGTTGTTTTTGGTTTTTGTTATATTTTACTGGCAGCATAAATTGAGAAGTGTCTGTAATGAAAAGGACTGAGTATCTGAGTTCCCTGAGCAGGTTCACATCACAGGATGGGGTCCTGCTTTACTGAGCTTATCAAGAATCTGTCTGGCACTGGAATTTGGGAAATTATTTTATAGGATTTTTATTAACATCCCCTTTTCCTCCTCCCAACTTCCACTTTAAAAAAAAACTTTAATCATATTAATTTTTGAGAGATATGGAAAGATCAATTTATTAAAGAAAACCCAACCAAACAGATCTTTCATTGTATTGATTTGAAGTAATCAATAAATATTGCATTTAGCCCGAGAGGGAAAAGACTTTGGAGGGATTGCGTTCAAAGAAAGTTGCTGTGACAGAGATTTCATATCCCAGACCCTTCTTCTCAGAGACTACATTGCTCACTACCAACTGCCCTGACTCAGAGACTCCCAGCCCCATTTCTGCTGCATTATTACCTATGCTTGATTCCCATTATTTTTAATTTCATGCTTCCCGAAATTTCTTATGCTCTTTGAATAATTTTAGTCCATTAAGGAGGTTTGTGTGTGACATCAACAACTCTCTACCAAAGACTTCATGTTTTGGGAGGATGGAATCTCTCCAAAGAAATGTAAAAAGGAAAGGGGGTGGGGGAATGGATATATCTAAACCGAACTGCACCTCATGGTCTCTGTGGGGGTGATGGACATTCTTGGGAAACCTCTTCAAAGCATGTAAAATGTTTTGGCTGCATTTAGTTAGAGAAAGAAATAGCAAAAGAAGAAGATGTTGGTGTATGCTGGATATAAAAGCCAAATCCCTACTCTCAAATTCTGTCCTTTCTGTTCTGCATCCCACAGTTCAGAAGTCGGGAAGTGCTAACAGCAACCAGATTTTGTGTGTGTGTGTGTGTGCGAGAGAGAGAGAGAGACTTTATTGTAGACCTCAGAGACAGGGCAAATTCTCCTCCGCAAGTCCATCTCCGCATCTTAGATAGTTAGTTATTTGGCAGCTGGGGAATACAAAAGGTTTTTTACATTTATTTTTAGTTTGCATGAGTAGGTAGGTATAGCATTTGTACAGTGCCTAGCGTAAGAGGCCAGGAACCTTGATTGAGGTTCCTAGGCACCACCGTCAAATAAATAATAAACAGAAGTTCCATAGGTAGCCATGAATCTATTGGCTGTTTGTCTGAAGAGGCTGGTGGACAATGAAAACAGCAACAGCAATCAGATTTGTGTATTTTGCTGAAAACAGGAAAAATCTTGCACTGTTTCTGCCCTCCAGGATCGGCTGCATTTCAGCAGCAGGCGAGGTGATTGCTCCATGTAGTTTGTGGGTTAGTCTGAATTGCAATGTGTTCTGGGATCTGCAAGTGGAAATGTAATGTAACAGCCTTATTATTTATTAATAATAAATATTGAGCTGGATAAATTATTATTTATTGAAAATAATAATAACTAATTACCTGCAGAAATCTTAGCCAACTTCTGGGGAATTTATTGTTGAGGAGCTAAATTTCAGTAACTTCTATCAATATCAATTTCTGTACCTGTCATGTCGCTTCTCTTTAAAACTCTGCCCTGCCTCTTCAGAGCACTAGAGATGCCCACAAAGTGACCCTTGGTGCTGAAGCACACTTTACTTTGTTGATCATGTAGAGCTTTTGAGAGCTCTGCTGCTGGAAGCGACTGTCCGTGAGGAGAAACATGCTTGCTCAAGGTGGAGCGGGCTGTACAATAATATATTTGTCATGTTTGTAATTGCAAATGTAATTAGCAAACAAGCTCTGGGGGATAGAGGACTTGAAACTTTCACTGCACATCATTTGACCCTGTGCTGGCTGGACAGGAGCTTGTGTATTGTTAACCCTCACCATTCCTGCACACCGCTCCTCTCTGTCTTCCTAGGGTTTACTAATGCTAAATTTTCTTTTCCATAGGTCTGACCTTGCTTTGATTGGGGGTGTGTGTTTATAATTTATTTTATTGCAAATGATTACGGTCGTTTCACTAATATTTCCTATTCCCTACTGCTTCTGACACCCTCTGGAAAGCATTCTGTGATGCCCTTTACAAAGAGCACTGTGTACAAATAAATACTAGCACATTGCACTGTTCAGTGCATTCTGATCACCGCAGGCAATGTTCCCATTCAGTGCCCCCTTACACTTCGCAAAGGCAACTTGTGAAAAGCAGGTGGCAAGCTGTTATCACACAACCTGTGTTGGGTTTGTGTCCCTGCTGAGCTGAATTTTTCTTGCTCCCTTCTTCTAAATGGGGGAGCCTACTCAGCTCTGTTTCTTTCTATTGGGAGAGGGGGAACGGAGCACAAGAAATCCAATTCAATTTTTTGGGATCCCAGAAAATCCCACCCTAGTCATCCTTAATCTGACTTTGTCAGTTTGCAAAGAATATACTTGGCCCATGAGAATGTTATGGACAATAGAACCAGAATCCCTTCAGAAAAAAATCACTAACTTGTGTGTGAGGGGAAGAGTGTCCTTTGCTTTCTCTTGCAAATTCCTTCCTTAGTTGCTTTTCTGCTCCTTTCTGCGCTTGGGATTTAAGTTGCAGTAACATTCCATGACAGAACTGTTTTTTGTTTTGTTTTTTAGTGTGAAAGGGAATGGATTGAGCATAGAGAGAGGCGGCCTGTCTTGTCCGATGCTGCACTGCCGGTGAGGTGTTCATTCTTAGGGCATCTCCCTGATTTTACATCCCATTTGAGAGGGGTGGGAGAAAAAGGAAACCTGTTCTACATTTGTTCTTTAGGAGGCTAAGAGCATTTGGTGAGAACCCTTCTCTGACAGTCCCAACTTTCCTTTTCTGTCCCAGGAAATCATGTCCAGTTCACCATACATTTTAAGTCTCAAACACTTTCTTTAACATAAGAAAACTAGGCCATCGGATGGGTTAGAGAGAGCCAGATACTTTCAGTTGGGGAGCCTGTGAAAGAGAGTCTCTTTTCAAAATGCCATTCATTCTGAACTGATTGTACATTTTTAATACAGCTGTTTTTATTAGGAGATTTCTTGTTGCTATTTTTCTCCTATTCTCCCAGTCTTTCCCACGCGTATAGTTTCACAAAACATTATTTTTTAATTCCTTCTGTTTTTCTCCTGGCACTTTAAAGTTCCCTTCAGTAATAATGAGCCTCAATCGCTGGTGATGAAGCCATCACCGTGAACGATACCGGTGAGCGTATTGTCTCACTGTCCTTTGACTCAAGAGAAAGGTCAAAAGAATAGCCTTAAAAATGTTTAATTCTGTCATTATGATTTTGCATATGGAGATGATCATTTTAAGAGCATCTAATTTTTCCTCCTCCACAAAGATGTGGGGAAAAGTAAAGGACATAAATATAATTTTATGTCAATTGCCTTCAGTAAATAAAGATTTTTTTGAATGTGTCTTTAAATGTGCTAGCAAAAACAATTACAAAACATCCTTCCACTGCGCTTTATACCAGTTTGTAGAATTAAAAAAAAAAATAAACACACAAAAAGAAGGACAGCAAATAATTTTGGTTTTCCTGATTTTATTTTTAAAAAGTTTTCCTTGCATTTTTTTGTTCATTCAATCTGACATGTTTTGAAACATCAACAGTGTTGTTTTATTTGCTTATTCTTAAAAAAAAATTCTTTATGGGATTTTCGCAGACTTAGAAATACAACAGTTAAAAATATAGGCTTGTGACATTGAGTTCAGGGGCTTATTTTATAACTGTTACCACAGTACTGGTAGCCAGGGTTAATCCCAAAATTTTGTAAATGTTTGTGTGTGTGTATTCATACTTCGTCTGCTTTTCATTTTTTTACAAATTATCCTTGATTGAAAGACTGTTTCTGAGAATTACCTTTGTCTTTCATTTGTTCCTTGTTTCAGAATTGGGTATGATAGGCAAACACTGCCTGATATATATTTTAGCTGTCTAAAAGGTGGGGGGAAGGTCAGATTAATATCTTTACAACACTCAGATTGCAGTCCCTCTCTAGCCCCTTTTCAGCCTCTCTGGGCATTGCCTTCCTCTCTCCACCCCTCTGACTTGCTGCTTCATTCAGCCTCTCAAATGTTTCTGTTTTTCTGCCGTTTGCATTTTTGGTCATTGTGAGGGAGTGTGTGTGGGGTGGGGGGGGAGGAGGCGCTGCTCTGTAGTGAGATGCAGGGCAGCTACTCCTGTGAAACCAAAGACCTTAATACCCGGTGCCTGACACTCTTTTAGCAGTCAGTTTGCTTATCGGATTCATCTGTAGTGCAAAGGTATCAGAAGGGAGCAAGGCACTCTTTACGCTTAACTGGATTATTAAGCAGTGATTTCCAGGCAATTGAGTGTAGCCTGCAATGCAGTCTAACCTGGGATCAGGGGCAGGGAGAGGAAGCACAGCTGTCTGATAGAGTCAAAACTTACTTTCAAAGCCAAATTAATCCCTATACGGGGGCCTGTAACAGTGGCACTTCAGCTTTAGAAAATATTTTACTTTCACTCCTTGTGGGCTTTTTCTGCCTCAACAGATCGAAGCAAGTGTGACCTTTTGAAAATGATGGTGAGATGTACTGATGTGTCCATACATTCTACCTTATACAAATGATACCAGACAGGTCGCCCTTAGAATAATTGATGAAAATTGTGCTGTTGCACCTTACACACTACACAGACTTAACATGAGTAAAGATGAGAAAGAAACAGTTTTATTCTCACATGCATGTGAATAAGTGTTTATATGTATAATCTGTGTGTGTATATATGTGTGACCTGAAGAAGAGCTTTGTATAAGCTCGAAACCTTGTCTCTCTCACCAGCAGAAGTTGGTCCGTTAAAGGATAGTACCTCAGCCTCTTCTCTCTCTAATATCTTAGGACCAATATGGCTACAACAACATTGCATGTAATATATTATAAATAAACAAGCACACATACCATGTGTGTATGTGTGTGTGTATATTTCTATATAAAACAGGTACATATACTGTATATGTGAATATATGTGTATATGTATACTCTAAATATAGTGTGTGTGAATACTGTCTATAAATGTGTATATCTACAGTGTGTGTACATAAAGTATATATGAAAATACTTCCTTCCTCATAGAAGTGTTCTATGGCTTAGTTAATTAATATTTCTAAAGCTTTTGAGATCTTTGAATAAAAGGCATTCTAGAACTAAAAATAATATTAATGGTATCTAGATACAGTGTACATAACATCTGTATTTATAGATTTTTGTAGTCTGAATTAGAGCAGATATAATTAGATCGTAGATAATAAGATTAGATATCATTGGATAGCTAAATGTGGTTAGATATTTTGTTTATAGATTTCCCCCCCACATCAGGGTTTCTGATTTTAAAGAAATGCAGTGATATTTACTTCTATTAAAATGCGAGAAAGGATGAAAAGACAAATGTGCAAAATATGGAGCAAACCACAAAGTACTGTTTGGATGAAGCTGGGGACTTGTGCCGAAGCCGGAAAAGTCAACACTTTGGTTTAATCTTTGGTTTACTTTTGGGAACTTTTATTTTGTTTTGGGGAGATTTTAAGCATGGCGCTTATGGGAGGGCACAAAATGTAACATGCTTCCCACTGTATAGTTCATCACTTTTGAAAGAGTTTGAATAAGGAATTTGAATAAGGAATAATTCAAGTCACACCCTATCAAAGCAAACAGCATTTCTGACCATCCTGTTATAACTGTTAGGAGCCGCTTGTGATTTAAAATGAGAACTATTTGCTTTTGGTTCCAGTAAATTACAGTTAAAAGGCTGAAAGAACCATATGCCCTAAACAGTGCCTATACCCGTTTCTCCCATTCCAGAACAGATCCGGTCTTCAAATTTCTCCCCTGCCTCAAGACCATTGCCTTTTTAAGCCCCAAAACTGCAGTTTATTTCCCTATCATCCTTCATTTTCCCTCTGTGTATATTTGCAAAAGGAAATGAATTCCCCCAGCTCAGCACTACAGTATTATGTATATTTTTAATGTATTCATTTTTTCCTTTAAATTTTCACCTAAGGTGTTTAGGAAAATAATAGACACAACCATTTTTTAATGGTTAGTTGAAAGGAAAAAAATCTGCTTTTGGCTGTTCTGCTCTGTCGACATAGAGCTTCTTTGCCTCAATTTGTGGGAAATGTTATACATTCAATTCCCCTGTTGGACCAAGAGTTAAAAATTAATTCATGAATAATAAAAACCAATCAATCTGGTTGAGTTTAAGAAGGATTAGAAGAAAGGTTTTTGTACAGAAGCAGTTATATATCTTGGTGCTGATGTTGAACTATTAGATATTGTTCTGGTCTCCGCTGGTTATCTGATAAAGGTACTTGATTTGCAAATAGGATTGTTATCCTGATGACTAGCTGGATCCAAATCTCCAGCTTGCTGCACACACTCCTGCCCCATATGGAGATCACCAGCTGGGAAGGGTCAGTCTTTCAAGAGCAAAGTTTTGAAGGTGCTGGACTAGAGAAAGTATGAATTGGATTAATTAAGAAAGGTCAGGTGGCTGGTGTCTATTACAAGTTCTCAACCACTGCTTAGCAGATAATTCATTTGATTAAAAATGTATGGATGGTAAAGGGAATGTAACAAAATACATGTTTTAAAAATAATTTAAACTCATTATTTGTAAAAGCTGGGATATTCAACAAAGCCTATGGGATTTAGGCATCCAAATCCCCTTCAACTCCAGTGGGACTGTGGCAAATGTGCTGGGTTCTGTACAATACACAGCAGGCAAGGTAGTCCCTGCCCAAGGGAGCTTACGGTCCAGTAGACAGGCATAGAAAGAACAGACAAACTGACAGAGCCAGAGGAAAGAGTTACTTTCCATAGTCTACCACCTTCAAAACTTTGCTCTTGAAAAGTGGAGACTCCCCAGCTGGCAGTTTCCTATAGCGTGCAAGTGGGTGGGCAGCAGGCTGGAGATTTGGATCCAGTTAATTTATTTGCTTCAGGAGGACTAGAAAGAAAATGTTTTGGTTGTTTTATTTTTCAAAGGTTGGGCTCCAGTTTTGGGGAGTTTCTTTGCTGTTGAAAATAACTGATAAAGAGCAATGTATGCACAGTTATTCTCTCAAAGCAGAGTCTTGCTGTGCAGTGGTGTGGAATAGGGTATGGGGTAATTGCACGTCTCGTGAGATAGCGTTGGAGCTCAACACAAGAGTGAATAAGGCAGGCCAAGGACAGAAGCACTACGTTGTCTTTCCACACCACAAAGCGATTCACCGCAATCAGTTAAGAAGATGTGCTTATGTGGGTGAGGAAGAAAGACATGACAGCGGCATTGGGTAAGGCAGAGTAAAGGGATAGAGCCAGTATAAGCTCCAAAAAGTCTGCTCCTGTAAGAGCTGTTCAAGATTATATAGCACTTTGAGTTAAAAACAACTGCTCCGTTAACAGGAGTTTGAGATTAACCCCAGCTTCAGCTTCAAATAGCCACAGCACCTTCTGCTTTGGCAGTTCGGTATGGAAAAATTGTCATTGCAGAATTTTTCTGAGGTTACAGGATCTGTCAGTCACTAGTTTAAACCTGAAGGAGACTTGACGTTAAATAGGAATAGGAGAGAGACCTGAGAAAGTAGTGTCATTTTTCCAAAACAAGAATGGAACTGCATACCTTACTGGGAGATCAGTCAGTCAGTGCCCATCATCTTTGCCTCAGCCTGCCTTAAAATAGCTCCGACCATTACGGTACTCCAATCCATGCACCAGATGAGAAAAGTCAGAAGAACTCTACAGCCCCCTGCAGGACTTGGTTGATGCTGCATTGACACATCAGAGTTGATGAAGTACTGGGAAGGGTTACAATCACAGATTACTTTTTACATATGTAATTCTGGGAAATAATCAAATTACTTTGTGGTCTGAGAAGTAAATGTGGATTCCTTTCAGCCACTTATCTTGGCAGTTCTTTAATTCCTGTCTCAATCAGAGAATCAGATATTAGAGATGTAACTATTGGGTCATCCAGCCCATCTTCCTATGGCAATGCAGGATTCTGCTCTATGGTACATTTTCCAGTATTCTATCTAGTCTAGTTGTAAGTGTCACAAGTGAGGAGACTTCCATCCCTTCCCTCCAGGGATGATTCCACAGCCTAAGGAGTTCTCATAACAGAAAATACTTTTTCCTAATATTCAGCGCAAAAGTTTTCCTTCTTAATTTCATCCCATTCCTCCTGATTATGTCCTCTACTATCATGCTAAGCAATTTCTGTCCATCCTTCCTGTTTATTCTCTCTTCAAATATTGGTATATTGTTATCCCCTTAGTCATCTGTTGATCTCTCTTCCTAATGAGTCCAGACAACCACCTGATCACTTTTGGGTGCTCAAAGCTGCATCCAGTTTGTCAGTATCATTCTGATAAAATGATGCCCACAAATTAACACAGTATTCCAGGTACAATTACAGCAGAACTGTGTGGAGAATTGTCACCTCCATGCTTCATGACATTGTAAGGCAATATCCCTGGAGTGGATGGTTGGCAGTGGAGTTAACACACAAGACTTCAGGATCTGAATGACTGAGCTAGAAGACTCAGGTATGTTGCTCAGTGTCTGTAACAGGCTCTTTGTAGTCCAGACACTAGAGGGAGAGAGAGAGAGATTCATTGTGTAAGTGTGGTATACACATTCCCCATGACTTTTCCAAAATAACAGTCTGTGGAGCCAGATGTTTGTTAGCTAATCCCCTGTCTGTCATAAAATACATTTTGTTCAGAACAACTAATGAATATATATTCTTAAGTATTCTTTTACTTTCTTTTTATTAATAGCTGGTTTAGCAGGGTGCTTCTTACTTCCAAAATGTTTGTTCCTCTTTTATTTCTCGTTAAAGGCAGATGTTGAAAAGCAGTAACCCAATCATTTTTGGCTTGCCACTAAACTAATCCCCCTATTCAATCTTTAATAGTCCTACTTCCTCCAAGTACTTCTACCATGGGGAATGACGCCATGAAAGTCATGCTGTCCAATATGAGCAATCTCCGTATGTAATGATCATACAACACCAGTGTTACAGCTACATTAGAGCTTTGATACTTCTCATGGCGGACCATCAGATGAGACAAAAGAGCCTCACAAACTCAAGAAGGAATCTTTGTTGCCTTCTGAGATGGAAGACCATACTAAATGGCAGTAACTCACAGTGATTCACTTTTCCCCACGCAGAAGTAAACTAATCAGTACTTCACAACTTCTAGGAGTGACTAATGTGTAACTGATTCCATTTTACATCCAGCAATGAGTAATTTGTAATAGATTACTGCACATTCTCAAAGTAACTAACAACCATGAGATGCTGTCAGTGCATGTATAGTATAGAAGGATATTGTTGATAAGAATGTAAATAGGAGACTAAGATAGGAGAGGTCAGTAAATGAAGACACTATCATCAAGTCTTTTGAGTTCTGCATCTGAAGATGCTTTGGGCGGATTCTTATTTTCACTGGGGTAAATGAGGAGTAACTCAGTTGAAATCAGTAGTTACCCCAGTGTAAAACTGATGTGAGATCAATATTAGGCCTTTCAGCTTCACATCATAGTAAGGGAAGATACACCTGGAATTGTTTAAAGAGATCTCTGTGAGAAGCAGACTAATGCTCCCACTGTACGGGGAAGACAGAAACTAGCATTCTACGCTCTGCAAAACTGCCAGGTGCTCTTATTGAGTCAGATCACCAGCTGCTTCTTTCAGAGTTCAGGTTTCATGCTTCTAATGCATGAAACAATTCCTTCAGTCCTTTGGGAATAATTTGGAGTATGCTGGAGGAAGCTACAGAGTGGTAATTGGGGATGAATTTGATGCATTGCTGAAATGCACAGAGGACAAAAAGGCAAATGAAGTGTGAGAGGAGACAAAGTGTGAACTCACTGAAGTTGCAAAGAATATTATTGGGATAAAAACATGGCAGAGAGGAATAAAACAAGGCTTAGATGAAGTATTCTGTCATGTGGAGAATCCCTGAGAACTCCAGGCAGGAAGGTGCTCTGATGAGAGAATGAGGAAGAAATCCGTGTGGAGGGAGTTGACCCATGCAAATGCTGTTGAAACTCTATAGTGCCACCAAACTGAGCAACAGTAAAGCCCTCACAACAGCACATGAAATCAAGAAAAAGTGAAAGAAGGATGATAACCTCTGCTCTGAAACAAGGCAGGCTGCCTGATAGCCCCGACTGGGGAGGAATTCCAAAAGAACTCTCTAGCCCCTTAAAATATGAAATGAGCAACGTGTGAACAAAATCCACAGAGACAAAGCTTGGAAGAGATGACAGCTCTGCTGCTGAAAAAGGGATGAGTTCTTTACACAAGATCTCTCAGGCCAGAAGGGAAACCAGCAATGGCTGGCTGACTGATACCAGCTGATAATCACACCTCTGCCCCTCCACCCCAGACAGGTGGTCTGAAGAAGAGTTGGAGTTACAGGCTAGCATCACACAATTCTCATGTGAGCAGCACCCTACAACCAGTTACTCTAGGAACAGTGTTTGAAAATGGAATGCAAACTGGAGGCAGAACAAGCAAGGGCAGAACTGAGGTCAGGGAGCGTCGGATCAGATATGTAACCTAGACATAATGATTGGGGGAAAAAAACAAAGAGTCCTCATGACTGTCTTATTCGTGTAACCAGGGTTTCTGGTTTTAGGTTGAAACTGATAAACTGTGACAAACTCCCCACATTTAAGATAAAGTTTTATGAAATATACACTGCAAATGCCCAGGCCAGGGGCAGTTCATTCCAAGGAAAGGCGGGGTTTTGAGTTTGTATCTATAGTGAGCTGGGGGGAAAGGATTTTTTAAAATGCATATTAGAAAAACCGACTTTCACAAAAACTGAGTCAGGATTTGCCTAAAAATAACATTAAATCCAACAAACAATAATAACAGCACTAACCTTTGTCCTATCCATCTCACAAGCAATTTCAAACCAACACCTCAGTATGCCTCTGAGCCACTCTGCTGGAAATGGGCTTTCCTTCAGGTTTGAGGAACATGTCACACTGAGCAAGTGGCAGCCAGATCGGTGCAAGGTGTAGCATATACAATGTCCTTTGTGCTTGATGTCTCTGATAGTGCCAGGTCATTTGTGAAAGCAGAGTCTGCTACCTGCAGCCTTCTTGATGAGTGACATTGAGATCTGGAACTATACGTAGCCAGAGGTGAATTGTACCTGAGAGAGATGGTGAGACTTGGGAAGCAGGATATTCCAAAGAGCGGAAGAGTTTGAAATGGAGCCATTGATAATGGAAAGAGTTATAGTGATGGACTTCATGGAGTTTGAGGAATAGGGATTGCCCTCATCAGCTCAGGAGATAATTTATTACAGCATGTTTAGTGTCCTGGAAATTGGAGAAGACACACTAATTGGAAGCTGATAGAAGCTCTATCTTATGTGGATGCTCCAAAGGAGTGGGAGGAGACAGGAACCATGTCCCAGTATGAGGCTTAATGGAAACTGATGGGAATGGAATCCAAAGGTGGTGTTCACGGTGAGGTGGAGCACATGGCCTGCTGAGTCCTGGCTTGGCACTTGGAGGGAGCAGAAGCTCAGAACCATCCCGTTTTGTCATTTTTGCCTCTGTGATGGATAAAATAAAAATAGCCATAAGAGAACAGACAGGGAGGAAAACTTACAGTGAATCAATCCTAGAGAGAGAAAGGTGATTAGCTTATCTGAGGGTTTTCTTTGACCTGCTCAGTGGGCTCATGCTGACACTTGCAGTGGCTTTAACTCTCTGTGCTCTAACCTAGTGCTTAGTCCTGCTCCGTGGAATTACTGAGTCCTCCAGTTGTTCCATTGCGGTTTAACAGCAGTGAATGGCAGTAGCCAGCCTCACTCTCACCTGGCCTCTCTGCTGATTTGAAATATTTTATACTGAAAATAGAGTGAGTGAGGTGAGAGTAGAACATGACAAAGACCCTCTCTGCTTAAAGGGTCATTAAAGGGCCAGGCTGATTTGCGTTCTGGCCATTTATATTTGCAAAGGTGCTTGTCACAGAGTATGTAGGTTTGGGTGATGTGGGGTATGGGGGGTTCTGTGGAAAGTGTTCATCTGTATGTGTTTGTTGAATGCTTTGTTTAATGTCTTTATGTTGGTGTTTAATGTGAATGTAGGAGTATGCATGCTTGTGTACATATGGTGGGTAGTGGCGTATATGTCTCTTTGTTAGCATTAATGGATTTCAGTGTGTCGATGCATGTGTGTATTGTTTGATGCTTGTGCATGCATCTTGTGCACACTCATGCGTGATCCTTGTGCACATATTATTCTTTTAAGACATGCAAAATGCAAGTTACAAATGAGGCCTACTCAGTGTGGCCCAGCTATTTCAAGCAGCCAAGGTGCTTGCAGCCATCCCAGCTCCATGCAGTTCCTATTATCTTGGCCAGAGGGAAGGCTCCCTTTGGGCTCACCTGGAAAAGCTAGCACCTGAGGGTACTGGAAGACCTAACTGGAGTGTGAATTGCAGTACTGTGCAGATGCTCATACTTGGGGACTCAGCCATGAAATGGGGAACTCCAGGAACCAGAGGCCTCCACTCCAGTGTCTGGCCCAAGGCTGGCGATACAATAGAATCATGGAATTATTTATTCCGTAGTGCCTACAAATGAATTTATTCTGTAGTGCCTGTCTAATCCTATGTCTGTGAAGAACATAGGATTAGACAGGTGTTTGCCCCTCAGAGTTTACAATCTTAAAGGACAAAGACCAAACAAGGGACGGGGGAAAGGGGAATAGCAGTCTAGAAATTAGTGAAGGAAAAGCCCACTGGGTTCCATCCAGATCTTGCTACCAGAGCAGGATTGTTCCCTACAGCACCTTTTCTACAGTTTTGTTGTGCCTGGATTTAAAGGTGCAGAGTTCTGAGTAAGCAACAAATATCTGTGCATGCGAATGAAAGAGCAAGGCACGGTTGCTCCATGGGGAGTGAGGAGGTGAGGTGGCAACATGCACTCACAAGTGATTCTAAGTCCCTTGCAAACGTGGTATTGTCAGTCGGGTGAGTGTTTTGACATTTACTCGTCACTCTGAAAGAGAGGACACAGCCTCTGTCTCTGACAGCAAGTCTCTAGAATGGAGTTAATATTGTTCTGTGGCTGAAAGGGCCAGTTAGTCTCCAAGAGACACCAACCAGCAGCACTCAGAAATATTAACAACAATAAAAGTACATTATACAATTCATCAATCTTTTTGTTTCCTGCATTGAAGCGATACTGCTCAGGGCACTCTGGTTACACAGAGGTCAAAACTTTCATTAGACCTCCCCTCCTCCCCCCCCCACACGCTCGCATACACCCTTTCCCATGGTGCTCTAGAACTTTCCTATAGGAGTGGGTGCAGCTGGCAGCTTGGCACAGGCGCACGGGGCCAGGAATGATTGTTTAGTTCAAGACAAAGTGAAAGATTGGTCTGTTAGATAGGAGTGAAAATATTACACATTTCCTCCGTGTCAGTGCAGGCCAGTTCTGATTTTAAAAATGAAATATGGCAGCTAATTAATCTAGATCACAGCTTAATCGCCTGTGGTCGGTTTTTAAAAAAACATTTTTGTGTGAATTTAGTGCTCATGAAAGTGAGGAACTCATATCATTGGGCAGACCAAGGCACGGTGTGAGCAAGCCACTTCCCCCTGCCTCTCCACCAGTGCACCTCAGTCTTGACCTGCCACAGCCTCTGCTGTTCAAGATCTGAGCCCACCCTTATTTTACTTATGTACCTTAAACCTAGTGTGCAGCAGATTTCCACAGCTCTGCCAATGAACTTTGATCCAGATCTGCGGCACCCCTGTACTTCATTAATCTAATCATGAAGATTCCAAAGCACAGACTTGCAGTTGTGCAGATTTATAGTTTGATGTTGGTGGGCAAATATCCGCTTACATATTTGCATTATAGTAGCACCCTGAGGCCTCCTACCAGGATTGGGGCTCCATTTTGCGGCATGCTGTTCAAACACATGGTCAGAGATGGTACCTGCCCTGCAGTGCTTCCAATCTAAAAGGACAAGTAATTGACAAAGGAAAGGGGAGCAGGTTAGAACACAGATAGTGATCAAGGCCCTGATAGGTGCATATCTTGCCAGTTCCATTCTTCCCTCAGAGAACATCCCAAGTGTAAGTAGCAGCATGGAGGAAGGCTTGTAGACATTTATGTGAGGGGCTGACAAATTGGTGGAAAGCGCTGGCATAGCTGATGGACTAGAAAAGGTGGGCTGGGCAACATGGTAAGTTCTGTATTAAATTCTTTACAGTGGTTTAAAAAAATCCTACAGAAAAGGCAATAATTTTCTATTAAATTCTGTAGGACTGTTCATTGATGGTTACATCATTTAAAAACAAATAATTTGCTCCATCCTCATGCTTGCAGTTATTCTTGCCTGGGTTATGATTTTGGCTGATCTAACAGGCTAGGCAGAGTTAAACCCGATTAGTATGCTGTGGGAGGCCTGCAAGGAAAACTTTAGAGCAGTGTAAAAGGTGATGCTGGTGAATCAAGATCTTCACTCTCGAAGAGTTGAACCACAGCAGAGTACTGGTGTTGGGGGGCTGTGCAAGAGGCCATCGTCTTTCAGATGAGATGTGAAGCTAAGGTTCTGACTACTGTGTCCTTAACCATCCCATCATGTTGGGGTATTAATCAGTTGGGGCATTAATTCCAGTGTCCTGACTAAACTTCAACTGGGGTAATTCCATTCTTGCTCCTTGTGTTCCGCTGGAGTTGCAACCAGACACAAGATTCTTCTTTTCCTCCTATCTTAAACTGTCATGCAGCATTGATATGTACTATAAAATAGCTGCTGTGTTCTGCCTCAGAGGTGGCTACATTTCTGGAGAGGATGAATGGATCCCTTAATGTGTGATCAATTTGCAGAGTGATTTGAAAACCTTTTGGCTGAATGGCACTGTGTAGTACGTATAAAGTTATTGCAATAATATGAACACCACATTCTGTCAATTTTTTTTTTAAATGTCCTTCTTATTGAGTGGATAACATGAATCTTCCATTTTGTGAGGTAATAACTGTACCATAAAGCTAAATAAAATCGAAGGCCAATAACTTTGTGTTAACAAGAAGTTGTTAATATATTAATAAAACTTCGCAATAGTGCTTGATATCCTTTATATTAACTGATTATACTTATCTGTCTAAGGAGTGAAATGTTTTGAGATGTAATGGGGTAAAAATATTGTCTCTTATTCTGTCATCTGGATGAAACAAGATGATGAGGTGGCTGTTCGTTGAGGGCACATGGAAGGTGAGCCCTGAGGACTGCAGCAAATCAGAGTGCACGGATATGAAGAATGGATGGTTAATATACAACTAGAGCCTTGATTTGTGGAGAGAGATGCACCTCAATATAGTAACTAGGATCCAGACAAACTACCATAACCCTGAAAGCACAATACTAATGGGGTAAATTTTGCTAGGTAGCGTTTGAGCCGTGACTCTCCCATTGGCTTCAAGTGAGGGTCGTGTGGCTATCTTGGGAAATGGTTTGAGAAGTTCAGGGTACGAGTCAGAGAAAGGGCAAGAATTCAGAGTTCACAGTCATGTGGAACAGAGCAGTTTCACTGTAGTCTAACTATTGTAACAGGTAGAGCTGCAAACACCCTTAGCCCAGACCGAGGGCACTAAAAGTAATTTGTGATGGCTTCAGGTAAGGACATGTCTGTTAATCAGGACATGGGCAATAAACAAAAATTCACAGAAGCCTGTGACCTGTCCCTGACTTTTACTAAAAATAACTGTGACAAAATGGGGATGGAGGAGGATCCAGCATCCACCACTGCTGCGGCTCTGGGGTCCCCACAGTGGCTGAGAGGGCCAGGGTCTCCCTCGCTGCCTGTGGCAGGTGGGAGCTGTGGCTTAAAGCCTAGGGCTGAAGTGGAGAATGTCACGGAAGTCTCTGGAAGACACAGATTCCATGACCTCCGTGACAAAATCTTAGCCTTAGTCATGATCTCTCTCTTTTCCATCTTCTGACCTAATTCCATCTATCTACAAGCTACTTGCACTACTGTACAGCCTCCACCTCCATAGTATCTCAAGTCTGTTGGGTGTTTAGTGGGAGGAAGAATAGTAATATTTATATGGGTTTTAGTATTACACATTATTAATTCTTACAAAACAGGGCTGCCAGGAACCCTGGGGGCGTACCGTAAACTGTTTCATTTTATTGCAGCCCCCTGGGGAAGAGTCTGGGTTTCTGTCTCTGGAATTGCTTTGTAAAGGTGATGGCTAGTTAGCATTTATCTAGAACATTTGATCTTTGAAGCTCAGTCAACTGTCACTCAAACTTTGTCCAGATTAGAGGAGGAGAGAAAAACAAGACTGGGCTAAGCACCAGTGAACTGACTTACGGAGCAGTCCTACACTGACCCCTTGGGGTGCTGGTGGACTAGATGGAACTTATTGGGCTTTTCCAGCTCTAACTTCCATGATTCTATGAAAATTAGTGAGGCAAGGCAGTCAGCAGTCTTGGAATGAAAGAAATCCGAGGACTTCCAACCAGTGTTCTCTTTTGTTTTCTCCATCAAGGGGAGCTGATTAAGAGGCAAGAGCATCGCAGCAGGTAACAGCGCAACCGCCCCGACCTCCATCCATAAAGTCCATTATTCATGAAACTGAGTTCACACTGGCCTAATGGAAGGATCCTTTTCCCTTCATTGCTTATTTCTGTCCCCTACCCAAGAGTCTTCCACTGATGTTATTGCTGTGCAAAACTCTTACCTGCCTTCTCACCAAGAGTCATTAATTTAGCTCGAGGACAAAATTTTTAGAGAAGAAATGGCAAAAATTTGACCTTCAAGAAAATTGAAGGTTTCCTGTGTGATGTTGGACAAGTGACTTAATCTCTCTGTGCCTCTATTCGCCATGTGTAAAATGAGGGTCATAGTGTTTTCTTTTCTCTACTATTTGTCTGTCTTCCTACTTAGATTGTCCCTGCCCTAATAAGTACAATCAATTAGTCGGAGCGTGTACAGTGCCTAGTGCAGTGGGGCATCTAGGCACATCTCTATTAATACTAGTAATGATAGTGATGATGCTTTTAATAAGAGACCTTTCTGCTCCATCCATAATCCCATAAATCAGATTGTTTTCCATTCCTGTTTTGTCAGGACTGGAGTTTCCAGAGATGGATGCCACGAATGCTGGGCCCTGTGCCCTCAAAGATGCATTTCTGAATTCAAGGGGACAGCTTTCACATTGGAGACCTGCGCATGCACTACCTTGTCATAGAAACTTTAGGCAAAAAAAGCAGAAGCTGACCTTGCTCCTCTAAAAATGGCTTTGCAAATATGGCCTGTATTTGTGTGTTTACTCCCCTCCCTCCTCCCACAAACATACAATGAGTCACTTGCATATGGAGGCACCTGATTAGCACATCAGGTGATGAGGTGCGTGCATTTTCCAGTTTTAAAAAATATGCTCCTATCTATTCTTTCCCTTCCTGCTAGTAGCTATACTAAAAATAACCAGGGCCCTAGACTAACCTCTGTAGGCACCTGTGACTAGGACTGGAACCGTTTTGGGATTGTGTGTTTCTTAAAGTTATGGACAGAGCTGTAGATCAGAGGAGCAATCACATTTTTTTTTAATGTCAGGAAGCTGCTGGTCAGTTGACTATTATTATTAATTTGTATTTTGGTTGCAATCTACTGGTCCTAATCAGGATATAGGCCCTAAAGTACTGGATACTGCACAAACATAAAAGTCAATCCCTGCCTGGAGTTGCATTGGTGCAGCTGCACCACTCTAGCTTTTAAGTGTCGAGAAGCCATTGGAGTCTACAATCTAATATAATAAAAGATCCAAGAAAAGTATGTAGTGGACAAAAGATGGGAATTGGGGAGGGAGGATGATGGTAGCAATGGTATGAACACACAGTACAAGGGTAGTATGCGTTTCATAGCACAGAGTAAAGTGACAGAGCTCAGTGGAGCCTGATGTGTTGCCAACTCTTCTGAGTTTATTGAAAGTCTTGCAGCATTTGGTGTTTTTTCTTATAGCATCAGCTCCTGGACTCAGTTTTCTCCACTTTCATTTTAAAAAAGTAACTCTCTAGCCCTCAGGAATGCAGAGAAAAGTTTGAAAGCATGACTCAAGAAACCCCAGAAGGCTCAGAAACATAGAGGCAAATAAAAAGAATCTAACATTTATTATTATTTAAAATCTCGTGATTTTGGGGAGCCTGACTCATGATTTTTGCATGCTTGAGTTTCCAGTAGTAAGGCTGAACAGTGTAGGACAGATCTGAGCTGGGGAGTAATGGGTTAAAGCAACAGAGTGGCGTATGGAATGAGTACTGTAGGACAGGCCTGAGCTGTGGGAGAAGCCCTGTGGGAGGGATCTGTGCTCATCCAGAATCCCTTTGACCCAAATCCACTGGCTGCATTAACCCATGCAGATCCGTAACTAGAAAGCGGGAGGTGACTCTGCCAGTGTTAGGCTCTGTATTGCTCCAAGCATTCAGGTGATGCATGCAGTGTCCTCAAAAAGATCCCGGTGCCTGGCTGCTCCCACCTGGCAGATTGAGAAGGCTGGAAGCCTGGGAGTCAGTCCAGGAACTGCCTCTCCGAGGCAGGAGGGGGGCAGCATCTTGCCTTTGTACCACACACAGACTAATCCTTGCCCTTCCCCAGCCCTGGAATTGATGCCTTGTTTCCTCCTGAGCTCTCCTGCCGTGTGGGGTACATTCCTGGAAGAACTTTGCCTGTGACACAGCAGATCGACGGGCCCAGGCTCAAGTCACCTCTCCTTCCTGGGATCAATACAATGTTGGCGTGTGATGCTGGGGCTGGCATCACTGCTCCTTTCAGGTCTAGCATTGATTAGCTGCAGCCTGCAAATAGAACTAGAGCGGTAATGCTGTGTGACCTCGATAACCCCTTCTCAGGAGCCTGCTGGAGCCAAGGGGCTTCTCACCACCATCGCAGCCAATAGAACCATTTCATTAGTCTGGAAAGGTTAATTGCATTGAAAACTGGCATAGTCCTCAGTGCGTGACCATCATAAAGCTGCACAGCAGTGCAAGGCCTGGAACCTTCCCAGGGAAGGGGGAGCACATCTGAGCTCTGAGCATGAACCCAGCTCCACCCAACTGCACTTCTGAACAGAAAAAGTCAGACCCCAAGTTTTCCTCTCTTGTCTCCATTCCATTCCTTCTGCTGCTGCGCATCCCCCTCTTCACTTCTGCTTACCCTTTGTCTCTCATCCCTCTCTTCTCTGCCAGGGTACATCTTGCTTTGGGGAGGTGGGGGGTGGGGGAGAAGAGGCTTCTGAGCTGGTGAAAGATATTCCCTTGTTATGTATCAGTCAGAATCCTGTCATGCAGCCCACAGCTGCTTGAATGGTTAATACAGATGTGTGGCCAGTAGGAGCATTGCAGGCTGGGATCTGTAGTCTCTGTGAGCCACAACTCTGTGCTTATGGTAAGGCAATTGCATTCTTCTCTATTTTATGCCAGTTAGATGTAAACCTCGGGCTTCTGGCAAGTTGTTGCTACAGCTCTTGGCTGGGTGTAGTTTGAGTTCCCCCTGCTGCAAAATGCCATATTTACATTTTGTATCCTTCCCAATTCACATTACAATCACCACCTCTGTGGAAAACAATAGGACAAGCTGATTTTATTAAAGGTTTGCCCTTCATCTCAGACATTTTATTGATAATATAAAATAAAAATTATATATTTTGCAAGATGAAAATTCCTGCCAGAGAGAATTGTTAATGAATCTGCTCTAGGGAGCATGTATATTTATTTACATGTCTGTTAAAAACATATTATTTAAAAAAATACGAGGATTTCCTGGTCTGTGGGAGAGCTGAAGATGGGTGGGGAGATGAAGTGTAAGGGCTGCCACCTTCTAAACACCATCCTCTGTGGCAGACTCACTCACATCCTTACTCTAGGATGCATGTATTGTGGCATCACAACTCAGTGTTATGATATCCTGATGTAGCCAGCACCACATCAGGTTTAATGTCTTGTAAGCAGCCACTGGACAGCTCTTTTGAAACTGAGACTCCCCTTCAGCCACAAGCAGGATGGCTTGCTATCTGGGACCCCTGCCTGCTGGAGATGCAGCAGTGTTGGAATTCAGCTGTCAGAACTAGAAGGATCCCCACTTTGTTACTTTTAGCCCCCTTCCTGGCAGGTACTAATGCTCAGTAATTCCCACGAAGAGGAGAATATGGTGTGCAGGAACCTCCTGCAGCAGCTTGAAAGGGAAGGAAGGAAAGAGAGAGAGAGCCAAATGGAGGTCTGAAGGATGAAAAGGAGACAGGAGGATGGGGGGACGTCTTGTCCGTGTCAGGAGGGCTGTTTTTGTATTTTGAATTGTTGTTCCCATGCGCGCTGGGCTCTCAGTGGGAAGGGCACAGCGAAGAGCTCTCTCTTTAATACAGTATGTGTTTTATCTCCACAGACTTCTTGCAGACTTAGTTTAAAGATCTCAGCTCAATACCATTAGTGTATCTCTGCTGAAGGCCCTTTATAAAATTGATTAGAAAGTGGGCTTTTGCATGTGTGTGTGTGTGGGCTCTAATCTGATTTGAGTCCGAGATGGTATCTTTAATTCAGTGCATCGCAGCAACTAACTCACGAACTTCACCGAGAGTCAGGGCCTCTAATTTGGTTTGAGAATACATTAGCAAAACGAGCTCAGAAGGCCCCTTTTGGGAGGGAATGCTGTGGGGAGGTGGGGGTGGAGTGACTTGATGGAAAAGAGTAGTGGATTTAACCAAGATCCTGGGCATGATATTCCTGCAATGGTTCCTAGGGAAAAAAAGAGAGCAAGATTGATTGATTGCTGGGCTTGCACAAATCATGGAGAACAAAGTGAACCTCAAAGCAGGCTTAACCCTTTCCACTCCAGGCAAACAAAGGCCTAAAGAGCTGTTCATTCAGCACTGTTTTCTCCTTCCACACACTTTCCTCTCCTATCTGCGAAGATGCCCCAAATAGGTGCCAAATGGTGTAGAATTTAAGCTACATTGCTGCAGTGACATACGGTCCACAACGTCAAAACCTTTTGGGGCTGTTCTGATCACAAAAAAACCCCAGCCATGCTGTCATTGCTGGGAGTGACCGTGAAAACCATAAGGTAGCCGAGACCCATTTCACTAAGTTTAGTAAGCAGGTAGTGTGCGATAACCAACTTTGAGGGAAACGGACTTGGCCCTTCGGGGAAGTCGTTGCACACAATAGCTGCTTTATTGCTGCCTTTCACTTTTAAATTGATTATTCATTGATTGTATGCGCCAGGGATTATGTGTAACATTGCATACCTCTCAAAACCTACATTTCAGTGTTTAAAAAAAAAAAAAGTTGGGGACAGGAAGTAAGCCTGATTATTCCCCTTCCCTTGGGGAAAAAAAGATCATGTTCATTTAAAAAAAATAAGTGTGCAAAAGGTAGGAAAGCAATTAAGCGTTAGATTCTATAGGGTGATATAATAATACCTAAGATAGAGGAAGGTAAATATTTATTTTGAAAAGTTAATTACCGAGTTATTAAATATAAAACCTATGGTATATTAATTTTAATTTAATGGCTGAGGTTTTACATACACAGGATGTCAGGAAACTCCAAGTTCTGCTTCCTTTGGTAACCATACTGCAGTCCCCTTGCAATTAGATAATATTTTGTATTACTATGAGTGATGATGACTTTAGTGTTTTAGAGCTAGCTGCCTAGCTGTTGTAAATCATCCCTGCTACATTGTCTTCAAGGGACCTATGCCAATTTACACAAGGTGAGGGTCTGGCCCTTAATGTGGCGTGTGTGCCAAATTTTTGAACATAGGTGTCTAAATCATGCCTGCAAAATATTCACAGGCAAACACACAAGTATTTGTATGCACAAAGACATGTGCACATAATTGCACATGCAGATACATGCTTGTGGGCAGTTGAGTCTGCTTTCATTTTTGAAGCAAAAATGCATATTCATGCAGGCATTTTTTATGGATGCAATTTAGGTGACTGTTCGAAAATATGGCCCTCTACGCAATGTGTCCATGTCACACGTGTTTTGGAAAGTGTAATATTGAATTTCCTGACTTCAGTGCACGTAAAAGCTTCATCATAATGTTCCTTTGGGATTTTTTTTTTGCGCTTGAATCCCTGATTAAAACAACAAACAAAGATCAGAGCTGTCCCTGAGGGCATGGCATATTCAGTGACTTGCTCTTACAGTTTTCAGAGGCCCTTTGCTCTGTGCTACTTGTAGATCACCTTTTGTGGGGAGGGAGGCTGATCTACTATTTAAAAAGAAGGAAAGTCCAGAAGTGATCCTCAAAATCAGGAAGATTCTTTGATATCCTGGGATGATCTGACAGGTGGGATTATCACTGTCACTTGAATTGAAACTGGATATGCTGCTTGATTTGAACATATCCATACATGGCCACCATATTATTTAGCCTGACCAAGTAACTCCATGCCCTTCAAATTGTATCCCCATATGGTTAGATGATTTCCCTGTTTCTACCTTCCCTGACAAACTGCTGAGGTCAGCTATTTTAGTTCAGTAGCCTGCTCCAATGAATTTGAGTTCTATACCAACCTACCCATCCAGTCAGCACCGCAGTGCAGAGAAATAATCCAATTTTACTTGATTATTAATAATTACTCTCTTCTGCAATTTTTTTAGTTGATTGATTAGAATAAACACTGATCCAAGGGGACTCCCTCCCCTTCACTTCCATCCACCCTGATCTTTGGAGGTACAGAGACCGCACAAGCAGCAGGAGCGGAAAGTGGGTTACAGGGATATTTAATATTTGGGAGAGACAGATGAAGGGTTCTTTCAGTCCTTTGTAGCCTGAAACTCTATCCAGCAGTTCTGGAGCGTCAGAGGAACTTTAAAGCATTTGCAGATTTGCCAGAAACCTAAACATCTCAGCTAAATTACACACACAAAAATAAAAAAATAACACTGATAGGACTAGCTGTTTGTGCTGGGCAGGAGCAGCCACTGGAAATGGCCCACCTTGATTATCACTACAAAAGGTCCCGCTCCCTCCCCCCCCCCCCCCGCTCTCCTGCAGGTATTAGCTCACCTTAAGTGATCACTCTCGTTACATTGTGTATGGTAACACCCATTGTTTCATGTTCTCTATGTATATAAATCTCCCCACTGTATTTTCCACTGCATGCATCCGATGAAGTGAGCTGTAGCTCACGAAAGCTTATGCTCAAATAAATTTGTTAGTCTCTAAGGTGCCACAAGTACTCCTTTTCTTTTTTGCGGATACACACTTATTTCTGTTGAATAGCAGTTGTCACTGCATACTGGGATGCTCTCTTGTCAAGTGGCTGGTGCTCTGTTCTGGTTAATTCTTGTCGTCTGAGCTTGGGGACTCACTTGAGTTCCTTCTGTTGTGAGGATATTGCTGTTTTTGGGAGGAGAAAGTTGTTTGGACTTGGACTGAATTTTCTGCATCTGTGAAGGCACACCACTTGTCAAAGGCACCTGGAGCTTGGGATGGGTGGCTGTTGTTTGCTTGTTATGAACTCAAGTAAATAAAAAGAAAAGGAGTACTTGTGGCACCTTAGAGACTAACCAATTTATTTGAGCATGAGCTTTCGTGAGCCACAGCTCACTTCATCAGTGGACACAAATGGACACAAATCAGATATCAAGAATTATAACATTCATAAACCAGTCGGAGAACACTTCAATCTCTCTGGTCACGCAATCACAGACATGAAGGTCGCTATCTTAAAACAAAAAAACTTCAAATCCAGACTCCAGCGAGAAACTGCTGAATTGGAATTCATTTGCAAATTGGATACTATTAATTTAGGCTTAAATAGAGACTGGGAGTGGCTAAGTCATTATGCAAGGTAGCCTATTTCCTCTTGTTTTTTCCTACCCCCCCCCCCCAGATGTTCTGGTTTAACTTGGATTTAAACTTGGAGAGTGGTCAGTTTGGATGAGCTATTACCAGCAGGAGAGTGAGTTTGTGTGTGTATGGGGGTGGGTTTTTGGAGGGGGGTGAGGGAGTGAGAGAACCTGGATTTGTGCAGGAAATGGCCTAACTTCATTATCATGCACATTGTGTAAAGAGTTGTCACTTTGGATGGGCTATCACCAGCAGGAGAGTGAATTTGTGTGGGGGGGTGGAGGGTGAGAAAACCTGGATTTGTGCTGGAAATGGCCTAACCTGAAGATTACTTTAGATAAGCTATTACCAGCAGGACAGTGGGGTGGGAGGAGGTATTGTTTCATATTCTCTGTGTATATATAAAGTCTGCTGCAGTTTCCACGGTATGCATCTGATGAAGTGAGCTGTGGCTCACAAAAGCTCATGCTCAAATAAATTGGTTAGTCTCTAAGGTGCCACAAGTACTCCTTTTCTTTTTGCGAATACAGACTAACACGGCTGTTACTCTGAATCAAGTAAATAAAGGAGTCATTCATAGAGGGACACTTTTAGGGTAGCTGTTGCTGCTGAAGATTTCTTCCAGAGTGATCTGCACAGGGTGGGTGAACTTGCTGACAGCTAGTGGTGAAATGGTCTCCCTGGGGTCATTGTACTACTGGATGTCACCAGAGGACTGGGACGTGTTAATTGACTCATTACTTCCAGTAATACTCAAAGGAGTTATACTGCAGTTGCCACCAGTTGGATATCTAGCACCCTCAGCAATACATGCAGCGTGACTGACACTACAGTTTGTTAGCAATGTTTATTAGCATTACTAGTGACTTCTGACAAATTTGTATCATTGTGGCAGGTCTGCTCACGCCCTTTCCTTCCTTGGAACAGCCTTGCCTTTGATCTAAGTACCTATTTCAAGAAGAGCTGGTTCAGCTCAGGCATGGTAGGCAGACGGACCTCCAGCAGGAACCTCAGAAATCTGACCCTCCAAACTAAAGGCAATGGATGGCACTACTTTTTACCATATTCATCCGAGTACATGTGTCCTGTATTCTCAGGTCCAACTCCCACTGGAGTCAGTGGGATTCTCACCATTTAACTTTAATGGGAGCTGGTTCAGGACCTAAATGCAGATGTGGGTATTTCTCTTACCTAATTTCTGATGGTCTTCCAGTGGAGCTATAAACGATTTGGGTAGGATTTAGGTGGTAGATAGGATATTGCTTAACAGCCATTCTTCCTCAACAGATTGTAAAATTCACTATTGTTCAATGGCTCACACAGCTTCTGTAGCTCCTATCACAAGTGGATGAGGAAGAAGTTTCATTCAAGCTCATTTCAAAGGGGATAAAATGTTCAGGTCACTTTTACAAGTCAATATGCAGTCAGGATTTCTGAACCTCGTACCAGATACTAGCACCAAGTTCATCTTGTAGCAGGAGAATCGGTGTAAAGCTTAAATGGCACCATATGGAAAAACAGACTAGGATTTCTCCATGAGCACTCAGGTTTCAAAACAGGGTGTTTGGTTTTAGCTGTGTGAAGCCTACGACATGTGGCTAATTTCCCTACCCTTACAAAGCTCTGCATAATAGAGGGTGACCATTTCACATGAATTAAGGGCAGAGCATCCACTGTACTTGTGAATTGTCAGGGTTTCTCTTTTAGCATTAGAACTTTTAAAGTTATTTCAATGTAATTTGTAAGCCTCCCTCTTTCTTCACCATTAATCTCCCTACTTAAATAGATAAGTGTCGAAATAGAAGCCCTTTCCATACACAATACATATGTAAAGGGGGACATGAAATGCTGCATCTTCTGTACTGCAGATAAGACAGAACAAGGCAGGATTCAGATACAGAATGTGTCACAGGTAGATGGAGTTGGGACTGGAGCTGTTCAAATAACAGATTTTTCAGTTCACTGGCAGTCCCAAAATATTGGGGGGAGGGATAATTTCAAGTTGACCTGAAAACTACTTCAGGTTAAGCTAAAAGTTTTGTTTGATCCAAAATGAATATTTTCATTTAAATTCTGAGCAATTATTTAAAAATATAATTGAAGGAAATTCCAAAATGGAAAGTCTTTTTGACCCAAAAAATCAAAACATTTGGTTAGAACACGTCAAAACAAAACATTTTGATTTCTTTGGAATTTTTTTTTCCCTTCTAGACTAACAGTTTGGCAAAACTGACACAAAGCCGTGAGCCAACTCAGCTCGGAGGAAGAATTTAATTAAAAAAAATGTTAATGATTATTGGAAATTGTTTAAGAACACTTTACTAAATGCCCCCAAAGCCACAATCGAGGAAGAAGGCTATATTGTCAGGAAGAAAGCTAATGTTGTACCAATATTTAAAAAGGGTAAACAGAATGACCCAGGTAATTCTAGGTCTGTAAGTCTGATATCGATCCCAGATAAAATAATGGAGTACCCGATATGGGACTAGATTAATAAAGAATTAAAGGAGGGTAATATAATTAATGCCAGTCAACATGGGTTTATGGAAAATAGAGCCTGTCAAACTAACTTGATATCTTTTTTTGATGAGATTACAAGTTTGGGTGGTAAAGGTAATAATGTTGATGTAATAGACTTCTGTAAGGCTCTTGACTTGGTACAGCATGGCATTTTGATTTTAAAAAAATAACTAGAATGATATAAAGTTAACCTGGCACACATGAAATAGATTAAAAGATGGCTAACTGATAGGTTTCAAAACATGACTGTAAATGAAAAACCATTCAGTGGATGAGTTTCTAGTGCAGGGGTGGACAAACTACGGCCCATGGGCCGTATCCGGACTGCCAGCCGTTTTAAACCGACCTTTAAGCTCCCACTGGGGAGCGGGATCTGGGGCTTGCCCTGCTCTGGCACTCCAGCTAGGGAGCAGGGTCCGGCACCGTTCTGCACGGCTCCTGGAAGCAGCAGCATGTCCCCACTCTGGCTCCTACGCATGGGGCAGTCAGGGGGTTCTGCTCCACACACTGCCCCACCCCAAGTGCTGCCCCTGCAGCTCCCACTGGCTGGGAACCGCAGCCAATGGGAGCTGCAGGGGCGGCGCCTGCGGATGGGGCAGTGCGCAGCAGAGCGACTTGGCCATGTCTCTGCGTAGGAGCCAGAGGGCGGACATGCCACTGCTTCTGGGAGCTGCTTGAGGTAAGAGCCACCCAGAGCCTGCACCCATGAGACACCCCCCGCCCCCCCCGCATGCACCTGCCCCAGCCCTGATCCCCCTCCCACCCTCCGAACCTCTTGGTCCCAGCCTGGAGCACCCTCCTGCACCCCAAACCCCTCATCCTCTGCCCCACCCCAGACCCTGCACCCTAAGCCAGAGCCTTCACCCCCCCTGCTCCAACCCCCTGCCCCAGCCCTGATCGCCCTCCCGCCGTCCAAACCCTCTGTCCCAGCCCAGAGCACTCTCCTATACCCCAAACTCCTCATCCCCAGCCCCACCCAGAGCCCGCAGCCCCAGCCAGAGCCCTCACCCCCCACACACACCCCACTTCCCCCTGCCCCAGCCCAGAGCCTCCTCCTGCACCCTGAACTCCTCATTTCTGGCCCCACCCCGGAGCCCGCAGCCCCAGCCAGAGCCCTCACCCCTCCCTCACCCCCAACCCCAATTTCGTGATCATTCATGACCCACCATACAATTTCTATACCCAGATGTGGCCTTTGGGCCAAAAAGTTTGCCCACCCCTGTTCTAGTGGGAGCCCACAGGGATAGGTTCTTGGCCCTATGCTATTTAACATTTTTACCAATGACCTCAAAGAGAACATAAAATCACTTCTGATGCAGTTTGCAGATGACCTAAAAATTGGGGGAGTGATAAATAATAAAAAGGACAGGTTATTGGGCACAAGCAAACAATATGCATTTTAATATATCTAAATGGAAATTATATACATCTAGCAATAAAGAATGTTGGCCTTACTTACAGGATTGGGCACTCTGTCCTGGGAAGCAACTCTGAAAAAGATTTCGGTATTGTGATGGATAATCAGCTGAACGTGAGCTCCCAGCGTGAAGCTGTGGCTAAAAGGGCTAATGCAATTCTTGGATGCATAAAGAGGGGAATCTTGAGGAGCAGATGTTATTTTCCCTCTTTATTTGGCACTGGTGTGACCGCTGCTGGAATATTGGGTCCACTTCTGGGGTCTGCAGTTCAAGAAGGATGTAAATAAATTGGAAAGGGTTCAGAGAAGAGCCACAAAAATGATTAAAGGATTAGAAAACATACCTTATAGTGATAGACTCAAAGAGCTCAATCTATTTAGCTTAAGAAAGGGAAGGTTAGGAGATGACTTGATTACAGGCTAGGAGTACTTACATGAGGTACAAATATTTAATAATGGGATGTTCAGTCTACCAGAGAAGGATATAACATCATCCAATGGCTGAAAGTTAAAGCTAAACAAATTCAGACTGGAAATAAGGTGTAAGTTTTTAAGGGAGAGTAAGTAACAACTGGACGAATTTACCAAGAGTCATGGTGGATTCTCCATTACTTCCAGTTTTGAAATCAAGACTGGGTGTTCTTCTTGAAGACCTGCTCTAGGAATTACTTTGGGGAAGTTCTATGGCCCGTGTTATATAGGAAGTCAAACTAGATGATTACAATGGTCCGTTCTGGCCTTGGAATCTATGAATCTATAAAAGTCAGTAAATGTTTGTTTCACCAAATCTGCATTTTTTCACCAAAAAATGTTTGTCTGAGAAGTTTTGCCCAGCTCTAGTTGGGATGTAACAGAAGAATGGGTTGTATGGAGATGGGGGTCAGGAGATGGCTGGAATCTGAAATGGGACCCGGGGAGATAGAGGTAGAATGAAGTTCTTGAGTGAGTTTAGGGTGTAGTGAGATAGTGGTGCAGGCAAGTAGAAGGAAAACCGAGTTGGTCTGAATGATGCTAATACTCATTGTAAGATGTTTACAAAGTATATGTAAGGCTTCTGTTTGTCAAAGTTTATTAATTTCATTTTTCAGGGTTTATTTTTAGCAATTTTAGAGTTTTATATAGGTGTTTAAAAACTGGGATTTTTTGGGGCTTTCTCTTTGTATATTCTGTAATGAGTAATCTCTTTGTAATGTCTTTAGTGCATTTTAACATAGTATATTTCAAAAAGTACTGTGTTAACACTAAAGGTTCCCAAGTGCATTTTCACCAGCAGGGTCTACATGGACCGATAAATGCTCAAAGTGTTAGTGTACTTTCAAAATCACAGCCCTGTTGTCCACATTACTGCTCCGCATAGACAAGCCCTTGGATACAAGTAACCATTTCCAGATTTCATTGTTTTTTGTGTCAGGGTGTTTTATGTTTTTATTGGTTATAACCTAAAATAAGAAGTCCTAAGTATATGTTGTATTCCCATCTAGTGGCTAGTCCACATAGAAGAAACCTGCTTACTACTACTGCCGGCTAGTGGAGTTACTCCTTTAGTTGAAATGGCAGAGGTCTGTGCTTTGGCACTGAAGGAATGGGTTCAAACCCTACTGACAGCTTGTCGTAGAGGTCATTATGTGAGCACTTAAGATAAAATCTAGCCATCCTGTTTAATTCACTCATTCTCATAAAATCTATATGCTTCATATTTCCAAGCACTGTATAAACTTTAACGGATTAACCCTCACATGCTCCTGGGAGGTGGGTCAGTCAATTTGGGAAACTGAGGAACAAGGTGTTGAAATGACTTGCCCAAGTCTACAGAGGAGGGTGTCAGAGTTGGAATAAGAACTTAGAATTGATTCTGTGCCCAGTGCTCAGTGCCCTATATCATGTTGCCCCACTGTGATGATGAACAAGAGAGAGGGAACTGAGTTATATAATGGGTCTCAAGGGCATGCATGGGGCTAGGGAATACAGTGCTCACTGGAAAAATAAAAGGTTAGGGTGCAGAATAAGTCACACAGAGAGTATTTGCAATAGAATGATGAGTCAGTAGAGGACACTCAGAGGGAGTAAGACGTACTAGGGTATATGGCTCTGGGGAGACAGGGCTTAAGAGTTTAGAAGAGGTTGGAAGGAGATAGGGCTGGGATAAAGCTTAGTCTCAAGAAGTCAGGGCTGGGCTATAGATCAGGTCAAAGATAGCTGGAGGTTGGCTAGACACTGTAGATGAGGTCAGAGGGTGTGGAGTTATAGATTCTGTCTTTACACATCACACTGATCTCATTCCAGTGTATTATACTGAGAGTTTCATTTATGTAATGTGGATGTTTTATATGGACTTGTTTATTTTTAATCCCTAGGTGGCCAGCAGTTTCCCACTTTGTCAGACACACAGACACTCAATGTGGCTGGACTGGGAGGCAGAGTTCAGGTCTGGATAAAGATTTTGCAAACTGGCCCTTAAAAATTCATAACCTCCACAAAAATGGCAAGTTCAAATGTTCTGGACTGAGTCAGAAGCAGAATATCTGGGGCCTGATTCTCCATTGTCTGGCACCTTGTGTTGCCATTTATGCAAAGTGAGTGTAAAATGCTACCAAATCATAATGGCGGTATTATACACCCATGCTGAATGGATGTAAATGACTACACAAGGAGCAAGGTGAGGATATCAGCCTTGTTGTGATTTTGACTCTCCATAGCCAAATGTAGAATCCTGACTGAAGAGATGAGGTTACATGTTTTATAATGCACTTGTCTCTCTCTCTCTCTGTGTGTGTGTGTGTGTGTGAAAAGTTGCAGTCTGTCAGCCAGTTGGGGCATGTCGGGGATGTTCTTGTGGCAGAGGAAAGCTCCTATTGCAGTGAGCATGTTTATTACTTAACACCACAGCGAGAGCTCGTTCTGTGCACTAACAAAGTGATCTTCTGTCCCTCCATTTGAGAATACATCTGTGTGGCATTGGAGGATATATTATTTAGTTGATCCCAGAAGAAAGGCTCTTTCAACATCAGTGGGACGACAAGGCAGTGGACAGAAGCTTTCTGTGGCAGATCCACCTTATCAGCTTTATCTGCAGAAGGAGCTAAGTTTTTTGAAAACAAGAGGTAGCCAGGCAATCAGAAAGTCATTGCCTTCCAGAGAAGGTTGTTGTTGACAGAAGCAGGCTTCTGTGTGGTAGTTTAGGGCTGACCTATATGTGTGCACCTCCCTTTGTGTGTTTTTACAAATAGTCTGTGTTAGTTTGGGATTGGTATTTTTAGTTGGCTTTATGTTTTCTTTGCATTTGATTTTTTTTTTTTTTTAAAGAAGGGACAGTATAAAAGAAGGTACTTGTGAGGCTGGATACTGACACCTGCCACTTGACAGGGTATGAAACTTTTGGAATTCTGACCCGTGTCATGTGATTTAGGCCAGGAACTATAGAACAGTCTCTTACCAGCACTTTTGTGTGTCATGTTGTTACTACGCCACCTCCAGAACTCGCCATGTTTCCTCATCTCTTCAAGGCTGTAGTCAGGAGTTAAGCGGATTCTCTTTCCCCAAACTTGAGTGCTTTGTGTGCATCCTGTGTGTTGCTAAACCCCAAAATAGCCAGGAGAAAAATAAAATCTTGGAAGCCACCCCATCTGCCACTGATTGGTTTTCAGTTCACACTGCTGGCCCGTAATCACAGATTGATCTCCAGTTCTCATATTTCTGAATTCTCGCATGTCTCCAACCTAGTGAGCTCAGTCCCATCTGGAAGATGGACCATCAGAACCAGCCATTTGCAGGCTAGAGCTGACTTACCCCCTGGAGAACTCCAGCTGGCAAATGCCTGGCAAACTCCTGATGTCAATGTGTTCATGCTCCTGCTTATTCCTGCACCGTCTCCAGCCCCCACACACTTCCCTTTCTGCACATCTTTTCCCCTTCATCGCAAGACTGTCTGTCCATCACCCTTTCTTTCTACGCACCTAATGGAGGGTGGTAATCCCGTTAGGTGCTTGCAGCAGGCGCTGCCGAGTTTGCTCGCAGCGCCTGTGCCAGGTCGAGTGTCATTGCCAGCAGCGCTCTTGGCGGGATGAAGGTTGCATTAGTGAACAGTAATTGAAATGCAAAATAACATTTTGATCGAGCGAGCAGGCTGTTTATTTATCAGATCAATAGCCAAAATGCCCCATCTGGAGAAGTCAGCGTGATAATAAGTGATAGCATTCCAAGGGCAAACGGAATGCATGCACTAGGGAGGACCCGCCATCAGGGTGGGCTAGGGTGTCTCTGAAACATGCTCTCCTATGACTCCCCTTCACCCTTCCCTGCAGAGGGCAGCCCCTTTCCTACCAGCAGCCACTAAGAGCTGCGCCCTCTTTTCTGTCTCTCAGGAAAGAGAATGACCATCTCTAAAATATCAGATTCAGTGTAGTGCAGATATATGGAAAATCATGCGAGACATTCTCCCTTTCATGTCCCGGTAGACACAGGGCTCTGACGCAGGGTGCTGCTCACAGATATTGTGGCGCTGGTAGGCAATGATTTTCTTCTTTACTTAGTATGTTTTTGTCTGTTGTAAAGCTCTGTGTACAATTATGCTGCTATATAAATATTAAATCATAGTTTGGCAATGCAAGGGACCCATCATCATGGTATTTAGACACATGTAGAGAGGGAGAGCAGTGTGTGTGTAGCATAAATTTATATTATACATGCATGGTATATATTTACGACATATACACATATGCGCACACACACGTAACATCACATACACCTCTCCCTCAGCACATCTGTATAATGTGGCCTGGATACTATGGTGGTGGATTCATTACAAATTCCTAATTGATTTAATATTTATACCACTTCAGTACTTTATATTTAGATATACATGCATAA
The DNA here is from genome assembly GCF_965152235.1 of Eretmochelys imbricata. Lineage (NCBI taxonomy): Eukaryota > Metazoa > Chordata > Testudines > Cheloniidae > Eretmochelys > Eretmochelys imbricata. The sequence continues at coordinate 91,487,450 of NC_135577.1, forward strand.
GTATAGAAACTGATTTGTTACAGATTAATTTCTATCTGTTTCATTCTCTTTCATTTATGTGGCTGATCCAAAGTCAGGTCAGTTTTTATTTGCTTAACGGAGCTGCCAAATGTTAGGAAAATCTGGCCAAATCTCCATTATCTTTCTGTGCGCCTCCTGGCCTGAAGTCCCAGCTGAAAACCACCTTCTTCCATATACACTCAATGAAAACCATCTGACCCACAATGCTCACCTTAGGCAGATACACAGTGGAAGTCTGTCTCTGCCATATAAGCAGATGCAAATCTCCTCCTCCCTGGGTTTTCCATCTGTGTTATTCTGTCTCTCTGGCTTCTGTTTGTCTGTTAGTAGAAATATTGAAAAAGGAGAGCAGGAAGTGAAACTGACATTGAAGTAGTTGTGAGTTTGATGCGTTTCCCTTTCCTCCCTGAGGAATAACACAAGGCAGAGTGACAAATTCCAGTGATGGGAGAGAGGATTCCAGCTTCTCAATTTAAATCATTGCTTTGATATTTTTGAATTTGATTATTTTTATTTTCCATCCAGTGATGTCATCTGCTTTGGGAAGGCACAGGGAGAAATTTCATGTTTGGTTTGGGTTTTTTTGTGTGTGTTGGTGCTCAGAGACGTGAAAGGCACCTAGAACTGGCTAAAAATTAAGGCATGATGTGGGCATTTGCTGTGCATTTTTCCTTCACACAGCTATCCCAAAGCACTTGAGACCTGACTTCAGAACCTTTTTCTGTTTCAGTTCTGGGTGCGCTGATGAGCCTCAGTCATGATCTGCAGATCCATTACAGTCTTGAACTCCATATTCTGTATATATATGGATACAGACATGTATAGATGTAAAACCATTAAGAACATAAGAACGGCCATACTGGGTCCATCTAGCCCAGTATCCTGTCTTCCAATAGTGGCCAGTGCCAGGTGCCCCAGAGGGAATGAATAGAACAGGTAATCATCAAGTGATTCATCCCCTGTCGCCCATTCCCAGCTTCTGGCAAACAGAGGCTAGGAACACCATCCCTGCCTATCCTGGCTAATAGCCATTGATGGACCTATCCTCCAGGAATTTATCTAGTTCTTTTTTGAACCATGTTATAGTTACATAGATTAGATATAACACAAGTATAATTTGTAAAGGTCTGCAGAATCCTCTGAGAGGAAAGGTTCTCTATACATGTAATAAATTATCACTATAATAAAAGGACCTGCTCATTGCGAGGGTGAACTTTCAGTAACCTCAGTGGACTATTACTGGTTTTGAACTTTGTCAATAACTAGGCATTCTCAGTACCAGATTATATTGCATAAAAAATGAAAAAGGTAAAATGCTCCTGCAGTTGTCTTTGTGATGCTTTCTAATCATCTATATTGGGCAGCTGGAATTAAAGGTATGTCTGTTTTGTAGTCAGAAGATATTTCTACTCTTTTTGAATTTCTGTTCTTTTAGTCCTAGGATAATTGATATTTTAGGGGCCAGGAATATTGAAAGTTTATTACATTCGTTCTGACTGTTTCCGTAGAGACTGTGTTTTTCATTGTTATTGGCCACTTCACACTCTGTAACAAGGTGACTGTCCCATATCACAGTTCTAGTGACATCTCTCTGATTCCTCTGTCGAACAGTTGGAAGCACTTGCAGTATTTATGAGTGTACAGAGGAGAGAATGAATGCATGCGCCATAAAATTCCAGATTATGGAATTATCGAATAGAACAACAGTTATCATGACCTATGGCTCCTTCTCATCTCTTCGATCAGTCAGGCAAGAGTGCATCGCATGGTGTGGCTGAATTCGGACTGGGCTTGAGTGCGATGGAAACTTCTTTGTCAGTACGAGGGAGGAGTGAATAGACAGACCGTCTGGAAGGTGGATGGATGAGGTGGATTTAAAATGAAATTTAAAATTTCAAAACCCAGACTGAAAAGGAGTACTTGTGGCACCTTAGAGACTAACACGTTTATTTGAGCATGAGCTTTCGTGAGCTACATCTCACTTCATCGGATGCATACCGTGGAAAATACAGTGGGGAGATTTATATACATAGAGAACATGAAACAATGGGTGTTACCATACACACTGTAACGAGAGTGATCACTTAAGGTGAGCTATTACCATCAGGAGAGCGGGAGGGGAGGAGGGGGGAACACCTTTTGTAGTGATAATCAAGGTGGGCCATTTCCAGCAGTTTACAAGAACGTCTGAGGAACAGTGGTGGTGGGGAGGGGGAATAAACATGGGGAAATAGTTTTACTTTGTGTAATGACCCATCCACTCCCAGTCTCTATTCAAGCCTAAGTTAATTGTATCCAGTTTGCAAATTAATTCCAATTCAGCAGTCTCTCCTTGGAGTCTGTTTTTGAAGTTTTTTTTGTTGAAGAATTGCCACTTTTAGGTCTGTAATCGAGTGACCAAAGAGATTGAAGTGTTCTCCAACTGGTTTTTGAATTTTATAATTCTTGACATCTGATTTGTGTCCATTTATTCTTTTACGTAGAGGCTGTCCAGTTTGACCAAGGTACATGGCAGAGGGGCATTGCTGGCACATGATGGCATATATCACATTGGTAGATGTGCAGGTGAAGGAGCCTCTGATAGTGTGGCTGATGTGATTAGGCCCTATGATGGTGTCCCCTGAATAGATATGTGGACACAGTTGGCAACGGGCTTTGTTGCAAGGATAGGTTCCTGGGTTAGTGGTTCTGTTGTGTGGTTGCTGGTGAGTATTTGCTTCAGTTTGGGGGGCTGTCTGTAAGCAAGGACTGGTCTGTCTCCCAGGATCTGTGAGAGTGATGGGTCGTCCTTCAGGATAGGTTGTAGATGCTTGATGATGCGTTGGAGAGGTTTTAGTTGGGGGCTGAAGGTGATGGCTAGTGGCGTTCTGTTATTTTCTTTGTTGGGCCTGTCCCATAGTAGGTGACTTCTGGGTATTCTTCTGGCTCTGTCAATCTGTTTCTTCACTTCAGCAGGTGGGTATTGTAGTTGTAAGAATGCTTGATAGAGATCTTGTAGGTGTTTGTCTCTGTCTGAGAGGTTGGAGCAAATGCGGTTGTATCATAGAGCTTGGCTGTAGACAATGGATCGTGTGGTGTGGTCTGGATGAAATCTGGAGGCATGTAGGTAGGAATAGCGGTCAGTAGGTTTCCGGTATAGGATGGTGTTAATGTGACCATCGCTTATTAGCACCATAGTGTCCAGGAAGTGGATCTCTTGTGTGGACTGGTCCAGGCTGAGGTTGATGGTGGGATGGAAATTGTTGAAATCATGGTGGAAATCCTCAAGAGCTTCTTTTCCATGGTCCAGATGATGACGATGTCATCCATGTAGCGCAAGTAGAGTAGGGGCATTAGGGGGCGAGAGCTGAGGAAGCGTTGTTCTAAGTCAGCCATAAAAATGTTGGCATACTGTGGGGCCATGCGGGTACCCATAGCAGTGCCGCTGATTTGAAGGTATACATTGTCCCCAAATGTGAAATAGTTATGGGTAAGGACAAAGTCACAAAGTTCAGTCACCAGGTTAGCCGTGACATTATCGGGGATAGTGTTCTTGACGGCTTGCAGTGCATCTTTGTGTGGAATGTTGGTGTAGAGGGCTTCTACATCCATCGTGGCCAGGATGGTGTTTTCAGGAAGATCACCGACGGATTGCAGTTTCCTCAGGAAGTCAGTTGTGTCTCGAAGATAGCTGGGAGTGCTGGTAGCGTAGGGCCTGAGGAGGGAGTCTACAAAATCTCCCCACTGTATTTTCCAGTGAATGCATCCGATGAAGTGAGCTGTAGCTAACGAAAGCTTATGCTCAAATAAATTTGTTAGCCTCTAAGGTGCCACAAGTACTCCTTTTCTTTTTGCGAATACAGACTAACACGGCTGCTACTCTAAAACCCAGACTGGAATTTGGGTCCAGTGTAAATGGCTACTTGTTATCGCAAAGACATGTGTCTTAAGGGAACTGCTAAATAGCTACCAAAGATGGGTCTTTAAAGGTGAACAAAATTGCACTGGAAACCTTGGGATATCTTAAATTTGTGGCTGAGAACAGTGCTGTACATTAACAGTGACCTCTGGTACACATAGGTACATTGAGTGTTTTAGGGACACCAGCAAAGGGATTGGGTTACAAATTTTCCACATTAAGCGAACCCCTCTCTAGCTTTCAGTATTGCTTGTGAAATACTGAGAGAGGCTGAGAGAAAGGGCGAAAGCCAGACACAGAGTAGGTATGTGCCATGCAAGTGTACTTCACACAACTCTGCCAATGCATCTCAGTCCTTATCTGTAGTGCCACCCCCACCCTCCACTTCTTTTCTAGACCTGGACTCACCCCACAGCCCTACAGCTGTACTTCAATCCTGATTTGCAGTATTCATGCCCCCCCGCCCCGACTCTGCCACGTCTGTAGCACCCCTGCTGTTCCATTCCTAATTCCCTATACCATTCTGGCAATAGCCCAGGGGTTCTGTGGAAGCCAGACTATGCCAGTTCCTATGCCCATGTTCACACCCTCACCCTACTTTTGTGCCCTCTCAGTCTGATGACTGATTCCAGGGAAGTCAGAGAGAAAAAGGCCTGATTGAAAAACACTAATTGCCCCTTGTTATTTTCCGTGCCATAATTTGTGTGGAATGAGATTTCAATCAGTTGTCCAGCTCAGGCTGGTTTTGACTAATCTTTATAATGATGAGAGGCTTAATTATAGATTTCTCTAAGAGCTCCGGGTGGAGTCTAGGCCCAGCAGACTGCCGCTTACTGGTTCGATTCCTCGGGTGGGTGGAGAGGGAAGATAGAGAGGCGATGTCTTGCTCCTGCTCTGGATTGGGGGAGGGGTTGTAATGGAGGGAGACTAAGAAAGGACAGAAAAAGAAATTGAACAACAAACCAAAGTCAGAGAATCCCCGAACACAGTGAAGTTGAAGAACAGGAGTGCTGGGGTTTCCAGCCTGCCTATGTCTAAATAAATCCAGAGTCCACTTTTCAGCAAATACATAGTTAGAAGGTAATTCTTTAGTCTCTTTTCACCTTTGTTCCTGGTTTTGTGTCCCTGATTTCTCCATCAATTCAGTGCCACTTCATTTTGTGTAGTGTCTTTTCTCCCAGCTTCTTACCCAAACATTTCACGGAGTTAAATAATCCCCCGCCTCCCTCTGCTATTGTTCAACATGAAGCATAGGCAAAGTTAAGGGGAGATGCTATCAAGGGAGATCTAAAATGTGATAGAGAACTGGTGATAAGGCAGGGAGGAGCAAGAAGGCTGGTCCAGACTGAAAGAAGTTGCAAAGGAGGAGGCCTTCTCACTGACAGTGCGAAGGTGGTACTGAGGGAAAGAGTGCTAAATGAGCCAAGGGAGCAGGGCAGAATGCTAAAATGAATGGGATCTCGGGGAAGGTGTTGGAGGGTGGCATGTTTGCCTTGCTTTCCACATTTGAGAGCATGGACGCAGAATGCTGCGCATGCTGGAGTTGAAACGTTCTATTTTATTCTGTTAGGTTCTTGTATAGCACGTATTACCATAGTGTTTGAAGGACATTGGGGAGGACACTTTAGATACCAAGGTGAAAAGTATCTTGTAAATACCATAGATAAGTAGACTGTAGAGAAGGGGACTCTAAGAGGAGATGAAGGTTTGGCTGAAAATTTCAGCAGGGGCTGAGTTGTGGCCTTGGGCATTATATGAGCAGTATTGTGGAGGTGGTGTGGTTAGATTTGCAGATACAGGAATGATTGCAGAAGGCGCAGTGTAGTAAGAAGCAGGCAGGCTAGAGACATGAAAAACAGGATTTTAGGGGGGAAATTGGGGTCTTTTTGGATAAATAATGATTTGCAAGTCAGTCTTGGTCTTCATTTTGTTGGGATTTCACCAGTAGCTCTCCGTTAAAAGCATTAGCCCACATAATAAAGCAATTTACTTCGGAGGAAATGCTTGCAATGCACCAGAGGGCAAAGTAGCATCGGAAGCTGACCTGCTAATAAGAGAGTGAACTGATAATAAGTCTGCTGCAGTTTCCACGGTATGCATCTGATGAAGTGAGCTGTAGCTCACGAAAGCTCATGCTCAAATAAATTGGTTAGTCTCTAAGGTGCCACAAGTACTCCTTTTCTTTTTGCGAATATAGACTAACACGGCTGTTACTCTGAAACTGATAATATGTGTCACAGCTCCAGATTAATTGTCTTAATTCATCTGTATAATTCTTCTTACAGTTTACAAACAAGAGAGTACTCTTAAAGGTGAAATAATGAGGAGTAGGACTGGGGGGTGAGGTGGGGAGGGGGATAAAGGCTAACAGGAAAACCAGAAAGTCTCCTCACTTCAAGAAGACTCTCTTATTTTTTTAAAGGCATCCAGACAGCTTGTGGGGCAGCTTTTGTCAGTATGATCAGACCTGGGCTATTGATGTATAGCTGGGATCTAGTTATACAATGGATCAGAGGAATAAAATGTTTCCTGGGTGTTAGACAAGTGATTATTATTTGTGCAAGACTCTGAATTTGAGCATCTATTTCTCCATCCCCCAATTTGCTAGGAAGCGTGGATTTAAGCTTCCCCCTGGCCCCATGCCAGGAATCGATTTCTTTGATCCATTTGCAGGAACTGGGTCTCAGCCAACAGCCCATATCAATAGACCTAATATAACCCAGTTCTCTTGTGGCCACCAGTGAGACTGCCCCCTGGAGACCTGCCTCAAGATAGACTTCTCAGGGTGGGGAGCTGTTGGGTTTACTGGCAAACTCACTTGTTTACAGTTTCAATCCATCTCTTTCAACCTCTGGACTCATTAGCTTTTCCTCCCTACAGGAAAATATAAGGCCAAAAATTTTTTTTAAAAAACCCCACCCAAAAAACCAGATCACTGCACAACAAATCAGAGACAAGGGGGCAAGGTGGTTGCAATGTATTTGTACAAAAGAAACCAGATCCAGATCAATAGCAAAGAGAGAAGCAATAGAAAAATACTCCAGGTTAAACTCAAAAAGTCTGGGCTTTGTTACAATCTGGAACTAACTCATTTAGCACTTGAGGATTTTTACCCCAAATCAGGGCAAATTCAGCAGCCTTCTGCTGTGAGCTGTTCTTTGTGTATGAGCCCAAAACAGAAATCTGATATTAGTGAGTGTACAAAAAAATCCATGTGAACACAAACCCCTGCAACCTGAAACCGTGGGGATTTGCACTACTCTAGAGAAGAGGCACAGGAGACTCAGGAGAAATAGAAAACCAGACAATCCAAAGGGAGGAGCTGCTGGGGAGCTGAAAGAGCTCTTAGAAAAGCATCTGTAGTCCAGGCCAAAAACACATAAATTAAATTAAAGTTGAGACTCTCTTGACCTTTAGAGCAACCTAAGCAAAGTGCTTGAGTTTAAAAATCCCCAAGCCCTACATGCTAGAAACTCAAGAACGTCACCGTTAAGATCCAATTTATAATACCATCTCTAACTTTGCCCTAAACCCTGTCCACTTACAGCCCAGAAACTCTTCCCTGCTGCCCTACAAAACTGAAGTTTGCCCTGCTGAGCGCATGAATTCCAACAGGATGCTCTTTAGTTGTAGAACGGGTTAACCCACACCAGCCCTTCCAGCCTACACCAGCTATAGCAGGATCTCTGCTAAATAACTGTAAAGTGTCCAGACCAGATCCTGGTATTTTTGGGATTCAGACCTTGCACTGAAAAGGGCCACCAAGTTTGTCAGGAGGTGGTGCCCATGTGATGATTCTCTGCCTTCTGCCAGTGTAACATGCAGGGTTCATAATGAGTGGTCAGAGGAACCGGGAAGACTTCAGGAGTATCTGCCCTTCAGATGACATTAGTCATTTATTGACAGACCTGAAAGAATGGAGAGCATGTGGCAATTATGAGCTATCCAGAGGTGATAAGCTGTCAAACAGGCCTACACACATGGCAGCTTCCCTCTCACCTCCCTTGCTCCACGACATCATCCCTTTGCATATGCAGCCCAAAAATTTCATTGGCCATTGTTGTAGCCACATCACATTGCAAACTCTTTTCTGATCTGCTGCCAATGCTCTCCCCTTGGTCTCTCTCGAGTATTCTTCATAGACTGATAGATTCCAAGGCCAGAAGGGACCATTACGATAATCTAGTCTAACCTCCTGTATAACACAGGCCATAAAATTTCCCTAAAATAATTCCCAGAGCAGATCTTTTAGAAAAACATCCAATCTTGATTTTAAAATTGCCAATGATGAAGAATCCACCATGACACTTGGTAAGTTGTTCCAGTGGTTAATTACTGTCATGGTTAAAAATGTACACTTATTTCCAGTCTGAATTTGTCTAGCTTCAGCTTCCAGCCATTGGATCATATGATCCCTTTCTCTGCTAGATTGAAAAGCCCATTATTAAATATTTGTTTCCCATGTACGTACTTATAGACTATAATCAAGTCACCCCTTATCATTCTCTTTGTTAAACAAAAGAGATTGAGCTCCTTACTATCATTCTCTTGGCTTTTCTCTGAACCCTCTCCAATTTATCAAAATCCTTCTTGAATTGTGATTGCTGCTGGAATATTGTGTCCAGTTCTGGTGTCCACAGCAGTGCCAAATACAGAGGTAAAATAACCTCTCTACTCCTACTCAATATTCGTCTGTTTATGCATTCAAGGATTGTATTAGCCCTTCTGGCCACAGTGTTGCACTGAGAGTGACTTTTTCAGAGTCTCAGCTTCCCAGGATAGAGTACCCATCCTGTAAGTAGGGCCTACATACTTTGTTCCTAAATGTGTACATTCCCATTTAGCCATGTTAAAATGCATATTGTTTGCTTGCACCCAGCTTACCAAGTGATCCAGATCACTCTGTATCAGTGACCGTTCCTCTTCATAATTTACCACTCCAATTTTCGTGTCTGCAAACTTAATCAGAAGTGATTTTAGGTTCTCCTTTAGGTCACTGATAAAAATGCTAAATAGCATAGAGCCAAGAAGTGATCCTTGTGTGGTCCCACTGGAAACATATCTGCTTGATATGATTCCCCATTTATAATTATGTTCTGAAAACCTGTTAGCCACCTTTTAATCCATTTCATGTGTACCATGTTAATTTTATACCGTTCTGGTCTTTTGATCAAAATGTCATGCTGTACCAAGTCAAACGCCTTACAGAAGTCTATTATGTAATCACTATTACCTTTATCAACCAAACTTGTAATCTCATTAAAAAAAAGATATCAAGTTAGTGTGCCAGAATCTATTTTCCATAAATCCAAGTGGATTGGCATTAATTATATTCTTGCATCTGGGTTTCTGACTACTTTTTCTCAAGTATAGTTACTACACTTTTCTAAGATGACTCTCATTTTCTTTTTTCTTACTCATGTTAAATCTCTCTAGGTCTGTTTGGATTGTTCCTTTGTCCTCATGAGTATTTTGCAACTCCTCCCAGACTAGCATCATTTGCAAATTTTATAAATGTTTGGGATTATTTTGGTTATAAATCTGTTAGACTCTGTTAACGTAGCTTTAAAAAGCAGCCACAGCACCCTGAACTGAGAATTTCTTTACTTTTTCCAACCTTAATAAAAATTTAATTTATTTCCTACTTGTATGCCTGGACAGACTTTGCTTCTGACTTCAGTGCAGTTTCTGTTTGGTTGGTGGTGTTTATGAGGTTTAAAAGTTCTGCAGCCTTTCTGGCCAAACTTCTATGCTGCTGCAAATGTGCTTCTCAGCTCTCACAAGTTGGTATCTGATGTGAGTTGAACAGAATTATAGTGGGGGCCCACAGATCTTCGCCAGAAAAGCCTGTCACCCCTATGAACTCCCCCCGCCCCCATTTGAGGCTTTACAAAAGTGGTAAATTCCACCTGCATAGCCATAAGCACATGGAAGTTAGATGCTTTACTGGTATATTGCTTGCAGAGGTTACAAACTTTATGGCAGAGTTTAGGGATTAAAATAATCAAGATTTCACACAGTTTAGAATCCAGATCCCATAGTGGGAACTGATGAAAAGGCCCCTTTTTGACTCTTTGCTCTGCCAGAGTATCCAGAACAGAGAAACCTCTGCAAATAGATAGCAATCTGACACCCCCACTTCAGAAACACATGAGAGAATGTTCCTTCCACCACTTTTCCCATGCCCAGAAATGTCTGCAATTTCTTATGGGAAATGGTTCAGTGTTTGTCCCTTTTAACCATGATTTAAATCTTGGTCATGGAAATCTCGACCACTTTGGGTCAGTTTATACATGACTTGGGCACAAGACCCTCATGACAGACCTGGCCTATAGGTCAGAACTTCCAACAACCACGTCCTGCTCCCTTACAGGAAGTTGGAGTCTAGTATTAGGCTTGGGTGATGAGATGCCACTGCCTCCTCCCTGTTCATTTGTCCATGTGGTGAAGACTCAGCCACTGAAGAAGTTAAGCAGAATTATTTCCTGTAGCCTCCAACCGCCCGCCTTCTTGGTATTGTTGGCAGGAGGCGGAGAGTTGGGGCCAGATTTTTGGTCCTGCTCCCACCACTTTGTGCTGCTCAGATAGCAGAGAGTAGCTGGATTCTGGACAAAAGTAGCCAACAGAAAATCCCTCTGGTGGATGGGAGCTCCCCTCTAACATGAAGCCAGCTATTGTTCCAGCTATTTCACACAGGCATAGAGTTTGTGCTGGGGGTATGGATGTGTCTTTGTTCCACTGATCCTCCACTGTCCTAAGTACGAGTGTATTACTGGAGATTAGAAAATGTTGGCCTTTTGCAGGAAGAAGTCTGGTATTCCACAGCTATGTGTGTGGGGATGGGGACGAGGGTAGTGGAAAAGGGTGACTTCTTACAGACATCACCATGAATAACGTGCCAAAAATTGGTATGGGAGCTTTAACTGCACATATCCTCAGTTTTTGCCATTTATATATTATTTCTGAATTCGAAAATTCTGTTAAAGGGTGTGTTAAAGGGCAGTGTTCACTACCTTAATGTTATAGTGAGAATACTTTGCCTTCTCTAGCACTGTCTATCTAGCAGCCTTTCCAGCTCCTAACATTGCTCTTAAGAGTGTGTTGAGCCATTAGCAATCCAGCCATTTCAGGGAAGAGGGGGAGGATGAAAGGCAGGAGAAAAGCTAGTAGAGAATTGGGAGAACTCCTAACTCCCATTAACCTAACATCACTGCCTAGAAAGATAATGCAACCAATATTAATAGATGGAATCTGTAAGCTTCCAGAGCCTAGTTCTGCCCTCATCTAAATCTGTACAGCTCCATCCAAAGTCAATGGGATTTGTGCACGCGTGTCTAACGGCAGGATTGGGTGTGTAGAGGCTAACAGCATCATGAGCAATAAACAACAATGGGTTTATGAAACAAGTTCAACAGACAATAGCCGTTCTTGATACAATTAGATAATTAGTGGGCAAAAGCAATACTGTGGATAGACTGTCTGACTTTACTTAGGCATTTGACATGGAGCCATACAAGATCTTATTAGGGAAATTAGATCCAATTGGTTTGGATGCAAATCCTGTGAAATGGATCGCAGACTGGCTGACAGACTGTAAAGGGAGGGGTGAGAGAAGTTCTTTACCATGCTCGGGATGAAATGTTCAAAAGGTCCTGAAAGAGTATGTGAAAGGCACAAGTTGATATATTCACAGACAGTCCCCAAGCTGGAAGGTCCTGGAAACAAGTACCTAGCAAGTGAGGAAGCTGTGCTAGAGGGGTTTGGTAAAATGGATAGAAATTAGAAACATGAGGCTGAAAGTGGCAGAATCCCCTGTGCTAATGGAAGCAAGGTGGCTAAAGCTGTTATGTTCAGAAAGACCAGGGTGGGTTAGTGCAGAGGTTCTCAACCTTTTTCTTTCTGAGGTCCCCCCAACATACTATAAAAACTCTATGTCCCACCTGTGCCACAATAATTGGTGTTCTGCATATAAAAGCCAGGGACGGTGTTAGGGGGTGGCAAGCAGGGTAATTACCTGAGGCCCCATGCCACAGGGCCCCCCACGAACTATATTGCTCAGGCTTCAGCTTCAGCCCCAGGTGGCGGGGCTCAGGGACCTGGGCTTCAGCCCTATGAGGTAGGGCTTCAGCTTTTTGCCCTGGGCCCCAGCGAGTCTAATGCTGGCCCTGCTTGGCGGACCCCCTGAAACCTGCTCAAGGCCCCCTAGCGGGCCCTGGACCCCTGGTTGAGAACTACTGGGTTAGTGGTTACCAAGTGATAGCAGCCTATATAATGTGATCCAACCGCTAGAAAAGCCAACACTGTAGTGCACGGCCAGGAAAGAGACTCTCCACAGAGCCCTGGCATGATTGCACTTGAAGTTCTGCATGCAGGTCTGGACACCTCACTACAGGAAAGACTGGCAAATTGGAGAGAATCCAGAGAAGGGCAACAAAGATGCTAACAGGATTAGAGGGAATGACCTATGATTAGGAAAGGTGAAAAGAACGAAACGCTTAGAACCTCTAAGCTTGTTACATGGGCACAGAAATAGTAACGGAGCGTCCTGTGCCAGCTCGGAGGAGAATTGGATCAAGTCTCTCTCCTTTTATATTCCCAATAAGAGCAGGAGTACTTGTGGCACCTTAGAGACTAACAAATTTATTTGAGCATAAGCTTTCGTGGATACAGCTCACTTCATCAGATGCATAGAATGGAACATATAGTAAGAAGATATATATACATACAGATTTCAGAGTAAAAGCCGTGTTAGTCTGTATTCGCAAAAAGAAAAGGAGTACTTGTGGCACCTTAGAGACTAACCAATTTATTTGAGCATAAGCTTTCGTGAGCTACAGCTCACTTCATCGGATGCATACTGTGGAGAGCACAGAAGATCTTTTTATACACACAAACCAACATACAGAGAACATGAAAAGGTGGAAGTTGCCATACCAACTCTAAGAGGCTAATTAATTAAGATGAGCTATTATCAGCAGGAGAAAAAAAACTTTTGTAGTGATAATCAAGATGGCCCATTTCAGACAGTTTACAAGAAGGTGTGAGGATACTTAACATGGGGAAATAGATTCAATTTGTGTAATGACCCAGCCATTCCCAGTCTCTATTCAAGCCCAAGTTCATGGTATCTAGTTTGCAAATTAATTCCAGTTCAGCAGTTTCTCATTGGAGTCTGTTTTTGAAGCTTTTCTGTTGCAAAATTGCCACCTTTAAGTCTGTTACTGAGTGACCAGAGAGGTTGAAGTGTTCTCCTACTGGTTTTTGAATGTTATGATTCCTGATGTCAGATTTGTGTCCATTTATTCTTTTACTTAGAGACTGTCCGTTTTGGCCAATGTTCATGGCAAAGGGGCTTTGCTGGCACATGATGGCATATATCACATTGGTAGATGTGCAGGTGAATGAGCCCCTGATGGCGTGGCTGATGTGATTAGGTCCTATGATGGTGTCACTTGAATAGATATGTGGACAGAGTTGGCATCAGGCTTTGTTGCAAGAGTAGGTTCCTGGGTTAGTGTTTTTGTTGTGTGGTGTGTGGTTGCTGGTGAGTATTTGCTTCAGGTTGGGGGGCTGTCTGTAAGCAAGGACTGGTCTGTCTCCCAAGATCTGTGCAAGTGAGGGATCATCTTTCAGGATAGGTTGTAGATCTCTGATGATGCGTTGGAGAGGTTTTAGTGGGGGCTGAAGGTGACAGCTAGACGTGTTCTGTTATTTTCTTTGTTGGGCCTGTCCTGTAGTAGGTGACTTCTAGGTACTCTTCTGGCTCTGTTAATCTGTTTTTTCATTTCATCAGGTGGGTATTGTAGTTGTAAGAATGCTTGATAGAGATCTTGTAGGTGTTTGTCTCTGTCTGAGGGGTTGGAGCAAATGTGGTTGTATTGTAGAGCTTGGCTGTAGACAATGGATCATGTGGTGTGTCCTGGATGGAAGCTGGAGGCATGTAGGTAAGTATAGCAGTCAGTAGATTTCCGGTATAGGGTGGTGTTTATGTGACTATTGCTTATTAGCACAATAGTGTCCAGGAAATGGACTGATTGTGTGGATTGGTCCAGGCTGAGGTTGATGGTGGGATGGAAATTGTTGAAATCATGGTGGAATTTCTCAAGGGCTTCTTTTCCATGGGTCCAGAAAAGCTTCAAAAACAGACTCCAACGAGAAACTGCTGAACTGGAATTAATTTGCAAACTAGATACCATTAACTTGGGCTTGAATAGAGACTGGGAATGGCTGGGTCATTACACAAATTGAATCTATTTCCCCATGTTAAGTATCTTCACACCTTCTTGTCAACTGTCTGAAATGGGCCATCTTGATTATCACTACAAAAGTTTTTTTTTCTCCTGCTGATAATAGCTCATCTTAATTAATTAGCCTTTTAGAGTTGGTATGGCAACTTCCACCTTTTCATGTTCTCTGTATGTATATATATCTTCTTACTATATGTTCCATTCTATGCATCTGATGAAGTGAGTTGTAGCCCACGAAAGCTTATGCTCAAATAAATTGGTTAGTCTCTAAGGTGCCACAATTCCTCCTTTTCTTTTTGCGAATACAGACTAACACGGCTGCTACTCTGAAACCTATTCCCAGTAAGGTAACCAGACTCAAGCAAATAGCTGCTGTTCACTTTGTGAACTTGCAGGACAGGTAGATCTATTTTGCAGTTATTTCTGCTGTTCAGAATGCCTCATTTTGTGCATTTTGCTGCCATCACTTTTAGTCAGCTTAAAAATAACAAACATTCCTGGTCCAAAGGGGGGATTTTTTTGTTAGTAGTGTTCATGGAACCTATGGAAGGTCAGAATTTGTCAGGCTTTGCTCAGCACATGGAGCTTTTTGGGAGACCCAGAACAGTGCTAACCCTGGGCTGTGATGGGATGCACAAATTGTGCCATAGACCAGAAAATAAAAATATAGGCTGAGTAATTAACAAAGATGTCCTGATTGCCAGTTCTGTTCCTCAGTGGCACATGCAGCCTTTTACTCCAAGTCACTGATGCAAATCTGGCCTAGTCAGCAGTCACTAGTCATGACTTATTACCATCTATTGGCTAGTCGGTGTCCCACGTGAAATGGCTTGGGGAGGACTCAGTCTAGATCCTAGAGGACTGGTGTCAATATCTCGAAAACCACCATCACAGGTGGCACTATCCGGCCCCTGTGTGTTGGTCTCAGCACTGAGTCAGAGGACTGAACTGGGCCAAGGAGACTGAGCTCCCCTCACATTCCTCCAGCACAAGAAGGCAGCACATTGATGGGTCAGCATGTAGGGAAGCCCACCCTGCCTCTATTCGTGGCCTTCCTATGCTGGAGATAAACAGAGGCCTTCAGTCTCCAGGTTTGTCAGTCCTTTAAATACACGTTTGACTATCAGGGATTATGATTTTGAGAAGTGGCTGCAAACTAGAGTCATCTCTGGGCTGGGTTACGATTGGCCCAGACAGGGGCATGAAACCTAGATGAAACCTCACTTAAAAGCTATTTTTAATAAACGAAGACTCAGTATGGGAATAAAGTGGAAGATGCTTCTAAATGTTCCTGAATCTCAGCCAGAGAGAGTATATCTGGATTTTCTTGAACTATTATGGGGCAAGTCTCACTAGTACTGTTCTCCTAACAGTCACAACTCTATTCCTTCTAATAGGGGTTTGCTTTATATTTTTGAAAGCTACCATTAGACTGTGTTGCAGCAGACTGAGTATGTTTCCTATGATTCATGTGGAATGTGCTCTTCCCAGGATGTGGGTAGCTACCAGCTCAGACACAATATCAGAGTATTCTCCATCTGTTTTGTTAGCCCCTGATGCTGTCTGTCTTCCATTAGGAGTGTTTGGTGCCTGACTATGGGGTACGCTAGCCTGGTTGTATTGCATTTCTGTGTTTGGCTTATATTTTCCCAGACCCTTAATTTATCAGCTTTCAGTATCCTTTCCCCAATTCACTGAAGGGTCTAATTTGTATTCCTGGGGGAATTCTGCATGACTGTGCGTGCACAGAATTCATGGCCCCCGCAGATTTCTTTGCTTCCCCACAGAAAAATGACTTCTGACGGGGAAGCAAAGGGAAGCCGCAAAAGCGGTCATGCGCCCCTCCTTGCAGTGCAGACAGGTCAGTTTGGGTGCCTGGAGCAGCCAGTAGAGACATAAATCACCAGCAGGACAGGAGGGCTGGGCAGTCATGCATCTGAGAGAGAGAAACACTCTGTCCCTCTCGCTCACTATTGTGGCATACTCATCATGGAGGGGCAGGGCTTTGGGGTGTTTCTGGGGAGGTAGGCATGTCCCCTCAGGCAGAGCAGAATGTAGCAGCTTGCCTGCTTAGTGAATTGTTCCCATTGTTCTTAGTGAATTCCCCCAGGAGTATAAAACTGGTGTAAAAAGTTTAAGGCTCCTTTACGTTGCCAGAGTGGTCTAAAGGAGCCTTATTGTAAAGGACAGGGTGGCCTCATAAATACTTATGGTGCTTTAGTGATTAGAACTGGTCTAAATTTTTGGACCGAAAAAATTTCCTATCAAAATGTGCTCCATGAACTGTTTGCTACTGACCTTTCTGGGGATGGTCAGTAGCCAATATAAATTGTGAGTTTGAGTTCCCAGCCCTCCCTTGTTTTTCAGTTGCCTATGATGTAACACTGAGCATATTTGTTGACTAATAATTAGAAGTAAAGGGTCAATACTAGCTACGTTACTATTAGAGGGGATTTGTGGGATTTCCTCCAATGCTCCCCTCTCCCATTCTTCATCCATTGGATTGTAGTTTACATAAATTACCAAAATAATTGAAACCAGAGTGATTATATGGTGTTAATTTAACAAATAAAATATGCAGAATTTTGCAGACTTTTAAAATATTGTGCACAGAATTTTATTTTTTGGTGCAGAATTCCCCCAGCAGTAAATTTGCCTTCCTTTGTCTCCCCTTCCCCTTAAGCATGTGAATTACAGTCTTCTTAAAAGAAGAGGCTGGGATTCTAATTCACCTGTTTGAATTTGGGAATGTGGCTCACATCCCAGTCTGATCTTTTTCATAATCCCCAACATAGTGTGGGGGCCTTGCCTATATGCACAGCATCAGTCCCTCCATCTGGTGTTATGACACAGCCTGTTCTCACCTGTGAGCTCCTTTGTGCAATAAAAGGCAACCAACATTGTTTTTTGGTGTCTCTGCCTTCCATTGTGACCCTCACCTGATGATATTGTGCCAGCTGCTCTTCAGATCAGAGCTGCATCTGGACTCCTTTCACAGTGGTGGTCAGATAGAGTGAAGCCGGGAGCTTTCAGCAGTGTGACCACAGCTTTCATCTTTAATACAGAGATGTGGCCATGGAGGATAGAGGTGGGTCTCAGCATGCAAAGCTGTATTTTGACCAAAACAGACAGGTAGCTTTGCATGCTGAGATCTGTGGTTGCTGTAGCTGCCCTCTCTACTTAAGATGAATGCAGCTGCAGTCAGCTACATTTTTGCAAACTTTTGGTGGACCTTAGTCCATTGTAGCCCTCTGCTGGGCGAGGCTTGGGTTGGCCTTAACTCTTCAGATCTTGTCTCTGAGTGGGACTAACAGTTGGGCTCCTCTTTAGTAACCCTGGCACAGAGGAGCCCATCAGGCCAGGGATGGGAGATGCCTGCCCACACTCTTGAGGTCAGAAGTCTCAATAGGTAACAGAGTTGTTGGCAGATCTAGATCAAACATATTGGGCTAAACAGAGAGTAGAGGAGGGAAAATTAGGAGAGACTTGGTTACAATGAGGTTATGAAGATACAGGATCCTAAAGCTGCTGCATCTCCAATGTGTAGCTGCATGTACACAAATACACAGGCATGAAGAACATACACATTGGAATAAGTACTCACCTACTCATGCATACTCTAATTTTGGTACATGAGAGAAGCTCTGTCGTGTTGTCTCTTCTGGGTTTGACCTTCTGATGGCTGGATGGTGGTACATTTAACAGGTACCTGGGCTGAAATTAAAAACAGAATGATAAAATACCTAGATGATTAGGGTATGGCAACCATGAAGGAAAATTATGTGTCACCGATCAGTTAGAATTCTTTGGGCATGTCAACAAATTAGTGCACACAGGACAACGAATTGCTATCATTTATTTGGATTTAAAAAAAGCTTTTGACAAATTCCTTCACAAGAGGGGAAACTCAGTAGTTCTGGGGTGAGAAGTTAAGTACTAGTATGGATTAAAAAGTGTCTAAGAGGCAGAAGACAAAGGGTAGGAATAACTGATTAATTTTCAGCATGGCAAACGAAGGTTAACAGTGGGGTGCCTCAAGGTTCATACTTGGGTTGTTTAATGGGGAGAGCAGTGAGTTGGCAAAATTTGCAGATGACATAAAGTTAGTTATTTAGGTTATTCAAGACCAGAGAAGACTGTGATGAACTCCAGAGGGTCCTAACAAAGCTGGGTAAATGGGTAGCACAATGGCATATGAAATTAATTGTTGACAAATGTAGGATGATGTACGTTAGAAGGAATCATTCAATTTTTCATACACGTTGATGGATGTAGGCATAGATCTTGCTGGGCATGAGTAAACTTGCCCATAGCTTGATTTGAGTGCAAGGTTAAATTGTAAACAAGGGTGTGACAGGCTGTGTGCTGGAGATGGCATTTTCGGGCTATTTGAGATAAGTGGGAACACGCTGAACTGATAGGCTTGAAAGGTAAATAAGGTGAAGGACATAAAGCAATTTCTCCTTATGTGATCTGTGTGATGGCCAAACCAATTAGGTCAAGAAATATGGATGTTAGTAGTTAGGAAAAATATATATAAACTGTGTAGTGTGTGATATGATTTGGAATTGTAGTATCACTCTGTTTCTAAATCCCTGTGTCTGGCCCTGGCCTGTGTGGGCATAGGGTACAAGCCTAAGTGATGAGGGGACTTGAACTGAGTTTTTGGATCCCAGAGAACTGGATGAAGTGTTCTCCCAGAACTGGACGAGGTGTTCTGGATAAGCTGTGTAGAAAAGGTCTCGGATGGAATCCCAGCAATGAGTTCTAAATTAACTGTAATAACTCAGAAAAAAGACTTAAGCATCATTGTGGACAACTCAGTGAAAGTCTCTGCTCAGTATGTAGCAATGGTTTAAAAAAAACCAAACAATGGTAGAAGGTATAATAAATGGGATGAAAAATAACACTGAAAATATATAATGTCCTTATATGAATTGGAGATTCATCCTGATCTAGAACACTGGGCTACACCTGCAGCTGGAGAATTGATTTCAATGTAGTTATGCTGATTTACATCAGCTGAGGATTGGGATCATTGAATTCAGTTCTGGTCACCCTCTCTAAAAACAAATATAGCAGAAATGGAGGAAGTTCAGAGATGGCTGATGAGACCAATGAAAGGCCTGGAAAGACTTCTGTATTAAGAAAGATTGAAAAGATAGTGGGGAAATGAATAAGTGGGGAAAATGACAAAGGTACACCAAGTAATGAATGACATAGAGAAAGTAGATTGGGCACTCCTCTTCACCCTCTCACAACACAAGTATAAAGGGTCTTTTAGTGAAATTGAAAGGCAGCAACTTTAATACTGATACAAGGAAATAATTTTTCACAAAGTGCACAATTAACTCATGGAACTCACTGCCACAAGATATCATTGAGGCTGACAGTTTAGTGGGATTCAAGAAAAGATCAAACATATCTATGGCTAATTAAAATATTCATAGATACTATAGATGAGGTTTTGTTTGTTTGTTTGTTTCTAAAAAACCCTCAACAGTTGGGAGGCTTTTACAAACTGTTATCTGTCAGCTTCTGAAGCCTCTCTTCTATAGGATTCCCAAATGTTTAAGAAAAAAAGAAAAAGGTGAAAAAGAAAACAGTGGGCATAATAACCCACTTTACTGCAAGGGAATTTACAAACGGAAGGTGTCCTCTCTTGTTGATGTCCTACTATGCAATCTGCTAGTAAACTCTGTTTGCCTGGAGCAGTGTCTGGGAATCCCAGATTGAGGGATCCCGCACCTCATCTGACACCACTACAGACCTGCTCAGTTCCTGATCTTCACCTGTCCTCCATGGTAGTGAACTCCTGCTCTGGATAGATTATGACCAGCTGGCACTGCTAACAACATAGCCGCTTCAACAGATTGTTCACTGAAATTTGGGACTGTCTCAAAAGGTGACCTACAAAAAATATCATGGTGCTTACTTACCCATTGCTCAGGTCAGTGGAGAGTAGGGAGGCAGCTCGTAACAAATTGGACTGATGTCCATTAGGAAGTCAAAGGGAGTGGGTTGAACTAGACCAAAGGTGGGAATGGGATGGACTCTGTGGTGACTGCACCCTGCCTGATATTTCTGTGGACTGATAAGTTTCCGTCTTCCTACAGGCTGCTTGGCAGAATGTCCACAGAGGAGCGGCATCTCACCTCTAGCTGCGGATCCTTCATTAAGACTGAGCCGTCCAGCCCATCTTCTGGCATTGATGCCATCAGCCATCACAGTCCCAGCGGCTCCTCTGATGCTAGTGGTGGCTACGGCATCGCCATGGGTGGCCACCCAGACGGCCTGGACTCCCCACCCATGTTCAATGGTGCGGGGATTGGGGGTGGGTCCTGCCGTAAGCGCTATGACGACTGTGCCAGCGCCATCATGGAGGACTCGCCCACCAAGTGCGAGTACATGCTCAATGCCATCCCCAAGAGGCTGTGCCTGGTGTGTGGGGACATTGCGTCTGGCTACCACTACGGCGTGGCCTCCTGCGAGGCATGCAAAGCTTTCTTCAAAAGAACAATTCAAGGTACAGTGTGGTGGGAGAGGGAGCTCACACATTCACTCCATGGGGGGCTGGGTTCCTGTGGTTGAAGAAGCTCTTGTACTCCTGTGGCACTTTAAAGGAGAGAAGGACAAGCAACAAAAATACACATAATCTATTCTCTGCTCCCCAGCACAGCTCTGCCAAGCCTCCTCCACCTCTCCCCGACCCCTGGATGTGACCCAAAGCCTTTATACTTGGTGACTCTGGGAAGCTTTGCTAGGTTCCCAGCTTTCAACATCATCATCACACGTGGCAAAGCTGTTTTCAAAATGTTGCTGCAGGAAATGTAATTCCAGGGAGTTCTCCAGTTTTGCAGTGAAGAGGCAGCACCCCTCCCCACTCCTGGAGTCACCCACTGATTTGTAGCTGGCAGGGGGGTTAGGGTTTACTCTGGGAGGGTATTCGTTTGGCACAGGCTCATCTGGAGAGCAGAATCCCTGCCTGCTGAGGGCATCAGGATAGGGCTGGGGCCTTGTTAGTAATGTTATGCATCTTGTGGGGAAAACAACAGTGCTCCAGGAAAAGAGGTTTTCACACAAACCTGTCAATCCTGTTTGCATCCGTTAAGTTCTGAAGCACTATAGGCCTCATGGAGATGCTGTATAGTGCACGCAGATACGGAGACACACTGATACCTCTCCCTTCTCAGCAGCACAGCACATGGTTGTAAAGATTTAGATGAAGATTTTCAGATGCCGGGGGTGGGGGGTTTAGACACCCAATTTCTGTTTAGTCTCAGTCAGAGTTGCAAATTCCTTAATGTTCCTCACACATTCTTGTCAACTGCTGGAAATGGCCCACCTTGATTATCACTACAAAAGGTCCCCCCCCCCCTGCTCTCCTGCTGGTAATAGCTCACCTTACCTGATCCCTCTTGTTACAGTGTGTATGGTAACACCCATTGTTTCATGTTCTCTATGTATATAAATCTCCCCACTGTATTTTCCACTGCATGCATCCGATGAAGTGAGCTGTAGCTCACGAAAGCTTATGCTCAAATAAATGTGTTAGTCTCTAAGGTGCCACAAGTACTCCTTTTCTTTTTGCGGATACAGACTAACCCGGCTGCTACTCTGAAACCTGTCATTAAGTGGTTTTGAAAATTTCAGCCTTGGCGTTTCAGTGTAAACAGCAGCGCACGCACCACAGTCCCCAAATGTGTGCATGCATGGACACAGACACAAACATACAGCCAGATATACCTGCATGCGTACCTACATGCGCACACATATGTACACCTATTACATACCACACACACACAAAGGTACACAGAAGAATTGTACGTACACCTCTACCCTGGTATAACACTGTCCTCAGGAGCCAAAAAAATCTTACCGTGTTATAGGTGAAACCGCGTCATATCGAACTTGCTTTGATCCACCGGAGCGCGCAGCCCCGCCCTTTCCCCCTCCGGAGCGGTGCTTTACCGCATTATATCCAAATTCACGTTATATCGGGGTAGAGGTGTACCTGCAGGACCAGTGATGCATACCAACAAAGGCACACGTGTATACATGTACACAGATATACCATGCAAATATAGACAAATACACACACACTTACAGGCAGGCTGCCATACACAGATACTTGTATGTCCATTCATATACATGTACCAGTATAAGCACACATGCATAGACACGCTGTACATACATTCCCCCCCTCTCCAATTGAAAAGATGGACAGCATCATTCAGCCTGCAATAGAAAGTGTATTGAATTTACTACAAAGACACCTTTGACTCTGATTAAATTAATTAAATATGTATGCGGGAAGGACACACGTTTTATTTGTACTC
This sequence comes from Eretmochelys imbricata, assembly GCF_965152235.1. Taxonomy (NCBI): domain Eukaryota; kingdom Metazoa; phylum Chordata; order Testudines; family Cheloniidae; genus Eretmochelys; species Eretmochelys imbricata. The sequence continues at coordinate 91,509,955 of NC_135577.1, forward strand.
AGTGAGTGGTTCCCTCATATCTGATCACACCTCATTGCTGAGGATGCTGGAATCTGGACTGGACAGAGCTGGGCAGGGAACAATCCTCCATAGGTCTCTGTGGATAGACTATTTCTATCTCTGATCTCTCTGATTCCAGGCATCTCTACTTACTGTTACACTCCCTGGAAATTAACTCTCCATTGCCCCAGACTGACATGGTCCATCTCCCTCTGCCTGGCTTATCCTCTCTCATCACACCATGTAGAAAACATGAACCACTATGGAATGCCCAGCTGTTCATATGCAATATTTCTGTGGCTTGTCATTGCAGAGTTTTCATGGGTTGAGTGTGAACTTTTACATCCAGTCTCGCTTAGCAGCGCTGAGTGTCGTCCCTCTCTTGATACATTCTTGGTATTTCAGTTCTGAACATTTGGGCAATCAACGCTAAAGGAGGGACTTGGGGAGGGGGACGACACACCAGGGGATCTTTGTATGGAAAGAGAGTAAAGGTTAACCCTTTAGGGGAGCAACACTGGGGAATCTCTGTAGCAGAGGAGAAGGCAGTCTTTACGTACCCTAGAAAACTACCAGCCACAATAGATCAGGAGAGATGGGGAAAGACCAGCAGCTGTAGAGTTCAGAAAGAATGAGAGAAAGCGAAGGGGGAAGAGACAGAGTAATCAGAGACTCCACCAGCCTATGTAAGCTATCAGCTGATTTCATCCTACAGCACAGAGAGACCCGCTGAGTGCAGCAGCCTTGCTGGCTGCTCCCTAATTGTAACGTGTAACAGATGGGGAGAAGGAATAAGTGGGGATTTCTCTCACCCTGTCATCAGCCCATCTCAGGCAGCTTCACATCCCTCTCTCCATCGGCTGGTCTGGCAGTTAGGGCACCAAAATGCTCTTATTCATCTGAGCTGCAGAGCTCGGTCTAATGCAGTTGAGACTGAGGCTTTTATTCCATCATGGAGATGAGGGGCAGAGGCAGAGAAGGTGATCAGATCGGAGGAAGCAGGGCCTGCTTGGGAGCCAGGGCGGTCTGCAGATTGCACGATCAAAAAAGGCTTTGCTGCAGGACATGTTGAGCAAAAGGAGAATGAGCTCTCAAGTGTGACAGGGCCCTAAGTAGGGGGCAGTAGGAGGGAAGAGACAGAGGCTCTCTGTATATCAGTAGCCACAGCAAACAAGTTTCCAAAAGCCTTATTCATCCTGCAGGTTTATTTCATTCACTAGATTTGATAACAAATGAGAGAATTTAAATCACCATCCAAGCTTCTTAATATACGTGTGCGCATGTGTCTGTGTGCACCCGTGTGATGTATTTGTGATGTGTGTTTTGGTCTAACCTATTACATTGCCTGCCAGCACAGATCATCTTTTTTGTGGCTGTGATGTCAGAGAGAGGTGCTGTCTGATCGTGCAAGCACAGAATTGGGACTGGGGATGCAGATAGCACAGTGATGTGCATACTATAAGAACCTAGATAGACAGATACTGCGGATAGATTCTGTACTCAGTTCTGACACTGACACCCTTATGGCCTTGGACAAATCACTTCACTCCTCTGTGACTTAGTTTCCCAATCTGCAGAATTAATGACTTCATTACATGCATTTCTAACCTGTCTTCTTTACAGGCGTTACATGGGGAGCTAAAGTAGTAACATGCTATTGTACTGTTCTCTGCATGGTGCTAAATTCTGATTCCTGTGAACAGTGAGACCGAGTGCAGCATGTGGCCTCTGATTGCAAAGCAGAGTTTCATGCTGAGAGCACGTCACTGATGCTCCCTAGCCGCACTGACTCCCTGTTGATTTCATAGTGGAGTTGAAAGCTGCCGACCCCTAATTGGTTTGGGACTGAATTACTCGTCATATCCTCTCTCCCGATATGATACTGCCATAGCTGTGATCAAACAAGATGCCCAAGCTGAAGATCTTTTGATTTAAAGGACTGGCAGAGTGTTTTCTGTGAAAGCCCATCAGCTTTGGACCTTGCTTCCCTCTCCTAAACACATTGCAAAGTCCATTTCTTTCAGGCTCGGGAAGGTGATGGGCTGGGGGATTGGAGGGATAAGCTGTTTGCTATGTAGTTATCATGAAAGCTGGTCAGGAATTTTCCAGCTGAATGATTTTTCCAACAGAAAATGCACTTTCCACCAAAAACAAAATTGTGGGAAAATTTTGTTTTTTCTGGACATTTTTTATTTTTTTTTCCACTGGGGAAAATCTAAATGAGATCTTTCATTTGGGGTAACAAAATATTAAACTGAATTTCCCAATCAGTGTATTGCCATGTAGGAGTTGTAGTTTAGGCCCCCATCCTCTCATCTTCCACAAAGCTGGGCTCCACGTGTCCAATAATGCAATGCAGATTTCCCCCTGGCTGAGTGTGCAGTGCATCATGGGAGTAACATGACTGTGGGTGCACTGTGGGAGATGTAGTCCAGCCACATAACCTGGCACGTAAGGGGCGAATGGGGGTGTTAGGCTCCCAGACTACAGCTTGCGTGAGGCAGTGTGCCAGTGTTAGAATATGCAGTGCGTTATTGATCAGATTCAAAGTCTTTTGGGTGAGTTCAATAAACTGAAATGAAACATTTTGATTTTGCAAATGTTGAAACATTTTGTTTTGATATTTCACAATTGGAATTTTTCAGAATTTCCATTCTGCAAAAATGTTGACTTTTCATCCTGATTTGGGACAAAAGCAAATGTTGAAATGTCAGAATTTCTCTCACAATGGAAATTCCAAATTTTGCTCTGCTCTAGTCATTATTAATTTATTCGTTTGGGCTGGTATTTTGATATATTTGATTTTTTTTTGAATTGTTAAAAAAAATTAGGGTTCTGGGTAGGCAATAAAATAAATGTAAATTGTTGTATTCTCCTCCCCACAAAATCAGCTTGTACTATGCTCTGGGTCTCCGACCCCCAAATCTAGCCAGTGTACTAAATGACAAGAGATACCAGAACCTACAGCTAGTGAAGACACAGACAAACAGAAACATTTTACATCATATTTTACCTGGCCAGGTTCTGGATCAGCCATATCTCTGAAAGTGAATTCCAAAGTGGAGAGCCCACTCATATGAATGCCCTGGATCCTGTAAGCATCACCCTCAGGACAAATAGCTGACTGTAGCTGCTATGGCAGGACATAGCAGGATGTGCAATTTCTGGAAAAAACATAGCTGGAGTTTACACCAGTTAAGGCTTAAAATGTGGATAATGCTAATCACTCACCTCATAGGGGTGGTAACAAAGTGCTTGTAACAAATCCGTGGATTTCTAGGGCTCTGTGGTTGTTGCTACAATGCTCAGAGAGACCCCTGGGAACTTCATAGCAGCAGCAAGGATAGAATCCAGATCTTCCTGTTCCAAAATTCCAAGCCACTAGTGTTTGAGCTAAAGGAAATTTCCCCCTAGTGGTTGGCCCTATAGGGCTTAAGACACACAATTGAACAGTTCTGCTTCCATCCCGTAGAGAGCAGTGGTATGCATGCATATGCACACGCTAGCCCTCTTGTAAACTTATCCTCAGAGATTTATATGTTCTTTCTCAGCTGAAAGGTCACAACTTAGAAATAGGATTTTTTTTGAAAGCTCAGAACAACTTTTCCATTACAACCAATAAAATTGCATAAACTAATGTCAGCTATGTAGTGATTGGCTAAGTTATATCTTATGTCACAGTCAATGTTCCCTCTAATTTTTGACAGGCCGTGTGTGCAAAAAATTTCTTCTGTGCAAATTTTTGACAGGCCGTGTGCACAAAAAATTTCTTCAGTGCAAATTGTTGTGTGCGTGGTGTTTCGCCGTGTGCGCGGGGTTTAGGATCCGTGTGTGCACGCACACATGCACAACTTAGAGGGAACAGTGGTCACAGTCCCTCCACCCATAATGAGAAGATGTCTTGAAATCAGCTGCCTTGAAATCAGACAGCATCTCGGACACCCCTGGTTTTCCTTTTTCTCTGAGGAGAAGAATCATGCAGACTGACTCCATGCAGAAGCATATCTTCCCTGGGACTTCAGTAAAAATGTATTTTACTTGTTAAAATCCTGTGATAGCATTAAAATATAAACAAAGCAGAGACATGCTGGTGACTCAAGCTTGGCATTTGTGGCTACTGTCAGCAGACGCCCTTGATGGTATCATGCCTTATAAGTGTTTAGAATCTCACCCTTCCCTGCCATGAGACCTGGTTAAATGAAATTCTTGGTTAACCAAAGTGCTATTGCACAGAATCTGCTTTCTCAAAATCTCATTGTCCCGAAGATTACACCCATGCACACACTAGTCCTTGCCAAAATTTTCAAAAATAGGCTCTAACTTTAGGCTCCTGAATCCATATTTAGACACCTAAATAAATGGCAGTCGGGAGCTGAAAGGTGCTCACCAGTTTTGAAAATCAGGTCACTAAAATATGAATTTTGGAGCCTAATTTCAGGCTCCTATTTTTGAAAATCATAGTCACAGAGTGTATTTCCCCCCAGACACAAACACACACACTCACCTCACTTGAATATAGCTGAAGGGATTTCCTTCATATTTTCATAGGGAGCAGAATATAAAGTTTCAACCCAAACAAGGAATGTGTCTGTAAATGATGCATGTGTAAAAGCAGTGGGTTAACACGGAATCAGTTCTGCAAACTGTCACTTACACATAGTATCCGCGTTAACATAAATCTGAGTGAGTTACTGGGAAGAGAGCACTGCTGAACTTTACTGGTACAGGGTGCCGCTGTATCATTTCCAGGTTCTTTTTGTGGTGGACAACCTTGATTGATCCAAGTGAACAAGTTTAGGAACCAAACTGGAACCCGAGATAAAAAGTAACTAAGTAAAACACTGATGGAAACTGGAATGACTGTGTCCCCTGACTTAGTTGCTTGTTGAATAGTCCAGTTTTATTCCCGCTGAACTGTCCAAATGTTGGGACATCCAGGACTGTAGCCTGTATAGCTTTGTGCAGTCCTGATCATGCAGAACTGCTAAAGTGTAGATGCAGTATTCTGCACATGACGTGTTGCTCTTTGATTGAACAAAATAATTTGTCTGCTAAAGTAATCTCTTATATTTAGGCCATTTTGAAGCTATTTCTGATTAAAGAAAGAAAATGAGAGGAAACTTCTCTAATGTTATGAGAAATGGAATAAAGGAAGAACAAGTGGTGTGATCTGAAATGGATGTGAGACCAATCCTGATGGGAAATCCTGCTTCCCACTTCCCATGCTCTAGGGGACCGAAGAGTGGCATCATGCCACCCTAGCAAGTCTATGGCAGAGCCAGAAACTGAACCAAAGAGTCCTGCTCTAATCACTAAACAACACTGCCTCTCCTGTCTTTTAGTTTCATAAGTAATTTCTGATGTAAATAATGTGCAGATCTGTTTGGATCAGAGGTAAATACTGTTCTAAAGTGAGGAAAGCCCCTGTAATGAGAGACTGTTCAGAACTGTTTCTTGGGAGCTTAGGTTAACCCATCTTCTACTCTTCCCTTCTGGCTCATATAATATTAAACACACACGAGGCGCACACACTCACCACAAATTCAAACACATGCAGATACAGACTCACATGCAGGAACAAACACGCACCCTTGCAGCTGCTCATTGACACGCACAGCCTCCTCCGCTGGCTGTCGCAGAGAATCGAGTTCTTTTAGCCTTCCTTCCCCAGAGCACCCAGTCTGTGGTGACTGAGCTGGCAGCGTGACCGCCAGCCAGCAGGAGGCTGCCGGAATTCCGATGAGTTAATCTCATCACTTTATCACAGGGCACTTACAGAAATTACAAGCCAGCGTGAGCAGCTCAGCTGTGCTGGCAGCCGGCCCAGGACCCATAAAAGAAATTGAGAGAAAAAAAAAAGTCAAAGAACTTTGCTAAAGTTTTGAAGACAGTATCTTTTCTTGGATGAGTTTTGCTTGGCTAACACTGACTGCGTCTTTCTCTCCTCTGTGGTGTCCTCCTCGCTTCACCCCCTGCAAAATGAAGAGCCATTTTAGGCAAAGGTACTTCATCCCTGCATATCATCCTGCTTACAGCAGAGAACAGATTTGGGCCAAGTGACATCTGGTGTAATTGCACAGAAGTAAATGGAGTTTTACACTGGGGTGAACTGGCATGAAAGGGACATATTGAGACTGATTCTCCACTGGCTTGCATGTTTGCACCTGTACAAGTGGATGTAAAATGCTGTTCTGACTTAATACTTTGCCAGATGTAAATGACGATGCAAGGTGTGTGGCAGGGAAGAAAGGGGCACAGAACCATGGATAGAATTAAAAGAGAAGCCAGGAAATGAAGGATCCGCTATGCAAGGGACTACTGCATTCCCATCCTGAAGGGTCGGTCTGAGAGATGAGCACCCTCCTTTTGCTCTGCTGTGGCTATTGTACTGACTGTGGGGAGCCACTGGCTCTTGCATACAGACTGTAGCATTTACAGATTGGTACTCCATCTGACAGTGTCAGAGCTTTCTCAGGGTACGTTCATGTGACAGTCCCAATTTCTTACATGACAATTGGCTCCTCAAATTGGGAGTAATGTGAAGCGGTGGAATCTTTGCCTTAATCCATCTGTGATGACCTTGAGCTGCAATGTGAGGAGCCCTTGTCATCCACAGATGCAAAGTTTTGATATGAGGATGCACAAACCTCATAGCAGCATAGTGCAGTGTTGCTGCCTCATGAGGTGACTGCTGAAATCCCATAACATTATGGTGCTGTGGGCCTCTTAGCAGGAGGTGGGGCCTCATTTGGGAGGGCTGGGGTTTTGCTTGTGAAAGAGAGGCTTGGAAACAGAAAGACGGGAACCACCCTGACAAAATGAATCTGCCACGTTCTTCTCCTTCGGGGTGTTACTGCTCCAGCTCCTCATATGTGGGACACAGCAGCTGTGCAGCCCTGAGGGCAGGGACGCTGCACTCTCCAGTCTGTGGCTCACTGGATGTACAGGAACAGAAGTGGGAGTTCATTTATTACCTTGGGACCAAGCCTGAATCTCAATTTCCAGTTTTCAGAGATATTTGATACTTAGACGGCTATTGAAATTCAGGTGCTGTACAATGCTGAGGTATATACTGAATGGAAGTGGCTTGTGCAGCTCTCTCCGCTTCCACACAGCGTCCGTGTCTCCGATCCAACTGTGTGATGGCAGTGCTGCGAGCATGCAGACGAGCGATGGCTGAGAATTTAACAGTGACGCTGGAGATCACTGTCAGGGTGCAGGGCTTACAAGACAAGAATCTGAAGGTGAAAGCTCTACATACTGCATGCAGACATCAAGTCTTTGTGCCTTTGGGGCTTACAGTGCTCCTGGCCCCATGCCACCAGTGTGGGACTGAAATTCTCCCACATAACACTGTGAGCTAAACAGCTGGTGAATCCTTCACTTTGAATTTCCCTTCTCTGCCCATCTTTAGCCCTCTTCCACTCAGATTTTCAATGGGCTTTATATGGGGTTGGTCTAACTAAATTTCACCTCTCACCCCATCCCCATGCAAAAGGTGGATATTAGAGCATCCCCATTATACAGTGAGCTGTAGCTCACGAAAGCTTATGCTCAAATAAATTTGTTAGTCTCTAAGGTGCCACAAGTACTCCTTTTCGTTATACAGAGGGGGGACTTGTTGAAGATCACACAAGTCCACTGCAAAACCAGGAACAGAACCCTGGAGTCCTAACTCCCAGACTTCTGCTCCAACCCCACTAAATCAAACTCTCCCTCCCTGATGTGGTTATAGAAGCCAGGAGTCCTGACTCCCTCTCCCCTCTGCTCTAACACTAAATGAGTACTCCTACCCAGGGCTACCAATGAAAATCCAGGAGTCCTAAATCTCAATTTCTGCTCTAGCCCACCAGAACAAACTCCCCCCACAAAACTGAGTATGGAACCTGGGACTCCTGACGCAAAGCTGCCTGCCTTACCTACTAGACCTGCATTCCTTAAATACATTATTGCTGTCGATGTATCACTATCAAGCTTAGATTTCCAACCCCCTCTCTTCACCCCTTATACTGAACAGTCCTGTCCAGAAGTATCTTCTGAAGAGTGGTTGGCAGGAGGTGAGACAGCCCCATTTGTTACAGTCTTTAACAGTAGGGTTAAAAAAGTTCTGTGATGCTGTGACCGGGCATTACAGCACTTACATCCTCATGTCAGGTCATTGTACCTGTGTCTGAGGTTGTGTTCTTGCTTCATGATAGTGCGCCATGTGGCAGGAAATAAATTTGGGGTGCTTTCTTTGCCCTTGGGTGTTGCAAGGGATGAACCAGAGCCCTGGCAGCTGGAGTGGGAGGTGACCTAAAAGAAAAAAGTGAGAGGTGCACCTGGAAACATGGGGGCTCTGTGTGCTGAGCTCAGGGACTAGAGGTAGGAACTGACAGGATCAATATCCCTCAAATGCAGTAGGAAGCCTCCATCCCTCTTTGGAGCAAAGTCCTCAGAAGAAGTCCCTGTTTGTAACAAAACCAGATTCTGTTTTCATTAAGAAACCAGAGTCTCTGGCCAGGTTTGCTGAAGCCCATGCACCTTTTGCCAAGTCCAGCGGCCAAGTTTCAGGAGATCTGCATTCAGTTTCTAGTTTCCATGGGAAACCATTGGAAATGTGTTTGTCCTTGTGATTTTGACCCAAAACCAGGAAAAAAATCAGTATTTTTGGATAAATTTTACTTTGTGTTGGGGGTTCATTTGAACTCCAAATAAATTCAAAGACAAGAGCAGGGGACATCAGTGGCACATCAAGTGAAACCAAAAAGGTTTGCATTATCCTTCCTGTAACCAAACCTGGGGTATTCCACAGGAATGTCCTACTCCAGATCGAGCACTTCCCTGCCCCTGCTATCCCATTGTACTGTGCCAGATCATAAGCATAAGATCATTAGAGTCAGTGTGTGACACAGTGAAGAGAAAAGTCACTTCCCCAGCTCCCTGCCCTCCAAAAACAAAAGGTGGAAAAGATCAGCAAGAGTCCCAAAGCCCTGAGGGAAACACAGTCATCACAGGAAAGGCTGAGACTAGGGCAGCAAACGGAACAATCCCCATGGGTTGGGCTCCTGGGGATACGGTTATAACAGTAAGGGATATGTGCCAATAATAACGCCAGGTGCATTGATTAGACTGGTAAGCAGTGTATCTCAGAGACGCTACATGGCTGAAGGCCAAGCACCCCCAGCTGGGCTTGTACTCTAATTCCACCTGCAAGTACTGCTTTTTATTTAATGTTTTCATTTTGCTTTTCTAACAAAGAAGCCCAGCCTGTGTGGTTACCCCAAACATTTTCACAGATGGAGTCATCATCACAGTCCCCTAGTGTGTGAATGAAGGAACGGACAGTATGCATCTGGGTGGTGTAGGGGGTATAAGGGTATTATCCAGTGCAGGCAGGAGGCATTGTACTCTGGCCATGATAGTGATTCCTGCTGTTAGAGGGAACAAGGCCTCTTGAGTGACCATCTCTGTGTTTGATTGCAGGGAACATTGAATACAGCTGCCCAGCCACCAATGAGTGTGAGATCACGAAACGGAGGCGCAAGTCCTGTCAGGCCTGTCGCTTCATGAAATGCCTCAAAGTGGGGATGCTGAAAGAAGGTAAGAGAGAGGGTACTAGGGACTCGGGACCACTCACTACCTTTGAGCCTGGGCCAGGCCTCGTACCAGCTTCCAGACTGACTGCACAGGGGCCTCCCTGGCTTTCCCAAGGTGCAGCCCTTATAAAGGACTCAGGAAGGACAACAATCTGTTTCTGCTAAGTGGGAAGATGGGGCCCTATGAGGGCTAGTTTCAGGGTATGTCTACACTTACCTCCAGAGCGATCAATCCAGGGGGGAGGGGTGTCGATTTATCGTGGCTAGTGCTCTTCCATCAACTCTGGTACTCCACTGGAGCGAGAAGTGTAGGCGGAGTCAATGGGGGAGCATCAGCAGTTGACCTACAGCAGTGAAGACACCCCAGTAAGTAGATCTAAGTACGTTGACTTCAGCTATGTTATTCACGTAGCTGAAGTTGTGTAACTTAGATCGATGCCCCCCATCTCTCCCCTCCCACCCCCATCCCCCAGTGTAGACCAGGCCTCAGTCTCCAAAGGGCAGGGTCCTTATGTTATATTTTGTATGGAGCTGCAAATCTGACAATTAGTGAGAGCCTGACCCATGATAGTGTACATTCCCCTTCTAAAGGAACCCCAGATGGGGGCACATCCCTCCCTCCCACAGTGACTTGGCTGAGTAACTGTACTAGTACCTGTACAACTGGAGGGAAGAGGGAATTATTGTTGTTGTTAATGAACAGGTTGGGTTGTTTGTAGGGGAGGGTGAAGTTGGCATGAAGACATGTCACAGAGTGCAAGGAGGGTCTGACAGCTATTCCATTCTGAGGGGAGGCTTTAAGAAAGTGGTGGGGAAGAGACCTTTGTCCCTGAGCAGGTGGGTCCCTCTGCCCTGCATGCTCAGCCTGTCTCTCCCCTCTCTGAGCCTATTGATCTGAGCAATGTTCTCTGAGCAGCGCTCGGCTCCTTTCTTGTGCTGCTCTTTCCTCTCATCCTTGTCTATTCAAGGTGAACCACTGGGAATTCAGTGGCAATTAAACACATTCTTATGGATTGACTTTAAAGCTTCATTTCCCCAAGTTCCTTCTGGGAGAGGAAGGGAGGAGAGGCACTGCTTGTAATTCTCTGCATTGCTGTACCTGGCAAAGCACAGCGGCTTCAGCCTAACCCCAGTGAATAGCAGCCGGCAGTTGTCTGTGCAGGTCCAGCACGCTTGAGCCAAGGATGCCAGCACTTCACACTACTCACTTCCAGGCACGCCATCCTATGAGCCAGTGATGAATTGTAAGCTCTTGCCAGGAGGGTGTGTTGCTTTGCTGTGGGGTGCTGATACTTATCTCCTGGGAGACAGGCTGGTGGCAGCCAGTGCTGTTAGGAATGTAGATTAGATTTTAAACCCTTGCCTGTTCTTTGATGGATGTGTAATGTCTGGGGCTAGATATCTTCCTACCACAGCTCTCCAGTGACTGACTTTGTGAGGGTGTGAGCAGTGTACTGTCTGACCCTCCATGGCCTTGCCTTAGAAGGTGATGGAGTCTGAAGGATACATCAATCTGTTTATAAGAGGGATGCACCTACTTTTGGGTTAGGGGTTGACCCCCTTGATACCACTGCATTCAGTACTGCAGAAAATGAAGTATCCTCTGGTCTCTTTCGCTATTTCATGTTTATTGACACTTATTTGCTGTCGTGTCTTATGATACCAAACAGCCTTAATGGCAGAGTTCCTTACTGTTCTTCTTATAGGGACTGAAACTGCATCATTAAAATCAATCAGAGTTTTGCTACTGATGTCAGTGGATCTATGACTGGACCTGTAATATTTTAGATACGTAATATAAAGGTAGTTCAACAGTAGTATAATATGTGTGCATATAATAATCTACGCCAGGGAGGAGGAGATTGGTTGAGTGATCTGAAAACAGATCTGGTATCCAGGATTCCTGGTTTTGACACAGACTTGCTGGGAGAGTTAAGGCATGATTTTCCACTCAGTTCCTCAGTTTCCCCATTGTAAAATAAAGATCTTACTGACCTGGTTTGCAGGTGGACTCTGTGGATTGATTAGTTAACTTACGTAAAGTCCTGTGGAAATACAACATATTATTATATAGAATTCAGTCAATACACATTTTTAAAAGCCAAAGTCAAAAAGGGGAAAAAAATGGTTTTATAGTACATGGTCTCCACAGAGTCAGGAGTTTCTGGAAAGAGGAAATCCATAATTGTTTGACTTTCTGCTCAAAATTGGAGAATTGACAGAGGATTTCGATTATAAAAGGTTCATTGGTCTTTCCCATCTCTGATTTCTGTGATTCTATTAGATCATCCACTCCATCTCCCAGCCAGGGCAGGATTGTTCCCCTTTGTACATTTTCTAGTGCTTTGTCCGGTCTAGTTTTTAAAGTCCCAAGTGGCAGGGTTTCCCTGGAGAGATTGCTCTGATTTCCTGAAGAGCTCACTGTGAAGAAGTGTATCTGGATACCCATGCTAAGTTTCCTCCATTTTAATAATTTCATCTAATTATTCCTAGTTCTCCCCACTCCCTTATATCACACCAAGTAACTCCCCTCTCTCTTCTTGGTGTTTACCCCTTTCAAAAGACTGTTAACACATTTCTCCCCCCAGCTGCCAGGAAACGAGGTGGGCACTAGAGACTACAGATGGTCGAATGGTTAAAGCAAAAGATCAGGGAGTCAGGACCCTGGTTCTATTCTCTGACGCCCCTGTGGCCTTGGGCAACTATTTTCTGTAATGGTTCAGTGTAAAGACACTGACCATCCTCACAGGAGGGTTGGGAGACTGCACTGGTTAATATTTAGTTCAGCTGCTTTGAGATCTTTGAGCAGTAGATACTACAGAGGGGGAAAGTATTAATTTTAATTTATTGTATTACATATTTATACCTTCCTGCCTGCTCGGCACTTGAGTTAAGCCAGAGGGATGTCTGGGGACAATATGTAGAGGTGACACGAAGAAAGCTGGTAATGATTCTGAGCCTGCTCCTGTTGGGATCCATGGCATGATTTCCATGGGAGCAGGCTCAGACCACAGTTGGTATGTGTGGGCATGAGCAGGAATACACATGCTCCCCCCTGCATCAGGTGAAGATGGAATGATCCAGTAGGATGCATTGATATGACGGTGCCCCTTTAAGACCTAGCAAGACTATCCCTGGGATGAACACAGCAGTGCAGGTTTGTTATGGGGGAAAGTGAATGAGAAACAGGCAGGAAGGGAGCCAAGTGAGAGATCAATAGGTTTCTCAGATATCCCCAGGTCACTTTCTTTAAGAGAGCCCTGATCAATGGGCTGCAACCAGGGAGTTGCACAGGCACCGGAGTTTTGACATCTCAGGTTCTTCCAGCGTGATGCGGCAGAGCATGGGAGACTTGCTAGGGAGAATACAACATGGTGCAGAAAACTCTTTTTGCAGAGCACATCTGGCTCCTATTCCTAAAGCATTTGCTTTTTGTAGCTTTTTTGCCTGTGAATCTCTCTCTCTTTTCATCTAGAGCTTACCCCAGTTAGTACTAATTGGCCCCCTTGTTGGCAGTCTCAGCAGAGAAGCCAAGGCTGTGTGGACCTGAAATTCTACCGAACCGCCAGAGAAAGGCATGTAACCTGGGAACTCTGTGCTACTTGTGCTGTACTGTTTGGTGTCCCTGCCTGAAAGACATCAGGGGACAGTGGTTGAGAACCTTTCACCATCTCCTGTGCAGGGCCAGGCACTATCCTGGTCCATGTGTTCCTACTGTGCAAAGACTGGGGAATCTAGAGCAAACTGGTACAGATTCCTGTGTACCCCACACACAGGACAGTGGAACTGGGCCTGTAAAGGGAGAGCATATGCTGCTGCTTGCAAAAGAGAGGGGATGTTCAGGACTGTGCGCCCCCACCGGCATTGTCTGTTTCAGACACACAATTGCTGGAACGTAGCTCCTCCTTATCCCACTCCAACACAGGCAGTGCTTACAGCACAGTCTTGCATGAAGTGCTTATACTTTGCTACCTCCTGATCATGGATTTGTGGATCTCTGGAGTGCTGCAGATGTGACTCTTCTAATCCCTGTCTGTGCCGTATCAGCTATGGGGAGAATAAGCCTTTGCTACTCATCCCTCAGTCAGCTGTTGTGTTTCTTTTTTCTAAGAGTTTTTCAGTCATGCTCACAGTTTCTTTGTCTAAAAGTGGAGGAGAAGGATGTAATTTCAGACAATGTTCATGTAAATGGGTTCAGAGAAAGGGGGATTGGTTCCAGATGGAAGCTGATTGGATAAGGTCTCCCAGCCCAACTTCTCCATCTTTCTGATACTGCACTGAGGTCATAATCCTATGTTTGTTACCTCATAGGGTGTTGCTATGGAAATGACTATGGTGTCAGTTTTCCCTGAAGGAGCCAACAGGAGAAGAGGGTGCCAATCCTTTGTTTAAACATAAACAGCGTGAGCAGCTACAAGACATGGGAAGGGGGATGATGTATGGCCAGTGAGAAGCAGCTGCATGTTAAATTCCCCCTGGAAAAATCCCTTGTTGAGGGGAAAGGGAGTGGGAGGAGGCCTGTTTGCTGGGATCACTGGAAACCTCACCACAGACAAATGCACAAAGCGAAGAAGGAGAGGAGCTAGAAGTTGCCAGAAGTATTGAGGGCACAACAAAGATACCCTCCAGCCCCATACTAGGTGAGCTCACAGGCAGCTTATTGAGCAGAATGGCCCTAGGAGTTCTCTGACACAAGCCTTTCCTTCTTCCTTGTGTGGTCATTCAGCTCTTTGTGATATCCCACTGAGACCTTTCCCCGCAGGGAATGCTTGCCTTGGCCCTGAAGCCGCGTAAACGGCAGGTGGCTGCTACTGCTCACAGTTCTGTGTTGGTGCCTCTTATTCTCATTGCAGCTTGGCACACGCCTGGCAGGCTACCAAGGCTCAGCCCACTCAGTCACTTTTCACTTTGAAAGAGAAACTGTTTAATCTTCCAAAGGCCCCGTCCTTTCAGTGCCTGCTCCCTCGATGCTGCTTTTAGCTCCACTGCACTTCTGCAGCAGCATTTCACACATCTAATAGGAGTCAGAGAAACTCTGAAGGGAAAAATGCTCTGAAGTCAGGAGTGCCAGATCCCTTCACAAAGCACATGGGTGGGGTGGGGGAAAGAGGAGGGGTCACCAAAGTGCATAGCCCTCTAATAATCCTGTCATGCTTTGCTGGCTGGCCGGCCATGGAGAGCACATCCTGCATTCTTGCTGTTTTCTTTCTCAAGTGAAGCAGTAAGAATCTGTTTTATGTTGCTAAGACTTAGCCATCTTCTGCTCCCTGCAAGCAGTGTGCTGAGACTCATCTCTTTTGAGTCCCCACTCGCTGTAAGGACTGGGAGCAAGTCTCTGAAATAGGCTAATGGCCTCCATCCAGTTCCTCGTGGACTGGTAAAAACTATCATTACAGTTGGTACTAACTGGCTCCTACACTGGCACTCTCAGCAAATAAGCCAACTATTGATTGGGCTATGGAGCCAGGAGCCCCTCTCACTCTAGAGATGGTCCCAGAAGACCACGGGTGGGGATTAACACTACCACTGCTCATGCTGTACCCATTATTCTGTGGATAAACAGAGGCGCTTTGCTCTCCACAGATGTTAATTACACACATTTCACCAGCCTCAAATTTGCTAAAAATACTGCTTGTAAAGGACTGAGAGTAAGTTGCTCAGGAGGGGCAGTTTCTGAAGCTGCTAGTTCAGGAAAAATGATTCCATAAAAGGATCTGAAATCTGTTCAAACTAAACCTGGTACTCTGGGGAATTGCAGATTGGTACCAGGATGGGGTTTGTCAGATGCCCCTTCTGATCTGGTGCCTCCATGGCCACTGCAGGAACCTGTATGCTGTCTCACCTGGCAGGTATAGTATGAGGGAAGCTTTCCCCTGAGGCAAAGGAGTGTTCAGCTATTGCATAAAGCAGACAACAACTGTAGTCTCCCAGATTTCCAGCATTTTACCTATAAGAACTAGAGTAATAAAGGCAGGAATGGGAACTTCCATCCTAGGGCAAGAGCTGTTGCTCCGTGAAGATTCTCCATACTTAGCGTGTCTGGGAAGGGAAGTGTTCTTCTTACTTTCCTGCACCAATCGCATTGCACCAGGATTCTGAGGACTCCCCCGGTGACTGTGCAACTTGTGTTTCTTTGTGAGATGGGATGTGGTGAGACTGACAAATGCAAAGAAGGTTCTTTTCATAGCAGAAAGAAGAGACTGGGTCTCCAGGAGCAGAAGAGGGACTCTCATCAACAATAAGAGACTCCCAGAAGACACTCTGACTTGCCAAAAATGGGATATGATTTATTTTCCTCTCTACATATTCCATTCTCCCAAGAACTGGAACTTCCATGGTACAGGAATCCCAGTTACTGAGATTCCAGAATGAGCCTTTCCTTTGCTACCTTTTGCTACTTGTCACACTCGTGAATTTGCAAAGGACGTGACAGAAAATATGTTAGGGCTTGTCTACGCTGGCTTGTCTACGCTGTCTACGCTGGTAGTGAAAAAACACCCCCCTGAGCGCAGCAAGTTGCAGCCCTGTAAAGCGCCAGTGTAAACAGTGCCCGAGCTCTGAGAGCTACGCCCCTCGTTGAGATGGGTTTTTTTAGAGCGCTGTGCCGTGACCACACAAGGAACGTTAAAGCGTTGCTGTGGCAGAGTTGCCAGTGTAGACTAGCCCTTAAAATTCAACAGTGCGTCCAAATTCTTTCTGTTGCCAATCTCACAAACTCTTGGACTCCTCTCTTCCTAATCTAATCTCTTTCTGGTGCACTCATCACCTGAGTACCACCATTGTGGGGCCAGGTAGTGAAATAAAATATGAATGGGAAGTAAACAATGACCACAGAATTGACCCAACTATCCTTTCTGTTAACTGTATACCTTCCCAGCACATTTCCAACTGCCATGGGAATGGTCTCAATCCTAGGATCTTCCAACCTTATACCAACTCGATCTTTTTGCTCTCCAAGCCTCTCCATGTCCATGTATTTGGGAAGTAGTCACTGTTCACTTTTAGTGATGAGAAGAATGGAAATCAAACTCATCTCTCACCCCAAACAACTGTCCCTTGCAACTTGACCTTCTTTCTGTGAACCCAGTCTGTGAGCTGTGAAGTCCTGTAGACAATGGCACTTTACTCAGGTTTAGCCTCCATTTTGCTGTTCCCAACCCAACCAGCTGCATGGAATGGCAGGTGCCACCCAGTGTTTGTAACAGAAATAGATTCACTTCTCACCCATGGCCAACCCACATCTCTCGTGATGTGAATAGAATATGGTGGTCTTGTAACTAAACGGGAAATGGCAGGCATCAGTGATCTCAATCCACTTCCATTTAATAACCCTGCACAAAGCCCCAGAAAGCTGGATAAACAGTAGAGCTTGCTTCCAGCAGAGTAACCGAATCTGGGGTGTCTCTTTTCTGTTTAAGTTTCAGAATCTCTCAATAGAGCAAAGTGTTTCCAGAAACCTCCCTCCTCCACCTCCTGCCCCCATCCTTGTTTTCAGACCATGAGTTTCCTAAATGATATTTGATTTCAGTGAAAGCTCAGCTGGAATCCATGCAATATGCTTGGGCTGTCTCGGTGCTTCGTGGGAAGGATGAGGACTCCTCTGGGAATTCTGGGTAATTGGGTTAGTGGCCAGCTCATGTCAGGAAATTAAAAGGCAGCCCCGATCAGGTTGCTGCTGCAGGGATTTAATGGTTTTGTATTTATAGAGTATTCTGCCTCTAGCTCATGCCAGAAATATCACTTTTCTAAGCATCCAAATGAAGAATGAGAATGAAAAACAATTTTTCTTTCTCTAAAATACCCCTGTGCTTAAAAACAAACAAACAAACAAACTCCATGCCCTTTAGAGCAGGAGCCAGGGGCAGTAACACTTTGATGTCTGTGTCACCCACACCCTGAGTACCTACCATTGTAGGAATATAGAATTTATATACTGGAGCCACATCATTGGTCCATCTGGTCTGGTATGTCAGCTTCCTGCCATAACAGATCAGACCACTGGCATACCTGAACAGACTATTAGGTTACCTGGTCCGGTTTCCCCCACTCTGTGTATCATTGAGCTGTCTAGTTTGGTATCTAGTCTGCTGCCAGAGTGAATTGGACCATTGCACCAGCAAACCTGGTGTCCCGCTTCCATTAGTGGTATATAGCTCTTGTTTCAGAAAAAGAGCTTCATGTCTGCACCAGGCACTCTGCAAGTGGCATTTATTTTAGGGGACTTCAGAGAGCTTAATAGATCTAACTCCCATCCCCCCTCTCTCCCCCCCATCTGCTTTTCCCACATCAGGGGGATTCTATTCAGTACTTCGACAAAATGGACATTGGGAAAGGAGACATCTGACATCCTGGTGAAGGTCCCAGCTCTGCAGAGATGTCCAGGCCCATATGGCTACATGTTGTTAGCCAACTAAAACCGTTTTATGAAAGCAAGACTGAGCTCCAAGCAGGGGTGGGATTATGCTAGATACCTGCTTCTCTAAGCCAGTTAAAGGCACTTGGATAAAATTTTCAGAAGTGCCTCCTAGGTCTCATTTTCAAAAGTGACAGACACTTTGCAGCCTATGTCCCATTTATTTTCCAAGTGTCTAAGGCCCCGATCTTTAAAGGTACTTTAGTGCCTAAGTTCACCATTAGCTGCCACTGACCTTTTCAAAGCTGCTGCCAAACCCGTAGGCGTCTGAGGCCCCAGGCGGCTAAGCTTCCACCAGTCAACATTTGCCTAAATGCCAAATCCATCCCAGTGGCTAGCGAGCTACTTGGAGCCTTAACTCAAGCCAAAGCCACAGTGGCCCCGTACCTAGATTCTCAAACTCAGGGGAATGCCTATCTTGCCAGCAGGGTCTGATCCCATGGGCATGTGCAGAGCGTGCCTAACGCCTGTCACCTGCCAGCCACCACATCAGGAGGGCCAGAGGCAGACCACCAATAGGGGGTGGGACGGCCGGAGGTACATGCAAATGCAGGGCGAGCACGAGAAAGGTATTGAGTGTGAGCAGGAGAGAAAGAAAGCAAGAGATATTTTCGGCTGCTAGGGTATGGGGTACCTAAGCTGCTGATTTGGCATAGGTACCTACCTCCAGGAGGGGGGCTCACAGCTATGGCATTGTATGAATACCAGTGGTAGTGGTGCACGGGAGTAGAAGCTGTACCTGATTCCAGTTAGCCTGTGAAAGCAGCTTCTGGCCTCTGTATCCAGGGAACAGCCATGCGGTGGTGCAAACACTAGGGCATCACTCCCCAGCCTATGCATTTCTCTTAGAGCTCCATTTAATTATGTTCTTTTCAATCTGGGTACCAATCATCCCATCAAAGCCACTTGGCAAAATTCTGCTGTGAGCCCTTCGGGCTGGGATAGATCGCTCTGTTACTATCAGTTCAGGAGCATGTGATAGGACTCTATAGAAAGTGATGTGAGGCTAGTAATTCGATGTGACAGCTGATATTGGGCCTAGGCTGCATTTCCCACTGGCCAAGGCTGAGCTTCACAGAGCTTTTAAGAGTATTTTTAGCCCCCAGAATATAAAAGAGAAACTAAACCTGATTTCCCGTGCTGCTGCCTCTGCACACTCGGCTATTTTTACTTCCGACGGACTAGGCGTGGGTCCAGCTTTTAAAAAAACGCTGGAATTATTTTACTCCCATTAAGAAAAAACCCCCAAAGCCTGATGTTATCAAGTCAGTGAGGGGACATGTGATCTTGAACTCGTCAGGCAGATGTCTCTCTGAGGGGGCACAGCAGAGAATTGCAGGGAGCTTGAACAGAGCAGCAGATTGGCTCTTGCACTGCAGAGGCTTGGCACTGGTACAGACTTTTTCACGTGAGCTCCTGGAACACGAGTGGCACCAACAGGATGGTTAGAAAACTGACAGCCCTAACCAGGGCAGAATGATGGGTTGAAAAGGACCAGGCAAACACCCAAGTCCAGGGCCTCCACCTTCCTTCATCCTGGGACCCCTTTTGGGATAGGGCAGGCAGGGGAACTAATAACATACACCTCTAAACAAAGAAAGCCAGACAAACATGGCAGACGCTGGTCAGAAGGGAGTCTCGTATACGTGTCAGGACTAACACAGGTGTTCCCTTCAGAGGCGACAGGACTGGAGTGTGCCCTTCCCTTTGTTACTGCACAAGTAGATTTGTGGGATTGTTTACATTCTCAGCACAGAAAGCATCCATGTCAGAAGGAGCCCCTGCCCTAAAACTGGAATAGAAAAAGCAGACTTCCCCCCAAACTTTCCCATGCCAATGTGCCTCACACCTGATGCGGAGGGACTCCCTCTAGGTGTGAGGAAGGAATTCTGAAGCCCATTCTGTCTATGCCTCTCTGCTGAAGCTGCCAACATGGGGGCCAGTGAGTGCCAAGTCCTGGTGGAGATTTTGTGATGGGTACATCTGTCCTGCTGGGAACTGGACTGTGGTGGCCCCTGTGTGAAATGAGTTGGAAAGTCATAGAGCAGCTGGAGGGTAACAAGTTTCCCTTGCTCCCATCCTGGGATGGGTTGAAGGCAGCAAATCATGTGTAGGTGTGTCCACTAAAGGCTTGGCTGCCTCCCACAAGTATCTGCATACCAGGTGTCACAGCCTGCAATTCAACTTCAAAGGAATTAAGCAGAATGCTTAACCACCATGTGATTTCGGATTCACATCCATCTATATGTTTCCAGGCCCTGCACAGCCTGGTGTCCTGGCTCGTCTGTGCCTCTCATCTCATCTCTGTTTGCTTCCTTTACCCTCCTTGTTCTACTCAAGCTCACAATTTGTCTCCCTTTTTGTTTCTTTCTCCCATTCTTATCTCATCTGACTGCTCCGGGCCTGGCACTGCCTCTCCAGCACCACCCATCCTGCTTTGGACTTGACACTGCCTCGCTGTGACTGCACCCATGCTGCTCCGGGCTTGGCCGTGCTTTTCTCACCCCACCCACCACACGTCCAGTCCTTCTTCACATCTCTCTTGGAAACCCATTTTAACACCCTTCTTCTTCCCTCCCCACTTCCTTGTAAGAGGCAATAACAAAATCAGACAATAAACAAACCAAACAGAAAAGTAACAAAACCCAGGGAAGTGAAAAGTTCAAGAGAAAAGTAGGCGCTCTTGTTATCAGCTGAGCTACCTTTGTGTCTGTATGGGACTGTTAAGACTGTAAGCTCTTCGGGGCAGAGTACTTCTCTTGTTACTTGTCTCTCCAGTATCTTGCACACTGTTCCCAGGATCAGTAATAAGACACGTAACAAATGGATTGACGTGCAGTTAGCTGCTTGTCACGCCTACAAATCGCTCCGATTAACGATTGGAAGATGGATGAGATGTTTCGCATGTGGGTCAGTCTACGCCCTGTCTCTTTAAGGCTAATGCTTGTGTTGCTGAGGCAGAACAATGGTTGTGACCTTATTTAAAGCGTTTGCCTCAAGGAGTGTCACACTGGATGGGGAACAGGAGGAAAATACAGTCTCATTCAAAATTAACAAGCCAAAGTCCTTGGAGGAACAGGCCTATATCCACTCAGCCAGGGAAGGAGGGATGGAGGGTAAATCTCCTTGTCTCTCTCTCTTATCTCTTTTAATGCACTTAAGTCCTTTGTGTCCCTATAATCTGATTGAGGATCCCTAATACCTCTGCAACCTGTGCAGCCATTCCACCAGCCAAATGCTGGGGACGATGCGCCTGTCTGCATGTCTCTTTGGTAAAAGCAAAGTGACTCCCTCCCCAGGTTTTTTTTCCTTTCGCTTCATCAAAATGTGCAGAGAGTGCACTCTGGGGAATTGCAGATTGGTTCCCAGCTTCCTCTACTAAGCGGATAGGTGATTCCACCCTTTAATATCATATCTGCCCATCAGCACATAGAAGAAACAGGAGCTGCGAGCCTCTAGTGAGAGGGAATGGGAAGTTGTGTTTCATTTAGAAAGCCCTGCTTGGGCCAGGCAATTCAGTCATATTCGTGATGTTTGTCACTTTCACAGCCTTTTCCCCATTCTGCTGCTGACTCAGCACTTCCCGGGGAGGCATATTTTCTCACTGACTGACTTGAGGCACTGCTCATTCAGCACAGCGTGCGGTGGAGGCCTCATGGGGTTTCTGTCTTTTGAAATCTGAACACATTTATCTCAATGGAGACGTCAAAGGATAGAAGCCAGTCTTGGGGTCTCCTGGCTAATACAGGACTCCAGGTTTGTACTCACACAGGTCTACCATTCTTCCTGGGTCTCCCTAGAGGCTCCCTAGGCTCCAAATTCTGCTGTTTTCTTTTTCTCTTCTCTCCCTGGAACTTGATGGGACATCAGAGAAGGAGCTGTCCAGCCAGGCTCCTCGGTGCTGAGCAGGGAAATAAGAAACACCTGCTAAAATTTTCCAAGGTGCCCCTGTAATATGGAAGCCAGGTCCTATCGACTTTCTGTGAGTTCAGTGGGTCTCTTCATTGGATCAGTGACCAGCTTAGAAAATGTGCCAGTTGCAGCAAACTCGCTCAGTATGCTCTGACTCCACACATTTCACTTCCTGGGCTTTCTTCTGACATATCTCTGTCAAGCCATCAAGCCTCCCTCCCCCTGCTCAGCACTGGTACCTGAGCCCCTGAATACCCTGACTTTACTCACAGGAAAAACAACTATTTGAACTCATTGGGGCTGATTGGCTCCTGCCTTGCACTTTGCTTAAGATTCTCCAGTCCGCGAAGGCCTCTTCGTGACAAATAAGTTTGCACCATGTAAACGACACAGAGTGGCCTTAAAAGAAAGCAATATAAGTGAACTCTCTGCTGGTTGAAAGCTCTGCCACCTCTCACATCAGTCAGCTCCCACACCCCATGCACAAGGAGGGAAGGGGTGTATCGGGGCATTTGTGGGGAGTGATGTGGGCAGCAAGCATGTGGTGGAGTAGAGCCGTACCATATCTGTGCATCTACAGGCATTGGCCTTTACATCAGTAGTGGAAGTTAGAGTAAGCCCTGTGTGGTTCTAACTTCTGCTGGGGCCAGGTGGCTGAAGATCAGTCTTTTACCCTGCTCTATGCAGCCACCATTCCCTGCTATATCCAGGCACAGCTCAGACATCATCAGGGCCCTTGTGTCATCATTTGCACCTGTGCAAAGTGGGTGTAAAATGCTGCCAACTCAGAGTGATTGTGTGGGACACGTACTTTGCGCCCCTCTGCACTCATGTAAATGACAATATGAAGGGGAAGGCAGTGGAGAGAGAGGCCTAACATCTCAATTAAAACGAATAGTTCCAGGGCCCAGGCTGATGGCTTAAACTATAGTTTTAGGGCTTGATTCTCTACTGTGCAGGGCCTGGTGCAGAGAGGGGCTGACATGCAGCTGATCTCATCCTGATTCTTAGCAGCCCAGCCTCATCTGCAGGGAGACAGCTTTAACTTATACCACTAGGGCAAGGTCCGATGCCAGTGGAGAACCAAGTGTAGCAGAGCCTAACTCAGCCATGTTCCCTCTACTCCCCGACAGCCGCATCTCATGCTCTACCCCTCTCTTTCCTGCATGCTGGGCTATGCAAGGGCAACTCACAATAGCAATTCCTTTGCTCTGGGGATTTCAAGGACTGGTCGTTTCTGCTTCTCTCCACACGGGAGCAGGACTCTGAAAGGGAGCAAGGTGGGTCTATGGCTCCTCCCGCTACAATGCTGGCTCCTGGAGTGGGGATGGCATACCAGGGGAATCAATCTGTTCCATCAGATTGGATGGCACTGATTGAATGTACCTATCTACCACGCCCAGGCTCGTGTGCAAGAAGCAGCGCCGGAGAGCCGTGCTTCGTGAAGAGGAAGCTCCTTGTGCAGCCCCAAGAGCCTTGACATGCGTACGAACAGCAGCACCAATAGCAATACCAAGAACTAGGCACCCCTGGCACACAGCACGAACAGCACCATTGTCAGCAGAAGCCTCGCCCACAACTGTGCTCCTACATCGGTACCACAGGTGCCACGGCGCGGCAGCGGGGCTCGCCCTCGTGCACTACTCAGGCCTGTAGCTTAAAAACCACCCCGTAGCCCTTAGGTGGGCGCTGATGTTGGGCTTTGCCAACAGCCCTGGGTAGCCCTATACGGGGTGCTGTAGGAGAACGGTTGTGGAGCGTGCTGGTGTCGATGTATTTGTACCGCTAAGCGTGCTGGCGCTGGTGCGTACAGACATGCATGGTAAGGGATGGTAGGGCTAGCAGCAGGGTATGACGGCTCGTATTGGGCAGGGGTATCACTGCTTCTGGCACGGCTTCCATATAGCTCCTCCCGCGCTGTTGGTATTGGTTAGTGACCAAAGTGCTGATCTGAAATGAATAATTTACTTGTCAGATTAAGTCTCTTTCTGCTGTAAAATATCTGTGAGCAGACTGCAGTTTCCTCAAAGGTACGTGTTGTTCAAAATTTATTCATCTATCACGTTCTCTTTTTTATTTTTTACTGTATGGATTGATCACCAAATATTTGTTGCTTATTATGATTGGTCAGATAAGTCACATGGTGTTGTTTCTGTACTCTGGATGAAATCAGCACACAAATATTACAGGTGTGAATACTTGCATTTGCAAATTTTAAATTCAATTTCCATGTATACTCACAATTGACTTTCAACAGCTGTTTGTCCATGTAAAATTCAATTCCCCCAATTTCATAGAAATTGAACACAAAGGACCAAGGATCCAACAAGAAAGGAATTTATTTAATAATCTGGACAACTATTCATGGTCTTATTTTTCCACCATTTGCTCAAGTCTAGTACTGATGTAGAATTTCAGCTGCTGTTCTTGTATCGATGCTTGATCCTGCTGTTGCTGTTTGTATAGGTAAAGTGATTTCGGTGTTGTATTTGACGCTTTGTTTGCTGTTTAACTCATTGTATTTGAGGCATTGTTGCTACAAATCTTCGCTTTCTGCCTAGTTCAGTTTTATTATTGCCTTACTGTGGTAGAGGTTGCATTGTCTTGTTTCTGTTTATATTTAGTTCTACTTTCGTTATGGGTTGCCTTGCTCGACAGATCTTGGTTCTATTCATATTTCATAATCTATTTGTTATGGGAAGCTTTCCTCAAATATAGACAGTGAAAGGTCACAGAATATTTAACTTTTCATTTTTAAGAACAATCTAAAGGGGTTTTTTTATAAGCGCAGGTTTGATTGACATTTCTGAGACTTCCTTTTTAAAAACATGATCATCCAGAGAGCACTGAAATCTGAAGCCCTCAATTTATCTACCAAACAGACGATGATTCAAGAGTTGAGGTGGGTTGGGTTTTGTCTTCATTAATGTTTTCAAGAGAGGTAACTATCCCAGTGATGTGGTCAGAGCAGGAGGCTGCCCAGCTGGCATTGTTGGGACAGCTGTGCTGGATTCAGTGGACAGGCCAGGTGGCCTGGTCAGGGAAGTTCTGCTGGGTAAGGAAGAATATCCAGGCCTCCTCTCTTACAAAGCTGTAGCAGTGAAATTCCAGGATTCACTACGACACTGCTAGGGGATCACGAGTTTCTTTCCTCTCTTACCCACAGGGGTTCGTCTGGATCGAGTCCGCGGAGGACGCCAGAAGTACAAGCGAAGACTGGACTCTGAGAGCAGTACTTATCTGAGCTTACAGATCCCTCCTCCAGCCAAAAAGCCATGTATGTACAAGCTTCCTATTGTTTTCCTTAAGGCCAGCACAGCTTCTTTTTCTGTTGGTGCCATGGATGCACAAATAATGTTGTGTGGTTGTTGTCCCCTTCTGTTTCCATTACAAATCACCATTGTCAGATATTCATTTTTTTTCCAATGAGTATAGTGTGTGGGTGGAATAGTGTCATCTGAGGTTGTGGCCCGTTGATGATGGGATTCTTTGGATCATCAGTCAGAGCTTTCTCAGAGAGAGAGACTAACTGTATAACTTCAGTGAAGTTCTGGTCTTCCCTGCACCCAAGATCCACTAAATCAGCCCCACACCCTGATCTCTCTCTACCATGTCACCAAGTTGTTTTCTGAACTTCTCAAAATCCCAACAGTTGTTTGTCCATCACATTCATCTTAGGCTTCTCTCACCCTGTCATATCCCCATGGGATCTACCTGGTATAACTGAGCCATGTCTTAAAATGGGCTCCTGCTTTTTTCAGACTTCTACTGTGTTGGCTCAGTACTGAAGAATCACAGATTCTAGTTTCCAACCTCTACACCAGTGTTTTTCAAACTGGTGTACACATACCCATAGGGGTACGCAGGCTCTATCAGGGGATTCATGAGAAAAGTCCTGTAATGGCGGACAACGCATTTTATTTAGGAAGACTTGGCAATCTAATCATAGGTCTATTATTATCCTATCTCAGATGGGGGTATCTGGTAGACTATATTATTTGGAAAGGGATATGCAGCCAAAGAAGTTTGAAAACTCTACTCTTAACTACAGTGCAGTCTCCCTCCTGCTGTGAACAAAACACATTTCTGAGATCCCAAATTGCAGGCTGTATGGTACGAGAACTCCTATCAGTTGTGTATCCTGCTAAGTGTTGTCTGAAAGCTGCTACATACACACCATCTCCTGAAAGGTACAGTAGTAACTTCTCCTTTGACATTTGCAGTGACTAAGATCGTCTCCCACTTGTTGGTGGCTGAGCCAGAGAAGATTTATGCCATGCCTGACCCCACTATGCCGGAGAGTGACATCAAAGCACTGACAACCCTCTGTGACTTAGCAGACAGGGAACTGGTGGTGATCATTGGATGGGCAAAGCACATCCCAGGTAATGAAGGGGAAGTTACGGATGGGGGCATTAGTGTGAAAGACAAGGGGAGGTGATTATTTACTCTGTGAGCATCACTTTATCTTGGCACTCTGATGGGTTGAATCTACTTCAAGAGAAAGCTGCTCATGGTGAAGCCTCATTAACATTGAGTTCCAATACAGTGTGTATTAATTTGTGTAAATTAATTATTATATACACGTAGTGTCCTGGGATTATGTGGTAGCCTTAGAGATGATATTGTACAGCAGTCAGTAGTGCCTGTGACCGAGTGGTACAGCAATAACCCCTGCTGATTAACCTTTGGGACTAGGTGGTACAGTGGTAGGCTTCGGTGATTTTGCATGACATTTGCTGCACCACCACAGAATAGGGAGCTCACTGCCCATCTGAAGGGGAAGCTTTCCTAGCCATAAGGAGCGAAGCCACAGAGCAAGGCCCACTCCTACAGGACATTGATTAAGGCGCCACTCTGGAGCTCCTGTTTCCTGTGTTGATGGAGGCTGGGAACACTTTGACTGTGATGTGATCAACCTCTGACAGGAAGCTGACTGGAGCATTCATAGGACTTCCATACTCTTCGTTCAGCACAGCAGCAGCAGCAGTCCATGTAGAATATCAGCACTACAGTAACAGATCCAGGACTGAAGGAGTGGCCATCTCCCTCATTCAGATATTGGGGGCTCCCATGAGATTCCTGCTGTTGGAAGAGTTGCATTCTGAGTCCACGGCTTGACCTTATGTCAAGCTCCATAACATAAAGTATCAAGGGGAGATGCCCTGGCACCTTGAACAGAAGTTCTGATTGCAAAGCAAAAGTGCAGTGGCTAGTAGGGAGGGCTTTCAGAAAGTGTCCCCAGGGCTCACTTTGCTGCGTTGCAGAAAACTGCTTCAGATAGACATGCGGCATGAATAATCTGATACAGCAGTCTCATCCCCTCTCCCTTCTTTCCCCCAAGCCCAGAGGAACATTTTGTACTCAGCTACTGGACCTAATCTGCTGCCAAATCTTGCACATATTACTCCAGCTTCAGTACAAGTTCACACTCTCCCATCCCGCTTCTTGGTTCATCAGTTCCTAGCTTCAGCCATGCAGCATGTTTCCATGAAACATTTTCGACCCCATCTGATCATTTGGGAATATCTGCTATAGGTCAGTTGTCCTAGCCTAGCAGACATTTGGCTCACACAATGACTAATTTCTGCAGCTTGTCCTTGTTCTCTCTTTGGCTGCCGCTCCTCTTTGTTCTAAGTGACTGTTTCCCTGTAAAATTTGTCATCATTGGATTCTAAGGTTGGAGGCTCCCCTTGAGAAGACTTCCTGGGCTGTTTGAAGTGGGTACCTTGGGCCTAGATCCACAAAAGGATTTAGGCACCTGAAGTGCAGATTTAGATAACACTGTGATCCACAAAATCCCCGCTCAGCTATCACCCAACTCTATATGCGCCTAAACTCACTTGGCACCTACGTTTCCACTGTAAAAATTCCCTAGGCCCCTCTGGACATGTGCACTGCTGCATCCGGCAGGGGTCCAGACACCTCTCTCATGCCTAAACCCCAGCAAAATCCTCAAACAGGGGAAGACAGGCATTCCCCCGCCTATCTCCCCCAGGGCCCATCCAGTAGGTGTACTCAGAGCATGCCAAACATCACAAGGGGGCCTCCCTTACATCCAGTGGTTAGGGTACTCACCTGGGATGTGGGAGACTCCAGTTCAATTCCCGCACTGTCCAATGAGAAGGGTTTTGAACAGGGGTTTCCCCATCTCTCAGGTGAGTGCCCAAACCACTGGGATATAGGATATTCTGATGTGGGTCTCTCTTGTTGAAGTCATTCTACTTTCATTAAAAAAATATATTAATTGGCCCTACAGTGTGAGGAACACTCTCCAGTTCAGTGGTTAGGGTACTCGCCTGAGAGATGTGCAACTGCTGTTCTAATCCCTTCTACCCATCAGGCAGAGAGGGGGGAATTAAACATGGATCTCCCATGTCCCGTGTGAGTACCGAAACCACTGCGCTAAAGGTTGTAAGGAAGGTCACCATTGTCACCTCCTCCTCACAAGAAATGGCTGAGATGGCGACACCATCTGACTCCAGACAGCGGGTCCTGGCTATGGATTGCAAGCAGAAATAGGTGCCTGCAGCCTGGATTTAGATGCCTATCTCCATGATGTGGGTGGGTGGTGGGGATTAGGACACACCCCTCTTGCTGGCATCACCCACTGACTACTTTACATGGCTCTCTGCCTAGTGTGCAGGTTTTTATGGATCCCATTCTTAGGCACCTACCTCTCCCCCATTCATTGTATAGGGAGCTTAGGGGCCTAACTCAGGCTTTGTGGCTCCCACTGTTCTTCCAGTGATTTGCTAGATGCCTACGAGTTAGGTGTTTCATAGAGCCACACCCCTGATTATAGAGTTTGAAGAAATAGGTCTTTCTGCAGGCAGTGTTTCTGAGCGGAGGTTAATGCCATGGGTGCCCTTCTTAAAGGAGATCTTCAGTATCAGGGATTACACCACTTGCTAGCTGTGGAATCCACCTGAGGCTGATTCAGCACAAACAAGGCTATGTTGCTGATTGAGGAATCTCAGCCTGGATTGCTCCATTAACCCAGCAGCAGGGTTAACTCCATTAACAGAAAGGGCATTATCACAATGCAGCTAGGGGTATGGCTCCACAGCCTAAAAACCCTACAACAGTGAGTCTCAGAGCTCAGGTGAACTGATTCAGGCTCACGCCACAGGGCTAAAAATAATAGTGTAGATGTTCCTGCTCAGGTGGGCCCGGGCTCCAGCCCCAGCACAAATGTCTACACTGCTATATTTAGCTCCTGAGCGCAAGCCCAAGTCAGTTGACCCAGCCCTGAGAGTCCTTGCCATGTTTTTTTTGTTTTTGTTTTTGCTAGATAGACATACCCAAACAAAGTTACTCACAGATTACTCACAGATTACTGTCACTGTGGCTATTAGTTCCCAAACACCTAGGTGTTGCAGGCCATTATCACTGCTACGCACTGGGGATGCCCTACAGTAGCTCAGGGATCTCTTGCTTACACCTGTGATGAATAGCTACTCCTCCCTGAATTTCATTTTGGAACCAATGCACTTTCCATCTTGCTGCTGCTCCTGCTGCTCTCCTAGAACGGGGATGTAAGCACAAGGTGACTACTGCTCTGTAAAAGGGGCGGTTTTTTTCTTCCAGAAGGACAGGGTACTCCTGCAACCTCCTCTGTTTTCTCTGTATTTCCCTTTCCGGCAAAAAAAAAAAAAAAAACAACACAAACCCAGTGTGGCAACCCAATCAACACAGCTCCTGGGTCGGTCAGAGGGCTCAGTCCAGCTTTATACAAGAGATTTTAATATATATAAAATAGGATACAGCCTTTTTATTTTAATCCCCCATCAGAAATAGAAAATGACTAAAACAAACTGAGCGCATCAGGAGCACGGGGAAGGGGACTGACTCAAATGGGCATGTCAATGCAGTCTGTTCCCTTGAGTCTGCACTCCCCGAACCCCAGACACCAAGGAGCTCACACATCAGGGTGATTGCATGCTCAGGTTCCCACACAACTGCGCTCATAGACATGTGAGGCTTGATTCCCAAGGGGCACTTAGGCTGAGCATTTGCAGTGCATAGCCGTTAGGCACCCTGCCACCCAGTAGAATTCAGAGCCGCAAGTTAGGCACCCAGGCCTGGGGAGAGTTCGGAGCTAAAAAGGGGATTAACAGAAGCCAGTATGCTAAGGGGGGAGCTGCCTAAGCTAGGCCCTCAGAGGTAGTTAACTCAAGTCAAGGCTGGCCAGAGATGCCTTCCGCCACTTGGGATTCTCTTGTTGAAGCTTTCCCACTTTGTATAAAAATACTTAAATCGCCCTGGGGCCAAGGGGAAGAGGCCCCTACAGGTATTTTTCCTGTAACAGCCCAGCAGACTCCTTCTTACAAACAGCTTGTTTATGATGTTAAACTGATCTCCCATTGGCAAATCCAGGCAACAGCATTCTGGCACGTGGCTCACACATTAGGAGCGCACTATACCAGAGCGTCCTGAAGGAATATTTTTCGTAACATCAGTCCATTAATTTGAATTGTCTGCAAGGTTGTCTTAGTGGGACACTGTGGTTCATTCGAAATAACAGAGTTCTCTTCAAGTACAGGGATAGACATTGGCAGGTATGTCACCAGAAATTGTATGTCAGAGATAGCTCACCAGGGAAGTACATAGTAGATAAAGGCTTCCCCTAGGACAGAGGAGACTGTGGGTTCCCGTGCACTGCAGACGTTCCTGCTTGGGCTGGAGCCCAGGCTCTGAGACCCTTCCCCCCAAGCTCCAGCCTGAGTGGGAACACCTACACTGCTATTTTTAGCCTCGTAGTGCAAGCCTTATGAGACTGGCTGCCACATGGCTTTTTCTGCAGTGTGGATACACCCCATGGCACACTTCCTACTATTCTGCTCCTTTAATAGCCACACTTGGGATCTTTTGGTCTGAAAAGGAGAGTTCCAGTGTTGCATGGCCAGACTTATGGCCAATTGGCTTTTGAATCTTTTCAGACACCAAAGGATTTGGTATCTACCTTGATAAGGTAGGACAGCCATTTGCTGTGTATTTTCTTTGAGCCTCTGGCAGTTGTTACTGCTGTAATTTTATACTACCTCTGGCAGAGCTGCAGGTCAGCCCCCTTTCAGGCACAGAATGCCTTACCTGAAACTCTAGTTCACACTATTTTTGCAGTCATTCAGTTGCTCACAATGGCTAAGGAAAAAAACAGATGAATTTGGCAAAATGGCAGCCTCAGGATGGCCTATGACATCAAATTGACCTCTTAGTTCTCAGACCAAAACTGGGATGGGGAGGAGTTGGCTGGTTTCTTTTCATAGCTGTGATCTGTCCCATTTGTGACTGTGCTTTTTGTTTTGGGGTTTTATTCCATAGAGGGTTAGAGTTTGAGACTGACTCAGTGGGTGGGCACTTGTGGGAGAGTTCAAATCCCTGCTCCAGTGACTACTTAAGTTGTCATTGCCCCCCCACACTTGAGCAGCTGGGGACATGTGCACGGCCCTGGAAGAAATTTAGATGCCATGGGGACCTTATCAGTGGAAACTTAGGTACCTGCAGTGTTAAGGAGCTGCTGGGAATAGGAATTTTTGCAGCTCTAAATGTTGGACTTAAAGGCTATGTCTACACTATGCAGCTTTTAGCGACACGGCTGCTGACAAAAAACTTCCACCCGCAACAAGAGCGCTCCTGCTGACAAAGCGCTGTTCACACCAGCACTTGTCATTGACAAAACTTTTGTCTTTTGGGTGTGTGTGTGTTTTTTTAAACACCTCTGAACAACAAAAGTTTTGTCTTTCACTTGCCAGTGTAGACAAAGCCTTTGGAACTTAAAGTGGCAGTTAAGCGCCTAAGCCCCCCGTCGTGAACCTAGCCCCTGAATCTCAGACACTAAGAACAAGGCGAAAGGACTAAAGATCACATCTGTCAGTCCTGTGTTAAATTAGAATGCTGTTTTTAAAATCAAGGCACAGGATTGCCTGCACTTCAGATACCAGGTCCCAGAGCAAACTCTTATTCTTTAATGTCAGCAAAATGAAACTGATTAAGCTTAAAGCCACTCTCCTGCAATCAGGAACATGAAAACATGATTTAAAAGTGTTCAGCAAACATTATTAGCTCAGTGTCCTCCCCAGCCAGCTTGGAGTCCTTGCCCTTTGGATGAGGCTCTCCTTTTTTTTTTCCTCCTTCCACCCAGCCCCTCTGTTAATCACATTTGTATTTCATCTACCTTTTACATGTGCTTTTCTGCCGGACGAGGAGACTTCTCTTGAGGGACAACAACAGAGGCTGTCCCAAGGTAGCCGTTGTGCTGTTTTCACTAGGAAGCTGATAGCACCAGCACAGAATGAAATATGGCAAGTGGAGTGACAGCAGCTGTGTCTGGAGTGGCCTTAGATCCTATAATTACAGCTTCCTTTATTACCTCTGCTAATGGCCCTCCAGGATGACAGAAATGATAATAAATTAACAGATTATGAACTCCACTTGCCACAAATTATGTGTGTGGGTTTAAAAAAAAAAATTCTGGGACCTCACCCTGCCAAATCACTGAAATAAAAAAACCCAAATGTCACTACATCAGCTAGGGCAAATCAAATAACTTTCCACAGGGGATATGGCAACCTGCAGCTGGAATACATGGGAAGGAAATGCATGTGTGGCTCTGTGCTAGAGGTGACCAGGTACAGTGCTAGAGTATAGCAGAGCGAACACAGCCGCAGCACATCACGGTAGATTCCTGAATGCTTCAGTACAAGGGCATAAGCAGTAGGAGTGGTGTCAGGAAGTTGAGTGCTCAGCACCCTTCAGGACCAGGCCCTAATATAGTAGCACGGAGACAATCATGTCTCATTGCTGAAGGTTCCCCAGTGTCGTAATCTAGTGGAGGCGATTTACCTTTCATTGCTGGGTCTTTCTGAAGGCTGTGCTGGCAAACAGCACAGGTAATGCAGTCATATTGCTGGAAGTTCTTAGATGCTGTATCATTAATGCAGTTGGGCTCTGTATATTAGAGAGCTGGTCAAGGTGAAACCAATATATACCTCTCCACACAGCAATTGCAGCATCAGGGCCCTAGGCTGTATAATCTTCGGGGCTCTATCTTTCTGATTGTCAAGCAGTGCCCAGGACAACAGAGCCATGATCCTTCTACTGTAAAACAAATAAATAAAATTGGGGAACTGGGGGCCCTAGCTTGCAAGCCAGTTGCTGGCCCCCCACTGTTGTGCTTCTATGCCAGTCTGCTGGTGCAAAGCTGCTTAGTTGGCTTCCTGAGAATTCCCCTGTCAGAGGGGGATCTCCAGGCAGTATAGGCCTAGTGTAGTTGGCTCTGCACCACCAATCTTGTTTGCCTGGCCTAGGGAGCATTGCTATGGCAAAGGATGCATGACCAACAATCCCCAACTGCCATAACTATCCCTTGGGGGCCATTGTGGCTGGGTGGAAGTTAGAGCAACCCTAAATAGTGCTCTAACTTGCACCAAACAGCCTTTAGCCAGCTGCATGGGTTACAAAGGTGACATAAAACAGTTTCTTTGCTCTGTGTTGAGCAAAGCTCAGGCAGACCTGAGCAGCTAACCCTGTATCTCTATTTTTGCATTCAGTGGGGTTTTGTCTATGTACTGTTTCTTATCATTCCTGCCTCCCTAGTCTTGTTTCTTCATTGGTATAGGAGGCAACTGGTGAGTTTGCTGTGCATATAGATTAGGTCTTTATGGCCAGTAACTCTCCCAATTTTAGTCCAACTAACAGAGATTCTGGAGAATGGACAAGAACAGAGGAGATGGCTGAAGCTGGGTGTAGAGTCCATGCTGATGCAAACTGACTTGTAACCTCACACTGCTACTAACTAGCTCCAATTGAACAGGAAGCTTCCTTCTTCCTGGGGACAGGCTTGCTCATTGCTTCTAGTTCTTACCACAAATCTCGACCTAAACTCCTCGGGCCACGTTCTGATCTCAGTGACACCAGCGTAAATCCAGAGTTCACTTCGCCTGGGGTCCATGGAGTTACTTAATTTATACCAGTGTGAGATCAGAATCTGGCTCTTTAAATCACAGTTCTCTGGTAATGACTGATCTCTGAAGGGGGTAAGAGAGACAGGCACAGGTGCCATAGGTCAGTGGTTCTTAACCAAGGGTCCATGTACCTCGGGGGTACACAGAGGTCTTCCAGCGGGTATGTCAACTCATCTAGATATTTGCCTAGTTTAGAACAGGCTACATGAAAAGCACTAGCACAATCAATCAATACAAACCAAAATTTCACACTGACAGTTTATACTGCTCTGTGTACTATATCAGAGTTTTTCAACTGGGGGAGAGGATCATAATTTATTTTATAAGTATATGGTAAAAATGAGAAAGTCGGCAGGTTTTCAGTAATTGTGTGCGGTGACACTTTTGTATTTTTATGTCTGACTTTGCAAGGTGAAACTTGGGGTACACAAGACAAATCAGCCTCCTGAAAGGGGTACAGTAGTCTGGAATGGTTGAAAACTACTTGCATAGGTCCAATATACACAATTCATTTCCAGCGAGCATACTTTCTAGCAGTTTTCCACAAGTGCTTGCCATTTGTACAGGCATGAAGGAGGCACTGTATGTAACAATACAATGGCAGTATAGGAAGCAGGCCACATTTCGCTCTTACGTGGGTGCCTATTGCAGTCAATGGAGAGCATGCCTGTGTGAAAGGGGGATTTAGACCAGCAGCTGCAGGTGGGATGGGAGTTAGGGTGCAGAGGCGACACTTTGGCGAGAATGACTGAGCCCAGGGGGAATCAGAACCCAGCAGGAGGTGGGGTTCCATGGTGTGTTTTGAAGAGAAAGTTTAGGACACAGTTCTGTGCAGGAGCAAAGGGGGCTGTTTCTGATGGTGCTGGCATAGTGGGGAAAGGATGTACTGCCTGCTGGGACTGGGGACAAGTAGGTCAAGCTGGAGATGTCATGGATGACATCGTGGGAAGACTGGTGATTAATAAGGTGTACTTACAGAGGTGGATGCGTCTGAGCATTGCTCTGGGAGGCCAAAGGAATCAAAGCAATGCACAAGATCCATAGAGAGCAGGATGGACTTTGTACACGCACCTGCAAAGCCACATACTGTGCACACCAGCAGCTGCAAAGAAAGGAAATAACTTAGAAGAACTGATTGACACTATCCAAAAAGAAAAGCAGGAGGAAATTCTGTGTGTCTGGGCCCCATTACCAGATGGCTGAACTCCTCAAAATCTTCACCATATTTATTGTCACAACACCTCTTTTAGGGAGAGAAGTGCTATCATCCCTATTTTACAGATTGGGAACTGAGGCAGAGTAAGACTAAGCAACTGACCCAGGACAGCTGTGAGAGTTGAATCTAGGGCCCTCAAGGCTAGAGCCTGAAGCACTGGACCAGCCTTCCTTTCTGTAGCTGAATGAATAGATAATGCCACAGTAGTTGGACTGAGGGTAGGAATGGGGAGTGCAGATAAGAGGGAGAGAGAGAGAGAGGCTATAAACTTTGGGAACCGAAGCTATAACTACTCTGCACAGCAGACGTCCTCTCTCCCAGAGGGGATAGCATCAGCTCCACATGCAGTAGAGGGCAGTGTCAGCAAGGCGTCAGGAGATCAGGAGCCTGATACGCACTTCACCTCAGCCCATTCTCCCATTTACTCAGAATACTGCCTTCAAGGGCTGGGGTAAAAGGGGACTGTATACTAACTGCCGAGGAGGAGCTGAGGACAATGAAGAGGCAGATCTAAGAGAAACAGATTTTTTAAAAGAAGGAACCCATATGTTACTGTTCTGTTGGCTGTGACAGCCTGCAGTAGGGGGCACCAAACTTTACTAATGTGAAAACTGAACCCTCCAGGACCTCCACGCACTCCTGGCCGAGCACAGCTAACTCAAGAACGCAGCAGGTCCTTCCTATACAAATATATTCAAGGCCTGGAACAGGCCTGGATTGTTATCTGGAAAGAAGCCTGTGGCAATGGGGATTCTGCGCGAGCATCCCTCGCATAATGATGATAGACCAGACGCTGTTGGGCAGATAGCTCTCAGCTAGGGATTCAATCTAACTCATTTCACTCTCTATTCCAGCTTGTCTCCCTGGTGGTCTTTAGCTGTTCCCTTATTCCCTCTGGCACTCCTCCCCAATGGATTATTGATTCCTCCCTCCCACGCACTGCTACCCCCAGACCTCACACACACACACACACACACACACAACACGTGACAGCTGATTGGTATCTGTTAATTAATGTAGCCTGGGGCCTCTTTTCTATTCAGGGGCCTGATAAGGGAAATTGGATGTCCAAGGGCTGCCATGCCATTATCACCCTTTTCTTCCCCTGGCAACACAAACACAAAACATGGCGTAGTGATAAATAAATAAGACTAACCCATCCCTCTGCCCTCACTTCCTTGGGCTGAGATAGCACAGATAGAAAAACAGAACCCACAATCGGTCAATACAGCAATCACCAGCTCTTTTGTTAATTGCTGACTTGATAACAAGAGAAATCAAATGATCACTGCAGTGGCTGGTGACCTGGGCCCAGACACAGCGACGTGAGCGGTGAAGACTGTGGGAATAAAGGGCATCTCACTGCACACAGTTTGCAGCCTGCCGGGCTAGGGAGTCTCAGAGGCAGAGGCTAATGAGCTCAGACAGGGCTGCAGGAGGAGAGTGATCCAAGGGCAGAGGATGCTGAGTTATGAGAGAAAACTGGACGGGAAAAAAAAGCCAGTGTTGGAGAGAGAGGCAGCAGCCTGAAGGTGAGAGAGGGGAGAGAATGCTACACCAAGTCTTAGGTGTTCCTGCTGC
This sequence comes from Eretmochelys imbricata, assembly GCF_965152235.1. Classification (NCBI taxonomy): domain Eukaryota; kingdom Metazoa; phylum Chordata; order Testudines; family Cheloniidae; genus Eretmochelys; species Eretmochelys imbricata. Next base: position 91,546,621 of record NC_135577.1, read on the forward strand.
TTAGAAATACCCAGGCCTTCCCATTTCAACTCAGTGCTGTGAAACTCTATTGCCAGGACAGGCTGCCCCAGTGCTGCCCAAGTGTAAACAGAGACAGACACCCCGCTCAGGTCTCTGTCAGGGTGGACAGGGACACTACATACCGTGATTTCTGACAAATAGACGCAGGGCAACTGTGTCCATTCAGGATCCAATGTCAGGCTGCTACAGAGCCTGAGGCCATCTCTGCCATATCGCTCCTTTATCTGAGGCTCCAGCAGAGTTTTTCCTCATTGCTTTTCTGATGAGGTCTGATCATTTCTGGAGAAATCTTTCTCAAACTCCCTTTTATGTCAGACACTGGAGCAGAGAAAGCCTCTCGTCTCACTCTCCTCTGTCACGTGGGTTGTGAACTCACTCTTCTTTTGGTGTGAGCAGTGCTTTGTGCCTCCCAGTTTATGGTCATTTCGTCTGTATTTGGGGAGGGTCTGCCTCAGGTCTGCCTGTCTCTGTAGTGAGCTCTATTCATGTGGGCCAGGATCTATGTCTGTGGAGGGATCTGTACCTTCTTGCTGCTTGGTTTGTTCATACTGACGCATCTGTTGGTATTTTAGGGTTTGGTCTGGCAGCCTGAGCATTTTTCAATATTGGGTGGGGCTCTTTCACTGGAAAGCTGGAGTCGCTGAATGCGGGGAGTCGTGATGGTCAGAAGTGGATCATGTTTTCATATGGATTTAACTTTTGATCCTCCAGTGTGCTACAGTGGAAGAGAATTTGCCACTTGGCTGAGATGGCATTTTGATCATGATGAGCTTGAAACTCAGGCAAGCGTTTTCTCTTCCTACCCCATCAGGAGTCCACTCTCTCCCTTTGGAGTGCTTCCCTGTCAAGTCAGCTGAGTTCCTGGCTGGGGTGTGGAGACAATGGGTTGCATTACATAAAATACAGCATGAGGAACAGGGAAGAAAAGTACCTACCAGGCAGTACTGCAGGAGGAACAGGGTCAGGGTACATCCCACCATGGTGTGGCCTGAGGACTTGGCTGTATTCAGGACAGCGCTGCAAGGAAAAATGGGGAACACAAAGGATGGATTCCAGGCAGGGCTTCAGGTGGACTGGGAAATAGAGAGATGGGTGAATTCCAGAGGTGCCAGTCACTACATGATAGGGCCACGTAAGTACCTAGACAGGGCATGTCTACACGGCCCACAGCAGCAAGCCTTCCAGCCCAGGTCAAGAGACGTGGGTTCCCAGTACCACACTAAAAATAGCTCTGTAGACATAGCAGCTCAGACTCTGAAGCCTGGGGGGAAGGAGGTGGCATTAGAGCTCCAGCCCAGGCCACAACTTCAGAGCACTGTCTCCACAGCAGTTTTTGAGTGCTAGCAGGAGCCTCACAAACCCAAGGATGTTGACCAGAGCTGGCAGGCTCACCACAGGCTTTGGAGAGGTGCTCAGAGATTCCATGTAATGAGCAGGGGATTGGGAAGATGGAGTGACTCCCAGAAAAACTGGGGAGCTGTGGGGGATACAACCTTTGGAGCCCATCCCAGTTTGACCCTGCTTGTCGTTTGCCCTGCCAGGTTTCTCTAATCTCTCCCTGGGGGACCAGATGAGCCTCCTGCAGAGCGCCTGGATGGAGATCCTCATCCTGGGCATTGTGTACCGCTCACTGCCCTACGAGGACAAGCTGGTCTATGCCGAGGACTACATAATGGATGAGGAGCACTCGCGCCTGACGGGGCTGCTGGAGCTCTACATGGCCATCCTGCAGCTGGTGCGCCGGTACAAGAAGCTGAAGGTGGAGAAGGAGGAGTTTGTCACACTCAAGGCCCTGGCCCTTGCCAACTCAGGTAAAGCCATGACCCGGTTTGGTGTGAGGCTCAGGGAGCCAATGCCAACATGGATCTAGCATTCTAAGATGCTCCTGAGGAGTCAGAGGACTAGTGCCTGGCAATGCTCTGCCTCCTGGTAACAATGAGTCTCTCCAGTGGGTCTAACACAGCACCCACTCTCCCACACTGTTTTTCCTTCAGTTTAGAAGAGAATTGAGTACCTGGTGGAAATGTAGGCCTTATCTCCAGGGGGTCTGGAAATAGGGTATAGACCCTTTTCCCTCTTAGAATGCTGCTCCCAATATGGGCCCTGGTTGGAGAGGAATGACTGGCTGGGACAGGAGTTGAGGTATGAAATAAGAGCCCTTTCACTCGCGAGTCCCCAGCTCCAATCTGACCTCAAGTTTGTTGAGAGAAGGGACTGGCTGGCTATGGGAGACAGAACTACTGAATATGGAGCTTTTTCCCCACTAGTGTACTGGATCCAATCAGACCTAGGTCAGGGGGACAGGCTGGATCAGGGAATGGGATATGGAACCCTTTACCTTGAAGTCACCAGTTCCTTTCAAGCCCAGGTCAGAGGGAGCCAGATGGCTCTTGGAAAATGGGATTCACCACTTTTTGTTTCAAAGGCCCTGTCTGAATCTAGCCCAACTCAGTGGTGACTAGAGAGAAGTCAGACTGTAAAATCAGATTTTACACCCTACTCAAATGTATGGGTGTATGCTGGCCAGTGTGAAATTAGCTGAGGGTTCCAATCCCAGTTGACAAGTGGCTACAACACCAAAAGCACCACTACGGTCGGCACTGACTGTCCCCCTTCGTTAGCAGCCTCACCAGAGAAGCCAAGGTCTGAACAGGCCATGGAGAGTAAACTCCACTTTAGCCAGAAAATGGGGAGAGGCCCTCCAGAGCAGACTGAGGTGCACTGGTTGGGATTAGGGCAGAGAAAGCTTGCCCCAAATCACAACAGATAGTGTGTGCTATGTGAATACTGCCCATGCAGCTGAAAAGGTTGCTACTCGCACATCTGTCCACCAGGGAACAGTGAAAGTCATCAGAGCTAAAGCTACTGCATGATGAGACCTGCCTGCCTAAGCTTTCAGAGATTCATAGAGCTTAAGGCCAGATGGAGCCATTAGATCATCTAGTCCAGTGGTTCTCAACCAGAGCTCTGAGGTCCCCTGTGGGGCCACGAGCAGGTTTCAGGGGGCCCATCAAGCAGGGCCAGCATTAGATTTTCTGGGGCCTAGGGCAGAAACCCAAAGCCCCACTGCATGGGGCTGATGCCCCGAGGCCTGCCACCTGGGGCTCAAGCCAAAGCCTAAGCCTGAGCAACTTAGCTTTGCGGGGCTTTGCGGGGACCCCTGGAGTGTGGGGATCCAGGCAGTTGCCCTGCTTGTTACCCCCTAATGCCGGCCCTGGCTTTTATATGCAGAAAAAATATGTTGTGGCACAGCTGGGTTGTGGGGTTTTTGTAGCCTGTTGGGAGGAGCCTCAGAAAGGAAAAAGGTTGAGAACCCCTGGTCTATAACACAGGCCATTTAACTTTACCCAGTTATTCTGCCTTGAGCTCAATGAGCTGTGTTTGTAATAGTCTAAAGCATAGCTTCCAGAAAGGCATCCAGTCTTGAAGATATCAAGAACTGGAGAATCCACCACTTCACTGTGTAGCTGGTTCCATGGTTAATCACCCTCACTGTTAACAGTTTGGCCTTACTTTCTCACATGAATTTGTCTGGCTTCAGCTTCCAGCTATTGGTTCATGTTATGCCTTTCTGAACTAGATTAAAGAGCCCTTTAGTGCCTGGTATTTTCTCCCTGGGAAGGTACTCATCCAGCTTAATCAAGTCATCTCTCAAACTTATTTTGGTAAGCTAAACCAATCAAGCTGTTTAATCTCTCACTGTAAGGCATTTTTTTCAGTCCTTGAATAATTTTGTGGCTCTTTTCTACATCCTCTTCAATTTCTCAACCTTCTTTTTAAAATGTGGACACCAGAACTGTATGCATTATTCCAGTTGGTTTCCCCAGTGCTGTAACAGAGGTAAAGTCCTCCCCCTACTCACTACTCCTGTTTATAAGACCACATTGGCCCTTTTTGCCATAGCTTTGGAGTGGCAGCTCACGTTGAACTGCTTATGACCCTCTAAATTATTTTCACAAGCACTGCTCTCCAGGATACAATCCCCCATTCTAGCAGTATTGCCTGCATTCTTTGTCCCTAGATGGATAACTTGACATTTGGCTGTATTAAAAGGCATTTTGTTTCAATGGTTGCTCTGTATGACCACACGGTCCTCATCATTAGTTACCACTCTGACAATCTGTATCACCCACAAGTTGTATCAGGAGTGATTTTATATTTACTGCCAGATCATTGATGAAAATGTTGAACAGCATCAGGCCTAGTTCCAATCTCTGCAGAACCCCATTTGAAGATGATTCCCCATTGACAACTACTTTTTGAAATCTGTCAGTTAGCCAGTTAACATGCTTTATTGCTATCCTACAGTGCTAATTTTTTAATCAGTGTTGTGTACTACTAAGTCAAACACCTTACAAAAGTCTACGTCTATTTTTTCTATGCAGTTACCTTTATCAGCCAAACTTGCAATCTCACCAAAGAACAAAATCAGGTTTGTCTGACATGCTTATTTTCCATAAAATAATGCTGACTGTCAAATGTTATATTCCTATTCTTTATTAATGGAATCCTGAATCAGCTTTTCCATTATTTTTCTTGGGATTGAACTCAGGATAACTCGCCTGTAATTCCGAGTCATCACACTTGGTCTTTTTGAATATTGGCGTATTAGCATTCTTCCAGTCTTCTGGACTTTCCCTGGTATTACAAGATTTATTAAAAAATTATCAGTGAGCCAGAAAGCTCCTGAGCCAAATATTTTAGGATTGTTGGGTACAAGTTATCTGGGCCTTCTTATTTAAATTTTAAATTTTAAAAATGTTCATGCCTAGATGTTGTCTAACGTTGTCCTCAGTTACTCAGGAACTGAAAAGTAGTTCTTCATCCTCAGATAATGAGATTACATCATTCTGCTTCTTTCCAAATACAGAACAGAAATATTTATTGAATACTTCTGCCTTTTCTGCATCATTATTAACAAGTGCACAATTTCCACATAGTAATGGAGTACTGTTGCTAGATTTTTTGTTCCCTAATATACTTTTTAAATAAACCTTCATTATTGTCCTTAGCCTGACAGCCATAGATTTTTCTCTGATGTCCTTAGTTTCCCTTATCAATTTTCTGCACTTCATCACTTCTAATTTATATTGATTGCCATCTATTTCCCTCTTTTTCCATTTGTTATGAGTTGCTTTTATATTTCTAAATTGCTGCCTTCACTTTGCACTGGACCAGGATGGGCTTTTAGCCACAGTGGACCTCTTTCTTGATTGTGGCTTTTTGGCAATCTACTAAACTCTTTATGAAGAAATAGCCTCTAACCTAAAAGGAAGGTCCCTGCATTACACTGGGAGCAGAAACCAGAGCAGTGATGTGAAGGAAGCTACAGGCCCTAACACCCACCCAGTTGGGCTGAAGTGCTAAGGAGTACCACAGGAGGTTGTTTTGTGGGCTATACTCTAAGTGGGGACATATGAGCTCGATGCTGCCATCAGAGTTTTTTGCAATAGGCGCTTCAGTACTCGGTGTTGCTCTCTCTCTCTCTTGACCATGCTCATGCCTGGGGCATAAGCAGGGCAATGCCCAGCTCAGGATGCTAGAGCAGACAGTCTGTGGGGTGAGTTACAGTGTGTGAGATCTCCCTGCATGCCTCTGTTTTTTTTCCTGTGGAAAAAATAGGATGTGATCATGTAACTAAAAACTGCATCACAATCTATACACACAGGCGTATGAATTAAGGTTGCACAGCTGACCTTAGGCTGGCATTTTCTAACTTTTTAGTACTTGACTTAACCTTAATGTCCTTGTAATGTCACTATGGACTCAATTTCCATCTCGAGGGGTACACTTGCACAAATGCAGGGACACACATAAATGCCTTCATGCAAATGGCCAACACCTGCACCTACAGATGTACCTCTGAGCCAGTCCCCAACTCTACTAATCATGAGCTAATTCAGTTTAAACTAAGTGGAAGGATAAACAAAAATAAGTCTGCAACTAGGGACTTTGATTTCAAAAGGGCAAACTTAAGGGAATTAGTTAGGGAAGTGGACTGGACTGAAGAACTCAAGGATATGAATGTACAGGGGGCTTGGAATTACTTTGCCAAGTTGCAGAAGCTATCTGAAACCTGCATCCCAAGCACAGGGTGGGAGGAAATTCAACCAAACTGGATGAGCAAGCACCTCCAAGAGGTTATTAAGAGAAAGCCGAAAGCCTACAAGGAATGGAAGATGGGACAGATCAGCAAGGAAAGCTACCTCCTCGAGGACAGAAAGTTTAGGGGAAAAGTGACAACTGCCAAAAGCCAAATAGAGTTGGACACCTGTAGATGAGGGGAAAGCAGTGGATGTGTTGTTCCTTGACTTTAGCAAAGCTTTTGATACGGTCTCCCACAGTATTCTTGAGGGAAGTTAAAGAAGTATGGGCTGGATGAATGGACTATAAGGTGGATAGAAAGCTGGCTAGATAGCCAGGCTCAACAGGTAGTGATCAATGGCTCCATGTCTAGTTGGCAGCCGGTATCAAGCGAAGTGTCCCAAGGGTCAGTCCTGGGGCTGGTCTTGTTCAATATCTTCATTAACGTTCTGGAGGATGGCGTGAACTGCACCCTCAGCAAGTCTGCAGATGACACTAAACTGGGAGGAGTGGTAGATATGCTGGAGGGTAGGGATAGGATACAGAGGGACCTAGACAAATTAGAGGATTGGGCCAAAAGAAATCTGATGAGGTTCAACAAGGACAAGTGCAGAGTCCTGCACTTAGGACGGAAGAATCCCATGCATCGCTACAGACTAGGGACCGAATGGCTAGGTAGCAGTTCTGCAGAAAAGGACATAGGGGTTACAGTGGACAAAGAAGCTGGATATGAGTCAACAGTGTGCCCTTGTTGCCAAGAAGGCTAATGGCATTTTGGGCTGTATAAGAAGGGGCATTGCCAGCAGATCAAGGGACATGATCATCCCCCTCTATTCAACATTGATGACGCCTCATCTGGAGTACTGTGTCCAGTTTTGGGCCCCACACTACAAGAAGGAAGTGGAAATATTGGAAAGCGTCCAGCGGAGGGCAACAAAAATTATTAGGGGACTGGAACACATGATTTATGAGGAGAGGCTGAGGGAACTGGGATTGTTTAGTCTGCAGAAGAGTAGACTAAGGGGGGATTTGTTTGCTGCTTTCAACTACCTGAAAGGGGGTTCCAAAGAGGATAGATCTAGACTGTTCTCAGTGGTAGCAGATGACAGAACAAGGAGTAAGGGTCTCAAGTTGCAGTGGGGGAGGTTTAGGTCGGATATTAGGAAAAACTTTTTCACCAGGAGGGTGGTAAAGCACTGAATGTGTTACCTAGGGAGGTGGTGGAATCTCCTTCCTTTGAGGTTTTCAAGGTCAGGCTTGACAAAGCCCTGGCTAGGATGATTTAGTTGGTGTTGGTCCTGCTTTGAGCAGGGGGTTGGACTAGATGACCTCCTGAGGTCCCTTCCAACCCTGATTTTCTAAGACTCTATGATCGCAAAGGAAACTAAAGCCAATAGTAAAAGGTTATATAGCTATATAAACAAAAAGAAAATAAGGAAAGAAGAAGTGGGGTTGCTGAGCACTGAGGATAGGGAGGAGATGAAAGATAATCTAGGCATGGCCCTCTGTTTTTAATAAGGCTAATAAAGAGCTTTGGGAATAGTGGCTAATGGGAGTGAGGATATGGAAGTAGAAATTACCACATCCGAGGTGGAAGTCAAACTCAAACAGCTTAATGGGACCAAATGAGGGGACCCAGATAATCTCCACAGAAGAATACTAAAGGAACTGCCACATGAAATTACAAGCCCACTAGCAAGGATTTTTAATGAATCTGTAAACTGGGGGGATGGTCATACCCTTTACCTGGAGAATTGCTAATACAGTACCTATTTTTAAGAAAGAAGAAAAAAGTGATCTGGGAAACTACAGGCCTGTTAGTTTGACCTCAATTATAGGCAAGGTCTTGGAACAAATTTTGAAAGAGAAAATAATTAAGGATATAGAGATAAACAGTAATTAGGCTAAAATACAACATGGTTTTACAAAAGTTAGATCATGCCAGATTAACCTGATCTCCTCCTCTGAGCAGATAACTGAATTTTTAGTAAAAGGAAATGCAGTAGATTTAATCTACCTGGATTCCAGTAAGGCATTTGATATAGTTCCACATGGGAAATTATTAGTTAAATTGGAAAAGATGGGGATTAATGAGCGAATTGAAAGGTGGCTAAAGAACTGGTTAAAAGGGAGACTACAATGGGTGATACTGAAAAGTGAACTGTCAGCCTGGAGGGAGGTTACTAGTGGAGTTCCTCAGGGATCGGTGTTGGAATCAATCTTATTTAACATTTTCATTAATGATCTTGGCACAAAAAGTGGGAGTGTGCTAATCAAATCTGTGGCTATCACAAAGTTGGGAGGTATTGCTAATACAGAGGAGGATCAGAATAGCATACAAGAAGATCTAGAGGATGTTGAAAACTGGAGTAATAGCAATGGGATAAAATGTAATAGTGCAAAATGCAATGTCATGCATGTAGGGACTAATAAGAATTTTTGCTGTAAGCTGGAGACACATCAGTTGGAAGCAACAGAGCAGGAGAAATCCTAGGTGCATTGGCTGACCACAGGATGACTGTGAGCCACCAATGTGATGCAGCCGTGAAAAAGGCTAATGCAATCCTAGAATGCATCAGGTGAGGTATTTCCAGCAGAGAGAGGGAAGTGTTATTGCCATTACATAAGGCACTGGTGAGACCTCATCTGGAATACTATGTGCAGTGCTAGTCTCCCATGTTTAATAAAGATGAATTCAAACTGGAACAGGTGCAGAGAAGGGCTACTAGGATGATCAGAGTAATGGAAAACCTACTCTACAAGAGGCAACTCAAGGAGCTTGGCTTGTTTAGCCTAACCAAACAAAGGCTGAGGGGAAATATGATTGCTCTCTATAAATAATGGAGAGGAGTTATTTATGTTAAGCACCATTGTTGGCGCAAGAACAAATGGATATAAACTGGTCCTCAACAAGTTTAGGCTTGAAATTAGACGAAGGTTTCTAATGATCAAAGGAGTGAAGTTCTGGAATAGCCTTCCAAGTGGAGCAGTGGGAGCAAAAACATAACTAGCTTCAAGACTGAACCTGATCAATGCGGAAGGGCTGGTATGATGAAATTGCCTACAATGGCATGTGGCCCATCTGCAACTGCTACTAGTAAGAATCCACAGTGGCCAGAGATGGGGCACTAGCTGGGGAGGGCTCTGAGTTACTACAGAGAAATTCTTTCCCAGGTGTCTGCTTGGTGGGTCTTGCCCACATACTCATTTTCCCCAGGTCAGATTGGAAGAGATCCTGGGGTTTTTTCACCTTCCTCTGCAGCATAGGCATGGGTCAGTTGTTGGTTTAAACTCGAGTAAATCATGGAGTCTCTTTAAATTATGATTTGAGGACTTCAATAATTCAGCCAGAGGTTATGGGTCTATTAAAAGAGGGGTGTGTGTGTGTGTATAGGAGTGCCAGTTTTGGTTGTACATAGTCCTGGAGGTTTCAGCACATTAAAGATTAATCTTTAATTCCTGGATACTCAAGGAGAATCCTGGAGGGTTGACACCCCTATGTGTGTGAAGTTCTGGGGCCCTCTATGTGCAGGAGGTCAGACTAGATGACCACAATGGTCCCTTCTGGCCTGAAAGTCTATGTGAAGAAGCTGAGTGATTCAGCTGAGCACAGACAGGAGATTGCTGGGAGACAGCTTCCATTGCTGGAGCCCTGGCAGATCACTGACCCTTTTTGTGTGTAAAGCTTCAAGGAGCTGCTGTGTGGGACTACTGGAGAGAAGAAGGGGTGTGGTTTTATTTGGAGAACAACAACAAATAAAGAGTAGTGAAGACCACCATTTCCCAAATACTTCATTCGAAACATCCCGGCAGGGAGCAGGTTCTGAATCCCCTGTTGCCCTGTTATTCTGTGCTGTGTGTGCCACAGTGTCAGCCGTTACCACCCAGAGCTTAAGCATTCAGAGGAATTCTAGTGCTGAGGGGCTCCCCGCAGTTGAGCCCTAGTTAGTTTGGGGGATCTCATCCTGTCCGTAACCTTATCCCTTTATTCCCTGCAGCTGCCCTGCCTGAAGACATAGTGCTGAGGTGATTTGAGCACAGTTCTGCAGCAAGGGGTGAACTGTGCCACAAATTCTGTGAGGGTAGAACATGGAGACCCCTGCTCCTATGGGGCGCCAGGGTGCCAGCTTAAACTAAACTTTTGTTGTTGGGGGAGGCAATAGGCCCTGTCTGCAGCAACTTCAACAGACTTGCTGTCCATTATCACACGTTCACTCTGTCCCCCCATTCATGGAGCTCTGCAGAAGTGCAGGCATGGCTCTTGCTGAATGCACACGTTAGGAGGGAGTCCTTAGATTACCATGCCGTATGCCCCTGTGGGCCACAGCCTGGCAGCCTCCCTCCTCCTTGGTGCTCTGGCAGCTGTAAAAATTCGTAGCCATTGATTTTGTAATTAACAGTTTATCAATGCAATCAACGCTCGCTCGCTGATGGATTGCTGGGAAATTAATCCTGCACTGTTATTTTAGTTTTTGCAGGCCGCTGCAGATTTGGAGCTCTTCTCAGCATAGAGAAGGGCAATAGGCAGAGCGGGTTTGGGGTGCGGCTGGGTCTTTATAAAAGAAACAGAGGGGAGGAAATGGGAAATACATTGCTGCTGGGGTTCTTCGGCCTATAGAAATCAGCTGGCAAGGAGAAGCAGCGCTGTTACTCCGATTCACCTATCACACAACAGCAACCCCACTCCAAGAGTACCTGGTATATAAAGCACAGTAAGGTACATGCTTCCACCCGATCCCACTGCCCCTAAGGGAATGAACACAGGGAGCGTGAGCTGGGGCATAGAGCTAGTGATAAGGATCAGATCTGGTGTTCTCATTTGAAGCTGACTCGTTGTATCTTTGGACAAGTCACTTAGCAGCTCCGTGCCTCAGTTTCCCCATCTGTAACACACCTCCCTCTCAGCTGGGGTTTGAGGCTTATCTGTAAAGCACACAGACTGGCAAAATACGATTGTAAGCACTCACCTCAAGGGCAAAAGCTTGTTGTTAGCAGCTGCCCATGTGCCTCAGATAGACTGTGCAGCCACTCCAGTCACACTGCTCAGCAAAAGGGGGGAGCCACAAAGCAGCTGTGGAGAAAGGATAGTTTTGCTGGTTAAAAGCCACGCTGTTGCCGCTCTGTGACCCTCTGCTCCACCATGTCCTGAGCTGGGTATGGCCCTGCCAGTACTCCAGGAAGTGTTTCCGTCTCTCTGCCATCCCGAGCAGCTGCACAGCAATTAGTTCATACTGATGAAGCTCTATGGAAGTGTTAATTATACCTACTGCGATCACTCCTGATTGATGGCACAGCAGCAGCCCCTCACTGTTCATGCCACTCCCCCTCGGGAACATAGAGGGCTGGTAGGCACAGGAGTAGCCAAGTACCCATCCTAACTTCAAGCTAGTGTCGTTCTTGCACAGCTCTCTATAACCAAACCACTTCTACAGGTGGGCTAATGCAATTCACCAGCCACCCTTTGCAGCCCTACTGGCCCCTGAGCACCCACTGCTAGAGTGCTGCAAAGCCTGGCACAGGGAGCCACACTGGGGGGCGCACCCACCGCTTCCAGCGGCAGCCCTGCTAGCTCTTCTCACAGGGGCTCTGATGCTTCCTACCCAGGAGCTACTTTCCAGAAGCCGCAGCATTGACAAAGCCTTAGATTCAAATTAAAAATGCAGTTCTGTTTTTTGACCGTTGCTCTTTGCTATCTGTCTGCCCCCTCACAGATTCCATGCACATAGAGGACATGGAGGCGGTGCAGAAACTCCAGGACCTTCTCCATGAAGCCCTGCAGGACTACGAGCTGAGTCAGCGCCACGAGGAGCCGCGGCGGGCGGGCAAGCTGCTGCTGACCTTGCCCCTCCTGCGGCAGACGGCCGCCAAAGCTGTTCAGCACTTCTACAGCATCAAACTGCAGGGCAAGGTCCCCATGCACAAACTCTTCCTAGAAATGCTAGAGGCCAAGGTCTGACAGCCCTGGTGCCAGCCCGCAGAGGCCGGGGAACAAACTAGAAACAAAGACGCAGACACAAAGCAATCCAAACAGCAGCAGGGGCCGGCTTTTATCTCCAATCATTTATTATGGAAGAATTATTTAATGTCCAGTTGTCGGCCTGCTTGCTTGCCTGCCTGCCTGTCTGCAGAATCTCATGTACAGAGGGGGAAACTCTTTTAATCAGTCACCTGTTTCTCTGTTTTTATTTTCTCTGTAGGAAGTACCAGAGCGTGCACGCGCTCTTGCACTTGCAGAAGGGGCTGAAGGGAATGTGGGCCCCTGAGCAGTTACGCTCTCTGCCCTATCCGGGCCAGCCTGTTCCCCAGCTCCCTCCACCAACTCTGGAGGGGTGATGTGGGGGGTTGAAGCAGGACATGAGGAAGAAAAGAGGCAATAGACTTCATCTCCTGGTGTTGTGAGGGAGGAGGCAGAGAGGGCAGCTCCTGCTGTTTGTCATCTCGTGCCAGCTTGCAGGCCCATGGGGCAGGTGCTTGTTTAGAGAAGAGCCTCATGGGACCTCTTCACTCGAAAACGGTTGCCTCCTGCACGCCTCTAGCCACATAGAACACATGTACATAGAGGCCCCACTTCCGATGGGGAAAGATGTTCCTGCCCATGGAAGATATTTGGCGATCTTGTACAGTGTGTCATCACGCCTGGCTATTCCACGCCTGGGGCAATCCCACATTCCCCCAGGCTTGGCAAGTGGGAGGCTACATGTTTCTGAGAATGCGAGATCCCCCCCCCACCCTCACAGGGAGGAGCCTGACATTTTGCTCCGGTGCTGGATTCACATGATAGTCTCTGCAACCTCACCCATGGTGCTAATTAAAATCCCCCCATTTCCACCATGCAGTGCGTCAACTCAGTAAATAGTCCTTCCCCCACTCATGTGACACAAATACCTGTCTGCAATAATGGGGCCCAAATGTAAATACCCCCCTCTCCCACCCAAGGATTACCCATCCATTTTTGAGAGAATGGATGTTTGCCCCCAGAGATGCTGGGACTTTACTCCACCCACTAGTTGGGAACAAAGGGAACTGTCCTTTGGAGAAAACTATGTACCGCAGGCCTAGGAAGCTGCTAGTTGATGCCAACTGAAAACACATTTAAATGGAGTCATTTAATCCCTGACTCCCACATACAATTGGCCATGTCCCTTGCCTCCCTTCCACCCCAAAAATAATCAACAGCCCATCTCAGAATGCTCTGTGGCCTCGTGAGGCCTCATGGGGCTGGCTCCAAAAGAAAATATTTCTTTTCAGGAAACTTTCATGGGGAAGGGTTTGTGCCTGTCCTACTCCCCACCTTTAACCAGGTTTCTAGAATGGCTTTTGAGGTGGGAACTACCACAACTCCAGCCGTCAGAGGGGAACTTCGGTGGCTGAAGAAATTGGGGAAGGAGTTTCAGTGACTACCTTTTCTAGGGCACTTGTTCAAAGCCAGCCTGACACAGTGATGGCTCAAAATTATCTTCTGGCACCAGATTTGGGGAGGGAGGGCGAAGAGTCTTGGTTAATTTATGCATCCTAAAACTACAAGCTCGACTGGCACTCAGTGAGCCCTTGCTGGCAGTCTGAGCAGAAAGGCCATGAACTGACTGAGCAGGTCCTCCCCTAGAAGTAGCACCTCTGAGGCAAGGCTGAGGCACATTAGCACACAGTATCGTGGAGCTTGATCTCCATGAGAGCAGCAGGCATCATTGTCCAGGACTGTCATTCAAACTACATTTGCCACTGCTACACTCACTCCCTTTCTGGATCAACCACGTTAGAGAACAGACAGAACTACCCAATACAAGGCTTAGACGGCAGAGCCAGCAGCCACTTGGGAGATGTGCATCCACTTCCGCAAGGCCAAGAATGGACAGCAGCCTTGTGCTTGGAACAGACTCCGGTGCTGATCACCAGCTGCTCTCGAAACAGACTTCGGTTGTATAAAACATCCATGTAATGCTCCGTGACCTGAGCTGGGAGACACGTATGGTTGGCGTGTAGCCAGCTCTGAGTACATGCTGCATTTTGGCAGCTGGTTCTGGCTGTGTAGCATCAGGTAATTTTACTCACAAGCTGGGATGGGCTCTACCCAGCACTGTGGCCAACACCCTGGATTCACTTCCTGTCAATGCCACTTCCACCTGGAGCTCTGCAGGCAGCTGCACTGATCTGTGTTCTGAGCGAGCATGGCCATGCCTCTTTTCTGTGCACAGCACCCTGGTACAGACCTGGCTGTAGAGGCCCTCAGAAGCGGTTAACATCAGTGGCCTCAGCCACAGGTCCCTGGAAGGAGCCTTCTCTTTGTTGCAAAAGGGCTTGTCCTACAGTGCTACTGGTGGGACCATTTTTGAGTCACTAAGGGAAAGTTGAGCCCCACAGGAGGGAGAAGAGAGGAAGGAGGGAGCTGCTGAATCTAGGTCCCATCTCCCCAAGGCTGCTGGCTAGTTCAGCCTGAATAGTTTAGTGGTGTAATTTGTGTAGTGAGAGGGGAGTGTAAAACTTCTGAAGTGCTTTCTGCGGTTATCGCCTCACCCTTCACCCCTAATGTGCTACCATTGGAGATAAGCAGAGCCTAAAGCAGGCTGGATGGATACATGCTGCCCTCAGAAGAGCTGCAGGACTCTTTCTCCATTTTATCTGCATAATCCTTGTGCCCATCAAGTCCCCTCACACTCTAAGATGACAGACCCTGGACCAAGCCATATAAGTATCTCAGTGGGCTGGAAAAACCAATCAGTGTGTTAATGAATCGCTTTGCCTCTAAGCAAGGGCTGTGATCTCTCCCCTGGAAATGCAAAGGGAACACATGCCGGGAACAAACCCCAACAGCCGCCCCACCTTCTTTAACTAGGAAACAAGGCCACAGCTCTTTAGCACGTGAGGTAGTCATAGGAAACCTACATCCAGGCTTACTCTAACCAGCCAATATGACAGCAGTACTTAAACTATGGGGATGGATGCCCAGGCGAGCAAGACAATGGCATTTGGGTTTATGGGTGTGTCACACTCCAGGCCTCTCACACTTAGAGAGCCTGGGGGGCTGCAGTTACTGCTTAGGCTAGTGTATGCTCAGCAACATCTCCCACACATGGTCAGCGATGTAACAATCTAGCCTTTAAATAGGAAAGAGGTTCTAGGACAGATTCCCTAGAAACCCTGTAGGGAATTCATGCCTTGTGTAAGAGTCATTGATCCAGTCCTGTACTACTGTAACTTCACATGGTGTAGGAGATGCTGGAATGCAAACTTGGGATGCATGTGGTTACTAAACACCTGAGATTAGTTTAAAACAAGACACAGAGGTAAGTGCCTCAACAAGTGTGCATAAGCATGAAGCCGAGTCCACCATTCATTCACACTAATGAGAGCTGCATCACACAGCTCCCACTCACTATGTACCACACACAGCAAAGCTTTGCATAGGCAGATAAACTAAATAGCAGGCAGCTGCTACAAAAGGTAGTCCTACTCAAGAGGGGACAGCGCCTCTTAGACAGTCACATTCCTCTTGGGAAACAGAGGTCTCTGGCCTCTAGAGCAAAACAAATTGCACAGGGATCAATTCAGATAAATGGTGAAACGCTGCATGGAACTATGTTTCTGGGCAAACACGGGCATTACCTTACAGTGAAACTATGACGCTACGGAAGAAACACTGAATCACAGCCTGGCAGTATAGTTCATGCCGAACAGGGGGCATTATTCTCTCTCATTAACCTGACTGCATCAATTTTTGAACTATTACAAACATATTATAAAATCATGCTGCACCAGAAAATATGTAGGAAACGATTAAAGGAAAAGTCACTGAGAAAGACCCTAAAATGTAACTGGTTGAGCTGAGAAAGAGCTTCCACTGTGTATCCACAAGCTGCAACCAGACACATGGTCAAAGTCCACCCTGTTTCTGTGGCTGCATTATATGGGGAAGCCGGAGGGAGAGTGAGGCTGTACGAATGATGCAGGGAGTTATAGTCAGACAGTGCAATAAACAGTATCTATTTTACTCAACTATTATCTGCTCCTGAAAAACTGTTAAATAAATAAATTGTATTCTTGTGGTACAGGGCATTTCAAACAAAACAAGAAATAAAACAAAGACATGTACAAACTAAGCCAGCCAAGGTGATGTTTATTGGGTTTCTGAAATGCTCCTTCCCCCTTTGCTGAGGGGAGGTGGCATTTTGCAGTGCACTACAGGGAAACTATACCCATTTCACTTTGTATAGAGCACTATGATAAAAGGTTTAGAACAGACTGAACTATGAGAAAAGATTAAAATAAAACTGGGCATGTTTAATCTTGAGAAAAGATGCCTGAAGGAGGATCTGATAACAAGTCTTTAACTATGTTTAAAGGGGGTTATACATGGACTGTGGTCAATTGTTATCCATGTCCACTGAAGGTACGTCAAGAAGTAATGGGCTTAATCTGCAACAAGGGAGATTTAGGATAGATATTAGGAAAAGCTTTCTAACTATAACACAGCAGGGCACAGATTATCCAACAAGTTTTTGGAATGTATTGGAGACAATTTTTTATTTCAGAAGGTGGAGAAAGCTACTGGGGGGAGGCTGTTCTGGATTTGATTTTGACAAATAGGGAGGAACTGGTTGAGAATTTGAAAGTGGAAGACAACTTGGGTGAACGTGATCATGAAATGGTAGAATTCATGATTATAAGGAATGGTAGGAGGGAGAACAGCACAATAAAGACAATGGATTTCAAGAAGACAGACTTTAGCAAACTCAGGAAGTTGGTAGGCAAGATCCCATGGGAAGCAAGTCTGAGGGGAAAAACAGTTGAAGACAGTTGGCAGTTTTTCAAAGAGACATTATTAAGGGCACAAGAGCAAACTATCCCACTGCGTAGGAAAGATAGGAAGTATGGCAAGAGACCACCCTGGCTTACCCAGGAGACCTTCAATGATCTAAAACTTAAAATAAGAGTCCTACAAAAAGTGGAAACTCAGTCAAATTACAAAGGATGAATATAAACAAATAACACAAGTATATAGGGACAAAATTAGAAAAGCCAAGGCACAAAATGAGATCAGACTAGCTAGGGACATAAAAAGAAACATGAAAACATTCTACAAATACGTTAGAAGCAAGAGGAAGACCAAGGACAGAGTAGGCCCATTACTCAAGGAGGGGGGGAAAGACAACAACAGAAAATGTAGAAATGGTAGAGGTGACTTCTTCGTTTTGGTTTTCACCAAGAAGATTGGTGGCGATTGAACGTCTAACATAGTGAATGCCAGTGAAAATGAGGTAGGATCAGAGTCTAAAATAGGGAAAGAACAAGTCAAAAATTACCATACTTAGACAAGTTAGATGTCTTCAAATCACCAGGGCCTGATGAAATGCATCCTAGAATACTCAAGGAGCTGACTAAGGAGATATCTGAGCCATTATCTTTGAAAAGTCATGGAAGACAGCAGACATTCCAGAAGACTGGAAAAAGGCAAATATAGCGTCCATCCATAAAAAGGGAAATAAGGACCACGCGGGGAATTACAGACCAGTCATCTTAACTTCTGTACCCAGAAAGATAATGGAGCAAATAATTAAGCAATCAATTTGCAAACACCTAGAAGAAAGTAAAGTGATAAATAACAGTCAGCATGGATTTGTCAAGAACAAATCCGCGTCAAACCAACCTGATAGCTTTCTTTCACAGGTAACAAGCCTTGTGGATGGGGGGAAGCGGTATATGTGGTATATCTTGACTTTAGTAAGGCTTTTGATACTGTCTCACATGACCTTCTCATAAACAAAATAGGGAAATACAACCTAGATGGAGCTACTATAAGGTGGGTGCATAACTGGCTGAAAAATCATTCCCAGAGAGCAGTTATCAGTGATTCACAGTCATGCTGGAAGGGCATAACGAGTGGTGTCCTGCAGTGATCAGTTCTGGGTCCAGTTCTGTTCAATATTTTCATCAATGTTTTAGATAATGGCATAGAGACTACACTTATAAAGTTTGTGGACAATACAAATCTGGGAGGGGTTGCAAGTGCTTTGGAGGATAGGATTAAAATTCAAAATAATCTGGACAAACTGGAGAAATGGTCTGAAGTATATAGGATGAAATTCAATAAGACAAATGCAAAGTACTCCATTTAGGAAGGAACGATCAGTTGCACACATACAAAATGGGAAATGACTGCCTAGGAAGGAGTACTGTGGAAAGGGATCTGGGGGTCATAGTGGATCACAAGCTAAATAAGAGTCAACAGTGTAACACTGTTGCAAAAAAACCCCAAACATCATTTTGGGATGTATTAGCAGGAGTGTTCTAAGCAACACACGAGAAGTAATTTTTCTGCTGTACTCTGCGCTGAGTAGGCCTCAACTGGATTATTGTGTCCGGTTCTGGGTGCCACATTTCAGGAAAGATGTGGACAAATTAGAAAAAGCCCAGAGAAGAGCAACAAAAATAATTACAGGTCTAGAAAACATGACCTATGAGGGAAGATTGAAAAAATTGGGTTTGTTTAGTCTGGACAAGAGAAGACTGAGAGGGGACATGATAACAGTTTTCAACTACATAAAAGGTTGTTACAAGGAGGAGGGGAAAAATGGTTCTTCTTAACCTCTGAGGATAGGACAAGAAGCAATGGGCTTAAATTGCAGGAAGGGCAGGTTAGGTTGGACATTAGGAAAAACTTCCTAACTGTCAAGTGGTTAAGCACTGGAATATATTGCCTAGGGAGGTTGTGGAATCTCCATCATTGGGGATTTTTAAGAGTAGGTAGGACAAACACCTGTCAGGAATGGTCTAGATAATTCTTAGTCCTGCCTTGAGTGCAGGGGACTGGACTTGATGACCTCTTGGGGTTTCTGCCAGCCCTGCATTTCTGTGATTCTGTCAAAATTCTCTTGTGAGCAGGTAAATAAACCTGGCTGTTTAAAGTTTGGCCAGCAATTCTGCTTTTAACCTATGGTGATGTATGCATTGTACTTGGCACTGGCTTGGGAAAGGTCCATCTCTGTTATTGCACTTTTGTCCCTGCAGCCTGAGCTGCACTTTCATAGGGCATAAAAATAAGCAAGTGATGAAAAAGCTTGAAGCTGTTCCAGTGAAACAGTGACTCGCTAATCATAAAATACACAGTAGGCCTAAATGCAGCAGTGACATGAAGAATGATGCAAGCTGCGTAGCAGCTCTAAGTTGCTCCGAAAATCAAGGGGAGCAGTAAAGTGGTGTAACTTGCCCTCATTTGGCATTCACAGGATGTGAAAATCTCACACATTGAGCAGATGGAGGAAGAGTGATTCACTGGCTGAGGCAGAGAATTGGGAGTCATCAAACCTGGGTTCTGAGCCTACTGCTACCACCAATACTGGGACCCAGGGCCAGTCAGTTCCCCTCTCTGTGTTATTCACTCCAGGCTGAGTGCATCTTACATCGTGCATGGTATGAACTCAGCAGCACTGTGGGGCAGAGCTGTAGTTCCTCCTCCAAGCCACCCATGACCCCTGTGGTACCTGGTGTCAGGTAACTAAGGGTATGTTGGACACTGCAGCTGGAAGCAAGCCTCAGCACGGGTAGACAGGCCTGAGCTAGCACTGGAAATAGCAGTGTGGACCTTGCAGCTTGGACAGCAGCTCAGGCTCTCAAGCCTACCCAACCCCATGTCTGAGCTCTGGCAGCTAGCTCCAGTCTCTGCTGGGGCTGCAACGTCCACACTGCTATTCTCAGCGTCCTAGCTCAAGCCTCACTTGTGCGAGTCTGTCTACCTCTGCGCTGCAGTGTAGACATACTCCAGGAGGCCTCTCTGGCCTGTAATCCATAGAGAAGAGGAGAAGACACCAGTGGTGGCTAGAGGAGGAAGGGGGCAGGATCTGAACAGGATTAGTATGGAAAGCAGGGGCTGAAAGAGGGTTGATCAGAAGAGTAGTGTGAGTAAACCCAAACCCCTCACACATAGCCCCAAGATGCTCCCCCACCCATAACTATCTTTGCACCCCCCCAAAATCTATCCTTCTTCCAAACTCTGTCCTCCCACCCCCAAACACACTGGTGATCTCTGCATCCCCTCACCACCACCAAAAGTGTTAAACTTTGTTCTCCTGTACCAGTAAATGACAGAGCTATGACTCATTCCACATACCGCATCCAAATGCTTCATCATCCAAGGAAATTTTCTCTCATTGCCACTGACCTGTAACTGACACCAGCCAAAAAACTGGAAAACTAACTATGGGGAATAAACTGAAACCCAATTACCAGGATGGGCGGGAGAAACCTAAAAGTAAACTAGGGGTGGCTAAGAAAGACTAGGTAACACAACATTATCTGTATGGTAGCTGTAATGAAACACAATGGGCCTGATCCTGAGGCCTTTTCAGCCAGTGGAGAGGCTTCCATCACCTGTAAACAGATTTAAATCAGGCTCAGTATGATTTTGGCCTTTATATGCAGAGCTCAGCTCATAGAGCAGGGAGGGGATATTCGCTTTCCACAGGGCTCTGTATCAGAAAGATGTTGCTAAGTCGGAGGAAATTCAAAGAAGAGCATCAAGAATGACCAACAGGCAGTAAGGACTGATGTGAGAAAAGATTACAAAACTGAGGGGCTCCAACACCAGCTTGGCATGAGGGCACTCAGCAGCTCTCACGGTGACCCTTCTGGTCAGATTTTCAGAAGAGTTCAGCATCCAATGTACTGAGCTCCTTTGAAAACCTCGTCACTCAGTTTGTGCCTAAACGGGAGCTGAGCTCTTGAAAATCTGACCCCAACAGAGGGTGCTGAGAAATGAGCACATATGAATACCTGGCCCATAGTGGCCCCTAGAGACCATTTTGATGTTGATGATTGCCAGAATGCAGGACTTTTCTCCCTTCATGGCCCCTCTACTCTGAGTATGTGTTAGGAAAATGAGTGGTGCAAAGCTAATTTGCCCTTTAAGGCAGCTGTCCCGATGATTTGCTCTGCCTGAGCTAGATACTTTATGGACATGTATGAAAGCAAGGTCCCACCTAAGAAGAGATTACAGTTTAAACAGTATAGAAGATAGATATCTTTAGTCATTCTTTCATGCACAGTACTGTATGCAGTTAGTGTGTATCTTCAAAGCAGTTTACAGACAAGAACTAATTAATACCATACTTAGACTGGTGATTTTTTCTGATTTAAGAAACAATATACCCTCCTTCCTTTTTTTATTCATTTAATCCTTGCCCTAATAGATTCCTTTCCCACCTGAAACTGAAAGAATTATAAACTCACCTTGCCCTTTACCTGGTAATCTCTAATACAGTACAAATGAAATGTTTGGGAAAAGCCAAGTTTTTAAAGTATTTCTTGAGGCTGCTGTCTCTCTACTAAAACTGATTTTCTGATTAGAAATCCCACTTTTTGTAAATTCCATAATCAAAATTCTCTTTTCCAAAACATTTACAATGAAAACACTTACCCTTTTACAAAATAGTCTGAGCCAAATGCATTACTGGAATGAATGGAGTTACACCTGGGATGTATTTACTGCTCTGATGAATTGGCACATTTTCAGTAAGCTTTATCGTACACTCCCAACATGGCTGCAATTGTAGAATAATAAAGGTAGAGCAACGATCAGATAAGCAGAAGCTAAAATAGAGCAAACTGAAACCACTTTACCTAAATTGCCCGGAAATCAACACAAAAACCAACCCTGTATTTAATAGATCAGTTAGAATCAAACC
The DNA here is from genome assembly GCF_965152235.1 of Eretmochelys imbricata. Classification (NCBI taxonomy): domain Eukaryota; kingdom Metazoa; phylum Chordata; order Testudines; family Cheloniidae; genus Eretmochelys; species Eretmochelys imbricata. The sequence goes on from NC_135577.1 coordinate 91,568,400, forward strand.
ACGTAAATCACCTTTTTGAGGAGGGTTAATTTACACCACCTGTCAATTAAATTGAGTGCAATGCATAGGTTATTAATACATTTATTGGGGTGAGAAATACTATATTTGGAAGGAAAATGATCCATCTGAAGCCAAAATTATGATCACCTCTGATCATTACATTTTCAGAGTTGTAAAATTAATTTCTATTGCAACACTGAAATCAGTCAACTTTGCACATAATTTTCTCATACCATTTACATTATCAAACCCAAACTCATTAACCAAAACATAAACAACCATTTTACCAGCAGTTAATGCCACTGCTAACCAATGATCCCCTGGATCTGATTTAGAAGACAATGTAATCTCACCACGACCCAATGACCAACCAAGCCGAGCAAATGTAATCGGGGCTAACAAGCAATTATTTATCTCCCATTAGTTTTTTCAGAGCTTTAAAACATTCTCCCAGGAAAGCACACCAAAACCTCACATGATTGTACTGTGAGAATAATTCTATCCCTAGCCCTCTCACTACCTCTATGTGCCTCAGTTTTTCCAGCTGGAGATAATATTATGCAATAAAGGTGTTAGAATCCTGGATGAGTTTCCCCAGGCAGATGCTCACCAGGATGGATCCCCTGTGCCCTCAGACTTGCTGGGGGTGGACAGAGACTAAGAACTGGCTCTGGGCCTCCAGACACAATCTCAGGGTGCATATCCTTTCTCCAGCTCCCCTTCTGAGGTATTGGACTCTGCAGTCCAAATGTCTAGGGCCTGAAACTAGTACCAACTCTCCCATGTTTCCCTAGTGGCTACTTCGCTCTATCAGAGTTTCCCTGAAGCTGTGGACCCTCTGGAATACTATTTCACCCGTCAGGGCTACTTGACAATTAAAGCAAGTAAGTAAAGCAACACAGACTTTGCACAGGAATCTCTAAACCCATCATACTTCACTCACAGACAAGCATAAGAGATATACAGATCTATGGAAAAACAACAAAACCCACACGGGAATCCCTGCCTCAGCTTCCTCGCAGCTACACTTGAGGAGTGATAAGGATTTTGTCATATAGGGAAGATGAGGATTGGATCAGTGTCCTTTCAGGATTCCGGGACCCTCCTATCATCATCTTCCTCCTCCTGTCCCTTCTGGCTTCCCTGGGCAGCAGCTAGCGCTTTCATTTGACCATCCAGGTTAACAACTCTTGATTGTGCTCCATTGTTAATCCTCTCCTAGGAAGCACTGCTAACACCTCCTAGAATCCCAGTCCAAAATGGAAGGTAAAAAACAACAGAGAAGGCACGATACAGTTTTACAATCAAAATGGTGTTCACAAAACAAAGTGGAGTTTGCAGACTGAGACAGAGACATGCAGATGTATACTAATCTGGCACAAAAGGGTTAAGCTTGAAAAGAAATTTCAAGTTGCCACTCATCCTGCAGGACGCTTTATGGGGCTACACTGCTGTTGAGTCTTACAGACACACATGCAGACTGGAACCAGCTGCAGGACTGAGACAAAAACTACAGCCAGGCTAGCTCACAAAGTACATGCTGCTCAGATGCAGTTAACAGTTATTTCTTGTTGATCATTAGATAAATCAGGTGTCCTAAAACCTGCCTCAGTTATCAATGAAATACCACATGTAACCAGATGTGAAAAGAATGGAATGCTGGTAAATTGCAACTAGACTGCAAATGTTTAATGGAAGTGACACAAATTTCAACAATGAGAACGGTGAACTAAGAATGGCTGCAGTAAACCCTTTGCAAATGCAACATATAAATCTCATAGCAGCTCTTGTAGGGGATGCTGAGGAGACCTCGAAAAATTCAAATAGCAATTTCAATTGCAGCTGAAAGCCAGAAGAGTTAATAAAATGGAAGATAAGCCATAAGTATTGCACATTTTTTGATAATGCCTATGCTGAAGTGTGGCATATCCACAATGCATTTTAAGGGAGAGGAAGTTGTGAAGAAGCAGTGATCGGTTTAAGAATAATTGTACCCCTAGAAAAAAAGTGTCCCTTATGAAAGATATATTCCAGATAAGGACTCAAAAAAGGAACAATATTAGCAATGTGGCAACTGTCAGGAGGACAGCAAATGTCAAGCATTTGGGCAAACGCAGAAATAATAATAAGTCCAACCTTTTTGCAGAAATGTGAAGACAAAGCAGAAAAGTGGATGATGGGCTAAAGGAAGAATGTGAGAATCCCTCAACTAAAGATGAGCTCTTCATAAATATAAAAGACTGATTCTGCCAAATCAAAATAATAGCTACTAAAGATAAGCACAAATGGTCTACATACAAAATATATACAGAAGTGCAAGTGAATGTAAGAAACGGAAGCAGAGCAACACAAAGCAAATATTTAACTTCAAAGTCAAAGTCAAACAACGAGAGGAACAAATGCCAGCTCCCAGAGAGTGAGTGAACTGTCATTAAGGTACAAGAGCTAAACAAGACAAGAGTTTGTCATAATACACCAAGGACAGCCATCAGTTGGGCTTGCACACATGTGATGTGCTTGGCTTAGTCAAGAGAGAGAATGCCACAGAGAGGAGTCAGAACAGCAATGCTGGTAACGAGCCAGAACCAAGATGTGCCTGTGTCCCATGAAGATGCGTCCACAGGAAAGTGATGTCTCCCAGCAACAAACAAGATGCAGAGTCATTTGTAGACTAGAAGAGCCAACAGATGGCTTAGAAATTCCTTAGAAATTGTACAGGGGAAAAAAGGATGCAGAATGAGGTAGTGCATTGACACCCCCCTCCCCCGGAGCTGAATGCAAACACTAAAAAGGAACATTTCCACATGCCTACAAGGAACAAAATGTTTGCTGAGGTGGCAGGAGACACATTCTTCAGAAGATTAGCTGCACTGGCAGGGTTTTGACACATTTCCTTGGACACAGAATGCTCCAAGATTTGCACTTTCAAAACACTCTTTGGCAGACACTGCTTTTTTAAATTGCCTTTTGGAATACATTCAGCACCAGAAGCCTTTTACCACACAACGTCCCAGAATTAGGGACTCTCACGGGAGCGAGTGTGGGTGTAGATAACCCAGCAGCCTGGTGCAGCCCTATAGCACTTCTACTCAACATTAGGAATGAGTGTGAAAATTCCTGGGAACTGCAAAAAACTATCTTAAATGGAACAAGGCTATGAGTGAATTTCACACAACTGAAATTTACTTAGGAGAGAAACTGACCAAAAGGGTATAATGCTCGATGAGTTTAAGACTCCAGTGACAAAAATATGCAGCGGCCCAAAGATAAAAAAGTAGAGACAGCAAGGTATGTTGAATTAGTGAATTCACATCCAATTATGCAGCTTGGGCAAGTCACTTAAGAAAATTCGTTTATAAAGATTCAGAATGGGCATGGAAGCCAAAGCATGAAATACTAAGGGCTGGTCTAAACTACAGCTGTAAGTCCACCTCGGTTACACTACTTCAGTTAGGTAAGTTACATAACTGAAGTCGACGTAACTTAGGTTGACTTACAGTGGTGTTTACACCATGCTGTGTCAACAGGAGACACTCGCCGGCCGACTTACCTTACGCTTCTTGGGGAGCTGCAGTACAGAAGTCGACAGGAGAGCGTTCTGCCATTGATTTAGCAGGTCTTCACCAGATCTGCTAAGAAGTGTTTCTCAAATATGGCCACTGTGGCTACATGTGGCTACCAGGGGCTTTTTGTGTGGCCACAGACTTCTGGGTGGTGACTGGGGAGGCGGGGGAGCGCAAAGCAGTGTTAACAAACATACAAACAACACTTTTCACAGAAACAGACTTACTAGCTAACAAGTCTAAAAAAAAAACACAACCAACCAAACAAGCAAAAGAAACAAACAAACAACAGACAAGAACATGCAAAGCACATTACTTGTTTCTATTCTGTTTAGATCCAGTAAAGAACAGAGACAACTTACATTATTTTTTATTATTGAGTCTGCAATAAAAACCTACATAAATAAATTACAATGATCTGGACCTGTATATGTGCATATCTATTTGTTTTTCCTTAAAGTGGCCACCAGCAAGAGTTAGTGGCCGCACTCTGAGGCCACCAAAAAATTTCTTGTGAGACCCCCTGCGCTAAATCGACACCATTGCATCAACTGCAGCAGTGCCGATCTAGCTGTAAGTATAGACATGTCCTAAAAATATCTGAAGGATGTACTGAACTCAGCACAGTGCTGCTACTTTTTGCCCTACTGAAAGGGCTCAAGACCTCCACAAGATTCTTCAAAAGGAGGGTGGAGAGCTGTAGTGTTACCGAGATGCGACAGTGAATGGCTGGCTGTAACGTTTGGTTTGAGAACCATGACAGCAGCAGAGAATACATATGTACAAATTAAAAGAGAGATGCTAGGCATCATCACTGGCTGTTTAGAGTGTCATAATTTTCTCTTTAATCCTCACTTCACAGCTGAAATTAATCAGGTCATCTAGATGAAAGTACTATAACGGGAGTGCAAATTGATTGAAAAAAACAAACTCAGAGAGCAGTTATCAATGATTCACTATCAAACTGGGAGGCCATATCTAGTAGGGTCCCACAGGGGTCTGTCCTGGGTCTGGTACTAATTCAGTAGTTTAATTAAAAATTTGGATAATGGAGTGGAGAGCATGCTTATAAAATTTGTGGATGACACCAACCTAGGAGGGGATTGCAAGCATTTTGGAGGATAATATTAGAATTCAAAATGACATTGATAAATTGGAAAACTGGTCTGAAGTCAGCATGATGCAATTCAATAAAGACAAGTGCTTACCAAGGAAAAAATTAAATGCACAAATCCAAAATGGGAAATAACTGGGTGGGCAGTAGTACTGCTGAAAAAGATCCGGGAGTGGATCACAAATTGAATGAGTCAACAATTTGATGCAGTTTCAAAATAGGCAAATGTCATTCTGGGTGAATTACCAGAAATGTCATATGTAAGACATGGGAGGTAATTGTTCTGCTCTACTCTACTTTCCACCTGTATATTCCCAATATAAAAAAGTGAGCTTTCACTGATTAAAGAAGTTCCCATCAAAGTACAAATATCTTAATTCCTACAGTGAGGAGATGGAAACCATTGGGAAGAATTCACAAAGAGCACTTTGGGATGATGAAGTCCTAAAGAAGAGCTTGGAAAGTCCCATTCTGGCCACAATGGAACAGTGATATTGCTGAAATGGTGAGCTAGTGTGGGACCTGCCCGAAGTACACGGATACATAACACCAACAGAGACCCTATGACACAAGCGCCGATTTCCCAAAGTGCCGGGGGGAAGGGGGGTTGCCCTCAATCCCCGGCTCTGCTCCAGGTCCCGCCTCCACTTCACTTCTTCCCCAAGGCCCCACCCACACCCTGTCTCTTCCCACCCCACCCCCACCGTGCCTCTTCCCACCCAATTCCGCCCCTGAGTGCACTGCGTCCTCGCTCCTCCCCCCACTCCCAGCCTCCTGCATGCCACAAAACAGCTGATTGTGACGGGCAGGAGGTGTGGGGAGCGAAGGGGAGATGCTGATCCACAGGGCCCGCTGGTGGGTGGGAGGCACGGGGGGTGGGGCTGCTAGTGGGTGCTCAGCACCCACCATTTTTTCCCCATGGGTGCTCCAGCCCCGGAGCACCCAGGGTGTCGGCACCTATGCCCTATGATACCCAATGATCAACCAACATTTCCAGGGGACATATTAGAACTACCAAGGAAAACAGGACCAGCTGCTTATAATGAACTGTTCTAGCAGCCTTCCAGAACGGTGACACTTGCAGATACCACAGCTGTGATCAAAGACGTTAAATCCATCTTTTCACATAACAGACACCCAGAAAACAACAAACATTGGACCATGGTCCAAGAACAGCGAATTTCTGGATTTTTCTAAAAAGTATGGATTTCAACCTGAGATATCTAGCCCAAGTTATATATAAGCAAATGGACTAGCAGAATGTAGAGTCCATCTAGTCAGACACTTGGTCAAATAAGTAAGCGATGCAAGAGGAGATCCATATTTAGTACCACTCAGGTTCAGAGCAACACCGCTGCAATGTGGAAAATCACTGGTAGAATTGCTATATAACTGACTTATAAAACACACTCAATTACCAGAAATGAGACTAAAAACCAAAGCATGACAAATAACTCTGTTATCTTGTCTAAGACATTAGTCAAGTCAAAACAAGATATAACAGAGGCATAAATCCTTCATACAGATTAAAAACAAAATTTAGAATTTGGCAAGATGGTTGTTGACCTGAACAAGTTACAGCGATTGAAGAAGTGACACCATGTTCACATTCACTGATCAAAGAAAGTGGGACCATTTTATAAATGAATCAAACATCTGCTAAAGGTGCCCAGAAATGGAAACATGAAAGAAAACAAGCAGTTAACAGAGAAGAATGAAGGGAGAACAGATACGCTGGAGGAATGCTTCATGGATTGATCCTATTCTGGATTAGGTGAAAGAGACCAAGTTGTCTGATAATACCACTGGCCATCATGCTGCCCAGTATCATCTCATTGTTTTGTGCTCTGCTGCCTGTACCCCTCTGTTGTCTATTGTCAGCTCTTTGAGGCCGGAACAGCCTTTTTTGTGTTTGGACAGCACCTAGCACAGTGGGGCCCTGGTCCACAACTGCGGCTCCTAGGCACTACTGCAATATAAGTGAATGAATAAAATAAAATAAAATAATGGACATGCCTAAATATATTTTGCTTTACAGCAGATCTGGAATCCTTTTGAAATATTGCAACACATTGACTAAGACCTCTCAAATACAAAATAAAAGATGTTAAATCGCTGGGATTTAGAAGCCAACTGTTCAGAAACCAGTTTGTTAAAAGGGAAGGTGTCCAACATAAGAAGTCTAAGCTTTAGTAGGGAGTTTAAAGATGCTACACATCAGACAGGACACTATGCAGTTCTGACACACTCACAGAGACAGAGAATACAGCCAGGCTAGACAACAGCAACAGGAGTGCTGTGTTTCTAACTTATCCCTTGTTGTTAAGTTAAATATAAGTTATCCTACAACCTGCTTCAGTCACCAATGAAATACTACAGCAAGTACGAACACTGTCGCCTCCTTGGTACCACATGTATACATGGCTGGCTTCATGTACCCACCCACCCATAAGTCATTAAGGCAGGTGCCTTTTTCACTGACTCTGGCCACTGTGTCTTGGTGGCATGAATGGTTTATCTAGCAATGATGCAGTATTCTTTTCAAAAATCCAAACCACCAAAGGAAAGGAATTGCAACAGCATCTGTCTTGGTCATTTATATGACTCAATGAGATTCTGATGTGATATCCTTGAGGAGGGGGCTGACCCAGTTTAAGGTGCTGTGGTAGGAGATGAGCAGTGCTGGCTGAATGTCCTTCAGGAAGGTGTTCTGTTGACCTCCCAGCTGCGATTGAGAAATGAGATAGTCTCTCTCATATACATCAGGTAACTGGCTACCCAGCAAATCTGGAACACACAGTGCCTCAGAAACAAAAAAGACAGAGGGGACAGAACGATAGAATGATAGCACATGAGGGAAAAAAGGAGGTTTCAGCAGTTCCTCAGAATCTCAGCATCTCAACTTGGCTGAGGATTCAACCCCTTTTTGAGGTTAGCTCTTCATTTCTCAATGATTAATGCACAGCGGATTAAAGAATATTGACCTCTCTAGCTCTGCTTCCTTCACCCACCTTCCTGTTTTGTTTCCTGTCACGGGTTCTATCACCACCTGCCTTGTAACTTCGGGTGCCTTAATGCTATGCTGATGTCGCTCAAAGCCTTGACACCAAGAGCCAACTCACAAGCATAAAAGTTTCACCCTGGCTTCCACCAGCCAAGTTACTCTTTGGAGAGTGAACTCAACAGCCCTTCCAGTCCCGAATCTCCCCAAATCTGTCTACACCGAATTCTTAACTACCAGACACTTAGACTTTTCCCGTGTGGGACATCACCCCCAAAATTGTGAAATAGGCCCCCAATTGTCAGTTAACTTTGGGGGGGGGACACATGCCACACTGTTTGCACAACAGACACCTATTTGGGGTAAAAATAAACAAAAAGTTGAATAGAAAAAAAATCACAGATTCCAAGATGAAGTAATAATGCAAACACATACAAGTTACACAGGAAAACAAAGATTCAACCAAGTTTTACACTTCTATATCAGCTAAATTCCCTTTTCTAGTACAGGCAACCTATTGCCTCTGAAAAGTTTCCCAGCGTTCCCTCTATGCTAGGGGATCCAGTGTTTCACAGACAGCACCCTGCTTAGATGTCAGCCCTCAGTTTCTGGATATCCCTCACTAAAAAGAGAGGGGGTTTGAAGTATTTCTTTTTTCTCTCAGACTACGGTGGTTCATGGTGGGGCAAATTCCCTCCTCTCTTAGGTCTGATCTACACTACATACTTACTTTGGTATAACTATGTTGCTCAGGGGTGTGAAAAATCCACACCCCTGAATGATGTAGTTATACTGACCTTAACACGCCCCCCCCCATAGACAGTGTTAGGACAGTGGAAGAGCTTCTCTTGCCAACATAACTCCACCTTCACAAGAGGCAGTAGCTATTAAGCTGATGGGAGAGCTCTCTCCCGTTGGCTTAGAGCGTCTTCATCAGATGTGCCGCAGCAGCTCAGCTGAATAGGTGCAGCTGTGCTGATGTAAATTTGTAGTGTAGACCTGCCCTTAGTTTTTCAAGACTGGGATTTTCTTTTCAATTTCAAGTTGTTTCAATGTTTTCCCATTGGCTTTAATGGCCCCACCATTGTCTCCTCTGGTTGGGCAATGGTGGGGTACTTGAAGTTGGTTTCATGTAAACAACTAGACTGGGAGGTGCCCCTCCCTGCTTGATTGCTTCCTCACACTGTTGTGAGGTGATGCTGTAGTTGCAGCACCATTACAGTTACAATGTTCCACACACACACACACACACCCACACACACACCCATAACCTGCATACCTATTTTCTAATGACCATCAAGTTCACATTACAAGATTTCATAAAAGACCTTACTGGATACATTTTTATACTTAATAATATTGTATATAACCAGTTGATTCAATGGCTTATTCTTCGGGGTCCAGCCCCCCTGTTCTCCCTTTGGGGTGTCTGGACCCTGATTGTCATACTAATTCCATGTCTTAAGGAGATGTGGGTAGACACTGGGCATAATGCAATTTCCCATCAAGCCAGGTTCAACATGGACCCAACCAGCTTGCCCAGAAAGAGATGACCTTTTTCCTGCACCAGCAGAGCCACTTCCTGTGGAGAATCCTTACTGCATTAATGTACACCAGCCCCGTTTTGCATGGTGCCTTCTACAGCCTGTGTGGGAAGCTAGGTTCCCAGCTAATGGCTGCCAGGTCCTGCACAAAAAAATATCAGAACACCATCCAAGTGCTCAGCTGCCCCCTGAGAGTGGAGGGGAGTCTCACATCCCAGGTGGTATTTGTGATTTAGCTGGAGCCAGTGGTGGTGTTATCTTGGTCCCTCTCTCTGGCCTGGCCTGGCTGGAACTCTCTCTGGATTAGGACAAAGAAGGTCCAGGGTCCCAGAAGATGGTAGTGGTGGTAACTATGATGGGGAAGATTGCTCCAGCAGTCAATTTTTCTCCCCAAAGTTGCTCTCTTTCAGGAGCCCAAAAGAGAATGGTGGATAGAATAGCCCATCCCCTCATTATTTTGTCCACCAATTAGGCCTAATTTCCAGCACCAATTCTGGTTCAGTGATTTTCTTGTTTACTAAGCGTGATCAAACAGTCCTTGAGTTATATCAGTAGGTCTTTTTGTCTGGACTAATTCTGTTTGTCTCACTTTTGCGCCTTTTCCATACGTTTGTTATGGGTTATTGTGACATCTTATGAATTTACATTCACTTTTCACAGGTAAAAACTCACAATTAGGATAAATTTGTAGACCCAAGTATCACAACAGTGGAAAGAAGAATGACAACAGTGAGAAGACAACACAGCTTCCCTCCCTTGTTAGTTGGCTGATGCAACAAGTTTTGCCACTTGCTACATGCTTAGTTAATCAGAAGAGTAAATGGCATGGATTTTTTATAGCCTTTTATCCTATCCCCATCAAAAAGGCTGCCACAAGTAAGGATATGGCAAGAAAATGGGAGACTGCCATCTCCTCAGCAGAGGGAGAAAGAGGAACCACTGGCACTGGGGGAATATACTGCTACCTCCCATCTACACGGATTCCATCTCTGACTTTTGCCTCTACACAGCTGCTCTCCCCTTCCATTTCTGGAGCAAGACTTGGATGATTTCTGCTGCCACCCTGGGTTACAGAGAAACATGTCAGGTACAGATTAGGACATCGCCTTGTGCCATGCCTTGAAGGTCAACAGCATTGATCATTTCAGATCAGGGTGGACAACAAGTTCCAGAATCAAGGCACTCTCACAGAGAATGCTCTCCCAGCAGCTCTCTAGTACCAAAGGGCTGGCTGTCCCTGTGCAGGTATCACATAGGGAGAAGGGCTCTCAGGCAGGCAGCTCCCATGCCACCTAGGGCTTTATAGGCCATAACCAACACCGAAATCAACAGGCAGAGGGTTTCTTTGCACAAGACTTCACCACAGAGGATGTTAGGGAGGTACTGCCTCCAGAATTACTCTTTTCGGGTAGGGAAGATGAGGCATCATCAGAGATCAAGGTATCAGAAGAGGTGGTGCTGGAACTAATTGATAAATAGTAACACATCACCAACACCACAGATGTATAAATCCAAGAGATCTGCATGAACTTGAGAATGAAGTAACTGAGCTAACAAAACTATACACTCTCTTATTAAAGTCAGCTACTACTAGCAAATGTTGTAACGTCCTGGATCATGCCAATACTTTTTAAGAGATATTTACCATTCACTTAGCCTTACTTCAATACTAAGGTACATTGGTTGAATAAAGTTAGGACCCTAGGAATGGACTGATGCAAAGAAATCATTTAGCTTTGCTGCAATGTCCTTCTCCTCCTTCCTCCACTCCCCGCTAGTCCAGGGGACCGCCCCCCAATTCTTTTGCAGGCTTCTTGCTTCTGTGATATTTTAATAATTTGTTGTTTCTTTTTATGCCTTTGGCTACATGCTCATGAAACTCCCTCTGAGTCCTCCTTAACTTCCATCCTACACTAATCTAACACTGAACTAACAAAAGATGTAGATGGAAAGTGTATCTTTATTTATTCAACTAATATATTAATTACGGTCACTCAAAGGATCCTGGGCCCTGCCCAAAAAAGTCAATAGTTGAAAAATCAAACTATGCTCAGTGCCCTACAGCTACCAAAACTCCAGCATCAGACCCTTCCCCTGGCTCGATCTCAATGGAAGGGAAATGGAAATTGTAGGCGGTTACTTGGAGAAACTGACCCAAATAGGATTTTGCCAGGAGTTCTGAAAAGAGCCACGGAGGAGATTGTAGGAACATTTTCAAGGAAGAAGCTTCCCAGAGAGCCCATAAACTGCCTGATCCAGGCTGAACTTCAGGATAGAGAGTAAAGCTAGCTGATCTGTTTCCTGGGCAGGACCCAAGGCAAGAGATAGTCCTGCAAGTGTCTTGGTCTTGGAAGCCAACTGTCAATCAAATGATCAATGCCAAAAAAAGTCTGCAGAGCCGTTTTCCACCTCTTCTCCCAAGCTGCTAAGAAGGCTACCAAATGCCTATTTGAATGCAACATCAAATATAACTCAACACAGGCAATATGTGATTAGCAAAACTGTACCTGTCACAGTTGCAAAATTAATAAAATGTAGTTGGAATGAGGTGCGTGGATCTTCACAGGCATGAAGCTTTTAGAATCAAAATGGACAACATGCAGAGCCTCTGAGATCCCATGAGAATACCAGCCACAAACACTTAGAATTAGTGAGCGAAAAGGGTGGAAATAGAGGTGCTTTCGCCATGAGCCTTAGCAGAGCTTTTCAGGTCTCCCCAGGGACTGGTGCCTAATGGGCCTTTGTGAATTTCATTTGGAGAAAATTAAACTCTTGCATCACTGCAAATCAAGGGAGGGAAGAACACCTGTCAGGGACAAAGGATGAAATGTCTGTTGCCATGACACATTCTGTATTGGAGCAGTGTCATTTTGTTGGTTTGTGGACAGTGCAATACAGATTATTAGTATTTATTTACCCTGGGCATTGATCTCCACACTATGCAGACATAGTGGATGCCCTGGTTTCTGCCCCCAAGAATGCTGCAATCTAAATTGTAGACTAATCCTTTGTGGCTTTTTGTTGCTACTCTCGCGCAGTTTCTCTCCAGTCAAAACTGCTTTCGCTGTGCAAGGAAGGAAACATTTAGGAAATTTTGAAGAAAAAAAAATAAGTCCGAAACCTGAGCTGGAAGGACCCCCTGAAAGAATGTGAGAGGAGTTTAATCCCCAAGAACAATTCAATCCTTGGCCTCTCTGCTGAGACTTGGAAACCAATTGGTACCAACTGTGGTGGTTGTGTGGATAACTACCCACCAAAACCAGGACTGTGCGCACCAACTCATTTCATAGGCCACCAGACAGCAATGTTTGTTTCTTTCTATTAGCCTGAGGCTGGACTGGAACAAATGACCTCAAGGTGAAAGGCTCCCCACCCCACTACCAATTCCTCCTTGGAGAGGAGAAAAGAACCTTTAAGAAAGGAAGACAAGCCCTTTGCTGGCACTGGAAATTCCCCTGAGTGACAGGGAGCAGTTCTACAGCAATTGCTTTGTTTAAAATGCAAAATGTGGATGTGTTTAGAGGACATATCAACATCAATCACTGTATGTAAATGCCAACCATGGAGAAGAGCTTCCCCTGTAAGTCACTCCTCACTGCCCTAATCGAGTTAATGCTAGTGGCTGAGGGCAGTCTGAATGCTGATCGGCTGCTGATAGCACTGTCCCAGGAGAAGATTAATAAGAGGCTGCAGGAAGCAATCAGGCCCAGCTTGGGGACACAGCTGAAGGGAGACAGAAGCCTCTTCCACTCTAGCACTGACAACCCACAACTACACCGCTTCATCCTGCAGAAGGAAAGCAAAGCTTTCAAGCCACTCCTCCAGCCCACGACACACTCACAGAATGCCAGTGAAGTTCATGTCAGGTGAGCTTGAATAGAATGAACTATTTATAGTACTGGAGAATGAGATCCTCAGTTGTTCCAGCACATTGCAAAGGGTTTGCATTCCACATGGGCTCTGCCAACACTGGGGATATTTTTGAAAAGATTCCCACCATTGCTAACGTTGGCTCAGCTGAACTGGCATGAGCAACATTGGGAGCACTAGAGTAAAGGCCCAGCCAGGTGCTGACACAAATTTTCAGCATGGTGTCAACTGACAGAGAACCTGGTGTTGGAATTTGGTGTCAGCCGCAGGCAGTCTGTCTAACCAACACAGATAAACTCGGCATGGGTGTTCCAGCTACAAGTGGTTTCCTCTGTTAAGTGCAGTGGTGCTTTGCACTTCCCGAGCAGATATGAACAGAAGCGTTGCTAATGATGTCCATTAACATCACATCCCCCCTGCTCACATCAGGCAGAACAAAAGGGAAGAGCGGGAAAGCAGGAGGAGTGCAGATGTTCTCAGCTCCTTCTGCAGCAGCAGAAGGATAGAGATGAAGGTAACGGGACTGGCCAGGTTGCTCTAAAGATCGTTGCATCCTCCCCTTCGTAACTCCACTGTTGCCTACACTTTTGTTCCCATTTCCTCTGTTCACCTTCACTCGACATGCACCTCTCAGGCCTCCCCCCTTATCACCCCCTCACTAACTAATTTGTTCCCCTTTCAGCGTCACACCTTCTTCCATGCCAGCCCCTACTCTTGGGTCAGCTCCAAGCTTCCGTGCCATGAGGGTCTTCCCTCTCCTCCACTGAGTCCCTCCTTCAAACATACGTCTTTTGCAAAGGCTCCCTTCTTTATCTCTTCTGCCTCGTCTGCCCTCCTCAAAGTCTGAATTACTGTCCCATGTCTCCTGTATGTCTGAGTTGCACTGGCAGCCTGTCAGCTCCTCAGAGAGCAGGAATCTTGTCTTTTATGTGTCTATAAAGAGCTCTAAACATTTATGATACTCTATAAATAAGGATAATAAGAAGTCTGCTGCCGGCAGCTCCAACAGATGCATAAGGAAATTATGGTGCCTGGCCCAGAAGAAGAGAAAACTGAGCAGTGAGATCATTCTGCTTACTGTGAAGATTTTTTTTATTTTTTATGCCCAAAAGGCTGCCCTTTATACGGAGTCCAGTGCGCATCAAAACTCCATTGACACCTGGGACATAAAAGCAAAGTCTGTGTTAGGGAAGCATTAGCAGCTGATTCAGATGGAATGATTTGTACTGCTGCACTTCTCATTTGCGCAGTGCATTGAAAGAAACAGAGCTCAGGTAACAATGTCTAGTAACTTCCAATCACACACAGAATCATAGAAATGTAGGGCTGGAAGAGATCTTAAGAAGGCATCAAGTCCAGCCCCTGCCTCAGGGCAGGACCAAATAAACCTAGACTATCCCTGACAGGTGTCTGTCCAACCTGTTCTGAAAAACCTCCAGTGATGGGGATTCCACAACATCCTTTGGAAGCCTGTTCCAGAGTTTAAGTACCCTTATAGTTAGACAGTTTCTCCTAATATCTAACCTACATTTCACTTCCTGCAGATTAAGTCCATTCCAGTCCAACTCTCCACATGGAGAATAATCTATCACAGACCTCTTTATAACAGCCCTTAACATATCTGAAGACTGTTATCAGGTGTGTCCCCCTCCTTAGACTTCTTTTCTCAAGACTAAATATGCCCGGAGTCTTTTTTAGCCTTTTCTCATAGGTCACATTTTCTAAACCTTTTATATTGCTCTCCCCTCTGGATACTCTCTAGTTTGTCCACATCTTTACTAAAGTGTGGTGCCTAGAACTGGACACAACACTCCAGCTGAGGTCTCATCGGTGCCCAGTATAGCAGCACAATTGCCTCTTGTGTCTTACATACAACACTCCTGCTAATACACCCCAGAATATTATTAGCCTTTCTCACAACTGCATCACATTGTTGACTCATATTCAATTTGTGATCCATCAGAAACCCCAGATCCTTTTCAGCAGTACTACCATCTAGCTAGCTATTTCCTCATTTGTAGTTGTACATTTGATTTTTCCTCCCTAAGTAAATTACTCTGCACTTATCTTTATTGAATTTCACGTTGTTAAATTCAGACCAATTCTCCAAATTGTCAAGGTCATTTTGAAATTAATTCTAATCCTGTTCTCCTAAGTGCTTGCAACCCCTCCCAGCTTGGTGTTGTCTGCAAATTTTATAAGCATATTCACCACTCCATTATCCAAATCATTAATGAAAATATTGAATTGTACTGGATTCCTGACACGTGGAGAACAACTTCTGAACTCCTGAAAAACATCATATTTGCAGGGATAGACTGGTTCTGGGGATTGCGAATGGGATATGGACCCATCTGCCCCTAGTGGCTGTGTCCTACCTGAAATGAGTTGTTGGTCTGAACCCAGTTCCTAGAGAGAACCATCAGCACAACTGACAGGAATCAATCAAGGAATGAGTGGGCCATGGAACCTGAACACCTTTCTCACTGCTATAAGCAGTGTATCCAGGGCATTGTGGGTGCATATCAGCAGGACAGCATGGGATACCATCCTCTAGAGTGAACACAATACTCCCAGTAACACAATGCAATGATCCTTATGTTACTATGGCAAGAGCAGGCAGGATGGCGAATGATAGGAAAAGTAGAGCCTTCCAGCACCATGTTTCCACAGTAGTTTATGGAGCTGTCACATTCTGCAGCTCCAAAATGTACCTGCACTATCTTCTGATTTTTAACTTAAAACATTGCCAGAGCAGATGAGGGCAAAGGATAGTATTCAGCCCCTAAGTTACCCTTCCCTACCACTCCATATGCCCTAGAAATATCCCTGTTTCCCTCTAGGTTATCTAAAGTGATGCTGGGGAATTGATGGGCTGTTGGTCTGCAATTAAAGGGGTGATTGTAGATTATTTCTTGGGTGGGTATAGAAGGGGGGTTGGGCAGGAAACTCTTCTTATAGTTATGTCCCTCCCCAGCATATCCCCCATTCATGCACATACTTGATTCAACCCAGTGCTACACCTTAGACCAAACAACGAATATACCAGGAGGTGGAAGACTGGGAAAGGCCCTACTCACAATCTGTCATTTTAAATTGAATACTGATGTCCTTACTCAGGCATCAGCCTCAGTAGGAGATTCCCTGAGTAAATCCTCATGATTTGGCTCTTACCAGCAGTCTTTCTCCTTGAATCAGGTCCGTCTCATTCCTCCCAAGCCAGAGTCCTGACCTGTACAAACCATGACTCTTGGCCCTGGGGAGCTGAGAGACGGACAGAGCAGAAAGGGCGTCATTGCACTTCCAGGGCTGACTTCTTCATCCCTACTGATGGAGAGAGTGTTTGCTTCTTGGATACAAGACATCTCAATGCTGGGGAGGCGGGGGAGCAGAAAGCCAGGATTGGGGGGTGGGGGGATGCGAGCTGACAGTTCCAGCTTTACAAGAGGATGATAAATGATAACAGCACTAGGAACAAAACCAAACATCCTTCATGCTGTCAGAGCAATGAAGCCAGCACATAACAAGACATGGGCACAGGGCAGCACAGTGCTTTCCAGAGAGGCACACAACTATCAAGTTACTTCTGCTCAGAATCAACAGACCAATTCATCTTCCCTGGGTTCCCATGGAACAGGGGCAGGGTGGGGGGAGATGCTTCTCTTTGGTTAGTTCAGCGCTGCAGCCTCTCCACAGTATATTGGACGCATCATCTCTTTGCAGAGTCAGGTCAGTCCTGGGAGCTGGTGCTGAAGGTTCCAGACACGGAGCTTCTATGAGAGACTTAAGTGTGCTGCCTCTCTTGTACCCCCTATATCCCTCGCAGCAGTCAGCAAGGGCACTGAGGAAACACCATCACGAGAGAAATGTCACAGAATAGGTTCAGCCCCCCGGGAAGAGGCAGACCCAGGGGAACCTGGCCCACCAGAATGTGTTCTCCCCACAACTGAACAGATCACACCAAACAAACATAAAACCCAGGGCCTCCCCTGATTCCCATCACAACTCAGCGGGTGTGAGAGGGTGAGCAGGGCTGTTAGTACATGTTATTGGTGCTGGCTGCCTATTTTTCAAATTGAGGGACACAAAGAAGTTGTTTAGGCTCAAATTCCAACCTCCCTTACCAAGATAAAACTTTGCATTTTTCATCTTACAAACAGTTCATCTTCACCCACCATGGGAGAGACATGGGTGACTATCATTATCCTCCTTTTGCAGATGGGAAAACTGAGCCAGAGTGGGGAAGTGACCTGCCATGGGTCATAGACAGCAGGGGTTAGAGTCTGGGTTTTCCTAGTTCCCAGTCCTCCATTTTGCTCACAATTTTCTCTCTCAAAATGGTTTATAACCTCTCATACCCCATAGTATGTGCTGCCAGCTTTTCCACAGGCTAGGTCTCTACCTCTCCTGGTGACAGGCACACGCCCAGCCTCTCCCCACAGGCCCCCAAAGTGTGGGAGGGCTCAGAGATACCAGCAATGGGGCTGGGCCCAAGGCTATTGGCACTGCTGGCTGCCTTCCCGCACTTCGGGGGCAGGAGCATAGGGAGGCTGAAGTGGACAGAATATCATGACTGAAAGCACGCACTTCTCACATGGCTCTGGCAGGAATGCCTGTGACACAGGAGAGCTCATGAATATTAAATGAATACAGCCTTTGGATTCAGGCATAAATATATTTTGCCATTTAACAAATCTCAAAGAGATTATTCAGGCCCAGAAAATGGAAATCCAATTTAAGCAGCGCCAGTAAAAAGGACCATAAATAGTAAAATGTAAGATGGACATAGAATGTCAGGGGGATTCTGAAACAATTAACCACATTCATAAAAATATAAGACAAGTATATTGGAAGCAGGAAACCTGTGAGAGATTTGGTGGATCTGCTGGATTACCAGAGGAAAGGGGAACAATTAAGGAGGATAAGGACATTGCAGAGATGCTGAACGGCAGCTGGGCAGATACATACCCCAGAATTACTCTTTCCAGGTAATATAGACAAGACACTGCCAGAAAGGTAGGTGTCACAGCAGAAGGTGCTGGAACAAATCAATAAATTAAATAGCAAGACGTCCACAGGACTGGATGTCATTCACCCAAGAGTCCTGAAGGACATCCAGAATGAAGCGGCTGAGCAGCTAACACAAAACGCGCTATCTAAATAAAATTCGCTATTATACAGGAGAACTGGAGGGTAGCAAATGTTGACCACCCACACCACTTTTACACTGCTGTAATTGTGACATTGGAATTACTGTAAGTTACAGCAAAATCAGGCCCACGCACAGAGGAAAGATTTCCCAGAGTGCCATTAGATGTTTAGGGCACATATCCAGCTGTGCATTTCCCCTCAGCCAGATATATACCCATCTCTCCAGACACAACAAAGCCCACTCACAGCCCCATTACTCATCATTAGTCCTGATTAGAACTTTTCAGAGTGACCATATTATTCCAATATTCTCAGCAATGATTAAGAACATTGGGGAAGTCTCCTTAGCCACAGACCTACAGCTTTGGGTTCATTTTGCCCACTCTGAGCCTGGTCCTTTACTTGCTCCACTCACTGCTTTTACAACACATGGCAGCTAAGCTCCCCTGCATCCCTCAGGCCCTGGCCTTTCCACCTTACTCCTGACAATAGCTCCCAGATATTACTAACCCAGAGCAGAGAAGTAGGAGCTTCAGATGTCATCCCATGTCCCACACATCCCAGACAAGCTTGAACCTGTAGCACAGAATCCTGCACATGCAGATGTCGAAGGCTAGGGAAAAGTCTCCTCAGCTTGGAAGTTAAAAGGACGTCCGTCCCTAACCTAATAAATCCCCAAATTTGCCAGGAGAATTAATTAGGAAGGGAGTCACGAGGGAGACAAACATAGGTGCCGACTCTTGTCGGTGCTCAGGGGCTGGAGCACCCACGGGGGGGGGGGAAAAAAAAAAAACAGCCACAGCTGTTTGGCGGTGCCCCCGATGAGCTAAAAAGCTGATCAGCAGGTCAGGTAGGGGCTTGAGGGAGGGCGGAGAGCAGTGGGCAGGCGGGGACCTCAGGGAGGGGATGGAACAGGGAAAGGAAGAGGTGGAGTGAGGGCAGGGCCTCGGGGAAGGGGCGGAGTGGGGACAGAGCCTCGGGTGGAGCACACCTGGGGAAAACTAGACACCAGCGCCTATGGAGACAAAGGTGTTTGACTGAGAGCTCTAGGAGCAGGTTGATGCACAAAAGCATCGTTTTTGTGAGAAGTCTGGGGGTGAAGCAGTCCATGAAAGCAAGAGCTCTCATAGCTGGTTCTGAGCAAGGGGAATGGGGCACGTAAGTGTTGTGTAAACTTCCACCATACTGCTCTGCCAATGTCCCTCAATCCTGAACCACAGATGCCCCTTCTATTCCAATCCTGGTCTCCTCAGAAAACTCTGTTAGTGCACCTCAGTCCTGCCCTACAGCACCCCTTCTCATTCCACTCCACTAGCCTACATCCACCCACCCAGCTCTTCCAACACCTATCTACCTTTCATCAGTTTTCTGGGCTTTCCTTGCCCTACAAAAGATATTTTAAGAATTTATACACAACTTCCTAGAATTTACAAGTCACTAAGGAGAAATTTGTATTAAAAAAACAATTAAAAAAAGAAATAAAATACTGTCCTTGAGTTAAGCTTTTAGAGATAAAAAGAAAAGGAGTACTTGTGGCACCTTAGAGACTAACCAATTTATTTGAGCATAAGCTTTCGTGAGCTACAGCTCACTTCATCGGATGCATACTGTGGAAACTGCAGAAGACATTATATACACAGAGACCATGAAACAATACCTCCTCCCCCCCACTCTCCCGCTGGTAATAGCTTATCTAAAGTGATCACTCTCCTTACAATGTGTATGATAATCAAGTTGGGCCATTTCCAGCACAAATCCAGGTTCTCTCCCCCCCACCCCCACCCCCCGAAACACACACACACACACACACACACACACACCCCTGCGGAAATGAAGAAACAGATTGACAGAGCCAGAAGAGTTCCCAGAAGTCACCTACTACAGGACAGGCCTAACAACGAAAATAACAGAATGCCACTAGCCGTCACCCTCAGCCCTCAACTAAAACCCCTCCAACGCATTATTAAGGATCTACAACCTATCCTGAAGGATGACCCAACACTCTCACAAATCTTGGGAGACAGGCCAGTCCTTGCCTACAGACAGCCCCCCAACCTGAAGCAAATACTCACCAACAACCACATACCACACAACAGAACCACTAACCCAGGAACCTATCCTTGCAACAAAGCCCGTTGCCAACTGTGCCCACATATCTATTCAGGGGACACCATCACAGGGCCTAATAACATCAGCCACACTATCAGAGGCTTGTTCACCTGCACATCCACCAATGTGATATATGCCATCATGTGCCAGCAATGCCCCTCTGCCATGTACATTGGTCAAACTGGACAGTCTCTACGTAAAAGAATAAATGGACACAAATCAGATGTCAAGAATTATAACATTCATAAACCAGTCGGAGAACACTTCAATCTCTCTGGTCACGCAATTACAGACATGAAGGTCGCTATCTTACAACAAAAAAACTTCAAATCCAGACTCCAGCGAGAAACTGCTGAATTGGAATTCATTTGCAAATTGGATACTATTAATTTAGGCTTAAATAGAGACTGGGAGTGGTTAAGTCATTATGCAAGGTAGCCTATTTCCCCTTGTTTTTTCCTACACCCCTCCCCCCCGACGTTCTGGTTAAACTTGGATTTATGCTGGAAATGGCCCACCTTGATTATCATACACATTGTAAGGAGAGTGGTCAGTTTGGATGAGCTATTACCAGCAGGAGAGTGAGTTTGTGTGTGTGTGTTTTGGGGGGGGGGGGTGTGTGAGAAAACCTGGATTTGTGCTGGAAATGGCCCACCTTGATTTTCATACACATTGTAAAGAGAGTGGTCACTTTGGATAAGCTATTACCAGCAGGAGAGTGAGTTTGTGTGTGTGGTCTTTGGAAAAAAAAGTGGGGGGGGGGGTGAGAAAACCTGGATTTATCCTGGATTTATGCTGGAAATGGCCCACCTTGATTATCATACACATTGTAAGGAGAGTGGTCAGTTTGGATGAGCTATTACCAGCAGAAGAGTGAGTTTGTGTGTGTGGGTGGGGGAGTGGTGAGAAAACCTGGATTTGTGCTAGAAATGGCCCACCTTGATTATAATGCACATTGTAGGGAGAGTGGTCACTTTGGAAAAGCTATTACCAGCAGGAGAGTGGGGTGGGAGGAGGTATTGTTTCATGGTCTCTGTGTATATAATGTCTTCTGCAGTTTCCACAGTATGCATCCGATGAAGTGAGCTGTAGCTCACGAAAGCTTATGCTCAAATAAATTGGTTAGTCTCTAAGGTGCCACAAGTACTCCTTTTCTTTTTGCGAATACAGACTAACACGGCTGTTACTCTGAAACCTTTTAGAGATAAAGTCTCAGCTAGGATGGAATACTCCTCTCTCAGTATGGGCTCATTATACAGTAGCCAATTCGTAAGTGCCCAGCATGTGACCCACTGGCCAAACACAGCCCACAGAGCTGTATGATGCCCCCTTTATCTTTCGATATAGAAGAAACCCAAGGAAACTATAGGTACCAAGATGCAATACTCATATAGATCCTGGCAGCTGGGTTCTCCATGGAGCACTGTATGCTGGGACATGTAGTCTTCATGGGCTGTACCTCCATCCTGAAAGTGAAGAGTACTGCAATCTGCTCCATGAATGGCCAGACAATTGACTCACTGCTCCAACTATCTGGGAGCTCAACAACATAGGGCAGCTTAATGCACAACACAGACACCCTTGTCACCTGCTATCCCACTGTCCAAGTTTCCTGGGCTCTCTCAACAGTAGGTGCATGTGCACCCCAGAGGAGCACATACAGGGTTAACTTTCTTGAATTCCTGCCCAGAGACAAATGGTTTGTGTTGAGGAACTGCTGCTGGGAAGAAAGAAAAAAAAAGCCCCTTTTTTATTATTCTGAGGTGCATTTTAATTTGCACAAGCGACATTGTGTCTGTGATGGATTACACAGAGGGAAACATTACAGCCCAGCAAGCTCGGCAAGGGGAAAAAAAATAAGGGAGATATGGAGAGGATTAAAAACAACCTATTGCAATCCTGAATTCTGATAAGGGGTCCGAGCTGCTTTCAGAATGGGAGCAGGTGGAGTTCAGAGTGCAAGGGAAAGAGAGAGGGACATGGGCAGAGACAACAGAGTTCTCCACTCCTGTCCTCTCTCCTTGTCTAACCTACTGCTGCCTCCTTCTCCCCCCAATACCCTGCCTCTCCTTTATTCTCTGCCTCCCCATGTACCCTCTTTGTGCTCCCCTCTCCACTGTCGCAATTAATAATATTTTGATCTTCGTGGGTCTTCTCAAAGTGCTTTGAAACACTGGTGAATTAAGCCTCACAACCACCCTGCATTATGGGTCAATATCTTTATCCCCACAGCAGCCGAGAGAGCACTACCAGTCTTTGGAGTGGTGGGAAAAAACCCAACCCAGAATCATAGAATATCAGGGTTGGAAGGGACCTCAGGAGGTCATCTAGTCCAACCCCCTGCTAAAAGCAGGACTGATCCCCAATTAAATCATCCCAGCCAGGGCTTTGTCAAGCCTGACCTTAAAAAACTTCTAAGGAAGGAGATTCCACCACCTCCCTAGGTAACGCATTCCACTGTTTCACCACCCTCCTAGTGAAAAAGTTTTTCCTAATATCCAACCTAAATCTCCCCCACTGTAACTTGAGACCATTACTCCTTGTTCTGTCATCTGCTACCACTGAGAACAGTCTAGATCCATCCTCTTTGGAACCCCCTTTCAGGTAGTTGAAAGCAGCTATCAAATCCCCCCTCATTCTTCTCTTCCGTAGACTAAACATCCCCAGTTCCCTCAGCCTCTCCTCATAACTCATCATTCCAGTCCCTTAATCATTTTTGTTGCCCTCCGCTGGACTCTTTCCAATTTTTCCACATCCTTCTTGTAGTGTGGGGCCCAAAACTGGACACAGTACTCCAGATGAGGCCTCACCAGTGTTGAATAGAGGGGGATGATCATGTCCCTCAATCTGCTGGCAATGCCCCTACTTATACATCCCAAAATGCCATTGGCCTTCTTGGCAACAAGGGCACACTGTTGACTCATATCCAGCTTCTTGTCCACTGTAACCCCTATGTCCTTTTCTGCAGAACTGCTGCCAAGCCATTTGGTCCCCAGTCTGTAGCGGTGCATTGGATTCTTCCGTCTTAAGTGCAGGACTCTGCACTTGTCCTTGTTGAACCTCATCAGATTTCTTTTGGCCCAATCCTCCAATTTTTCTAGGTCCCTCTGTATCCTATCCCTACCCTCCAGCGTATCTACCTCTCCTCCCAGTTTAGTGTCATCCGCAAACTTGCTGAGGGTGCAATCCATACCATCCTCCAGATCATTAATGAAGATATTGAACAAAACAGGCCCCAGGACCGACCCTTGGGGCACTCCAATTGATACCGGTTGCCAACTAGACATGGAGCCATTGATCACTACCCGTTGAGCCCGACAATCCAGCCAGCTTTCTATCCATCTTATAGTCCATCATCCAGCCCATATTTCTTTAACTTGCTGGCAAGAATACTGTGGGAGACTGTCAAAAGCTTTGCTAAAGTCAAGGAACAACACGTCCACTGCTTTCCCTTCATCCACAGAGCCAGTTATCTCATCATAGAAGGCAATTAGATTAGTCAGGCATGACTTGCCCTTGGTGAATCCATGCTGACTGTTCCTGATCACTTTCCTCTCCTCTAAGTGCTTCAGAATTGATTCCTGGAGGACCTGCTCCATGATTTTTCCAGGGACTGAGGTGAGGCTGATGGCCTGTAGTTCCCAGGATCCTCCTTCTTCCCTTTTTTAAAGATGGGCACTACATTAGCCTTTTTCCAGTCATCCGGGACTTCCCCCAATCGCCATGAGTTTTCAAAGATAACCCAGTCATATACCCGAGAGCACAATACCTCCCACTGATATTAGCAGGTTTGTCACTTTGTGCAATCATCTCTTTCACATCTCCCAAGAACCCCAGAGGATGAGTCTGCCCAGGCCAGGATCTGCATAAGCAGAGGTGGGTGCAAAGCATGAGTCCTCAGCTACTTGTCTTATCTCTACCTTCTCACCTGAACCAGACTAAAACCAGTGATGACATAGCTATTACAAAAACACAGGACGACGCACTAGAGAAACTGTAGGGTGACCAGACAGCAAATGTGAAAAATCAGGACGGGGGTGGGGGGTAATAGGAGCCTATATAAGAAAGACCCAAAAATTGAGACTGTCCCTATAAATTGGGACATCTGGTCACCCTAAGAAACAGTAATGCTTTTGTAGCACAAAAGCAGCACTGTTCAACTCCACATATAGTGAGGCCCAACGGAGAAATTTCTTCGATGATGATGATGATGGATGATGATGATGATATTTCAGAGAAGGAAAAATAAGAAACTGTTAAAACTGCACACACAACAACGCTCTTGTGATGCCCATGTACACGTCTAAAATTCTGTGGCCCTATATTAAAAACGTAACTTACATTTGTGTAGGCCCACAAAGGTACCTTCCCAAAAGGCAGGCTCATACCACACAGCATCTCTAGATCAGGCTTACAGGCCATAGAATGTGCCACCACAGATCAAACCATCTAGTCCAGTATCCTGTCTCCAGCAGTGGAGTCCATTACAGTATCACTTCTGGAATATATCTGTGCATTAGGAGAGTGGGATGGAAGATGCCTTCTTACCCTCTGGAGGCTTCTGTAGTGCAATGAACACATGGCCACCTGGGACTTTAGTTATCATTATGCAACATACCATGGCCACTTGGAATTTCACAGTCCCAGCAGGGAAAGAACTCAGATCCTTCTACTTCAAAAGCACAGACTCCTACCACTTGAGTAAGGGAGAATCTCAATTCACCATTAGCTGTATATGGCCTCTGACATAGTGTTAAACAATTCTGATTCCATGAAGTAGAGAGCAGAGTGACATTTATACTCTAGCCAGTCATTAGAATATGTATATTCGCCTAAATGCCCAATTGTCTTTTTACTTCCTCTCTTTTTCTATAAAGACTAACTATAAAGGCATATCCCCAGGAACAATACAGCATGGAATTAAGGAAGGTGCATTTTGGGGCCTAAAGAGATTGGGGGCACTTGACAACAATAACAAACATACAGCTCAATAAGCATCCTTCGAAACCCACTAAGTAGCCAATGAAAGTCGAGGAAGTAAACTGAATTAGATACACTTGGTGTTAAACCAAGCTAACAAATTCTTTGTACTGTGTATTGTATAGAGGATTTTGAAGTGACTACAATAAAGATTTATGTTTTAATTTATACAGTGCATCTTATTATAAAAACTCAGGGCATGTGTACAAGACTGAAAAGAAAAGAAAATCCTCCCAGAATGTCTACAATAATAAGCACATAAATAAAAAGAACAGGCCTGCCTCAAAAACAAACTAAGCCCTGCAACTAGCAGCTATTTCTATGGGAGTTATAGATGCTCAACATGCCTTTTGATCAAATCGAAATACCAACCCCCAAAGACTCCTTAGTCAGGGAAAAGTCTGATGGAAGAGAGGAGCCCAGGGGAATTCCCTTAAGGTCAACAAAATTGGGCTCTATTGGGCCAAGCATATTCTAGAGTTTCTGCTAACAACACTTGTCCTTCAAGGCATTTACATTTGTCTATTTATATATGCACACAAAAAACCACACCCACAACCACATATAAAATGCCAGCACAGCAGGAGGTTTTATGTTTAGGGTATCTCAGTGATTCCAGGTCAAATGTCCTCACTTTATACATACAATTAGATTTTTACTAACTGCCCCTAACACAAACGTCTTCTGGGCTCTGAGAGTCAAACTGGGTTCTTTACATCTCACGCATCATTAATCATAAAGATTCTGCAGACCAAATTTTGCTCCCAATAACACTCACAGCTGCCATCAATGGATTTTCACAGAAGTACCTGACTGGACTCATTCAGTTGGTAGGGCTTGAGAAGGAACAGAACCTACAATCCTCTTTTATAGCCGTGTTGACTCTACAGCACTGTGGGAGATTTGTGCACTATTTTTGTAATATTATGTGTGACTCAGTTTACCTACCTACTTTTGTATTGTGGGCTACAAAGGGACACAAAGGCTGATTCCTGCCTGGAGCTGTCCTCCCAGGAGAGAGACAATGATCTGAACTAACTCTGTCACTCAATACTTCATCAACCACACAGGTGATCAGGGCTGCAAAGTACTGTCTCTACACAGGTGGGCAGATGCCCTGGCTTGGGATAAAGGAGGGGGAATTATTGAGGTAGGAAAGCTGAAAGTAAGGGATTTGATTCTGTTAAAAAGAAGCCCTGACAAACTGGACGAAGAGGACTCTGAGGAATGTCTACACAGCAACGTAAGCCCAGGTTCAGACTCAGGCTTGAGCCCAATCCCCTATTCCATCTAAGATCTCGTACGGGGACAAGCCCGAGTCAAGCTGGGACCCAGGGTCCAAACCCTATCACTTTGCAGTGTAGATGCAACCCTGCCCAGACCCAGGTCCTGGGAGTCTGTCAAAAGTCTCCCACAATCCCATGGGCCAACTTCCTTTGTCCTCTCCCCGAATAATCACCAATTGACTCCAGGGAAACAGAAATAACCTCCTTTGTTGTAGTACAGCAGCTCAACAAGTCAGCGTTTAACCCTTCCATTTTATTCTGACCACCAAGCTGCTAACATCCCTTCAGAGAAGCTTCTGTGTTTGCAATGGACACCACCCAGAAGTCATCCTTTGCAAAGGTGTGCTGCTTCATGGTGACAGGAGCACAGCCGAACAGATTAATCACGGGTGCGAGGCGCGCAAAACAGTGGATTTTAGTAAGAGTACCATGAATGACCACAATTATCTTCAAACAGCAAAGAAACAGGCAGCACTGGAAATTTACTGGACCAATAACCAGTGCAGGGAGTGGATTAGGCAGCTCAAATCTGAATACTGGAAAACCAGGAACCAAAACTGCATCTTGGGCAACTCGCTGACCTCATGCCTGTTTTATGAGTTTAACCAGCTACTGAGTACTGTGTCAAGCTCAGAGCCTACAGCAATTCAGGATGACCTGGTCCGTCGGGATGGTGATCTACTGGCTCCTGTGGAAAAATCTCCTCTAGGACTGGTAGCAGCAGCAGCGTCACTAGCTGATCTCATTCGGCACCAGCTGCTGCCTCCCATCAGTTCCCATGCTGGATTCTGGGGCCAGTCATATTTCAGGAAAGAGACTATTTTCCAGGGCCCCCTCAGTAGCTGACCAGCACACTCCACTCATAGATGAGCTGTTCAGTCACTGTATTTTGAATACTTCAAGGGTATACACTGCTGGTTTCCCACCGGTAGCTTATTAATACCTCTCTTTGTCAGTCAAGCACCACAAGGACGGTTATGTCCTCCAAAATGTGGAAGGTCTGAAACGATAGAGAAATTTTCGTAGTATGGCCACCAACTGTCCACTATCTACCCCAAATCCAAATTATTCTGCAATTTTTAGGGTGGGAAAGGCTTTGATTTTTAACTTACCATTGTCTCTGCACTTCTTTCAGTGCAATTAACCAGGCTATGTCCAGGGCGTGTCTGAGGCATCCCTCTCACAAAATATTGAAATTCAGATTGGAAAAGTAACATTTCATGTCCTTGAAATTCCACCTGGATTTTTGCTGTGCTTCCGCACTGAGCTATTTGAGACCATCGGCCTCTGTGTCTTGTCTTGTTCCAGGCCCCTTGATCTCTATAGGCTGCAGTACCTCCACAGCTTGGCTCACAGTGCAGGAAGCCTAGCCCAGCGTGTCTTCACGCACTGTTTCACAGGGAAGCATTTCATGATGAACTTATGGTTGAAGTTCTGGACGGGGCCAATAAGCAGAGAGGCCAAAGATAGAGAGACTTAATAGCCAGAGGAAAGGCTCAGGCTGGCTGCACAGCTTGAGGACACAGTTGCAGCACAGAAGCAGGTACTTGCTTTGCAGTTCCTGGAACAGGAATGACAGCTAAGAAAGGAGGACAGAGCTCAGCAGAAAGAACCATTTGAGTGGCTGCTATCACTAATGGCTACAAGATTGCCAGCTCCTGTTGCATTCACACCCTGGCCTGCATCCCCTCCACAGTATCGTGATACAGTCCAGGAACAGCTTGGACAACTCCATGGCTGGGTGAACCTGTGCAATCAGGCCCTATGAGTGGCTGGGCAGGGAAACTACCCCATGCCGTCCTCCATATTGATCCCTTTCCCTGTGGAGGCCTCCACCCCCTTCCCCTAGCACCAAGTGTGCAGAAAATGTGGAAGGAAAGGAAAGGAAAGAACAGGCAGCCGGGGCACTGTCTTGTACATGGTTTCACTGTTTGCTCTTGCTCATATTAAGCCAGTTTATTGCTATCACTGTATCACATCATATAACCTGTATTGCAATTAATAAAGGTAAACACATGACCAGGGACAACTGGGAATTTGTATGCAAACACTATTTCTCAATCAATGCAATTAGCTACATCAATCCATACACCAATCACTTCCGTACAGCAATCCATACTGTGAATCAACCCCCTTACCTCCCTCCCACTTGATAACCAGTCAGGTCATTCATAAGTACATTGCATGGCAATCAACCCCACCATCCATTCCAAACACTGACCCTCTCCCCTCCCCCAATCACATTCAGGTCTGCATATTGCAGTGTGGATGCCACAGTCCCGGATTTGGGCCCAGGATAAAAAAAAATCTTACCTAGGATCATAGGCGACGACTCCATGGGTGCTCTGGGACTAGAGCACCCATGGGAAAAAAATAGTGGGTGCTCAGCACCCACCGGTGGACCCACTGATCAGCTCCTCTCCCTTCCCCCCCATTGCCTCCTGCCTGCCATGATCAGCTGTTCAGCAGCGTGCAGAAGGTGCTGGGGAGAAGGGGGTGGAGCAAGGGCAGGGTGCACTTGGTTTCAGGGGCAAAACGGGGTAGGAAGAGGTGGGGTGGGGCCTTGGGGAAAGGGGTGAAGTAAGGGTCGAGCACCCCCTGGGAAATGACAAAGTTGGTGCCTGTGCCTAGGATTGGCAACCCGTGTAGATGCTCAAGCCCTGGGTTCTCAAACCCAGTGGCTGCTGACTTGAGTCCCACTAACCCTGAGCTTACATTGCAGAGTAGACATGCCTTGGAGAGAGGCTGGCAGGAAGTCAGAGGTGGGAGCTGCAGGCTCCCTCCCCCAACCCAAGGCTGAAGGCTCTCTAGGCTAAGCAGGCCTGCTTAAGTAACCAAGGAGAAGCTAACATGTAAGGCAAGATACATTCATTCTTTGTTTTTTGAATCCACATCTCTGCACAGTGTGTTCCCGTTGACAAATACCTGTTTTTTTAAAAGGCTGACCCATGTCATTGCATATTACTTCCAGTTACCAACTGCCTAGAGAAAAGACTCCTAGGGGCAGCCCAGCCAAATTGGCCCTGCTGAAGCATGAAACAGCGATGCTGAAGCTTAGGGACCTACAGTCCCACGAGTAGCAAAGTCCTGGAAAGCCACCTTGAGGGACATGGAGGCTCAAGGCCTACCACAGGAAAAGACTCATGAAAGAAAGACTGTAGAAGAGTACAAGGCATAGCATGCTCTGTGATCTGTGACACAGACTAACAAGAGTAAAACATTGTCACTAAAAACAGCAGATCCACACAAAGGGCAGATCTGCCCAGTAAGAAGATGCCTTCCTTATTCAAAGTCATTTTTTGGAGCAGAACTGACTTTGATAACACAAAGCAAAGCTCTCATGAGTCAAGAAATGCCAGCATTAAGGCTGCATGTGTCATGTCACAACAGTAAAGAA
This sequence comes from Eretmochelys imbricata, assembly GCF_965152235.1. Taxonomy (NCBI): domain Eukaryota; kingdom Metazoa; phylum Chordata; order Testudines; family Cheloniidae; genus Eretmochelys; species Eretmochelys imbricata. Next base: position 91,598,415 of record NC_135577.1, read on the forward strand.
TCACAGAAAGTTACTTTCTTCTAATGCTGAACAAGGAACTTTATTGAAATAAGAAACCAGGTTATCTGTAAAGCCCCTCTCTCTCTCTCTCTCTCTCTCTCTGCCTCACTACACAGCTTCTGCCCAGAACCTTCCACAATTCCCCATCTTGCTACAAATTTAAAGAAAGAGTACTCACATCCTTACAGCACACAAACACAACTTTAACTCTGCTCCCAGTGTGGGTCAAATTCATTCATATGAACTAAACTATTTGTCAGAAAGTAACATGCAACAAATGACACTTGGAAAATTCAATGTGAGTTCACCTACAAACAGAATAATTTGAACAACTTAAGTTCCAAGCCTGGCCCCTTTCACCAGTGCTAAATTCACTTAAAAACAAACCAACCTAACATTGTCAGGCAGGGATTCTGAATTGAGTTCAACTCCCTCCTTTCCCAGTTAATCCCAAACATTGCTGGCTCTTTCCCCAACCAAGCAAGGCTTAGGAAAGCAACCAGTGCAGCCTAATTGGTTTCCTGCTGTGACGGACATAGGCTAAAGAGCCTCTGAGATAACCTTCCCCACTGAGATTTGTTTTAGAGACAGAATGAATGTGGCAGGAAACATTAGTGCTGCCTGGAGATCTCTTGATAGGAGAAGGCTCTTCTCTTGCAATGATGGTATCACTGGCACTGGGTCACCTCAGCAGGGCCCAGCCTATTCCTCTTATCCTTTATTTTTCTTTTTTAATTTAGTTTTATTCCAATCCTTAGTGGCTCACAATAAAGCCAGGAGGGGAAGACACAGTAACACAGACTAACGTTTGGGTGAGAAAGGGAGAAGCGTCTCCTGAGAAATCACCCTCTGAATGGCTGTCGGGACAGAAACAGCATCAGGATGTATTTTGTTAGGGGACTGACTGGCTTAGGAAATTGGGAATTGGCCCCTGAGCCACTCGTCTCTAAGTCACACATTGTAGTTGGCAGCAATTGACCCATTAGGCTCAACTGGCTTAGCAGGGAGGCCAGGGACTCATCAGAAACAGAACTCTCTTTTGACTTTCCAGAGGAAGCCCCTCCCCTAAAGAGTCAACATACACTGTTGGGGCAATGGGTGTGCATGAGTGGGAAAAGCTGGCACTGCCCTTGCTGTACCTGCTGTGAGGATAAAGCCCCAGGCACAGCCTCTTCACAGCAGTCAAATCCAGCATCAAACCTATGCGCACACACAAAATTGAGTGGATTTTTAGCAAATTATTTCATCCAGTATCCAACAGGAGTAGGTGAGTTACATCTATGAGCAATGTGCTTAAGTCTAACCTGACCACTCTGACCTGACCATACTCTCTCTCTTCCTGTCCCACCTCAGGATTGTCTGCTACACTCCTCTGGATGGCTGCCAGGTCAGCATGGACAAGGACTGCTTCCCATCAGAAGTTTCCTGAGGAATTTTTGCATTTGTATCACGCTACCAGCACAGAGGCACAATGGCTAGGAAAGAGGTGAAAGGAAGGCACACTGGGTCAATTATGAGCCACTTGAAGGATAAGCCAGTCCAGCCCCATCAGAGAATCCTGTAATGCGTACTAAGGAGCCCCTACAGTCCAGCGTGTGGAGTGATAACTGCTGGAGGCACATCTGAGGGGAGCAGTGTCACTTTGCAAGAAGCAGCAGAATCTGTGGTTCTGACACCTCTAACAACAAACATGCCAAGTCTTACACCTTAAGATGTGGCTGAGCTAACAATAGTTCAAGAACCTTAAACTCTTTAGGCACCTGACTTAGGATGCCTAAGTCTTCAAGCCTTCATGTTGCTCTGCTCTAGAGCAGGGGCAGCCAGCCTGAGAAGGGGCCAGAATTTACCAATGTACTTTGCCAAAGAGCCAAACTAATATGTCAGCAGCCCCCGCCCCATCAGCTCCCCCCACTCCAACCTGCAGTGCCTCCTGCCCGCCAGCAGCCCCACCAATCAGTGCCTCCCGCTCCCTCCCCACACCTCCTGCCCGCCGTGATCAGCTGTTACGCAGTGCGCAGGAGGCTTGGGGGGGGGGAAACGAGGGCATGGCAGACTCAGGGGTGGAGTGGGGGCAGGGCCTGGGGCAGAGCAGGGGGTTGAGCACTGAGCACTCCCCAGGGTTGCTGTGAAATAACAGGAAATTGTGGGGAAAGTTTCTAGTATTAAACTACATATTTAGGATTTTCCAAATATGAAACAGAGCAGGATAGTGGAGCCTGTCATTTCAATGTTCCAGGCTCTCAGGAGAACTCAGCCAGGAGATTCCCTATTCCCTAATCCCCTTTTGGGAGGAGGGGGAAGAAAAATGTTTAAAAATAAACAAAGCCTCAAAAATCCTTGCCTTAAAGAGATGCGCAGGGCTCCCCTACTTCTGAAAACAACATGTGGGCCACACTAACCCAATTCCTAATAGCTGCAGAGGGATCTCAATTACCTATGCTCAAGACAGAGAGTAAGAACTACATCCCCACCTTTGACTGGGCATTGCCCAACTTTGGTGAAGACCAGTCAGATTCTTTACGTAAAGCAACACTGCCAGGTTAATAATTACTGAAGCGGTCCCAAGCCACTCAGGACTTCACAGGTTAAACCAATCAATTTGCCAACGCAGCCTCTAGGGTGGGCAAGGTTTGGGTGTCCATGCAATTGATTATCCTCCTGTTTGAGAGGTAAGCAGCGAGACATGTTTGTTGACTGCCTCCTTGTGGGCTTTCAAGAATGTTGCTCGGCACTGATTTCTGTTCCACTCTATGGGAAGTATGTTGGGTTTCAAACTCCTTCTGTGCAATTCATAGGGTTACCTTACCAGTTCTTGTGCAGCAGATTAGCTTTGCCCCACCAGAGGGGAATATATCTGTGTTCTCCAGCTCTTGTTATGAACCTGAACAGGGGACACTGCCAAATTGTGCTTCCTACATGTTTTTCCTGGGGGAGGCAGTGTTGCCAACCCTCCAGGATTGTCCTGGAGTCTCCAGGAATTAAAGATTAATATTCAATTAAATATTATGTCATGTGATGAAGCCTCCAGGAATAAGTCCAATCAGAATTGGCAACCAGGGGGGAGGGGTAGGAAAGGGAAGGGAAGAGAGGTGTGTTTTTGCTCTCACATCAACACGGCATCCTTCCTTCCACATTTAGTCCTATTCTCTTTGGAAAATATGGATTTAAAAAAAGAATCTCCCTTGTGTTTTGAATGAAGCTGAAATGTTGTCAAACATACTGAGTGCCTCATCTTCACCCTGATCTGTGAGCCAACAGCATTTGCAGCCTGTCAGCAGTGTGGTGTGGAGCAGTTAGTACATTGTGGCTGCAGAGCCAAAGGGGAGAATGAAATGAAGGATCTAGTAGACAGTAGCATAGTCCCTCCCCTGGGAAGTGGGGGAAGCTCCATCTCTTAGAACATTTAAAATTAAACTAGATGCTGACCTGGAGAATAGACTATAAGGAACAACACTATCCTGGAAATGAGCCAAAAGACCTAGAAGTTAGAGATCGAAAAGAGCTTATATGAAGTAAGGAAAACCAGCTAGCAGACCGTCTTTCCCAGCTCTATTTCTCCCAGTCTACCCCCATGTCCCAAGTCCATTTCACCCCCATTTGGAGTTGTATCAGGTTTAGGACGTGCCCAAGTCTACATGGGTATTATCTGTATCCTTTAGATAAGCAGGAAAATGTAAAGCATTTGTGTGGTGTTTGGGTGCATGCGGACTTCCTCAGTGCAACATCATCCATAGGGCTGAGGGAAGGAATTGGAGGATACAGGCTAATTTCCAGTAGCCACAAGAATCTTCCCTGTAAAATTTATAGAACGTCTGCATCCTGTGAAGCAGAATGCATGGAACTCTTATTTAAAGCATCAGTGACTTCAGGAAAGCAAGGAGGGCTACTACTACTGCAACATGCTGTCATTCAGGAGGCCCAAGCTCAGGTCCCTGGGCTGGAGGGGACACTGTAGAGGAAGTGCACACAGCCCCCGTGGGAAGGGAAGGACTTGTGACTAGCTCCTCTGGCCAATCTGGCATTGACAGGACCAGTGAGAGATGCCTCCCACCCTCCTTGGTCAGACAAGGGGATGCAGTGATGACACAGGGTCTTTGAAGGATAGGAATAAAGGGTGAAAACAAGAGCCCAGAGGCCTGCCTCACATAAAGGGGTCACAGGAAACATGTGCCCAGATAGAAGCACAAAGAAAATGCTCCCTTTTTCACATCTGCTCCCATGTAAAGTCCTCATTCAACGAGCAGACTCTAATTAACTCCTGTTTATATCTCACAGTGGCACATTTAGAGAAGAGCGCTCCTAGGACAGAGATGGCAATACCCATTGCAGTGTGTGCTGGAGCGCCCCTCGCTCATGAGTTCTGGCATCAGCGATTCCTCCATGTGATTTATCACTAGGTAATCCATCTCCTCCATCCATTATCCAGCTCGAAAATCAGCTCTGGGCAGCAGCCTTCTCAGCAGTAAGGCAGTCGGAGCTGTCACTTTGCCTATCCTCTCTTCTGTAGGGCAGGGGAATCTCCTTTTTCAGATTCAATAAGTTTCATCCACTTTGATTTAATGTCTTACAGGAATTACTAACTCTTGGTACGTACTGCTAGGCTGTATACTCCTTATTCAGATTAGTGAGCACTTACCCACCGGAGCAGCCCCAATCATTTCAACGGGACAACTCATGTAAGCGCTCACCAACGTAAATAAGGGTGTACACATGAGCCCTTAGTAAGCTCTTCTTGTTTTCTACACACTGTATCAATATCATCTAATTAACCCTTCAAAGACCATGTTATTGTCCATATCTTGTTGGTGGAGAGACAGATAATTTTTATGGTGTCTTACCTATCAAGCATTTGTAACGGACCCACTGCTGTGGTTTCTAGGCACCACTCTCCTGGAGCACAGCATCCACCCAACCTCTTCCCCAGTGGAATCTCAGCAGCTGTTGGATTCCCATAGATTTTACCTTATTAGTATCCTTACTGAAAAACCACATTACTTGCATGCTGAACTAGTGAACAAAAAAATGCAGTTATGTGAAACATATAGACTATAACATAGACAAATATGACTCAACTAAATATGGAGTCGTCTATGCTATGAAACAAAATATACAGGCAAGACAACGTTTCAAGACACATATATTTTAAACACTAGAAGAATAGATTTGCTGAGATTTTTTTCTCAGATTTGAAATCATACCCATCCAGTGCCTACATAGTATGAGGATTCTCACTATATTAAGTCCTTCTGTACACTAGAAAAATGTTGTGGTATAGATATGCCAGCAAACCCTCCTAGAGTAGACGCAGCTTATGCTGTCAAAACAGGGCAACTACAGCTTATACCACAAATGAAATAAGCTATACCGGCAAAACCCCTTTTCTGCCAATATAACAGTGTTTATGCTAGGGTTTCTGCTACTATAGAAATGTCATTCAAAAACCCACACCCCTAACGAGCATTGCTCCACTGGCAAAAGTTGCTAGTACAGACCTATCCTAAGTTACCTGTATTAGGGCCCAGATGCGCTCTTCCTATATGTTTGTACAGCACCTAGTACTGGGACCCTGCAGAAGAAGCAATGCATTGCCACGGAGCTTACAATTCCCACAGTTGCAATCAGTGCAGCACAGAAACTCTTTCAAGCAACCATGTTTTACAGAGAACTGAAGCTATACATGCAATATGCAGTATCTAGTTCAAAGAAAAACACAAACTGATAGAGAATACAGGGTTTTCTATAAGGTGAAAAACAACCTTTCACCAATAAGCCATTTAGGTCTGGTATAGATTTGATGGATCTAGAATCTGCCATGCACCTAGAAAAAGGACACAAAAAATTCAAAGACAACTCCACATTGGCAGAAATAACTAATTCCCATATGCCTCCTGCAATCCAGCTAGCTTCCCAGTTGGGAAGTGCCAAAAACAGATCTCTACCCTACCCTTCTTATTTAAAAATAAATAAATAAAAATATAAAATAAAAAAATCAGAACAAAAGAACCTGGGGAGGGGGGGGAAGGGGGATAGTGGGAGAGGAAGAAAAAAGCACTTGTAAAATTAAAAGGCAGGGCCCCATCAGATTGTCTTGGGCAGGGGAAAGCGTGTCGTAGGAAGGAGTAATTGGCAATCGGAGCAGAAGTGAAGAAGGGGATGATTTATGGGAGCATGGAGACAGGGGTGGAATAATTTTTGGAGCAGAACGGGGAACTTACTGAACGCCTGAAACTCAGCTACTTATCCACTCGTTCTCTTGATAAATTAGCTCTTGTTTAAAGTAACTGGAGCTCCATTTTTCATTCTGATTACTACACTTGATATCTCTCTCTCTCTCCCTCTGTTTCTCTCTGACCACTGCCCCTTAGCGGGTTCTCTGAGCTGAGGCAATGGGTTTATGGAAATTCTTCACCCCGCCATCACACGCCCCCACCCCCATACAATTATTATAAGGTTCTCTCTTTAAACATCTCTGTGAAACAGAACGACTTAAACTCTTCCTCAAGGTGGACCTGAGAGCATATGGGATGTTGTTTCTCCCTATCCATTTGTAGTGTGCGTAGGATGATGTGTGCCTGCGTTAACATGTAGAACGCCTATTGGTATGGGATGGTATGCAATGTTACATTTGCTGTGCTGAAATGTAACAAGGTGTACACTTCAGTGCATATCAGTTACTATGGATCTGTTTTATGGCACAACTCGGAGGCTACAGTCAGGCTCTGGGTCTCATTGTGCAGTGCACCATATAGACACATACAAAGACTCAGGGCTTATCTTCACTACCGCGCTTTTGCGGTGTCAATTTAGCGCGTCTGGTGAAGACGAGCTATGACGATGGGAGCAAGCTCTCCCACTGACATAATTAATCCACCTAAACAAGAGGTGGAAGCTAAGATGGCGGGAGATGCTCTCTCACCGACATAGTGTGGTGTAGATGCCGCTTTAAATCAATGTAAGTTGTGATGCTCAAGTGGGTGGTTTTTTCACACCCCTAAGCAACATAACTTATATCAACTTAAGCAGTAGTGTAGAGGAGCCCTAAGTCCTTTACCAAAGAGCTTACAGTGCAGTTTTGGACAAGATACAAGGAGTAACAAACAACTGGAGGAAAAAGAAGAGAGCGGACGGGGTTAACAGAGATAGGCACATATAGTTACATAGACTCCCCGTGAGCACAACTAGATGGATTAGAGCCAAAGACATTTAACAGTAGGTTTATAATAAGTTATAAGGTAGAAATAAATACTAAATGAATCTCCTTATTGGCACTCACAGAGCCAGTTAGCGTCCCAAAGGCATCACAGTATAGGTCTGTCTTGAAGAAGCATTTGAAGAAGTTGAGGGAAATGGCTCTATAGGTAAGTTTGTGGAGGATGTTCCATGAATGAGGGGCAGTGTGGGAGACAGCGTCACAGTGTTTGTCTGTCAGCTTCTCCCACAATCAAGGCTGACATCATTAGCAGAGTAGAGAAGACAGCAGGAAATATGAGAAGATGTAAGAATGGGCCAGTGGGAGGTGGATTTATTATTTGTCTAGCCCTGTAACATACAAGACCATGGGGGTACTCAATGATTTTGAAAGGTAGCAAAAATTCAAAACTGATTAAATGAAATACCTTTGCTACACAATGCATGTAATTAGCCAGTGGAACTCATCGCTACAAAGTTAATTGAAGTCAAGAGTTTAGCATAATTCTAAAAAGGATCAGACCTTTACATACAGATAACAAGTACCTCTAGAGATACTACTAGTAAAAAAAACCAAGAGTTTTGGAAAGGATAGCCACTGTGCAGCAATAGGGCACAGGCCAACCTCTAACTATTGGGAGTTAGGAGGAAACTATCCCCGTGAGCAGATTATCGCATAACTGTCTCCTGCAGGAATCCTTGCATTTTCCTCTGAAGTATCTGGTACTAGTCACGGTCAGTGATAGGATACAAGACTAGATGGACCATTAGTCTGATCCAGTATGGCAGCTCTTATATTCCTACATGATACTGTGTAGTTACAAAACAGTGTCAAACAAACAGGTTCTCTGCCCCGCAGGGCTTGCATTGTATAGACATTATTATGTCAGTCACATATGCCTATTAGACTGCATATGTGGCTCCATCAGTGACTGTGTTCTTGTGGAGGAGTTGCAGTCTGGTAAATGTTGATGGGCTGATGAGCCTGCCTGACTATGGGAATTAGTGGACTCACTGGTTGGGAAGATGTTACATCTCTTCATCTCAGGAGCACTGGGCTCAGTTTAAAGCCCTAAAAATGCACAGGATGACTTCAGAAGCACAAATTCTGTTCAACAGCTATGAACCACACACTATTCTTCATACAACTTGCTATCAATGTCTCAATATGTTCAGTTACACGCACAAAAATTAAAGATACTCTACTATTGGACTTAGCATTTATTGAGCCCTTTACACCTTCTAAGCAGTTTGCAAACCTTGCCCCTGATTTTCAGAAGGCTCTTGACTCAGATAAATGTGGGCACAAAATTGAAAGTTACTACTGAAAATGCAAGGCTGTTTTATGCAAAATCTTCACAGGAGCTAGGCAAAACCCTGTGACTTACCTTTACAGACAAAGCATTTCTTCAATGGAAATTTCACAGAAAAAAGCTTTAGGGGCTAAGGGATTTTAAAGAGTCTGTCCTCACCTACACCACATGCATCTGGGAATATTCAAGCCAGGAGCAGGTACTCATAGACATTAAGGTCAGAAGGGACCATTATGATCTAGTCTGACCTCCTGTGCAGTGCAGGCCACAGAATCTCACCCACCCACTCCTGCAATAAACCTCTCACCTATGACTGAGCTACTGAAGTCCTCAAATCATGGTTTAAAGACTTCAAGATGCAGAGAATCCTCCAGCAAGTGACCCATGCCCCATGCTACGGAGGAAGGCGAAAAACCCCCCCAGGGCCTCTTCCAATCGGCCCTGGAGGAAAATTCCTTCCCGACCCCAAATATGGCGATCAGCTGAACCCTGAGCATGTGGGCAAGATTCACCAGCCAGATACCCAGGAAAGAATTCTCTGTAGTAACTCAGATCCCACCCCATCTAACATCCGAATCACAGGCCATTGGGCCTATTTACCATGAATAGTTAAAGATCAATTAATTGCCAAAATCATGTTATCCCATCATACCATCTCCTCCATAAACTTATCAAGTTTAATTTTGAAGCCAGATAGGTCTTTTGTCCCCACTGCTTCCCTTGGAAGGCTGTTCCAGAACTTCACTCCTCTGAGGGTCATCTAATTTCAAGTCTAAACTTCCCGATGGCCAGTTTATATGAATTTGTTCTTGTGTCCACATTGGTACTGAACTTAAATAATTCCTCTCCCTCTCCGGTATCTCCGATATATTTATAGAGAGCAATCATATCTCCCCTCAACGTTCTTTTAGTTAGGCTAAACAAGCCAAGCTCCTTGAGTCTCCTTTCATAAGACAGGTTTTCCATTCCTCGAATCATCCTAGTAGCTCTTCTCTGTACCTGTTCCAGTTTGAATTCATCCTTCTTAAACATGGGAGACCAGAACTGCACACAGTATTCCAGGTGAGGTCTCACCAGTGCCTTGTATACTGGTACTAACACCTCCTTATCTCTACTGGAAGTACCTCACCTGATGCATCCCAAGACCGTATTAACTTTTTTCACGGCCATATCACATTGGCGGCTCATAGTCATCCTGTGATCAACCAATACTCCAAGGTCCTTCTCCTCCTCCGTTACTTCTAATTGATGCGTCCCCAGCTTATAACTAAAATTCTTGTTCTTAATCCCTAAATGCATGACCTTACACTTCTCGCTATTAAATTTCATCCTATTACTATTACTCCAGTTTACAAGGACATCCAGATCCTCCTGTACGATATCCCGGTCCTTCTCTAAATTGGCAATACCTCCCAGCTTTGTATCATCCGCAAACTTTATTAGCACACTCCCACTTTTTGTGCCAAGGTCAGTAATAAAAAGATTAAACAAGATTGGTCCCAAAACCGATCCCTGAGGAACTCCACTGGTAACCTCCCTCCAGTCTGACAGTTCACCTTTCAGTATGACCCGCTGTAGTCTCCCTTTTAACCAATTCCTTATCCACCCTTCAATTTTCATATTGATCCCCATATTTTCCAATTTAACTAATAATTCCCCATGTGGCACCGTATCAAAAGCCTTAGTGAAATCTAGGTAAATTAGATCCGCTGCATTTCCTTTGTCTAAAAAATCTGTTACTTTCCCAAAGAAGGAGATCTGGTTGGTTTGGCACGATCTATCTTTTGTAAAACCATGTTGTATTTTGTCCCATTTACCATTGACCTCAATGTCCTTAACTACTCCTCCTTCAAAATTTTTTCCAAGACCTTGCATACTACAGATGTCAAACTAACAGGCCTGTAGTTACCGGATCACTTTTTTTCCCCTTTCTTAAAAAATAGGAACTATGTTAGCAATTCTCCAGTCATACAGCACAACCCCTGAGTTTACAGATTCATTAAAAATTCTTGCTAATGGGCTTGCAATTTCATGTGCCAATTCCTTTAATATTCTTGGATGAAGATTGTCTGGGCCGCTCGATTTAGTCCCATTAAGCTGTTCGAGTTTCGCTTCTACCTCAGATATGGTAATATCTGCCTCCATATCCTTATTCCCATTTGTCATGCTACCATTATCCCTAAGATCCTCATTAGCCTTATTAAAGACGGAGGCAAAGTATTTGTTTAGATATTGGGCCATGCCTAGATTATCCTTAACATCCACTCCATCTTCAGTGTTTAGCAGTCCCACTTCTTCTTTCTTTGTTTTCTTCTTATTTATATGGCTATAGAACCTTTTACTATTGATTTTAATTCCCTTTGCAAGGTCCAACTCTACTTGACTTTTAGCCTCTCTCACTTTGTCCCTACATGTTCTGACCTCAATAAGGTAGCTTTCCTTGCTGAGGTGCTCTTCTATTGGGAGCACTTTCAAAATCGTATTTAAAATTTGAGTGAATTTTGAACTCATAAGAATGACGAACAAATCATAGGAGCAAGATTTCAGTGCAGAATGTGCCTGCAACCCACATACAGCTACGCCAATGCACCTCATTTCTCACAAGTAGTAACCCTCCTATTCCACTCTGTCAGTGCCTCTCAGCTCTGCCCTGAAGCATCCTCTGCTATTCCAGTCCTGGTATACTCCTACACACAGCTCTGTCAAATCATGCTGAATCTTGTGGTGGTTGTGTGAATTTCCACTAACCACTAGAAAAAGATTCACCAACCACGAGTCAGAGCTAAATTAATGTATCCATAGCTGATAGGTCAGCATATCCACATAAAATGCACATAAAAAAACGGTAACAGGGTCGGGCCGGATGGCAACAGAAGAGTAACAGAAGGCAGATATATGAGCCCCAGGCTAAGGAGGTCCCTTTTCCCTGGGTAAGGTAACAGGGAAGGTTCCAGAACAATCAGGAACCTTCTGGAGACAATTAAGACAGGCTGATTAGAACACCTGCAGCCAATCAAGAAGCTGCTAGAATCAAGTAAGGCAGGCTAATCAGGGCACCTGGGTTTTAAAAAGGAGCTCACTTCAGTTTCTGGTGTGTGTGTGTGTGTGTGTGTAAGGAGCTAGGAGCAAGAGGCGCTACGAGCTGAGAGTGAGAACGCATACTGTTGGAGGACTGAGGCGTACAAGCATTATCAGACACCAGGAGGAAGGTCCTGTGGTGAGGATAAAGAAGGTGTTGGGAGGAGGCGATGGGGAAGTAGCCCAGGGAGTTGTAGCTGTCGCACAGCTGTTCCAGGAGGCACTGTAGACAGCTGCATTCCACAGGGCCCTAGGCTGGAACCCGGAGTAGAGGGCGGGCCCGGGTTCCCCCCAAATCCTCCCAACTCCTGGTCAGACACAGGAGGAGTTGACCTGGATTGTGGGTTCATAAAAACGGCCAAACTGAGGGCTGTTGTGAAGCTCCAAGGTGAGCGAATCCGCCAAGAAGCGCAAGACCCACCAAGGTAGAGGAGGAACTTTGTCGCACTCACCTTCTCGGAACTGTTGTTCTTCGAGAGGTGTTGCTCAAATCCATCCCAATTAAGTATGTGCGCGCTGCATGCACGATCGTCAGAAAGTTTTTCCCTGAGCAGCTCCCGGTGGTGCCTTTATGGTGCTGAATATATACCTCAGCCGACCCAGCCCCTCCTCAGTTCCTTCTTGCTGGCTATTCCGACAGAGGGGAAGGAGGGTGGCTATTGGAATGGAAATGAGCAACACACCTCAAAAAGCAACAGTTACGAGAAGGTGAGTAACCATTTTTCCTTCTTCGAGTGATTGTTGTATCAATTCCAATTAGGTGACTCCCAAGCCCTACCTAGGCGGTGGGGTCAGAGTTATGGAAATACTGATAGGAGCACCACTCTGCCGAATGCTGCATCATCTCTGGCATGCTGGACGATGGCGTAATGAGAGATGAACACATGTACCGAGGACCATGTTGCTGCCATTAAGATCTCTTGTATTGGGACCTGGGCCAGGAATGCTGCTGAAGACACCTGCCCCTTTGTGGTGTGTGCCGTAAGGGCCAGCTTGTAGCACATCCAGATGCAGGACGTGATCCACAATGAGATCCTCTGAGATGAGATCAGGAGGCTTTTCATCCAGTTCACAAATCACCACGAACAGCTAGTTCAACTTCTGGAAAGGTTTTGTGCGCTTGATGTAAAAGGCCAGCACCCGCCAAATGTCCAGTGAGTGGAGCCTCTGTTCTCAGACATTAGCGTGAGGCTTTAGGGAAGACGACAGGCAGAAAAATGTCCTGGTTGGTGTGAAAATATGACACCACCTTTGGAAGGAAGGCCAGGTGAGGTCTAACTTGTACCTTGTCCTTATGGAAAACTGTGTAGTGGGGGTCGGAAGTGAGGGCATTTAACTCCGACACCCTCCTTGCTAAGGTAACAGTGACCAGAAAAGCAACCTTCCATGAGAAGTAGAGAAGGGAGCAAGTCACCAGTGGTTCGAAGAGGAGCCACATTAGCCTGGAGAGGACCAGGTTAAGGTCCCATGCAGGGAGCAGTTGTCTAATTTATGGGTATAATCGCTCAGAAGAAGAAGAAATCGGCAACCATACAGTTGGCGAAGATTGAACGCCTGGCCACTCCTGGGTGGAAGGCCGAAATAGCTGCAAGGTGCACCTTGATGGACGACGCTGCAAGACCGTGATGTTTCAGCTGCAGCAGGTACTCCAGGATGAGTGGTATGGGCTCCTGGAGTGGAGGTGTGCAATGCTGAGCAGAAAGTGAATCTTTTCCACTTTGCTAGGTATGTGGCCCTAGTTGAGGGCTTTCTGTTGCCACCTGGATAAGGAGTTGCTTGTGAGAAGGGTCCCTGAAGGGACAGGGAATGGGGGTGGGAGGGAGGGGAGGAGCAGAATTGGAGAGAATATCCAACTTCTACCATGTGAAGAACCCAGCAGTCCGATGTTATTTGGGACCCAGTATGGTAGAAGTGGGACAGATGATTCAAGAAACAAGGGGAAGGATCCGGTGACATGGCTGGTGTGCCATCCTTGGACACACCTTCAAAAGGCCTGTTTTGAGCTCGACAATGGCTTGGTCAGGCCCTGCCCGGGAGCAGGAGGCTGGGCAGATGGGAAGGCTTGAGCCTGCCATTTCTACCCCTCCTTCTTTTAGGCTGTGCAGCCTGGAGTCCATCTGCTCTGAGAACAGGCCTGCCCCATCAAAGGGCAAGTCTTGTAAGGTCTGCTGCAGTTCCAGGTGCAACCCGGATGCCTGCAGCCATGAGGACTTTCTCATGGCTATCCCGGAGGAAAGGGTGCAGGCGGCAGAATCCACAGCATCCATCATGGCCTGCAAAGAGGTTCATGCCACTGCCTTCCCTTCCTCGACTATTGCCGCAAACTCAGCTCTGGAGTCGGACCCTGATGACCCTGTTTCTCTTTCTTGTTTACCGCAGACACCACCAACAAAGAGCAGGCTGTGGGTGCGAGAAGAGGCACTCATGCTCTTTACAAGGTATAAAGTATTTCCACTCAACCCCTTTTGCAGTAGGTGGAATGGATGCAGGGGTCTGCCACAGGGTCTTGATATTGCTCTAGATAGTTTTTATCAATGGCAGAGCAACTCTAGATAGTCCCTCTGGTGCCAAAATGTCCACCATGGGGACCACAGGTTCGACCACCTCCTCTGCCTGCAACCCCATGTTGCGGGCAATCCTGCGGAGTAGGTCTTGGTGGGCTCTGTGGCCAATCAGGGGTGGTCCTAAGGCCGAAGCCCCTGCCACCACCTCATCCGGGAACAAGGATGATGAGGCCAAAGATGGTGCAGGGTCTTCCTGACCCTCCAGCTCTCTTGTATCCTCCTGACTAGTGCTGGAGACATTGGCAGTGGCCAGTGTCATGGTAGCGGTGGCCTGAGTTGGAGATGGTCCTTGTGCCGGCGTTGTCTCAGAGCCCCGAGGCATAGGTTGGTCTGCAGGCAGTGGTGGAGCTCGATTTTTGGAGGCCACCTACCTGCAGCCCCTGGAAGGAGCGCCCTGGGCCTGGTGATAAGCCCAGGGGGTCCAAAAGGGCCACTGTGCAGGCAGCTGCCACTGGAGGTGTCAGGGGACCACTGGTGCATCACGTCAGTGCCTACCTGACCTGTGACGGCTGCTTCTGGAGTAGAAGGAGTCCGCATCAGAGTCCAACAACGCCGATCTCAACTGTGAGGACCATGGCGGCGCCAATGGATATTGCGCCAGGGACTGGTGCTGAGCCAGGGATTGGTGCCTAGGGTCTGGTGCCAGAGACCAGTGCCGTGGACCGATGCTGGTCCAGTGATCATCGCCCCAATGGTGTCGGAAAACCTCGCCTGGAACCCAGCGCCAGTGAATGGTGCTGCGACTGAGGAGATCAGGAGTGGTGCTAAGCCAGGGAGGGTGACCAACTCATCATGTCCGACTTGCCTCTAGACGGTGCCGGTCGTTGTGCAGGCTGTTTTATGAAACAAAGGGAAATGGAGTCTCTTCCCTGGAGATCTTACACAAATCTAAGGGCTGCATGTGGGCATGTGGTCTGATCTAATTCCCACTAAAATCCAGGGAAAGACTCCTACTGATGATGGGAGATGAATCAGGCCAAGTGTTTTACTACCATGAGTATTGCCCTACTCACTTCAACGCACATATTATAGCAGTAAGCACTATACTCTGTAGTAAGTGATTACAGAGTTGGCCGCTATTAAAAAAAAAAAAAAAAAAGACATCAGCAAGAGAGGACAACAACAAGAAAGGCATTTTGGGAAGGTAAGGTGCGGGAAATAAGGGTGAAGACAATAAGTTCATGTAGTTTCTTTTAGGTGAGTATGTGTTACATAACTCCTGTAACCTTGAAAGATCCTGAAGGAAAGTGGAGGGAGGAGGAAGGTTTAGGGTTGCTAATATATTTTTATTATATATTTTATTATATTAAGTAGAGGGCAGACCAATCACTATGACCAGACAAGGACAGTTGAGATTAGCCTTACTGCAGTGTGGGGCAGTTTTTTACCTGGGCTCCAGACAGCTTATCTACCCATCAAACTCCAGATAGTGCTCACCTTATCTGCAGGTAGGAGCCAGGCCCTTTTCTCTTTCTCAAAACCTTTGATATCATCAAGGGACTAAAAACTTTTTGACCAAGATTTATAAAAGCCAGATGGATGAAGCAGGTGAAATCTCTGCAAGTTTTGCTTTTATAAACTGCAATTTTAATGCAGGAGCAAATGGGGTGGTATCAGCAAGGAAGAGCTAAATTTGAGGAGGCCACTGATGAATCCAGCTTGAACATTTATGTCCAATGGGCTATTTTTTTAACCTACTCAGGCTAAACTGGGTGTCTTTCAGGCAGTGACACAGCAGGCTAACAGGATTTTCAACACAATCTCTTGGAGCTGTGGCTTTCGCTCAGAATCTTTGGAACCATGGGGTCAGGGAGCAGAAAGGTTGGAAATCAATTAGATGACACTTCAGTTCCAAATAATCCAACATGGGACCCTGGTATCAGAAAGTGAAAAGGGATCAAGCAGATAATTCTCTATTTTCCCTTCCATTGTTCAGTGCAGCTGCATATTGGCTACTGCCATCCACCCAGGAAGTGGCTGCACTGTAGGGGAGATGCCTATCCATAGTCTATAACATGCCTTGGGGTACTTCAATGTGAGAGGCACTAATGAAATGTACGATGACATCCCTGGGGGAGAAAGATTGGTCTCTTGTACATAGGCATCAAACAGGAGCCAGTTTCCCATGTTCAAATCTGAACAAACCCAAATGGTGAGGGATGGAATAGGGCCCCCATTTTCAGTCCCAAGAAAATACCACATTGCTTGGCTAAATAGTTTTTTGTTTCTGACCACCAGCTGGCAGACTTAGTATCCGAGATATGACACTTGAAGGCAGACATAGGCCAAACCCAGAAGCCCCATTTCTTGGGACATCTCAAGTATGACAGGACACAACCTTGGAGTATAGGGTATAAGGAAAAACCCATAAGAAGATGAGGCCTAACAGAGATGGAAAAACTCTGATTTATCCAAACCATCATTAACTTTTTGAGGATGTAAATACTGGGAACTGAATCCAAGCCACCTTTAGTTTTGCAAAACAAAACAACCCCCCAATTTTGCCAATGTTCACTTAAGGAATGAACCTTACAAGAGAGCCTCTGCAGAGCCAATGCAGTTCTAGAAGGTCTCCAGACAGGGACAGAGAGAGGGGTCCTCGGTTACTAGGTAATGATCCTTTTACCTGTGACTGCATTTTAAATAGGATCATTGCTGTGGCAGCCTACAACATATAGAGATACCATTTGCTCATATACTAGTAAAACCACATAATCAACATGCTCTTTGACAGACAATTTTCCTTTGTTGTGACTAGAGCACTAATACAGTGCGCAAAACTGGCCTCTGAGGAGACTGAAGCTTGTATTTCCCCAGAACAGGCATAGCATAGCCAATAGCAAGGCAAACTTCTGTTCACTTCTCCCCAACATGGTGGTTTTCCACAGATGTGGCACTGGGTCCAATAAGAACTCAACTGGAACTTTAACTCATTTTACACAGGCCAAACTGCCATCAGATGGGAGTGACCTACTACTACAGGAACTGCCAAACTAAAGGTAAAAAGATGCAGGTCCCAATCCCTTCAGTCACTCGAATATTTTAATGTGATAATGTATGTGCTAATGTTACCCACTGGTCAGTGTGTGCTGTGTATACCTCTCCGTGCCCGATCCACAGAGGATGTGATTCTGTTACAGCCCCCCAGCTACACAGCCAGGCACTTTAGCTCAAGCTGTAGAGACTCAAACTTTTAGCTCTTCAAGTCCCTGGTTCTATCCCTGGTGGCAGCCAAGATGGTAGTTGGCATGCTAGTGTAATGGGAGACAACTCTGCCCCACTTACTCCAGCACCCAAGGAAGTATTGAGAGAGAGTCCCCAAGCAAGCACATAACCACACTAGCTGTGGTAATACCCTTCTTGCCCTTGTCCTCCAGCCTTCACACAGCACTCCACACTGCCAGGGATGGCTGAAAGGCTTCTAAGCAAATGAGAACAATCCTTCCCCACAAAGAGAAAAAAAATCATTTTCAGAACTCAAACAAACCTTCGTTGCTCTAACACCATTGGCTAAGTCAGTTTTCTGGCCAGCACAAGAACTGGAAATGCTAAGTACCATAGAAGTAGTTGTTCCAATAGGGTTTCTACAGCACTTATTTCAGACCCAAGGAAGCAGGAAAAGTATCTGAGCTTTTGGAAGCTTAACTGAACCCAATCACCACATCTTCAGAGCTCCATCCATCCCTACTCAATGCCTGGACCTAGGTGAGCTCCAAACAACTTGTACATTAATTTTAGGGGCTGCAGAATGAGGGGACCATGTACTGGGTAGAGGGGAAATAATTCCAGGAACACAATGGATATATTTTTTTAAAGAGCTATCATTGCTTCTCTCCATGCCTCCTCCCCTGGCAAGGGTGAACTGCATATCTTTAGTTAATAATTAACTTGTCATGAGCTCCATCAATATCCCATCACCCAAGTGACAGAGGGAAGGGAGGCGATGGGGGAGGTGATCAGTACGCCGTGCCAGCTCTGCCCGCAGCCCGCGATCTCGTCTCGGCCATAATAAATAGGATGAAATGCGCTCCTGATAAATGCCCATGTCATGGAGAGATTTTACCTTCACTCAGAAACAATGTAATATCTCAGCTATTACCCAAAATAATTTATCAATGTGTAATAGCTTTGTGCAGAGCTCAGATAGGAGGGGAGCAGCACTGCCCGAGATGGATGGATCCTACCTTCTGCTTTTAATTTTTAATGCTTGTAGGCAGCTTCACATTAAAGGCCAGGTGTCATATATAGACTTAATGTAAGAACAGAGTTCATGAATTCTAATCAGGAGAGAATCACCCTCTCTCTTCTCACTTAAGTCACCTTTTTTTATTTATCAATTTTCCTCTCCTCTCATTCTCTTCTCTGCCTCTTTTTGAGGCTGTTTTCCCCTATTCCTTCGTTTGTGTTTTGCTCCCTGTCTCAACGTTCAGATAGCTGTCTGCTACTTTAGGTCCAAGAACTTCCCCACAGTAGTCCCCATTCTCATCAGCTCCACTCCTTGTGTCCTCATTTAGATCTGGACAAAGCAAGTGCCCAGCAGATCCCAAAACAGAAGAGTTGCATTTTACAACTGGGGAAAATGGGCATCACTCCCAACAAGGTGATTAGCCTTCAGGCTGCAAGCCACAGAAATTCACAGAGGAATTTAAATAAGGTGCTGGCCTAACTAGCTTAGTGGGCGAAAGTGAGTCCCAAGGCCCAAAGCAAGTGGTTCCAGTAGTGAAAGAGATTTCTTAACTGGCCAAGATACAACTATGAAAAAAGGGGTTTTGAATAATACAGAGAAATTGCTGCACTGGTGTCCCATCACTGCCAGTGGACAGTATGAGGAGCTTTACCGGCAGATGTAAAATCCCTATTATGCTGCTGGTGTGCTGAGATCACAGCCAATCATGCTGACCAATAGTCTCATTGCTTCCTTATATTCCCCAATCTGTGTGTACCCATTTGTTGTCTCTTGTCTTATACTTCAATTGTAAGCTCCTTGGAGCAGGGACCCTCTTTTAGTTCTTTGTATGTACAGTGCCTAGCATAATAGGGTCCTGGACCATGCCTCGGGCTGCTAAACTTCTACAATAATAATAAAGGACAATCGTGCAATGCCAACATCACAGTGAAGACACCAGTACATCCCACGCCAGAAATGCTGGTAACTCACATCACTAAATCACATCAGAATCCACACCAAACACCCTGGGCCAGAAATATCTGAAAGTGATTGTAACTGTGCCTCAGTGGGTCACAACTGAGGATGCCAAATTCAGGACAAACTGCTGGAAAATAGGGCAGATAGCCACCAGTCTTGGGGTGTAAGACCCCATAGGATATACCAAACCAGCAACAAAAGTAAACTTCTGTTTCACCACACTGGCTAACAAGAAGTCATAAAAGCAGTCTGCTTAGGCATTCCAGTCCCCGTATTATCCCCGAGAACATTAGACATAGAGATGAGTGGTTCTTTAAACCAATCTCTTCAGATAAAAAGGTTCTTCTGATCCCAAAGGACAAGCCACACAAGCAGACCAATATATAACTTAGATCTTACCCAAAAATCATGCTGATGCGAATCTTTTAGTATCTAAAGGCTTATTCATAAAAAGAAAGAAAAAGGTGAGTTAAAATTGGTGAAAGGAATCAAATACATAGAGTAATTGCAAAGTTCTTGGTTCAGGCTTGTAGCAGAGATAGAATAAACTGTTGGCTTAAGTCAAGTCTGGCTGCTTTCAAATCATTGGAAGGTCCTCAGTTCCTTGGTTAGAATGCTTCCATTAATATAAGTTCATAGTACAGAGGCTGGAGCAGAAAAGAGACAAAATGGAGGGGGTCTCCAGGGCCTTTTATATCTTCTGCCATGTGGAGGGAAACCCATTGTTCCAAACAAAGCCCTCAGCATAGCTAGTGGAAAATTACAAATGACAAGATGAGCATTCGGAGTCACATGGGCAAGTCACCTGTGCATGCCTGATTTCACTTAGTCATTGCAGGAAGCCATTACCTATATTTCAGATGGAACGTCCACTCAGTGTAGATGGGCATCTCCCATGGTTCATTGTGAGTTAAGTGTTCCTTGATGAGCCACTTAATTTGAATAGTCCCTTCAAGATGTGCTGGCTAACTACCTTGTGGCGTTACCCCAGGAGCAAACATTTGAAATACAGGTATAGAGCCAATACTCATAACTTCAAATACAAAAATGATACATGCATACAATTAGCATAATTATATTCAGCAAATCATAACTTTTTCATAGACATCTTACATGCCACATTTTGCACAAGATTTGTTGCAAATATGTAATAGTGGTTGCAACAATGATCTATGTGGTCATATTTTAATCAGATAACGTTACAGTGATACTGAAGCAAAATGGTGCTTCTGAGTTCTGCACAATGACTAGGAGGCTGGGCAGCCCAGGAGCACCGGTTACAGTGTCCAGGGTGAGACTATTGGCACCTGCTCCACATGAGAATGAACACAAGCAACAGACCCAAAGACCCATGAAGAACGGAAGGCTACGCAAGGCAGGATGTGTACAGGAAGAATCTGGCTGATGGGCCTACTCACCTTGTTTACACACACAACTACAAGAAAATAAACAGGCACCTAGTACAATGCTGCCTGTGGGACCTACACTACTATTTGCCAGGCCATGCTGCAAGGGCCATAATCCTAAATGGTGGTTCCATTATCCCCAGTAGCCCCCAAATCATTAAGCCACAGGAGCTGAATGGAATCTGGTTTGATTCTGCAGCTGATTTTCAGTGGCACTCACACTGCCCAGGTCCTGGACACCAGTCCCACAGGCTCCACTGCTGGCCTGGGGTACTGGCCACTGGCCCCGTCAGCCAGGGTTCTGGCCGCTGGCCCCCTGCCAGCCAGGGTTACATCCACTGGCCCCACTCAGCCTGCTGCCGGCCCCAGGTTCCGGCCACTGGTCCAGGGGGGCTCTAGTGCCGGCCTGGGGTCCCGGCTGCTGGCCCAGGGCTCTGCTGCCGCCCCCAGCTATGGCCCACTGGTCCCAGCCTGGGGCAGTGAGGGGTGCAGACAGGAGCAAGAGGGGCCACAGCTCAGCACCCCCACCATAAAAATTGTTCCAGCGCCACTGTACTGGGATATTTTTAAGTCCGGATTTGCTGCTTACATCACTATCGCACCACGTGGAACAGCGCACGGCGTTTGACGCTGAGATTAGAATGTACATGCAAGAACTGGAATCAGAATTTTCTGACAGATTTCAAGATTTCCAGCCATTTGGCCCAGTGTTTTCTTTTCTAATTAAACCTGAAAAGTTCAACGAAAGCAACTTGGATTTGTCTGTATTTCAGTGGATGGGTGCTGAAGATTTCAAAATGCAGCTCATTCAGTTAAAAAGCTCAGGATTGTGGGCATCAAAATTTGGAGATCTGCGGCGTGCACTTGAAGCTACTGAGAGAGATCATGGGGCCTCTATTCTGACCTGCTGGACGTCCCTGCCAGTGAAATTTAACTGTTTGAAGAAAATTGCATTTGCAATGCTTTCAGCATTTGGATCCACATACCTGTGTGAACAGGTATTTTCACACATGAAACCTGTCCCTCTCGGAGCTGGTTAACAACTGATCACTCAGAAGCCTGGGTGCAGCTTAAAGTATCCAAATACGTGCCAGACATTGGAAAACTCAGCAAGGAAAAGCAAGAGGAAGGATCATACTAAACTGATAAGATCTGCATTTAATTTTAAATGAAGCTTCTTAAAAATTTTAAAAACCCTATTTATGTTATATACAACAATAATTTAGTTATATATTATAGACTTATAGAAAGAGACCTTCTAAAAATGTGAAAATGTATTACTGGCACACAAAACCTTAAATTGGAGTGAATAAACGAAGACTTGGCACACCACTTCTGAAAGGCTGCCAAACCTTGTGCTAGGCACTGAACAAACACAGCACAAAAAGATAGTTCCTGTCCCCAAAGAGCTCACACTCCAAGTAAGCGGAGGAAGCTTCCACTGGTGCTGCTTGGGCTAGCCCTGCGCTGTGGAAAAACCGTGGGCAAAAGCCTGTAGGGCTTGTATTGCTGGCAAGTTATTTCTCTTTTCCTCACCCTTCATGTGTTTGTCTTTTTAAAATGTAAGCAATTTGGGACAGGGACTGTCTTTTCATACATTTCTGTATGGCATCCAGCACGTTCTTGGTGCTACTAGAATACACATCACTATAAACAACAGGACTGCCTCGCTGTACTGTTCACCAGCACAACATTCATTAAAAAACAAAACTCTCCAAGGAAAAAATCCCTTCCTGCTTCCTGTCTTTAGCAAGGACTGTTCCAGTGCAAATCACATAGGTCCTAATCTTCCCCTGATGCTTCAACCTTGCTCCTGTACCCAGCTTGCAGATCACGCACTTCTGGAGCCCAGGGCCTGTCTCCTTTCAAATCATGACAATTCCCAGCACCTCATCAATTTCACAGTTCTTTTCTCCAGTTGACTGATGCTCCCTCGAGGGGGTGAAAAGCTCCCGAACAAAACCGTCCTAACAAATCTAATTCCGTATACCTAAAAACCAGTTTATAACTGCACCCCTATATAGCGCTAAAAACAAAATCATATACAACATAAAATGAAAGGCTAGGTCTGGGCAGCAATCCCAGGGATTTCAGGATAAGACGATTTCAGGGTAAGACTTCTGGGCAGCAGATCTGGAGATTTCAAGGTCAGAGAGAATGTCATGCTGCCTTTGGGCAGCAGCAGCTCCAGAGGCTTATGGGCAATAATGTAGTAGTGGGCTGGGTACTAGGGAACTTCAGGGTAATAAAGGATGCACAACTGGCTCCAGGCAGCAGCTCTGGAAACTTCAGTCTGTTTATTCAGGTGTGACGATTCCTACATTTTCTGGGAATGCGCTTCCAAGCTTCCCTGCCTGCTAGTGCATGCTGAGCAGATTTTTCACTCCTGCCTCTCCCCATATCATAGTGAGATCCTGTGCTGCACAAGGAAGCCAAGACACTAGCATCTCTGGGAGCAGCAACCCCAGGGTACACTCTCTGATCTACACTTATCTAAACTAATAAGGAAGAGAGATCTTGTTTGAAGACAGAAAGAAAGATAGTGTTACGCTCCCTGAACACTACTCACTTAGTGGCTTTGGCCTGGCTCCAAGCCAGCTGGATTGCATCATGCCCTGGTCTGTGCAGAATGAAGGTCCATTGCTGGCTGCCAGATAGCCTCAGGCAGGCTGTGCCTCCAAGAGTTAAACTGAGATCACCACACTCATCTCATCTATGGCCTGAGACTATTCCCAGTCCTGGGGGGGGGGGGGGGGGGGGCAGTAGGGAGAAGGAAAGACCATCCTGCAGGTAACACTCCTTTGCAACACACAACCTGAGCCTAATCAGGGTCTATTGCCGTCTCATTCCATCACTAACACTGTGACTCTAACTGCCGTGTACTACAAATTAATTCATTCCTTCAGGCCTTGCTGTTCAGTAACTGGCTGTCACAGCAATCTCCCAAGGAGCTAATTGAGAGTTGTGATCCGTGCAGTATTTCCATTAGTGCTGTAATGACAGGCAGCCAGACACACACACACACACAGAGACGCTAACGCACAGCACAGGTTCCTCCATCCCGACAAAGGGAAGAAGATAAGGGGCAAGCACCATCTCAAGTGTTAAGCACGGGCTGGGAAAAAGGAAAAGCAACAGAGGCAATGGCAGCTTCAGTGACTCAACAGATCAGGGTCACCCAAACTTTGCCTAACTGGGAGCCTAACCAGCAACTTGACAAAAGCCTGCACACAGGACCTAATTTGCATTAATGGAGCAGATCCCAGGCACCCTCCTTTTCAATACAGTGGTGCAACTCCTAGAGACTACAAATTCCAGCTGGCAATTCACCTCAATCCAAATGACCGTCTTCACTGCATGCTAAGACCTCTACTCTCGATAGGCCATGCCTCCTGTAAAAAAATGATGGTAGTTGTGGGCTGCATTGTAGGGTTTGGGAATAGCCAGATGGCAGTATTACAGATAGCCTTATAAGTGCTGCTTAGCTCACCGTACAGACAGGGTTAATGCTGAACAAATGCTTTGTGTCAGTTGTGGCGCAGTTCATTTAAGAAATTGTGCATCTCACCAGTGAAGTCTGTTTGCTGCCTTAGCCTCTCTCTGACTGATATTCTTGTATGCAGCTGCTGCCTGCAATCATATTTCATAAACTTTTGAGAGCTGAGCTTCCTGCAGGAAAATTAAACTGCTACAGCCCCCCTACAACCACAGCATTTGTTGTTAAAGGCCGTACCCCATGCACCCATTAAACTGCTACAGCCCCCCTACAACCACAGCATTTGTTGTTAAAGGCCGTACCCCATGCACCCATTGCCTCTCATCCCCTGGGTGGGGTGTACCCCACACTTGAGGGAAAGTTGGCCTATAGGATATGAACTTAGCAAGCAAACAAAAATAAAGTAGCATACAACAATGGGCCTGCAACCTCACTTGTCAAGCTGCAGGTGGGAAGTGCCTGATGAAAATAGGAAAGGCAGTTGTGGGTACTACAAGTCAATGACATTTCACTAGAGTTGGTTAAAACACAGGAACAAAATTTCTTGAAAACTTTATCCCAACTAGCTCTAGTATTAACTCTCCCGTCTCTAAGGCCTTGTCTACACACACAAAAAAGTGTGCCTAATTAACTAAAGTGGTTTAGAAACTGGTTTAGTTAAATTAATGCAAACCCTTGGGGGAGGGGACTCTTTTTGGTTTAAGTGCTTTATTAATTATGGAGCCAAACCACCAGTGCCTCCATAAATAAGGTGGAGTTTCATTTTGCCCTTAAACAGGGATTCAACTACTGTTACATATGAAAAACCAAAAAGTACAGTTATTACTTAATGAGTTTAAGTTACCTTAAAATGAGTTCTTTAGGAAATTTCACATTGGTACTGTGGTTTTTTTGGGTTTTTTGTCCAGAATTATTTCAGTAACAGAACAACAGACTCCTCAAACTTTCCCTTTCACTACATTTCATTGAAATCTTGTGCACAATCCATATTTGAATAAAATAAATTGCAATTACATCAAGTTATTAACAAATTCTATATCCAATTGTTACTATATAGGTTACAGACAGGTCAGTTTTAAACTAGGGTCACTGTGCCATCAGAGGTAACTCAGCTATTCTCTGTGCACTGAGGCATAAGTGCCAGGGAACCCTGAAAGTGCAGACACATTGGAATTCAAGACTGGATTTCTCTCACATAGCCCTACTCTCTAACCCAAGGGTAGTCTATAGGCAGACCAGCAGACACTTTTGAATGACCCCGGAATCTGTTTATTTGCTAATCATCATCATCATTGTTTTTTATTATGTTCTTTGGAATCTGGACCTTGACCATATCATAGAATCATAGAATATCAGGGTTGGAAGGGACCTCAGGAGGTCATCTAGTCCAACCCCCTGCTCAAAGCAGGGCCAATCCCCAATTTTTGCCCCAGATCCCAAATGGCCCCCTCAAGGATTGAACTCACAACCCTGGGTTTAGCAGGCCAATGCTCAAACCACTGAGCTATCCCTCCCCCCTTGACCAAGAAATGTGGACCTTGACAAAAAAAAAAAAAAAAAAAAAAAAGGATTGACTACCCCTGCTCTTACCCAATAAGTCAACTACAAATTATGGGCCAGATTCACCAGTTCATTTTGACGGCTTTGCACTGCTCTGGCAATGTAAAGAAATTGTAATCTCATTTTAACTGGTTGGTGCATTCTGGCTGCTTTGTGCTGCTCTGGCATAACAGTGAGTCTGCCCTTAATAGTTAAATTTTTAAACATAATTTAAAGTTGATACTATGTATCTTCATATCACTAGAAATGGTAGCATTCACCATTTCTTTTGCTTAGTGGTCACAAATGAAATTTTTAATTAAAAAACAAACAACAGCACAACAAGGAACTGCAGACACAACATTAACTCTGCCCTGTAGCAACACCATGAGAAGAAAAAACATTGGGGGAGGGGGGGAATGTTTTTTAAAAATACTTTAATCTAATCTGGCCCCACAGAAACTAAAATGCCGTTGTTATAATCATATAGTTGTTGTATAATCACTACAAGGCAGAGTTATGGTTGCTTGGGTGCCTTAAGCGTGCACTTCCATACCATAAAATGTTTGGATTTCTTTTAAATGTAACCTTAAATCTGAATATCCTGTGCTTATACTGCTTGATTTAGGGATAACTGCAAAAGCCCCCCCCCTTTTTTTTAAACCTTAAGCTTCTGATGTATACCCTCAACCTTATCACCATCTTAATGTCTTTTTTTTTAAATCTTGGAATATCAATTTAGCCGAAACTGGTAAGGAATCAATGTAAGCTAAATTAATGTAAGGCACTCTTGTAAACTGAAATAGAAGTGTCCAAACTAGAGGGTTGCACTAGGGTTGCCTAGTCACAAAGAGGACCCTGGTGGCTTAGCAGGCCACTAAAAGTCCGGTCGACGGCACCGCGGGACTAAGGCTGGCTCCCTGCCTGCCCTGGCTCTGCGTGGCTCCCAGAAGCAGCTGGCATGTGGCACAGGCGGCCACTGGAGCTCCCGGCGCTGCCCCTGCCCCAAGCACCAGCTCCGCCGCTCCCCTTGACCGGGAACCGCAGCCAAGGGGAGCTGCGGAGGCAGGCAGCACCTGCTGGGGTAGGCAGTGTGCAGAGCCGCCTGGCCGTGCCTCTGACTAGAGGCCCATAGGGACATGCCGCAACTTCCGGAACCTGTACAAAACCATGGTAGGCAGGGAGCCAGCCTTAGCCCTGGTGTGCCGCCAACCAGAAGCCGCCTGAGGTAAGCGCCGCCCAGCCAGAGCCCACACCCTGAATGCCCTTCCACACCCCAAACTCCTGCCACAGGTCAGAACCCCCTCCTGCACCCTAACTCCCTCCTGGAGCCCACACCCCAACCACCCTTCCCCAGCCGCACCCAAGCTCCCTCCCGCACCCCAACCCCCTGCCCCGGCCCTGAGCCCCCCCTCCTGCACCCCAAACCCCTCATCCCCAGCCCCACCCCAGAGCCTGCACCCCCCGCCGGAGCCCTCATGCCCTCCTGCACCCCAATACCCTGCCCCAGCCCGGAGCCTCCTCCTGTACTCTGAACCCCTCATTTCTGGGCTCACCCCACTCTATGTAAGAGCCCTCAAGCAAATACACCTTTCTTCTTTATTGGCAAGAAAATGAACTCCACTTACTCTGACTGAACCCAAAAGAGCAGGTCAGTTCCTTGCTAAAGAATCTGACCATGCAAGTATGATAGGCCCGGCTAACTCTACACTGCCACTGCACTCTTCTTCTTTTCTCACCGTCTCCAGAGTCATTAGGGTTAACAATTCACCAAAGCTGAAGAGCAAATAAATGCCATAAAACTAATGCAATGTTATAACTAACCTCAGATTCTGAACTGTAGTGCAAAACTGATCAGTCTTCTTAATTTTACTCTGTGGCTGCTGCTGGGCAAATCTCAGTGCAGCAACACAAGAAATGAAACTGATAGTCTGCAGACTCAGGAATACAACACTGCATTGAAGACCACTCTATTAATAACTTCCTGATAAACCATGTAGTTGCTGGTGAAACAGCTGCATCCACATTGTATCTTGATCAAGAAAAGCTTAGCAATAATACACAGGCATTGTCTACATGAGAAAATTCTACATAGGTTTTGAAACTGATTTAAATTAAACCTGTGCAAACCCCTTGACAGGTACTCTTATTTCAGTGTAAGGCACTCTATTTTGCTTTAGCTTAAACCACTTAAGCTAAACTGAAATAAGCCACTCTTAATATGAATTAAGAATGTCTGCAGAAGGATTACCACCAGTTTGACTAAACTGGTTTAAAAATCACACCATCAATTAAGCCAGTGTTTCCCAAACTTGAGAAGCCGCTTGTTCAGGGAAAGCCCCTGGAGGGCCGGGCCGGTTTGTTTACCTGCCGTGTCTGGGAAGTGGTGGCCAGTATGTCCCTCAGCCCGTGCTGCTTCCTGCAGCCCGCATTGGCCTGCAGCAGCGAACCGCGGCGGGCCGAACCTGCGGACACGGCAGGTAAACAAACCGGCCCAGCCCGCCAGGGGCTTTCCCTGAACAAGTGGCATCCCAAGTTTGGGAAACACTGAATTAAGCCAATGCAATTGTCTCATAAAGACAAGGCCTCAGTACTTCTGCTGTGTATTACACCCAGTGATGAAAGCCTCATTACCCCTCTATGAGGTCAGTCAGTATCATCCCTATTTTAAAAAGGGGGAAACAGAGGCACAAAAAAGAGAGTCGTTACTTACCCAAGGTCACACAAGGCAGCAGTAGCAGAGCGGGGCCTGGAATGTGAGTGTTCCTGGTTCTCAATCCTATGCTCAGACCACTATGCCAGAAGGCCTCCCTAAACCAGTGTTATATCTCAAGCAACAGCTTTATAGTTTATCCTGAAATTAGTTCTGTATTTGGTTACAAACAAATACAAAGATCTCTGTCACTCACGAGGACTTATACCTGAAGTTTCCCCCTCTTTTCTTTGGCTTTTTTCTTTTTCTTCCCCTTCCTGTCACCCCAAACTCACAGTGGATTTCCTTTTCTTTGTGGTTGGTCTAGGGGATTTTGCAGTTGTTAAGACTCTGCCCAATGTACCAGCTTTAACTGGCTCAATTTTAACTGCTCATACCTGAAAAGTTGAGCCATCCCTTTGCAAGCACATAGCTCGTTCCCATCCCTTCTGTCCCATCTTCCTCTCTGTCCCAGCACAGTTTACAATGTACAGTCCGGTATGGCCAGGTCTACACTACACATTTGCTGGCATAGCTATACTGGTCAGAGGCATGAACAGGTGTGATCCGTGACATGATCCCTGATCGCCAGAGCTCTACCAACAAAAGCTCCAAATGTAGATACAGTTATACGGGTAAAACTGCACTTTTACTAGTATAACTTGTTTCATTTTTGGGGGGTGCGAGGGGGGAGATGGGGGCAGTGGGGATGGGGGGGCTGAAGTAGGCTACACTGGCAAATGTGCTGAGTTTTGCTGCATAAGATGTGACCACACTAGGATTGTTTTGCGGGTGTAGCATACTGGTATAGCTATACCGGCAAAGCCTTCCAAGTGTAGAGCTGGCTGAAGAGTGGTATTAACTTCCATAGAGACTGGAGGTTCATCAGGTGACATTTCCGATAGTTACACAAACACAACATTAATGTTAAGTACCAAAACAGGCTTGCAACTGTACAACCTTCTAATCTAGAAAGATACAGTCCCTGTCTTTAGGAACTTGCAATCTGAAGAGAGACAAAAATACAACACAAGCACATTCAGTACACACAGGCCTTAGGGAACAGGACAGATATTTTACTTAGTTGATCATTTAAATGGCTAATATTGTCCCATTTATTTTTCCCCAAAGATATTACACCTGCATGTAGGTAAAAGAAAGCAAAGAAAGATCTGAACTAGCGTCCATTAGTGCAAACAAAGCCCTGAACACCAAATGCTTTGCTATCAGCTGAATTCTAAACCAAGTCCGGCATTAAAACACTCAGCCTGAACTAATTATTCACTAGGATTTGGCCAACGGAGACAGAATAATAAATAATAATATTAATAATTAATAATAATACTTAGCACTTATATAGCACTTTACATTTTCAAAGTGCTGTACAAACATTCACTAATTAATCTATTAATCAAGAAGTTATAAAATTAGCTACATTAACTAATTAATTAATCACGAAGCTATTAAATCCCGACTGAGAAGCTATCGATTGTAGCTGGAAATAACAATGTAATTACAATGTTGCTGCAGAAAGAAAAGAATTCTGGATCTAGGAAATAAAATTGAAGCTATCCATGTGTTAAATGTGGATGGATTAGAGATGTGCCAGAGAAATCCGTGATGAGGAATCTGAAAGGATTCGAAGTTTGGATTAGCTGCTATAAGTGTGAATGTTTATTTGAACTTGTGAAGCCCCACAACAGACCCCAACCCCAACTCCAGAACAAGCTGGATGACTATCAAACGTGCATGACTATGACTCTGCAAGGAATCTGCAAGGAATCCCTGACGTGAAGGAAGCAGAGTGCATCAAAGCCCCTTGGGGCCAGGACTGCCTCTTTGTTCTGTACTCGTACAGTACCTAGCACAATGGGGTCCTCATCCATTACTAGGATTCCTAGGTGCTCTGATAATATAGTAATCAAACCCTGAGAAGAAAAGAAGTGAAGATGAGCGAAGGATCTATCTAGTCCTCCATCCCTAGTATCAGCTGCTGTCTTTACTGTAGGGTCTCTGGGACCTGCTGGAATGAGAAGTAAAACTGATGATTTTTGCAACTACATTTAACAGCATCCCCACAGAGGTTAATACCCTGTTCGGTGTATGCTACTCACCCTGTGACAGTGCCTAAGCTAAACCTGAGAAGCATTTGTAAGCGTCTGCTTGCTGGCCTGCAGCAGATCCCTCAAAAGAAGGGGAGATGAAGGGCTGCATTCCATCTGGCATAAAATGGAATACACTGCGGGCACTTTAACTCAATCTTTAACACTGAGAAGCAGATTATGGAATCGGCAGGCCAACCTAGGCTATGCTCCGGCTTGATCTGAAGGCCGATCACTTGAAGAATGGTATGCTATCCACCCAGGCATTTATACCAGGCCCACCATTTAGTGATGGAGCATCTTACTAAATTATAAAATACAAGACATTTACAACTAACCCTGAGTTTTCTCTTCTCTCTCCCGCCCCAGGATTGCGCATGGTGCCTAGGACTCAGGAGGTCTTTAATGATCTAATCCTTCTAATTTTATTCATTTCTCCATTCGGACAACAGGCAGAGTGGTAGATTTCCACACACACACCTCCCACCTCCCCACCCCCAATAATGATTGTCAATGTTATGCGGAAGTGTTGGTAAAAGGTGGGTCTTACATTCTGTCCTGAAGGCAACCACACTTCATCCTGAACTCATGTGCACAAGATTTCCACAGCCATGGACTGGCTGCTGCTAACTCTCCATCTCCCAGTCTTACAAGTCCTTAGCCTTCATTCAAAACTGGATTGCAAAAGCCTTGCAAAGTCTTGATCATAGAAGCAGTGTCTGAGATAGCTCAGTCCCAGCTCACTTAGCTTACTGGGACACACTAGGACCTGTAGCATCTGTGGGCTGCACTTCTGTATTAAAGATGAAGGTGGCTGCAGGCTGAGACATAGAAAGTGCAGACCATACCTGGCCAGCAGTCCTCCACTAAGAAACTGAATGGCCCGTGTTATGAGCAGACAGGAAGTTACCTGCCATTCCTTTCCTGAGCTGTGGCTCCGTGCATTATGTTTAACGAGATTGTACTTTTACTTGCTTACTGTCTTATGCCATTCCCCCCTTATATTTTATTAATTTTCAATCTCTCTTCTATAATAGTGAACAAACAAAAGAGAGCAGAATATTATATTTCATAACACCTCAAGAGCTTGAACGACAAAAGCATTCTCAGCACAGTCAAAAATCATACTAGACACTGCCTTCCCTCACAAGACTGAGGACCTTTTGTTCTAGTCCACAGTTAGCCTTCAGCTGATACTGGATCTCATAGCACCGAGTACAGGAGCTTCCCATGCTTTACCCTTTCCAACTGGCATAAAATGGAACAGATTGCAGCAGTCCTCATCTTCTATAAGGGTTAACAGCCAAAAGAGACTACAGATCTCAGCATCCTGTTCTCTATTTGAGCCAAGCCTCCTCCTGGTTAGATCAAGATGGAGAACAGCATTTTGGGACCTGTAGTTTTATATAGGACACACCTGCATGCTAAAGATAAGAGTGACCAAGGCGGGGACTGGCAGGGCACATTTGGCCTGTGGCTGCATTGTGATGTGATAACTGGAATGGTGTCTTAATTACCTGCAGAAGGTACAGCTCAATCCCCAGATTTATAGCCTGAAAAGTTCAACAGAAAACAGAACCAGATGGAATAAAAGGTAATTCTGAAAAGAATATACATAGTTTTCTTAGCAAGCCCTTACTAGATGTGTATATGGCTGGTATACCATCTGGGAGGGGTCTGTCTTTTAATTCCTGTCTCCTGCACTGTGCAGCCCTGTTGGACTTTGCTGTTCAGGAAAAGCCCATGCTCCCCAGTTCTGAGATCACTATTTTTATTGGACACCCATTAATTGCATTGCTTGGAATGATTTGCTGTGGGTTCTCTTTCTTTTTTATTCTAGCTGCTTTATTCCGTGATCTGATGATTGATTGGGCCTTGTGAGCAATCATGAGCCTCAGCCTATTGCTGCTGCTTGATAGAGTGTATATCTCTATTTCATATTCAATAATGATGAATGGTCACGACTTACATTTATATAGAGCCTTTCATCCAGAAAGATCCCAAAGCGCTTTACAAATTGATTTACTCTGCAAACTATGGGGTTTATTCTCCGCTTCATAAGCTCATATAAATCCCATTGAGTTACTTGCACTTCATCATGGTACTCAGTAGTGCCCAAACAAAACACATGAGCTCTTTAAAATACACCTAGGAGACAGCCAGTTATAAAAATATGCAAGCATTCAGGGTCTCAGTTTTGTGCATCACCCAAAAGCAGCATCTCTAGCAGCTCAGTGTCTCCTAGGGCTGGGAAAATGCCACAGTAAACCACCAATAGGACTTCCCATCTCAACCTATTTCTTGAAGGTCTCCCTATCCAAGTATTGACCATGCCAGATTCTGCTTAGCAAGGTGACAAGATCATAGCCCAAGGTGGTGGTGCCTGCATACAATTGGAGTAGCAGGTATTTCTCCTCTTAATAATATTATTATATAGAACGGTGTCAATGGCTGCATGTTCAGAGTCATTGATGTACAAGTAACTAGGATGAAATTCTACAGGACGAGTTAAAGATGCCATGCAGTAACTGTCCCCAGATAGTCATTAAGGGTATTGTACAAATTAAAGCACTCTTTTTTGTCTGCCAGTTGAAACTCTGAGATGCCTTTGTGTCACAAAACATCTGCACAAAAGGAGGACAGATGCCCAGGCTCACCTTCGTAAGCCATAGTCTCACTGAGCAGCCTTTTACTAGGGCTTTCACAGGTTGAAAGGCAGGAGCTGAGTCAGGGTACGTCTACACTACAAATGGAACAGACGCAGCTATGCTGCAGTAGCACAGACACCTCCCACTGTGATGGAAGGGGGCTTTCAATCGTTGTAGTTAATCCATCTCCTTGAGCAGTGGTCGTTAGATTGACGAAGGAATGCTTCCATCAACCTAGCTGTGGGTATAGCAGGGCTTAGGTCAACTAAACTCCATCTCTCAAGGATGTGAATTTTTCAAATCCCTAACCAACAGTTAGGTCGACCTACATTTTAGGTGCAGACCAGGCAGTAGGAAGAGGAGCAGAGAGCATGTTAACCAGA
Source organism: Eretmochelys imbricata (assembly GCF_965152235.1). Lineage (NCBI taxonomy): Eukaryota > Metazoa > Chordata > Testudines > Cheloniidae > Eretmochelys > Eretmochelys imbricata. The sequence continues at coordinate 91,631,970 of NC_135577.1, forward strand.
GAGAGACCTGTGTGAGACCTTCTCAGACTGATACAGAGTACAAGCTGCTTCTGAAGGTGCCTTAACAGAGCTTTCCACTAGAGCAGTGGTTCTGAACATTACCAGATTACTGTACCCCTTTCACGAGTCTGATTTGTCTTGCGTACTCCAAGTTTCACCTCACTTAAACCACAACTTCAGCTTCATTAACATGCTTGCATGCATCAGTAAATGACATAAAACAGGCATGTCTAATACAGTGCATATATGCACATCACATTATCATATAATAGAGTATATACAGCAGTATAAACAAGTCATTGTATGAAATTTTAGTTTCTACTGACTTATCTAGTGCTTTTTATGTAGCCTGTTGTAAAACTAGACAAATATCTACATGAATTGACTTACCCCCTGGAAGACCTCTGTGTACCCCCAGACATACACATACCCCTGGTTCAGAACCTCTGGGCTAGAGGGAGAGGCCTCCGTTGTCATTTGTTATCACGCCAATTCAAAGAATCGGGAATGTGCACATCTGGTAAATAAACAAATTACACTACAGAAATACCTGACTCCATGTTACCAACTTTTCTCCATATAGGAAACTGAATCACAAGGCTCCAAATCCTGCTAGCTTTTAGCAAAGGGGTAACTGTATAATGACAAATAATATTACCCAAGGACTCTGAATCTATACGAGATCATTAAATTCACCTACTGGTGCCATCTAACTAAAGCTCTTCTCAGATGGATACCCTGAGAAATAGAAGCAACGAGCGATGTCTGCCACTGAACTGAGGGATGAATGAATTGATAGAGGGGCTCATCACTTACACAAAATCCAAATGACCTTGTCAATAGTTTTGCGTATTCCCAGCTATTCAGTCAAATATCTGTGTTGGAATAAAAGCATCCCTGCTTCATTAATTTGAAAAAACACAGTGATTTTGGTGCTGATGAAAGTGAGGTGCTGATAGTGTTTGGTTAATGCAGGCATAGCATGGATGTGTGTTATGCAAGATTCCCACACGGAACTTTACCACTGGTACCATGTCTACAGCACCTGGTACTGTTCCAGTCCGGATCCTCTTCTGATCACAGATGCAGTCATGTCAAGTTATGCAATGCTTGTGTGGTGTAAAAACATCCCCAAGGGATCAGGCTAAGATATCCCAACTCATTTCACTTTTGACCAAGAAGCAGTAGTTTTCAGGTGCCCCAAGACAAAAGGAATTAACACACTGTTAAAACTGCATGTGCCACCTGTTTCCCAGACCATCTCTTTTCCTCCTTGATCTGCCATTGAGATTGTCCTCAGATTCCACAGTGATGGGCACAGTGTAACAAACATGAATAGAATTCTATCAAGTTTATTATGTGCACAGACTGTTGCCAAGCTTATCATTACTGTGGGATCAAGGAGGACGAGGAAGAGGCAGGCTAAAACAGACTGAAAATGAGGCTGAAAAGGCGAGTACCTTGAAAATTACAGTAACTAGATTGGCAAAGACATTTTGAGGGACTATCGAATTCTAAGTGCATGCTAGAAAGAGGCAGACTACATCGGAAATGTTGATGGTCTCAGAGAGAACAACTTGGCGGAGATAAACAGATGCAATAGGATGCAGATCCCTAACTACACCCCAATAAGCAAAGGGTTAACTCTTTGTGCAGATCTCCCACAAGTGTACCCTAATGAAGCCAGGCTGGGGACTGACGGGCCAATCAAGCACTCAAAGACATTCTAGAACAGCTACTGGAATGTAGGGGTCCCTCAAGAGGCAGAGGCCCACACCCAGTCATATAGCTACTGGATCATAGCCCAATCTTGGCTTTTTCTGTCTGAACCTATGTTTATGTCAAACCCTGTTGTTTCTTTCCTTATAACTTAGCTCAGGAATAAAAAACACAGAGGAAAAAAACCTCACTTGTTTAAGACCATTGGGCAACATTTAATTGTAACTAAACACCACTGAATTTCTTTAAAAAACAAAAACAACAACAACCCCAAACCAACATTAAAAGAGCATTAAGATGGCAAACTCATAAGAGTTAGGAAATGCCAGAATTAAGGTTACCCACGCAACCAGTCTTTAAATTGCATAATCACAAACTATTTCTCCTTGGGACCCCTGTTTCACTTAGTGAATGGGTAGTTATTCAACACTTCTTTTTGCCCTCATTCAATGTGCAGCCCAGGTCTCATTTAAAAGGCACACAATCCAAAGCCAACACTGAATATAAAAAGTATTAATTTCCTCGAGTGTTTCTACCATAATGTCTTAACACATCACAAATATTAATGAATTGATCTTCACAATATCCCTGTGAGATTAGGTGGCAGAAAGTCCTACTTAGCATCTGCAGGCCTATGGTGGAGCATACTCAAGTCACTGTGAGGAAGACACCTGCAGTGCAGTCAGCAGGCAGGTGCTGTAGGAGGCTGAAGCATTCTCAATGCACACAGGCTCTTCAGAGAACTTAGCTATCCAAACTCTAACCAGTTGCTATTGAGCACATGCAAATAGGTTTTTTCAGAGCCTTAAAACTTGAAAATTCACCCAAATTTGGCCAAAGGGATGTCCTGGACTTCCAATTTCAAACCCCAGCTGGAATGAATAGAGGTACTAGAGCTTCTCAACAAAAACATAAGAATTTTTTTTAACACCAGCAAAACAATGTGTTTTTCCATGATCTTATTCTCAGAAACAGCTTAACTATTTAGCTGAAACCTTTGTAGAAAATTTCAGCCAGAGGCAACACCTGGCATGGAAAATTTCAACCTGAACAGTTTAAGTTTGGCAAAGTTATAAGCAACTGAAAACAAGGTCTTAAGCTGGAAGAGTCTGGCATTCTTAAAGAGAGGTGGCTCTACCAGCTCTGTCTATAATTATTTTTTGAGCATCTAAAAGCATGCTAGAAACAAGTAAACAAACCACCATTTTTAAAGTGCACAAGAAACACGCTTACTTACAATACTGCAGGTGGGGAACATGCTGCTTTATTGAGCTACCTAACAGAGTGGGGGAACCCACACTAATTATCAAAAGTAAGAGAGGGGTGGAGCATAGCGCCAACCCATAATAATCTAGTAACCCAGTTAACCCCTTGATGACCACTTTACTACATTCCTCTCCTTTCAATGTTATATCCTGAATGTAAATCTTTTAAATAACCAGGGGCTTTTCTCTCTCTCTTAGAGGGTACCACCTGCATGCAGCAGCCTGAGCCTCCTCCAGGAGCAGAGACCCCCTTTCCTCAGTGCCCTGGTCCAGCAAGTCTGTCAATACCCCGTCTCAGCTATTTCCTGATAAAACTGCATCCTCTCCTGGCCTCAGTTCCTCCAGATGGTCATCACCCAAGGGCAAAGGCTCTGGTGCTTGCACATCACTCTGCAAGCAGACATGATCCTGATATCATCTTACAACTTGCCCATCACTTAAACAGATTTTAAATAACCAAGGTTCAACTTGCTCTGGGATAGTACCCAGAATCCATGTTGGCTGGTGAGCATTGAAACTTTTGGTATAGAGCAGATTCTTTGTGTCCAACTCCCTGTCTTTAGCATGACTGTCATGGCTTTTTGAAAAACTAGCTTCCTTAACACTCCCCCTTCCATGGTAGGATGGATGAAGTCCCAATTATCTTCCATTCCATCAACAGCTGGGCCAGGTTCACGCTCCCTGTAGGTGGAGAGTGGTTCTGTATTTCAGAAGAAATAGAGACAGCTTTGTCCCCAAGCTCCCATAAATCTTCTTCTCCAACCACACTTTAAAAGTCCTTACAGCTGTCTCTGCAAGGCCACTGGATGATATGGGGATGTTTTAATATGTTTAATCCCATTCTTGATCAGAAAGTCTTTAAATCCCATGCATGTAAAATGTGGTCCATTGTCTGTGACAAGTACTCCTGGTAGCCCAAGTATGACATCGGTCTATCTGAGCTTTTCACAGGTAGCAGTGGAGGTCACCGAGGTCATCATATGGACTTCTAACCATTTCAGATGTGCATCCACTATGATTAGAACCATTTTTCCCATGTTAGGTCCTGCAAAGTCTATACATGGGCAGAACCATGTGGGTCCTGGCCAATCCCAGATATGAAGGCATGCCAGCACAGAGGTCTGCTTGTGTATTTAACATTGATGACATCCCTTTACTACTTCTTCCCGGTAATCATCCATGTTTGGCCACTATACACAGCTCTGAGCCAAATATTTCATGTGTGAAATGCCAGTTGTGCTTCAGATAACTGTCAGGACTTTATCCCATCCTGGTGGGGGGAATAATAACTCTTGTGCCCCACAACATCCATCCATTCTCTATTATTCAAGTCAGTACTCCTAGTCATAAACAGAGAGAACTCTTTCCCTTACCGCAAGGCTGGCCAAATCAGAGAAAGTGCCAATGCATTTAGGACAAGATAGGAACCTGTCTAGTCCATTTCCTTAAAGGGGAAGCCTTTGCCAGAGGCCTTCCACAGTCTCTCCTAGAAGCTCCATGGAACCAGATTGTTCTGATTATGGCAATTGATTGAGTGCACCTTTTTTGGCATGCTTGTGCCTTGCCTTTTAGACTATCCTATAGTCATAAGTGACTACAGTCAAAGCCTAATGCTGGAGCCAGGCAGCTGCAATGGCCGGCAAACCCTTGTTTTCACTAAAGAGGCCACAGAGCCACAGCACAATCCAAGTACTGAATCTGGACACAGCTTTCCCTCTGCTGTACCTAGAGCACAGATTCCATGACCTGACCAAGTTGTTCCAGCTGGATGGCCCCAGATCGAGATCATCAGCATAATTTTCATAGGCCACCAAACAGCAATCTGATTGTGGCAATTGTGAGTCGGTACCAAGTCTGTACCTGTAACACTGAGTCCCATTCCAAGCCCCTGGAGTTACCTAATTCTGTTGCTCAAAACAGCACACTAACGTCCCATCTCACACAAGAGCCATCACAGACTTGAGGTGAAACACGCTCCCTATTTTCAAAAACCTCCGGAAGTTACCAAGCACTGTCAAAGGCATATCACACAAAGAGAAAATGACAGGTTTGTTTTTTCAGCATTTGGCTGGCAGGATTTTGCACCTGCGAAAATGGGAAAGTGTCTTCAAGATTGCAGAGCTGGTGATAGGGAGACCTTATCAAATTAATTAAAGGTGCTGGGTCTGAGTTTAGTTCCCAGCAGGACAGCTGTCTACATCACATAAACCACGAGGAGAAGTGCCAATAATTGCCCCCCATACTGGCACTTAGCAGAAAAGCCAAAGACTGAATGGATTCCAGAAACTGAACTCCTTTCACCCCTTGGAAGATCCCATTTCACTCCAAGCTTGGAGTGAGTCACATTACCAGGGGGTGGCGTGTATGGGAAGCTGTATTTACCCTAGGGATAAATAGAGGATTCTGACACCTTCCAGAGCTGTCAATACAGCCTCTTTCACCAGCACTGAATTCACACAAAACTAATTGTGTAAAAAAGAGGAAGAAAACACGAACACTCTTTCACAAACTTTGTGAAAAGAAAAACAATTACTAAGCAAAACACCAGAAACTGAGTTGCTGCATATGTACGAGAGAGAGAATGAGAATGGGACTGTCAATTCTTTTAACCCTTTGCAGATCACCTTGCTGCTAATCCCCAACCTCCACCCTTCATGTCCTTCTCAGTCTCCCCACCCCCAGTTCTCAGTTGCCTAGTGCTCCTGGACACTTTGTCAAGTGGACAGAGGAGCGGTATGCATGTCAATTCATCCACCATTAAATCAGAGCTCCTTGTATTGTAAGCAGTGTCAGGATGAGCTCCACCCTGACATCTGGTGGTGAGGTGTGGCAAGTTGTGGAAAAGAACTTCAGGGGCCGATGTCATTTGCATAGGCACACCCACCATGCCTAGAATGAGACCATAGCTGCTCAAATGGTCACTTTGGCTGCTGTGGGATCCCCAGCGTCTCTGTTATTGGGGCAGGAAGAATAAATTGTTATTACCCTGATTATGGGAACTGTGCTTGGAACTGTACGTGGCCTTTTGTTATGATGGAGGGATTCACCATCAACTAAGTAGCACTCGCTAGGCAAGGGTCATGGGTTCCAAAACTGTGTGAATAGAGAGAGGCTGGGGACAAGTATTGATACTTGGTGGCATGGGCCCCTTGGTGAGGGCCTTACATGCTAATTGCACTTCCTCCTCTCTCCACTGTGGAATATCAGAGCTAATTTTGATTTCATTAGAAGTCTAGTTATAGGCTGCTGAGCTCACTTTGGGCTGACAGTGCACCAGCACTGGGGCTCCCCTACTACAAGCTGAATTCACCTAAGAGCTGAAATCACTGAGTGTTGTGTTAAGTAGTGGGGGAGCCTGAAGATATATTGTGGAGCAGTTTGCGGGACGGCTGGTGAAGCAGTTCGACGTGGAGCAGTGTGTGGATGGCAGGAGCTGCTTGTGGGTTGTGGAGCTGAGCGAAGGAGTTCGTGGGGCAGCTGGCGGAGCGGAGCGCAGCTGAGCGAAGGAGTTCGTGGGGTGGCTGGCGGAGTGGAGCGCAGCTGAGCGAAGGAGTTCGTGGGGCGACTGGCGGAGCGCAGCTGAGCGAAGGAGTTCGTGGGGCGGCTGGCGGAGCGGAGCGCAGCGCAGCGCAGCGGAGCGAAGGAGTTCGTGGGGCGGCTGGCGGAGCGGAGTGCAGCTGAGCGAAGGAGTTTGTGGGGCGGCTGGCGGAGCGGAGCGCCGCTATGGAGCAATGGGGCGGTCAGCTTCAGATCATGTAAGGTGCCTCTTACCCCCGTCCCATTTCCACCCAGGTTGGGAGGTAAAGCTCCGCAGATAAACTTTCGAACTCTGGGGCTGCCCTGACCAGGGACAGAGACTTTTGGGGCATTGGACTTTTGGGACTTTGGGTGATTTGGGGTTGCTGGACTCAAGAACCAAAGGGAAAAGGGCATGCCCCAATTTGCCTGGGGTGGGTTTTTTTTTGCTCATGGGTTGTGTTATGAATCCTGTTGGTGGTGTTTCCCCAACATAATGCCACATTGTTTCTCTCTGTTATTAAAAGGCTTTTGCTACACTCAGACTATGTGCTTGCGAGAGGGGAAGTATTGCCTCTTGGAGGCGCCCAGCGGGGGTGGTATATATTTGTCCCAGGTCACTGGGTGGGGGCTCGAGCCGGTTTGCATTGTGTTATTGGAATGGTTCCCCTAGATATTGAACCCGGCCCTTGTTGCTGCCAACTCTGACGGGCAGAAGGGTTACATTTTTGGGGGCTCGTCCGGGATAGCCTGGGTCAGTACCCCTCGCAAGCACCTGTTGAGTGATCCACTACATTGGGAAACAATTGATATTTTTTTTTGTTTTGTTTGTGCTTATATTTTGAGGAAATTACTGTTTGTATAATGGCTAATATGTCAGGTTTGTTGGGCCCTGGCTCAGCAGCTTCTAGCTCAGGGGCTGCAGCCTCGGCTGATGATTGGACAAAAGCTCTGGGGCAAATATTGGAAAAGGTTGTGCTGCCCCATGCTGAGTCAGACTCTTGTCGTAAGTTAAGATTATTTGCTGGGGAGGAGGAGTTTGAACCCTGGTTAGAGCATACCACTGAAATGCTGCAAGAGTGGGCCGTACCAGATGCAGAAAAGCGAAGATGCCTTATAGAGAGCCTTGGCGGCCCAGCATTAGATGTGATTCGCACCCTGAAGCTCATTGACCCTGGGGTCAGTGTGAAGGACTGCCTAGAGGCCCTTGAACACAACTTTGGGAGCGTAGAGGGCCCTGAAGACAGCTACTGTAAGTTCCTTAATTCCCGACAACAAAAGGGCGAGAAGGCTTCAGCCTACATACAGAGACTGGAGAGACTGCTTCAGAGAGCTGTCATGAGGGGAGCAGTGACTGCTGAGCAGATGGATCAGACCAGACTGGCTCAAATTGTAAGAGGAACTCAGTATCAGAACCCGATTCTACTTCATCTCCAGCTAAGAGAACGACGGGAACATCCCCCAAGTTACTCCCAGCTGATAAAAGAGGTCCGAGAGGAGGAAGAAAGGCAGGCTGCCAGTGAGTTTTGGGAAGCCCAAACATCGGAGCCAGGCAGCACAACACCACTGCAAACGGCCAGTGTACTGATGGTGAGCACCAGAGAGGAACTTGCCCAACAAATGCAGGTCCTGACGGAACGGATAGCTGAGCTGCAAAGTACCGTTGACCGAGTTAAGACTTCCAGGAATAAGAAGCCTCAAACTGTGGCGATTGAGAAGCCCGCACTTAGAGCCACCATCCCCCCCAGGCGAAGGGGAAAAGGTCAATTCTTCTGCTACCGATGTGGTCAGGATGGACACAGTGCTGCCAAGTGCCGTAATGAAGAAAACCCCTCCTTAGTGTATGGAAAGCTGAGGATCAGTTGGGAGAGATCCGGTAGCTGCCAGAGGGTCTGGGGACAGGGACCCCCCAGGTCTGCAGGATTTGAAGATTCCCCCAGAAAAGACTGTCCAGCTGGGATCCCTGCAGGACTGATAGGGCCTCGAGCAGAGGTCACGGTGAGGGTTGAAGGGGTGGAGTGTAAAGCAGTGCTTGACACTGGATCTCAAGTGACTATTATATTTCAGTCATTCTACCAACAGATGCTTAGGCACCTGCCTATACAGCCACTGACTGGCCTTGGCCTGTGTGGCCTCAGCATGGATGAATACCCCTATCAAGGGTATGTCATAGTGCACCTGGAATTCCCAGAGGAGGTTGCTGGGGTAAGAGAAGAGGTAGACACAGCTGCCTTAATATGCCCTGACCCTAAAGGGACTTCTGATATGTCTGTGCTGATAGGGACCAACTCCAGTCTCTTCAAGGTACTCGCGGATTACTGCAGAAGGCGGGCTGGGGACCAATACCTGAATACCCTGATGATCCATACGCTTTGTGCTGAAGCCTATAGGAAAATTGAGAGCGCTAAAAGGGACACATCTGAGCTACCGCTTGGGGCACTGAAGTACGCGGGCACAACCCCCTTAGTAGTGCCTGCAAGGACGGAGCAAGAAGTGCTTGTCATGAGTACCTGTCTGAAAGGCAGTAAAGGGACGTTAGCAATGATAGAGCAGCCGATGGGAGGAGAGCTCCCTGAAGGAGTGTTGGTCCCCAGTGGAGTCATAACCCTACCTGCTGAAGCCCAGGAAAGGGTGACTATACTGATTGCTAATGAAACGAGTCGTGATGTTGTTGTGAAGCAAGGACAAAAGATAGCAGACCTCTTTGAGCCTGAGTCGATTGTAAAACCCCAGTGTGAAACTCAAGTTCCGACAATAGACCCAGCAAAGTTTGACTTTGGAGATTCACCAGTGTCTGAGGACTGGAAAGATCGCCTGAGGAAGAAACTTTGTGAAAGATCCAAGGTGTTCTCACTGCATGAGTGGGATGTGGGATGTGCAAAAGGAGTAGAGCACAATATCAGACTACATGACTCTCGACCTTTCAGGGAGAGATCTAGGAAGATTGCTCTCTCTGAGATGGAAGATGTGCGACATCATCTTCAGGAGCTGGCTGCGAATGGCATCATTACAGAGTCCCGTAGCCCATACGCCTCACCCATTGTGGTAGTCCGCAAAAAGAATGGAAAAATCCGGATGTGTATTGACTACCGCACCCTAAACAGCCGTACTGTGGTCGACCAGTACACTATGCCTCGAGTGCAAGATGCCTTAGACTGTTTGCTGGGAAGCCAGTGGTTCTCTGTGTTGGATCTTCGAAGTGGATACTACCAGATCCCTCTGGGAGAAGAAGATAAGGAGAAGACAGCCTTCATCTGCCCATTAGGGTTTTATCAGTTCGAACGCATGCCCCAAGGGATTTCTGGAGCACCTGCCACCTTTCAACGTCTCATGGAGAGAGTTGTGGGAGACATGAATTTACTGCAAGTGTTAGTTTATTTGGATGACCTGATTGTGTTTGGAAGAACCTTAGAGGAGCATGAAGAAAGACTTCTTAAAGTGCTTGATAGGTTGGAGGATTATGGTCTGAAGCTTTCAATTGACAAATGCCAGTTCTGCAGAACCTCAGTGAAGTATGTGGGTCACATTGTGTCCCAAGAAGGTGTGAGTACTGATCCTGATAAAATAGAAGCACTCACTACATGGCCACGTCCAAGTAACTACAGAGAACTCAAGACCTTTCTTGGATTTAGTGGCTACTACCGCAGATTTGTGAAAAACTATGCTACGATTGTAAAGCCTCTGAATGATCTTACCAGGGGACATCAGTCCAGCAAGAACAAATCTAAGTCCAAGAATAAGGGGAGGTCCCCAAAGCCTCCTGTGCAGAGACACAATGGCCCCTTTGCACCATTTGGGCCACGGTGGGATGAGAGATGTGAAAGAGCTTTTCGAGAAATCATTACTTGCCTAACTCATGCTCCAGTCCTAGTTTTTGCTGACCCAAGCAAACCATTTATCCTGCATACTGATGCCAGTTTGGAGGGTCTGGGAGCAGTCCTGTACCAGGAAGTGGAAGGCAAATGTAAACCTGTAGCCTTTGCCAGCCGAGGATTGTCTGATAGTGAAACTCGCTATCCCACCCACAAGCTGGAATTTTTGGCCTTGAAATGGGCCATCACTGAGAAATTTCGAGACTACTTGTATGGTGCTCAGTTCCAGGTGTGGACAGACAACAATCCACTGACTTATGTGTTAACAAGTGCTAAGCTGGATGCTACAGGGCAGAGATGGGTGGCCGCCTTGGCTAGCTATGAGTTCAGCATTCAGTACCGATCAGGGAGAAGCAATGTAGATGCAGATGCATTATCCAGGCGTCCGCAGGCTCCAGAAGTTGCTGTGATACCCACAGATGGAGTGAGAGCTATTTGCAGTGTGAGTCGCCGAGAGCCAGAGGCCCGTGAGGGCTTTCAGGGATGTGTTGCAGAAGCTTTGGGCCTGCCCCCTGAATGCATGCCTTCTGCTTCAGTGAACTATATTGCATTAGACCAATCTCCTTTGCCCATGCTCAATGTGGCTGACTGGCAAGAAGCCCAGCGGCAAGATATTGACATTCGTGATACACTACTTGCCAAAAGGGAGGGGCGAAGCCCAGCTGCGGTTGTCCCACCTAACCCGGAGGGTAAACTACTACTGAGAGAATGGACCAAACTAAAACTGATTCAGGGAGTGCTACACCGAATGACCACTGACCCTTTACAAAAACAACGAGCACAACTAGTACTGCCAAAAAAGTACAGAGCCCTGGCCATGAGGGCCCTGCATGATGACTTTGGGCATTTAGGGATGGAGAGGACCCTGGAACTTATTCGTAGTAGGTTCTATTGGCCCCGAATGGCTGAAGATGTTCGCAGGAAATGTGAGACTTGCGCTCGATGTGTTCAAAGGAAAACTCTGCCCACGAGGGCTGCATGTCTCAAGAACATCACCAGCAACAAACCTTTGGAGTTGGTATGCATTGATTTCTTGTCTGTAGAGGTAGACAAGAGGAATGTTGGAAACATTCTAGTAGTGACTGACCATTTTACACGGTATGCACAAGCATATCCCACACGTGATCAGAGGGCCACCACCGTTGCTCGAGTATTGTGGGACAAATATTTCTCAGTCTATGGATTCCCGGCTCGGATACACTCTGATCAGGGGCGGGATTTTGAGAGTCACCTTCTGAAGGAGGTGCTGAAGATAGCAGGAATTAAAAAGTCTAGGACAACGCCTTATCACCCCCAAGGTGATCCTCAGCCAGAGAGGTTCAATCGAACCCTATTAGATATGTTGGGAACTTTGCGACCAGAGCAGAAGGCAACCTGGAGCCAGCATGTCGCATTTCTGGTGCATGCCTACAATGCCACAAAGAACGATGCTACGGGAGTCACCCCATATCTCTTGATGTTTGGGCGAGAACCAAGATTACCCATAGACTTGTGCTTTGGTGTATCAGAGGATGGAGATAGCTATGAAACTCATCAGCAATATGTATCCCGACTAAGAGAAAAGCTGCGGGATGCTTATCGCTTAGCTACCGCTGCGGCTCGGAAGAACGCAGACCGCAACAAGCATCGATATGATGCTAGAGTGCGTTCGCAGGAGCTCCAGCCGGGGGACAGAGTCCTGCTGCGAAATTTGGGTATTGCTGGCAAACACAAGATAGCTGACAGATGGAAGGCAATACCTTACCTGGTGATGGAAAAGCTGGGAGATCTGCCGGTCTACAAGATCAAACCTGAAGACGGTCCAGGGCAAATAAAGACGGTGCATAGAAACCTTTTGCTCCCTGTGGGGGAATTGGTAAGCACCCCTTATGAGATGGGCCACGGCAGGGCCGCCGGGCAGAACAGAGGTGCTAGACCAAAGCCGCCATCCAACACAGACAGTGGGCCCCCTGCAGCTAACTTACCCCTATTCTGCACATCTGAGAGTGAGTCTGAGGAGGAAGACACAACCCTGGTGTATCCTGGGATGGAGACAAGATTTCAGTCTCGATCAGCTGAACCAAACGAGAGTTTTCCCTCTTCCGCCCTAAACCCAATGGCGGAACTATTTAGGCCCCTTTCTGATACCCCGGTGCTGCTGATGAGACCCCCCTGTGATGACACACACAGGTTACTGGACAATGGGGACAGACAGGTAGAGGATGTCCTGGGCACCTTGGACCCTCCAGCGTTAGAACTAGGAGTGCAGGGGCCTACGCCAGTAGCCGAGGGACCCTCCAGGGAAGCCTCTCCATCCGTCACTCAAGAGGATGTTCCCCCTACCTCGGCAACAGAGATTCTCAATAGACGAGACAGGGTGATAAGACCAGTGAAACGGTTAACTTATGATGCACCTGGGGTGACTAGTGAGGAGCCAATACATTTAGCACACAGGCTTGTGGAAGCTAAAGTGGGCTTCCTGAGGCCCTTTGGAGGAAACCAATGAGTTGGTATAAAGGGAGTGTGATTTGTCGGGACGACAAAGTCTCGGCTGGGGGGAGGATGTAAGCAGTGTCAGGATGAGCTCCACCCTGACATCTGGTGGTGAGGTGTGGCAAGTTGTGGAAAAGAACTTCAGGGGCCGATGTCATTTGCATAGGCACACCCACCACGCCTAGAATGAGACCATAGCTGCTCAAATGGTCACTTTGGCTGCTGTGGGATCCCCAGCGTCTCTGTTATTGGGGCAGGAAGAATAAATTGTTATTACCCTGATTATGGGAACTGTGCTTGGAACTGTACGTGGCCTTTTGTTATGATGGAGGGATTCACCATCAACTAAGTAGCACTCGCTAGGCAAGGGTCATGGGTTCCAAAACTGTGTGAATAGAGAGAGGCTGGGGACAAGTATTGATACTTGGTGGCATGGGCCCCTTGGTGAGGGCCTTACATGCTAATTGCACTTCCTCCTCTCTCCACTGTGGAATATCAGAGCTAATTTTGATTTCATTAGAAGTCTAGTTATAGGCTGCTGAGCTCACTTTGGGCTGACAGTGCACCAGCACTGGGGCTCCCCTACTACAAGCTGAATTCACCTAAGAGCTGAAATCACTGAGTGTTGTGTTAAGTAGTGGGGGAGCCTGAAGATATATTGTGGAGCAGTTTGCGGGACGGCTGGTGAAGCAGTTCGACGTGGAGCAGTGTGTGGATGGCAGGAGCTGCTTGTGGGTTGTGGAGCTGAGCGAAGGAGTTCGTGGGGCAGCTGGCGGAGCGGAGCGCAGCTGAGCGAAGGAGTTCGTGGGGTGGCTGGCGGAGCGGAGCGCAGCTGAGCGAAGGAGTTCGTGGGGCGACTGGCGGAGCGCAGCTGAGCGAAGGAGTTCGTGGGGCGGCTGGCGGAGCGGAGCGCAGCGCAGCGGAGCGAAGGAGTTCGTGGGGCGGCTGGCGGAGCGGAGTGCAGCTGAGCGAAGGAGTTTGTGGGGCGGCTGGCGGAGCGGAGCGCCGCTATGGAGCAATGGGGCGGTCAGCTTCAGATCATGTAAGGTGCCTCTTACCCCCGTCCCATTTCCACCCAGGTTGGGAGGTAAAGCTCCGCAGATAAACTTTCGAACTCTGGGGCTGCCCTGACCAGGGACAGAGACTTTTGGGGCATTGGACTTTTGGGACTTTGGGTGATTTGGGGTTGCTGGACTCAAGAACCAAAGGGAAAAGGGCATGCCCCAATTTGCCTGGGGTGGGTTTTTTTTTGCTCATGGGTTGTGTTATGAATCCTGTTGGTGGTGTTTCCCCAACATAATGCCACATTGTTTCTCTCTGTTATTAAAAGGCTTTTGCTACACTCAGACTATGTGCTTGCGAGAGGGGAAGTATTGCCTCTTGGAGGCGCCCAGCGGGGGTGGTATATATTTGTCCCAGGTCACTGGGTGGGGGCTCGAGCCGGTTTGCATTGTGTTATTGGAATGGTTCCCCTAGATATTGAACCCGGCCCTTGTTGCTGCCAACTCTGACGGGCAGAAGGGTTACATATAAAGGTGCTTTAAGCCAGTGATTACCAAACTTCATGGGTGTTCAGCTTAACCAGTCTAAGACCTTGCCTGTTCCAGTCAGAGTGCGCTGCCTCCCATTCAGCTACGTGTTCCATCCCTCACTGCTGCCTGAGAGCTGCTAGTGATTCTGTGACAGGAGTTTAGAGTACCCCATGCTTCATGGGGGTTAGAGCCTTCCCAGCTGAGTGGGAGGTGGGCAGTACCATAGCAAAAAGTCCAGGGGTTGCAGAGTGTCATTTAAAGGGGAAGCATGTGAGGGGTGAGGGCCCAGTTCTGCCCTGGGGGTGGGACGCTCTGGAGGGGGAAATGGTGCAGAACAAGCCTGACCCACATTCACCCCACAGTGACTTCTATCCTATGGGGCTGGCCTGGTTCCCCACTCTGGCCTATTGCCTCTTGCCACAGTGTGCAGGTGGAGCCATTTGTCCTGTGTGAGTTGGAAGAAGCTGAGCCCAGGAGGAACAGGCTGTTGGCCCTAACTCTGAAGCATTTTGCAGCAGGTTAGTGATATTTTTAACCCTCTAACAGGGAAGCATGGGCAATGCTAATTAAAGCAAGGGGAAATTGGGAGGGAAATATATATAACAACTTCTGTTTTAATTGTATGCTTTGAATGTTGTTTTGATTTTAGCCAAACTGTTCTAGTTAAATTGTCTCAACTAGTCTGATTCACCAACTTTTCTTTAAAGGCAGTAACGGGGAAAGAGTCATTTATATTTTGCTATTCTCAGTTTTGTATTTGCTTGTAAGAGGGTTTTCTCTTAATCTATACACTTAACTGAGTGTCAGTTAGCTGACTGGCTAGCAGTGATTCAGCAGAGGAAGAGTCTGCATGGATTCCAGCTGAAAATTCCTACAAGCAAGTGGAGGGAAGATGTTGTTTTAGACTCAGCAGTCTGTATAGATTTGGTGATCAAAGACTCTAACTGAGACTTAGGTGAACAAAACCTAGGCTTTTGGGAACTTTCAGTTTCTTCTCACTTTTTCTGTATTTCTGTGGGGACTGAACTGTTCAGATTTTAATTAGTTTTCTTTATTTATGTTTATATATAACCAAAATGGTAATGTCTGTGGATTATAAAATAGGCATGTCATGCTGTAAAAATTAAATTATTATTTGTTTCTTTATCTTTATAGTCATTTATCGTTATAGTTATTTAATTAAATTAATTTCTTTAGTTCCTTTTGGGACTTGAATGTGGTTGACCCTGTGCAATCCTTGCTGAAAATCCTTATGGGCTGAATTCTGGATCTCCAGCTACTTTCTATGGGAGCTGAGGGTATCTTTAAGGCACTGGAGATGGGAAATGAAGTGAACTCTAGCCCACCCAAAAGTTACACCAGCACAGAGGATAATCTCTAAAGCAGGGAGGGGAGCCTAGAGCACAAACATCAATACACGGATCAGAGCCTGCAAACAAACTGCTTGACAGGACCTTATTACACAAAAAGGAAGACACTGCTGTGGGGTTTCTTCCTCCCCAAGCAAAACAAATGTCCGAAAGTGGGAGCCCTGCATACATAGGAAACCACAATCCCCTCCAGCTTTCCAGCATGGAGGAGCATGCTGAACTTCCCCATCCCCCTGCAGCCTTTCCTCCCTTTGCTCCCTCCCACTGTAGATATACAAGGCTAAGTTGATGAGCTGTTCAGCTTAGTGTGAAATGTGTTACATTTTCCCCCCAGCTGCTTCCTGATTGCAGTATTTACTTTTAATCTCCTCTGCCTCAATGCCCGATAAAAACTTTGTCACATTAGATGGTGACAGATGGGAAAGAGAAGGGGGGGATCACTGCAAAGGAACGTCCTGGCTTCCCAATAATTTTTCACAACGCCAATTATGTCCTTCAGTGCTTCCCGGCATGTGCACCCATGTCAGCAGAGAAGGAAATAGAAAGGCATAAATAAAGACAAAACCAGGCGCTGCGTGGCTTTAATCTGCACAATAACATTTCTCATTTGGGTGAAATATTGTTGGATTCTCTCCCTGCGCTGGGGAGAGATGCACACACAAAATTCAGGACTGCCTGCCTTGTTCTTGGAAAGCATCTACCCTTGCAAGTGGCTCCCCAGCATCACGAGCAGCAGAGTAGGCATGTGCCTTGCCTTCTGTAGTGGTTCCTATTTCCAGTAAACCAAATTTTGAGATCCTTAGGCAAATTCCCATGGATTAAAGGAGGCCTCAAGATTAGCTGCAAATAGACTAGCACAAGAATTCTTACAACCTTTAAAATCAACCCCTCAAGAACATACTGCGTTGTTGTGCTAGAGGGTGTTGGTAGCTGCTATCAAGTGGGTCTTTGATTTATGGGCAAATCACAGGTGTCACTGACGCTGATGGGCATGCTAGGCCCCTTTCATTCAGGCTAAATGTAAGAACAATTAAGCTTCTTTATTGATTAAGACAGAGAAAACAACTGAAACCACCATCCAAGGTGCAGGCCACATGAGAAGGCCTGAGCAAATACCACCTGAAGAAGAATAAAAGGGATTTTCCTGGTACTGAGTGAAAATGCAGCGGGTTGGGCATTGATTGGTGAGACTGAGTCTGTCTGTGCAGGTCGAAGTAGAAAGGAACCAGAAACCCAGAGAAACATGGGTAGCATGACCATGAGAGGAAGCAAAGACAGAGATCTTTGGGGTACAGAACTGGCTGGAAAGCAGGCTTAGATTTTTGAATAAGGAAACTGCCTCCTTTTAGTTCCTGTTGTGTTCAGGGAAACAGGATGCTATTTACAAAGAATGCACACGAACAGGATTTAATCAAAGAAATAACTGACCATCAATATCCCCTTCAGATGGAAACAACCCAGGCAGGCCCTGGGCCACGGGAATATTGGTATTCATCATAAACCCTGGTTTATGACATCAGCACAGTGCAACAGAATTAGAAACATCAAATATATGTAAGAGCAAATGGTACATGGTGTGGATGGCACTGTGGGTTAGTATAGTGGCTGCTCACTTCTTCATACCAGTATTCAAATCCTGGCCCCATGGCACAAGAGATGAGAGCTTGGTGGTTTTCCTGCTAGACACAAAACCTCACAACAGTCTGACAGGATAGCACCCAAGGAAGGTGCAGTAGTGAAATAGCAGAGATTGCTGTAGGTCAGAATTGAGGTGTATCAACTGAGCTACTGGTGGGAGGGGGTGTCAAGGTCTAAAATAGCAAGGGGTGGATCACATCAAAGAATAACACAGTCTCCTGACACTAACCGAAGTATTAGCAGGTGGAAGATACCAGCATGCATTGTGCCAGTGGAAAACTAGGCATCAGCCAAGGAGCAGAATTACAGATTCAGCCAGGCAATGTGTGAGCGCGAGGGGTCTGTGTGCACAGACAGGGCTAGAAGTACTGATGGAGGGCAGGGAAGGAAAGGGTTTGTAAGCCACATGAGTGATGATCAGTATTCTGGGAAGAAGTCAAGTGAGCTGTGGGTATGACCAGGCAGGCAGACAGAAAGCTACTGGCAGAGGGAAAATAGTTAGGGCAAAAGTATGTGGGGCCATTTAGTTAAAACCCTTTTGCTGTAGGGTCAATCTGTAAGAAACACACTGGCAACAGAGAGGGATTCACTTCACATATGGCTTGAGATGCAGCCTCCTTGTGACTATATAAGGCCAGATTTCAGCAGAAGTATTTATATTTATGTGCCTGTCAGTATGGACATGAGCATGTGTACGTGCAAGTGTATGTATGGGCAGGTTTACAGACCAAATTATGTCAGTGAACCTCCATCTGGCTGCGCACAGCTAACATGGGCATGGATGGATGTTGCCGCAGCAGCAAAAATGTCTCCTTCTCTGTGGGCAGAGCCACCAGCCAGGGAGGAAAGATGCATCGCTTAGGAGCACTCACACTGCAAAGGAAATAAAATACAGTAGAACCTCAGTGCTACGAACCCCAGAGTTACGAACTGACTGGTCAGCCACACACGTCATTTGGAACTGGAAGTATGCAATCAGGCAGCAGCAGAGACAAAGATAAACAAACAAACAAAAAGCGAATACAGTAAACTACTAAAAAAAAATAAACCGAAAGCAGCATTTTTATTCTGCATAGTAAAGTTTCAAAGCTGTATTAAGTCAATGTTCAGTTGTAAACTTTTGAAAGAACAGCCATAATGTTTTGTTCACAGTTACGAACATTTCAAAGTTATGAACAACCTCCATTCCTGAGGTGTTTGTAACTCTGGAGTTCTAGTGTACCCCCAGGCCAGCTAAGATTCAACAAATGCAGGTACAAAAATTGCTGAAAGCCACAAAAGACAATGACTACAGAGCGAAAAGATAACAAGGCAATGGGACTTAACAATTAGGAAGCTAGGAGAGAAGAACATAGGTCTATCCAAGACATTTTTAAGCACCTACCACTTTTTAAATTGTACACTCTGTGGGACAGAGGCTGTATGTTTGCACAGGCCTACGCCTGATTGGAGCCCCTGGGTATAATGGTTATACAACTACTAAGTAACAGTACCATTTCTGCAAGGAGAGCAATCTAGAACAACCCCTGAAGTAGGAACCTCAGGCCACAGGGGGACTGTTATAGGGATTTTATCCTCTAAATCATAAAGTTGGCAGTCCCCAAATGACAATCAAGGTTCTAGATGCAGAATGCAATAACTTGCTTATGCAGATGAGAACTGCCATTTCGATCAAGCTGAGGGCTAGGTAGCCAGGACAGAAATGCTGCCATACCTCATAAGAAATAACTGCTTCAGAGGGGGGAATCAAATCTGGGTCTCCCACTTCCCAGGTGAGTGCACTAATCACTGGGCTGAAAGTTATAGGAATGGGTGGCACCACCACCAGGTTTGTGAATCTAGCCTTTCATTTTCTTTGCTTTATTTTTGAAATGCTTAGCAAGGGAACAACACATTTTGTTCCATCTGAAAAGATGTTTTTCCAACTTTTTTCAATTTACCAAAAATTCTGAAAAAATGTTGCTTTCAATTGGGGTTGAACTGAATTTCTTTTCCTGGTTTTTTGGAACGGCCAGATATTCACCCAGCCCTACTGCTAATGTCTTAGCACCCTCATTACGCAGTTGTAAATGAAGACACACGGTGCAAGGCAGGGGAGAATCAGGTCCAGCCTGTTTTAACAGCTACCTGTGTGCTCAGCTCAGTCTGATGGAAACATTAGACTGGGACTTTCAGAGAGGCTTGAGATAGTTAGGCACACAAGTCCCATTGACTTCCCTTAGGTCTCTTTAAAGATTCCAGCCTTAGTTCACACTGGGCGTGCTCAGAGGTTTCATTCCCACAGTGTCCTTACCTTAATTTAGTTGTATAAATAAATTATACCCCATTCTACCAACTTGATGCCTTCCTTATTCCTCTGGCATAAGCAGTTTGAGGTGGCTGGTAACATTTTACTCAGCTGGTAACTTCCAGCTATTTAATGATATTGCACATACTAATCAGTGGCCAGATAATCATAATATGCCATCAACATAGAAAGTGTATTTGTTAAGTACAAACTTTGTGCTCTGTAAAAGAAAACAGAAGAGAGGACACTGTCCCTGCCTTGAAGAGCTAATTTACAGTCTAACAATACCATGTAATCAAACCACCTAGATATGACAAGCACCACACAAAGAGAGTGTAAATACATGATCATTTCTTCTGAACCAGAGAGCAGGTCAGTGTATTATACATGGAAATTACTGGACCTACTACTCAATAACCTGCAGGAGCCTAATGGTTGTAGATACAGAGTCCTCAACAGTAAGTCCTATTAAATTACAAAGTTTACTAAAGGGTAATTAAAAGACATTTGTGCTGCTGTCATTGAAAATATTACATGTTTCCTTAAAGGCCAGCCAACCCCTCCTGCAAAACTTAGACAAATATAATATTTAGAAACAATTGCATCAACATTTTTTGTATTTTCCATTCCTGGTTCTTTGTTATATTAGGATATATACATGACAACAGGATCTTTGTTCTGTTCCAAAGAGACTTAATATGGATAAATGGTGGCAATACACTTGGGGGAATAATACCACACACAGAGAGAAGCCAGGAGGGAGCTGGTTAGAGAGCAGTGATCCAGAGAAGGACCTACGGGTCAGAGCAGATACCAAATTAAACAGGCATGTGCAGCGTGATGCTATTACCAGTGCTATTTTGGGACGTATCTAAAGGGCTATCCTTTGTGAGACTGAGAGGAAGTCATCATTTCTCTTTGTTCAGCCTTAGGAGAGTGCATAGGAGTCTTGTGCTCAGTTCTGGCCCCTGCCTACAGCAGGCACATAGGAACACTGGAGACCAGAGTCCAAAGAAAAGCACCAAAAATGCTCAAGGAATTAGCATATCCCAAAACTGTTCAGCATGGGAGAGAGGAAGCAAAGACAGCAGCTGGGCACAGACTCTAAAAACCTGAGGCCAGGATAGTTCTGAAAGGATGGAGAGGAGAAGTTATTCGGGAGTAATGGCCTGAACCTAAATAAAGGATTTCAAGCAGAGAACTCCTGACCGTGAGGTCACTGTAACCAGCATCTCCCAAGCTACCTAGCAACTGGATCAGTTCAATAAACAAAGATCACAGTGATAGCAGCTAGGACCTACTGCCTCCTGTTGACCTGTATGTCCCCTAACCCACCAGGCAGCTTTTGAGAGACTGGGGTACAGAGCAGCCATTGAATACACACAGCTGAATGGGAAGTGGGCAGCTGTGACACACAGAGGCCCAGCACAAAGGTCTGACTCTGTTTCTCTTGAAGCCAAAGGCCATAATCCCAGTGTCTTCAATGGGTGCAGGATCTGTTAGGGAACCTAGACTACCAGCCCCGAAATAGCAGCCCTGGGATGTGAGCACATGGCCAGGAATCACTCTCACAAGCAATGAGAATATCCCTCTTTGCAGAAGTTTTTAAAGTGAGTTTCATCTCTGTGGCTTTGTTTGCAGCTAGTTGAGGAGTCAATCTGAGCATCTGCTGGGAGTCGGGTAGAGGGGCCTTGAGCTTGTCAGGGTTCATGTAGGGGAGGGGGCAGGTTTCAGAAAGATTATCTCAGAGTTCGAACTCGTTAATGAAAGAAATAAATTAACCAGGCTCATTTTTCAGGGAATTCTTGTGTAAACTGGAAATTTTCCAGTCTGTGAGCCCCGCGCTGGACTAACCCATAAATCACAGAAAGCAGGTTGTCTGTATAGCGAGAGCAGCCAGATTCAGAGACTGGGGGAAAGAACCCAGCATATGTTCGTGGAGAAAAAACTACAGAAGCAAGACGGAAAAGACGAATACCTCCCTCACCCGCTGTTGGGGAAAAAAATAAAAGGGTTGGCCTCAGGCACTGGAACATACGCCGTCTCCAAAGAGCTCCCCAAATCAGGGGAAGGCACCTGAAACGGGTCAGCTTTTAATTGAATACAATATTAATTACCGCGTGCACCATTAACGGTTTGTGGGATTTGACTAATTAATGTAATAGTTTCTGAGTCACGCTCATTAAATATGAAAATTACGCCGGTGAAAGGTATCGGTTTCATTATCAATCTTGTATGGACAGGGGTTGGGGGGGAACGAAGGAACGGTTGAGGGGAGTTTCCCACCCTGACTTATTGCATTATCAGCTCCTTCCTCCTAGAGCTCATTGGTATGGGGAGGAGGAAGAGCAAGAGTGGAAAGGAAAGTAATGAAGAAGAAAGGAAGGTGGGAGGATCAGTAGTGAAGGAAGAGAGAAAGAGAGGGAAGGTAGTCTAGTAGTTGGAGCCAGAGACAGTCAGGACATAGGGGTTACATTTCACCCCTGGGATGGAGTAAGGTTTACTGGTTAGAGCTGGGAAGAGCCAGGACTGCCAAGTTCTAACCCTGACTCTGCCACTGATTCGCTTTGTGACCCTGGTCACTTCATGTCTATGCCTCAGTTTCCCCATCCCCTAAAATATGGGTAAAGATACTAACCCACTTCACACAGGGTGTAGGCAGGCTTAATTCAATGGTGTTTGTAAAGTGCTCTGGGATCCTCGAGTGAAAGATATTGGGTAGGGACAAAGTGTTAACTTGCTATTAAAAACCAGGACTGGGTGGCAATACATTGGGCTGTACCCACCCCTCATGGGAACCTGAGATCATGTGCCCTTCCCACACTGGGCTGGCTGTGCTGCAGAAACAACACATTCAGCCTTGCAAGAAGAGCTGAGGTGGGTGGCCTATCTCCCACCACTCTGCAGCAGCTCCCTTCAGCCAGACTAGCAACTCCAAAGGGAGTTGTGGCAAGTTTTTTCTGGCCAGAATTGGTGACCCACATGTGGAACCTTAGTGGAGGGAGGCAAGGTGGAGCGAGGAAATGGTGAGATTCCAGACTCCCACCTCTCCCCAAAAATGGAGCATAACGAAGAGGCAGCCTTCTAGGCTAGAGAATACAGAACTGAGAATACAAGCATGATGGTCGGAGACAGCCAGAGGGAAGAGCTCGGGAGTGAGATTAAAACTCTAACATCACAGGGTGACATTTTCCAGGCACCCTGGAGGGAGTTAGGGGCACCATCCTTGTTAACGATAGTGAATAAATGCAGCCCAGGGAGCCCTGGAGGAGCGAGGAGTGGAGATGATGCTTTTATTGCAGTCCTTTTGGCTGATTCCAGAAGTGTTTGGCATGTGCTTCTGGAGGTGACTCCATGCCAAAGCTGCAGGCCCAGGTATCCACCCCCTTTTTTCTGGCTACTAGGCACCTACAAAGGGGAGAAACGAGAGAGGGTAGGAAGGGGGGAAAAGACAAAGGAAGCCAACAAAGAGGAGGAACAAAAGACAGGGTTTTCCTTTAAAAGAAAAAAAAGGAGAGAGAGAAAAGATACAGAGTAAATGGAAGACCTGGAAAGAAAGATTCCCAAGAAGTTAAAATAAGGAAACCTCAAAAGGGAGTGGGATAGGAAATGTAGAAAGTGGGAGAATCAAGAGAGACCTGGGGTCATTTTTTTTAGTAGCTGTCAGCGGCTTCATACAGCTGGGGCCAATTTAAGTAGCTGCCTGTCTAGGCAGCAGCAACTCATCAGAAACCTGAGGCTGGATCCACTGAGAGCTGGTGGAGGACCCACAATTAGTTATAGTCTTGGGCTTGGAAGATGAGACATTATATAGCGTGGGTAGCCAAGGCATGGTCCACAAACCAAATACAGCCCACGAGCTTCTGCAATGCAGCCCAGTAGTTCTCTCATCTCTAATATAGATGTGTGACCTGCAGATCTTAACATGCAATGCTCCACCTTGAACGAGCAGCCAGGCCAGGTCCTGTAATCTCCAGGGGCCACCTATACCTTGGTGTGAAAGAGAAGGGCGGCTACAACCTGTTGCATTTTATGCAGATTCCACGGCTCTTGGGCTCTTAGCAAGATGCCAGGGATCTGCTTTTGGGTGGCCAAAGTTTGGGCTTCCCTAGTATAATATATAGCAAGGCCTTGGTTAAAGGACAAGTTAGTTCCCCTTGTTAACATCCATAGCAAAAGCAGGGTAAACTCATTCACATTTTCATGGCCACATTTGTCAAAAGGACAACTAACTGTTCTTTATTTATAGATTTAGGTCAACTTTCCTCTATGAATTTCCACCCTGAACCAGAGATCTCCTGTTCTGAACTAACTCACTACACTGAGGGCATCCTTTGGAACAAACAGGCTTCAGACCAGACTGGTAAATCACTACGCTCCCTCCTGGTCCTGTTTGAAAGATGGCTTTTGAATTTACTAGCCGAGTTCACCAAAACGTCACCAGACTTTAGTTTTGGATGTCAAACATTCAGGTGCCCATCAGAGCTACAGCCTTGAATCCTAATCAGCTCATACTTTGGGGATTGCCATGTAAACACACACACAAAAAAATCCCAAATTTGAACTTTGACCTTTATGGCATTAAAAGGCATCTAGGTCATCAGTTAAGTGTATTTTAACCAAGAAAACAGTGAGCAAATATGCTACAGACACCAACATTGGTAGCAGCAGCCTTTTGAAGGGTGCCAACTGCTAGTATTAAATAGTATCCAAGTCAGAAGTTAGGAGGCACATGGAAGGAAGACAAGTGTCTTTTCAGTTAAGACTGGAAATGAGATGGAAGATTCACAAAGGATAGCATAGAAAATGGCAATTCATGGTTTTCCACCACTGCTTTGCCGGAGTAATAGGGCAGGGCTGAGGAAGGACCCCCTCCACAGGTAAGAGAGGAGTTTGATTTTTATGGCTCATTCAAACTCTTGTGACTGGCCTCCTTGACAGTTTCACTGGAAAAGCCAAGGATTGAATTTAGATATTTACCCACTAGGAACTGGACCGAGACTTCCCCAACCTGTTATCAGACGGTAAGAACTTCTGCTCATAATCAAACTGGAGCCAGGTTCAGAATGATGCCCTAGAGACAAATGGGAGCCTGTCTCCCTCCTCTTACATAAGGGCGCAAACTGGGATGTTAACTGTGGGCCCAGAGAACAAAGTTTCAGACCAGACTAGTAAATCACTACGCTCCCTCCTGGTCCTGATCCAACCCAACCGCAGAACATCCAAAATAGAGAATTCTGCCCTCAGACATCCCATGCCAGGTTTTTACACTTAGGCCAAGCACATGGTAGGGACAGGACTTTGAGAGTTCACTTGTTGCTGTGTGAATAGCCAAGTAGTAGAGATCAGATCAACAAAGCTCATAGTTACACATCTCTCTACAGTTCTCAAAACTATGCCAGTAACAGTACAGGATGCTGAAGGGATTGAGTCCTGCAGCCCAATGTAACGTTGTCACCAGCTTTATAACTAAGTTCTCTTCAGTTTAGAAATTTCTTACAGCACAGATGTATCCTGTGAATAAAAGCATAATATTCCCAATGAACACAGCAACTTAAACTTTCAACTTCAATGACTGGAAAAGGGTTAAAAGTAAAAACAATCAGCTTCATACTCAGCTGCTAGAGTGAAGCTGTAGAGTGTGTAGCACAACAATGAAAGCTACTTAATAGTTAGTGAGAAAGAGCTGCCGAAAGCTGTAGAAAACAAAGTGTGTTAATACTTAATGCTAGAAGCTATGGTCATATACCAGTGCTCTAGGGCAGAACTAGAGAGCAAAACTAGGTCAGCGTAGCATCGCTAGGAAAAAATATAAAAATAAAAACGTTTACTGGATAAGTTCACGAGAACTGATAGGGGTTTGTAAGACTCAACACTGGGTGGAGTTTTGCCTCTGAACACTTCAGTGAGGATGGTTTGAAAAATTAAACCATAAGAAATGACAAAACATAGAAGTCAGTGAGTAGGTGTTCTGTGTTTCTCTGTGATCACAACTACTCATATTTATTAATAACAAATCAGCGCTTACAGTACTTCTCATAAAAAAAATCTCAAAGTGTTTTAGTAAGGAGAGTAAGTAACAGTATCTTCATTTTACAGGTGGGGAAACTGAGGCACAAAGACATTAAATTATTTGCCAAAGTCACGCAAAAGTTAGTGGCAGAGCTAGGAATACAACCCCTATCTCCTGACACCCACTCTGTTACTTTTACTACTTCGGTATTTGTTTTCTGTCACATTTTCCCCACAGACACTGCACTTGTTTAACAACCATAGCACAAGTTCTATTAGAAACATTAGGGAGAGCTCCCGATTGGTTAAGAAAAATCGGTCCTTACCAAAGCCCATTGTCAGCATCTCTTGTGTCCAGGCCAAAGGAAGTCCAGCAGCCAGTATTGTTTGTTATTTCTGTAATGCCATACACGTGGATGGTGCCTTGCAAGTAGATACAAGACAGAGTTCTTCTCCCCCGCCCACAATTTACAACATTAGTGCCCTATGCTAACAATCTCACACAGAGCTTCCATTTAAGTCAGCTCTACATGTCAAGGGTTTAAAGGATCAGCCTTTCAGAGAGCATGTTCCTCTCCCCTTGCGGTCTATCATGGCTCTGCAGGCATATTGCACTCAGTGTCCCTTGGGTCTTTTCAGAAAATTACCCAGACCAGATCAGCTCAAGCCCTCTTTGCAGGGACTGGTTTATTCACTCATTCTACAGAGGAAGAAGAAAAGGCGTACGTGTGGCACCTTAGAGACTAACAAATTTATTAGAGCATAACCTTTCGTGAGCTACAGCTCTAATAAATTTGTTAGTCTCTAAGGTGCCACAAGTACTCCTTTTCTTTTTTGCGATACAGACTAACATGGCTGCTACTCTGAAACCATTCTACAGAGGGTAACTCACTTATTTAGCTGCTCCAGTTTATACCCACTCTGGGTCCATGCAAGAATCCTGATCAGTTTCCTCCCCTGTTCAGGAGGTTGCAGCCCTCCTCTTGGAGCTGGGCTGTACCTCATATAATCCCACTGTCCCTCTCCTTGCTCTCTTCCTCAGAGTTGGCTTTGTACATTAGGAAAGCTGTAGAGCCTCAGTCAGCTCCTCCAGCTGGCCCTTTTCCCAGTCAGTCCCTCCAGCCTCAGGCTGGGAGGGTTCAGCAGCCAAACCCCTGCCACAGTCTTTTTCCACTAACTCAGGGCCCTGCAGGAGCCTTCTTACTCCCTGCAGTGCCTACAGGCATCTGCCCTGCTGTGAGAGGAAGGAGGCTAACTCTTCCAGCTCATTCCTTATTGGCTGGGTGAGAGGGAAGCCCTGTCCCCACATGCTGCAAGGCTCCAGGTCCCAGCCCCTTACAGATTCAGTAACAGGATGCCTTCTAAATGCTACTTCTTCCCAGGACCCCTTTCCTATTTCCTCAGACTGTCTGTATCAGCCTACCCCCAGTCTCTTAAAGGGCCATGCCATGCAGCAGGGAGGACTGGCCAGTAGGCAGTACCCTGTCACACAGGCATCCATAGCTAACAAAAGCAGTGGGTATGGGGGCAAATGACCAGGACAAAGGCATTCAATTCTAGGATACTGAGGTTTGGTGCTCATCCTGTTTGTTTTTTTAAACACTATGTTTTAAATTATATAGTGCTTCCTCACCACACATATGGGCTGCTGCTTCTTTCGTATGGCTGGTGTAGAGCAGCAGCTACAATTTCACCTGAAGTTGATCGAGCCAAGTGGCTACATCAGGAATAGCAGAATTTACTACAGTGATGACTTCTTCATATTTATAGATAGGGCAGTAGGTGGTGATGTTTGATAGTCTATTGTGCGGAGCCACACTTGTATGCTGGGGAGTCCTTGATTTTCCATTTGTGCATTAGATGTCTGCATCTACCATAGTTAGTTCGGATTTGCTTCAGAGTTGACCAAGATGACCATGGAAGGGTGAACCCAGGAAACTGCTGTGTGGTATCCTGTACAAAGTGCTTATTTTTTAGCCCAGTCTGATTTCCAAACCTCCTTCTGATCATAGCCCGATTGCATGAGGCTAAGCAAATGTTCCCAGAAAGGCTTGCAGGACTTACGGTGTTGGGGGGGCCATTGTCAAGGTCTTGGTGGATAGGAAGACATCTGTTTTCCTGGATTCACTGAACTTCGCAGAGTGTCGCAGCAGTTCGGTATATCAGTCAGGAAGCGAAGTTAGACAGAACAGGTAGCCATGGTGCTGGAGTCGACTGAAAGGTTCTGGTGATGCACCACATCACTGTATTCAGCTGGTTGTCAACAAGTCGCGTGTGGCGGCACCTGCTCTATACCGGAGCACAATATTCAGCCACCAAATATACAAGTGTCAATGCAGATGTTCGCAACACTGAAGCCGATGCACCCCAGGTTGTACCTGCTAGTTTTTGAATTGTGTTGGCTCTCGTTTTTATCTTTGCAGCTACCTTCTCAAGATGATCATGGAAGGTGAGGGTCTGGTTGAGTTTCACTCCGAGGTATGGAGGGGTGTAATCATGTGGCACATTTTTACCACAGAAAGCTACTTTCAGTGTGTTTTTGGCACTCCTATTATCAAGATGAAATGCACTTACTACTGTTTTTCCAGACTTTGGTTTGAGCCTCCATTTCTGGAAGTATTGGCGATATGGGCAATAACCACATAATAAACTGCAGGGCCATTGTAAGCTCCTTGGGGCATGCATTATGTCTTGCAATGTGTTCGTACAACACAATGGTGCCCTCAATGATCCTGCCCAAGTACTGCCACAGGACCTATAAAAATAACATGATGAATGGCATTGTCATGCACCTTTGGAGGCACTTTGCACATTAATCCATTGCTACCGGGACTACATTCAACATTCCAAGCCTCTGCACAGCTTCAAAAAATTGCCATGTCCTTTCTTGGATATTATGGACATGTTCAGGTATAATAGGTTTTTACATAGAATATCAGGGTTGGAAGGGATCTCAGGAGGTCATCTAGTCCAACCCCCTGCTCAGAGCAGGACCAATCCCCAATTTTTGCCCCAGATCCCTAAATGGCCCCCTCAAGGATTGAACTCATTACTCTGGGTTTAGCAGGCCAATGCTCAAACCACTGAGCTGTCCCTCCCCCCAGGAGGGATATTTTCTGCACATGAAAAAGATCAATTGGAAGAGAGGTCATTCCAGCCCACCCATTGTTCAAAGCTGGATTGTTCCCTACCATACATTTTCTAGTGCTTTGTCCAGCTGAGTTTTAAAATGTCCCAAGCAATGCAGCTCACACCATTACCCTTGGGAGACTATTCCCTGGCTAATAGTGAAATCTATTACTAAGGCTCTTCTCTGATATTCAACATAAAATTTTTCCATTAGTCTTAATTATAACTCCAGGCCCCACCCAAAAATAGTTTCCTTTGTTCCTTCATCTTTAGGCTTGCAGACCTTTATGCCATCTCCTAAACATATTTAGCTCTTTAAATCTTTCCTCATGAGTCCATATTTCCATCCCCTGATCAGTTCCGTTGACTCTCTTCATTTTGACATATGCACCTTTCCGACCTGCAAGAGGACATCCTGCTATTGCCAGTCAAAGACAAAGACTGATGCTACACAGGGTCCAGCTGCAGAGGGAGAGGAATTTCTAAACTTCTAGCTAAACTTACCATGGTACAAGACAAGAAAATAGCCAGAGATGTCTTTATTTTCCTGTTCATCTCAAAAAGACCCTGAGAATTCCCCCACTGCCCACAACATGCAAATGACACTGATCCCAGAATAAAAGTTTTGCTGCTTTTCCTGTGCTGTGCAGCAGTTTTAGACTCTTGTGCTCTCACAGGCATCAGGGAGCTGTAAACCAGTAATTTTATAGGCAAGGCAAAGTTTTGTAGATGAAGGTTGGCACAAACTGACACAGCCTTTTCAGAAAGAGGCCCAGGAGTATTAACATCTCTGCATCAAGACAGAAATGTGCTCTGTGTGCCTTTGGGGGCACAGAATTGTGTCCTGTTCCTTTAGTCTTTAGTTACAAACTCTTTGGAGATTCATTCCACAAATGGATCTCACAGAGCTATGTAAACTAGGGATCCTTTTCTTAAAATGAACAGACCAGCCACACCCAACTGTTTAATACAGTTTGCAAATTCTGAAGGACGCAGCATCTGACAGAAAAATCCTTCCTGCCTTATTTACCACTGATCTCTATTTAATAGAGCCTGTGAATGGTTTATACTACACACCTCTGCGGTATCTGAACACCTACCTTTATCTCTGCTCTTCATACTTACCCTTACCTGAACTGTTGTTCTGCGCTTTGTCTTGTCTATATTAGATTGTAGACAACACAGGGCAGGGATTATGTAGTTTCTACGTTTTTCAGAGCACTGTGTACTTTGTTTCAGAGTAGCAGCCGTGTTAGTCTGTATCCGCAAAAAGAAAAGGAGGACTTGTGGCACCTTAGAGACCAACAAATTTATTTGAGCATAAGCTTTCGTGAGCTACAGCTCACTTCATCGGATGCATTCAGTGGAAAATACAGTGGGAAGATTTATGTACACAGAGAACATGAAACAATGGGTGTTGCCATATACACTGTAACAAGAGTGATCACTTAAGGTGACCTATTACCAGCAGGAGAGCGGGGGAGGGGGGGGTGAGAACCTTTTGTAGTGATAATCAAGGTGGGCCATCATGGCAGTGACCATGAGATGGTCGAGTTCAGGATCCTGACACAAGAAAGAAAGGAAAGCAGCAGAATACAGACCCTGGACTTCAGAAAAGCAGACTTTGACTCCCTCCGGGAACTGATGGGCAGGATCCCCTGGGAGAATAACATGAGGGGGAAAGGAGTCCAGGAGAGCTGGCTGTATTTTAAAGAATCCTTATTGAGGTTACAGGGAAAAACCATCCCGATGTGTAGAAAGAATAGTAAATATGGCAGGCTTAACAGTGAAATCCTTGCTTAACAGTGAAATCCTTGCTGATCTTAAACACAAAAAAGAGGCTTACAAGAAGTGGAAGATTGGACAAATGACCAGGGATGAGTATAAAAATATTGCTCGGGCATGTAGGAGTGAAATCAGGAATGCTAAATCACACCTGGAGTTGCAGCTAGCGAGAGATGTTAAGAGTAACAAGAAGGGTTTCTTCAGGTATATTGGTAACAAGAAGAAAGCCAAGGAAAGTGTGGGCCCCTTACTGAATGAGAGAGGCAACCTAGTGACAGAGGATGTGGAAAAAGCTAATGTACTCAATGCTTTTTTTGCCTCTGTCTTCACAAACAAGGTCAGCTCCCAGACTACTGCACTGGGCAGCACAGCATGGGGAGGAGGTGGCCAGCCCTCTGTGAAGAAAGAAGTGGTTCGGGACTATTTAGAAAAGCTGGACATGCACAAGTCCATGGGGCCGGATGCGTTGCATCTGAGAGTGCTAAAGGAATTGGCGGATGTGATTGCAGAGCCATTGGCCATTATCTTTGCAAACTCATGGCAATCGGGGGAAGTCCCGGACGACTGGAAAAAGGCTAATGTAGTGCCCATCTTTAAAAAAGGGAAGAAGGAGGATCCTGGGAACTACAGGCCAGTCAGCCTCACCTCAGTCCCCGGAAAAAATCATGGAGCATGTCCTCAAGGAATTAATTCTGAAGCACTTAGAGGAGAGGAAAGTGATCAGGAATAGTCAGCATGGATTCACCAAGGGCAAGTCATACCTGACTAATCTAATTGCCTTCTATGATGAGATAACTGGTTCTGTGGATGAAGGGAAAGCAGTGGACGTGTTATTCCTTGACTTTAGCAAAGCTTTTGACACGGTCTCCCACAGTATTCTTGTCAGCAAGTTAAAGTATGGGCTGGATGGATGCACTACAAGGTGGGTAGAAAGTTGGCTAGATTGTCGGGCTCAACAGGTAGTGATCAATGGCTCCATGTCTAGTTAGCAGCCGGTATCTAGCGGAGTGCCCCAAGGGTCGGTCCTGGGGCTGGTTTTGTTCAATATCTTCATTAATGATCTGGAGGATGGTGTGGATTGCACCCTCAGCAAGTTTGCGGATGACACTAAACTGGGAGGAGAGGTAGATACGCTAGAGGGTAGGGATAGGATACAGAGGGACCTAGACAAATTGGAGGATTGGGCCAAAAGAAATCTGATGAGGTTCAACAAGGACAAGTGCAGAGTCCTGCACTTAGGACGGAAGAATCCAATGCACCGCTACAGACTAGGGACCGAATGGCTCGGCAGCAGTTCTGCAGAGAAGGACCTAGGGGTGACAGTAGACGAGAAGTTGGATATGAGTTAACAGTCTGCCCTTGTTGCCAAGAAGGCCAATGCCATTTTGGGGTGTATTAGTAGGGGCATTGCCAGCAGATCGAGGAACGTGATCGTTCCCCTCTATTCGACATTGGTGAGTACACTGGAGTACTGTGTCCAGTTTTGGGCCCCACACTACAAGAAGGATGTGGAGAAATTGGACAGAGTCCAGCGAAGGGCAACAAAAATGATTAGGGGTCTGGAACACATGACTTATGAGGAGAGGCTGAGGGAACTGGGATTGTTTAGTCTACGGAAGAGAAGAATGAGGGGGGATTTGATAGCTGCTTTTAACTACCTGAAAGGTGGATCCGAAGAGGATGGATCTAGACTATTCTCTGTGATAGCAGATGACAGGACAAGGAGTAATGGTCTCAAGTTGCAGTGGGGGAGATTTAGGTTGGATATTAGGAAAAACTTTTTCACTAGGAGGGTGGTGAAACACTGGAATGCGTTACCTAGGCAGGTAGTGGAATCCCCTTCCTTAGAAGTTTTTAAGGTCAGGCTTGACAAAGCCCTGGCTGGGATGATTTAGTTGGGGGTTGGTCCTGCTCTGGGCAGGGGGTTGGACTAGATGACCTCCAGAGGTCCCTTCCAACTCTGATATTCTATGATTCTATGATTTCCAGCAGTTGACAAGAACATCTGAGGAGCGGTGGGGGGCGGGGGATAAACATGGGGAAATAGTTTTACTTTGTGTAATGACCCATCCACTCCCAGTCTCTCTTGAAGCCTAAGTTAATTGTATCCAGTTTGCAAATTAATTCCAATTCAGCAGTCTCTCATTGGAGTCTGTTTTTGAAGTTTTTTTGTTGAAGTATTGCCACTGTTAGGTCTGTAATCGCGTGACCAGAGAGATTGAAGCGTTCTCCAACTGGTTTTTGAATGTTATCATTCTTGACGTCTGATTTGTGTCCATTTATTCTTTTACGTAGAGACTGTCCAGTTTGACCAATGTACATGGCAGAGGGGCATTGCTGGCACATGATGGCATATATCAGATTGGTAGATGTGCAGGTGAAGGAGCCTCTGATAGTGTGGCTGATGTGATTAGGCCCTATGATGGTGTCCCCTGAGTAGATATGTGGGCACAGTTGGCAACCGGCTTTGTTGCAAGGATAGGTTCCTGGGTTAGTGGTTCTGTTGTGTGGTGTGTGGTTGCTGGTGAGTATTTGCTTTGTATTTGTAAGCAAGGACTGGCCTGTCTCCCAAGATCTGTGAGAGTGATGGGTCGTCCTTCAGGATAGGTTGTAGATCCTTGATGATGCGTTGGAGAGGTTTTAGTTGGGGGCTGAAGATGATGGCTAGTGGCATTCTGTTATTTTCTTTGTTGGGCCTGTCCCATAGTAGGTGACTTCTGGGTACTCTTCTGGCTCTGTCAATCTGTTTCTTCACTTCAGCAGGTGGGTATTGTAGTTGTAAGAATGCTTGATAGAGATCTTGTAGGTGTTTGTCTCTGTCTGAGGGGTTGGAGCAAATGCGGTTGTATCGTAGAGCTTGGCTGTAGACAATGGATCGTGTGGTGTGGTCTGGATGAAAGCTGGAGGCATGTAGGTAGGAATAGTGATCAGTAGGTTTCCGGTATAGGGTGGTGTTTATGTGACCATCGCTTATTAGCACGTAGTGTCCAGGAACTGGATCTCTTGTGTGGACTGGTCCAGGCTGATGGTGGGATGGAAATTGTTGAAATCATGGTGGAATTCCTCAAGGGCTTCTTTTCCATGGGTCCAGATGATGAAGATGTCATCAATGTAGCGCAAGTAGAGTAGGGGCATTAGGGGACGAGAGCTGAGGAAGCGTTGTTCTAAGTCAGCCATAAAAATGTTGGCACACAATCATCAGGCCAAGCAGGGATTGGAGCATTTAATCACTATGGGATTGGATTTTCCACCTTCTACAAAAAGGATTGGTAGATTTATTAAGTACTAATGACCTAGTCACTGACAGCCAACAGGAAAGCTTTGTCCATGTCCCCTATTCCAGATCCACTTGATCATATCTGCTGAAAAGAGTGCTCTCTGATTTCTGTCACACAAAGGTCCAGTTCTCTCTCATGACAATCCCAGCCTGTTGGCTGCAGCATAGAAATGAACGGCAAGTGGCCTCCTGGTGTGCCATTACCACAGAATCCAAGCATGGTAGGAAAACACTGCCGAGCACAATCCCCTGTACAGGGTGACTAGACTTTCATGGTAAAAAACAGGACACCTATTCCTCAGAAAAGGGCATGGAAGTGTTAAGGGAGCTGGAAAGGAGAGAGAAAACGGAGTCCACAATTCAGCAAATAGCTACCACCTTTTACTCCCCAGGCCTCCTTTCAGTATAAAACCTGAGCCACATGATTGTGAGAGGCCAGGTGGGAATTGACAGTACTCACCCATGCTATGTTCCCTTTGCTGTATTTCCTACTTGTATCTGCTGGCTCAGGTTTTTTGAAATATCCTTCTTGTCTAAGCTGTCGCTTATTTCCTGCCTTTAGCTTCGTCCTTCCAGGCTGTCTAATATTCTCCTCTCTTCTTCCCTTTTCCCCCTCTTTGTTCTTTTGTTCTGTTGCTGTTTACTGAGCACCCCTCATGGCCAGAGGTGCCTCTGGAGCACCCTCTGTTCACCCTCTTTGGGGACCCTTAGAAGCTTCCCACACTGTTCGAGATGACCACCACCAACTACCTGGGGCTGGGTTAACCATCAAAATCAGTTCAAAATAGTCCTCAGTGTCCCAAATGTACAGTCCATTTCAGCAACACAGAACTTCATACTCATCTCTGGCTTGTCTGCCACACACAGAGCTTTTATTCTGCCTCAGACAGTTCTTCATGGAGCTGCCAGTCCTGTTGTTCCTAGCTGGGGCTGGGGCTCTTGCTCCCTTCTCTCTGTCAGTGCGGTCCCTGTTCTGAGGGAGAAGGCAACATATATACTGTACTGCCCTCCTTCAGAGCTTCCCCCCGTCGGTTGGGAGAGAGGGGAGCCCTGTTCCAACCTATAGGGCTCCTGGTCCAGGGCCCTTAAAGGGACAGTGTCTTGGTTTTCCCCATCCAACTACTAATCCCCCAGGACCACTTCTCTTCCTGCTACCAGGCCATTTCCATGGCCTCTCTTTATTCCAACGTTCCTGCACGGGAGTCTCTAACACTAGAGGGGGCCAAAAGGCCAGTATACCCCATTACATGATTACTTTTCTGCTCATTCCTTCTCTCTTTTTGTTCCTTTAGTTGGCTCCCTCTTTCCTCTTCCATACCCAGCTCTCATGTCTTTCATCCTGCTCTCTCACACCCTCCTCATCTTTGTCCCACCAGACTCCCTTTTGGCCCCATTCCCCACACTCCCAATATAATCCACTGTAGGGCAGCTGAGAGTAAATGAGTCTCTGACTCTATGCAGGGTATAGGGGCACACAGAGCATCATTTCCTACAGAGCCTGCTGCTGCGATTGGTGTACTGGGACCTCAGCCAGAACCAGCACCTCTACCACATTCCTTATAGCGCCTCCTGCTAGAAGAGACTAGGACTGCAGTAGCTGAGAGCTCCCCCACAGCCAGCACTCTCACCCTGTTCCCTACAGTGCCTCCTGCTGGAGCGAGCTGAGCTGCCCTCAGCTGGAGCTCTATGTCGTAATCTACTTGGACACCTCCTAAGAGACACGAGTTTAGAGACATGAGTGTTTAGAAAGCAGACAGCATTCTCTAACAGGACAGGAAGTGGTTTATGCCCATTCCCTGAAGGTCCCCCTAGGTATTTCCACCCAGAGGACTTGAAACATCTCCATTTATAATGCTGTGAGAGGTTCTTTGGGACTGACATTCTTGTGCCAGTCTGTAAGCATTGTATGACATTCCAGCAGGGCATCAAGCAAGCGAGGGGGCAGAAGACAAAGAAGAAGTTAATTTCAACTGGATTTTTGGGACCGCTACAATATGCAAGATCATATGGAAAAGAAAAGAGAGAGCTGGAATGAGAGAGATCATCCAAGCTTCCAGGAGCCACTGGAGGTATTAGAGGTTTCAGAGTAGCAGCCGTTTTAGTCTGTATCCGCAAAAAGAACAGGAGTACTTGTGGCACCTTAGAGACTAACAAATTTATTAGAGCATAAGCTTTCATGGGCTATAGCCCACTTCATCGGATGCATAGAATGGAACATATAGTAAGAAGATATATATATACAAACAGAGAAGGTGGAAGTTGCCATACAAACTGTAAGAGGCTAATTAATTAAGATGAGCTATTATCAGCAGGAGAAAAAAACTTTTGTAGTGATAATCAAGATGGCCCATTTAGACAGTTGACAAGAAGGTGTGAGGATACTTAACTTAGGAAAATAGATTAAATATGTGTAATAACCCAGCCACTCCTGACTGAGATGCAGGCAGGGCTGTTTCTTGACATTGGGCCACAGTTCCTTACCCAGGCTTCTCCCCCATCTAAAGGAATCTAAATGTTTCTACTTGTGGAATCCCCTCCCAGTTCTTTTAGTTCAGGGGGTGATGATGCCACAGAGGTGGAACCCTTCCACCAACAGGGATCTACTGAGTTTCCATCCCCTCCCTGTATGGAGGAGACAATATGCCTCCTGTTATTTCTGTAAGACTACAGCGGAGCTCAGGAAGTAGTGGTAGGGGTGGGATTTCGTTACTGAAAGCCCATTTCAAAACAAGAGCTAAAATTTCATGACAGGAGTGCCACTCTCCAGTGGAAATAAAGCTACTGGGAATGATGCACCTCCCCCCAAAATGGCAGCCCCCACAAAGGCAGGACAAGTTCCACAGCACTCTTTCTGACAAGCTACAAAATACCCTTCCTGCCATCATGCAGTTCTCAGAGACATGTGGATCACTATTATGTATGAGCCCCCATGCCCCAAGCCATGATTTCAAACCCCATCTGGCTTGGTGCATGGATTCCATGGAGAATCTTTGCTGAAGAAAGTTTGTAGCCAGCCCAGCCCTGGCTGAGCTTTGGCATCCCTACCAAATCTCTCTGTTCTCCATTTGTCAATTTTAAGTGATCATTTCTATTCAATCTGATACATATTATAAGAATATAAACAAATGCCTCTTGCTATATCGGGGCTGGGATCACTTTCCTTTATAGCCATCATTTATTACGCATGGACAGTTGGCCGTTCCACGGAATTCCAAAGAGGCTATCACCTGAACTATCACCAGGAAACACACTTGCATTTACATTCTGTCCAAACAGATAGGTAGGAGGCCTGTGATTTATATCAAAACTTCAATGCGCTCCAAAATTTCTTCTTCCTTTATTCCCCCCACTCTATTCACATCTTCAGAGTGAATTTGAATCCCATCAATATGGCTCATCAGGACAATCACAAGACACTGGGGTAGAGGGAGGGGGAAATTCTCTGTTTTCTTCCTAGTTTGTTTTCATTTCCCTCTCTCCCCACCACCACACACACACTCTCTCTCCCTTCCCCTCTCTCCCTCACACACACAAACCCTCTCTCTCCCTTCCCCTCTCTCCCTCACACACACACACACACACACACACACACACACCCCTCTCCCTAGAAAGGCCCACAGCTATTGGCCAAAGATGTTTGCTGGGGTATCATCCAAGATGCTCTCTTCGCCTGAGTACTGAGTGTGATGCCTTTCTACTTCTAGACCTCAGCTTCGCTAATCAGTTTGAAAGAATGTGTCTGTCATCTATTACTTGGTAATTATCCTATAATGCCTTTAATTACAACAAATCACAAAAATCGGTAGAAAAATCACAGAAGTGAAGTGTAGAAAAATCACTGTAACAATTAAATGCAGCCACCTCTGCAGTGGAATTTGGCAGCTGTTTAATAGTTCACATAACAGTTTAGGACAGAAAGTGAATAATAGTATTGTATCTAACTAAAAATGCAAAGAGAATTTACAGAAGGAGAATATAATTAGCATGGTTAGAATTTGACAAAGACAAAAGGATTAATGTCAACACTTACATAAACATCTCATGAGATTTGTAATGGCCACACGTAGATGGGGCCTTGGTTTTATATTGCCTCTAAAAAATGGCACTCCGAGAAGCACATCACTGTCAAGCACCATGACAGGACAGTTGGTCAGTATGGATTCAACAGAAAAGCAAACACCAGTACCATTGCAACAGGACTCTGGGTTTTCTGGAGGGGGCTTCCAACTAAGTATAAACTAGCTCTGACCTTGCTTAACTTGGGACATCTAACAAACCTCGAGCCTTATATGCAATGACTGCAAGGGAGAGAAGGGAGCAGTGGAACATAAGGATGCTGTTGGATCCCATCCCAGACCAGAACTCCGATTCCAATGGGCATGACTCAGAGATTTTTTTGTCATTAAATGGCATTATCAAGCTGTTGTTCAGCACTTCTCCTCTCTCATATCTTTATGGGCAATGTGGTCTAGTGGTTAGCATACATGATTCGCAATCAGGACTCCTGAGGTTCTAGCTCAAGTTCTGCCCCTGACTTTATCTGCAATCTTAGGCCAGTCACTTAATCTTTATGCCCTGATTTCCCCATCTGTAAACTGGGTATAACACCTGCCTATCTCCAGGGTATGTTGTGAAGTTACATTATTAATGTTGGCAATGTGCTGTATGAACCTCCGATTAAGGCTGCCCTAAACATGCTAATTATCACTATGCATTTTACCAGATTGCTGTGATGCATCCTGTCATGAAGGACATCCTTATAAGAGATGTTATACAACCGGAAAATGACTCCTCTGCCCTTTACAGCTCCAGCTGGTAACTTGGATGGTACCATTTTGGCTCAGAGTACATTTTCAGTACAGGTGACCAGTGTTGGAATTTCATCTCTTGATGGGTCGGCAAGGGCACCAATTCCCCTTCCCTTTGATTTTGCGGTGATCCTGTGAAACAAGCTTCCAGGGCAATATGCAGAATAACCAGTAGAATAACACCCTACTACACATGGGAGCAGATTTACAACTGGGGGGAGGCTCAGAAAGGCAATTCTTTGTCCCTCCTACTTAAAAGACCTTGTTTTGAGTAGAGGGGGAGGAAAATCTTCAGCTTGCCTGCCACCTCCTGGGCTCCAGGACAAGTGCTGGGCTGTCCACATAGGTGGCAACACTTAGACTTTTTCCAAAGGACAGCTGGGGGCTGCCAAGCTCCATCCACCACAGGTGAGGGCAAACTATGGCCCATCAGGGCTTTCAATCTGGCCTGCAGGATTGCCAGCCCATGGCACAGCGGGGCTAAGGCAGGCTCCCTGCCTGCCCTGGCCCCACGCTGCTCCCAGAAGTGGCTGGCACCACGTTCCTGTGGCCCCTGGGGGAGGGCGGGGACAGAGGGCTCTGTGCACTGCCCTGACCTGCAGGCACTGCTCCCCACAGCTCCTATTGGCCGGGAATAGGGAATCACGGCCAATGGGAGCTTCGGGGGTGGTACCCGCAGGTGAGGGCAGCGTGCAGCAGAGCCACCTGCCTCACCCCACCCCCAGGAGCCACTGCCAGACATGCTGACCACTTCTGGGAGTGGCACAGGCCCAGGGCAGGCAGGGAGCCTGCCTTAGGCCTGCTGCGCGCCACTGCCACCCCGGAGCCGCTCAAGATAAGCAGTGCCAGGCCGGAGCCCGCTCCCCGAACCCCTCCTGCACCCTGCACCCCAACCCCCTGCCTTGAGCCCCCTGCCACACCCCAACCCCCTGCCCTGAGCCCCCTGCCGCACCCCTCCTGCACCCCAACCTCCTGCCCTGAGCCCCATGCCACACCCCTCCTGTATCCCTCCTGCACCCCAACCGCCTGCCCTAAGCCCCCTGCCGCACCCCTCCTACATCCCAACCTCCTGCTTTGAGCCCCCTCCTGCACCCCGCACCCCCTCCCACATCCCAACCCCTGCCCCATCCCTACATGCATGGCCCTGCATACAAAATCCCCACCCAGATGTGGCCCTTGGGCCAAAGGGTTTGCCCACCCCGATCCAGCAGAAGGTTTTGGGTGCATTCTGGTGAATGTTAGCTCAGATATAGTAACACCTTACAAATATAAACTGATCCACTCCCTAGTCAGCACCACCCCCTAGTGAGGTAGTCAGTGTGATCCCCCTGGGGTGCGGGGAAGCTAAGGCAGAGAATAAGTAGCCTGGCCATGCTACAGATGGAGTCATTAGAACACAGGAGTCGCTTGCTTTCAGTCACATACTTCACCCCATACACCACGCTGCCTCTCACACTCTTGAGCTGTCCATCTTTTGTGACCAGAGGCTGGACTAGTTCCCCTGCACAGGAACCAGCTCAGCCACAGGCAACTATCTAGGATACAGAACACAGTGGGCTAGAGCCAGCCTGAGTGAAGCCACCCTCACAGTTGTAACTAGTTTTAAGCCACCATACCCCAAACTCCAAAAAATTGAGTGACCCATGTTTGTGGGATATAAAAATCTCAGAGGCCAGCCTGACAGGCTGCAAGGGAGAGGTGTGTAAAAACAGTGAATTTCCTGTGATCTTGAGGATAAATTAGTGAAACCCTCAACACTGGCAATCAGTTTAGATTTGAGATTATTCCCATAACATGAAAGGCTAAAAACATACATTTTAACTGAAAGCGGAGAGTCTTCTTTGCATGTATAGGTCTCCTGAATCAGAAATTCTGGGCTTTGCAGGTCCCCCAAGATTGACCTTGCATGGGAACAGTTCCACAAGGAGCACAGGTATATGCGAACATCCAAGCCTGTGTTACAAGCTTTATAAAGGACATGGCGACTCCCTTGCGTTCAGGCACCTCAGGTCACAATTCTTTGGTTAAAAGCTTTAGTGAAGGCTTAGATGATGAAAATATCTACAGGGTAGCAGGTGCTCCCTCTGCTTTTTAATAAAGCATTGACCCATCTTGCCTCAGTCCCAGCCTGAATTCAGAGGATGCAAGCAGCAAACAAAGCCTACAGTGGACCCCCAGGGGGATCGGTGGGTGACCACAGGGAACATCCAACTGTGATTAACCTAAGTATTGAAAGGAACCTGACTGTAATTAACCTAAACCTAATGCTGAATAGAAATTAGTCCTGGTAATTGACAAACGGTGAAGTGGAGTTACCAGGCAGTGATGCGTTGAATCCACTGATGTGTCTCTCTCTCTCTCTCTCTCTCTCAGGGGTCCTCCGCACCAGCAATAATGAAGTGGAATCTCTTTTTGTAACAGATTCTTTCAGCTAGACTATGTGCATGCCCATACACACTCACTCCGTGCATCTCTGCCCAACTCAAAGAAGTCAGAAGGAGGGGATCAAAAAGGGAAAGACTCTGTTCTGGAGTGGGAAGTCCCCACAGAAAAAGGTCACACCCACATGCTGGTAGTCCAGAAGGGGCATCTATGGGTCTAACAGATTAATATATGGTTCCCTGGTTGACTGTCTAAACCCCTCATCATTATGTTCCACTGTAGGGACCTCCAACATTCCAGCCTCTCCCCCACACATTGCCTATGAAAGTCGCTCTTGCATCTCTCTCTCACAGGGAATTTTGGTGCTAACACAACATACCAGCTCAAATCTAAAGATGCATGGCCAGAAGCAGAACAGAAGATAGGGGGCTATCAATCAATCAAAGCAAAGAACCTCATTTTCCATGAGGTCCCCTATAGTGTCCTCCTGGAAAATGTCCCAGGGACAGCTCTCAGTATCTTGTCCATGTATATTCATTTTGGTTTGCATTTTTATCCTTCCTTCCCTTCCCTCAATGCACAAGTTTGCACACCCTCCTTTCATGCCCATTTTGAGGCATGATCCTGTTCTCTTACTACTCCCTGTGCACACAACTTCTCTGAACATTAGCATATCTCAGGGGGAAGCGATCTCCATCCATTACATAGAGACAGCTATACTGAATCAGACCACTGGTCCACCTAGGCCAGTATCATGTTTCCAACACTGATCAGTATCAACTGACTCAGAGAGCTGAAACAAATCCTGCAGTGGGCAAATATGGGATAGCATAACCCCAAGGAAAATTCTCTCCAACCCTCATAGATAGAGGATGGCTTATATCCTGATACATGAACATTAAT
Organism: Eretmochelys imbricata; assembly: GCF_965152235.1. Classification (NCBI taxonomy): domain Eukaryota; kingdom Metazoa; phylum Chordata; order Testudines; family Cheloniidae; genus Eretmochelys; species Eretmochelys imbricata. The sequence continues at coordinate 91,673,937 of NC_135577.1, forward strand.
ATCCCCTCCAAAACTCCTCTGTTTTAAAAAATATTTATTATAACAAACTCTGGATATTCTTGTTATCCATATAGATCTCCAGTCCTTTTTGAATCCTGCTGAACTCTTGGCCTCAGTGATCTCTTGTGGCGATGAGTTCCACAGGATGTATGATTTGAAAAAAAAAAAATATTCCCTTTCACCAGTTTTGAATCTGCCAGCTCTCAATTTCATTGAATTTCCCCTTGTTTTTATATTTTGAGATAGGAAGAATAAAAGTTTCTGATGTAGCTTCTCTAGATCATTTATTATTTTATATGCTTTTATCAGGTTCCCTTTTATTCCTCATTTCAAAGGTAAACAATCCCAATCTTTACAGTTTCTCTTCATATGATAATTTTTCCATGATCTAATCAGTCTTGTCAATAGGACTGTATGAAAATTTTCTGTTGAAACTGTTCTTTTCAAATAGTAGATTAGATTTTCAAGACAATTATTTTTTTTCCAGTAAGTGTCCATTTTCTGCATAAAATATTGAAGTATCATAAAAAATAAAATAAAATTCTCACGCAGTATCTCCTGGGAGGAGTTGTTTGATTTCCTCATGTCCCACTGTACTCAATGGCCCAGGCTCTCCAGCCAGACTACATCTCCTATTACGCAGCCCAGCCAGAATACTCATGATGCAACTGCCTTCCTGAACTTCATGAAGGGTGACCAGATGTAGTCCAACCAGGGAACCTAGCCTGAATGGACGCATGAGCCGTCTGAACTATAAGTTCCCATGAGGCACCATCGCAACATTTCTGAAATAAATTAGTTCAGTTTTGGGTGAAAATATTTCAGTTTTCAAATTTTTGCTGAAAAGTTGAACTTTTCCATGGAAACTTTAGACATGTTTTTTTTCCTTTTTGCCTTAATATTTTATAGGAAGAAAGGCTATTTTCCAAACAGCTCTACTCATTACCCCTCTCTGAATCCCCTCTATTTCTGCTATATTCTTTTTAAATGTGAGAGACCAGAACAAAACGTGTTACTCAGAAGAGTTGGGTTGGGGGCAGAATAACAAAAGGAATCTGAGGCCTCATCAGCTGACCAAATAAAGTCAGAGGATTGTGAATATTCCAAGCTAATTTTTGGATTCACAAATCTAGGTCAAGTTACCAACCATTCCCCTCCCCCATTCTAATTAAAAATATCTTTTAGAGGATGATTTAATTTATTTTTGTAAAAAAACATGTTTTTCTGGTTACAGTACAGCTGAATTAGGTATGAGAGAGAGAATAACCCCCTCAAATGGGTCAGATACAAATAGATACTCTATAGACAACAAATAGACTGTCATTAGAGCTTATCATAGAATCATAGAATATCAGGGTTGGAAGGGACCTCAGAAGGTCATCTAGTCCAACCCCCTGCTCAAAGCAGGACCAATCCCCAACTAAATCATCCCAGCCAGGGCTTTGTCAAGCCTGACCTTAAAAACTTCTAAGGAAGGAGATTCCACCACCTTCCTAGGTAACGGATTCCACTGTTTTACCACCCTCCTAGTGAAAAAGTTTTTCCTAATATCCAACCTAAACCTCCCCCACTGCAACTTGAGAAAATTACTCCTCATTCTGTCATCTGCTACCACTGAGAACAGTATAGATCCATCCTCTTTGGAAGCCCCTTTCAGGTAGTTGAAAGCAGCTATCACATCCCCCCTCATTCTTCTCTTCTGCAGACTAAACAATCCCAGTTCCCTCAGCCTCTCCTCATAAGTCATGTGTTCCAGTCCCCTAATCATTTTTGTTGCCCTTCGCTGGACTCTCTCCAATTTCTCCACATCCTTCTTGCAGTGTGGGGCCCAAAACTGGACACAGTACTCCAAATGAGGCCTCACCAATGTCGAATAGAGGGGAACAATCATGTCCCTCGATCTGCTGGCAATGCCCCTACGTATACATCTCAAAATGCCATTGGCCTTCTTGGCAACAAGGGCAGACTGTTGACTCATAACCAGCTTCTCATCCACTGTAACCCCTAGGTCCTTTTCTGCAGAACTGCTGCCTAGCCATTCAGTCCCTAGTCTGTAGTGGTGCACGGGACTCTTCTGTCCTAAGTGCAGGACTCTGCACTTGTCTTTGTTGAACCTCATCAGTTTTCTTTTGGCCCAATCCTCCAATTTGTCTAGGTCCCTCTGTATCCTATCCCTACCCTCCAGCGTATCTACCTCTTCTCCCAGTTTAGTGTCATCCGCAAACTTGCTGAGGGTGCAATCCAAACCATCCTCCAGATCATTAACGAAGATATTGAACAAAACAGGCCCCAGGACCGACCCTTGGGGCACTCCGCTAGATACCGGCTGCCAACTAGACATGGAGCCATTGATCACTGCCCGTTGAGCCTGACAATCTAGCCAGCTTTCTATCCACTTTATAGTCCATTCATCCAGCCCATACTTTAACTTGCTGACAAGAATACTGTGGGAGACCGTGTCAAAAGCTTTGCTAAAGTCAAGGAATAACACGTCCACTGCTTTCCTGTCATCCACAGAGCCAGTTATCTCGTCATAGAAGGCAATTAGATTAGTCAGGTATGACTTGCCCTTGGTGAATCCATGCTGACTGTTCCTGATCACTTTCCTCTCCTCTAAGTGCTTCAGAATTAATTCCTTGAGGACATGCTCCATGATTTTTTCCGGGGACTGAGGTGAGGCTGACTGGCCTGTAGTTCCCAGGATCCTCCTTCTTCCCTTTTTTAAAGATGGGCACTACATTAGCCTTTTTCCAGTCATCCGGGACTTCCCCCGATTGCCATGAGTTTGCAAAGATAATGGCCAATGGCTCTGCAATCACATCCGCCAATTCCTTTAGCACTCTCAGATGCAACGCATCCGGCCCCATGGACTTGTGCATGTCCAGCTTTTCTAAATAGTCCCGAACCACTTCTTTCTTCACAGAGGGCTGGCCACCTCCTCCCCATGCTGTGCTGCCCAGTGCAGTAGTCTGGGAGCTGACCTTGTTTGTGAAGACAGAGGCAAAAAAAGCATTGAGTACATTAGCTTTTTCCACATCCTCTGTCACTAGGTTGCCTCTCTCATTCAGTAAGGGGCCCACACTTTCCTTGGCTTTCTTCTTGTTACCAACATACCTGAAGAAACCCTTCTTGTTACTCTTAACATCTCTCGCTAGCTGCAACTCCAGGTGTGATTTGACCTTCCTGATTTCACTCCTACATGCCCGAGCAATATTTTTATACTCATCCCTGGTCATTTGTCCAATCTTCCACTTCTTGTAAGCCTCTTTTTTGTGTTTAAGATCAGCAAGGATTTCACTGTTAAGCAAGGATTTCACTGTTAAGCCTGCCATATTTACTATTCTTTCTACACATCGGGATGGTTTTTCCCTGTAACCTCAATAAGGATTCTTTAAAATACAGACAGCTCTCCTGGACTCCCTTCCCCCTCATGTTATTCTCCCAGGGGATCCTGCCCATCAGTTCCCTGAGGTTGTCAAAGTCTGCTTTTCTGAAGTCCAGGGTCCGTATTCTGCTGCTTTCCTTTCTTCCTTGTGTCAGGATCCTGAGCTCGCCCATCTCATGGTCACTGCCTCCCGGGTTCCCATCCACTTTTGCTTCCCCTACTAATTCTTCCCGGTTTGTGAGCAGCAGGTGAAGAAGAGCTCTGCCCCTAGTTGATTCCTCTGGCACTTGCACCAGGAAATTGTCCCCTACACTTTCCAAAAACTTCCTGGATTGTCTGTGCACCACTTTTTTGCTCTCCCAGCAGATATCAGGGTGATTGAAGTCTCCTATGAAACCCAGGGCCTGTGATCTAGTAACTTCCGTTAGTTGCCGGAAGAAAGCCTCGTCCACCTCATCCCCCTGGTCCGATTGGTCTACAGTAGACTCCCACCACGACATCACCCTTGTTGCTCACACTTCTAAACTTAATCCAGAGACTCTCAGGTTTTTCTGCAGTTTCATACTGGAGCTATGAGCAGTCATACTGCTCTCTTACATACACTGCAACTTCCCCACCTTTTCTGCCCTGCCTGTCCTTCCTGAACAGTTTATATTCATCCAGGACAGTACTCCAGTCATGTGAGTTATCCCACCAATTTTCTGCTATTCCAGTCACATCATAATTCCTTGACTGTGCCAGGACTTCCAGTTCTCCCTGCTTGTTTTCCAGGCTTCTTGCATTTGTGTATAGGCACTTGAGATGACTTGCTGTTTGTCCTGCTTTCTTAGTATGAGGCAGGAGCCCTCCCCTCTCGCACTCTCCTGCTCGTGCTTCCTCCCGGTATCCCACGTCCCCAGTTACCTCAGGGCTTTGGTCTCCTTCCCCCGGTGAACCTAGTTTAAAGCCCTCCTTACTAGGTTAGCCAGCCTGCTTGTAAAGATGTTCTTCCCTCTCTTCGTTAGGTAGAGCCCGTCTCTGCCTAGCACTCCTCCTTCTTGGAACACCATCCCATGGTCAAAGAATCGGGGTTGGACTAGATGACCTCCTGAGGTCCCTTCCAACCCTGATATTCTATGATTCTATGAATCCAAAGCCTTCTCTCCAACACCACCTGCGTAGCCATTCATTGACTTCCACAATTCGACAGTCTCTACCCAGGCCTTTTCCTTCCACGGGGAGGATGGACAAGAACACCACTTGCGCCTCAAACTCCTTTATCCTTCTTCCCAGAGCCACATAGTCTGCAGTGATCTGCTCAAGGTCATTCTTGGCAGTATCATTGGTGCCCACGTGGAGAAGCAGGAAGGGGTAGCGATCCGAGGGCTTGATGAGTCTCGGCAGTCTCTTCATCACATCGTGAATCCTAGCTCCTGGCAAGCAGCAGACTTCTCGGTTTGCTCAGTTGGGGCGGCAGATAGATGACTCAGTCCCCCTGAGGAGAGGATCCCTGACCACCACCACCCATCTCCTTCTCTTGGGAGCGGTGGTGGTGGAACCCCCATCCCTAGGACAGTGAATATCATGCCTTCCAATCGGCGGAGTCTCCTTCTGTTCCCTTCCCTCAGATGTATCATCTAGAACATTTCCTCTCTCCCTCTTTTCATAGTGTTTCCTCTATGGAACATGAGCCCAATAACAGTTGCATTCAAGTGGAGTTTTTGAACAACTGGATGTTCAAAATTAGGCAAATGCAGGATTGCCAATTTCTGCCATTTTATCATTAATCTCTCAATATTTGGGTCTCTTTTTAAAGCCCCAGCTCCTGGAGTCATGGGATAATGTGAAAATCTCAGCTTTCATTTAAAAAATTGTTTCTATTCCTCCTATTTGCAGAGAAAAGCTTGAAAACGTGAAGCATGAAGGCTCAAAAAACCAGAAGGCAAATAAACAGAACCGCAAATTTGTTTTTAAAAATGTCATGATTTTTAAACTATTGATTTTTTTGGTCCTGACTCATTATTTTGGATTGCTTGAGGTTCACAATATTGCCAAAATAATGCTTTCACCCCTTCCTGCTCTAAATGACACCTGCCTCCAATCAATCACTCCTGTCCTATAGTTGAAGGGCAGAAGAGTGGTAGCCATGACAGTAATGTGGTACCCAGGATGTCATTATATGGCAGGATCACCGAGAAGGGGACAGACTTTATTGCTCACTTTTCTCCTGCACAAAGTACAAGAGGGGAAAAAAGGAAGGAGGGAGTGAACATGTCCACAGAGGTCTCCATCTAATTTGTAATTGACAGAGATATAAATGCAACATGATTCACTTCGAACTGGCCACCTGGATTAGATGAAAGCTAATTAAAACAATGCCTCATTTCTCACTGTTTAAAACTTTTTAAGACTTCCTAGAGGAGGGATAAGATAGGACTTTTTATTACTCTTAGAGGGTGTTGGGAAGGCCCATAAATACATCTCTGCTTCCTGTGATCCCATTCATCTTGCTGCCTCTCCTAGTCCTCTTTGCCAACAATCAGATTTCAGTAAACAACCTCAAGTGAAATTTGCAACTGTCAGATAAACATTAAAAATGCTTCCCTTGTCCTCTCCCATTGATAGTCCCATTAATATTGTAATGGAACAAAAAGTTATGAAAATGAATGCATGCTGGGTTTGGGAGTGAATGATGCAGTCTGCTGCTGGGAAATATATATATATGCATATGCATGGACAAAGATATACAGTGTGCACACACAGATATGTGAATACTCACATACATGTTAGAAAAAACACACACAGGGCCAAATTCTAATCTCACACTTGTAAACCCCAGGAGTAAGTCCATTGATTTTACACCAATATAAAAATCAGGATAAATTAAATCAGAATCAATTGGAAAATTTTGTTGTTTTATCATTGCTTTTGTAACCCTTCTGCTAGGTGGAGCCAGGAGCAACCAGAGTTGGGTTTAATATCTACGGGTTCCTTTTCAACAACATATCAGAGAGCCTGCTTGAGCCCCCACCCAGTAACCTGGGAAAATTACACACTGCCCCAGACGACTCTGAAAGGCAATACTTCCCCTCTCGCAAGCACAGAGTCTGAGTGTAGAAAAGCAACTTTTAATGAAAGGAGGGAAGTCACCTGACATTAATTAGGGAAAATGCCATGAGCAGGATTCATAATCGCAAAGCTGTGAGCAGAACACCCACGCCAGAGTGCGTGGGGCAGTGCTTTGTGCCTCATGTTCTTGAGTTCTACAAACAAAAGTTCCTTTTCTGTGCCCCTCTCTGCTCCCTTACCATACCCCACTCACAGTGATTGGCCTTGGTCAGTGAGGACCCAGAGTTCAGAGATGCATCTGTATAAGTTCACCTCCCACTTGGGGAAGAAGACATCTTGCTTGTTCCACCATCTAAGCACTTGCTTTGGCTGCCCCCACCCCAGCCAACGTTTCGCTCCACTGGCTGCCCTGTCAGCCTCTTGTTCCTCTCTACTGGCTGTCCCACCATCTGCTCATTCCGCCCCACTGGGAGAAACAGGTTAAACCAGACCAGGGACCCTTAGGGAGAGTCCACACCTCCTGGCTAGGACACCTGTCTCCATCCCTCTGACTTCTAGAGGGGTCTGGCATTCAAGCCCCTGGCTTAACAAGGTCCTTTCAGCTGAGGGCGACTCTGTCATTGGGGACAGGTTAAGCACAGCTCTACTCCCCTTTATTCATGCAATAAAGACAACATTGATAACAACATTTGACTATCCCTGCATTCAGTACTAAAGTGATTTGTAACCCAACACCAGCCAAAGTTGATCACTTTGAGCAACACAACTCTGTCTGCTGGATATCTTGGCAGAGTAGGTGTGTTTATGTAAATACAGTTTGCTCCTGAAATCTCTCCCCTTCCCAGTTAGCTGTCAGGGGAAAACTCATTCAGACCCTGCTTACACTTTTCTCTATCTTTATCTATTTTCACTTAGTGGTTAGAATTATAACCAATTTCTCCCCCACTTAGGATTTCCTGATAATGCACATATTTTGGATTGTACACTCAAATCATTTGCTAACAAAAGCAAACAACTCCATGGAATGCTGGACCTCAGACTTGAGTTCTAGTAACTGGCATTAAAAGTAAAAATAATGAGCCACGAATATCCAGATGAAGCTGCTTTACCTTTGAATATCCCAAGACTTGTGCAGTTATCAAGCACCCCCAACTGACACATATACTGTTCCAATAGTTCCAGTCTCCGAGTCTCAGGAAAGGATCAACTCTTAGTTCCTAATCCTGCAAGGAGAACTGTGTGGGTGGACCTATCTGCCCATGAGAATCCTGACTGGAGTCAGTGGCAGTCTTGCAACCCTCAGGCTTTCAAAATTCATGAGTCAGGCTTCAAACAATTATAAGATCAGCTTCAAAATCATGAGATTTTAAAAAAATACATTTTGAAACTTAATTTGCCTTCTGATTTTTGAGCCTTTAAGGTTTGCATTGTCAAGCTTTTCTCCACAACTATGGTGGCTAGAAACTTTCATTTAAAAAGAGTTACTACTTGAAAATCTCATGACTCTAGGGGCTACCACTTTAACAAAAAGACCAAATATAATGACATTTGTGATCAAGTCATGAAGGCTGGCAACACTGAGTCATGGAACTCCACGCAGGCACAGGGGTCTGCCTTGGTAGTTCTCCTTTCAGGACTGGGGCCTTTGTTTCCTTAAGCCAAATCAGAGAACATCCCAGCCCATGTTCCAATTCCCAGCTTAAGAGTTTCATCAGGTCCCTTTACTTTCTCAGTCTGTGTCTAGACTTTACCTGCTTGCCTATTCCTCAAGTTCATGAACCTTACATTCCTAAAATTCTCCATCTCCCAAATCTGGACATTCTTCTCAACCACAAGCCTTGGATGCCTTAATTCTCTATATGCAAGAAAGAGATACTAGGCTGGTGATATCAATTGATTCTTTCAGTTCCTCATTCTCAGTTCAAATTGACTCTAAAGTTTGCCCAGGAACTGAATCCAAGTTCACTTATGCTTAAGTTATGCAAGCTTTTAAACACAAGAGACATGGAAGGCACCATAATGATTTTAGTTAACATCTAATACAATGCAGATACTTGTTACAAGGGGATTGTCTGACAATTAATTTCCAGGTTCCCACTGAACTATAATCTTGAAATGTGGTACACTTATTTGTTATAAACCACGGAGTACAGGAGAAAGTTGGCCTTTGACTTTTCCACCAGAGGTCACAAAAAGGTCATTAGTCTTTATCAGATTTCACCTGTTCTGGTGCCTCTGAACTACAATATTGAAATTTTGTTCACTCATTTATTCTGAATTGCTGATGACAGAAAAATCTCAAATTCAAAGTTCAATATTTCAATCATAGCTTCACTAGAAAGTAATCAAACAATTTACAAAATTTATATTAAAATTTCTTCTGTGTGGCAGTTAAATTAGGTATGAGGCTTCCAGGCTGGAGAAATTAAACTCATTTGAGATCATCAGTTTAATAATTTTCAGCCAAAGAAAATTGTTGAAGGTGTGTGAATGCACTGCAGTAACCAAGGTTGATAGCTACAATAAGCCAAAGGGTGCCCTTGTCTGTCAACTTGTAATTCTATATTATTACTTCAAACACAAATATAATAACTAGAGCTGGTCATTTTTTTTAATTGGTTAATTTTCTTCATGAAAAACTTTTACAAATATTTCATCATACATGTTCACCATGCTCCTCAATGACTATTTGGAAGTAAGTTTCAAAGTCCAGCTGTTATAGTTAAGAGAGAGTATAGTAATCACAGAGCCCTGCATTCCAACATAGAGAGTCACCTTCTAGCCTCTGCAGACACCACACACAACAACAGCTACTCCACACACCTTCCATCCCACAGGTGGTTAACTTTTGGTTCAATGTTTGTACACTCCCTAGCACAATGGAGTTCTGGTTCATTATTGGGGCTCTTATTAATTTGTAGTATCATAATGCCTAAGAAAGAATAAAAATAAATTTCACTGGTGGGTGAAGTCCTTCTTGAGAAAGATTTGTAAAGTACATTTAGATACTTCAGGATAAATTACGTATTTGTTAACAAAGCAACTTTGTGATTTAATTGGGGATCGGTCCTGCTTTGAGCAGGGGGTTGGACTAGATGACCTCTTGAGGTCCCTTCCAACCCTGATATTCTATGATTCTATGATTTGGATGTTAAAAGTTTTTATATGAACATAAAAGGAGTACTTGTGGCACCTTAGAGACTAACCAATTTATTTGAGCATAAGCTTTCGTGAGCTACGGCTCACTTCATCGGATGCATACTGTGGAAAATATAGAAGATGTTTTTATACACACAAACCATGAAAAAATGGGTGTTTATCACTACAAAAGGTTTTCTCTCCCCCCCCCACCCTACTCTCCTGCTGGTAATAACTTATCTAAAGTGATCACTCTCCTTACAATGTGTATGATAATCAAGGTGGGCCATTTCCAGCACAAATCCAGGTTTTCTCCCCACCCCCCCAAACAAACCCACTCTCCTGTTGGTAATAGCTTATGTAAAGTGATCACTCTCCTTACAATGACAGGTTTCAGAGTAACAGCCGTGTTAGTCTGTATTTGCAAAAAGAAAAGGAGTACTTGTGGCACCTTAGAGACTAACCAATTTATTTGAGCATAAGCTTTCATGAGCTACAGCTCACTTCATCGGATGCTGTAGCTCACGAAAGCTTATGCTCAAATAAATTGGTTAGTCTCTAAGGTGCCACAAGTACTCCTTTTCTTTCTCCTTACAATGTGTATGATGATCAAGGTGGGCCATTTCCAGCACAAATCCAGGGTCTAACAAGAACGTCTGAGGAACAGTCTGGGGGGGGGGGGGGGAGGGGGGAAAGGAATAAACAAGGGGAAATAGGTTACTTTTTATAATGACTCAACCATTCCCAGTCTCTATTCGAGCCTAAGTTAATTGTATCTAATTTGCAAATTAATTCCAATTCAGCAGTCTCTCATTGGAGTCTGTTTTCAAAGTTTTTTTGTTGAAGGATAGTCACTTTGAGATCAGAAATTGAGTGACCAGAGAGATTGAAGTGTTCTCCGACTGGTTTTTGAATGTTATAATTCTTGACATCTGATTTGTGTCCATTTATTCTTTCACGGCTAACCTGGTGGCTGAACTTTGTGACTTTGTAACTACTTTACATTTGGGGACAATGTATACCTTCAAATCAGCGGCACTGCTATGGGTACCCGCATGGCCCCACAGTATGCCAACATTTTTATGGCTGACTTAGAACAACGCTTCCTCAGCTCTCGTCCCCTAACGCCCCTACTCTACTTGCGCTATATTGATGACATCTTCATCATCTGGACCCATGGAAAAGAAGCCCTTGAGGAATTCCACCATGATTTCAACAATTTTGATCCCACCATCAACCTCAGCCTGGTCCATTCTACACAAGAGATCCACTTCCTGAACACTACAGTGCTAATAAACAATGGTCACATAAACACCACCCTATACCGGAAACCTACTGACCGCTATTCCTACCTACATGCCTCCAGCTTTCACCCTGACCACACCACACGATCCATTGTCTACAACCAAGCTCTGCGATACAACCACATTTGCTCCAACCCTTCAGACAGAGACAAACATCTACAAGATCTCTATCAAGCATTCTTACAACTACAATATCCACCTGCGGAAGTGAAGAAAAAGATTGATAAAGCCAGAAGAGTTCCCAGAAGTTACCTACTACAGGACAGGCCTAACAAAGAAAATAACAGAACGCCACTAGCCGTCACCTTCAGCCCCCAACTAAAACCCCTCCAACGCATTATCAAGGTCTACAACCTATCCTGAAGGATGACCCAACACTCTCACAGGTCTTGGGAGACAGTCCAGTCCTTGCCTACAGACAGCCCCCCAACCTGAAGCGAATACTCACCAGCAACCACATACCACACAACAGAACCACTAACCCAGGAACCTATCCTTGCAACAAAGCCCGTTGCCAGCTGTGCCCACATATCTATTCAGGGGACACCATCACAGGGCCTAATAACAGCAGCCACACTATCAAAGGCTCGTTCACCTGCACATCCATCAATGTGATATATGCCATCATGTGCCAGCAATGCCCCTCTGCCATGTACATTGGGCAAACTGGACAGTCTCTACATAAAAGAATAAATGGACACAAATCAGATTTCAAGAATTATAACATTCAAAAACCAGTCAGAGAACACTTCAATCTCTCTGGTCACTCGATTTCTGATCTCAAAGTGACTATCCTTCAACAAAAAAACTTCGAAAACAGACTCCAATGACAGACTGCTGAATTGGAATTAATTTGCAAATTGGATACAATTAACTTAGGCTTGAATGGAGTCTGGGAATGGTTGAGTCATTATAAAAAGTAACCTATTTCCCCTTGTTTATTCCTTCCACCCCTGCCCTTCTGCACTGTTCCTCAGACGTTCTTGTTAGACCCTGGATTTGTGCTAGAAATGGCTCACCTTGATTATCATACACATTGTAAGGAGAGTGATCACTTTACATAAGCTATTACCAACAGGAGAGTGGGTTTCTTGAGGGGGGTAGAAAACCTGGATTTGTGCTGGAAATGGCCCACCTTGATTATCATACACATTGTAAGGAGAGTGATCACTTTAGATAAGCTATTACCAGCAGGAGAGTGGGGTGGGGGGAGAGAAAACCTTTTGTAGTGGTAAACACCCATTTTTTCATGGTTTGTGTGTATAAAAACATCTTCTGTATTTTCCACAGTATGCATCCGATGAAGTGAGCTGTAGCTCACGAAAGCTTATGCTCAAATAAATTGGTTAGTCTCTAAGGTGCCACAAGTACTCCTTTTCTTTTTGTGAATACAGACTAACACAGCTGTTACTCTGAAACCTGTCTTTATATGAACATGTTGTTCTGCATATCAGGGTACATTAAAACAAACAAAAGGCAGTATTTCTTCACACAACGCACAATCAACCTGTGGAACTCTTTGCCAGTGGATGTTGTGAAGGCCAAGACTATAACAGGGTTCAAAAAAGAACTAGATAAATTCATGGAGGATGGGTCCATCAATGGTTATTAGCCAGGATGGGTAGGGATGGTGCCCCTAGTCTCTGTTTGCCAGAAGGTGGGAATGGGCAACAGGGGATGGTTCACTTGATGATCACCTGCTCTGTTCATTCCCTCTGAAGCACCTGGCATTGGCCACTGTCAAAAGACAGGATCCTGGGCTAAATAGACCTTTGGTCTGATCCAGTATGACCGTTCTTATGTTCTTATTAATTTAAATTAATGGCTGCCTTTTCAGCATTTTAAGTCTTTATTTTCACTTTCTACATACCTGGAACTGAATGGGCAGTTATCACTTTCAATAGAAACCCTCCTCTCTCTCCCACCAAGTGGAGTTAAACCCTCTCTTTGGTGTTTTGAGCATTTACACAGTAACTCACTTTCTTGTGGGATGTTCTATAAAGGGATGAAAGCTGTTGAAAGCAGGGAAGTGTTCTCCATTTCCTTTTCACAGGATGGTAAAATCAGTGTTAACTGCCCACTGACTACCCCACCTATGTATTGAACACTCCACCCCCAGCCTGGGGAGGGTAAGTGCTGTGTTTTGTCTTGTGAACTCATTTCATTTACTCTGGATTATCATCAGGCCACATGGTGAATTTCTTTGTGGGATGTGAAGATTACTGAGACAATGGGAGGGAAGATGAAGGAATGGGTCTAAGGAGCTTTGCTCTGCTTGTTTTATGACTAATATAATAATGGCACAGGGATGGCTGAACTGCAAATGAGGAAATCTGGGTTTGGAGAGCCCAGTAACATGAGCACCTGGAACCATTTTTTTCTTCATGGAAAAGGAACCCCAATGAGAAATCTAAATGTGCTTTGTACTCAAACATGTATCCAAGTGATCAGACCAATTAAAGCAGCATAGAGCAGAAGCTATAAGAGTTCTCCTCTGACTTGCCCCTTGTGTTATCATTTACACGTGGGCAGAATGGGTGTAAAACATTCCCCTATCAGAATGGTAGCATTTTACCCTTACTTTGCACAGGCATAAAAGATGACACAGGTACAGGGTAGAAGTGAATAAGATCAATGTGCTGCTGGACCCCCAGGAGTAATAATCACAGGACCCTGGTCTTGGAAGGATGCCAATGTGTAAAGGATTTATCTTTGATGTCTTTGTTCATCTGGAACTGCAGTGCACAGCACCAGTGCAGGATTCATACTGAGTCTGACACTGTGTTTGGGTGTCTGTTTTCCTAGGTATAAGAGGGACAGGTATGTTAAGGCAGAACCAGAGAGTAGGTGTCATAGCTTTAAACCTTCCCAAAACAATTAGATCGACATCTCATTGGGGGTAGTGTCAGGGAGAATCAGCACTATGGCTGAACTTGGTGACCCATGCATTACCTTCCTACCCTCTACGGTCTGCAACTCTACAGTCATCCAGGACATTTTATTCTCTGCACAGCCCCCAGCCATTTGGCAGTGCAAGGCAAAGGAAACTAAAGCTTTAAAAGGATGAAATATAACACAAGGCTTTTTTTCCTCTCTTTTTTTTTAAAGAAAAGAAAAGAAAATGGATATTTTTAACTTTTATCTCAGAGTTAGTTAATTTTCACACTTAACTGCTGAACTGGCTAAATTCTTTTCTTTTCTTAAGGACCTTTATAAATTTCATCATTAATAAAATCAGACATTCAATTAGCAGGAAATCTCTGATTGCCAACTGCGATTTTCACCCCAATAGTTTCTCTTTTTCATTCTTTCCAGCCTCTCTTTTTATTTTCCCCTTCTACCCTGACTCTTCCCTCCACCCCTGGAAAAACAGGGGAAAGTGAAAACTGATTCCATTAACCTCTGTCATTACCTAAATCCATCTCTTAATTAGTATGAGTTAATATGATTAATCAAAATAATGAGACAAACCTATTAAATTAGGGTGTTTAAATTACAAATGGAAGTGGTACAGGCAAAGGGGCCGATAACGAATAGCTGCAGATGGAGATGGGGTTAGCTCTTAAAATGATATGTGACGATCAGACTGAGAGAATCCAGGCTGGGGGGAAATCAGTTAATCCATATGAAAGTAACATCTCACCTGCACACACTGTGATGTGGTTTAGATATGCCCATTGCTACTTTATAGGATTAGATGTTAGAATATTTTAATCATTTTCATGCTAGGATGTAAGTATGTAAGGACATGACCACCATGACAGCTCCCACTTAGCATCCATAAGACTAGGCTGTCCAAACATTGCCCAACTTGGAGGCTGTCACAGGGATTTCCTGGGAACCCAGAGGCCTATCCAGCTGCACACAAGGTGCAGCCCATGGAGAATAGAGGTCTCAGTTTATGATGCTCTATCTTGATGCATACTAGATAGATGTATGGCCTGAACAAAGGTCTTCAACCAAAGATTCCCAAGTTCTAATCTCAGTTCTGACACAAACTTTCTCTGTGACCTTAGGCAAATCTCTTAAACCTCTCTGCCTTGCTTTCTGTGTTTACAAAATGGGGCTAATCTTATATCACGCAGAATAAAACTATATTAAATTCCATGTTCTCACTGAGTAGAATCTGAAAATTTTGTGTGCTCATTTATTATCCCAGTACAGTATTGACCTTTCCATCAGAGGTCACCCAGAGGTCAGACTTTCATATTGGATTTCAATAGTTCAAATGCCCTTCTGAGCTGCAGTCTTGAAATTTGGTTCACTCATTTTTTTATGGATCACTGATTAGAGGAAAAAGTTGTTTTTTTTAAAAAAAAGAGACTTTTCCTATTATAGGTCCCCAAAAGGTCAGTCTAACAATTAACAACAGCTACATTTATTTACTCTGGGTGATGGTTATGTTGGGTATGAAGCCTCCAATGTGGAGAATGCATTCACATGAGTCATTAGTTCTATTTCAGCCAAGAAAATTGTCAAAGGAAACAAGTCGGCCACAGGCCAAATGCAGATAGTCAAATCTAAGCAGAATGGGGGCTGCTACCAGACTAGTCTAAGACCGAACAGAAGAGGGTTGTTGCATTACTAAATATTTTTCGAACACCTACAAGTACTCTCGGTGCCTCATAGAAAAAAGCCCAGGGTCAATCTCTACTGAGAAGAAATCAAGTACTTTCAAGTGAGGGCCACGCACATGCAAAAAGAGGTGGAGAGGAAAGAGGGGGGACAATGGTAAGATTCCAGTCACTTGGTGCAGTTGTGTTTAAAATTTCTTGTTTTCCTCCTTCACGTCTCACTGGCTTCATGGCAGAAATTAGTGTTTAGGAGGGATAGGAAAGAATTAAGAGAACAAGCTTGGAGAGGGCATTCCAAGTATACAGGACAGTACGGAAGGAGGCATGAAGACTCCTATGAGGAAGAAGAGGAGATGAAAGGAGTATGGAGGCAGATGTTATTTGTGGAGGAGAGAGGGCAAGGGGAGTGTGAATGGAACTCAGGTCAGAGGTATAGGGCCTGGAACAGAGTTATTGTTCCAGGCCCTATATATAAGAGTTCCCAGAAGTCACCTACTACAGGACAGGCCTAACAAAGAAAACAACAGAACGCCACTAGCCGTCAACCTTCAGCCCCCAACTAAAACCCCTCCAACGCATTATTAAGGATCTACAACCTATCCTGAAGGATGACCCAACACTCTCACAAATCTTGGGAGACAGGCCAGTCCTTGCCTACAGACAGCCCCGCAACCTGAAGCAAATACTCACCAACAACCACATACCACACAACAGAACCACTAGCCCAGGAACCTATCCTTGCAACAAAGCCCGTTGCCAGCTGTGCCCACATATCTATTCAGGGGACACCATCACAGGGCCTAATAACATCAGCCACACTATCAGAGGCTTGTTCACCTGCACATCCACCAATGTGATATATGCCATCATGTGCCAGCAATGCCCCTCTGCCATTTACATTGGTCAAACTGGACAGTCTCTACGTAAAAGAATAAATGGACACAAATCAGATGTCAAGAATTATAACATTCATAAACCAGTCGGAGAACACTTCAATCTCTCTGGTCACGCAATCACCGACATGAAGGTCACTATCTTACAACAAAAAAACTTCAAATCCAGACTCCAGCGAGAAACTGCTGAATTGGAATTCATTTGCAAATTGGATACTATTAATTTAGGCTTAAATAGAGACTGGGAGTGGCTAAGTCATTATGCAAGGTAGCCTATTTCCCCTTGCTTTCTCCTACCCCCCCCCCCCAGACGTTCTGGTTAAACTTGGATTTAAACTTGGAGAGTGATCAGTTTGGATCAGCTACTGCCAGCAGGAGAGTGAGTTTATGTGTGTGTGTGTGTGTGTGTTCCCGGGGGGGGGGGGCGGGTTAGAAAGCCTGGATCTGTGCTGGAAATGACCCACCTTGATTACCATGAACATTGTAGGGAGAGTGGTCACTTTGGATGAGCTATTACCAGCAGGAGAGTGAGTTTGTGTGTGTATGGGGGTGGGGGGGGGGTGAGAAAACCTGGATTTATGCTGGAAATGGCCCACCTTGATTATCATACACATTGTGAAGAGAGTGGTCACTTTGGATGGGCTATTACCAGCAGGAGAGTGAGTTTGTGTGTGGGGGGGCCGGAGGGTGAGAAAACCTGGATTTGTGCTGGAAATGGCCCAACTTAATGATCACTTTAGATAAGCTATTACCAGCAGGACAGTGGGGTGGGAGGGGGTATTGTTTCATGGTCTCTGTGTGTATATAATGTCTACTGCAGTTTCCACGGTATGCATCCGATGAAGTGAGCTGTAGCTCACGAAAGCTCATGCTCAAATAAATTGGTTAGTCTCTAAGGTGCCACAAGTACTCCTTTTCTTTTTGCAAAGACAGACTAACACGGCTGTTACTCTGAAACATTGCACGATATACAGGCTGGGCCTTGAGGGCATGATCAGAAAACATTCCACACCTGGCATAAATCTAGTACAAGGTGTTTTTCAATTAGATGGAGCTACTTATCTGTTCACTTCACCAATAACTCTCCTCCCATTGAATTGATCTGATACTCCTATTCCATTGTATGGCTAATGTGCCCTTCCCATTCCCTTCGAGTGTCAGCTCAGTCATAGCCACAAGGTGTTGCTCCATTTTCATACCTTTGCTATGGCTCTATGGATCAGCAGTCACGTGCTGTACACAGTTCCAGATCATGGTGATGGAAAAGAACTACATTGCATTGCTTCTACATGACAAGTTCTCCTTTGGCCACATCTGAAGCAACTATAGACTCCGCCCTCTACCACAGCTGTAGGAAACCTCTCTTCCACCAAAAATAGATGCAGAGCACTCCACTTAGTCAGGCAGCCCCCTGCTATGGTAGCTTTAGTGGAGGCAGAAAAGGTGAAGGATTTTTGTTGTTTACTTCAGTATTTGGTGTTTTTCCCTGTCGCACAAATAAAATTCAGAACCAGACTTGCTGAGCTTTCTCCATCAAGGTACTTATACAGAACTCCATCAATGTAACACCTGAGTACTGCAGCTCCCATGGAGAAGCAGCATTGTTTAGGGGCATTGAACGGAGAGTTTAGAGACCCAGGTTCTAACCCTATTTCCAGGAGGAGGATTATATATCATGGGAAGTGATGAGTTTCTCTTGGGGGGGGGAAACAGTCTCTCTAGGAAGACAGTTCTGCAGGCATTTAAATCTGTTATTTTAGTTTCCCTGTGAAAAATGATTTGTATTAATGAGAGAGTGCTTTTATTCAGGCTTAGCTAGTAGAGGTAAATATCGGAGCCAGAATAAACAGGAGATCCTGGACTCAAACTCCAGTGCTGCCTCTGTACCCTTCTCTCAGAATAACTGTTTGGGGCAGGGATGGTGTCCTTTATGTGTGTACCCAGCTCCCAGCATAGACCTCATCATACAGAATCAGACCAGTGGCCCTCCTAGGTCAGTGTCCTAACTCTGATGGCAGCCAGCACCAGACAGTTCAGAGGAAGCTGCAAGACACCTTGCAGGAGGCAGTTAATGAGATAATTTGTCCCCAAAGGAATTTTAATTTGAACCCTCAATACTTAGTGATCATTGTGTGCCTTGAAGCATGAGGGTTTCCATAACTCTTGATTTAAAAAATATTTATACTTATTAGTTTGGACATTCTTGTTATCCATAGAAATGTCCAGTTCTCCTCAGAATCCTGCTGAGATCTTGGCCTCAGTCTGGGGTAGGGCCTCTGGGTGTTACTGCAATACAAATAAATCGTTGGGGTTTTAGAACACAAGAACGGTCATACTGGGTCAGACCAGTGGTCCATCTAGCCCAGTATCCTATCTTCTCACAATAGCCAATGCCAGGTGCTTCAGAGGGAATGAATAGAACAAGGCAATTTATTGAGTGATCCAACCCGTCATCCAGTTCCAGCTTCTGCCAGCTGGAAGTTTAGGGACACCTGGAGCATGGGGTTGTGTCCCTGACCATCTTAGCTAATAGCCATTGATGGACCTATCCTCCAGGAACTTACCTAATTTTTTTTAACCCATTTATACTTTTGGCCTTCACAACATCCCATGGCAACAAGTTCTACAGGTTGACTGTGTGCTGTGTGAAGACGTACTTCCTTATGTTTATTTTAAACCTGCTGCCTATTAATTTAATCAGGCGACCCCTAGTTCTTGTGCTATGTGAAGAAGTAAATAACACTTCCTTATTGACTTTTTCCATAGCATTTATGATTCCAAAATAATCCCCCATAGTCGTCTCTTTTCTAAGATGAACAGTCCCAGTCTTTTAAATCTCTAATTGTGTGAAATACCCCTAATAATTTTTATTACCCTTTTCTCTACCTTTCCAAATTCTAAAATATTTTTTTTGGAGATGGGGGTGGGGAGTGAAGGGCTAGAATTGCATTGGCCTGGAGCAGCGAACCGCGGCCACTGGGAGCCACGATTGACTGAACCTGCGGACGCGGCAGGTAAACAAACCGGCCCAGCTCGCCAGGGTCTTTTCCTGCACAAGCGGCGGAACAAGTTTGGGAACCACTGATCTAGCCCTTTCCTAATATCTCTAAACATTCTGCTAGCTTGATTGACGGCTGCTGCACATTGAGGAGATGTTTTCAGAGAACTATCCACAATCCATTTCTTGAGTGATAACAGCTAATTTAGACCCCATCATTTTGTATGTGTAGTTGGGATTATGTTTTCCAGTGTGCATTACTTTGCATTTATCAACATAGAATTTCATCTGCCATTTTGTTACCATGTCACCCAGTTTAGTAAGATCCCTTTGTAACACTTCACAGTCAGCTTTGAACTCAATTATATTGAGTAGTTCTGTATCATCTGCAAATTTTTGCCACCTCTGTTCACCCCCTTTTCCAGTTCATATACGAATATGTTGAACAGCACTAGTCGCAATACAGATCCTTGGGGTCCCCTCTATTTACCTTTCTCCATAGTGAAAACTAACTATTTCAGCCCTTTGTTTCCTGTCTTTTAACCAGTTACCGATCCATGAGAGGACCTTCCCTCTTATCCCATGGCTGCTTACTTTGCTTAAGAGTCTTTCCTGAGGGACCTTGTCAAAGGCTTTCTGAAAGTCCAAGTATACTACATCTAGTGGATTACCCTTGTTCACATGCTTGTTGATACCCTCAAAGAATTCTAACAAATTGGTGAGGCAAGATTTCCCTTTGCAAAAGTCTCAACATCTTCCCCAACATACTGTGTTTATCTGGATGTCTGATAATTCTGTTCTTTACTACAGTTTCAACCAATTTGCCTGATACTGAAATTAAGCTTACTGGCCTGTAATTGTCAAGATCACCTCTGGAGCCTTAAAAAAAAAAAAGATGTTACGTTAGCTACCCTCCCATCATCAGTACGGAGGCTGGTTTAAGCGATAGGTCACATACCACAGTTGTTAGTTCTTGTAGTTTCATATCTGAGCTCCTTCAGAACTCTTGGGTCAATACCACCTGGCCTTAGTGATTTATTACTGTTACATTTATCAATTTGTTCCAAAACATCTTCTATTGACAGCTCAATTTGGGACAGTTCCTCAGATTTGTCACCTAAAAAGAATGGCTTGGCTGTGGGGATTTTCCCCACACCCTCTTCAGTGAAGACTGATGCAAAGAATTCATTTAGCTTCTCTGCTACAGCCTTTGTTTTTGTTTGCTAGTCTTTTAAAAATAGGTCTGTAATACCAAAGCAAGAGAGCTTGAAAAGCGTGACCAGAAAGGCCAGGATTTCTAGGGAACAGGCTTGAGACTCTCACAATCTGAAGAGACTGGCCCCTTTGGACGAATAATGAGGATTGCTAGAGCCTTCATCTATTTACACTATTGACTAGATTAACTGCTAGTGAAGCACTCAAATCCATAAATAGATAGCAGATGGAGATCTTTCACCAATTCACAGATATCAGAATTTTAGAGAGAAATCCTGCTTCACTCCATTCATAAGATGTTACTTTGAAAATACTGAGAGTAGTTTATGGGTTGGCACAGAAAGCATTGGTACAGATCTAGTTTATTTTCACATATGGGGAAAAAGAAAAGAGGATGCCACAAATCTTCATTGTTCACCACTCCAAAGCACAGGTTCAAATACTGAGCAGCTTCACTGTGTATCCTGCAAATGATTTCATATGTTTAGACTCTGAAAAATCAGAACTTTTAAAAAAGTCACTTGTAGAAGTAGCCTGGAGGACGGAAGTTGAAGAGCCATCACTATAGCTTAGAATTCAAAGAAGTCTGATCCAGAGTAATAAGGGATCAAGAGGTGAAATTAGCCTCCACTTACTTTGAGCCTGTCTGAACAGTCCTTTAAATTCTGAAAAGTGACTTTGCAAAAACCAGTATATATTTGGTCTATGTTTATTTATTGGCTCTGTCAGTCCATATCCAGTGTGCCCAGTTTATGAGCAAAGACACTTTACCTAACTGCCAGCCAGGCATCAAGCTTGGTTCTGGCCATGATCTCACCCATCAGCAACAATAAAGATTCTGCAGTCAAAAGACAGTTAACAATTCTGTTGGTGTATGTCAGAATAGAATCCAGGCTCAGTCCTGTAGTTGTACTGATTCTGTGGGGCTCACTGGAGTAAAAAGCAGTAAGTCTGTCTTTAGTTTGCAATGTCGGGAGAAGTTACCCTGATACGTGCAGGGAGCTGGTCTGTCCAAAAAAAGGGATTCAGTTTAGAGAGTCACTTTTGCTGTTCTGGAAGGGCGACTTCTATGGGTGAGAGGGGAGTTTAGTCTCCATTTATCTAAACATTCAGACTGCAAATCACAACTGAAGCATCCAGTTACATAATGGTCCATTCAGTCCTGGTCCTCTTTGCCAAGACTACTTTCGAGGGGGCCCGTTAGTGCCAATTGTGATGGTATTTTTTCTGATCTAGACACTATCAGGACTGGACAGGACTGAGGCCCATCAAATCCATTTCAGAGAGGCCAAATAGCCATCACAGAGTAATTCCCAAGCCGTAACGGGGTTGGATGTACACCAGCATCTTAAAAGTTAAAGGTTTTATATCCATATGAGGGGAAGCCAAGTGACTGGAAGGGGAAAATCCCTGCCCCAACAATATATTTAACAAAAAGCAAAAAATGTAGCCTAGGAAATAGAATGCAGCAAGTAACAAAGATCCCACTGTGAACCCCTTTTTGTCTGCACTGGTTAGTGGCCCTCACCCAGCTGAACCTGTTTAGGAGAGCTGGCTTTATATCTCAAGTAAATATCCCAGAGGGTGCCCAGACACCACCATGATGAGTGCAGTAAAAGAACCTAGCCAGGTAGAAAATACAATAGGAGGCTTCGCTACCTTAAAAGCACAGTCTTGAATTTCGCTTCTACATATGAAATCACCCTACCATGACAACAGGCAGTTTTCACCATCCACCCCTACATAAAAGAAATGGGTGAAAGAAGAGGTATCTGGGCAATAGGCAGAAACACACTCCATTCAGGCAAGCTTTAGCATTTATTACAGAACACAGTTAACACAAACCAACTAACTCATAGCAAGGGCCCCAAATAAACCCTTCCCTGTGGCAGCACTAGTCAACACCAGGTAAGGAGAAGACCTTCAGATTTAGGAAAACAGAGGGCAGCACAGCTGTAATGAGTAATGAGTAATGTAATGAGTGTGTTGGTGCTCAGGCAGCAGAGGAATATCTAATTATCCCTAGAAGGTAACTTCTCCTCATTCTCACGTGCTTAGCCAGGGACCCCATTACCAATAACCGGAGCCATCCACACATCCCATATGGGCCAAATGACAAGGATTTGAGAAAAGCCTTAGTCAGGGGAGGCTCTCAGCAGACTCTGTCCCACTACAGTAGATGTGTCATCCCACTACATAAGCTGTGTACAAACGCTGGACAGTATATATACTGCTATATACTGTCTCTGTGCTTTTAAGGTAGCGAGGCCTCCTATTGTATTTTCTACCTGGCTAGGTTCTTTTACTGCTATATACTGTCTCTGTATATATACTGTATAAGAGATCTGGGGGCTGATAAACCAGTGTGCCCTTGAGCAATTGCTTCCCCTTTTCTGTCTCTCAGGGTCTTGGGGATTTAGGATTCTGAGCCACCTCACAAGAGAGCAGCAAGGCTTAAATCAAGGCTTTTTATAAAGTGCTTTGGGATCCTCTGAGGGAAGGCACTCTATAACTGCAGAGTATTGATAGCAGGGGCTTGAGTCTTCCACAGCAGCAGAGTTTGTCTCACAATTCACCCCCTTGCTGCAGAATTGTGCTCCAGAATCCAACCTTCCATTAAAACAATTATTTCTAGCTCTTATGCTTGTGGAGAAAACCTCAAAAAACATGAAGTCAGCACATCATCACCTGCCTGCCTCTCCAGAGAGAACATGAAACAACTGCTTAGACAGTTGTGGCTGCCCATTCATCTCAGTCAAAGCCTTCTGCAGTTCTGTGGTGTTTTCCCCCAGGATGTCATGGATTGCAGTGATTGTGGCACAGATTCACTATTTTGCTACAGCCAGGTGCCGGACATTTTGTCTTGCATTGGTCACCCTGCCCTGCTGGGACCTTTTGCTGTGCAGCTCTCTCCACAAGTGGTATTAACTGGATTACAGGGCATGCTCCCTGTATTGTTCCATGGAGCTAGGAAGCAGGAGGTTGGGGAGCAAGAGCTCCAGGCCAGCTTGCAGCCAGAGAGAAGGGGAGACAATGCAGGTCATCTAAGCCGCTGTACTGTTCTCCAAGCTGCCAAAGCCCTGAAAAACAGGGAAATAAGCTGCAGAAACCAGCTATAAGCTATATCCCTTTGCCTGACACATATGGAGAGAAGGAAGTTCTGAGCTGGGTTGTCTGGACAACATACCGGGAGCCAAAACCTGGGGTGAGGAGTCAGGGGGTAAAAACAAAACAAAAAAAAACCCAAAACCCACTAATCCTTGAAAATTATTAATAAGTTTTATGACAAGGAGTATGCTGAGGTACAGATGCTCATGTGGAAATGGAAACAAAGGTTTTTCATAGCAACAGGATAAGTTAATGTTGCAGCAGAATGTAGGAATTGCTGTTTTGGAATCTGGTCCCATCATGCTGCAGGGTATGCAAGACCTGTCTTATTACACAGGCCTCTTGTAGCCTCTGCTCTAGTCTGGGAGATGGAACCTACGTTGTTTTCTGGGTTCCTACTTCATTCACAAGGTCAAAGAGCAGAGATTCCATCCAAACATCCCCCACTCCAACTCCCACTTGAGGCGTGCTCAATAGCTACCACCGCTCAGCAATTTATTCTGCCTTACCAGCTCTTGGCGGTTTAGCTTTTCTCACCGGGCAGAATAAGAGCTCCCCGCCTTAGTGACCCACTAGCCTTTATTGGGATTGAATTGGCACACAACTTTTCTGTTTAAACACATTATTTTCGAAACTTCTTTATTGTACTTGTAATACCATGTGTTCTGGGGGGCACAGACATTAACTCTGCAGAAAACATTCAATCTGAGCAGAAAGAAGTGCTAGAAAAACACTGATTTCAGATGTTATGTGCAGACAGTTTACACAGCACCTAACATGTGGAAGACATGTTGGGCCACATTTCTCTGTAGCACAGACACCACCAGAGTTCACAGAGGATGAACTTGCACCACTACCTGCAATATACGGATGTTTATGAATGGAGGATTCTATGCAACCCATTTGCATCGAGTGGCTGTTTTACTCCATGGAGAGCGTTGCTCTTTGCTACTCATGAGGTTTTGTTTTCCTCCTCCAGATTTCTGACTCATGATTTTTAATCATGGCACTGAAGGTTGATGGTTGATGGTGCACAAGGACTAATCACAGGGCAGGAGACTGGGGTATCTTGAAAGGAAACCATGGATTTTGACATGCATATGTCAAATATGTCAATATGACAGTGCATATATCACTTTGACAAATGACAGACATTACTGACCAACAGTAGCTCTCTACTCATTGGTTTGATTACAGAAGATTTGATGGGGATAATCTAGTTTCTCTCCTACCGGGTAAGTTACCAAAAGGCAGACATCACACCTTCAAATAAAAGGTGGGCTTCATTATATCAAGGCAAAGCTGCACAGAACACAAAGAATAAGCAATAACTGGGTACAGATTGGAACTAACCACACAATGGTAGGTGCCAAGAACCCATGTCTGGGCCATTACAGGTGCTGGTTGTGGTTTATGGAGCCACTTCATCCTTAGCCAGCATCTATCTTTAATGTGCCCTTCGCCAAGAATTCTAATCACCAGTAGGGAGTAATTAGTGACAGAGGAGATACACATTTTACACAGTCCTCCTATCTGGAATCCAATTACCTCCCCACATGATATAATAAGCAGTAAAATGTCTATTGAGAGTGTGGATTGCACAGCACAAGACACTGTCCCCTTCCATCACACCTCCCAGTGCTGAGAACCCAATGGTCTCCTTCATAAGTGACCTGGTGAGTGCAGCATAATGGAATGCTATGGCTGGAAATGTGATGCTTTGGTGCCCCCCTGTGGTTAAAGGCTTAAAGAGCAGGTTCTGTTCTCTCTAGGCCTAACATAGCAGACCCTTTTGGCCCCTAACCTTGTACATTTTAGCAACTTATTTACTGGCCTAGTTGGAAAGTCTCACATTCTTTACAGCTCCTGGTCTGGTTTTTCCTGAAGGAGTAATACACAGCTGCAAACTTACTCTACACTTCCAAAGATGCCAGAGAGAGTGAAAGTGGCAATACACTTGGTTCCCCTACTGTTTTATGTAAAAGACACCTCTTTCTCTCTGGTCTTTCAATAGTCTCCATCACTGTCAACTCAGATCACCATAATATCTAACCATGCAGTGGGAGGTGGGAATTCCTGGTTCACATAATTTCAGAGCTCACATTCTCAAGTGAATATTTGTGCTGGTGAAGTCTGATTGGAACTTAAGTTCTGGCATCAAACTGTTTCCATCTTACCAGTATGAAATGGTTCAAAGTTATGTGGAAATGGGAAAAGATGGGGGGATGTCCTTATTTGTGCCACAAGTTACAATGAAGGTTTGAAAGGTTGCCCTCCACCCCTCAAGAAAAATAAAGTGTGGTAGATTTTGCTTTTTCTTCATTACATTATATAATTCAGGTCTCACCTACTCTGGAAGATTCTCTGGAGGACTAGAGAACTACCAGGATTAGGCTAGATATACCAAAGAAATTAAACCTGAGAAGCTGAAATGGGAAGTGGTTTTTTATTTAAGTGGTTTAAAACTGTTTTGTTTAGTAACACACTTGGGAGAAAAGGATTACATTTCTCTGCCTTTTCAATGAAAGACAGAGAAAACTCTCAGTCCACATTGTTGCACTCCCCGTCAGTACCCACCCTGGGACAGGGAAGCTAGTGATCCAACCAGCGGACCAAATTCGGTGATGAATCCCGGTCATGTGCCACCTGTGGCACATTGCGCATATGCTAAGAAGAATTATCCAAGGAATCCTTCTGCAAAAGCCATGGCAAACAACACTTGATGTTCATGATATTTCTAGTGGTGGGAAAAGATAGAAGGAATTTTTGTGAGTGGGAGGAGAAAATACTTCAGGCATTTATACGTCATAAAAAAATGCAAGTGTGTACAAGTCTAATTTCCTTCAAACCCACCTTTAAACTCGGATCTGAAAAAGGGTGTAGGGGAAACAGCACATTAGTGAAATTCATAAAAGATACTAAATTGTAAAGAACTGAAGACTCTAACTGAGATGATCTAAAGGGACTCAGAAAGATTAAGAGCAGTGGGCAGGAAATAAAGCAAGGAAAAAAATCAACAGCAACCAATGTTCAGTGAGAGAAAGAAGACTGTAATCAGTAATGCTTAGACACCTCTGGGCAAGAGTGGACAAAGGTGTGAAGTCTGTTGTACTGCAAACTTGCATCTGAGTGACCAAAAAACAATGAAGTTTGGGATTGCCTGGCTGCAGAGGCATAATATCATAGAGCAGGGAGGTGGTAAGTCCTCTCTCCAGGACTCTGGAGTGACTACACTTGGCATAGAATCACTTCTGGGCATTTCAGCAAAGGGTGGAATTGACGGAAAAGTGACAAAAATGGTTAAGAACTTGGTAGGACTAATTTAGGAGGAAAGATTAAAAGAGCTAAATCTGGCTGGCTGGACTATGACGACTAATGGGGAACATGGTAGGTCTAGTAGTCAAGAGGGGGGGAATTTAGGGCAGTGAAAGCCAATAAAGCTAGGAGGAACGAGGTGATACTAAGCAATGGAAAACTTACGCTGCATATTAGGAAAAACTTCCTAACAGTGAGATCTAGGATGTGAAATGGTCTCCCCAGGGGGGTGTGAAATAATTTCACAAAGGTGAGAAACCACACAAACACTGGAAAAAGCAATGGTGAGATGGAGAAACTTTAGGGAACAATCCTGCACCCCTGAGTTGGGTTATTGGACGGACTAGCTAAGCAATAAAATTTGCAAGAGCACCTAAGTGACTTGGGAGCCTAAGTCCCCTTTTCTCGAGTGACTTAGAGCCATATTTACAATGGTATCTAGGCACATAAAGATGGAGGTAAACACCTTGTGGGGTTTACACAATGCCTAAATATCTTCATAAAATCTGGTGTTTAGGCCTGAAGGAGCCACAGGCCTGGCCTACACTTAAAAGTTAAGTCAACATAGCTATGGAGCTCAGGGATAAGAAAAATCCACACCACTTGGCATCATCGCCATGCGAACCTTACCCCCAGTGTAGACACAGCTAGGCTGATGGAAGAACATGGTCACAGGCCTAACTACCATTGCTTGAGGAGGGGTGTTCCTACATTGATGGAAAAAACCCTTCCATCACCTCAGGCTGCAATTACATCACCGGGTTATGCTGACATCACTATGGCACCACGACTGTGCTGCTATAGACCTAGTAGTGTAGACATGGCCTAAGTCTCATTGAAAGTCAATGTGACTTAGGCACTTGGGTATGTTTTTCAAGAGTACCTAAGACCTAGTCTTTCCATCTCTTGAACACCATTACAGAGCAAGACACTGTGTGGTGCTCAATCCAATAGACATGCATATAGAGCAATTTCATACAGCACAAAATATAAAACCCAAAGGCAGGCATCTAGTACCATTTGTGTGCCCCACCCTTCCCCCAGCAGGAAATAGGGGCAGGGCTTTTATCCTCTTCACAGACATGGATGAACAAGCCTAGTGACAGTTTCCTTAGGGCTGGGTTGAACCAGCAAGAGAATCCAATCCTGTTCCTGTCCCTGCCTCCTTTAGAATACTAGGATGAGTACAGAGGGAACTAACTGTACCCAGAACAAAGCTTGCAGGGGTGGCTGCAGGAGATCAGGAGTTCATAGCTTGGGCTCCAAGGCAGTCAGGCTGAGATATACCCCTTTGCATAGCTCTTCCCTCAGAGTCAGTTCAGCTGGTGATTCTTCTTCCTCCCTTAGGTGTCTCCTGCTAAGGAAGGAGCAAGACCTGTCAAGGGAGATGCAGAGAAAGTGCCCTTTCCAGAACACTGCTGATGCTTTTCATTCTTGTGTTTGTTATCTAGGTATGATCATGACTGGTACACTAGAAACATGGAGACAAAGGCACGTTTGGGTTGTTTCCTCTGACGTGGGAAGCAGCAATTTTTGGGTGCAGCTCCTCTACCTGGGTGTTCACAGCACATGTACCACTGGGTACCAAAGTTTCTGAATCCCAATCCTGGATCACAAACCCCAGAGATACATACACAATTTTATACTAAACAGGTTTCCTGAGCCTACTTCTCATGGTCCACGGGGAACAGAAACAGGACTCACTTGGCAAAAGAGCTGGAGAATGATCAGTCAGGAGCTTCTAACTTTCAGAAATATTACGAAGTTTAAATGTCTGATGGTTTTAAATCTAATACACAAATTTAAGCTAATCAGAATATACAAGCCCAGTGCACATCATAGCTGAAATCTCTAACATCTTCCTTTCCCACTAGTCCTTTCAACCCACACCCTGAGACCTTCATGTTACACCAGAGGACCTCAAGCTCCCACAGTACAGACACGTTTTACAGTGACTACCTCTTGACACCCTCCTTCCCATGTGTCATTGCCCTATTCTTCATCACTAAACATCCCTGCAGGAACTATAGCAACTCCTCACACAGAAGACTCACATTAGGAAACGAGTGTACTTCATGCTTCTTTTTAAACAGGAAGTTTACTAGGAGGAAACAAAGGCCATATGACCATCCAGCTCTCTGCAGACCACCTGCAAGTGCTCTACAGAATACTGTTTACTACATACTGCCTTACAAAAGTTAAATAGCCATACCCAGAGAAGCGCTACAGAATGGCATGGTCATCCAACTTTCCCTCCCTTGGGCAGGGGCTCTCCTTATTGTTCAGTGTTGTTAGTCTGTCACCAGACCTGGTACATCCAAGGCAATGGTAGTGCCAGCTTCTCCACACCAACCTGCCCTGAAAGGGCCCATTCCAGAGGGAGAGAAGGTTAGTCCCCATGTTAATTCAATGGTTGGCCATCTCTGCCAACAAGAACAGATAGTGCCAGTTGTCATGAGCATGAGAACACCTTTCCATTAAGACGTGAACTGAAACCCACACCAACTAATGTCACACAGGTCACCACACAGTCAGACAGGAACAATTTAGTTACTAGTGACCTGGGCTGAATTTGAATCAAGGACTGAACCTTCCACTGAAAGGCTACATATCCTGTTACCATCCTCCTGAGTTAGCAGATAACCTTTCTCTATGGGAATTATCCCTTCAGTAGCAGAAGCACCCCTGTCCCCACAATCCAATTCCTTTGCCAAACAACAATAGCGCTTTAACCAAGATAAGTCAGACAACAGTTTCACCACTTCTCGGGAGCTTGGGTAAGAACAGAATTCAGCTCTAGCTGGGAATTGCCTACCAGCTCTGGAGCCCAGCTGGACAGCTGGTGGTACAGATCCTCAAGCATATTATAAATGTTGCCACTCAGCAAGAAGACAAGGATTAGCAAGGTCCATAAATTAGCATAAAAAATTAGTGAGCAAGACAGGAGGTCATCGATTACTGCTTAGTGTATGCAGATTAGCAGAGTGGATCGGAGAAGACCAAGAGCCCATTTAAAAGGGAGATCTCTGGTATGGGACCACAATGGGAAGGTGCGAAGGGAATTTGTTTTGTCTAGGGTTCCTGTGATGCAGCTGTTCTGAGCAGCATCTCTCTTTTAATAACTTATGGTGCCAAGAGATGATTTTCACCATATGGGTATGGACACTTACTATTCAGAATGGAAGGGAGCCAAATCTGTTCCAGCGCAGGTTGGCTAAGGGAGACAAGCATTGGACCATATTAACACACTGGCTCCTTAACATTCAGGCTTCTCAGAGTCAATTTTTGACTGTCAGCATCAAGGGAAAATTTTCATCAGACTTAGTTTTGCTCTTGATGGCTTGACCTAGAAACAGTGATGGCAAGCTTTTCAGAAGGGAGAAAAGGGCAGGAAACTTTGCAAATAACCCTTACACCATCCAACAGCCACAGTCAGACCTTCCTGGAACAGAAGTAAAGTAGACAGAGATAATTAGTAGAGCCCCAGCCAGAATGTGAAGGGTGAGCATGGGTTGAATCCTAGGAGAGTTACACTCTTCATAGTGGTGTGAAATCAACACTGATTTTCTGGCATGAATTTGAGCCAGGGAGAAATCCACGGGCAAGCCAAAGTTCTGCATAGTTTTTTAAAAAAATAAAACTAACAAGAAATGTTGTCTCCTTCTTTCCTCCTAGGCAAAACCACAAATCTGACCAGGGACCGATTCTTCTGATCACGGGTTCAGCATAGAGATTTACTAGTTTTTTTTTTTTAGCTCCACTACTGTAATTACCTTTAAAACTATACATCTCTGCCACTTGATTTTAGCACCAATCTTTCAGTCTGCTAGAGTTCAAGATTATTGTGTTATGTCATTTGAAAGTTGGTATTCTAGGCTTCCAGATAGTATAAAAATGGCTTCTCAGTGTTATTACTGATCACTAAAAATCCTATCATAATTCACAGAGAAAAATATGGTAAATTAGATTTTCTTTTTAAAAGACCAGATATGGTATTTTGCCATGCACCAGACACCAAAGCACATCAAGAATATTTGTGTCATTCACTTCTAGACCTATTACATAAAAGGTAAGTGTTCAAACTGGTAAATAGCTTGGCATTCATTTCTAGCCCTGAAACTCAAACTGTCAGACCTTCATTGGCCCTTGGGTCTAGCAACATTATTTTAGCACCAGTTCAGGATTCAGTATCAAAGATCTAGGATGCCAGAGTAGAAACATGTTCAGTCCCCTATTTGACCCAGGTGGAAATGCTGTTTTGCAGAGAAACATTACCACTTTTGTGGCCAACTGACAGTTTTCTATTGGCAGAAATAGTTTATTTTCTCAGGTTTCAGAGTAGCAGCCGTGTTAGTCTGTATTCGCAAAAAGAACAGGAGTACTTGTGGCACCTTAGAGACTAACCAATTTATTTGAGCATAACCTGTAGCTCATGAAAGCTTATGCTCAAATAAATTTGTTAGTCTCTAAGGTGCCACAAGTACTCCTTTTCTTTTTTCACTCACTCAAAGGATTGGCAGTGAAAAGAGTTTTGCTTTTCTTATGATCTCATGATTTTTAAGAGAGAGGAATGTGAATAGCAATTAAAATTATGCTATCAAAGCACTAAGAATGATTGGAGAAAAAAATCCTAGTTGCTTCTGTTGGTGTCTCAGCGTGTCATTCTTCTCTGGATCTCTCTAGTTAGATAAAGGGAGAAATCTTGACCCCATTGAAGTGAATACCAAAAGTCACATTGTATTCAGTGGAGCCAAGATTTCACGCCAAGTTCTCTAGGACAGAGACTGTATATTCCGTGTTTTATGCAGTGCCAAGCATGCTGTTGGCCCTAAATAATAGTAATAAAATTAATGTGTTTTCTTGTCTCAGAGCCATCAGAGAGAAGAAGTATGTGGGAGGGACAATACATAAAGAGTAGCTATTGTCTGTAAATGCTGAATTTAATGCCATTTTTTATACTAGCGCATGACAGCAAAATGTATAACAG
This sequence comes from Eretmochelys imbricata, assembly GCF_965152235.1. Lineage (NCBI taxonomy): Eukaryota > Metazoa > Chordata > Testudines > Cheloniidae > Eretmochelys > Eretmochelys imbricata. The sequence continues at coordinate 91,705,902 of NC_135577.1, forward strand.
CACTGGCTTGTGCCAGGCATAATGGTGTTCTCAACAGGCAGTTTCCATTTATGGAATTCACTCCCACTAAAATCAATAACGGGAAACTTGGGTGCTCAGCATCTCTGAAAAATCAGGCTACCTATTTAGGAGCCTTAATGCCTGACTTTAGGGACCCAAGTTTGAAAATTTTGGATCCAGTACTCAGAAGTGTGCTAGGCACTATTCAGACACAATATACATACCCCAGACTGAGAAGCTTACAGTCTAAGGCTCTGATCCTGATCAGCAATCTACAAGGACCAGTTTCTCCAGCCACACGATCTCTTGTCTGGCATGATTTGTTGTTAAAATGTCTATATTGGTGGCTCATGGTTCCGTTACACTCAGTATATCAGGTTTCAGAGTAACAGCTGTGTTAGTTACAAAGAGAACAGGAGTACTAGTGGCACCTTAGAGACTAACAAATTTATTAGAGCATAAGCTTTCGTGAGCTACAACCCACTTCATCGGATGCATAGAATGGAACATATAGTAAGAAGACATATATATACATACAGATAAATTGGAAGTTGCCATACAAACTGTGAGAGGCTAATTAGTTAAGATGAGCTATTATCAGCAGGAGAAAAAGACTTTTGTAGTGATAATCAAGATGGCCCAAATGGTCCAGACCATCTGGAAGCCTAGAATACCAGTTTGTATGGCAATTTCCAAATGGGCTATCTTGATTATCACTATTACCAGTCTTTTTCTCCTGCTGATAATAGCTCATCTTAACTAATTAGCCTCTCACAGTTTGTATGGCAACTTCCAACTTATCCTGTATATATCTTCTTACTATATGTTCCATTCTATGCATCCAATGAAGTGGGCTGTAGCTCACGAAAGCTTATGCTCTAATAAATTTGTTAGTCTCTAAGGTGCCACAAGTACTCCTGTTCTTTTTTCTATAAATCAGACATCCATTATCCCCCAATCTGATCTATTTGTCTCCAATGTGAATCACGAGCTCCTTTGGATAGGAACCCCTTTGCTCCAGTTTATTCTGTTATGTGCACACTGATGATGTTCAAAAGGGAAAGAAAAAAAGTATTTACTGTAGTAATTTTACTAGTAATTTAAGTATTTAAGATAATTGTCCTCTGTCCTTTTGTAGACCACACTCACTAGCTATTTTTGTAAAAGTCCTTGTAGTAGGGCAGTTGCTCCACTCCTGAAATAGGTAGGATGATTGGGTGTGGCTGCAGCTGTGGCTGCTTTGCCACTCAGGCCACAGCTGACCCTGATAAAAGGGCTGAGGGAAGAGCTAGGAGAGTCTTAGGGGAGGGGAACCCTAGCTGCCTGAAGGAGCAAGGGTTCCTGAGGTTGAGCAGTGCTGGGGAGCTCCAGCCTGGCAACTCTCCAGGCTGAAGACCTTGTTAAAGGCCCAAAAAGATACTGGGGCTGCAGAGGGGGAGCCTGGGGACCGGCAAAGGCAGCAGGTCCAACCTCCCTTGCTAATGATGAATGACCATTACGGACTGCAGTTAGCTCCAGCGAGTGGGGGCTAAATGATGACTGGCAGTAGCCACTGAGGCAAGATGAGTTTAGAGGGTTGGGGGTTCTCCTGGGAAGGGAAATCCAGAGTAAGGGGGTACTGCTGCGGGCAGAACCCTGAGATAAAGGGGCAGCAGGTCTGGGAGGGACATGGGAGCCAGGGGCAGGCAAGACACTAGCCAGTAGGAAGTGTTCTGTATGCTGGAGAGTTAATTCCCAAGATGACCAGCAGCACCAGTAAGTCTCGACCCTGCTACAGTCCTCCTCATATTTTATCCATACTTTTTAGTTTCTTGTTCAAGTTGGATTTTATATAGCCGTTCAGATGCTCAGCAGTTTTACAGTTCTCAACTGATTTCACTGTTCTCTTTTATTAATGTTCCCATTTCTTCCTGCTTGCTTCCACTATATTGTGAGCGCCCATATTCTCCTCCTTCACCCTTTCCACTACAATTATTGTACTTCATTCTGCAAGTTTACCTTTTCACTAGTGGTCTTGACTGTACATTCATTTGATCTCTGCACATGTCTACCCTCAACACCTTTTTTTTTTTAATTTTAAATTTAAACCTTGAGCATCTTAATGCTCTTAATTCTGTTGTACTTGAGGATTCTCTAGCCTTGCACACAAGGGAATGTGAGTGCTTCCACCCATGGTGCCATGATCACTATTTTTCTCAATCCCCTATACTGTACTTTCAAGAAACCAATCTGTCTGTGCCAGGACCCCCTATTTTTCAAGTGAAGCACCCATACATTGGGGTGCAACAAGAAAATCTTTGGTAGTTTTAGACCCACGGGCTTTGTCCTGTAGTAGAAACTAGAGTGAGTCTGCCCAAAAGGTTTTGCTCATCATTTCTTAGAGGAAATAGCCATTCAACCAGATGCAACTCGAGAACAGAAATTGCAGGGTACATTTAGACTTGCCCCAAGGCCAGGAAGCTGTGACTATGGTCAGGTCTGGTAAGATTTTACAGGCTGCTATGCAGTCCTCCTCCCACCCTGATTGATGTGCATTTGCTATTTCCCACAAAAGCAAAGATTCCCCTGGTGCAATCATTTGGGCTTTACTCCATTTTGGAGAGTTGCCACATTGGAGGAATCTCTCTCCAGTGAATATACCTAACACTGCCTTCAACAAGAGAGCAGGGCATTGCTCTTGTCCCTTATCCTAATGCAAGGGATTGGGTGAGATGAATCACTCCAGAAAACCTGCTTGGACAGACTCTGGCCATGGCCCTGGGATGGCAAGATTTTTTTTTTTTTTTTTTTTCCCCTCTGGCCTTCTGGGGAGCAAGGAAAGGACATTCAGCTAAGTCAGGTCACTGACCATTATTTATTCCCCCAAAAACACAGTCAATAATTCTGATTGATTAAATGCATCTGTGAGCTCCCTCTTCTTGAATACAGCCTGGGACAGGCCAGTTAGTATTCCCGAAACACAACATCCCATGCGGGGGGGGGGGTAATCAATGGCAGTGACCTTTGTGACCTCTGCTGAGGACACCGCTTATTTGCATGCTGCATTTTAAATTTCATTTGGTAGTATAGTTATTTCCATAATAATATATGGAGACTAGTGGCTATTATGGGCTGGGTTTGCTTTTGAGTTTCCCCTGGGTAAGTTCAGGATGGGCTGCCACATTCTTAATCGTGCCTCACATTCAGGCTCCATATTAATCATGTAGGGCTTTCTCTGGCTGGAGATCCTATTTCTCCTTGATACCACCTTATTTCTAGAGAGACTCCGTGCTCTGTAAAGGAGGGAAAAACCACCCCCTCCAGGGAAGTAATTTACTCAGTAGAGCTCTTGGGGGGGGGGGGGCAGGGACCATTGCTTTGTTCTGTGTTTTGAACAGCATCTAGCACTATGGGGTCCTGGTCCTGTGATGGCAGCACAAACAGCTTCCAACTCCTTGAGTTTCTGGTTATCCTATCGGGATTAGAGGAGGAGGATTAGCGTCCTGTCTTAGAACAAGAGAGACCGCAGTCTGAAACTATCTTTTATGACAAGGGGGAATTGAGAGTGGTAGGACAGCAAAGCAAAGGAGAGTTGGTCCTCATACTCCACCGCCTCATAACTGCACAGCCTCCTCCTCCACACCCTGCTGCCATGGTCAGTCTCCAACCACCCAGTCAGGAGCATTACACAGCACAGGGGGGGTTCCATGGAGAGTGCTGACAAGCTCAAGTGGTGCATGGAGGATGATGCCATGAAAAGAGGTCCTCCTCCAGTTCCCACCCTCAGCAGATCATTTCCCCATTGAAGAGTCACAGTGCCATAAACCCACAGAGGAGTCTTCTGCATCTGTGCTGAACAAGTCTGGCTGCTTCTGACCCTATTAGGCATGGATATTAGAGAAGTTCAGGAATCGACTCACTCAGTAACAGGAGCGACCTCTGCACTGGAACATGTTAGTAGTTTAACAGCTGTACAGTACCCACACAATGTATGTTAAGGGAAAGTGAAAGGATCCTATTTCCAACTGAAGTTGCAAGAGGAATTCTAAGGAGGCAGAATGCAATTACCCAGATGGAAGAGAGACTTGGGGGCAGATTTTCAATCCGTCTGTCTAAAGAATAGGGAATTGGGCATTCAACCTGTTAAATGCTTGCAAGTTAAACATTTCCCAGTTAAATATTCTGGAATGTAGTACCCAGATTGTTCTCTTGTGGAAGAGGGGCAGGTACAGAAGCACTAAACCAACATCTTTTTCCATTAGGTTTTGCAGAGCTTCATCATGTTTTCAGATAGTAGTGGCAGTGCTCTCTAGTGGTGAGAGCCTCTACTGCTCACAACCCTGGAAAATGGGTAAATGTATAGTTACATGCTAATATTTCCTAAGTCTACTGCATTGTGTGCTACATGTCAGGGAGCAGAAACCAACCTGTCCAGCCTCTTGGGCACAGAGTAGAAGTTTCAAGATTCCCTCCTATAAAGGAGCTCAGCATGGCAGTAGTGTTACTTACAGCATGAACCTAGTAACCTCCCCCCCAAAAAAAACACCCCACAAACAACCAAAAAATGAATAGGGCCTAGGAGCAGGAGCCTTTCCCTCCTAGAGAACTGGTTCCATTCTGACCCAGGGTAGAAGACTGAATAGTCAGGAGGATTAGGAAGAAGATATGGTGTCTGCCACTTTTAGGTGACTGCTTCCCTTGCCCAAGCTGGTAATAACTGAATGTTATTGACAGCTGCTTGGGAGCCCCTATGTGAAATGAGTGGGCAGGTCTCAGCACAGTATCTTAAAGGACAGAGGTCTATCACATACCCACCATCGAGGTGTTAGACTTCAAAAGACTGAATGAGCCATAGTGACTCAATTTCCCCAGTCACTACTAGATGGGACCTCTGATGCTCAGAGTTGAAGTAAATTGATCAGGTGGTGTGAGGCACAGTGGGTAACTTCTCCTACCTTTCCCCATGCTGTAACTGTTGGACAATAACCAGAGTATGCAGATTTCCAGATGGCTCATTTGGGCATCTCTTACCTGCATTCAATTTGCTTTAAAAAGGGAAGAGAGAACACCTCACCCCACAACAAGTTGGAATACGGAAAAGCTGCTACAGTATTTTAAAAGTTTCATGCTGTTGTTTAAGATCTACCATCTCTGTGCAGGAATTAGCATCCTTTCCACTGCCCTCATTGTGGAGGTCACCTGCCTGTTATATTTTAATTAGCAGTACCTGATTAGGAGATCTGGAAGGTCACCCTAAGGAATAGGTTATTACCAGCAGTTACAATGGTTGGCAAATTGGCAGAAGACATGTGACTAAATGTTCTCTCCCACCATCCCCATCCCACAGTCACACACACCCTCCATTTCATCTGAAATTCAAGGACATTGTCACATAACCAATCTTCCTCAGGCCCGACTAACGATTTCCCATAAAACACTGCCTTCAGATGACAGGTGTGTACAAGAGCGGCTTCCTGAAAGTAAAGCTCAGCTCCTACTGCAGACAGAGCAGCTGCCTGCAGACCCTGAGGGTCCCACTTTGAGTTTCAGATAGGATAGCCTATTATGTTTGCACACTGCTCCTAAATCCATTCCAAGTGGTGGGCACTACATGGCAAATGCCAGTTACCCCAGGAGGACTTCTTCCTAGGTCCTTCCCAGGCAGTATGATGTATTTTTAGTTTAGACTACATTTGTAGGATGTAGCACCAAATAACCCTCTGCATGTATAGGGAGTAGTAACTTGTTGGTGACCTTTCTAGAGCCTGTGCCATGGCTTTACTCTTCTAGAGAACTCACTATCCTTCACATGCTTTTTGACTGTTTAGCTCAGTGGTTTGAGCATTAGCCTACTAAACCCAGGACTGTGAGTTCAATCCTTAAGGGGGCCATTTAGGGATCTGGGGCAAAAATTGGGGATTGGCCCTGCTTTGAGCAGGGGGTTGGACTAGATGACCTCCTGAGGTCCCTTCCAACCCTGATATTCTATGACTTTCATGTCACCTTCATTGGTAGCCAGTAGGCCACTCCCAGACCCTCCCTCTATGCTGGGTTCCAGTTCAGGGACCCTACAGCAGGTAGCTAAGGTTTGCTTCCTCAAACTCCTTCCTATCTCAGCCTATCTCTAGGCCCTTTTCCCCCAAGGTCCTTCCTGGGCTCACTTCTCCACAGACTTTGCCAGGATCTGCAGAGTTCTGACCAGCTGTTGTACCAAGCAGCACCTCCAAGGGCTTTCTTTTGGGAGGCCTTGCTCCTGTCTGCCTCTCCCAAGGCTCTCTGTCTGTCTCTTTCCTCTAGAAACCTGACCCCCACCCCGCAGGCTGCCTCCCTGGGCTTTAGCCTTTCAGTCAAGGCTCATGGCAACTGTGGCTTTCCACTGTCTCCCCTGGCACTTTGCCAGAGCTCCCTTCTTGGGATCTGTCAAGGTTCCTCCCCCACTCTGAACTCTAGGGTACAGATGTGGGGACCTGCATGAAAATCTCTTAAGCTTATTTTTACCAGCTTAGGTTAAAACTTCCCCAAGGTACAAATTAATTTTATCCTTTGTCCTTGGAATAACCACTGCCACCACCAAACTCTAACGGGGTTTACTGGGAAATGTAGTTTGGACACGTCTTTCCCCCAAAATCCTCCCAACCCTTGCACCCCACTTCCTGGAAAAGGTTTGGTAAAAATCCTCACCAATTTGCATAGGTGACCACAGACCCAAACCCTTGGATCTGAGAACAATGAAAAAGCATTCAGTTTTCTTACAAGAAGACTTTTAATAAAAATAGAAGTAAATAGAAGTAAAGGAATCACCCCTGTAAAATCAGGATGGTAGGTACCTTACAGGGTAATTAGATTCAAAACATAAAGAATCCCTCTAGGCAAAACCTTAAGTTACAAAAAAAGACACACAGACAGAAATAGTCATTCTATTCAGCACAATTCTTTTCTCAGTCATTTAAAGAAATCAAAATCTAACGCATACCTAGCTAGATTACTTACTAAAAGTTCTAAAACTCAATTCCTGTTCTATCCCTGGCAAAGCAGCATACCAACAGACACAGACCCTTTTGTTTCTCTCCCTCCTCCCAGCTTTTGAAAGTATCTTGTCTCCTCATTGGTCATTTTGGTCAGGTGCCAGCGAGGTTACCTTTAGCTTCTTAACCCTTTACAGGTGAGAGGATTTTTCCTCTGGCCAGGAGGGATTTTAAAGGGGTTTACCCTTCCCTTTACATTTATGACAGAATCCGCTCCCTTTTTGGGATCCTCTCCTCTTGGGCCTCCCACCTCCTTCTAGGGCCCTGAAATCCTTCCTTTATTAGTCATCTTGCTTCCTTCAGCTGGGACTTATCCTAAATTGGGGTTGGCCCACAATCTAGGTGCACTTGAGTGCACTAATTGCTCCCTAGCTTCAGTTAACTCTTTCTACCAGTACAGGGTATACAACCCCATTGTATACTTTAATAAAATTATTAACTACTACTACACCACACCCAAATGACTTTAGTTCTAGTGAAGAGTATCAGACTGACGGTCCTGGAGAGCAAAGCACCACATTTATCCACAGAAAAAAATTACATCACAGCAGGAGCTGTGGAGCATCTTCACACATGTAACTTCCTGCCATTGTACCAATCCAATCCTTGCTCTCAAGGGACCTCTGCTGGGATGAGAGTGGCTCTTCATAACTACTGCTGAAGCCGCCAACCAAAAGGGCAATTAGTGCCAATCCTGGCAGGAGTCTGTGGAATGCTGACATCTGTCTCAGTAGAAATGACAGTAATATTCAAGTCATTTCACAGAGACCAAAGAACAGCCAACAGATGATAACAATTTTCAGCCCCTCTAGATCACAAAGTCTGAGACTCCAAAAGCCCATTTCCCTAAGCCGGGCAGTCCTCTCAGCCTCTTGCATCTTTTCAAATCTGAATAAACTGCATATTTGGAGATGTTTTTATTAGGCAGCTTCTAAAATAACAACTAGCAAAGGAATTAGTTTAAGGATAGATTTGTGAGATGCTAAGTGCCTTCAACTTCCTCAGGAGTGAGGACACTTAGCATCTCACAGGAGGAGGCTTTTGGTGTAGTCCAAGGGCTAGAATGAGGGTCATACACACCGATGGAAGCTCAATTAACATGCTGACTCAGATTTTCTATGAGGTGCCTGCTCTTTACCAGCAGAGTTTGACAGGAATACAAGAAGACTGAGTGACTCAAAATCATGATGACTCAACGTCAGACCAAAATCCAGATGATTTGTTGTGTTCCCTCCCCCTTCTTGTGCACTACTGGTCAATCATGCTTGTGTGCACACAAGTACATACACACAGAAGCACCCTATATACACTACATGCTAAAAAAGTGTCCTGCCTCTCAAGAATCTCCAAGTCTAAAGAGCAAAATAAAGGTGCAGAACCATCTAGGATTTCCGGCAACCTACTCCTTTCCCAGCACAAGCAAATCAAACCCTGCTACCTAAGAGGCTGAGAGGATGAATGAACATAGCCACCTTTCCACACAGCAATTAGCAAATGAAATCAAAACAAAGGAATCTTCCCCCATTAATCTCTCCCTGCCAAAGAGCACCCGACTGCCATATAATCCACAGCAATTATCCAAATAATGGGAGCGCAAGAGATTTATCTTGAAGCAGGAATTAGGGAGGGCACGATTAATGCACTGCACATTGAGAGTGCAGACAAAAGCTGGTGATCCCACTCTACAGGGCTGTTTGAGGAACCTGCAAAGCTCAGTTGTTTGGAACCACTGGCCTCTGCCTGTTGCTTACTCATCCAAAGATTCCCCTTGCAGAGAGTGAGATCTCCCACCCTGCATCCTCACTTTCAGAGCACGTTGGAGAATTCACGCTCTGGCAAGGAGTAGGAAGTCCCAATATTTCATACCAACAATGAATGCCTCAACACTTGTTATATTTGACACAAATAACATGGCTTGTGGTCTTGCTGTGACCACTCTGACTAATTCAGATTCAAAGAGGAGTGGAGAAAATGAACAGGCAAAGTAAAAAAACCAGAAGAAATAATCTTTGTTTTGTTCATTAATATCATGGCACCCGAATGCCTCTGAGTATTTTAACATTACAAAGAGCCACCAGACTGAGCAATGTGCTCAAATCAGTCAGTGAGTCTGGAATAGAAGAGAAAAAGGTATAAAGGTGGTCCTCCCGCAACATATACCCACATTGTAGTCTGTGAACCATTTGGGTAAGGTACTAGTGACAGCATGTGTAAATGTACTTGAAAGTTGTTAAAAGCACTCGGGGTTTAAATAGAGCACATCCCTGGGTGGGCTCAAACCACCAGCCTTTCAGTTAACAGCCAAATGCGCTAACTGATTGTACCACAGAGACATTGTATTAGGGCAGACAGAATAGCCAGGAAATACAGAAACAAGAGGTCCCCAACTTGAACAATGTTAGGATATCTGGAAGGAGCATTCCAAACCTACAGGCCCTTGCCAATCTGTGCTATCTCACGCAGTTTCAAAACTATACCATGGGACGGTAACAGAGTTAAATCCCTTTGATCTTAAGAGTAATGGGATAAAACACAGGAGGTGGAATTTCAACCAGAGACCTGCTGCAGGGACATTTTGAGCTCTTATGGAATATATAAAATTGAAGTCAAGTGGAAGAGAAAGAGTCAAAAGCCTGCACAATTCCACAACCAAGATTTCAAGCTGGTATGCAGACATCTGGTCTGTAAACGTCAGTTTTACCAGATCAGCAAAGCCCTGCCCAAACTGGTCTTACATGGATGTGGCTTTTTACAGGTTATTCGGTTTGCCAGCTTGAGAATAGTAAAACTGGAAGTTCTGTAAACTCTTTCACACTGAGGTCGCTATCCAAATGGTTATATGGCTCAGAGATCAGAGCCCGACTCCTGGTAAGAAACCTAACATTACTCTATTGAGAGAGAGTTCACACGCACTATTGGCTGCTGTACTCCTGGATCTTGTCAATACTTCAGAGTTTTATCTGATGTCTCCTCACAGGGAAAGCAGCACAAAGACAAGTAAGCGGAAATCACAAACCCTTACTGAAAAAAAAAAATCCATCCAGGGTCCTTCATTTTCTACCAATGTAATCTTCTGGTTAGAAGGTCTGGAGAGGGCAGTGGTTGTTTTCACATTCCCTTCAATCCAGTAGCCTGCCTCTAGCAGTAGTTAATACCTAATCTTTCTGACCAGGAATGAGAGTGCACCTGGCCAACTATGCAACATGTGGGTGGAGGAGATGGTTTCCTGCCCCTGCCTGTGGTTGGCTTCTGTGCTGAAGTTTTAATAAAACGCACCAATCCATGAGGAGGAAAAAACTTGAAAGATACTGTATTCAAAAATACTCTCCCATTACTTTTCTTTCCTTCCGTTCATCCTCACTTCCTGGCCCTTCCTTCTTATCTCCTCAAGCTACCCTCTCCCCTTTCCCTTTCTTTTTTATCTCCAGGATGGTCTGAGAATCTGAATGAAGCTATTGCCCACTGGAGCTTGTCCCTCAAGCTGCACAGAAGGGGTTATACTAACTCCTAGAATTTACTGTACATCTCCTGTGTGTGCATCTGGTAGACTAAAGAATGAAGAGCTGGGATGGTGAGTCACTAGCAGGAGTAAACTAAGAGTAACTGGCTCTAATGATCTAGTTACAGCTATGCACTAACTCAACAGCTCACTATAGGGGCTCAAATTCTCCCAAGTTCCTCTGATCCAACCCAGTTGATTTCACTAGGGTTGCATCAGGGGATACAAAAGGAGAACTTTGCCCTGGGTCTCACTAATCAGGGTAGTTTTCCACTGAATGAGCTGCTCTAACCATTTTTACAGCTCACAGATAGTTTCCTTTGTCACCTTTTGCAGTGAGTCTCTCTTCCCTTTACTTTGCAAGTAATGATTTATTGCTTCAAAGAAAGCCCCAGTCACTGATGTTTGATTCTTTCAGGGATCTGCTTTTGGTAATTAAGCAATAGGATAGAATGGAGAACCTCGTGCAGGTTGGTCTCTTGTGTCCTCCACCCAGAGAAGTCCTCTATATAGCCCCCATAAGAGAACAGATCTGGCACTGCTTAATGCTCTTCAACAGTATTTGCAGTCTTGATGTCTCAAAGATGATCATCTTCAGTATGCACATGAAAATCCAGAATGTATCCTCCTGTCACTCAATGCTGCCACCAGAAGACTGGGCTGGCAATAGTTGTTGGGTGGAATCATAAATGGCAGTAGCACGAGCATTTGACTATGCCAAGCAACTGTCCCTTTTGAACAGGTACTTCCTACCTTTTACGGTAGAATCTGCCTCTTCATAGCAAACTCCCATATGAAGCATCCATTGCACATATGGCTCCCCAAAAGAGCCAGAAACAGAAACTCCTATTCCAAACAGGAAGTAATATACCTATTGACTTACAATACATCCCTCATGCCAGTGTTTATTCTGAGGATGAGCAAAGGAGAATAATGTACAGTGAGTATACTAGTCCTACCACTTTAGAGAAAGGGAAAAGCGGGGGAAAGACTGGAATTGAGCTGTTCAGTTAGTAGTTGCATATAAAATATCCAACAAATGTAGCCATTTTTCTGTTCATGAATTATCTGCAGACTTTTTAAAAAAGATTTACTCTATCTGTAATTGTCTGAAAAGCTGACGCTAATTCTCAGCCACCAGGTTGTTTGCGAACTGCTCACTTTAGCCATTTGCTATGTTTGGTGCTAGACTGATTTTGCTCCCTGAATGCTTGACTGAAGCTTTTCCAACATGAGAATAGCAAGTGCCATCAGGATCTATAAATACAGGGGTTAGTTCAGTCATTCCCCAGTCATCAGCTTATTCTCAGGAATGTTTGTGAATAAAATGGGGTATGAACATGGTAGAAGGTAACAGTTATTTAGAATCTAAATAAACTGTTTGATCAATGCTCAGAATAGTCACACTGGAAGAAAATAAAGAGATGTTTAAAGAGGAAACTGTGTTTCCAGATGCTCTGAGCTCCTCAAAACAAAGAGCTATAGGAAGCAGCATGTTCTCATTAGGATTGACAGATGAGATTCTGCTTAGAAAACTGACAAATCCAGTAAAGGGGAAGGGGAGAGAATTTTTTTTTTTAAACAGAGTCAACACACAGATAGATGGATTTGTAGCGAGATGGAGACAGAAGTGGGCAAACTCAAGCCAAATACAGAGACAGAGAAACTGCCTTGGAAAACATAACCATGAGCAACTTAGCAGAGCTTGGCGTTGGGAGCTGAACTTCCAGTGCTAACAGGGCTGACTTTAAGGCGACCTTCAGTGGAGCTCCTTAACAGTGTATGCTGGGCAATCGCTGGTAAATCTTTATTAATTTTAATTGGCGGCACCCATTTATAAGAACCATTAAAAAGGATAAATTGAGCCCATCCGGCGTAATGTCTTTTGTTAATTAGTTTGTCAGCACTGTTTTAATATCCCCTAATGACTTCATATTTCAGGCCTGACATTAAAGGAGACGCTGTGAGAAAGGAAATGGTCTTATCACCGTGTACATTTTTTCTTTTCTTTTTTTTTTTTTGAACAAAAAGTGTCCTTCCAGGGCTGACCAAGGTTAGGTGTCATTTAACTCAGAGAGGCAGGTACTGCAGAACTTTGAGGGGCCTACCATGCTACCCAAACTTCTCCCTGCTGCTCACCAGTACAGCATCCATTTCTCCACCTTACCCAGGCTGCACTGAGATCCAAGCACCTAGAGAGAGAATTCAGTGTCATGGATTTTTGAAAAAATCTCATCCTCCACTGCTTAGCATGGAGTCTTCTCCATTCACCAAGTACAATGTTGCTGCCTCTTCCTCTCTGGTAGGAAAGATGGGGAAAGCCCAAAATAAAATGGTATTACTGTTAGACATGGGCACCTCCTACATGCAGCTTGATTAAAAGACATGAAGTCCAAGGTCTAGTGCACAGTCCTCCTAGCACCTCCACGCAACTCATGGAAACAAGTCTTTCACAGAAGAGAAGCCTGCAGGATGCACTTGGTCCTACTGGTCAAGCTTTGTATATAATCCTGACCAGCAGAGGAACTTGGAGTGGCATCCTTCATGTGATGCCTGGGATAAGCAACAGGAACAGCAGGGAGCACACATTTAGATTATTGTGCTAACTGGCTCTTGATTTCCCTTTCTCCACCCATTTTCTACAAGGACTCTGCCTACCAAATGCAAGCTGCAAAAGCTGGGAAATGGAGAGTTTGGGTTCAACTGCAAGTCTTGATGGGGCGGGAGGGAAATCAGACATGGACCTGCTTCCAATAGGTACAGTATTTCATACTCCTAGATCTCGGATAACTTTGTAAAATATTTTACTAAATTAATATAAGCCAAGTAAAAAAATAATTAGCACAAAATATACAGCCCACCTTCCTGCATAGGAGCCCACTAGAGTGGATAAAATAGAAGTCCAAAGGAAAAGTGAAGACATCCATCAAAGTAGAAAATCCATTGATTCTACTTCTGACCTATAAATTAGGGCCTGGCCACCTTAGAAACCACCTCTTTCCTCATGCTTCTACTCAACAGCTGAAGTGCTTGAGCTGGAGGACCATTAGAATCACGCATCAGGGGAAGGACATTCTCATTGTAGGGGCCTCATCTTTGGAAATCATGTTCCACTAGTCTCCTGAGAGGTTAGAGACCCCTAATATTGCTGACATTTTGTCAGGGTAGATGTTTTCCTGTAGCCTGGATCTTTCTGCAGTTTTTCCATATGTGGCTGAAGATTGCAATAGGTGCACAATAAAAAGAAACTCATTGTAGATTGATTAGGCTGATTGCTAGCCTAACTTGTGGCCACTCTGCATTTGAGGCTCCAAAATATGAATGTTCATAATAATCTTTCATTTCTAACACATCTTCCCTCCAAGAGACGCCTAAAGCACTTTATAACCCAATCAATTCATAAACAAGTGAAATGCAGCCATTTCTGGAATGGAACCCAGCAAGTAATACCACACAAGCAGAAGAGAAGAAAAATCCCATGTCCAGTTGGAATTACAGGGAAAACGTGGAGAGGCAGAACAGAATTACCAAAGTTAGACATTAGCCAGGTGTTGACAAGACTATTTGTGAAAACAGCCACAGAGCTTTAATTAGCACAAGTAGCCAGTGACCTCAGCGATGCCTAATCTGAATGAAGGCACTTCCAGCAGGATGGTGTCTGACAACATCCTGCTGTGGTGCCTCACTGCTACCCCTTCAAGCAGCATATCGTTCCCATCCTGTCCCCACAGATTCAGAGGGAAGAGCATTCTCCAGCATCTCTGAAGGAGCGACACACGCTCTTCAGTTATTTGGGTTTAATGATAATCTAAAAGTCAAACGATTAAAAAAAATTAATCGCACTTAATTGCCATTTTAATCGCACTGTCAAACAGTAACAGAATACCAATTTAAAATTATAAATGTTTTTGGATGTTGTTCTACATTTTCAAATATATTGATTTCAATTACAACACAGAATACAAAGTGTAGAGTGCTCACTTGATATTATTTTTGATTACAAATCCATTGACTACAACCTCCATTCCTGAGCTGTTTGTAACTGAGCCTCTACTGTATTTAAATTTTTGGTTTAAATTAAATATATTTTTCTTTTAAAAAATAAAGCTGTTTAAAATTAAATTTGAAATTTTGACAACCTATATTAAGGTCTAAATTTACTAAAATCATTTAAATAAATAACAAATATGCTGCATCAATGAGCTCTCTTCAAACTTTAATAAGGTAAAAGGATGCTGTATTTTTAAATACTTACAGAATCAGGGGAAAACATCTCTCGCTTTGAGGTCAGCTTAAGCTTTATAAATGTCAAAGTCATGTACTGCATATCAGAGGCAGATTAAGCTTTTGTGGGGCCCTGCGCCAGAGCAAGTGGGGGGGGGCGCCCTCCCCACCCCTTCTGTCTGCAGTCCCCCCAACCCCTCCACATTCCTGCCTGGGAAATGGAGTTGCCCTGTTCCACCCCCCACCCCCTGCTTCCCAGCAGGAGCTCCAGATGGGCAGAGGGATGCCCATTTTTCGGGAGGGCCCGTTGGCCCAGTGGCTAATCCACCACTGACTGCATTAAGTAACCATATTATTTTCAGTCTTTACAGTGGAGCAAATATAAAAGTGTATTCAGTTTCTGTTGTGGAGAAAAGCTTTTGCCTTACTTTCAGTTTTAGTTTAGCTAGCAGGTGCAAAGAGAATATTTTCTTCACTTGGACTAGTTAATTCAGAGTTGAGAAAATGATTGGGAGATGAAGAAGCAACCTAGTAATGCTTAAAAACTTGAAAATCTGGTCCAATGTCCTTCAGCACCTAAAGATGCAGACAGGTTTCTAGTAGGAATTTCAGAATGTCTATTAATTTCACTTTTCAAAATGCCACTTGGCATTTATCCGCATTCTTAGGCGCTCCAATACTTTTGAAAATCTGGCCCACAGTGACCAGAAATAGTCCATCGATTCACTAACTATAGTTAATATGTCCATTGTTTAATAAGAGTTAATTTTAAATGCAAAACATAATTTGATAAACTTACTTTTCCCTTATGTATTCAGTACATTTAAGGTAGATTTATTTAATAAAAACAATTTTAAAATGTCTTTGTGCATTTTAATGGATGGAAAGTGAAATGCTGACTACAGCTTGACACAAAATCCTGATTTTTTAAAAAAAAAAATTTAAATCTAGTAAATATAAAAAGCCGCATTCACCATTTTCAAACAAAAATATTAAAATTACAAATCTGAATAAGTGTGTTAAGCTCTTTAACTTTAAATAAATGTGTACAGATATAGTATCTTCTCTTGATTAACAAAAAGTGGTACCAAATTTAATGTAAAGGCTTTATTTGGTTGCCAATCAGCATGTATTAATGGTTATACTAACTGATAATAATAAAAAACTTTCTTTAGAGAAATAACTGAAAAGGACAAATGGAAAACATTAAAGTAAATTATTTAAATCAAGGTTTCCTGCTTGCTGATTTAAATAACGAGTAAGATCAGCATTTTAAATCAATCTACTGTCATGTTTGGAAATGGCCCTCAGTGGGATGAAAGTTCTTCTGTTTCACAGGTCAAGTAAAGATAGGCCCATTTTTCCTGCAGAATTGACTTTGCAGCTAGAACCCAGCATTTGCATTTGATGTGGGAAAGGCAATTTTGTGACCTTTTCATGGACAATGAAAAATTAAAGATGCATAATACAGAATAAAAAGACCACATTTTATGAGTTCATGTGAGAATTGTTATTTGTTACTTTCATTCAGTTCCAAGGTCCAAGCATAGCTCAGGCAGTAAACTCCTCAACTCTCATGCTCAACACTTGGCATCAACAGGTGTTCAATGTGTATCAGGAGAGAAAAATATCTTGTACTTACAACAGTAGCTCTCCAAGCAATTTACAAAGATAGGTCAATATCATTATCCCCAGCTTGTAAGTGAGGAAATTGGGTCAAAGAGAGGGGAAGTGATTTGACCAGGGTCTTAGAGTAAGTTAACAGACTTGTAGTCTGACTGTGTCAGTTGTGTTTACCTTACAAATATCAGGAATATCCACGCTCGTCTTCCCTGTTTTTGCAGGAGAACCACAGGTTTGGAGAGGGAGATTTCTGTCCTGTCAAGTGAGAGTTGACAAATGTCAAATCTCTCTCCAGCAGAGCTTTCTCCTAACTGTTTATCAGCTATTTAAGTTCTAGGTGTATACAAAACCCACACACCTAGAGTATTCCAGTTAAAGATCCCTTCTCTGGCTTCACTTCTGTTACTTGCGATCTCATAACGCTGCTGGCTCTCTACAGAATCTTCCATATTAAAACAAAACAAAAACAAAAAAACCCCACACCACAGACAGGACTGAATTTCTGGTGTGAATTTTTAAAAAAAAAATCCTTTCATGACTTCTTTATACACATCACAGAACAGTAAATGAGAACCAAAAAAAAAAAAAGTCCCATTTACAAATCACCTATAAATTCTCTCATAAAAAGAAAACTATCCAAAAAGCCAAGCAAATAATCAGACAAATTTAACTTTTCTGTTTGCAAATTATCTGCAAACAGCTTACAATTTTCTCAACTTCATTATGTAATCAGAATCATTCACTGAATAATTAGCGTGACGACTTGATTTGTAGACTGCACAAGAAGTTCATTAAATGTATTTTATAGGAAGTGACATTTGTGGTTTGGAGCAGTTTTGATTGGACATAGCTATCAATTGTTGTTTCCATTTTCTCTCAGTGAGCCCAAATGTAGAAGCAGGTTTATTCACATTTATGAACTCAAAAGTTCACTTTCTGTGAATATTCTCGCCTAGAATTCACTGCTTGAGACTACTCCTGCCAGAAAATTCATCCTCTAGCAAAGAAGTCCCCAAACTGTGGGATGCACCCCCCTAGGGGGACATAGAGAAACATTCAGGGGGGCATGGCTGGGGCCCAGGCCAGCCCCCATGGGAGGCAGGGAGGGAGTGCCACCCAGCTCCACTTCTGGCCCCAGTCCCACGCCCCCATTACCCCTGTCCATGTGCCCCCCTCCCAGAGCCACAGTCTTGCTCCTGTCCTGGTTCTGAAGTGGGGGGCAAGGTAAAAGGTTTGGGGACCACTCCTTAGAATATCCCTGGAAAGCAAACAAAGGCCAGATAAAAGTGAAGCAAATTCATTTAAGACTTTAGCTGAACAATCACAAAAATTCTTTTCAGTATTTGCCCAGATTTATGTACAAAAATTAGAGGGATTTATCCCTCTGTAATCATTTTTGACAAAGAAACAAGGCAAGATGGAACAATTTAGTTTAGCCTAGGCTAGCTAAACTTCTAGACTGAGCAATGTGACACAAATTGCCACTAGATGGCAGAATGAGTCCCTATCTTTAATGTTGACTGTGTAGCCAAAAAATCAGAAGCCAGCACGTTTGAATGGCCTCCTTGACAAGATGCTGCCCATTGAGGGATGTAAGTGTTCATGAGTCATGACCCTTCACTGGGAAAGTTCTGCCCATGACCCTCTCTAGATTACACCACGAGGTAGACAGAAGGCCATGCTCATGTTTCACATCAACCAGCAGGGCAGAAGGCAGGTGACCCATAGAAAGACTAGCCCCGGGTAGTTTAAGGTTTACATAGCCAATATACAATTTTACACATGAACTTTACCAGAGATGGACCTACACTAAATCCCAGATCCAAATGGCCCGGATTGTTTGGGGCTGGGGACATGAGAAATCCAGCTCAGGATTCAAACTCTCACCACAGTTTGCAGCTTACATAAGGTAGGATTGTGGCTTGAAGCCCTGCCTGTGGGAGGCAGGAGTAGAGACACCCTGGTGCTGCAGCAGTGCCACACTTCCACCTTTATTAGGATGCAACATAGAAGCCATCTGGCAACAGCCCAGTTCCACTAACTGGAGCTGGCAGAGAGGGGAGAACATGGTCGGTCTCTCTCCCCCCTTCCCTTCCTCTATGGGGATTCTAGTGACTTGGAAGCACAAATACCAAAACTACACCTGGTCCATGCACAGGTTGCAAGAGGGCAAGCTGGCTCTCTGTGTCCTCCCACGCTGGGCACCTGCACAGGACACGGCCCAACTTAAATATGTAACCCAAGCTTAGGGGAATATTTTGTGCTTAAAAACGTGGTTTCTGTAAAACATGATACATACAGCCATGAAGAGACCGTGCACAATTCCCTCCTTTACATATTGTCTATATAAACCTTAAACTACCTGGGGCTCGTCTTTCTATGGGTCACCTGCCTTCTGCCCTACTGGTTCTGGTGAAACTTGAGGACCTTAATTCCCCAGGCTCTGCAGGTGCATTTTAGTGTAGAAACTGCACCTCAGGCCTCTTGTATTTGAAATTTTAAGCTTGAAAAAAAAAACAGTCAGGTAACATTTCCCTAGCTGGTCACCACTGAATTGAAGTGTGCCAGTAAAAATTGTGCATATTGTCACAGCTGATATTCCGGGGGGGGGGGGGGGGGTGTGTGAGCCTCCCTGACTTGGACCAGCTGGAATACTGGAAACTCAGAAGGAGTTTCATAGATGCATAGGCAGGACCAAGTAAACCTAGCCTATCCCTGACAGGTGTTTGTCCAACCTGTCCTTTAAAACTTCCAATGATGGGGATTCCACAACCTTCCTTGGAAGCCTGTTCCAGAGCTTAATTATCCTTATAGTTAGAAAGTCCCCATCCCATTATCTAACCTAAATCTCCCTTGCTGCAGATTAAGCCCATTACTTCTTGTCTGACCTTCAGTGGATATGGAGAACAACAGATTATCCTCCTCTTTATAACAGCCCTTAACGTATTTGGAGACTGAGGGGGGCGTGATTAGTCTTGAGAAAACAGACCTTAACATGCCCAGATTTTTTTTAAAACCTTTTCTTCATAGGTCAGATTTTCTAAACCTCATATCATCATTTTTGTTGCTCTGCTCTGGACTCTCTCCAATTTGTCTACATCTTTCTTAAAGTGTGGTACCGAGAACTGAACACAGCACTCCAGCTGAGGCCTCACACACTGCAAGTAGAGTGGGACAATTATCGCCCATGTCTTACGTACAACATTCCTGTTAATATACCCCAAAGTAATATTAACCTTTTCCGCAACGGCATCACATTGCTGACTCATTCAATTTATGTTCCACCATAACCGCTAGATCCTTTTCAGCCAGTTAATTTCCCCCTTTTGCAGTCATGGATTTTTTTTCTTCCTAACTGTAGTACTTTGCACTTGTCCTTATTGAATTTCATCTTTTTGATTTCAGAGCAATTCTCCAATTTATCAAGATTGTTTTGAAGTCTAATCCTGGCCTCCAAAATGCAAGTAACACCTCTCAGCTTGGTGTCATCTGCAAATTTTATAAGCACATTCTCAGTTCCATTATCCAAGTCATTAATGAAAATATTGACTAGTACCACACCCAAGACAAACCCCCTTGGAACCCCACTAGTTACGTCTCCACAGTTTGACAGGGAACCATTGATAACTCTTAATATGGCCTTTCAGCCAGTTGTGCATCCACTTTATAGCAATTTCATCTAGACCACATTTCCCGTGTTTGCTTATGAGAATGTCATGTGGGACTGTGTCAAAACCTAAAACTTTACTAGATTTACTAAAAATCAAGACATAATCACGTCTACTAGTCTCCCCCCCCTCCCCCCCCCCCCGGCAAGTCACCCTGTCAAAGAAGGAAATTAGGTTGGTTTGACATGATTTGTTCTTGACAAAGCCATGTTAGCTATTATTTATCACCCTATTATATGCTAGGTGCTTACAAACTGATTGTTTAATAATTTGTTCCAGTATCTTTCCAGGTATCAAGGTTAGGGAGTTCGTGAAGATAATCACTAAAAATCCAAAATTGCTTCAACTAGTTCCTTAAGTACACTGGAATGAATGTCATCAGGTCCTGACAATTTGAATACATGTAACTTATCTAAATAGTCGAACCTGTTCTTTTCCTGTTATGCTTTGTGTTCCTTTCCCCTTTTTGTTAATATTAATTGTGTTACATCACTGGTCACAATTAACTTTTTTAGTGAAGACTGAAGCAAAATGGACATTAAACGCCTTAGCCCTCTTGATGTCATCAGTTATTTAGCTCTCCTTACCCACTAAACAGAGGACTTACACTTTCCTTCATCTTTCTCTTGCTCCTAATGTACTTATAGTACCTCTTCTTATTGCCTTTTATGTCCCTTGCTGCCTTAGCCTCTCTGATTTTGTCCCTCCAGGCTTGTGCTATTCTTTTGTACTCCTCCTCAGCAAACCATCCATGTTTCCACTTTTTGTAGGATTCCTTTTGACTTTGCAGGTCATTAAAAAGCTCCTGATGGAACCATGTTGGTCTCTTTCTATTCTTCCTTCACATTGGGATAGTTTGCTGTTGTACCCTTCATATAGTCTCTTTGAGAAACTGCCAACTCACCTGAATCATTTATCTGGTAGATTTTCTTTCCATGGGACCTTACCTACCTGTTTTCTGAATTTGTTGATGTTTGCTTTTTTTTTTTTTTTTAAACTCCATTGTCCTTATTCCGCTTCTCTCACTCCTTCCTTTCCTTAGAATCATGAAATCTATTGTTTCATGATCGCTTTCATTCAAATTGCCTTCAGATTCACAACCAATTCCTCCCTACTAGTCAGAATCAAGTCTAGAATGGCTATCCCCCTGGTTACTTTGTCCACCTTCTGAATGCTTCTCCTTCTGAAATTTCTCCATAGCTATTGAGTTTTGTGCAGCTAAATATTACATGTTATGCAAGTTATTTAATTAGCTAACTGCATACTTGCATAGAGCCATAAACTTCAACTTAATAATTTGTTCCAGTATCTTTCCAGATATCAAAGTTAAGCTGACTGGCCCTGCCTCAAGCAACATAGGGGCAGTGGTGAGGGTAAGACACGGAGTTACACAAAACCTGGCAGCTATGACTTGGGTTGCCAAGCTGGGGGAGTGCAGTTTATAGAAATTGGATAATATCTCTTTAGATACCTTTAGCAGCCCTCACTGTCCTCTATGATCCTGAAGCCAGTGGAGTCCTGCAGAACAGTAGTGTACACCCTGCAGCAAGGCCTTGCACCCTGCAGGGAGTTGGCAAACATGGTTATTTGGACCTCACTGGACTCCTGTGACTCCTTCATATTAGATGTGTTGTGTAATAGCAAGAGAGAAATAGGCAGAAGGGAATGTGCTAGATAGATAGGTGGGTGCTAGAAGGTGTTTGGGTCAGGGTGTGCTGGGTCTCTCCAGTTAGCTGAGGGTGCAGAGGAGCTCTTGGCTGTCTGGGGTAGGGGTGCTGAGTACTGCCTAACAATGGTGAATTCTGTGTAACTTGAAGTCTTTAAATCATGATTTGAGGACTTCAGTAACTCAGCCAGAGGTTAGAGATCTATTGCAGGAGGGGGTGGGTGAAGTTCTGTGGCCTACAACATGCAGGAAGTCAGACTAGATCAGAGGTGGGCAAACTATGGCCCGCAGGCCACATCTGGCCCGTGGGACCGCCCTGCCCGGCCCCTGAGCTCCTGGACAGGGAGGCTGTCCCCAGCCCCTCCCCTGTTGTCCCCCCTCCCCTGCAGCTACGCCGCTGCGTGGGCAGCGGGGCTGCGCGCTCATGCAGGGCAGTGCAGCAGCGTGTCTGTCTGTGGCCGGGCAGTGCGGCAGCCCGACATGCTGCTCTGTGCGGTATGGTAAAGGTACAGGGTCCGGGGGGTTGGATAAGGGGCAGGGGGTCCCGGCGGGCAGTCAGGGGACGCTTGAATGGAGCGGAGGTTCTGGGGTGGTCAGGGGACGGGGAACAGGGGGTGGGGAGGGGGAGGGGGCAGGGAACAGACTCTTTGGGGAGGCACAGCCTTCCCTATCTGGCCCTCCATACAGTTTTGCACCCCGATGTGACCCTCGGGCCAAAAAGTTTGCCCACCCCTAGACTAGATGATCATGATGGTCCCTTCCAATCTCAAAGTCTGTATGAAAATAGCTGTGGTCTCAGTGAGGGAGCCTGAGACATGCACCGGGCCTATCATTGTCCATTCCCATCAGCCACTTACTGGTGCCTGCTCTGATCCCACCTGGAGGGCAGAAAGAGGGTAGAGGCAGTGTCTGCAGGGCAGGGGCCACTAGAGTCTCTGCCTTCAGCTCTGTTAAATGGGTGACCTCTCAGCTGGGCAGCCAAATGCCTGAGCCTCAGGTAAGATACTTGACAGGAAAAAAATTCTAGGGCTGCCAGGTACAGCCTTTGCTAGATTAGATCAGGCTATTTGTACTCTCTCATAGCCTAGGGCCTTGTCTCTTGCCGTGGCTAATACCTGTTGCTACAGAACACCATGCAGAAGATGAAGGCTCGGACACAGACAGTGGTGGTGCTTTGGCTGTTGCTAAATAAGCCATGACATTTGAGCTTTAAAATAGAGATAGGGCTGAGCTGCAAACCCAGATCCAGCTCTGACGTTTCCCAGAGACTGGGTGTCCTGAGCTGGAGTTGGTTTCAGGTCCATCTTCTTGGGGGAGTGGGGAGGGGTTGTCAGTATTTCTTTGAATACTGAGAATGATGGCAATAGAACAGGTGGCACGGCTATCCACCCACATCGTTCAGCCCAGAGGACAGATTTCCATTCCCAGAGGTCTTGTGAAAGCAGAAGTAACCTTGTATAATAGGAGTCTGCAGCCTTCCTGGTGTTTCAGCCTAAGGGAGACGTGCTAGAAGGAAAGCAAACAAGCAATGACAGAGATTCAGGTTTCCAGGTGGCCCATTCTTAGAACCTCCAAGATATGAGTCATTGATAACAGACATCAGGTGAAAGTGTGCAAGTGAAGCCATATGCCTCAAAGGTGTGTATGGCTACATGACTCAAGGCATGCTCCAGAGTAGAATAGGGCACTTAGGCTTAGTACATCGAGAGAGAGAGAGAGAGACACACACACACACACACTCTAGCATCTAGCTCAGAGAGATGGAGTCTACTATTTACCAACAGTTAACAGAGCTAATCCCGCAACTCAAATGACAGGGTTTATGTTACCTGGTGCTGAAGGTCCTGGGTTCCAGCCCTGCCGATGACTTGTGCTAGGTTTGTTACAGACCACCCAGCCCCCTGCCCATATGGTTTATTAAGACTAAAATGGACCAAGCTCATTCATCAGTGAGCCTGCTGAGATAATAGCACTGCAGTAGGGATGAGTTTATCACTCATCATGCCTTTCTTCTTACTTGAAGAAAACAAAATCAAAGCCAAGCCATCTAATTGCAATATCACAAGGTGACTATTGTTGCAGTGTATTTTAATCAGCTGATGGAAGAGAAAACGATCTTATGTGCAACAAAAAGCTTCTTCCTTCTGTCCAAGCTACTAAAGCTACAAAGCTCTACTTCCCTCACATGTACAAACTGCAAGATATTCCAGGAACAAGTTACAGGCAAGATTAGAAAACACTACAGTTCTGCAATTTCAGTCCATGCACAGCATGGACGAGGCAAGTCTACCATTGTTTATGCAGCACAACAACATTAGTGACGCTATCCAGCTGCTAGTAATCTGAAGCAGGAACTTAAGTTATCCAAATGTTTTGTGGATGTTTTTCTGGTAAGTAATCCTGATGAACAGCTTTCAAATGAACAAGTGGTCTGATATAATGCCATTCGAACCCTTCAGTCTGAAATAGCCAAAATGAAAACCTCAGAATATTCTCCAAAACCAGGTGATTGTAGGAGAAGTCAGCTACTTTTGTGTCTCACTTGGTGCAGTTTGTCCTTTGGTTGACAGATGAAGAGGCATCTAATTGGGCCAGCAGCAAGTATCATCCTTCAGAAGACAGTCAAAGAAGGTGCCTCTTAGTTGTAGAGTACATAGTATTTAACAGTTCCAGAATTGTCTTGCCACTGTATGTAAACCTTGCTGCATAGCTACACCATGAATTTGGGTTTCACAATTTAATTGACATCTTACATCTTCATGGATTCTGCATCAGTTATGCAGAGCTGAGGTGGCTAACTACTAGTGCTGCAAAGACTGAAGTAGAAAAACTCTAGGGCGGTGTATTCATTCCAATTGGAATTGTACCCATGAAGGAGATGATAATACACAGACAGGA
Organism: Eretmochelys imbricata; assembly: GCF_965152235.1. Lineage (NCBI taxonomy): Eukaryota > Metazoa > Chordata > Testudines > Cheloniidae > Eretmochelys > Eretmochelys imbricata. The sequence goes on from NC_135577.1 coordinate 91,730,484, forward strand.
TTTTGTAGCGGTTGATTGAAAGAATACCTTCCATTCAATGGCTGGAAGGGGTATTTCAGGAACAGACTGCAGATAGTTCAGCATCACAAGATGTATCACTGAAGTGTGTGTGTAGGGGTGGGAGTCACATGCTCCCCAGGCAGTCTCTTACACAGCGTGCAACATTTGAAATGCCTAGAACACACCCAGAACTGACTTGCCATGAAAGAGTCAGTGAGAAAAATCAACTGTGTCTGGAGTCAGAACCTTCCCTGCACTATGTACACGTGTCAAGGCAAAGATGACTGTGGTAACCCTCACACTGTTGATAGAGCTCACAGAAACCAATGCAAATATTTCAAAGTGGTCATTTTAATGTGATGGTATCATTGTTTCTCTGTTTCTATGGTAACAGCACATCATACCTCATCTTAAAGTAGACATAAGCTTTCAAATAATTCATGATTTGTGTGTGTGTGTATAGAGAGGGTACATTAAGTAAACCAAAATCAGTAGAGTCTGCTGCTTGCCTAGAGGGGAAGGATGAAAGCTTGTGGTGGGGGAAACCTCAGAACTCCAGGAGGTTCGTAGAGAACTAACCTCTTCCCACCCCAGTAAAATAGACGTAGTGAAGTCACTCATACAGCAAGGGTGGCTTCTTCTTTATGCCAGAATCCATCACTCAAAGCTATAATAATTAATACAAAGGCAGGGACCTAGGCAAGGAAGCTTATTCTGCTGCTCTGACCAGACCAGGTTAAATGTCTACACTGACAGGTTTTGCATGCTTTCCTTTGGAGAGACAAATCCTCAGCTTCATTGACCTCACCTCTAGAAAGCAGGTTAGCCTAAACCAGCCTGAATTATTCCAGTCAGATTGTCTCCATGCTGGGCACTTCTAGGAACCTACCTTTGATGTCCAACTGGTGCTCATTCACATAGAGGATAAAAACCACTCCATTCTCCGTCCCTCCCCCAACTTCCTATACTGCAGATTAGATTCTTAGGGCTTGGCTACACTTGTGAGTTACAGCGCATTAAAGGAGCCCCGGGCGCATAGCTCACTACCCGTCCACACCGGCAAGGCACGTAGAGCGCTCTGACTCCGCGGCTGGTCTGCTCCTGGTACTCCACCTTGGCAAGTGAAATAATGTTTTGCACGCCCCCACTGGAGCACCAGTGTGGAAGCCCTGGTCTGTTAGTGCACTGTGATCAGCCTCCAGAAGTATCCTACAATGCCTGTTCTAGCCACTCTGGTCATCGCTTTGGTCACCTGAGGGCAGGGCAATAGAGTTCAGCCATCAGACCCACCCTTTAAATTCTCTGGGAATTTTGAAAATCCCCTTCCTGTTTGCTCAGCCAGGCGTGGAGTGCTCTCAGTGAATCTTTCCAGGTCACCATGCCTCCACGCGCCAGGCGATCCCCAGCATGGAGCAATTGCAAGGTGCTGGACCTCATCAGTGTTTGGGGGAGGAAGCTGTCCAGTCCGAGCTGCGCTCCAGCTGTAGGAATTACAATACCTTCGGTCAGATATCAAGGACATGATGGAAAGGGGCTATGACCAGGATGCATTGCAGTGCAGGGTTAAAGTGAAGAAGCTGCGGAATGCCTACTGCAAAGCCCGCCAGGCAAACAGCTGCTCCGGTGCTGCCCCTGTGACCTGCCATTTCTACAAAGAGCTGGACGCAATACTTGGGGGTGACCCCACCTCCACTCCAAAGACAACCATGGACATTTCAGAGCCTAGTTCAACAAGGCGGGAGGAGGAGGAGCAGCAGCAAAGCAGGAGCGAGGGTACTGAGGCGGAGGAAGACACCCCGGAATCCCTAGATGTATGCATTCCTCAAGCCAGGAGGAAGGTAGCCAGTTGCGGCGGCCGGTCCTTGGGGAAGGACAAACACCAGAGGAGGTTCCCGGTAAGCAGCTTTTATTTTGGGAAGGAAGTTATTCGGTGCAGGCTCTTGGGATGAGATGAGGGGGGTTAGGGCTGCATGCATGCCTAGATGCGGAATAGGGCATTGATGTGCTCTCTCACATCGTGGTAATCAGCCTCGGTGATCTCTTCAAAGGTCTCATCCAGAACTTGGGCATCAAAGTTCTCATCCAAACAAAGGTCTCATCCAAACAGCGCTTGTGCGGGTTTCTTGGGAGAGCCACTGTGTTCCTTGTCCCAGTAAGGCTAACTTGTCCGTGCCACTGTGCCGTGAGGAGCGGGTGGACCATTGCTGCATACAGGCAAGCTGTATACGGGCCAGGGCGGAATCTGCATTGCAGTAGAAGACCCTACCTTGCTTCCCAGATCACCCTCAGCAGCGACATATCTTCCAGGACGAACTCCTGGGGACAGTGGGGACAGTGTTCAGTATAGGGGCCCCTGCCGCTGTTGGCTCTCTGCAAGGCACAGAAACCCAGAGGACAGTACAGCTGTGAAACAGTCAGTCACGCTTGACCCCGTGCTTACTCACCCTTTTGAGACTCCTGGGGGGTAGTGTGCGCTTGCTTTGGGATGGACAAATTATGCTATTGTGTAGACTGTGCTTGCCCTTAAGTATGGGGGAATCATTGCTCTGTGTGAATAATGCTGCCTCTGTTAACTGTTGAATTTTGCCTTTACAGATGCAATCTTGAGATCTCAGCCATCCGTGTTATCACCAGCTGAAAGACTCCAAAGAATCAGAAAGAGGCCACGTAGAAGCAAGGAAGACATGTTGCATGAAGTAATGCAGCATTCAAGTAATGAAAAAGAAAAAAAGAAAAAAAATCGAAAAGTGCAGGAGTGGCGGGACAGTGAAAGGAGGATCCACCAGCAGAATGAGGAGCACCGGCACAAAAGCGTGGTGCTCCGGCAGCAAAGCACAGATCGGCTGATAAGCATAATGGAGCACCAAGTGGACTCAATCCAGGCGCTTGTAGCCATGCAGGTGGAACACTATAATGCCCGAACCCCCCTCAGCCCTTGTCCCAAAACTCTTTCCCTTGTGCCCCCATGTCACCTCCAACCCACCTTCCCCAACATCTGAGTTCTTACTGCCACCAGCTGCCTCCAGCGCCTGTAGCTTTACCACCCAGCCCTGAAAAACTACGACCCTTACCCTCTATCACCATGCCCCTATCACCATCACTCAAGCCCCTATCACCATGCAGCATAGCCATCCTGAAGTGCAGCACTCATTGCACAGCACTCCAGACAGGAAGGCTGAGTATGATAAACAGGACATACACAAATCTGTGATTGTACCATTCCCCACCCCACTGCCTTGCCCTTTCTGTTTCCCAAACAGTTGTGTTTCTTTTCAATAAATGGATTTATTGGCTTTGAACACATTCTTTATTATTGCATAAAGTAAAAGATACCTTAGCCCAGGAAAGAAACAGGCACTGCAAGTCAGCGTAGCAAACACAGATTCCTACTAACTTTGGAACCACTGCACTTCACTCTTGTGCAGGGCACCAGACATTACTGGTGACTTTCAGCCTCAGATTGCTCCCTCAAGGCATCCCTAATCCTTGCAGCCCTGCGCTGGGCCCCTCTAATAACCCTGCTCTCTGGCTATTCAAATTCAACCTCCATGTGTTGAACCTCTGAGTTCCATGTCTGAGTGAATCATTCACCCTTCCCTTCACAAATGTTATGGAGGGTACAGCATGCGGATATAACCGCGGGGATGCTGTTATTGACCAGGTCCAGCTTCCCATACAGAGAGCACCAGCAGTCCTTTAAACTGCCAAAAGCACACTCCACAGTCATTCTGCACCAGCTCAGCCTGTTGTTGAACCACTCCTTGCTGCTGTCAAGGCTCCCTGTGTAAAGTTTCATGAGCCATGGCATTAAAGGGAAAGCGGGGTCTCCAAGGATCACAATGGGCATTTCGACTTCTCCTACGGTGATCTTCTGGTCTGGGAAAAAAGTCCTGGCTTGCAGCTTCCTGAATCATGCACTTTTCCAAGCCAACCTGTGTTAATTTCAATGAAAGGCCCATGGTGATCCACAAGCACCTGGAGAACCATAGAGAAATATCCCTTCTGATTAACGTACTCTGAGACTAGGTGGGCTGGTGCCAGAATTGGAATGTGTGCCATCTATTGCCCTGCTGCAGTTAGGGAAACCCATTTGTGCCAAGCCATCCACAATGTCATGCACGTTACCTGGAGTCACAGTTCTTCTGAGCAGGATGCGATTAATGGCCCTGCAAACTTGCATCAACATGATTCCAACAGTCGACTTCCCCACTCCAAATTGGTTAGCGACCCGATCGGTAGCTGTCTGGTTAGCAACCGATCGGTAGCTGTCTGGAGTTGCCAGCTTCCAGATTGCAATAGCCACCCGCTTCTCCACCATCAGGGCAGTTCTCAATCTCGTGTCCTTGCACTGCAGGGTGGGGGCAAGCACCTCACACAGTCCCATGAAAGTGTCTTTTCTCATCTGAAAGTTCTGCAGCCGCTGCTCATCATCCCAGACTTGCATGACGATGTGATCCCACCATTCAGTGCTTGTTTCCCGAGCCAAAAGCGGCATTCCATGGTGGCGAGCATGTCCGTGAATGCCACAAGCAAACTCGTGTCATATGCGTTACTCGAGTCGATATCATCGTCGGACCCCTCACTGTCACTTTGGATCATACCGAATAACTCGACTGCCAAACGTGACGTGCTGGCGAGACTTGTCAGCATACTCCTCAGCACTTTGGGCTCCAGACCAAAAGGGAAGCCAGAGTGCGCAGTACAAAAAACATTGAAAGATGGCGCCAAATATAGACGGAAGTGCTGGGATGCAAACCGATGCATTAAGGGGCGTTGAGACAGGACCCAGAATGCCCCGCACCCTCCGCGCCCTTCCCACAAGCCACAGCACCAGAATGGGAAGAGATGCTCTGTGGGATAGCTGCCATTAACGCACTGCTCCCAATGCCACTGCAAGTGCCGTAAATGTGGCCATGCCAGTGCACTTGTTCCTGTCAGTGTGGACAGACCGCAGCACTTTCTCTACTACGCTCTCCGAAGGCGGGTTTAACTCAAAGCGCTCTACATCTGCAAGTGTAGCCATGCCCTTAGAAAGTCAATTTGCTGATAGTGTCTGAGATCTCACCCCAGTTCATGCAGGACAAGCAACACAAAAAGACAGGGAAGCTATCCCCTGTAATTGGACACTGGGGAAACAACTTCCTAGACGAGTGATCCAGTGCATCTTGTTGTTTTGCTCTGGTTAAAGGTCCTTGCCCCAAGCTCTGTTGTAATTGTTCTGGTGTTTCTGGACAGTGAAAGGCTGGCTAAGATTTGGAATTTCATTGTGTTTGCAGGACCATTGCTATTTCTCCCCCTCCCTCCAAAATAGCCACACTACACACCCCCTCTGTTCAAAAAAATTAAGGCAGAGAGTGGATTTTTTTTTTTAAATGAAGTCCAGCTAACACCCAAAACCAATATTGCATTCTATTTACACATTTTCTAGGTCTTTTATAAAAAGCTACCCAGAGAAGCTCAGGGGCCCGGCAGGAGGGTCCCTCGGGCTGGATGTGGCCTGCGGGCTGTAGTTTGCTCACCTCTGATCTAGCTCTTTTTTTTTTTTTTTTTTTAAATCCCACATGAAAAGCAGTTTGGGCATATGATCAATCTGCACTACAACTGACTGAACAGAAACTTTACATGCAAAATAGCAACTACATGGTTCTCTACAGTGTTCAGTTTCACAATAAGGCATAAGCTAGATCAGAGGTGGGAAAACTACAGCCCGCGGGCCACATCCAGCCCAGGGGACCCTCCTACCCAGCCCCTGAGCTCCTGACCTGGGAGGCTAGCCCCTGGCCCCTCCCCTGCTGTTCCCCCTCCCCCGCAGCCTCAGCTCACTGCGCCACCTGTGCAATGCTCTGGGCGGCAAGCTCTTGCCAGGCAGCACAGCTGCAGAGCCACGGCCTGACCCGGTGCTCTGTGCTGCGCGGTGGCGTGGCTGGCTCCAGCCACACGGCATGGTTGCCTGTCTTGGTGCTCTGGGCGGTGTGGCTCTAGCACCGCCAGCCACCAGTGCTCCAGGCAGCACGATAAGGGGGCACAGGGGGTTGGATAGAGGGCAGGGGAGTTTGGGGTGGTGGTAGGGGTCGGGGCGATCAGAGGGCGGGGAACAGGAGGGTTGAATAGGGGCAGGGGTCCTGGAGGGGGCAGTCAGGAAGGAGTGGGGGGAGTTGGATGGGGCGGCAGGGGGGCAGTCAGGGAGAAGGGTTGGTTGGATGGGGCAGGGGTCCCAGAGAGTAGTCAGGAATGAGAGGAGAGGTTCGATGGGGCCAGGGGTGGTCAGGGAAGGGTGGATGGGGCAGGGGCTGTCAGGGGGCAAGAAGCAGGGGGAATCAGATTGGAGGCAGGGGCTGGGCCGCGCCTGGCTGTTTGGGGAGGCACAGGCTCCCCTAACCAGCCCTCCATACAATTTCGGAAACCCGATATGCCCCTCAGGGCAAAAAGTTTGCCCGCCCCTGAGCTAGGTGCACTAGAGCAGGGGTAGGCAGCCTATGGCATGCATGCCAAAGGCGGCAAGCGAGCTGGTTTTCAGTGGCACTCACACTGCCTGGGTCCTGGCCACTGGTCCGGGGGGGGGGGGGGCGCTCTGCATTTTAATTTAAATTTTAAATGAAGCTTCTTAAACATTTTAAAAGCCTTATTTACTTTACATACAATAGTTTAGTTATATATTAAAGACTTATAGAAAGAGACCTTCTAAAAATGTTAAAATGTATTACTGGCACACGAAACCTTAAATTAGAGTGAATAAATGAAGACTCAGCACACCACTTCTGAAAGGTTGCCGATCCCCGCACCAGAGGATGGCTGTGAGTGTTCCAACCTTCTCATGACAAAGGCTGCTGCAATTCAACCTGATGTGCAACAAACTTTCTAGGGATCCATTTGCTAAGACTTTAAAAAACAAAAACCAGTCAAACGGTCGGTGCTTGAGTTTAACTGGATTGGGATTGGCATAGCTATTTCATTCTCTCAGACCGCTCTATCTTGTGACCGACAACAGATAAATACACAGCTTGTTTATCTGCCCTTGGCACTGCTGGTGTGGGACTCGGATCTGTGTCTGCATGGGAGCGTACGTGTGTTTTAGAGAAGCATTGAGGAACTCCACAATAGGAATTGGACCATTGCTAGAAACAAGTTGTCACAGATTGCAGTTGAGCACCCCTTCTTGGCCACTGGTTAGTCTACTGTGAGACAAGCCAGATCCTGGGTCCCTGGGTGTTTTAAGCTTTCCTGGATTTTAGCAGGAAACAACACAGTTTCCTTCCTTAGCCTCTCTGGCACATTTCCTGGGCACCAACACTGTCTGCCAACCCCTCAGGGAAATGGAGCCCCTCAACCCATCTGCCTTAGGCCTCTAGGACCAATGGTGGACCCCAAAATATCCTAATAGCTTAAACACCCTGTTCGGGACAACCTTAAGGTAAGGACACACCCCTTGTACCTGAACACAGCACCAGAGGGGATTTTGCCTCTTGCATCCACACTGGTGGCCACTTTCCCAGCCACAGTGACCACTCCTAGATGCATCCGATGAAGTGAGCTGTAGCTCACAAAAGCTTATGCTCAGATACGTTCGTTAGTCTCTAAGGTGCCACAAGTACTCCTTTTCTTTTTGCAAATACAGACTAACATGGCTGCTACTCTGAAACCACTCCTAGCTAGTGTCTTTTCCAGATTCCTTCTCCCCGTCTTCTGTGGCTTAGCCCTCTAGGCAAGTCTCACAACAGTTCAGTCTACTTCCTGGGCTCAGCTTCACAAACAAAAGATCCTTTGTCCTTCCTGGGCTCAGATTCAATTCTTTCCCCCTTGGCAGGGTACCAACCCCCCAAAGCTTTTCCCCACTGGGAGTTCAAATACTCTTAAAGTAGCCTTTTGCCTCCATAGACTTCTATCTCATTTTTTGGTCCTTGTGGATCCTAGCTCAGGGCTCCTCTCTATTTTAAGCCCCCCAGGAGTTAACCCTACTCCTGTAGGGCTGCTCCCTAGCCACTCTAAGCTACTAAGCCTTCCTAAAGGGAATTCTTCCTTTTTCCCCCTCATGAGGGGCACCGCTTTACTTAAGTAACAGCTGGGGTCAGACTTTCTAATTAAGCCCCACTACATACAGCTGATGTTGCCAGCTCATCAGTGAGACTGAGGGATAGCTGATAAGTCATGGGCAAGGCTGATCCCAGCATGCCTCAATGAACAATCACATTGTTCTGATAAAAGAGTGGCCACCTTCCCAGACTCAGCCAGAGCCTCAGGCTTAATGGAGAAGATCTTTACTTTAAAATCTCATGGTCTGATTCTCATCTCACACCAATTTTACACTGATATAACTTAATTGTTGTTAGAAATACTCCTGATTTACACCACCAAGAGAGGAGGAGAAGGCCCCATACCTCCTTTTGTGGCTCCTGGAGCTGGGTGAATAATTTGCTACCCTTGTATCTGGCAAATGTAAACATTCTCCCCCATGGAAAAATAAACTGCTTTAACAAGTGCTTGCTTTTCAAAAGCGGTTAAAAAGACTCAAAACCTCTCTGACATTAGCTAAAAAGCACCTATAAAATCAATCAAAAGGAGAGGGGGCAGGCTTAACTCTGCCAATATGTTAAAAAAAAAATCACAGTGCTACAAAGGAGGTGACCATTAATTTACTCCCCAGGCCCTCGTCCTGTGAGCCTGACTCACACATCTCATGCAAGTGCTGTAATCGGTTTCAATGGGACTGCTTGTGTGAGTATAGATTACACATCTGAGAGTGAGGTTAGCATATTGGGACATTTAGGGACTGATTCAGCACCCACTGAAGTCAATCGAAAGACTCCCATTGACTTTAGTTAGCAATGGGTCAGGCCCTTAATGTTGAAAACAAGGTTACATTCATGTATATGCACATGTAAACACTATGCATTTTATGTTCCTGAAATAATTTACGTAACAAAGTTACTGTTAGAAAATCCACAACTTAAAAAACAAGATACAAGTCTTCAGTTAAAATGTTATTTCCTCCTTCACATATGGTTGTCAAAGCTGGAAATCCATCAAAGATTCAGAGAGCTGTCTAAATGCCCAAAAGCAAATGCCTCAGGAAAAATACTAGGTATTAAATTGAATGAATGTCTAACAAATGCCAGAATAAATCAAGAGTTCATCTATTCCTCATCTCCAAAGTTATACAGGCAAGAAGATGGAAATATCTGGAATACGTTAAAAATGAAGCCAGAATCCCTGCCATGGCATGCATGCCACCGGGCAGCTAAAGGAATATTTAAAAGGGGCTGAGTGAAAGAATCCTTCCGTCTCTGAGACAGAGAATTATGGGAGTTAACAACACAGAGGACATGCAAAGAGCAGCCCAGGATAGGAGCTTTATTCATTCCCTAATGTCTGCCAGTACAGGAAGGATTCAGAATAAGAGAATATATACAAAATAAACAAAGTAACATTGTTGATATATGTGGCACCTTAGAGACTAACAAATAAATGTGTTACTCTCTAAGGTGCCACAAGTACTCCTTTTCTTTTTGCCAATACAGACTACTCTGAAACCTGTCATTGTTGATATATAACTGACATGCAGAAGTATAAAGAAAAGGAGTACTTGTGGCACCTTAGAGACTAACCAATTTATTTGAGCATAAGCTTTCGTGAGCTACAGCTCACTTCAGCGGATGCAGAAGTATAAACCTCTGCTCTTTGTTTCAATTGTTAACTCTTATGGAGATTAAAAAGGTATCATAACAAAGGTTATAACCTACTGAATATATTCCTCCTATTTGTATGTATGTATCTATCTATCATTCTTGTATCTGAGGCTAGAAATATAAAGTATAACTCTGAGGTCCTATTGTAATTATGCAAAGTGTGGGCCATTAATGGTGGCTTAGAATCTTGATGGCTCCCATTGACTAGGACAATTGGTTGTGAATGGGTTTATTTACCTGCAAGCCTTCCTGTGTAGGGGCCTGCCCGTGGGTGATGAAGAATGAGGTCTCACAGGACATGTGACCATGTCACATGTTACTGGAATCCATCTTAAATTTGGTACTTTTCCATTTAGAAGGGAGGGTGGGGACCCAGCAAGACAAAAGATCCTGCCTTGTGCCAAAGCTATAAAAAGGGAGTAGGACAGAACAAAGGGGGCTGCCAGTCATGAGAACACACCTGCTTTCCACCTAAGATGTCTGTTAGAACTAACAAGGACTGTACCGGGGAAAGGACTGGGCCCAGACTAGGAAGGAAGGAAGACTAGTCTGTGAAAGAAGCTTATTAGAACATCTCTGAGGGTGAGATTTTATCTGTAAACAATTTCTTAATGTATTAGGCTTAGACTTGCATGTTTTTGCTTGGTGACTTACTTTGTTTGGTCTGTTATTACTTGAAATCACTTAAATCCTACTTTTTATACTTAATAAAATCACTTGTTTATTAATTAACCCAAAGTAAGTGATTAATACTTGGGGGAGCAAACAGTTGTACATATCTCTCTATCAGTATTATAGAGGGTGGTGTGATAAAGTTCCTCCTCTACCTTGGTGGGTCCTGTGCTTACTGGCGGATTTTCCTCACCTCAGAGATTCACAGCAGCCCTCAGTTTGGCCACTTTCGTGGCTCAAATCTGCAGTTCACTCAGATAACCTGTTATCTTACCCAGGGAAAAGGACCTGTTTAACCTGGAACTAATGTATCTCCCTTCGACCACACTCTTGTAGCCCTGGAGGAGGGAGGGCAGGGCCTGAAGTGTCTCCGCACTCAGGTCCATGTCTTCTGTCTCCAGGCCCTGCAGAGGCTCCTTTATGGTGCAGGTAGTCCGGCGTGGAGCATATTGGCGCACGCCTTCCTGCGCCACTCCGAGGGCTCCAATATGACCGGCAGCTCCTTTATCTCCACCCGAGGGGTCTTCCGCGAGACCTCTTTGGGCTGCCGGTCTTCTACCAGGACCTCCTCCTGACCTGGAAACTGTTCACAGCGACCAGGTCCGTGGCGGCCTCCGTGGGGGAAGACCTCCTCGCGGAGCCCCTGCTACACAACCCCCAGCTCCGTGTGCAGGCGGTGGAGTCCCCCTCGGTGCACCAGAGGTTGGTCCTGGAGGAAGTCACCAGAGTCGGAGACCTCCTGGACTACGACCGGGGAGACTGGCTGGATCCCCTGACGCTCGCTCAGCGCATGGGGCTCTCCAGACCTTGTACTGCCCTGCGCGTGCTTCAGGAGGTGAGGGCCGCTTTGCCGCCCGCTGCTCGGGTTTACCTCGACCGGGCCCTGCGGGAGGGCGCGCCCCGCCCACCCTCCACCCCAGGCCCTCCGGACCTTTTCATCGGGCCCCTGCCCTGTGGACCCGACCGACCCCCCCGCCCCTTCACCGTGAGCCGGCTGCGCGAGCTGCAGCCGGTCCGGTTCCAGACCGCGCCAAAACGACATCTCTACACGCTCGTGCTCCACACCCTTCATGTCCTCACCCTCGCGTCCCGCCCTGACACAAAGTGGCGGGACCTCCTGCCACCTCTAGAGGGTGAGGAGCCCCGGTGGGCCAGCCTCTATTCCACCTTAGTGCCGAGGCCCGCCGGGGATATCAGTTGGCGGCTCCTTCACGGGGCCGTGAGCACGGGCGTGTATTTGGCGCGGTTCACCTCAATCCCGGACACCTGCCCCTTTTGTGGCATGAGGGAAACCCTGGCGCACGTCTATCTGGAGTGCGCCAGGTTGCAGCCCCTATTCCGGCTCCTCACGAATATATTGTTAAGGTTTTGGTTGCACTTTTCTCCTCACCTTCTTATCTATGAACTCCCTGTCCGTGGCCCCACTAAGTCGCGGGACCTCCTGGTCAACCTCCTCCTGGCCCTGGCTAAAGTGGCCATCTATAAAACCAGGGTGAGGAGGTTGGCCAATGGAGTCTCCTGCGACTGCAGGGCCTATTTCCGATCCTCTGTCTGTTCATGCCTCCGGGCAGAGTTCCTCTGGGCAGCGTCCACTGACTCCCTTGACGCCTTTGAGGAGCGGTGAGCGCTGTCCGGGGTTCTCTGCTCAGTGTCCCCGTCCGGTTCCCTTCGTTTGACCCTTTGACTGCACTCCCGTCCCTGTTGTTCATTAGTTGTCCCCCGTAATTATTTGATTTCCCAGGTCCTGTGGATCTCCCCCTTAGACTGGGGGGGGGGGGGGATCCTTTAGCAGTGGGCGAGCTTCGCCCGCCCACTTCCTGGATCCCAATAAGACCACTCTCTTGTAGCCATCTGGCCTGACCCTGTCACAGTGGACAATTTATGAGTTTACTTTTATAAGTTTTATACGGAGTAAAATGGATTTATTTGGGGTTTGGATCTGTCAGGGTTCCCTCCCCACTCTGAACTCTGGGGTACAGATGTGGAGACCCGGATGAAAGACCCCCTAATCTTATTTCTACCTGCTTAGGTTAAAACTTCCCCAAGGCACAAATCCCTTCTTGTCCTTGGACGGTATTTGCTGTCACCACCAAGTGAGTTAGACAAAGATTCAAGGAAAAGAACCACTTGGAGTTCCTGTTCCCCAAAATATTCCCCCCAATATTCCCCTTCACCCCCTTTCTTGGGGAGGCTAGAGAATAATACCCTCACCAATTGGTACAGGTAAGTACAGACCAAACCCCTGGGTTTTTAGGACACTAAAACCAATCAGATTCTTAAAAAAAACAGAACTTTATTATAAATGTAACCCTTCTGCCCGTCAGAGTTGGCAGCAACAAGGGCCGGGTTCAATATCTAGGGGATCCATTCCAATAACACAATGCAAACCGGCTCGAGCCCCCACCCAGTGACCTGGGACAAATATATACCACCCCCGCTGGGTGCCTCCAAGAGGCAATACTTCCCCTCTCACAAGCACATAATCTGAGTGTAGCAAAAAGCCTTTTAATAACAGAGAGAAACAATGTGGCATTATGTTGGGGAAACACCACCAACAGGATTCATAACACAACCCATGAGCAAAAAAAACCCCACCCCAAGCAAATTGGGGCATGCCCTTTTCCCTTTGGTTCTTGAGCCCAGCAACCCCAAATCACCCAAAAGTCCCAAAAGTCCAATGACCCAAAAGTCTCTGTCCCTGGTCAGGGCAGCCCCAGAGTTCGAAAGTTTTTCTGCGGAGCTTTACCTCCCAACCTGGGTGGAGATGGGACGGGGGTAAGAGGCACCTTACATGATCTGAAGCTGACCGCCCCATAGCTTCGCTCCGCTCCGCCAGCGGCCCCACGAACTCCTTCGCTCAGCTCTGCGGCCCACAAGCAGCTCCTGCCATCCACAAACTGCTCCGCATCGAACTGCTTCACCAGCCTATCCACAAGGCACTCCAGCAGTCCCGCGAACTGCTCCACAATATATCTTCAGGCTCCCCCACTACTTAACACAATGCTCAGTGATTTCAGCTCTTAGGTGAAGTCAGCTTGTAGGAGGGGAGCCCCAGTGCTGGTGCACTGTTAGCCCAAAGTGAGCTCAGCAGCCTATAACTAGACTTCTAATGAAATCAAAATTAGCTCTGATATTCCACAGTGGAGAGAGGAGGAAGTGCAATTAGCATGTAAGGCCCTCACCAAGGGCCCATGCCACCAAGTATTAATACTTGTCCCCAACCTCTCTCAATTCACAGAGTTTTGGAACCCATGACCCTTGCCTAGCGAGTGCTACTTAGTTGATGGTGAATCCCTCCATCATAACAAAAGGCCACGTACAGTTCCAAGCACAGTTCCCATAATCAGGGTAATAACAATTTATTCTTCCTGCCCCAATAACAGGGACACTGGGGATCTCACAGCAGCCAAAGTGACCATTTGGGCAGCTATGGTCTCATTCTAGGCGGGGTGGGTGTGCCTATGCAAATGAGATCGGCCCCTGAAGTTCTTTTCCACAACTTGCCACACCTCACCACCAGATATCAGGGTGGAGCTCATCCTGACACTGCTTACATCAAGAAAAAAGTAAAAGAAGCACCTCTGTAAAATCAGGAGGGAAGGTAATTTTACAGGGTAAACAGATTCAAAACACAGAGGATTCCTAAGTTACAAAAAAACAGGGACAAACCTCCCTCTAAGCATAGGGAAAATTCACAAGTTAAAACAAAAGATACTCTGACGCATTTCCTTGCTATTACTTACTATTCCTGTAATTTTAGATGTATCATTCAGTAGGAGCTGGATTACCTGCTTGGTCTCTCTCTTTGTCTTCTGAGAGAACACACACAGAGTACAAAAGCACAGCCTCCCCCCAGATTTGAAAGTATCTTCTTTCCCCATTGGTCCTTCTGCTCAGGTGCCAACTAGGTTAATTGAACCGATTAACCCCTTACAGGTAAGGGGATTCTGTACCTCTGGCCAAGAGGGATTTTATATTACTGCATATATAAAGGTTGTTACCCTTCCCTTTATATTTGACAGGATCGCACTGGGAACTGGGTGTCGGTGCTGGAGATAGGTGACCAATTGAGCAGTTTTTTGTTAAAATCTGCAGCTTTGGGGGCGTGGTTCAGACCCTGGGTCTGTGTTGCAGTGGGCTAGCATGTCTGGCTCAACAAGACAGGATTCTGGAGTCCCAAGCTGGCAGGGAAAATGGGCTCAGAGGTAATTCCAGCATGTCAGGTGACAGTCCCAAGGGGGTCTCTGTGACTGAACCCATCACAAGGTCAAAGAACAATAGCTTTAGTTTTTGAACTATAAGCACCCTTTATTAGAGGGGCCTCTCAACTTTATTGGGAGTGTTCCAGGGGAAAAGCCTGTGTGCTGTAATCTAGTTTTAGAGATTACAACTCCCATGATGCCTTGGGGAAAGAGGGAGAGAATTCCTTGTGCAGGGAGAGCAGGTGGTGAACTCCACTTTGGGGAAAGGAGTGAGATTGCTGCTGTAGAGCTCTATCCATACCAGGAGCTGCTGCTAGGAAGCCAGAAGCTGCTGCTGGGAGCCTGCAGGGGCTTCGATCGAGCAGGGAGCTTCAGAGGCTGTTGGTGGCTTCACTGGAGCCAGGGCAGAGACTGTTGCTGTGCCTAGTGCTGGGCCTGCAGTGAAGGAACTGTGAGTAACCCCCACTCTTGTTTGGGAAAGTATTTGCAAGGGAAGGGGCACAGCAGAGAGACTGAGTCTGAGGAGATGCAGAGTGATCTTCCCACCGAACCAGGACAGAGAGCTGCTGCATTTGGTGGGGCCAGCTCCAATCATCAGAGGGGTTGTGCAGCTTGTTGCCGTGGCTGGACTGATACACAGAACCAACAAAGCTGCAGATCTTCAAGCTCGCCTATGCAAGCGAGTGTCTAGGACTCTGAAATCCAGAGGAGTGTACAATCTGGGGTGGGGTAAATGGTGGCAGTGTAAATGCCAGTTACATAAGTTTCATTTATTATCGTATATTATATCTGTTAATTTTATTTTATTCAACTGCCCCTGTGGATTTAAATTAGTAGTGACATTTAATCTTAGTCTGTTATACCCTGTTTCTTTAAATTATTAAGTAAAGGAATGTTAGCTCTAATTTAAGTATATTGAATGTATATTATTTATCATTGATATTTGAGTTAGACTCATGCCACAGGTTATTAATTATTATTATTACTATTTGAAAGGCTTCATTCCTGTAGGTTCCCAAGGCAGGGCATTGAGTGTGTACAGGGGCCAGCCAGGTGCAGGCACTGCCAACTTTAACTTGCTTTAGAAGTAAAGGGACTGCAGTAGAGGGGTGGATAGAGGATTCCACTTCTCCAGCATCACCACTGGGATACTCAGGATCTCCTTTAATGTCAACAACATCAGGCGCCCAGGCACACAGGTGAATGTTGCCTGCTCCTGAGTAACCAGGGAAGAAAGGGGAATTACAGAACTAATTTGTTCTTAATATTATTTCATGTAGTAACCATTATAAACAGTCTGTAGAAATTAAAAGCAACATTCATCAAAATGTAAATGGAATTAAGACATTGCTACATGAGTCCATTATTTACTGTTGCACACATTTAAAAAGATGCAGTGTGAAATCCTGGCTCTGTTTGAATCAATGGCAAAACTCCCATTGACTTCAGTGGGGCTAGTCTTTCACCCATAAGATCAGAGTTAAGGGTTTTCTTTTTCTTCTGAATGGTCTTTATAGAATTTTAATTCAGATAAGAGATTTTGTTTCGTATCTTAACAACCCATATTCTTTATTTTAATGAGTTTTGTTTGGTTGATTTTTGGTCACCTTTTTATTATTTTTACCTCTTCTATTCTTTGATTAATGGCTTAGTAACCTTACCTGTAACTTAACAATGCTCCCCCCACATACACTTTTTAATTCATTAGTGGGTGAAATTCACCCTCATGCAGAAGGCCAGCACAAGCCTTGGCATCGCTTAAGTCTTATTTTTAGGACTTAAGTAGTGCATAGACTTTGTGCAGAACCACTGCACAGGTGTGACTTTCACCCTACTTCCAAACACTTTCCATGTGTTTGAGGGAAGGTACTAGGTAAATGCAAAGCATTATTTTTCGATAATTGCACAAAACAGAATACTCTTTCAGTATCTCATTGTCTTACCATGGGATTTCTGAGGAGTTCAGCTGCTGCCAGAATGCTGAAGTCAATACTCCGCTTCCATTATGAACAACCTGCATGATGCATAACAATGCTCAGGCATAAGAAAATACATTTTGTGCAGACTAAGTAGCAATATAAGTCATGGTCCTTTGTTATTGCACCATTCTTCAGCCCATGCTGCTGCAGGCGACTGGCACATTCAGTGCAATGTGCTTCACTCCCACCACCATGCAAAGTACTATGCTTGGGTTATCACCTTAAAACACTGAATCCCCGCTGTTGCAAAATGAAGAAGTCATGGGCATAAGGGAGGGGCATTGGGTAGTAGTTAACTAGTACTAAGTGGGCAAAAAGCCCCCCAGAAATCCTGTCCTGATGCTTCCTAGTGATATTCTGGTTACATTTACTTTGGGTGAGATTTAAGAATATTTTGTAAGCATTAAAAATTCAGGGATTGCATTTCACTTTTAGGCTAACACATTATCCTGATGTTTATTTAATGAGCATTCTTACAAATTCACAAACATTAATTAAGCCTCACAATACTCCTGGCTGTGGGTCAGTATTATTATGATCATCACCCCCATTTTACAGATGGAGAAACTGAGGCTCAAATGGTGAACTGAATTACCCAAGAATACAGAGGGGGTCAATGACAGAGCTGGAATTAGAAACCTAAAGTCTTGACTTCCAGATCTGTTCATTCCTTTTGCCCATGCTGCCGCTGTTTAATGAAGAAATGTAAGAAACTGGCTTCTGCTGAAATGCCTGTGGTTTTTTAGTAAAAAACAAACAAACAATCCCAAGCCAGGCCGCAGACCCTAAATCAAGGGCAACTCGGCTTTGCGCAAGGGCCCGAATCAGGAAAGCATCCCTACGCAGGACAGCATTAAACACATGCTTAAGTCTTAGTGGAGTCAAACATAGATGTAGGCAGCGCAGCATGAACTCAGCAGATTGGATAATCTAGCCCAGAGTATTGCAGCCTGGGACCCGCGGGCTGCACACTGCCCTAAACTTGAGGGAGGCTGTGAGGCCACAATATAGATCACTATTAGAGTTGCCAACTTTGTAATATTTAAAAAACGGACTCTCCAGCAAGGGTGCCGGAACCTCCATTCCCCACCCATTCCCCTCCGAGTCCCTGCACCACCCCTTCCCCCAAGCTTCACCCTGCCCTGCCTCTTGCCTGAGGCCCTGCTCCTGCTGTGCCCCTTCCCCCCTCTCCCCAGGGTGGATTGGGAGGGACTCGCCTGCAGAGCTGGGGCTGGGAGCTGGAGCTGCCCGATGCAGGTAGGAGGTGGCCCTGGCTGAGTAGGGGCTGCCGCGGTTGATGACTCAGCACCTACCCACCTTCCCCATCTGCAGTAACCGGACTTTGGGTGCCTAGTCAGTAGATCTGACCAGACACAATCAGGCCCCTTTTTGACCAGACTTTCCAGTCAAAAACCAGACACCTAGCCACCCTAATCTCCACAGGCCACGTTTAGCCTGTTGTCTGCACTTTGGCCATCCCTGACATAACTAAATGAAAGGGTTCCTATTCCAGGTTATGTGTGGAGCCAATACACTTCCCGTGTCAGGGCCAGAAATTTAGCAGAATTGGCCACATGGATGACCCCTTAATGTTAAGAGCTGTGGAGCTGGCAGAACGGCCCTGCATTGTTCGCCTCCATGCAGCCATCAGTTTAGGGGCATGGCCAAAGGAGGGAGGACAGAGCTGGTATGCACTGCATGCTCTCTGGCTATTCTGGTCTGTTGCAGAGGCCCAAAGAGGGCAGTTGCAGGCCCCTATAACTGCCCCCTGAAGTTGCTCTAACTTATACCAAGGGCTATAGCAGTCCCCATTCACCTCCAGAATCCAGGAGCTTCAAAGGCAAAATAAAACCATATTGCCTCCCCATCCCCACGCCAAGCTCAGCTCAGCCATGCTGCAGAATCAGGGCCATTTTTTTGGCATCTGTTAAACATTTCCCCAATAGCCACTAGATGGCCACATAGCCAGCATGAATGCATCCGATGAAATAAGCTGTAGCTCACAAAAGCTTATGCTCAAATAAATTTGTTAGTCTCTAAGGTGCCACAAGTACTCCTTTTCTTATAGCCAGCTGGGAGTGCCATATTTTTCAGTTAACATCACAGAGATAATAGCGATTAAAAAGCAGGATTTATGGTTTCCAGCCCAAGGTTTTAATACTTTAGCCAAAACAGACAATACATCAGGAGCGGGGACACTCTTTCTGGATTGGTCATGGACTGCATGAATCTGAATGAAATCCTGACACTTCAGTCACTATTGTTTGGAATCTGGTACTGCATTTCAGTCTACATACAACTCTTGTGTTGTCTTAATAGGAAGAATATTAAAAGTTTCCCATTTAACTCTAATTTTAGACTAGACCAATATTAGTGCTGGGTTTAGATGCTGATGTTGATTCATGGGGATGATGGAACAATTGTCATTCTGCATGCTGCACCTCTAGTCAGGATCTGTTTCTGTCATTATATAAATTCTCCTTTACACCTCATCAATCTAGGCTTTAGTGTCATTTCAGTGAAAAACCTCAGGGATTTTTTTGGCAATACATTAAAGTTCCAGTCATCCTGGGATGTTTTAGTCTCTAGGACAATCAGTCCACCAGAGGCTCAACATTAATTTAAAATATTTTGAATAAACAATCATTTTGCTACAATTCAAGCCCACAGGACATGTCATCCCACTGTTTTCACTGGCAAATCAAAATGCACATTAAGGGACCCATTTCCAAAGGGGGTCCCAGCCCTGACACAAAATTGGCTTCTGCCATTTCTTGGGCACAAACCATTTGTACCTGCTAGAGACAGAATGTGTGTGTGAAAGCAACATTTGGACATGCAGCAGGTGATCAAGTTTTCTCTCATATGCACAAAATGACAGGGGTGACTTCAGAGACAGAGTAGGCTAGCATTTTGCAAAGTGTGGGGATCCCCCCACCATCACCAAGGACCAGCCAGGAGGGAGGAGGCACAGACAATATCTCAGTTAAGATGTGGAGGCCTTTAAGACCACATGGTAGGAATAACTGAGGGAGTGGGACATGACTGGTTTAATTTTCCTGAAGGGAATTCAGTGTTCAAAAGTTTGGGTTAGACAGATTAGAGAGATGAAATAGATACCGTTTTTGAACATTTTGCCTGAAGTGTTGACTGTGGCATGATCTCAAACAAATGGCTTCAGAGACTGAAATGTCACCCTAGCCCTAATTCTTCTGGGAACCGTTTCTGCTTTGCATGGGGGTCACATACAATTCCCAGTGGCACATCAAATTCCCTCTTTTAACCCACCGCAATCAGCTCCATGACTCATTTCCCTTAGTCTCCCACTTCCCTCACTGAGGCAAAACAAGGGCCCTTTGTAAAAGGTGTAAAATGTAGGAATTTTAAGATGTCCTTTTGGGACATTCATCAACAACTTGTGTGTGTCATTTCATTTCAGTGATTAAATTACAAAGCACCTTTTCTTCATATTGGAAGCTTCAGAAATGGTCAATATAACAGGACAAGGAAGAAACACAACCAGTCACTGCCCAGGACAGAAATAGCCTGGGAGTTGCAGATCAGGTCACGGAGGTGCCAGGACAGAGCTGTGTGAAATCAGGAACTAGCCACCACATTCATTCAATTTTGCATACAGATAGTCCCACACCCCAGCTGCAAACACTGCTCAATTATGAGGCATTTGAAATCAGCATCTGGATTGTCTGGTTTGGGACAATCTCTAGTTTTTAAATGTATCATGATATTTAAATACCCAAATGTCCCTGTACTGATGAGGCCTCTTTCATGGAAATAAGGCTGATCATTGTGCTCTTCCTGTAGTGGCATCCTGTTTTTTGTGTCCTAACATTTAGAAACCGGCTCCTTTCCACAGAAGTCCAGGGGAAACAAAAGTTCAGGCTATCAGTGCTTACCAAGGATCAGCAGTACATAAAGATAAACCAGGGAGATTCAACCTTAGGAGAACATAAGTGCACAGAAACAGGTCAGTTACTTCCTTGTGCGAGTTCCTCCCTCCATTATTTTCTTAGCACTTTTTAGTGTTACCTTCGTCCTATATTATAAAAGATAATAAATTGGACCATCCCATTTATTGTTTTCTCTAACTCTATTATTTCCTATTTGTATAGATTCCTAGGCCAGAAGAGACCATTGTGATCATCCGATTTGACCTCCTATATAACACAGGCCATAGCACTTCCCTAAATAATTCCTAGAGCACGTCATTTTAAAAAAAAATCCAATCTTTATTTAATTAGTTTTAATTTTAAAAATTTTATTAGTCTACTCTATAAAATAAACAGTCCCAATCTCTTCAATTGCTTCTTATATGGAAATTTTTTCAAGCCTCCAATAATTTTTATTGCCCATCTCTTAAATCCCTTCTGTTTCTCCTTTTTGAGACAGAGGGCCAAGAACGGAGCACAGTATCCCAAGTGAAGGCATATAGTGTGTTCATATAGTAATAATAATTTTCAGTGTTATTTTTCATACCATTGCTCCTACAGCCTAATGTTTTAAAACTTTTTCTGAGCAGAGGCTTTCATTGACTTGTTCCCAATAACACCCAAGTCTTTTCCTCTAGTGGTTGCCTTTAACTCAGAACCCAGAAGTGATTAGCAGTAGCTCATTTTGTTTCTTCAGTGCATATTACCTTGCATTTCTCAACACAGAATTTCATCTGCCATCAAAAAGAAAAGGAGTACTTGTGGCACCTTAGAGACTAACCAATTTATTTGAGCATGAGCTTTCGTGAGCTCTCCAACGCATTATTAAGGATCTACAACCTATCCTAAAGGATGACCCAACACTCTCACAAATCTTGGGAGACAGGCCAGTCCTTGCCTACAGACAGCCCGCAACCTGAAGCAAATACTCACCAACAACCACATACCACACAACAGAACCACTAACCCAGGAACTTATCCTTGCAACAAAGCCCATTGCCAATTGTGCCCACATATCTATTCAGGGGACACCATCACAGGGCCTAATAACATCAGCCACACTATCAGAGGCTCATTCACCTGCACATCCACCAATGTGATATATGCCATCATGTGCCAGCAATGCCCCTCTGCCATGTACATTGGTCAAACTGGACAGTCTCTATGTAAAAGAATAAATGGACACAAATCAGATGTCAAGAATTATAACATTCATAAACCAGTCGGAGAACACTTCAATCTCTCTGGTCACGCAATCACAGACATGAAGGTCGCTATCTTAAAACAAAAAAACTTCAAATCCAGACTCCAGCGAGAAACTGCTGAATTGGAATTCATTTGCAAATTGGATACTATTAATTTAGGCTTAAATAGAGACTGGGAGTGGCTAAGTCATTATGCAAGGTAGCCTATTTCCTCTTGTTTTTTCCTACCCTCCTCCCCCAGATGTTCTGGTTTAACTTGGATTTAAACTTGGAGAGTGGTCAGTTTGGATGAGCTATTACCAGCAGGAGAGTGAGTTTGTGTGTGTATGGGGGTGGGTTTTTGGAGGGGGGTGAGGGAGTGAGAGCACCTGGATTTGTGCAGGAAATGGCCCAACTTGATTATCATGCACATTGTGTAAAGAGTTGTCACTTTGTATGGGCTATCACCAGCAGGAGAGTGAATTTGTGTGGGGGGGTGGAGGGTGAGAAAACCTGGATTTGTGCTGGAAATGGCCTAACCTGATGATCACTTTAGATAAGCTATTACCAGCAGGACAGTGGGGTGGGAGGAGGTATTGTTTCATATTCTCTGTGTATGTATAAAGTCTGCTGCAGTTTCCACGGTATGCATCCGATGAAGTGAGCTGTAGCTCACGAAAGCTCATGCTCAAATAAATTGGTTAGTCTCTAAGGTGCCACAAGTACTCCTTTTCTTTTTGCGAATACAGACTAACACGGCTGTTACTCTGAAATCTGCCATCAAGCTACTCATTCACCCGGCTTTGTTAAACTGATAACACTCTTAACAGCCACCTCTAGCCTTGAGTTGCTGAAATAAATATATCTCCAAGTTAGCCACATCACCATGTCAGAATAATAAACAAAGTCCTTGTGGCACCCCACAGTTAACCTTCTGCCTGGTTGATATTTAAACATTTACCTTTTGTTTTCTGTCTTTTAGCCAGTTTTTAATCCATGACAGAATTTTATCTCTCAGGCTGTGACTGCTTAGTTTCCTTAATAGCCTCTTGTGAGATAATTTGTCAAAGGCTATTTGAAAAGCCAAACAAATTACATCAACCAGTTCTCCTTTATACATTATTTTGCTAACTCACTTGAATACTGGTAGATAAGAGAGGCACAGTTTTCCTTTAGATGAGGTATACTGTTTTCTGAATATCACTACATGATTGTCTAGCTCTTTATAATTCTATTTTAATTATAGTTTCAATTAATTTATCAGGGACTGAACAAAGGTCACTGGTCTGTGATTGCCAGGATCACCTCTAGCATTTTGGGGGAATAAAAAGGGAGGGAGGGGAAGGGGTTACCCCATTTGCTACTGTCCAGGCCTCCAGCAAAGCACCTGATCTCAAACGAGAGCATGTATTTCTGTTAGCAGCTCAGCCATGCCCATTTTCAAATTCCTGCATATAGAATCATAGAAATGTAGGGCTGGGAGGGACCTCAAGAGACCATTTCATCCATCTCCCCACGCTGGGGCAGAATTAAGTAAATTGAGACCATCCTGGCAATTGCCTAGACCAATCCACACAAGCGGTCCATTTCCTGGACACTACTGTGCTAATAAGCAATGGTCACATAAACACCACCCTATATTGGAAACCTACTGACCACTATGCCTACCTACATGCCTCCAGCTTCCATCCAGGACACACCACAAGATCCATTGTGTACAGTCAAGCTCTAAGATACAACCGCTTTTTCTCCAATCCCTCAGACAGAGACAAACACCTACAAGATCTCTATCAAGCATTCTTAAAACTACAATACCCACCTGATGAAGTGAAAAAACAGACTGACAGAGCCAGAAGAGTACCCAGAAGTCACCTACTACAGGACAGGCCCAACAAAGAAAATAACAGAACGCCACTAGGTGTCACCTTCAGCCACGAACTAAAACCTCTCCAGCGCATCATCAGAGATTTACAACCTATCCTGAAAAATGATCCCTCACTCTCACAGATCTTGGGAGACAGACCAGTCCTCGCTTACAGACAGCCCCCCAATCTGAAGCAAATACTCTCCAATAACCACACACCACACAATAAAAACACTAACCCAGGAACCTATCCTTGCAACAAAGCCTGATGCCAACTCTGTCCACATAAAGAAAAGGAGTACTTGTGGCACCTTAGAGACTAACCAATTTATTTGAGCATGAGCTTTCGTGAGCTACAGCTCACTTCATCAGATGCATACCGTGGAAACTGCAGCAGACTTTATATATACACAGAGAATATGAAACAATACCTCCTCCCACCCCACTGTCCTGCTGGTAATAGCTTATCTAAAGTAATCACCAGGTTAGGCCGCTGCCACCATGTCAAGGTTCCTCCCCCACTCTGAACTCTAGGGTACAGATGTGGGGACCTGCATGAAAAACCTCCTAAGCTTATCTTTACCAGCTTAGGTCAAAAACTTCCCCAAGGTACAAAATATTCCCCCCGTTGTCCTTGGACCGGCCGCTACCACCACCAAACTAATACTGGTTACTGGGGAAGAGCTGTTTGGACGCGTCCTTCCCCCCAAAATACTTCCCAAAACCTGGCACCCCACTTCCTGGACAAGGTTTGGTAAAAAGCCTCACCAATTTGCCTAGGTGACTACAGACCCAGACCCTTGGATCTTAAGAACAATGAATAATCCTCCCAACACTTACACCCCCCCTTTCCTGGGAAATGTTGGATAAAAAGCCTCACCAATTTGCATAGGTGACCACAGACCCAAACCCTTGGATCTGAGAACAATGAAAAGCATTCAGTTTTTTACAAGAAGACTTTTAATAAAAAATAGAAGTAAATAGAAATAAAGAAATCCCCCCTGTAAAATCAGGATGGTAGATATCTTACAGGGTAATTAGATACAAAAACATAGAGAACCCCTCTAGGCAAAACCTTCTTTTTGCGAATACAGACTAACACGGCTGTTACTCTGAAATCTGTCCACATATTTATTCAAGTGATACCATCATAGGACCTAATCACATTAGCCACGCCATCAGGGGCTCATTCACCTGCACATCTACCAATGTGATATATGCCATCATGTGCCAGCAATGCCCCTCTGCCATGTACATTGGCCAAAACGGACAGTCTCTACGCAAAAGAATAAATGGACACAAATCTGACATCAGGAATCATAATATGCAAAAACCGGTAGGAGAACACTTCAACCTCTCTGGCCACTCAGTAGAAGATTTAAGGGTGGCAATTTTGCAACAGAAAAGCTTCAAAAACAGACTCCAACGAGAAACTGCTGAGCTTGAATTAATATGCAAACTAGATACCATTAACTTGGGCTTGAACAGAGACTGGGCGTGGCTGGGTCATTACAGATATTGAATCTATTTCCCTAAGTTAAGTATCCTCACACCTTCTTGTCAACTGTCTAAATGGGCCATCTTGATTATCACTACAAAAGTTTTTTTCTCCTACTGATAATAGCTCATCTTAACTAATTAGCCTCTCACAGTTTGTATGACAACTTCCAACTTATCTGTATGTGTGTGTATCTATCTATCTATATCTTCTTACTATATGTTCCATTCTATGCATCCGATGAAGTGGGCTGTAGTCCACGAAAGCTTATGCTCTAATAAATTTGTTAGTCTCTAAGGTGCCACAAGTACTCCTGTTCTTTTTGCGGACAGAGACTAACACGGCTGCTACTCTGACACCGGCAATTGTTTGTCTACCTTATTCTTAAAAACCTCCAAAGACAGGGAGTCCACAACTTCCCTCAGCAACCTGTTTCCAAGGCTAGTTCTAGGGCCAGGCAAGAAGGGCAGTCGCCCCAGGTGCCAACTTCCAGGGAGTGCTGGACTGCTGTACCACTTGGCTTATTTTCTTTCTCAGCCGATGATTAGCTGGCAGGTTGTTCCCTCCCCCGCCACTGATTGGGTGATGTTGTTTGTTTCATTTTTGCGCTGATCTAGGTGTGAACCAACAAAAAACATTTTCTGCCCTGGTTGGCAAAACGGTTAGGGCTAGTCCTGCCTGTTGCTAGGCTTAACTATCTTTGTAGTTAAAAAGCTTGTGTCTAACCTAGATCTCCCTTACTGCAGACTACGCCGATGACTTCTTGTCCTAGTGGATCTGGCAGAACAATGGATCATGGTCCTCTTTGTAGCAACCCTGAACTTATTGCAGACTGTTAGCTGGTCCCCCGCAGCTTTCTCTGCCCTAGACTAAACCTGCCCGGGTCTTCCCACCTTCCCCCACAGGCAATGTTCTCTGGCTGGGGGTGAAGGTCTGCCAGCCTTCGCCTATCAGTGATCCGCAGCAGTTCCTCTGCTGAGCCCTGGGTCTGAAGTCCAGCAGCCCCTCCTATATCATCCTTCAGGGACTGGTCCTGCCTCTGGGGGCTGCAAAGCAGCTCCTCCTTGCTGTCCTTATCCTCCTCAACTGCTCCCTGGCTGCCCAGCCCTGTGGGCCCGCCCCCACCCGTTCTCTCACACAGAGGCGGCAGGTTTGTATAATTTTTGGTGGTGCACAGAATGGGTCTAAGTCCTCCCCGCCGCCCGATAAGCAGATATATATTTTTTGAAATAATGTAAAAATGGACTGGAAACCATAAGACTTTAACAGTTTCCCTTTATTGCATAGTATCACTATCATAAGAAAAAAATATTTAACTATGAATATCATTAATACTCTTTTGAATATGGAAACAACCAAGCACTCTTTGATCAATAACCCTCAAAAGCAAATACTTTCTAAAATTAAAACAATTATAGCCCCTTCTTTTGCGATGTTCATCAGGAGCCAGCAAACACTTTTCGTCGTTGTTTGGTTCTTGAAACAAAGTCATCCAGGAGACTTGCAATGTCCAATTCAGAGGTACAGTTCTTATGAACATGCAGAAATGCCAAGTGATTTAGACATTCTTTGCCCATTGTCGTTCACAAATAATTTTTCAGTTGGCGCAGGCAATTGAATGATCGCTCAGTGGTGCGGGCTGTAGTCGGAATTGTGTAGAATAATTTCAGGAGAATTGTAACTTCTGAGAACATGTCACTCAAGCCTTCATTTTGTTTCAGAAATTGCTTCACTTCGCTCACTGAATTAAGCTGGCAATTTCTCGATCTGCAAATATTACTCAACATTTCTAAATGAAGAAATAGCTTCTCCGTGTTAATATCACCATGGAAAGCTCCACTTATTGGGACAGTGTCCTGTTTTGAGCTGCATCAGTCATATGCTTCTCCGATTTTACTGCGAATGTAAAGCTTTCAGTTGAAAACCGCTGTTCAATGGCAATTTTGCAAGCATCAATGATCCCAATATATAGTTGATAAAAATACTCTTTGGGGTCACTGAAGGTGTAAGGAAAGCTTCCATGGTCGAGCCTCCTCAGTGGCTTGCATTTTCTCGGGAGAGTAGGATCATCTAAATAAAGATTTCTTGCCTTCTCTACTGTTTCCCAGAAGTGATTGTACGATGAGTCGGTGCGCATCCCACTCAACACCTCTTGCAACAAGCCAACTTTCTTCATAATGCTTGCCAATGACACATTTGGGCTTTGAATTTTTTCATTAGCTTCTTTTACAGGACCTGTGACTTTCACAAGAACTGTTAGTGTAAAGTATGTTGAAAGACTGAAGTTGCTTCAAGAATCCATTAAGCTTATGCCCAAATAAATTTGTTAGTCTCTAAGGTACCACAAGTACTCCTCGTTCTTTAAGTTCATCTAGGCAGTTCATCATGGCCTTGTAGTTGTGGAGCAGTGATTTAATGCTACAGATCCTTGGCGTCATCTTGTTGGGCACAATGGTCTTAAAGAAGGTTCCCCTTCATTCTGAAACTCTCTGAATGCTGCCATAAGTTTTGGTGACTTCCTGAAGGCACTGATGAGATCTTTCACCATCGAAAACATATCACAACATTCTTGAATATTATGCAGGGCATCCTGCATGGTGAGGTTAAGGAAATGTGCAATACAGAGCACAAATTCTGCTCTCAGCTCTTGATCCTTCACTCTGGCTTGGACCCCAGTAAATATGCTGGACACATTACTGGCTCCGTCGTAACACTGCCCCCAGCAATCAGAAAGGGGCAAATCACACCTGAGAAGTGTATCTTCCACAATTTTGAAAAGAGAAGCAGCATCCATTGCGTCAGTTTGGTAAAACCCAATAAACTCCGCATAAATCTCCCAGTCTTCACTGGAAAAGAACCTTAAAGAAAATCTTACTTGTTCTTTTCTTGACAAATTGGTAGCCTCATCCATTATAATGGCATAAAACTTAGAAGCCTTTATCTTTTGCACAATTTGTCTTAGTGCCATCATTTCGATGATTTCGTTAATAACCTAATGTGACAGCCACTTGTATTTTGTGTGATTAAGCCAGTGTCTCAGTTCCTCTGAATCTGTACTGCGTAGCAACAAGAGCTGCATCCAGTTTGAATCACTCTCATTATGCCCACGTAACGCTATTCCTTGTTCAGCTAGGTACTGAACACTGGTAAAAACGTTGTGCAGTGCAATCCTAGCTGATTGTGATTCTGGCCAGCATTAGTGCAGAAACATTTACCTGTGGCTGCCAGAGGCGGCAGGTTTGTATAATTTTTGGTGGTGCCCAGAACAGGTTCAAGTCCCCCCCCGCCACACACACATTAAAGTCGTCCAGAGTTAACGTTGTTTTGTTTGTTTTCATGTGAGACAAGTCTGTCCCTAGGAGCTTGCACTGTAGACAAAGGAAGATTATAGAATAGGAGATTCATAGAATATCAGAGTTGGAAGGGACCTCAGGAGGTCATCTAGTCCAACCCCCTGCTCAAAGGGGGACCAATCCCCAATTTTTGCTCCATTTCCCTAAATGGCCCCCTTAAGGATTGAACTCACAACCCTGGGTTTAGCAGGCCAAATGCTACGTTGCTGATCAATTAGTGCAGTGATTTTTAAATTTTTCTTTTTCGCAGACCACTTGAAAATTGTTGAAGGTCTCAGCAGACCACTTAATGATCTTTCCAAATGTTGTTTGTACCATTAGCTAATGATTGTAAAGCGCTTTGGATAAAAGCGCTATATAAAAAAAACCCTTAATAATAATAAACTTTTTTTGTTCTACACATAAAAGCACACAACTCATATTTTAATATCAGTAGTCTTAATCTTTCTAATGGGATGGATGTGCCCTCTCTCCCCCACCGTGGCAGTCCCCGAGCTGGGGCTGGGAAGGAGGCAGAGGGTCTCTCCCTCTCTTCCCCCACCGCAGCTGGGGCTGGGAAGGTGTGGGGGGTCTCTCCCCTGCCACAGCAACCACAGAGCTGAGGCTGGGAAGGAGGGCTGTCTCTCCCCGGCAGCCGCAGCCCTGGAGATGGGGAAAGTCGCCTCTTTCTCTGGCAGCCACAGCCCCGCACATCCCAAATTCCCCCCACCGCCTCTTCTCACACCACTGCCCTCTCCCACCTACTTCCTATTTCCCCCAAGGCCACCACCTGAGCTTACATGTGCATCTTCTCCAGGGTCCAGGCATCTAATTAGTGGAGCCATGCCTGTGCGGCCACACTAATTAGGTGAGTGGCCCTTCATTTTCTTACCTGCAGCCGCCCAGGCGCACACCTTAGAGGGAACTATCCACGGACCACCTGAATGGAGCTCGGACCACAGTCTGAGAACCTCTGAATTAGAGAACAAGCTCATTTAAAGTTGTTTGGCAGCCGCCTGCTTTGTCCACTGCTTGCAGAAAGAGCAGCCCATTGGAGCTAGTGGTGGGGGCTTGGAACCAGGATGGACCGGCAGCCCCACTAAGTTCCCTGTGTGGCAGCTGCCAAGCAGGCTATCAATTGCTGGGCAGTTCAGGTGTTTCTCCCAACACTCCTGTGTGCTGCTCCTGCCCTTTGCCTGGGAATGCTCCTGTGAACCTCCTGTTTGCTGTGCAGGGGCGGGGAGGGAGGTGGGAAAGAGGGGTGCTGACGTCAGGGTGTCCCCCTTCCCCGTTCCTCTCCCCATCTCCACAGAACAGGGTGGGGACACGACAGGGCTCAGGACAGAGGGAGCTTGCTGGCAGCAGCTGCGGTCTCAACTTGCTGATCTACTTAAAAAGGCAGTGTACTTAGAGTGGGGTCAGCCTACTTTAAAGAGGCAATGCGTGTCTCTCTCTCACACACAGGGTCTGTGCCTCTGTCTCTCTCTGCCATGCTGTCTCCCCTCCCTCCATTCCTGCTGCCTTGTAGAGTGTGAGGCTACCTTAGCAACAATGTGTTAATCCTTGAGGGCTCAGCCCAGTGCTAGTTCATCATTAAGCAGTAAGGCATTCCCTGGGAAATATCCCACCCTCTGCCTCCACCACCTCAACCAAGCTTCACAATCATTATTGCTGTGTACAGTATTAAATTGTTTGTTTAAAACTTATACTGTGTTTGTGTGTATGTGTGTGTGTGTGTGTGTATATATATAAAATATAGTTTTTTGTCTGACAAAAAAAATTCCCTGGAACCTAACCCCTGCTATTTACATTAATTCTTATGGGGAAATTAGATTTGCTTAACATCATTTTGCTTAAAGTTGCATTTTCCAGGAACATAACTACAACATTAAGCAAGGAGTTACTGTATATTTTTTAAAATAATGTAAATATGTGAGGGCTTAGGGGTGGGGCTGGTGATGAGCGGTTTGGGGTCTGGGAGGGGCTCAGGCAGAGGGTTGGGGTGAGGGCTGTGAGGTGGGGGGGGCTGGGGATGAGGAGTTTGGGGTGCAGGCAAGCCAGAGAGGAGTACTCCCCCCAGCCCTCTCCCCGCAGGCAGCAGCGAGTTCTGGGGGAGGGGTCCCCCACTTCCCCCCTGCACCACACTCACCTCACACCACTGTCAGTGCACGTGCTCCTAGGGCCCCTTCACCTCCCCTATGGTGGGTGCAGAGCGGGGGGGGGGGGGGACGACTGCCATCACATGTGTACCTCCTCCCCTGCTGCTGCCCCTCACTGTAGGCTCAGTGGGGGTGGGGCTGCCCCTTGTCCAGCATGGGGCAGGAGCAGTGACTGCGGGCAGGGGGGCCCTCTTGTGCTGCTAGAGGGACCCTCCAGAAATTGCAGAGCAGCATACTTCATTACCGCTTCCTTGTGACTGAAGGATTTTTTGTGTGATGTACAGCCACGCAATGCATGTCTCCAATCTTGAAATCTGGACTAAATAAATGTTGGTTCAGCCTTTGTAGAAAATATTAAGATCATCTTTTCAGAACAGTTTTTGCCAACTGAGAAAAAACCTCTATTTAATTCGCTGTTGTTCTCCAACCACTTAAATCTTGATAGCCAAGATTGCTGAAAACTCCTTTTCTTATTTTGTACATTTGCAGCATCTTTCTTTTGTATAACTTCAGGTTGAAAGCCGGGTGTCGAACTCAGGCCATCACTTGATGAATTATCCTTTTCTTCTTTTTCTCTGGGTAACTTTATTAAGCATTTATCCATTGTTGATTATTACTGGTCCTACAAATCAAGAATTTGTTGCTGGGATAAAATGAAACTACAAAACGTCGGTGCCACAAGATTACAAGGGCCAATTAAAAGTGGAAAGTCAGAAGCAGCACTCGCCTGCTTCAATATATTATATTTTGTTGTATTTGTATACAACCAATTATATACTTTAAAGGGTGTAAAATAATCAAGTATTGTGCTAAACACGATCATATCCCAAACTGACCGTCAAATTTAAGTTGTGTATTTTTCCCTTTCAGGTGAGGGCTCTGGGATGGGGATGGGGATGAGGGCTTCACAGTGTAGGAGGGGGCTTAGGGCTGATGCTGTGGGTTGGGCTGCTGGGGGCCTGGGCTCTGGGGTTGGGCGGGGCATGAGCTTGGGGTGCACACAGGCTGCCTTGGGACTAGGGCCAGAGAGGACTCCCCCCAACCCTCTCCCCGCCGGCAGCAGCCAGCTCTGAGGCCCCCCCGCCTTCCAGCACACTCACTCTGTACCACTGTCACTGCACATGCTCCTGGGGCCCCTCTCAGGCCCACGAAGCCCCCTCACCTCCCCTATGGTGGGTGGGGACTGCCATCCTATGTGGCTTCCTTCCTCCCCTGCTGCAGCCCCTCACCGTAGCCTCAGGGGGAATGGGGCTGCCCCTTGCGCAGCGTGGGGCAGGAGCGGTGACTGCGGGCTGGTGGGAGGATCACAGGGTCAGACACTCACCCAAGCCCCAGCAGGTGCTCGGGTGAGGGAGGTCCGCTCCGGGTGTCTCCCGGCGGATGCCGGAGGAGGGGAGGGCTGCCAATGTGTGTGTGTCTGTGTCCTTCCCCCCCCCGCGGTGGAGCAACTGCGGCAGCAGCCAGCTGCCTCAGCCTGCCCGGGGCACGGCTCTTGTGCTGTAGCAGCCTCAGGCGGCAGCGCAGACAAGCGAGAGACGCTCAGGGGCGGGCGCTCTGGGGCCGGGGGGATGGCGTGCGGGGGCGTGGCAGGCGGGGGACCAGGGGAGGCTCCAGGCAGGGTTGGGGGGGAGACTCTCCCTTTCCTACCTCCCGGCCTGCCAGCCCCTCCCTGAGCCCGAGAGGCCCAGGCTGCCCGGCTGGGGGCTCTCTTGTCCCTTTAACAGGGCAGGGCTGGCTGGGGGAGGGGCGCATGCGCGGGGAGCGTCTCTCTGGCTCTGGGCGTGGAGCGGAGCCGGCAGCGGCGCTTGCTGTAGCCCCCGGGCGTGTGATCCCAGCGCGCGCGGCTCGGGCAGCCGGAGCGGAGCTGCCGCCTGGGCTCCCTGCGCGGTATCAGCGGTCCGGGGACAGCCTCGGCCAGCAGCCAGTCCGGCCGGGGACAGGGGCTTTGTTACTCCGCGTGCAGCAGCCGCCGCAGCCCACTGCCCAGCCGGTTCTCCTCGCAGCGGCAGCCAGGGGCCGCCGCGCCTTTGTCTCCTGTCCCCCGGTCTCTGCAGCCTCCTGCCCGGCAAGCTCACCAAGAGCCACCCCCAGGACTGCGCTTCCTCCGCTCTCCGGCTCCAGCAGCTGGCAGCAGCTTCCTCTTCCCACGGCAGGGGGGCTGGAGTCCTGGCCGCCTGCCCCTGGTGCATTGTGACCCCTCCTGAGCTCAGCAGCCCCCACCCAGAGCAGGCAGGAGCTTGGACTGAAAGCGGAGATGGCATTTGAGGCGGGTATCCTGAACTGCCCCTGGGCCGGCTCGCTCCTGGAACCAACAAAGCCTAGCGGTCTGATTGCCTTATTTTGTGGCCATTTGCTTTTGTTTGGGTCTAATGGTTTTATTGTCTAGCGTAGCTGCAGTTTCTCTGGTGTCTGGCAGGCAGCGTCTCTAGCGGGTTAAGCTTTGAGGTGCTATGAGCCTGTGGACAGTCAGCTGTGCTCTGCCCCTGCCCCGTAGCTCTGCCTGGGTGTAATACTTCATCGATCTGCTGCTACTGATTGTAACCGGCAATCTCCTGCTAGGTCAGTGGAGCCTGTCTTTTTTTGTTTTTGGTGGCCTGATCTGAATATACAGCCCCTGCCGTTTTATAACTGGACCTTTTCATTGTTCTGCGCCTGTCCGGTTCTGCCTGCTTGATCAAGGGTGACTTCTTTTTTTTTTTTTTTTTTTTAAGCCTAATCTAAGGTACGTCTCCAGGCCACTTCGCTTGCTTCACCGGGGCCCTGCCTTGACTCTTCCTTCTGGTTTGACCTGAGGAAACAACCTCCTGTTGGGTAAAATATACCTTGATATTGCACTGTTCCTCTGTGAATGAGCCACACCCTTTTTTCCTTAAAGGGCCTCTGCACTCAGCCTGCCATATGCTGCTCTGTCTCTGGCAGGCTGAGGGGGGTGGTGGGCATAGTGTTGTAAGCCACCAATTTCCGAAGTGCAGACTGGGATGCCGGGGGGGAAAACGGGGGGTAGTGGCGCTGCTGCCACCAAGCGCTGTGAGTCCAGCGAAGAGGCAACTCAGAGAGAGGAGGAGCAGGAAGATGATGGTGATGAAGATCTGCGAGACGGTGGAGTTCCTTTCTTTGTGAACCGAGGAGGGCTACCCATTGATGAGCCCACTTGGGAGAGAATGTGGAGACACGTGGCCAAGATCCACCCTGAGGGAGAAATGGTGGCTCAAAGGATTCGAGGAGCCACAGACCTACCCAAGGTGAGAAGTCCTGAAAGAACTGATATAATAAATCAAATGACATGGCTTTAGACAGTCCACTCAGAGAATGGTAGAGAAGCTGGGATTGTGTTATATAACATGGAAATTCAGATCAATAATCCTGAAGTGGGGGTTTCACTCAACAGAAACAGTCATAAGGGTGTAAAGTATCGGGATTCCATATCAGAGGGAGAGTCTCTGTCCTGTGCTGTTTGGGCTTTGGGCTTTGATTTAATAGAATTTTCCCATTTAATTGCTCTGATACTGCTTGTGTTGATGCAAAAAGCCATATGTCCAGTAACCTTAGCCAAATGGGGAAAAGCCAGGATTCTGAGACAAAGTACAGAATTGGGATTTAGCTTCTGAGGCAGCCTGCCTGGCCTGAAAGAGGGGGTGACAGTGCTCCAGCTGTATTCTGGAGCGTTGTGTTTTGATCTGGACACTTTGTTCTTAAAAGATTGTAATTAAAAATAATCCAGAAGGGCAACCTGCTAAAAGTACAAGGCGATGGGACCTGTTTGGTGGATAAGGAAACTTAATATGTGCATCTTGGAGAAAAGGAGAGTAAAGCTGGGATTTATGACTGGTTAAATACTTTAGATGGGGAAAGCTGGAGGAGTGGGAGTTGAGTAATTATAACCAGGAACAAGCTATAGGCTATAAAAGGAAATACTTATGTTGGTCATGAGGGACAGTCTTCCCCACAACAAGGGGAATTTTTGCACTGGAATGGTGCCTGCCTATGAAGGTGGCTCTGACAGAGGAGTTAAAAGCAAATTAGAGAACACTTGTAGAATTTGTTGCCAACAAGGAATCAGACTAGATGATCTCACAGCTTTTCTGGCCCTACTGCTGAGAATCCTATGAAAAGGGGAACCCAAGATCATGCAACTTAATCTTGATGCTGTATTGAGTCCTTTGCGTGTGAGCCTCGTGAGTCTTTGTAGATGTTGCCATTTTTGTATATGCATGGCTTCTGGTGGTAATTCTAAGGTATATTTGGATCCTCAGATTGAAAGTGCTTTGCAAATATTCACTGTCTCATAACTGTCCTTTGAAATAGATATCTTTATTCCCATTTTTACAAATAGAGACAACTGAGTCAAAGAAGATTAAGTGACTTGCCTAGGCTCTCACAGCAAGTCTGTGGCAGAGCCAGTAAGGAAACATTGGAATTCAGGGGTCCAGTCCCCTGTATGAATCATGAGACTTACTCCAACCCTTGTTTCTCTTCTGTGTCTCTTCAGCACTGAGGGTGTTTCTTTGGCCAAAACTTAGCCGAGCATCTATTTTTGGTACCTGCAGCACCATTGTGTAGTAGCCCGGTTTGTGCACTGTATTCAGTGAGGCTGGTGCAGAACACATTCTGCCATCTGGGCTCACTGCTCATCAGTCTCAGCAGCTTACAGGGAATACAGAGGAGTGAATGTGGTAGGAAGGATTGGGGCAAGGGAATGAGAAGAGCCCACCCTTGCCTGTACCGATGTTTCCGTGTCTCTGAGCACCATTTGTATTGAAATACACAGAAGCGGGTCTATTTTCTTTCTTTGAAGAACTGATGCAACAGTTTAGAATCCTGGCAATAATATATTCCAGGGGGAAATATATTTTGTAAGTGTACTCTGCAGGGCTGGCTCCTGTGAGAGGCTGATGCCCATTAGGTTCCTGAGGCTAAATGGGCCTTGGGTGGGATGCAGGAGTTGCTATAGCAGGATCAGCCCAGTGGCCTAGCTAATCTAAAATCCTGTTTTGGATGAGGGTCAGTACAAGATGCTTAGGGGTTGAATTGGGGAAAACAGTGGTACTGTTCCAAGCTCTGCCAACAAAATAAGCTCCACCCCTTGAGACACTACAATGAGATGTAATCACAGGGCATGTCTACACTTACCTCCGGAGCAATCGATCCAGCAGGAGTCGATTTATCGTGGCTAGTGAAGACGTGATAAATTGACCGCCGAGTGCTTTCCCATAGACTCCGGTACTCCACCAGAGCAAGAGGCACAGGCGGAGTCGACAGAGGAGCATCAGCAGTCGACTTACCGCAGTGAAGACACTGCGGTAAGTAGATCTAAGTACTTTGACTTCAGCTACGTTATTCACATAGCTGAAGTTGTGTAACTTAGATCGATATCCCCTCCCCCCAGTTTAGACCAGGCCACGGTATGTTGTACAGGTGTTAAAAACATCATCATGTGATCTTCTTGGGCTTATCTCTCCCACAGTGGCATGCTGAGCTCTGCTAGGCTTGGCTCCCTGATTGGGGGAGGGAGGAAATGGTGTTACACTGTCAAATAAATGAGCTGTGACTCACCGTAGGCTGTGTAGATTTTCATAATGATTTCCCTTTTCCTATCTTACATGACTTGATCAGTAGTGACCTAGTTAACAGTGACACTTACCCAATGTTGATCATTTATCTGAGTTAACTCCTCAGTGAGATTAAAAGAGCAGTTCTCTCATATAGCTCTTGTTTCGGGCTCTTAGCAGACTCAGGCAGGCATCTCTGCCTGAGAGACTTTATTTAAAAAAAAAAAAAAAAAGCTGAGATTCTAGATCACAAGATGGCAGTGGCAGGATGCCATACTGTTCCTGTATGAATCCTGTAGATACATGGATGAAAGTATAGGGGGCACGAAAGGAATAACCTGCCAATGGAAAGTTTCCTAATAACCCCTGTCAGTTTGCATTTAGCTTGAGCCCTGAAGCAGGCACAAATTTCTGGGAAGCTTGTGAGTCCTTAATT
This sequence comes from Eretmochelys imbricata, assembly GCF_965152235.1. Taxonomy (NCBI): domain Eukaryota; kingdom Metazoa; phylum Chordata; order Testudines; family Cheloniidae; genus Eretmochelys; species Eretmochelys imbricata. The sequence goes on from NC_135577.1 coordinate 91,766,989, forward strand.
TGTAGATGATCTCATTATCCATATAAATCTCTAGATGTTGGCTCCTGTTGAGCCTCCCCTGCCATGTTAACATGAACTTTTCCGCTGCCGGCCAGCATTATGACCCAATGCAAAATACAGAGAGCAGAGTTGTCTCCTGCTCACCGGTGCTGCACATCCTGTAAGTAGTCTGGCAATGTCTATAGGAGGTTTCCCAAACTCTTCCTTCATGCTGCTGTTTCCCAGGGTTCTGCCAGACTGTCACCTGCATGCCAGGGCCCTTTTTGATCCTAGTTGGAGAGTTGAACTGGTAGAGAAATGGAAAGAGAAATGAACTAGTCCAGTTTTGGTATCCCAAGTGGAGTGAAATGAAGTAGTAGTGAAAAGGGTTTGTGACAGCATTTTTGTGACTTTTCTGGTGACAGGGCCCTCTTCAAGCCAGGAAGCAAGACTCCTCTAGCTGCAGTAGATCAATGGCATTTCCCACAAAGTAACCTTAGTAATTTGCTTGCAGTTTGATTTGAGGTGAGATTGTGGCCTTAGCTGAGCATTGTGATGTGGACGTCACAACAGGGCACCATCTCTGTGACCTTGCTTCTCCTAGCCCCTCCATTGTAGGCAGTGTTGAGAGAAGTGCTGAAACATCTCTTACTTCCCTTAGAAGTCTATTGTTTATCCCATTTGGGCTGCTGTGGCAGTGTGAGTGAGGCCTCAGAACTCATTAGTTAATAACGCTTTCATAGCTCTCTATCTGTATATCTCAAAGTGCTTTATGAAGGAAATGAAGTATAATTATCCCCATTTTACAGATGGGGGAATTAATGAGTGTTGACACAGTGACCTTTTGGTGGCAACAGGCAGAGGAGATGCATAGGGTTTGTGAGGATCCCCAGGGTCACATATATGCATAATAGTTCACCTATGGGTGGCGTGTGAGGTCTCTGAGAGCCAAGAGCCCACCAGTCACCATAAAATGTATGTACGGATAATATTTAACAGGTTATGTATCTGTACTGAAAATGATGTTCTTGAGGACTTGGAAGTAAGGCAGGTCACCAGGAGGTGACATACCCTCCTGTCTGAAAGGAACACATCCAAGGCAACAGATGTTTATCTCTGAGTCTGGTCATATGCGTGTTGTCCACCTCACGATGGAGGTCTATTGCACGCTGAGCCAGATGCCAGTAGAAAGTTTGCAAGATCTACAAGAAAAAACAAAACTGCATGGTGGGTATCCTGTTTATGAATGAAGACAAAGGATGGGGCCTGTATATCTTGGGAAGCAAAGTAACACACTGGATCCTTCATGTAGGAGACAAGCTCACAGTGTTGGTCTCCTAGAAGAGGGATCACAGCCAAACAGCTGTAAAAGGCTGTTTGGACTTCGGGTGAGCATTGCTCAACAAGACATGAGTATCTAGTTTTAAGTCTATGTTCTAGAATGTGTTATGATTTAATTTTATATGTAACCATTTGTTTCCAATACTTGCTATTACTTAAATATCTATGCTGGTGTGTAAATAAATTTATCTAAATGCTGTGTGTTAAGCAGAGCAGTGATCTGAGGTGGAACTGGTAAGCTGTGATGTACTGTTTCTCTAGAGCCAACAAATCTGTGCATACTGCGAGTGGCCAATAGATCGGGGCTGGACACTCTAGGGAGATGTTTGTGGGGTGCTGGGATTGGAGTGTGCCTATTGCTAACCTGTAGTGGGTGGGCTACATAGGCCTAAAGCAGAGTGCTTGTGTTGCCCCTGGCCAGTGGTGTTGGGGAGCCGACCCGCAGCAGGTGCAGACAAAGCTTTTTCACACTAATGGCAGTGCTAGTGAGGTGTCTCACAACCCTGGGTACCACCAAGAAGCATCACGTTACAGCACAGAGCTGAAGTGACTTGCCCAAGGTGTTCACAGCAGGTCAGAGGCAGAGCTAGGACAAGGGCCCAGATCTCTTGACTTCCAGTGCACTTTCCTACCTGTTGGATTGTCCTGCGTTTTAGCATATCCTTCCTACCTTCCCTCACTCTGTAGGGCAGGACAGCCTTTCAGAATAACCCACTGGCTGTCCAGTTATTCCAGAGGAAATGGGCATTAGTGCCACTCCATTCAGTTGCCCTCGGCTTCCAAAGGCTGACCTGATGATAGCACTGTTGGCAGTTGCTGGCCTTGCTGCTTTTGGTAGAAGAGGTGGTGGTGTCTGTCTGCAGAGCTGATGTTGTATCAGTGGCTCTATGGGTGGTATGGCACGAAGGCAGGGAGCACATCTGTCTATGCATTTGTAAAGGTTTTGCATTCTAAATGGCAGAGATATAAAGGTGGAAACAAGCAGATTTGTAGCTGGTCAGTGATGGCGGTGGGGACCCCCACAAAAGAAGCTGGATTTTTAACATATATGAATGACAGGCTGTGATGTGCATGCTTGAGCTTTAGTTATGGGGTGGGGGGGTTAATATATCCATCTGCTGTCTGAATAACATCAGTACTCCGTTGGCGGCAGCAGCAGCATCTGAGCAGCTAGAGCTCTAATACTACGATGATAGGACCACATAAGTACTTTGAGAGAGACAGCTTGTTTTTTTTAAGTTACATTATCAAACACTTCCTCCCTGAGGGAGGAGGAGCTCTGTTTGTGCGCCTCTTCCAGCTGGTTTGCTTTCATTCTGCTTGGCTCATTTTAAGCTTGGAAATCTCAGATCTTCACCAGGCTCCCTTCCGAAGACGGGGTTGGGACTCAGCTGTGTCAGGCAGGAGTTCAGTGCAATATCCAAGGGTTTACAAGTCTGGGAGTGCTGGGATGTAACCCAGCCATACAAGTAAGGGAAGACAAGAATGGGTAAGGCAGCCAGCCTTGCAGGGGCATGCTTTCCAGTGACTGGAGCAGCAGGCCCCAGGAAACCTGTGTTGCTATCCCACCAAATTGCTGGTGACTATGGGTAAGGTAATCCACCTCTACGTTCCCTTCTGTGTTTAAAATAAATTTCCATCCACCTCCTTGAGGACTGTGAAGATACCTGTTTGTACTCTTTGAGACCTGTGGATGGAGGATGCTGGAGAAGGCCAAAGTGTTATCACTCCTCCATTCAGCACAGGGATGAGAGGGACAGATTCCTTATCTCTTCTCTCACTTCTCCCCACCTTTTCCCCAGGCAAACATACTGGAGACCTGCTGCCAAGGAAACCATAGCCCAGTCTGGGCTTCATGGCCAGATCTGAGAGCCAGAGCACAGCTTAATTACTTAAGGTGCCGCTTCTACATTAACTAGTCTCCCAGTGAAATGGTTTCCATTACACGGTCTCAGGGTATTGCGTGTTCCCCAGAGGGAAAGGGGATCTGACAGCGAGGAGTGGTTTCCAGCATCAGAGAGGAGTAACTAAAAGGAACCAGTAATTTGTGCTGGTAATGTGTATCTAACTGGAACCCAGGGAGTTAATTTTAGCTGTTTGTCTCTGCACAAAGGTCACCCACTGAAGAAATGAATTAAGGCTAAATGCTGAGCCTGCCCTGGTTTTACCACTTTCATTGGTTCTGCTTGGGAGTAATTTCCTGTGACTCAGTATGTTAACTCCTAGCTTCTAAACCAATTTAGCGTGCATTAGTTTCAGAGACTGCCGAATTCCCTGCATCATTCTCTAGAGTCTAGAGGGCTTCCTGTTCCCCTGGGGATAAGAGCTCAAACTGTTGGGGATCTTGTATCTCTCCTTCCCCTCCCTTGCAGTGCTTCCTGCTGAGAGAGGTTGGAATAGAAGGAGCTCTCGTATCTGCACATTCCCAGCAAGGGACTGCAGTGAGGTATTTGCTTACAAAGGTTACTGGAGACAACAGCTGGCACACTTTGTTGGTTCTTATGTCTAGTCACAGCTTGTCTCCCTGAGAGGTGCTGGGAAATGGGCACCGGTCACAAAATGCATCTTCATCAAACTGACTTATGGGGAAAATCTTAAGACAAGACAATAAGAAAGATCAAAATACACAAGAGAAAATCAAGACCTAGAACTTCATACAGCTGCCTGCTGTTGTGTAAATACTGCTGTGCTTGGAGTTGAACAAAACAGCCTCTCCCCTGAGACGCTTACAGCCTAAATAGGCAGACACCACCAAATACAATGAAAGGACCAGAGGGAGGGCTCTGTCTCCAATTAATGTTGTTATACAAGGGGTGGGTGACCACATGTTCCCTAAGGATGGAACTGACCAAACCACACTGAGAGTTGGGGCTTTGGTGTTGGATCCACGCGCAGAAGGCATTAACTTTCCTCAGTAGGCTTGGGGAAGTTGTGCCACGAAGTTCTCTCTATCATAGTCGCACCAAATCTGTTTTTCCATTCTTTCATTGACCGAGTGTCTCCTTGGCCCTTTTTGTGAGTCCAGCCCTGTCTTTTTGTTTTGGCTGGGCAGACAGGACCCTTCTCCTTTCTTAGGATAACTCTTAGCAGCTGTCAAAGCTGCAGATGTTGACTTCCGAGTAAACAGAAAGGAAGGTTTGGATGGACTATAGAGGCCAAGACTGCAGATTCAAGGCAATAGTCTGGGTAATATCCACAGTTGTGTAATTGAAAGTCATAGAAGTTCGAGATGGAAAAACCCTATTGCCTTTTCCAGTCCATCTCCCTGCCAATTCAAATTCATTCCCAATTCGTTTCTAGTTTTCACAGTGCCAACAGGTGGGGCTTTCACCCCTTCCCTTGTGAGTCTGTTCCATGCCCTGATATTTCTTGCTGTTATAGAATTCTTACTGAACTTGGCTACATTTTCATTCCATGCCTCCATCTTAGACCCATGTACCGTCCTGAGCTCCTCTTCCTCCTTTGTATTTATGCTCTTTAGATGTTTGCAGACTATTTTGTGTTCCTCCTTGGTTGTCACTTAACTAAATTCTACAGACTTTCTTTTAGTTTTTCATTTTAAAAAAGTCTTTCCATCTCCCCGATAACTTTGTGTCACTCTTCTCTGAATCCCCTCCAGTTTGTCAACTTGAGGCTAGAAGAATGAAGTGACTGTCAACTCCAAGAATATCTCGGGTGGACAGCAAAAAGGGATTAGCTCCTTGGGTTACAGAGGAATGCAATTCCTATGGTGATGTGCCAGTGCATTCAGCAAAGGGACTAGCAGGTTCAGGAGACGTCTGCTCTCTGACTCACTCTGCTTCCCCCTGTTCAGATTCCCACACCGAGTGTGCCTGCGCTCCAACCGTCCACCCCCATCCCTGAGCGTCTGGAAGCCATACAGCGCTACATCAAGGAGCTTCAGTATCCTTTACTGTTATCACAGACACCAAGGAATGATGATCCAGGAAGGGGAAGCAAGGAGACCTTCCAGTAGCCGACCATAAGAGAACAGCTGACTCTGCTTCAGCCAGAAGGGGAAATGAAACTTGTTCCCTAAAAGCAGGAAACTGAAGCTGTGACAGTGAGTGGTTTTGCTGTTTTATTCTAATCCTGCCCAATTGTGTCTCCTGTGGTTAACCCCTTTGTCCCAGCAGCATGTGTGTCAGCAGGGCCAAGCTAATGTGTGGTAGGTTCTCCTTCAGCCAGACAC